>NC_089868.1:642500-2013103 GCF_036373705.1 Amia ocellicauda
GTCCGTGTTGCTCTCAAGCACAAATAGACCACTTCAGCTTTTCCTTTGCCTTCCATTGCAAGTACAGTAGGCCTATTTGTTCAAACTATTCCTTAACCATTGAAGTGATCTGCAGCATAAGAGCCAATTAAGACATTAAGTCAATCATGGGAAATGAGCACTGATTAGACAGAAATCTAGCAGTACAATTGAATGTTCTGAACAAGGCAATACATAGCAACTAGAAGCTTCCAATCCTTTTTTTTTATTATAGTTATTGCTGATTCCCTCCTTTTACAAGGACAATAGGTGTAGATTAGGTAGCCTCTTGTGATTAACCTCTGTGTTGGTATGCAATAGTTACAATAAAACACACACACAGCTGGAAGTGTTCCCTGTAGATTGCAAAGTTCAAATTATAGAGCAAGGTGATTGAAAGCCTTATTAGTTCAGTCAAAGACGGATCCTTTTCTTGGGGCCCAGGGCACCTGCAGGCATAGCCCACTCCCTTGACACCAGACCTGCTCCCACTCTCCATACCCACCCACAAATACATTGCAGTCAATTATCACCCTTCCTAATCCCCTGTCTGGCATGTAATTGTGCCTGTCTACTACAATTAGCATATCTGCTAGTTCTAGTTCCTTCCCTTGGGCTGAACAGGACCAGACTGCTCCAACTTTCCATCTACCTCTGTCACTGTGGAGCCGAGAAACGCCACTGGAAATCTACAGGGACACAGCGAGGGTGTGTGTCTGTGTGTTTGTGTCTCTGTGTGTGCGCACTCATGGATTTTCGTCTTCCATCAGATAATTATTATTATTTATTTATTAGCAGTCGCCCTTGTCCAGGGTGACTTACAAAATATAAGAGCAATACAAAGAGCAATAATACTGTGCAATTCAAGGCATAATACATTTTACAAATTCCAATTTACACAAGTGTATACGAGATATACAGTAAACAATACATAAGGTCTTACATCCTAGATTGTAAAAGCTGATAAGTGCAGACACGATGTTAAGTCAAAGTTAAGAGCTAAGGGAGAGGGAGCATAGGGGAAATCAGAATAAACAAGTGCTAGTAAAACAAGGCAAGAAGTATGACAAAACGTTGTATAAGTGCAATCTTACAGGAGAGAAAATGACTAAATTACAAGTACTGTCTGAAAAGATGTGTCTTGAGTAAGCTCCGGAAAGAGGTCAGAGACTCTGCTGTTTTGACTTCAATGTCATCATGTAATAAAAATCATTTTCATATTTCATATCATATTTTCTATGATCTGGTGATATAAGCCTCGTTTTCCCATAAAAAAAGAAAAAAATTATGACCAACAACATTTAAAAAAATAATAATTAAACTTAACTAATTTGACATCTCCTTTAGGCACTATGTGCCCTGAGTCTACTGGCATGCCTGGCATAATTTGAATGACAAACAGTTCACAAAATGTGAGTCTTCCATGTGAGAATATTTTATGCATTTAATGTAATAAAACATAGCTTTTGGTCCTGTATAGCCTAAAGATTAAGCTCAAAGTCTGTTAATTAGGTTTTTCTCGCATAACAAGAGCATGACAGTATTATCTATATATGTCTTTATGTATTTATTTAATTGTTTTAAATTGTCTGATCATTTCATTTATGAATAATGTTCATATAAATGCAATTTTAGCATCACTGTACAGGATAATCAAACTCAGTTCATTCACGATGCAGTGTCTTCAACTGGAGCTTTCCCTCACTTTAATATAGTTATGTTTTCCATTTGACAAGTATAACATTGTTTTAAGGTCTTTTATAATTGACTGGAAAAAAGTGGAACTTGTCAATGTGGAACAACTAACATTAAGTATAAACTTAATTCTGTTTATCTGCTTATCAGACCAATTAAGTTAGTGGGCTCTTCATTGGAACGAGAGACGGAAGGCCTGGTGTAGAGAGTTAAGCCATTTTTAAGTTCAGCCAATCAAGAAAAGCAAAGGGATCTTAAAGCGACCCTCTGGCAAGCGAGCTTTAATTGTCTTACCTTAAGAATCACTGGCCTCAAGCATATCAACACTTTGACTTCCCAGCAGAATCATCAATTACAATCCAGTCGCATTTATGTGTATGTCGCATTTGATTAGTTCTATAATGGTTAAGTATGCATGTGTCCCTCTGAAATCCCTAGATGCTCTGTAGCATTTTGAGGAAAGTGTTTTGTGCTTTATTTTGCTCTTTTCTTTTTTCTTTTTCTCTTTGCTGCAAGTTTCCCCAGTGCTGTGCGTTTGTTTTGTGAGCGGGGAGCCTTGTTGTCATGCATGCTTGGGCTTGCTTCATTTAGAGCTTGGCTTTGAAATCGCTCAACCAGCAAATTATACACCGTTCTAATAACAGCCTCTCACCTGAGACACGACAATACAGTAACAGCTGACAATTATACAGTTACAAGCGAGGGAGACAGGACAAAAAGGAAATGTAGGGGGGGGTGTGCTGGTCCTTGTGTTCCAGTCATATTGCCAAAGGTGGCTCCCTTTGTGAGCAGTGGAAGCCACAGATGCAGAAGCCTGAATGAGTTACTGAGATGTAAAGTTGTAAACAGAAATCTCCTGAGCTTGGCAGACGGGAGGACAGAACAGGGTTTGAAGACTTGCAATTTTTTGTATCATTATTAGTGGTATTAGGATTATTATTGTTTTTTTATTATGTTAAAATCAAACCAGCTATAGAGCATGTCTGAATTTCATTTTAAATAGCTTAGCTTATTCGTTGAGATCCCCAAAAGTGTAAATCTAATTAGATTGTTTTCCAAAAATCTGCATTCTGGAAGGCAATTTTTAACCGTTTATACAGTGAGGGGAAAAAAGTATTTGATCCCCTCCTGATTTTGTACGTTTGCCCACTGACAAAGAAATGATCAGTGAGAAGGTGACAACAGTTGGTGCGATTATTCGCAAATAGAAGAAACACAAAATAACTGTCAGTCTCCCTCGGTCTGGGGCTCCATGCAAGATCTCACCTCGTGGAGTTTCGATGATCATGAGAACGGTGAGGAATCAGCCCAAACTACATGGGAGGATCTTGTTAATGATCTCAAGGCAGCTGGGACCATAGTCACCAAGAAAACAATTGGTAACACACTACGCCGTGAAGGACTGAAATCCTGCAGCGCCCGCAAGGTCCCCCTGCTCAAGAAAGCACATGTACAGGCCCGTCTGAAGTTTGCCAATGAACATCTGAATGATTCAGAGGAGAACTGGGTGAAAGTGTTGTGGTCAGATGAGACCAAAATCAAGCTCTTTGGCATCAGCTCAACTCGCCGTGTTTGGAGGAGGAGGAATGCTGCCTATGACCCCAAGAACACCATCCCCACCGTCAAACATGGAGGTGGAAACATTATGCTTTGGGGGTGTTTTTCTGCTAAGGGGACAGGACAACTGCACCGCATCAATGGGACGATGGACGGGGCCATGTACCATCAAATCTTGGGTGAGAACCTCCTTCCCTCAGCCAGGGCATTGAAAATGGGTCGTGGATGGTATTCCAGCATGACAATGACCCAAAACACACAGCCAAGGCTCAAGAAGAAGCACATTAAGGTCCTGGAGTGGCCTAGCCAGTATCCAGACCTTAATCCCATAGAAAATCTGTGGAGGGAGCTGAAGGTTCGAGTTGCCAAACGTCAGCCTCGAAACCTTAATGACTTGGAGAGGATCTGCAAAGAGGAGTGGGACAAAATCCCTCCTGAGATGTGTGCAAACCTGGTGGCCAACTACAAGAAACGTCTGACCTCTGTGATTGCCAACAAAGGTTTTGCCACCAAGTACTAAGTCGTAGGGGTCAAATACTTATTACCCTCATTAACATGCAAATCAATTTATAACTTTTTTGAAATGCGTTTTTCTGGATTTTTTTGTTGTTATTCTGTCTCTCACTGTTAAAATACACCTACCATTACAATTATAGACAAGTTATCATTTCTTTGTCAGTGGGCAAACGTACAAAATCAGCAGGGGATCAAATACTTTTTTCCCTCACTGTAAATCTAAACATACATCATTTTGGAGGGTATAAAAACTCATAATTATACATTCCTTTCCAAAAATAGACATTATTGTTATTAAAATTGAAGGATATTTTAACAGCTACTCGAAACTGTTATGCCTGCACTGCGGCGCCCAAAGCCACATTGTAAGACAAGTGTGTGTTTTCACTCCTTTGGGTTTCATGACTAGTAAGCAGGGGTGTAAGTTTGAAAGTTTGGACTTTGATTTAAAGGACATACTGATGTTTGTGCATTCATTGTACTCTGTGAAAGCATAAAAACTAAATTTAAAGCATAACGTGTACAGTACAGGCTTCCATTTCAAATTACATGGAAATTGAAGTGGGTTGCTACTAATGTGCTTTTAAAAAGTAAAGAAAATGACATTTCTGTGCAATACGGATAGGTCGATTTTATTTAACTTTCAGTGGGTTTTGTGGATGGAAAAAAAAGAATCTGCCATGTGTGCGACAGAGAAAATAGGATATTGTCAAGGCAGTTCGCCCTACTGGACACCTAGAAGAATGGAGATTGAACTACTGTACTCTCGTGAAGGTTACAGATTGAAATCTGCTCCAAGGTTTCACAAACCATAAAAGCCAGTATATAATCTCTCACTAATTAAAGTTAATTGAAACATGTTTGAAAGCTCCCTTTGCTAATTAATTGCTGTTGCCTCCTAGGGGCTTTGATTGAGAGATGACTTGTGATGGACCCTTGGTGGCTCAATAAATCCTGCAGGGCCACACTGGAGGCACTGTATTTTGTCACCTACACCCTGGCCTTTACGTCAGAGGGAATCGACAATTAGCTTTCTTAAACCAACAGAATTAGTGATGGGGACAATCTATGAAAGAAAACGCCAGGTGCATAAAACAGAAAAGGGAAATAATTTGGATAATAAATGATTATATTTCCTAGCAGACGCAATACATCACTTTATTTTTACATGCAACTACCCATTTATACAGCTGTGTTTTTACTGGAGCAATCTAGGTACAGTGCCTTTGCCCAAGGGTACAACAGCAGAGTCCCCCACCTGGGACTGAACCCCCGACCCTCCTCAGAGTCCAGAGCCCTGACCGCTACCCCACACTGCTGTCTGATCTTTCAAAATGTTTTAATTTGGAAAAGTGGGCCAAGGTGAGTGCAGTATGTCTCCAATGGATGTTTTTGAGCAGTTTGTCTAAATATCCTGCTGAGTTATGTTCAGGTTAGTAGGCCTCTGTTGTTTTCCTGTGCTTACAGCATGTTCCCTTTTAGACTTTAGTGAATTTGGTATTGTTTTTTTTTTTTTTTTTTTGTTGTTCCTCAATTAATACATTCTGCCAAGATCCCTTTTGTCAATAATGCATCAGTGTCTTTAGTTTCTTTGTGGTGGGGGAGGGCAAGCAATAAGACAGAAATTACTTCCAGCAGCCGGCTACCTAAACCATTCCATCACAAAAACACAACAACAGAAAACTAAACCTGACAGCTGAGCCGAGGAAGAACAATAACTGTTCATTCTGACCTTAGGCTGGTCCGATACTGCCGACATAATGGAAACAACTGGGAGCCTGGGAAGGCACGGCCACAAAAGCCAGTTACACTGTCTTTCATAAAGTGAAGCTTGAACAAAATCCAGACTTATTGAGGCCGAACTCCAACCCCCAACACCCGCGTGCTCTTTCCTCCGCCAGATAATTGCTTTACGTACAATGTTAAAAACCTTCCCCAGGATGGATCTGAAGTGAAACTCGATTTCCCCTGAAATAAAAGCCTGTCAGAAGTAACACTGTCAGTCTCGGCTCTCTGGCCCTGTCTGCGCGCTGTCTGTCACTGCGCATCAGCTGTACAGTTGCTCGCCTTGACACTTTCTTTTATTTCTCGTTGTACTTTCAGTCCATATGTGTTGACATGCCTCAAAACTGGAAAAGAAAAGGGAAAAAAAACCATGTTTCTTTATTTTCCTCAGTTTTTTTGTAAAGTGATTGTGTTACTGATGAAAAAAAAAAAAATCCTGTGTTCGACTCACAATAGGGTCCTTTAACGTCATTAGGAGAGGGCTGTGTAAAGGCACACGGGCGGCTGTTTAACCTCTAGCGCATTGTGGACCCAAGCGGCCCCTTTTAATCAAGAAAGTGCAGTGGTCACATTCTCTGAGAATTAAAAACTGAATCATGCTATGAGCACAGTCATGCATTCAATTTACCTTCAAAAGACTAAAAAAAAAAAAAAAGTGAAGAAAATAAATAAATAATGATTTCCTGGACCGGGAGGTGTTTTAATATTGTAGAGCGATGAGGCGGCTGGTAAAGAAACTTCTCATAACTTTCTTGCTTTTTCTTTAGGTCTCATCTGAATTTTTTTCCCCAAGCCTCACTTGTTTTAATTCTCAAATGAGAATGAGCCCTCTTTTTCAGATTAACAAATGAGTGGAGGGTCTGGGGTTCAGCCCCAGGTGGGGGACATTGCTGTTGTATCCTTGAGCAAGCTACTGTACCTGTACTGCTTCAGAAAAAACCCAGCTGTGTACATGGGTAGTTGCATGTAAAAATAAAGTGATATAACAATTGTAAATCACCCTGCATTAGAAATAAAATAATCACCGTCACTGTTCTACAGGAGAGGATATGCCAAATCTTCCAAATCCACTACATCAATTGGTGCATACATTTGGAACTGACATCCATTGGCTCACAAGTGGTGAATGTGGTAAAATCTCCTGATCAGAGTGTATGGTGTGTCCTATAAGATGGATGAGCTGGTCTCCCAACCAATCTGTAATGGGAGTTCCCAGATTTGGCCAAACGCAGCCAGTCCTACGCCTGCAAGTTCAGGGTGTTCCTTCTCCATCAAATCAAAAGAACTGGTGTGATAGACTGGAAAATAACATATGGCTTTTACAGTGTGTTTTAGAAGCTTTGTCAGTTCCTCCTGGAAGCAGAATTGAAGTTGCAGCAGTGAAGTACAGTATTTGGCGATTCCACGTAGGACATAGGTAAATAATAATAGATGAAAAAATGTAATTTACACAGGGGAGGGCAACTGAAAGGTCCATATTTCCATTTGTGGTGGGTTTGATACTTATAGTCCTCTGCAAACAGAGGGGGCTGCCTCATTATGCAGAACAGCCCATCCCATTAACCCATGTCAAAGGCTCTTAGAAGTGGGAAGGACGGTTCTTTTTATTTATGATGGACACAAGCTTCATTCAGGTGTGTTGGGCTTTCACTTTCTAGGTATACAAATTTGTGTTTGTTCAGTGAAACTAAAGCCACTATTATATTTAATTTGTTTAATTTTCCAGACCCAGATTACTACTTTAGGATTAACAAAGACACGAGGACACAGAACAACATTAAGAGGATATACACCGATCAGCAATAACATTATGACCACCTGCCTAATTTTGTGTAGGTCCCAAAACAGCCCTGACCTGTCAGGGCATGGAATCCACTAGACCTCTGAAGGTGTGCTGTGGTATCTGGTACCAGGACGTTAGCAGCAGATCCTTTAAGTCCTGTAAATTGCGAGGTGGGGCCTCATTGGCTCGCACATCCCACAGATGCTCGATTGGATAGAGATCTGGGGAATTTGGAGGCCAAGTCAACACCTTGAACTCGTGAGTCATCAGACCAGGCCACCTTCTTCCATTGCCCTATGGTCCAGTTCTGATGCTCACGTGCCCATTGTAGGTGCTTTCGGCAGTGCACAGGGGTCAGCATGGGCACCCTGACTGGTTTGCGGCTACACAGCCCCATACACAACAAACTGCGATGCACTGTGTGTTCTGACACCTTTCTATCAGAACCAGCATTAACTTTTTTAGCAATTTGAGCTACAGTAGCTCGTCTGTTGGATCGGACCACATGGGCCAGCCTTCGCTCCCCACGTGCATCAATGAAACTTGGCTGTCCATGACCCTGTCGCCGGTTCACCGCTTTTCCTTCCTTGGACCACTTTTGATAGGTACTACTGACCACTGCAGACCGGAATCACCCCACAAGAGCTGCAGTTTTGGAGATGCTCTGACCCAGTTGTCTAGCCATCACAATTTGGCCCTAGTTGCTCAGATCCTTACACCTGCACATTTTTCCTGCTTCTAACACATCAACTTTGAGGACAAAATGTTCACTTGCTGCCTAATATATCCCACCCACTGACAGGTGCCATGATAACGAGATTATCAGTGTTATTCACTTCACCTGTCAGTGGTCGTAATGTTATGGCTGATCGGTGTACATTCAATATGGAAAATAAGAGGCACTTCTTTAAACAAGGGATTGCAGATGTCTAGAACAAGTTACCCATCCATGTTGTGATTCTTAAAAAAATCAAAAAAAATCAAAAAAAAATCTGATCATTCCAATGCTTAACTTTCTCTATATTTTCATAGCAACCAACCAGCATTGGAGAGAGCGGAGGAAACACATGAGAGTTATACATGCATGTCATCTTCTGAACTCATTGCTTTTAATTTCATTACATTTTTTATATTAAAGCCTACATATAAATTGAGTTAGAGCTTACAAAATAAAAAACTCTCTGAAAGTATCTTGTTTTGTATTTCTTTTTATATTCTAGTTTTCTGACAAAAGAGGGAAGGAGCGGAGGACAGGGTTTGGAGGGCCTGCGGTCAGCTCTCTCTACCAGGAAGAAACGATCAGGTAATTGACTTTTGCTTGGGATTGCCTGTGCTTTTGTGAGGTTCAAGACTACGGCCGTAAAAAATATTTAGAGCAGCACCAAAACTGTGTGTGTATGGATATAGATATCTGAAGTATTTAAAAGTGTTATTGTTAGAAGTATTGTCAGTAGGGTAAATGGTTGGTCCTGCATTATGAGCGAATTGTGAGGTACAGCAGGTGTGAGTGGTTACCTCAGTTGAAGACATGTTTACATGACCATAAGAATTAAGAAAATGAATGTAAATATTAAAAAGTTGCATTAAAACTGCTTTCACAATGTTCCAGTCAGTTGTCTGAAAAGGACATTTAGAAATGTCTGTGGTATTCACCCCCCAAGGACTTTTTCACATTTTCATTGTGTGATATTACAATCTGGAAGTTAAATTGATTTAATTGGGATTCTCTCATTTTATTTAACACCACATACACAACACCTTGAAGATGCAAAATATAGAGAACCTTTTGCCACAGCTTTGGTGATAGTTCCACAAGCCACATGGCAAAACCCAAACGGGATTTGATTTGATGGATTTTCAGCAATGGCTTCCTCCATGCCACTCTTCCATATAGCCCAGCTTTGTGGAGCACCTGGGTAATAACTGACAGGGGATGTTCAAAGTTTGACTGGTGCTTTTCCAGAACTTTCTTCGTGATGTAGTTGTTTGGATATGGTCTGTTTTTAATTTTTAGAAACTCTTATTGTCCTTTAATGCTTAAGAGCAAATACATTAAATATCTATGTGGCTCTGTAGGAGTGGAAATAGCACTTCCATTGCAGTTTTACAAGCCGCTGGATGCTTTTAAAATCTTCCCTGTCAAGCAGAGAGGAAAATGGTAACGTATCATGTCTCTGGCTGTTCTTGCAATAACAAACTCCAAATATTTATCAGCTGGGGTTGATTTATACAGGGTAATTATAAAGGAAGTCTACATTTTAAAAAATGTATTGTCATCAAACTATATACACTCACCTAAAGGATTATTAGGAACACCATACTAATACTGTGTTTGACCCCCTTTCGCCTTCAGAACTGCCTTAATTCTATGTGGCATTGATTCAACAAGGTGCTGAAAGCATTCTTTAGAAATGTTGGCCCATATTGATAGCATAGCATCTTGCAGTTGATGGAGATTTGTGGGATGCACATCCAGGGCATGAAGCTCCCGTTCCACCACATCCCAAAGATGCTCTATTGGGTTGAGATCTGGTGACTGTGGGGGCCAGTTTAGTACAGTGAACTCATTGTCATGTTCAAGAAACCAATTTGAAATGATTCGACCTTTGTGACATGGTGCATTATCCTGCTGGAAGTAGCCATCAGAGGATAGGTACATGGTGGTCATAAAGGGATGGACATGGTCAGAAACAATGCTCAGGTAGGCCGTGGCAATTAAACGATGCCCAATTGGCACTAAGGGGCCTAAAGTGTGCCAAGAAAACATCCCCCACACCATTACACCACCACCACCAGCCTGCACAGTGGTAACAAGGCATGATGGATCCATGTTCTCATTCTGTTTATGCCAAATTCTTACCATCTGAATGTCTCAACAGAAATCGAGACTCATCAGACCAGGCAACATTTTTCCAGTCTTCAACTGTCCAATTTTGGTGAGCTTGTGCAAATTGTAACCTCTTTTTCCTATTTGTAGTGGAGATGAGTGGTACCCGGTGGGGTCTTCTGCTGTTGTAGCCCATCCGCCTCAAGGTTGTACGTGTTGTGGCTTCACAAATGCTTTGCTGCATACCTCAGTTGTAACGAGTGGTTATTTCAGTCAAAGTTGCTCTTCTATCAGCTTGAATCAGTCGGCCCATTCTCCTCTGACCTCTAGCATCAACAAGGCATTTTTCGCCCACAGGACTGCCGCATACTGGATGTTTTTCCCTTTTCACACCATTCTATGTAAACCCTAGAAATGGTTGTGCGTGAAAATCCCAGTAACTGAGCAGATTGTGAAATACTCAGACCGGCCCGTCTGGCACCAACAACCATGCCACACTCAAAATTGCTTAAATCACCTTTCTTTCCCATTCAGACATTCAGTTTGGAGTTCAGGAGATTGTCTTGACCAGGACCACACCCCTAAATGCATTGAAGCAACTGCCATGTGATTGGTTGGTTAGATAATTGCATTAATGAGAAATTGAACAGGTGTTCCTAATAATCCTTTAGGTGAGTGTATATTGCTCCCCCCACAGATTATAGATGTGCAATATGAGCTCCATGGGTAATTCCCATTGATCCCAATACATTTTTGAAATGGTATACTTTATAATAACCCTTTATACAGAAGCTTTCAGATGGGAAGACCTGGTGCAGGAACATGCCCTGTTTCTATAGTGGGCATTGCATCTATCTCTGCTGGTTTCTTTCTCATTGAAGAAGGGAAATCTGATTAAGTGTCACTTAACACACAAGGCCCTTGAAGACACTTTGAAAATGTCTTAAGAGCCCAGAACCGTGTCCCTCAACTTTCTTACTGTTTGCCGGACTTTTATTTTTTTAATGCAGATTGGGGATACAGAGGAGTCTCCGGAAACCTTTGGATTTAATTACTTTTTCAAGTTTGAAATAGAAATTAAACTCCTCTCTCGGTGCAGCAAGTGTTGGCCTCCCGTGATCGACTCCTCCTTATTTCGGAAAGGCAGAGCGGCCTACTTTAGGGACAGCTGGAGAAGTTCACCAGATAAAAAAAGGCAATTAGTCTTCTCTGATATTAAACAAATGGCCCTTTCCTACACTTTGCATTCCTGTAACCAATCGCTTCAGTGAATTCCAATTTCTAGTCCATTACAGAGTGCTCTGAGGTCTTCAGGCCTTAATTGCATCCTCTTACCTCCATTCCCCTGCTTGCAGAGTAAGTTTGCTACTGACTGGCTAGGTTTGTCATTTTTCTTCAGTAGGGTAACAAAAACAGTTATGTTTGTGACTTTGTGTGACAAACTTTACATCTTTTTAGAAGATGCCAGGTTCATAAATGAGTGGGGTCTAGGACATCAGCGCACATGGGGAGGGTATCGGTGAAAGGATGTGAATTGTTATAGTATTTAGTGCACCGTGAGTCAAAATATACACCCAAAACAGGTCCCTCTCTACACAGATCGCCAATACATGCCAAACAATCCTAATCGTATTCCTTTCTCAGTTCATCAGTCCAAGTTCATTACTGTAATTCAGTTTGTTCTCGTCGGTCCTCGCTCTTACTTCTCTCCTCACTCCACTCCTCAGGCGCTCCTCCTGCCACTCCTTGATAGGAAGCAGTCCTCTTCCTGTTTTATTGAGGATGGGAGCCGTGGCACAACAGCTGCTGCTCAGTGCCTCCCATGATAGTCCCACAGTGCCCCTTCCAGCACAGCACCGAATTCGCATGCCTTGGGGGATGTCTTGTCAGTCCATCGCCTGTATAAAGCAGTTCTGGCAGGGCTAACTGCCATGTAAAACAAAGTACTTCCTACAGAACCTTCTGCTCTTTTAAGTGTCATCAAAGCATTTATATTACAGGACATAGAGATGCAACTCTCAGACTAGAATGCTCCCTCAGTGAGCTACAGGAGGGAAAACACAACAGAGAAGCAAACAAAGAAAGCCTGCTTTGACAAGTGAAAAAACTGGGGAAGAAGGGAAGGCACAAGGAATAGATTACACCTTGATGAGGCTTGAAGAGGTACAGGGGCAAAAAACAACATAACTGAGAACACATACACGTGAGCAGCGGGAGCAGTTTCAAACCACAGAAGAGCACATGAAAGAAAGCTTACACCTCTGTGTGTCCAGAATCTGCAAACATGGCAGGCTGTTAGCAGTGAACCTGCAAGTTTTGGTCGTTGCAGCCTTCTAAAAATTGCGTCCAGAGGCTTTGTATCCAATGCCTTGTGCCACGTGGCTCAGCTGAACAGCCAGATTTATACTTCTGCGTAGATACGCATATGCATCTGCGTAGTGATGCAGAGCAGGGGTTTCTGGGTAAGCATAGCCCGCAGAGGCTAGCAGAGGAGCCGACATGCACTCCTCCAAAATCTCAACAGCGCGTCACGTGTCTCTGCATCCTGTGTGTCAAGCAAGAGCTGATTGGTTGAGCCTGGAGATTCTGACAGTGGGTATGCTGGTTGGAGTTATTTATAGCTCATTAATGTTGAGGATTTTAACGGCTGAAACACCATATGTGTATTAAATTCAAATATTTAGTAACATATAAGAACGGTTATGCAGGAGAAATTCACATATGCAGGGATGTGTGTATGTGTGTTCTAGTGTTAAGTTTCTAACCAACTATAGCAAGACAATATAGATCTGCACATACAGGATGCAATATTGTAGGTGCAACATAGAAAACGGGTTTCTGTAGATTGTGATGTGGTAAATGCGATACTGCCCCCTATCCACGCATCAACATTACGTATAAGTAGGTTGGCAGACACCTATGCGTACGTCTGTGTATGACGCATGTACGCAGAGATGCAGACACAGAAGTATAAATCAGGCTTTAGACTGCAGCCTGGCAGTATTGGTCGTCCCCCTGACATGTCTTCCATGCCTGGGGGTGGAAGGTGGACAGAACCAGCCTCTCAACGCAGCCCTGGGCCGTGATCAAGGATATGCAGTATTACAGGGAGGCTACAAAGCGGCTCAGCATGTTACGAGGGTACCTAAATCACTGTAAAAAATGAATCCACCCATTACAGTGAATTAAATCAAGATTACAGAGGAGAACAGTCTACACGTGTGATATAACTCGCTGGCTCTTAAGGTGGTGAGAGACAGTGCAGTTCTAATGCTCATGAGCAGCTCATTCCCCCACTGTGTTATTTAAAGACATAACTGTTCTGAGCTTGATTATCTACTGCAAACTTCATGAGTAACACTTTTAACCTCTGCCCCACATCCCTGGTCTATTTTCAGATACTACAGTGTTCTTCTAAAAACACTTCAGTTATTGACTGTAAATTACCTGTGATTGGAGAATGAATCTGTTGACTGTGAAGCACGGAATAGGGAAGGCAGAAAGGCGGTTGCAATCCAAACTTGAACAGACTTGAATGAGAGAGTATGTCCTGCTGTACATTGTTTCTTCTGATTCTGTGTCAATCTCTTTGTGAATCCAAAGTGTTTTGTAGTTGTATATACTGCTTCAAGATAAGTGATCAGGCCCTCGAAGAATAAAAAAAATAAATCAAGCAAACAATAAAGCCACTTTCAAGCTGTGATTTCAAATTCAGGTGGCAAATTCCTGTTATTATTTTGTATTGATATTTACAGTCACTGTAGAACCCTGAGCAGATACGATTAAAGCAGCCCAACTAGATGACAGAGTAGCCAGTGACCTTCCCAGCATGCCTTGCACACCAACTGATGTCATGTAATTTATCAGTATATCATTAATCCTCCAGAGACTGTCAGCCAGCTGGCCCTGTGAACCAAACCCAAATGGCACACCGCTGCCTGATTGATGGCCTCCTGCATTGATCAGTTGCCACGGGAGACAAATGATCCCTGTGTTGCAGGTAACGCTAGGGGGTCACTGTATGTGATTTGGGGCGCAGTGAAGTTTTGTACCTATTAATAATAACACGCAACAAGAGGACAAAAATGTATGTGTTTATTGGTCTTTTTGTTTAACATGCTACTCCTTCCTAGACAGGTTGGGTGGCTTTGATGATTATATATATATATATATATATATATATATATATATATATATACACTCACCTAAAGGATTATTAGGAACACCATACTAATACTGTGTTTGACCCCCTTTCGCCTTCAGAACTGCCTTAATTCTACGTGGCATTGATTCAACAAGGTGCTGAAAGCATTCTTTAGAAATGTTGGCCCATATTGATAGGATAGCATCTTGCAGTTGATGGAGATTTGTGGGATGCACATCCAGGGCACGAAACTCCCGTTCCACCACATCCCAAAGATGCTCTATTGGGTTGAGATCTGGTGACTGTGGGGGCCAGTTTAGTACAGTGAACTCATTGTCATGTTCAAGAAACCAATTTGAAATGATTCGACCTTTGTGACATGGTGCATTATCCTGCTGGAAGTAGCCATCAGAGGATGGGTACATGGTGGTCATAAAGGGATGGACATGGTCAGAAACAATGCTCAGGTAGGCCGTGGCATTTAAACGATGCCCAATTGGCACTAAGGGGCCTAAAGAGTGCCAAGAAAACATCCCCCACACCATTACACCACCACCACCAGCCTGCACAGTGGTAACAAGGCATGATGGATCCATGTTCTCATTCTGTTTACGCCAAATTCTGACTCTACCATCTGAATGTCTCAACAGAAATCGAGACTCATCAGACCAGGCAACATTTTTCCAGTCTTCAACTGTCCAATTTTGGTGAGCTTGTGCAAATTGTAGCCTCTTTTTCCTATTTGTAGTGGAGATGAGTGGTACCCGGTGGGGTCTTCTGCTGTTGTAGCCCATCCGCCTCAAGGTTGTACGTGTTGTGGCATCACAAATGGTTTGCTGCATACCTCGGTTGTAACGAGTGGTTATTTCAGTCAAAGTTGCTCTTCTATCAGCTTGAATCAGTTGGCCCATTCTCCTCTGACCTCTAGCATCAACAAGGCATTTTCGCCCACAGGACTGCCGCATACTGGATGTTTTTCCCTTTTCACACCATTCTTTGTAAACCCTAGAAATGGTTGTGCGTGAAAATCCCAGTAACTGAGCAGATTGTGAAATACTCAGACCGGCCCGTCTGGCACCAACAACCATGCCACGCTCAAAATTGCTTAAATCACCTTTCTTTCCCATTCAGACATTCAGTTTGGAGTTCAGGAGATTCTTGACCAGGACCACACCCCTAAATGCATTGAAGCAACTGCCATGTGATTGGTTGGTTAGATAATTGCATTAATGAGAAATTGAACAGGTGTTCCTAATAATCCTTTAGGTGAGTGTATAATACCAGATGTTCTTACCTAGGGCCACCTACACCTGTCACTAAATGGTGAGACTTCAAGAGAAAACAAACTACAATAAACAACTTTCGTCCTAATTCAGCTACAATGAACTACAAAACACAGTGTAGGATTCTATTTAGGGGTCCAGTAAGATTTGACAATAGGGCAGGTTGCTGTACAGTGGAGTCAAAACATACAGATGTCACCAAAAGTACAGATATACTGTGGATACAATTCAGATTAAGGCCAAGTGTCAGTCGCTAATTTATTCCTTGCTTCGGCGTGTCATAACAGTTTGGCTCACATGTAGGCCTTTTCTTACCATTTGCATTTCTGGAGTACTTTTACAGCCTGCAAGATCCAACAGACATACCTTTCGGTCTTCTATGCATATTCAGGCTCCCAGATATTTATTACCATGAGCTTCATTTTCACTACTACCAGCTAACTCAACTTTTTTTTTCCTTTGTTAATAGGCATGCATTTGAGAAATCAAATTATTATCCTATTGACACTGTTGCTGTTTAAGCCACAATCTAAACTCAACCAGCCTGTGTTAAAGGGTGTCTGGGAGGCCCTCTGTGTGCTCAGTGATGAAAACGGACTGTAGCACAACTCACGTGGGAGCAGGATGTTAAAATACAGATCCCTGGCGCTGTTGGCACACTGAGTCATAGTGGACCGAATAATGACAAACCTTTGTGTCTCTGTATCTCAGTGCTATGACAGTCATTATGGTTTTCTAGCTCCAGCTTCTCTTCTCTTTATCAGAGACAGCCTTCATTTAAAGCATTCACTCGTGTTATTAAGCACACGTCTCACAGAGGAAGCATGCCAATGAAAATAATGTCATATTTGTATAATTGTTTTTTTACAGTATTTCCCTAATGTCTCTGCCTTGGTAAAGATACAAACACTGCAGTTGTAGAAAGCAATCCACAGCAGCTGATAAAAAAGAAAAGCAAAAGCCCTCATTATTTCCTTTTTTTTTTTTTTTTTTTTTTGTATTGCCCTGTTGGGATTTTTCTAACCATTGCCAAGTGTGAGATAGATAGTACTGCATTGGAATTAAATTTCAACAATTAATCCTTATTGCCTTATAACAAAACCATAATATTGATGAGATAAAGTGAAATATTTAAATTGCAAGTAAGTGGATACAAATATGGCTGAGGGTGATGCAGGGGGAACAATTTATTTGATAAACAACCTCCTTCTCTGAGTGTCAACCGTGCTCAAAGCAGAAGACTGTTCTGGTTCCATGGCAATGTCTGTCTATCTGTCTGTCTTTGTATATCCTCTTTCTCTTTAGGGAGTCATTATTTTAGTTTTTCATAGTTTATTAAATCGAAAGCTGAAATTCATACCTAAATGTACTCTGTCAGGACATAGGTGCGCATTTTCCGTTCATATATAATGATCAAAAGTAATGATCAAATGTACTGGAATATCATCCCATTTAATTTGACTTTACCTCTGGACTACCACCCATAGCCAACAAACTGCCAACGCTTTCAGACAGATTCTGCCTTTAAAGCACAGTGATCCGAGCCAGTCGTGTTTCAACACTGACTGGAACTTGGAAGAGCCTTAATCACAAACTGCAAATGTCTCTGCTTGTGGGTCCACTGTATACAGGGAGTTGAAGGATCTAACCAACAATTCAAGATTAATCACTGTGGATGCACAGAGACTGCTACACTGGCTCCAAGACCATGGAGGTGTAAGCTTTCTTTCAGGACATTTTGGTGGAGTGATGAATGTGCCTGGAGAAAGGCTGCAGTGAATTGTCTGGACAGTTCAGTGCAGATGTGGCAGTGGTAGTGAGTGACTCATGGTTTGGACTAGAGAAGGATAACCAACTATGACCGCCAGTATGTATTGTGACATATTGGAGAACATTTTCTTCTGCCAGAATGAATGGATTTGATAGTGATAGACTGATCCCAGTAATGCACCGCATAAACGCACAGTGTAACACCGTGGTTCAACGAGAACAGCTTCTAAACCATTTCAGTCCTGTGTCCAGTTGCATTATACAACTTTAAGTTTCCCCTCGTTCTTCTCTTAAGGACTCCCTCAGTTTAAGGGTTTTGCAAAAAGCACCTTAACACATTGAAGTCAATACACTGGTTTAGGGAAAAGATACTGGATGTAATACTAAATGTAAGGTTTTTAATGCAATTGATTTCTCACTTAAGTCTCGCATTTACCTCTTGGATCACAGAGACGCGGAAAACAGCTCAGGTCGGCAGTGAACAGATTCTGTCATGGCTCTGAAAGCTGCACAGAATGGCACAGTATCCCCCGGCCATCAGTCTTAGAATAGTAACAAAGTGTCCCTCCTAGAATTAGAGATCCCATTACAACTAATGCTGAGGCATATTGGGTATAACAGGCCCACCTCAACATAGAATCCGAGGACGTCGAAGATCCCAGATACACTGGGAATCATCTTCACAGATGCCCGGAAAAGTAGCTATAAGCAACTTAAGTGATGGCTTTAGGGTTCTCGGTAAAGGACCTGTCATAATAATAATTTCATTGTTACTGTCATATTTCGCAGAGATCCTGAAACACTGGCTCTAATGAGTGTGTTGTGCGTGTCAGTTGTGTGTGAGGGAGCTGTGAAATCCTGTAAAACAGGAGTAGTCTCGAGAGACTGTACAGCTGCACAAAGTCAGTGGAGTGAACACAAGAAGCCAAATCACAATCATTGTGGCTGTCTTCCCTATGTGCCGAATGGCAGGTAGACCCTAATGGATACAATATCATATTTTTGTTCCACTTATAGTGTCAGAAATCTATTTATTTTGTATTTATATTTCTCACATGTGATCAATCTAACAAGCAGCATAATATACAGACCTGAGCAATTAAGGATGCTGTGATGTTGATCAATTAAAATGAATGGGCCTCATTTCATGCCAGTCTGAGGGAACTGAACCTTTTCACCCTGGAACAGAGGAGACTACATGGTGACTTGATTCAAGTCTTCAAAATCATGAAACACATCAACCACATCAAACCAGAGGAGCTTTTTCAGATCAGCAGGGACACATGGACCCCGGGACACAAATGGAAATTGGGCTTCAAGGCATTACAGAAAACAGGAGATATTTCTTCACACAGAGAGGCGTCACAATCTGGAAGAAACTCCCCAGCGATGTGGCTGAAGAGACAATTTGGGAACATTCAAAAATAGACTGGATTGGATCCTTGGATCACTTGGTTATTAATGGACACCAAACGAGCACAATGGGTCGAATGGCCTCCTCTCAATTGGACACTTTCTTATCTCTCTTCCTTTTCATTGGCTTTGTCCACGATTGACTGATACCAGGGATACTGTGAATGGAAATGCAGAGTGGACCCAAGTATTTAATCAGAAATATGTGTGAGAGGTGCATCTCTTTCCTTCTGTTGATATTTCATGATCCTCACCTCCTTCTCTAACGCGAGGAAGCCCAGTGTCTGCAATAGATAATGGGGAGGGGGGTGCTCAAAGCAATTAAGCAGTGCTGCAGCGCTGTGTGGCAGGGGACATGGGGGTGAATGGCTTTCTCGAAATGAGCTTTTTTTGGGATTCCTCCCCCCCTTTCCACTCCTGCCTGCCAGCCAGAGCTGCTGATGCGACAAGGTAATTAAAGCGGAAAAATAATTAGAGCTGGTGTGGAACATGGAGGGCATCCCCCCCCCCCCCAGAGGAGGAGACGGGGATAAACAGTAACTGTTGCAAATTGGACCAACCCCCATGGCCGTTGCAGAGCCGAGTGTGCCTCGCACCTGCCACTTCCAGAGGAGCTGCATCCTGTGTGTGAGTCTTTCCCAGGAGCACACATCCCCAGTTTCATTGCACAGGGCTATCCTGTTCCGCTGCCAAAACTGGCAGCATGACCATTTGGACCTCGTCAACTCAAACCCCTGGATCTAGATGCCTCATTTGAAAAGCAACCCCTCCACGTGTGTGGGCCGTACCCATTTGTGTTGCTTATATCTTGACTTCATCGTAAATGCTTTAGGTTAATGTCTAGTCTTTGAGTCTGTACCGAGAATGATTCTTGAGGTCCGTTTGCAAGAGTTTCTCGTCATCTTATGCCCATGTATACATGTGTGTAGGTTTCCAGTAATAACTGCCTAGTTATTTCACCAGGTAATTATAACAAGGCTCTTAATCGGGGACTGTTCCTCCCCCCAATTAAGCTAATTTGTGTCGTCCATTTAGCTCTAGACTAACCCCCCTCTACAGAGGACCAAGTTTATCTGCACTTGACATCTGAGTTTCTTCTTTTCCCCCTGTGTCTCCTGGGTTTTTAAGGGAGGAAGACAAGAACATATTCGATTACTGCCGAGAGAACAACATTGACCACGTCACCGAGGCCATCAGCTCCAAGAAGGTGGATGTGAATCTCAAAGACGAGGAGGTGAGTTGAAAATGGCAGTGAGGGATTGTCCACCAGACACATTGCACTGAACGAGACCGGGTTCCTTTTGGCTTGATAGCTTTTACTGGTGTGGGGGTTCAGATCTGTAAGTCTCTCCTCACTGACTCTCAGACTGATAAGACATCTTTTTTAGTTATGGGTGCTTCTGAGCACAGTCTGTCAGGCTGAGTGATGTGGTTTGTGCCACCGAGGGAGCTCATTTTCACTCGGTGCGTCTGCGGCTTGGTGATGCCTCATAACTCTGTGATTTGTGTTTTACATTGTGTATACTGTGCTGCTGCTAGAGACGGATAGAAGGTCCCGTAATTATGTAGATGCATGGGCTGCAGGCCATTACGGGAAAATGTCATTGAATTGTTCTCTGCCATCATAAACAACAAGATGGAAGGTGCTGTATACACCTAAGTAGGTAAGTATGTTTATAAATGTGTCCGTTTGAACACGACAGGACAGACGTCTGTAAGCAAAGGATGCTATAAAAATTGACTGAGGGTCGAGCAGTAAATTGTTGGTTCATCTTTACTCCACTTCCTAAGTTAACCTGATTTTGTACCCAATAAATGACTGACTCCCCTATAAAAAGACACTCTATACAAGGCTGAAGAAGCCATATCACAAATGTAACTGGCAATCCAGTGTATCTTCCTTTTATTAGGGAAGACCGGTGTGTCATTTGCTGTTACTGAATGCAGGCTGCTTGTATTGTAAATACATTGGTTTCTTTGATCCGAACAAAGTTTCACTCTTCATGTTCTTCTTACACTTTTAATTAAGTGTGTCCCTCGATGTATTGGTACACCAATGTATTGCACCAAACAAATACACTGTGTCACCTTGGAAGAGGCAGTTCTTTCTGATTCAGATATGTGTTTGTCGGGGAACATGGTGTGGGTGTGGAAGTCATCATCTGAAGGGTAGATTTGTTTTAAAAATGATACTGCCCCCCCCCCCCCCCCCATAGGTTCTTCGGGTGTTCAGCCTTCCTAGCAAAAGGGAGGACACATTGGAGCAACATTACACTGTCCTACCTTCTGTATGTCAGGATGAAAGATTTCCCTTTGTTACACTGTAATCATTAATTGAAATAACGGATGGTGCATCATGTCAACAACATAGACCGTTGGCAGCTTTGTAAGTCACGCTGCAATGGCAGACGACAAGCATTGTATTGCACTCCCTCCAGGAACCAGGAGATGGCAATAGCGAACTGCCTGCTGCGCAGATTTTGCCTGTGGTGACGATCAGAACAAAGACCTCTAGGTCAGCTGCAGCACTAATGGCTTCTGCACAACGTTTAGCCCTCTCCCCTCCCCCGGCCTTATTGTTTATCTTCAGTTTAGTGGTGGCAGGTGTAAATACCTCTGTCTTGGAACTGTAGGGATGCACTGCACAGTGTAAGACACTATCACCACCACTGCAATTAAGAAGGAGTACTAAAGATACTCTGTAGTAAGTGAACACCTGCTCCTAAACTATGTAAGAAATGTCTGGCTATTGCACTGGGGGGGCACAGTCCAACAGGGTTTAATGGGCCACCGAATGAATCGTCCATTTCTAAATACTGAAAGACAGAATGTTTTTTCATCGGTTTAGCAAGTTCAGTTAAGTCACCATTAGCACCCTCTGGTCCTCAAGGGCAGTTCTGTGTTTGTTTTACTTCCAGATCATCTCTGAATTCAGCAATTGAACACCCTGCCTTGACACATCCATGATTTAAAGATGACCTGACACAACAGTACACAACAAACCTGTGTATGATAGTGTCTGCAGTTATAAATAGAAGAATTAATAATCTGAACAAAAGAAAAGCCACAATCGAAGTTCATAGTTTTCCATTGGCAGATGTGTTTTAATCTGGCTCTCTCCCCTTTTTCTTTTTTCCTTACTCCTCCCTGTCTTGCCAGTTTTCCGATCTCATGGATGGAAATTAGACTCTCAATTACCAGCAGATCGATTCAGTTCTGTCCGTAGGAGCTGCGTGCTGCTTTTAAAACAACACTGTTGAAACGGTATTTCTAACAATTCTAACTAACACGTAACAATATGCAGTGTTCCTGAAAATCTGAACCCAGCCCGGTTTCCCGTTTTGTGGTCTGTTATGGAGGGGAGATGGAGTCACGCTTTTGTGGAAATCCTGGGTGACTTGAGCTCTCCAGGTTGGTCACTGTGCTAACAGTTTTAACATATTGTTTCAAACCCTGACCTACTTTAGGTCCTCATCCTGGACGCTCCACACCCAAGTTGCACATCGTGGACATGACCTGTCACCTCCAGTCAATAGGGCTCATCTGCATCCCAGGTGGAGGCCAAATTACCCAGTCATTACCTTTACAGATGGAGCCATGCTGGGACGCATACTACTTCATTTTTCACCACAGTTTAAATGCTGATGATGTAAAACTACTCTTTTCAGCCTCCGTCCACCTGACACTACACTTATGTGCCTGTTGAACCAATCATATTTGTCCAGAGTGTCAGAAACAAGATGGCGGTAATGTGTTAGCACGGACAAACAGTCAAGAGCAAATGAGGGTTGCCTGGTTAGGAAGGCAGGGCACGAACCCAGGACTTAAGATATTTTTCATTTTTAAACCAGCTAGTGAACGAAAGGCTGAACTTGTGTGCTGTTTTGTGGCACAACACAAATATAGCCTTGTTTCTGTTCCATCATTTTTTAGTTCTCTACATCCGGTGCCATATGGCCCTTTTCAGGGGTGTATAAGTAAAAGATACAAATGTATAACACATTGTGATATAATAGCGTTGTCTTCTGTAAGGTTTAAAATTCTGTGACATTATTTTAATAGTATTGCACAGTCCTGTCCCAGATATACCTTGACCCAAACTATGCCTATATCCCCTCCACACCAGATGTATGGAAGGAACGAGTTGAGTTTCACTTGTCAGTCCTTGGGACTTCAGTTACAGTTGGTCAGAACATGTTATGAGAAACCATGGGGTTATTCTGTAAACTCATAAAGGGGTATGCTGTCATATAAAAATGGTGTAGTTTCTCTAGGCAGAGAAAAAAATTAGATCCGTCTAATACTGCCAGTGACCGGTGGATCAACAGCTTACATCACCACTTCACCATGACCTTCGGTCATATCAGAACTGATAGAGCTCACTGACACACAACTGTTTTCAGTGTCATCGCATAGACTTCATAAGGGCAGACTGCCGTGCAGTCAGGAGGAACACAGTCATAAGACCACATCTGTCACAGAGTATCTGTGATGCACTTGTGTAAATAATAAGTCATGTTCAAATTCTCTTAGGGTTCAAATGTAATGTAAACGGCACAGTGATAAACTGGTTCACATACGTGAAACTGTTAAAGAGAGAAGATTTGGTACCACATCAATGATTATTCCTTTGATTTAAGATGAGCAGGAAGCAACAGCTGGGTTTTGATGATATGTGGTTTGGTTTTGATCTGAAGGGAAGGGGTAGGGAAGGGTTGAAAAACATTTGAGGGAGGGAGGGAGAGAGAGATGGAGACAGGAAAATGGACTTCTATTTGTTTTCACAAACGACAAAATGTAACTTTTAAAAAAGGACACATGCACGCATGTTGTTTTTTTTATTTTTTTTATTTTTTGGTTAACATGTTGGTATAAATGATCTGAATGTTAGCCAGGTGGAAATCTGTTTCACCACATAAATGAATTGGGATCAGCCAGGGTAGGGTACTATTTTACAGGCTTCCCACTGCTGAAAAAGCTTGGGACTGAAGAAGGACTGAACTGTGCTTCCCTCCCACATAATCCGCAGGTCTTCACATGCTGTAGGTAGTGACTCAGCTTAAGGAAAGAGCAACACCGTCTCACTCTTTAACAAAGGGGGGGTTAAATCTAATTTGTTAGAATGCAAACCACAGGTTTTTATTTTTTTGCAAAGTGCTCTTTTCAATTAAAAGCAATTCCCTTGACAGTTTTTTTAAGTACCTGGATGGAAAAGCCTGCAGCACGTTTTATCAAAAGAGCTTTTCCTTTTCATGCTTTTCTTTTCTTCTTTTTGTTGTTGTTGTTGTTACTCGGCAAGACTAACTGGCTGTCACAGCTCCTGTAAGTAGCTAATCCCTTGCAACACTTTCACTAAGGCGAGCTTTTATAGCTGAGATGTTCAGGGCATTGCATTCCTGTAGTGTTGGACAGGGTGGGTTTGGGCACAATTCCAAGGGCTGTTTTTATCCTTTGCACAAAACAAAAGCACTGTTTTCTGCCAAGACACAATTTAAGCTTTAGGTTTGATGTGGTGTAGATCCTTTCCTTGTTCATTTGAGATCTCTTCATTAGGCCTGGATTAACATTTAACCCCCCCCCCCCCACCACACACACAGACGCACACCACTACCACCATGGTCAATTTATCTTTTTTCACTGCTTAAATTATCCTCTCTTCCTTTATGTCCAGGTGGTCAATTTGGTGCTTTCACTTGCACAGTATATACAGACACTGAGCAGCAGTACCCTGCATGCTTCTACATTTTGCGATTCCCAGACCGCTCCTCTCCCCTTTTGATGATTTAAAATCTACATCTATCTAAAATCTGCTCTGGATATTAAACCTTTACATCGCTGTGAAATGAATAGGCATTGTGTTGGTGTTCATGAAGATACATAATCAGGTGTCGATGGGTATTAATTTGACAAAATTAATTTGTAGCAAGCTTTCTGAGTGAAGGAGGCATTGTACTTTTCTTCTAAGCTGGTTTGTTTATGTATTGAAGACTTTTCTCATCTATTGCGACAACTTTAATAGTCTTTATGCAAATTACCTCTTCTGTCGTCTATGGATGTAGAAAAGATTGCAAATTAAGTTCCCATAAGTTTCCAGTAGAAATATTGAAGTGCGGAGTAGCAGTCAGGGCTTTGGACCCATGAGGAGGTGGGGGACTCTGCTGTTGTACCCTTGAGCAAGGTCCTTTACCCGGAATTCTCCAGTAAAAACCCATCTGTATAAATGGGTCATTGTATGTTAAAAGAATAGGGTATATTGTAACAACTGTAAGTCTAATAAGAAATATATTAATACAAATATCACTTCAGAGGTAGACAGACGCAAACTAGCTGTCAAACAAGTGTTGTGTCCTCTGAGCACTTCTTAGATTCAGATGTTGAAGTTAATCTGGCCTGCATGAAAGCAATTAACTATCCTAATGCACAAGCAAAGCTTTTTTCTTGGGCTGTTCCCAGTCAAGAATCACAAACAAAGCCAACAGTCTCAACAATAATGACCTGGATGATAACCTACATTTTGAAGATATTTCATCCCAAAATAATCTCATGAATAATTTGTGAAGACATAAATGACAATGTATTTTCAACAAGTGAAGGGTGTCTGGCAAAGTGAGACTCATGGTAACTCCAAAATACAAATGAAAATATATGTAAAAGAAATGGAGGCTCTTTCTGATTGTCTATATATCCATCAGTCTTTCTGTGTACATCATGTGTTAAAGTAGTTGTAACATTCATTTTAATAATGTTTTTGGCGTGTATTTTGTGGACAGTGTTCAGTACACTTCGATGAATATGAATTCTCACCCATTTTATCAATACCATGTTTGGATAATTGTAATGTTCTTTCACGAATTGCATTTATATTGACATATATATTTATATAACTTCACTTATTTATTTCTCCACTGAGGAAACTATTCTTGAGAGAAAATAAGAAACGGACAAGCCTATATGTATTGATCCGTCTGTTTTTTTTCTGACGCGGGAAGTTTTATTAGGTTATTTTTTGAGACAGAGTTACTGTAGATGTTTGACAGTTTATTTAACATATAACCTAAAATTTGAATACTTCTTCCATTTCCAAATTCATGATCATCGAGTACTGAGACCAGAAGAGAGAAGACGTGTTGGGAGTTGTTGAGCGGCGGGGGTAGGAGGCATTCAAGGAAGGGACATGTCAAAGAGTGCAGGCATCCTATTAGTCCTCTGACTCCAGTAATATATGTCCGAGGCATCTCAACCCCCCCCCCCCCCCCCCCAGCCATTTTGGCGTGGGTGGGAATCTGTTGCTTTAATCCCAAACTTTTGCAGTGACTTCTATACCTCTAGATGCTGCTGTAGGAACTGCAGTATTCATGTGTCATATTTCAGTTGAAATTTCCTCTCAGACTGCTACATGTATCTACTCAGGGCTGGCTTGCTCCTTTTTATTGTGTATTTTTCTTCTCCCGTTACTCCTGGTCACGGATCTGCTGCTCAACTAAATTGCTCTCTCCTCAGACTCTGGGTTTGTGTTCAATATCAGTTGTTTTCCATCAGAACAAATTACTGTCCCCTTCAGTGTCAACACAAAGCCTGGGAAACAGAGGACTGAAGTGGAAATTAAGTAGAGGTCAATTCAAGATGGCAGGTTTTCCTTATCCAATGAGTGAGGCCTTCTTTAACCAAGTTGCAATACAGTTCTACAGAAAGGGTGTGATGATGTTTTTCAATCTGCCAGATGGTGGTTAAATGATTTCTCTCCCTTTGCTCTAACAAGATCTTCTGGGTCTCCGAGCCCTTACAGGGTAAATCAAGACAAAAAAAACCATACCTACCGCGCTGCTCTGATTGTATTTCATTACTAATCAATACTAGTGCTCTGGAGTCCTGAGGGTCAGGGTGCCATCCCAAGTGGGGGGACACTGCTATTTTATCCAATGGCAATGTTATTTACCAGGATTGCCCTGGATAAGCGTGTCTGATATAGAAATACACTCACCTAAAGGATTATTAGGAACACCATACTAATACTGTGTTTGACCCCCTTTCGCCTTCAGAACTGCCTTAATTCTACGTGGCATTGATTCAACAAGGTGCTGAAAGCATTCTTTAGAAATGTTGGCCCATATTGATAGGATAGCATCTTGCAGTTGATGGAGATTTGTGGGATGCACATCCAGGGCACGAAGCTCCCGTTCCACCACATCCCAAAGATGCTCTATTGGGTTGAGATCTGGTGACTGTGGGGGCCAGTTTAGTACAGTGAACTCATTGTCATGTTCAAGAAACCAATTTGAAATGATTCGACCTTTGTGAGATGGTGCATTATCCTGCTGGAAGTAGCCATCAGAGGATGGGTACATGGTGGTCATAAAGGGATGGACATGGTCAGAAACAATGCTCAGGTAGGCCGTGGCATTTAAACGATGCCCAATTGGCACTAAGGGGCCTAAAGTGTGCCAAGAAAACATCCCCCACACCATTACACCACCACCACCAGCCTGCGCAGTGGTAACAAGGCATGATGGATCCATGTTCTCATTCTGTTTACGCCAAATTCTGACTCTACCACCTGAATGTCTCAACAGAAATCGAGACTCATCAGACCAGGCAACATTTTTCCAGTTTTCAACTGTCCAATTTTGGTGAGCTTGTGCAAATTGTAGCCTCTTTTTCCTATTTGTAGTGGAGATGAGTGGTACCCGGTGGGGTCTTCTGCTGTTGTAGCCCATCCGCCTCAAGGTTGTACGTGTTGTGGCTTCACAAATGCTTTGCTGCATACCTCGGTTGTAACGAGTGGTTATTTCAGTCAAAGTTGCTCTTCTATCAGCTTGAATCAGTCGGCCCATTCTCCTTTGACCTCTAGCATCAACAAGGCATTTTTGCCCACAGGACTGCCGCATACTGGATGTTTTTCCCTTTTCACACCATTCTTTGTAAACCCTAGAAATGGTTGTGCGTGAAAATCCCAGTTACTGAGCAGATTGTGAAATACTCAGACCGACCCGTCTGGCACCAACAACCATGCCACGCTCAAAATTGATAAAATCGCCTTTCTTTCCCATTCAGACATTCAGTTTGGAGTTCAGGAGATTGTCTTGACCAGGACCACACCCCTAAATGCATTGAAGCAACTGCCATGTGATTGGTTGGTTAGATAATTGCATTAATGAGAAATTGAACAGGTGTTCCTAATAATCCTTTAGGTGAGTGTATATGGCATTAATACTTTTTCGTATTAGTATTTTCCAAAACACCCTTTGAAATGCTCTAATATCAACATACCAAATTGGTTAGTCTTTTAAGAGCCATGCCTTGAGATGCACTGAGAGCATGAACTGATGTCCTGCCTAAAATAGCATCATGTACCCACTGTACTGTCGGTATGTACATCTTTGTAGTTGGGGTCGGCCACTTGGTGCACTTAGTGATAACAGAATAAATATATAAACATTTAAAAAAAAAGATACAGCCTAACGTATATAATCTTTAAATATATATATACACAAACACAAGGATCTCCGATTCCCTGCTAAACTATGTGCCCTTGGCCTCTAATGCATATCAATTTAAACTTGCAGCAGCGTGATCAATATGATTAGGCAATAGAAAATGACTCAAGAGATGCCTTGATTTAATTGGCCGCATTGAAAAATGACGTCTCGGCCTGATTTCAGAGCTCCAGAGTTGCAGCGGAGGGATGGGGCTCTTTCATTTTCTTAGCAGAGCCCCATCGATCATCGCTGGGCCTGTAGGCCTCGGCAATTTGTTCCAGGGTGCACGGCCTGCCACGACAGAGGAGCGCTCATCCTGTCATCACATCGTTAAATAGTCGGCATCCTCAGGCTCTGAGTTCTAAATTGATGTGCATAATTTATTGGGCTTAAGCAGAAACCTATTGTGAAGTTAACTTCGCCGGGCCATGAATAACAAAGTTGAATAAGTGCATCAGTGTTGGCCATCGGGTCATGTCCTCTGACTGTAAATCAGGGTCAGTGTTGCCTACATATTTAAGTTTTATTTGCCCTAGATTACGATTGATTTATAAGTGCAGGAGGAAACATTGAGTTCATCGCTGATCTGCCATTCTCTTCATGATGTTGAGGTGGGCCTTCAATCTGCAGGATGAAGCTTGGGAGAGACTGATACATATCTGCCCCTTATATTCTACAGAAGAGAACCAATCTGAATGCTCATTTTGTGCAGCCCTAAGTCAGAGATGTAGGCTAGTTCTAGTGATGCACCTTCTAAAACTTCAAAATAATCCTTAGGTTTCTTAATATTAGTCCTCCAAAATGGCTAGCAGTACAATTTCATAATCTTTTCGCAAGTTAATACCTGACCACAGGTATGTGGAGCAATAGCTAAGCAATAGTTGAGGTTTAAACTATTCTTAAGAACATAAGTAGAGCCATCAATATCTTAAGAACATAAGAAAGTTTACAATCGAAAGGAGGCCATTCGCCCCATCATGCTTGTTTGGTGTCCATTAATAACTAAGTGATCCAAGGATCCTATCCAGTCTATTTTTGAATGTTCCCAAATTCTCAGCTTCAGCCATATCGCTGGGGAGTTTGTTCCAGATTGTGATGACACGCTGTGTGAAGAAATGTCTCCTGTTTTCTGTAATGCCTTGAAGCCCAATTTCCATTTGTGTCACCAGGTGCGTGTGTCCCTGCTGATCTGGAAAAGCTCCTCTGGTTTGATCATGATCAAGTCTTTCATGATTTTGAAGACTTGAATCAAGTCACCACGTAGTCTCCTCTGTTCCAGGGTGAAAAGGTTCAGTCTCTCAGTAGGACATTCCCTTCAGACCTGGAATAAGTCTGGTTGCTCTCCTCTAAACTGCCTCTACAGCAGCGATATCTTTCTTGAAGTGTGGAGCCCAGAACTGTACCCAGATGAGGTCTAACTAACGCATTGTACAGTCTGAACATTACTGCCTGTTTGCCTTTTTTATTGCTTCCCCACATTGTTTGGATGGAGAAAGTGAGGAGTCCATGTAGACTCCTAGGTCTTTCTCATGCGTTACTTCCTCTAGTTCTATTCCTCCCATAGTGTAATTATAGTGGACATTTTTGTTACCTGCATGTATTACCTTGCACTTGTCCACATTGAATTTCATCTGCCAGGTGTCGGCCCACAACTGAATATTATCTAATTCGCTTTGAATAGCCTGTGCTGCTGAGATTGGATCTGCTGAGCCACCTATTTTAGTATCATCTGCAAATTTGACAAGTTTGCTAACTATTCCAGAGTCCAGATCATTAATATAGATTAGAAAAAGCACAGGCCCTAATTCTGATCCCTGTGGATTTCCACTAACAACCTCACTCCAGTTAGAAGCAACTGTCCTTGATTGTCCTTAATTTGTTTTTTCAGGGGAGAGCGCTGTTGCACTGGGCATGTGATCGAGGACACAAGGACCTGGTGTCTGTGCTTCTGCAGAACAGCGCCGACATCAACAGCCAGGTGAGCACCAGAGCACTTTTACATGTCATCCGAGGTCAAAGGGGGCCAAGTGAACAGGAAGCCGAGATTAAGAAGGGGAAACCCTCAGTGTGCTATTGGATTATACTGGGAAGCGAGAAGTATGTAAACCAGATGCAAACATACCACAATGTGCAATTGGCAGAGTCAATTTTTTTTCAAATGTTTTTTTTCAAAGGCTACCAGGAGTAAATATGCTAATGAGATTAGTCCGCAAATGCAAATTGCAAAATCTGTGGAGACACCTTTGCGAGGTAGGCTGTGCAGGGGCTTTGCCACATTGATCATATTAATTGGCGCTATCTGACTTGCGGCTGGTGGTGTGAATAGCCTACATCACTACTCAACCCTTGTGTGCTTCAGAGCTGAAACAAAAGTGTTGGTCTGCCTCGCCGGTGCATGAAATAAGCCAAATTATTGTACAATTACTTTGTTGAAACTTTCTTTTCCGTTGTAATCCTCTTAGGAAAAACATGTTAGTAATGTAACATTTGCATTAGATCATTTGAGTAGCTTATAGAACCCAGTGTCTGACCCTTTAAGTCTGACTTTCTCTCTGTTACTGCTTTTTGTAAGATATATGGTCACCACACAGTGCTCCCTGTTGTGAGAGATCTTCAAGTTATCCTTTAATCCGTGAGGGAATGAATGATCTTGTCACTTCACAATAACTGCATATGCAGCATTCACTGTGCACAATACAGTAGCTTTATTTTCAATGTATTGCACCATACTGAAGTTTGACATCAATGTTGAAGATGAGTTATTTTCTTTTGATCCTTGTGATCTTACCTTCTTGTCTGTCTCTTTATTATGATGATGATTATGGTTATTATTTAGCACAAGCCTGTATCGTATCAAATTAACTATCACTCATTTTAATCTGTTTGGTTTCATAGTGCAGTGTCTGTAGAAAATTATTTACATTGAAATGCAGTATAGGTATTCCATTTGTATGCTGTATGTTAACTAACGTGTACTTGTAGTGTGTTTAACTGTTCAAGGGACAGCATGAAATGATGGCATGGCATTACATTTGCCTTTTATTACATGCTTTAAATAATTATTTAACTGATGCAATTGCAGTCATTGCAGATGGCAGTACCTTTAACACAGCTCATTTAAATATTTTTCAAACCTAGCTGGCACAATCTCTACCCTGTTTTTAACAGGAATGCAAAGATTTAAATAGTGAAAGCGTTAGCTGAATAGTCTACTGGTGTCCTATAAACAGTTGTCTGGGACATTGAAAGGTGATGACCCGTTTGATGTCTTCTTTCTTTTTTAACATCACAACAACATTTCTTACTTCAAGCAGCTGTTGGAAACAGAGCTTTCCCAATAAACACTTAACGACATCCATTTGATTTTGAAATGGAGCTAAATCCCACAAGGTTTAAATAACTATAAGCAGGTAGATTTTGAACCCTGATATCCAGCCTAGATGTTGCTTTTGGCTTGGTCTTAAGCTGAGCGTTGCATTGAGAAATTAATGTGGTGTGGGGATTTCTAGTGCTAAAAGGTAAGACAAAGCATTGTAAAGTAATCATTCAAATCGACCGCATTATACAACCATATCATTATAATTTAGTGCTGTTGTTTTTTTGTAGTTTTTTTTTAAATTGTCTGTTGATGGATTTAGCAGCCATAGACTATTACTGTGTATCATTAAATTGACAACCAGAATATTGTAATCCCTACTGCTATCTGTATAGACCTGTTCTTTTTTAAAAGTAAATCTTGCTTTTTAAAAATTGTCGGACAGAAATCAAAACACTGCAATAATGAGGCATTTGAACCTCTGTCTGTTGCTGGAAGAAAGACGACATGGGACACACTGATGTCATGTCACTGGGTGTTATTCAGCCACTCAATCCACTCAAAGAATCCCCAAAACATAATGTTTACCACCACCGACAACTTAAATGTGTGGAACGAGGATCTTAATTATTTGCAGTGAAATTAACCTTTGTCAGAAGTGTGACCCTTTCTTCTATTACCTGAAGTACATTCTCTTAATGTTCTGATTTATTATTGTGTTATGTAGCCAACGATTTTATTATAATTTATTTTAAATTAATTTTGGCTTATTTGATCTTTATCACTAGCTATGAGTGAGACATATTTTGGACTGGCTGTAAATTGTGCTCACCTATTGGCTACACTTACCTGAATCCTGTTGTGCTTTAAGATGAGCATGATAAATATACAGCCTGGACTGGTATGTGTTTTTTTACCCTCAAGACATTCCAGTTTTGGGCCACAGACAAGTGTTTAATCTTAGTAGATTCAGATACCTGCAGAGCTTTACATAATTGGTATGCAGGTTCACATGCAGCCCAACAAGGTCAACAAACACCGACCACATTTAAACTTCAGGGTGCAAGTGCACACCAGTAAGAAAAAGAGAGAACCCCTGGGACAACTGAAACGACCAGCTGAAGAGATGCATTCAGCCATGTTTCTGACTTTACACGTGCTTTGTAGATACTTTGTAAGAATTCAATAATAATTTATTTTATAGCTATAGGTAGGCGAAGAAGAGTTATATATATTTTTACATTTCAAAAAGGCAATAATCAACTTAATAAATGTCCAAAACCAGTTGTGAGCTACTTTCTTATTGGTCTTCAGAGCTGAAACTTCTTCATCTGCCTTATAGTTTCTCACATAGATTTGCACTTGTTTCATATAAATGCTTAATGTGGTTTCAAATTGAGTGCATACTTTTGACTACGACTATGTTAATGTTTAAAATTGTTCTTATGATGGTTGGGTGCTGTCTGTATTTGCAGTTTATCCTGCATTTAATCACAAAGGTAATATTTCTCAACTGAACATGTAGCCTGTTCTTTTATTTTTTTGTTGTTTTTAAGCCCTATCCTGAAAAACGCTAACTTTGTGAAATGTAGACAGTCGCATCGTGCCGTGAAATTGCCAGCCAGCGTAAATACCTTGTGTCCTTTGTATGGGATGCAGGAAGGTCACTGTGCATTGTGGGAACTGCATGTAATAATCTGAGCTGACCCTACCAACTGCTGTTGAATAAAGATAAAAGTGATTTATTTTTAATTTGTTGATTAAAAAAAAAAAATCGGAGACGATTGTTAGAATTAATCTGCTGATTGTCTACTTGACTGTCAAGGACCCAGCTGCAGGGAACATTGGTATAGTCCACAGTAGTTTATGGTGTATGAGTCTACGGTGTGTATTTTTTGCCTTCGGAAAATGTACAAGCTATTACGGTCGTAGAACCAAATGCTGTCATGTGTCATGCACATAGATCGTTTTTGTTTGTACTTTCGATCTATGCTTGCTTGGTGCCAATAGGATGCCCTAAGAATTTTGAAAAATAAGTGTATGTACAAAACACTGGTTTGAGAGGGTGATTTGCTTGGTTTCGCTATAAATTTAATTTAATCCAGACCAGCAACTCAAAAGTTGAACTATAGTTGCAATTACCTTTGTAATGTTAAATGGAGATTTTACAGTGCCATTCATTTCCAATTCACTGTGCTATTCTCCATTCTTACTCTATTTACTCTTTGCCTTACCATGATAATTCAGTCATTGATCATGGAAAATGTGTTTAGCTCCTCTAGACAGGCATTGCCACAGATCACACAATGATATTTAACATTGTTTAAAGTTGTTTTACACTTGATGGCATATCACATTCTTCTCATTCAAGGGGCACTGCCTGTAATGTTTGCAGCTTTGAGAGAAGTATTCAATTCCTCTGGTTAATCAGCTAAGCTGACCAAATAAATTGGAGCAATACCCCTATTCGTCAAGGTAAGACCTTCTCATCACAGCTCCCACCTCTTACCCTCGATTTACCTCAGTCTGATCCCTCTTGAACAGTTCAGAAATATCCCCTGCAAAGACTGAGAAGATCACAGACAACTTCAACCAAATTGATCGCAGTGTGATTAAATGTTCTTGCCTTGATGATGGACAGGGGAGAGGACATGGTTAAAAGTATAAACGCAAAGGCAGTTGAAACCAGTGTGGCTGGGAAGTGTAAGTCAAAGGCTGCAAAATGGTAATTATGAAATACAGGGTCATTATGAAATTAGCTGAGTATTCATTAAATGGTTTTGTGAAAACTACACAGGGGAACGATTAAATGTCATACTCCCGTTTGCCAGCAGCCTCACACTACCCTTTTGAAGACTGCACAGCTTTACACAGGTGTGCAGATGCAAGCCAGCAAAGGAAAAAAGTTGTGGCCACACTCTGCAACATGAAGAGGACCAATGTAGAGTGGAGGAACTGCTGATGTTTTATTATTGTAATTATTGTGTCAACAAAGACCATTGATGAGTGGAGGGCTTCTAAGTGATGCACCAGGTAAGAGCCTCTGCCAGCATGTAGGATAACCCTGGACTGGGTGAAAGTGTCACTTCGGAGCTATGCTATTGGCAGCTTAAATAATGGACTGCTTACCTCATGGCACAGCTGCCGCTCCCGGTGGCTTCTCCGCCATCTGAACTCCTGATTGCGTGACTGTGGGCGCTCTGAGCATGCAGGGGGACAAATAGCGGCATGTATGTATTCAAAGCATTTTGCACATCAGCAACAAAAGCGCTGAATAAATAGTTATTATATTTATTAGTACTACTATTACATCCAATCTGCATAACAGTTTAACTGAAACTCAAACCATCCCTAGGATTATTTTCTGAAGGCAAATGTGCATGGCAAGCTACAAGTGTGCATTAATCATTTATTTTGCACGGATCTAATGTAAAAATAATATAATTTGATGATATGAATAAACTATGAATATTATGCTGCTGTTGAGTAACAGAACAGAAAAAAGATAATGCCCTGTTCTTTGCTCCTCACAGGCCCATGACGTCAGACTCTGGGTAGCAGGCAGCCTGGTGCATCAGCAGCAGTCTTCCTCTGTCGTCTTGTGTCTTTCTTGGGCTGTAGACTTCTAAAGTTTTTAATACAACCAATCATCTTTGAATTTGAACACATCTATTCTATAAGCTTAGATCATATGTCACCATGGACCCCTTAGACTAGTTGATTTGTTGAGTTCAGAAAATGGGACCCTTTCTGCCCATGCCTCAGGCCATAAGCACAAGAACTCAGAACTCTGTGATCCCCATCTGTTTATATGAGTGCATACCATACTAGGGTATGAAATGGATTAACGACAGACAGTGAGGATACACAGGCCTAGGGGGAGAGACTGTCTCCCATGTTTCAGAAACATGTGGTACCCTAGCATATCTTCCCAAATGAAAGCCCATATCATCTCTGTCTTCCTGAAGAACCTCAGAGTCTCAGCAGTGATTCCAAATGTTCACAGCACGAAAAAAACAAAAATCTCTGCTTTAACAGCATCCTCGGACACAGTGCTCCACTATTTCTGAAGACGTCCTTCTCCTTTCTCTTCAGAATTTGTTTTGCTTTCTGTGACCTGCATTCGGAGCAGGAACGTTGTTTATCCTTTTAACCCTAGTGGAAATTGTGTCCACAGTGTCTCAGCGCCAGCGCGGTGTGTACCAGTGCCACGTGTTCCCTGAGTGGTGATATCTACTACTGCCTCAGGCCCTGGTGGGAAAAGTCTACTGAGCTGCATTCAGTAGCCGTTTGGTCATTTGGGTCTCCTGTTACACCCTCCCTGTGGGCATTCACACCTCAAAATGTCCTGTCTTGCCTTTTCTCCATGTACAGCTGCCTCCCATTGGGTGGTCAGACGTGGAAGACAAATCCCCAATTAACTTACTCAATTGAGTGCAGTAGGCCATTCGAAGTTGTTTTCTTTTCTGGAACAATGCCAATCAGAGTCTCTGATGCTTTTTACACAGGGTCAGACTTGTCTTAGACTTGGTTAGGGATTAAAAAAACAGAATGGGTTCAAGTGTTTAGACTGGTTGAAATGCAATTTGAAAAGTGTTGAACTGGTCATCCCTGTATGTTTCAACAAAGTTAAAAAGCTTTCCCATGGGATCTTTCTTTTTTTTTTTTTTTGTCTTCATTGAAGATATTTCTGAGTGTCATCATTTTTGGTTTTCATCTGCTGAACACCTCCTCTTCTCGATGTATTAATTTCCTTAATTTAATTTACTAATTTATTGATTTGTTTATGTATGTGTTAGGTTAGTTTTTTGCAATGATATCCCAAAGCCTCAGCATTCTGCAAAACTATCTCTACTGCCTAGCCTATATCATATAATTCATAAAATATATTCTACAAAAAAGCACAGCACTAATAACTAGGGAAGAAATATCACTGAAAGATGCAGTTAGGTTTGTCTGCTATCTTAGGGGCCACTACCATTAACTCCTTTGTTTTAAATTAAAAACTTTCTTTTTGTGGATATTCTTGTTTCTGGGGGGATGCTTTACAGTTATTTAAGTAATATATTCAGATTCTATGGAATGTATTGTATTAAGTGTTTGTCTGGCAGATGCAAAGAATGACGCACTTGTCAAATTAATGCATTGTCTTGAATGTCAATCTCAGTACTGTATACCTAATACTACATATGTGATTGCTGCTAAAATTAAACCCAGAGAAGTGCTGGAGTGACTCTGATCAAGCTGGACACTTGCAGTTGCTGGAACAATAAGATCAATCAATCAATCAAGCAATCAATTAAATTTGTATTTGTTATTGCGCCATTTGCAAGTTTGCCCCAGAGTGCTTGCAAATCCCTGCTGAGGGATTTAGCAGACTCTTACCTAAGGTGACCTACAGGTTTCTTGTTTTGTTTTTTAAACTCCCCCTCTGCCTCATATACACAACTGACAAGGGGTTACAACGTCACTACACAAATAATACATGGAGCCACTTGTAGTTCCAGATAATAACTAATGCATGTATTATAGTGGTAGCTTTTGATGGCAGAAACTTACTTGGTGCCCAAATGAGGAGTAATAAACAAACCTGTGAAGAAAGTGTCAGAATGAGACAAGTCTTGGTAGTTGTATTGGGTGAGAGCAAGAAAGGGATGATTTGCATAAAGACGGATACATAGAAAGAGAGACACAGTAAACTGGGTGTATGGGGGGGGGGGTGTCAGGCAGCTGCAATTGATATTGGCAGGTTGTAAATTCTCATTGGAGGGATGAATAATCTGCCCAGCAGCTCTCCTGCACCCCTGCCGCCAGCTCTTTATTTATTATTAAAAGAGCATGATCCATGAGGCTCTCTGCGAGGGTGAGCTCCAGTGCCGCTAATTCTAATTAATCCAGCCGCAGCGAGCCCAGCGCGGGGGGGAACTGGCGCTCACAGTCTATCGGATTGAAATTCATAACTTAATTGAGGTCAAAGTCCCGAAGCGGGGAGAACAAAAGTCTCTGGCTTGGGCCAGGTAGATCAATAGTCATAAATATCTGGCTGGGTTACATGCAGTACATTGTGACGGATTATGTAGGGTCACAAAGCGCGATATTTTTTGGGGAGGGGGGGGGGGATCAGATTTAGGGGCCTCAGTCGGCCGATGTGCATCGGAATCCGAAACGCCTTGTGCTGTCAGTTTAAACAGCCAGTGCAGAGTACTTGTAAGTTTTTACCATCTGAACATACACGATATGGCAGCTGTGGGCTGATAGTTGTGCTGCAGAACAGAATTCATTGATGGATACAAAGACATTCACCCCTGGTGTCACATGACCTTCAATAACATGTTTGATATCAGCTCCCTTGAAGTCAGTTTATCATTGAAATGACAGACAAGGTGACCAGGTTTTTCTTTTTCAATCCCAGCGCTCCCAGAGGCTTTCGGAGTTTGATTGGGACCAAGATTATGCCAAAGTAATTTGACAGTTTGATCAACAACATGGGAAAAAAACATTTTAGACTGCCACTTGACAAAATTGTGAATTTTGCCATAATCAGCTAAGAAAGATCAGGAATGTCCCTGTTCTTGGATTGTAACTAAATGTTCAGTAGAAATGTTTCTTTCCAACACTTGATCCCAGTTCCAGTAATGCCATTCATTTCAGACCTTGTCTTGTGTAAGCATGGTCAGGTGTTGTAAAGTAACACAAACTGATATATTGTGCTGCTGGCTGCAGGCTACAGACCAGACCCCAGCTTTTCTCAGTCCTTTTCTCACTGGGAGATTGTTTTTTTAGATTGACAAATGATGCAATTTTCATCTTAAATTTAAAGATACTGTAGGCTACTGGAAGCATGATTACTTATAGATTTACCAGATAAATACTCACATTGCAGGGCAGCTGAACTCGGTGCAAGCATGATTCTGCCTCATTCTGCACGAGTCTGATAAATAAGTGACTACCGTTAGAGCAACAGGTAATTTTGTTATTCTAATATTTTGGATTAGTCAGTCACACCTGGTGCCCCATATCAAATAATGCTAATAGTAAAATGTTGTGATCTAGATACTGATTTTGATTAAATGCATATTATTATTACAAATTATATTAATGACAGAGTGGGATTTGCCCTGATGTATTTTGCATCATTACCACTTAGTATATCTCAGAATTTGCCCTGATTTATTTAGTAATTTATCAGACATCATCTCCAAGGCGCTTGCTTTAAAAAACAAAACAATCTAGTACATAGAAATAAAATGACAAGGGTCACACCATCATAAAACAGCAGAGCGTGTGTTTGAGAGTGAGGTCACATGAGTGCAACACTGAGCCAGTAGTCTCATTGGGACATATCCACACTTTTTATGGTTTCATCTTTATGCTCTTCCAGCATGCATAAAAACAAATGTATGGTTTGTATTCCTGATGAAGAAATTAAGTGGTGATTATTAATTTTTACAAATATGTGACCCCCACCCCCAGCACCCACACACCCCCTCACTTTCTCTTTAGAATAGGTAACATTACAATCCTAATCAGAGGGCAAGCACCTTAAGTATAAACATTCCAGACAATGAAGTATACCTTTACAAATGTATCCATTCTTAATTTGGTGTTTGAAGCACTTTTGGCCAAGGGATGATGATATGATAACTCATGTGAATTAGTAGTACAGCTTCGACTCTTTCAGTAAGCTATGCCTCTTTAAACAATTCTTGCCAACTGATACTTGATCTATGACTTAATTATCAATGTAGTGATTGGATTTGGTTGTGGAACCTTTCTTATGCTCAGTAAAAGTAGTCCTTATCATTCATGGAGATTTACTAATTGATGAAAAGAAATGTAGTGTCCGTGCTTGTCTTGCAGAACTGTAAACTAAAATCATACAGATTGTTTTATGTAGAAGCAGGTGTTGTTGTATTAGTCCTGTTAAACAAGCTGATGTAGCAAATGTTATATCAGAAAATGTGCAATACTAAAATTGACTAATTGTGGAAATTATTTTTGCTACTGTAATTATGATGATTGACTATTATGATGATTATTTATTAGCAGATGTGCATACTTTCAGACAGAATGAGTGACATTATAAGCGACTTCATGTAGTAAAAGACAAGAAATAGAATTGACGATTTTTGTCCGAACTCTAGGGACATGAACTAGGAGGATGTGAAAGTGCTTTAAAGGTAATCTTCCATATTGTCCAGAAGGGGAGGGGTGAGGTGCAGATTTCAGGTACAGGTGGGGGTTGTAGAAATGGTTCCAGTGTGGGAAATAAAGTTGGTAGTCATCAGAGCATTTGCTGATGGATTTTGAAGCCAAACAAAGGCTGACTGGCAGTGAGCTGTCATTTTGACTCATGTAACTACCTCTGGGCAAGTTCGCACCAGTGTTGACTCTCCCCCAGGAACAAAGCAGCCTACTAAACATTTAAACTGCTAACCCCCCCACCCCCACCATCCCTCCACCTCCTCTAACATACATGCCTCTATTTAAAGATGAGAAAAAACATCTGATTTAAATTCTAGAGCAGGAACATTCTTACACGTTTCTCCCCGGCACAAGAGCCCATAACAAATGGCTCAGTCATAATAAATATCTATTGGAATTCGTCATAACTCGACTGCTTTGCGGTTTCCAGTAAAAAAAAATACAAAAAAAAAACAGAAGCGTTGGTCCGGCCGCCTGCTGCATAATAATGGCAGCTTTCCCCGATTGAATAGGAATAAATCTTAGCCTTGTGGCACCGCAGTATCATAAGGTTAGAGACCAGTTTTTCATTGCAGTCATTAATATAGATATTAAAGAAGCCTCACCCCTCTTCCCCTGTTTTAATAGTTCTATTGTCATAAGATAATTAATAACTCTTGCTTCTTGCAATTTCAACCCCCCTGCCCCCCCACCTTTTAACAGAGAGCTGAATGTTTCTTTTGCTGCCTCTGAAGTTAATTGCTTAGCCCCATTAAAGCATCGGCATGCTTATTTACCTTCAGTTTTAATTATGGCTGCGGAGGCAATCTCCAGTCTAGATCTTTGGTCTGGAAGCTGTGGTGAGGGTGGTGGACACAAGACGGATGAAGCCGCATCCACACATTTCCACAGGAGACATAACTGTAGTGTGTTCAAATCTAGTGTCTGTAGTTTGCAAGATGGGAGTCACATAGGGTAACGGTACCTAATAAGGTGTCCTGTAGCATGATATATTATGGCATTGTATTAGGAAATGCTGGTTATTTCCTGCAGGAGACAACATTGAAAAACTCGGTGCCACCAAGTCTATTTCGTTACTCTTTTGAATTGGGATTGCACATATGATATATGCATGATAATGTGGACTGTATCAAGAGTAGAATGTCATGAACCTGGTCAGTGGTCTGCTAGTGTAGAAATGTGTGTCTAGAACTTCAGAGCGTTCACATATATATAAATCAATAGTAACAAATAGTTAATAACGCGAGAAATAAAAAGTGTATTTTCCCAACCCAAAACCAGTTTATTCTCAAGCCCTGCAGTACCCTTGTGTTTGTATGTAGGTTTCAGCTGAGCTGTACATTACTCAATTGGAAATGTAATCAACCTCGCATTGCCTAATTGGACCTTTTTAATTACAGTCAGCTATTAAATGATTGGAGGTAGTTTATGTCAGGATTTAATTACGCTGGCCACCACAACACTCCTGTGGTCTTTAGACACCCGCTGTGCTGATTGGTGAAGGGTTCAGTTTCAAGTGTTACTAAGTTACTAATATGATGGAATTGAGCTGAATAATCATAGATACTTCCAAACTCCTACCAGCACATGAGGGCATCGGTGTCCTTTAAGAGGTGCGTTAGATAAGACAATTAGAAGAACATGAGATATAAGTATAACATATTTAGTAGATTTATGTATTTATATATTTAAAAGAAAATTGCCCTAGCAGCATACTTTTGTAATCTCTTTAACATAAATGCTAAGGGTGTAAAATCCGAGTTGATGACATCATTAATCACTATTCAGAAATAATTTGTTGTCTAACAAGTGAATGTTAAGTGAAGCCCAATTATAATAATCATAAATGATTATTTGTCATTTTGGTAAACAGACAGGTAGTTGTATCTATATAGACTCTGATTAGATTATTAGAATTGTCACTAGGTTTTTGGATTGAATTGCATAACCAGTGACCATATTGCTTGGAAATTGATTTGATAAGTCTTAATATGGATAAATGGATGTGATTTCAGGCAAGTTGTTATTCTCACCACAACAATTTCACCTATGAAAGTTCAGAGTTAGAGACATAGGGCTCAATGTCAGTTCACTTATTTGCAATGACTTCTGTCCTGGGAGCAGATCTACCCTGTGGGCAAATGTGACATATTCATTCTGATTGGTTCATTATGGAAGAAAGGCAGACCTTTATAAGGTAGGTGTGGCTATGTTTGAAATGTACATTTGCTTTTGACATTCAAACTGCAATGAGTTTAAGGGTAGATTTTGCCTTTGTGGACATTTATTTTCCTGTTGTAGTTGCATCAGTGTTGAGTTATCAGAGCAGAGCTTCTTGCTTGATTTTCTCACTACTGTCATTTCTGTCTGTACACTTACTGGAAGGAGGTTGTAAATCATTATTTTTCATAAAAACACAATTATCAACAAAAAACCTTCCATTTCCTGACTCGAATTAAACAGGTGCTGCAGTGTTTCATTGTGATGTGTTGTTTTCGGTTGTGAATTGCTGCTCTCAGATTTGCGGATCTCTCACTGCCAGATTGTCACATGCCGGGAGACAACAGTGGTATTTGCTGCCAAAATTGGGCTAGTTCTCTCAGTTTGATCAGATTCCCCCTGCAATTGCCATTATCAACCTTCTGTTTGTTGTCTGTGCTTTCAGTTGGCTGTGTCTCTCTCCCCTGAGCTTTTTACCTATACTAAGCTGGGAGAAATTCATTAAAACAATTAAAGGTAATTTATTTCCAGTAATTTACAACAGCTGTAGGGGAAAATAAAGAGGGTATTTAAACTTGTGTGCCCAGGGGGAATATTTATCTGAATTATGAGATAATATCACCACTCTCTGTGAGGGTGCACCTCATTGATTTCTATTTTATTTAATTTTATTTATTTATTTTGAATTTATTTTGTCTAATTCTTTTTCAGATCTTCTATCTCAAAGACTCAGCTTGCTGGTGTTCATTTTTTTCCCTGATACTTTTGCCCTCCTCTAAATTACTTAATGGATTCTAACGTGTCCCGGGGGAACCATAAAGAGAGAGCAGCTTTGAAGATATTCCCCGGGATCAGGGAGGGAGATTCAGGCCGGGGCTGGGGGTTACTTCTACGGTCCTTCCCCGGAGGCTTTGCACTGTAAAAGGTGCCAGGAAAGGTCTGGGCACAAAGATCAAATTATTTAGCAAAGCCAAGGAATTTATAAATGCAGGGCATTGCAGTGCAGGGAGCTGATCTAAGCATTTGTACCTCAGTTCAATGGCGAAAAGACTAGGCTTGTAAAAAATCAATCGGCTTGGTTAATCACCGAGTGTTCACAGGAGGGAGAGCTGGAATTGTGCTGCCTTCAGTTTCTTATCAATGTTGTGCACCCATTCATGTTGCTGCTGATTTTTTCACACCAGTCTGCAGGTTGTGTGGAATTTTGTTTTAAAGGTGATAGTTGGCCTCAGATTAACTGCTTTTATTGAATTGTTAGATAATTAACACATTCTACTATAATTATAACATATAATATTTCCTCATGGTCCTTGCTCTTAATGTTATGGGTTAAAGCTACATGAAAGTGTTAATTGAATGGATGGATGTGGACAAGAGGGATTTGTTTCAGGGATCCAAAATCCATCAGGGCTTGGATGCTGATTGTGCAGGAGATATATGTGTAAATTGGGGCTGCAGTGTGGAGCAGTGGTTACTCCCCCCCCTCCCTCTCTCTCTCTCACTGCTTCCCACTGTCTCTCCCACTCGCTCCGTCAAATTCAAATTAAAAATGACAAGTTTACACAATTGTTGCCATGGCATTTACAGATAAAGTAAACTGTATACAATACATACTTCCCCACCCTCTGCCTCCCTTGTTTCAGTCTCCCACCACAATTTGTGTAAAGATGTGGCAGCTTTTTTTCAAAACTTTGCAATAGTTTCTATAATTTATTTTATGCACCTGAAATTGATAGACAGGATGGATCAGTTTTTTTTAGCTTTTGTGCAATTTCTGACAAAACACAGACAAGGTATTTGAATGCTAAGAACACTTTTCTTTGCGGTTCTTTTTCCTATTAAAGTGCTTTGGTCAGAAAATCCTAAGTTGTAAAATTGTCATTTACAATAATTTACAGTGTCTCTTATTAATAATTTATTTTTTTAAATGGGGTGTCACCACATCCTGTGTGTTTATCAATGTGTTTGTCACAATGAGCGGATCTCCCCCATTTGAGAAGTGAGAATTGCATCCTCTTATTGTTTGTTGAGGGGTTGGCCCCTCTAATGGGATTGAGCGCACCTTGGCATCGAGGAGTCGGTGTAGGGGAGCCTCAAGGACACGCTGGGAGCTAATGCGCACAGACACGCTCCCTCTCACACACTGATTGGCAAGGTTAACACTTAGTGCACAGGAAGGTGGCTGTGATTCGATTAGCTTCACCCCATCTCCTGATCCTTTTAACACCAGCCCGCCCCTGCGCCCCTCAGCACACACTCACTCTCAGCGGTGCATCCTGGCACGTGTCTTTAAGAGCAACAATCAGCATGTAGGATCATCAAGGGGCAGGAAGGATTGTGCTCGAGATGTCATCATTGAGTCTCCCTACCAGGTCTCTCCACTGCTTGGTGAAACTGTAAATGCTGCAGTTGATTCTGCTCAGGGTTGATCTTTAACTTTCTGCAAGGAGTGTTGATTTAATCTGATCTGAGCAGCAGTGTGGGGTAGTGTTCAGGGCTCTGGACTCCTGAGGAGGGTTGGGGGTTCAGTCCCAGGTGGGGGACTCTGCTGTTGTACACTTGAGCAAAGGCACTGTACCTAGATTGTTCCTGTACAAACACAGCTATATAAATGGGTAGTTGCATGTACAAATAAAGTGGCCTTGGATAAGGGCATCTGCTAAAAAATATAGTATTAATCAGGGTAACGAATTTAAATAATTTTTTTCAGTAAAAACAAATCAAACCTCAAAAAAATGAGCATGGGTTTCTCCTTATAGCCAAGTAAAGAAAGTTGTCTATCTTGCTGAAGTAAAGGAAAACACCCCACCTCCTTCATAGAAAGATGTATATCTCCCTTCAAGGCAGCTGAAGCTGAAGCAAGGGGGCCTGGTGTCAAGGTGAAGGTCCATCAGAAGGATATTCCTTGAGAAAATAATTAGCAAAAAAACTAATTTCTTATTATGATTAATACATTTAGAAACCTGTCCCCTGGCAAGAGTGTTTCTGGAGGCTTGCCCAGCTCACAACCTGAACTCTGTGCTTTACATGACACAGGTACAGCAGGACATTACTCTGTCCCCCTGAAGCAACCTTCTCCCAATCTGTGTCTCTCTCTCTCGCTGTAGTTATTACAGACAGTATTTAGTATCATATGGTATTTAGTTTTTCTCTTGCATTAGGGGTTTTAAAATTAATCCACCTCCACCATGGTTGGGCTCTGTCTCTGTCTCTCTCTCCTTCCTTCTGTCTCTCTCTTACTCCCTCTATTAATTCAATTCAATTCAAGGTGCTTCATTATCATGCCATATATGATGTTTTACCGAAGCAGTTATGAAACAAGATACAAATGATACATTTTACAAATGATAAATGGAAACAGGAATAAGATAGAGGGTGTAGTTAAAATAAAATAAATAAAATAATTCAGATATAAATTTATACAAATCTATAATATGACAGTTTGAGCAGAACCATTTCGAATTGGCAGGATCCTCCTGGCACACCCTGTGGCAGGCAGCTGTATACTGGGCGGGGCTGTGTGCCTCTCATCCTGCAGGACGGCCAGTGTTTCTGGCCCAGTCATTTTTGTGAAGCGTGAGAGGGACCTACTGATTTGGTCAAAGTGCATTTCCCTGGTCAGGGAGTATTTTGTGCAGTGCATCTGTGTCCACCTCTCCTGTCTCTCAGTGACCACAGCATCGCTCCTCTCTGTGTCCACCTCTCTTGTCTCTTAGTGACCACAGAGCCTGTTCTCCCTGGGCAGCTGGGTCTGCCTGTGTCGGCCTGTTTCTCTGGCCAGGCTGTGGTCACTGAGCCTGGGTCAGGATCTCTCTCTGCTTCGTATCTCTGACAGTGAGGAGATACTGTGCCAGGGTGGACTCTCTGTTTAGGGCCCGATATCGATCCAGATTGTTTGGGGATTTAGTTTCTATGTCTCTGTCTCTGTCTCTCTCTCTCTCAATCCCTCTGTCTCTTACTTTCTCCCTATGCACAGTATAGAAGTGTGTAAAGTTGTGATCTACTTCTATGGATAGAGTGATTGTTGTGAATAATTTCAAGAATCAATCAAATTTAAGAGTATGAGCCTTAAATTAAGTTGCAGTGGTTCCAAAAAAAATAAAGAAAGGCTTGAAACAAATCAGTTAAGACTGCAACGTCTTTCTAAATTGTCTTCCCAGAATCCATCACTTGCACTTTAGCACTGGGGGTAATGAGAGGTGGTTGCTAGATGCCTTATCTCCCATGTTGAAGCCCTACCCCAGAGTACAGCTCCTTGTATGATTGGCCAGGAGCAATAGCAGCTGAGACCTGTGACCTGAGTGTCAGTCAAGCTTGTAGTGCTTTGCTTTGTAGTCAATCCCTTGGTAACTCTGAAGACCAAGGCAGAATCCTTCACTTAGTCACCTTACCTAGGAGTTGTGCTATTGACAGGATTCAAGGTTAAATATGGAAAAGCATTGATAGAGTGCAGTCTGCTTCTTGGAGAGTTGTTATCTAGCAAAGCTGTACTGCTTTGAAAGTTATAATAATAAACCATTTCTGCGGAGATGAGAAAATGGCAGCATTGTGAATGTGGGCCATGTGATTCCTGTTTTTCATTCCAGCTCAAAGCTGGTTTGGGACACAATAAAATGATCATCTTCTCAATGTACCAGACACTATACTAACATATGTAGTTGATGCTCAGACTCGAAACAGGTACTTTTTTTTTTTTTTCCCCTGCAGTTGAATATTGTGTGCTCATCAAGGTTGATATTTGCATATGAATAGCAAGGAATTGTATTGATTTTCCTTTTTGCAAGTTCTACTACTTTGCTCTCCGGGTGTAGACCAAAAGATTTATTTTATTTTTTTATTTATTTTTCATGTCGTTGTCATTATACAGACTAAGAAGAGCTCTCTACAGCTGCCTGCATTAATCATATCATAATTGCTTCATTTTTTATTTTGTTATAAAAAAATGTTCAAGTGGCAGTGGACAGCAGAGAGAGAGACTTTGGGGAGGGCAAGGGAGAATGGTGTTAAAGGATAAAATGGCCACATCGCTGACTGGTTTACCATATGTCATGAGCAGTTGCCAGATTGAGGTGCTTTGTAAACATAAAATGCGTTTTAGTGTCACCGGGTGCGGAGCTGAGGTGGGAGTGGAATTTGAATAGGAAAGCAGATCGCTGTGCTTTTGTCAGGATGAAGATTGACAGATGGCAGGGTTTTGGTGGGAATCTACAACAAGCGGTGTGGGATTTTAATAAGAACCACGAACCCCTTTAACTTTTACAATTTCTGAATTAAAGGCCTGGGTAGAAGCTCCTGGGATGATGTTTGGTGGAAGTCCTCTAAGTACCTGATGTGGTCAAAGCTCATGTATCCGGTGAGCCACAGTTTCAGAGGAATGGCAGCATGTCTTTAGGCTGGCAGATCAATTGCAAGTGACCACTGCTCCCAATTACTTTGATTTCCACCCCTTACTCCCAACCACAGCACCTCTCTCTCTGGAATTACTTTTCTAGGGGCGATCTCTAGTCTGGAGGTCTGCTAGTTTCCAGAACCGGGTTTGTCTGAGTGCGATGCACCTGTGCACATATGTGTGGGTGGCGAGCAAGTGTGTGCATGCGTACATGCATGTGCATGGACACTCCCAGTTTCTCCTTCCTTCCCAGATGCAGACCTTCATTAAAGGCCGCTGTGTCAGTAGAACTTATGGGTCCTTTAAAAAAAAAAAAAAAAAAAAATAGGGAAAAAAATTATTATTTTTTTTTTTTTTTGCAACGCAAGGAAAACTTTACTGACATCTTAAAAAGGTTTATCCTGTGTCTCCATAATGGGATGAATATGAAATGCTGCTGCCTTTTTTTTTTTTCTTTTCCAAAACCAAATGGGGGGACAATCCAATTTCCCTGATTCCATAAAGCCTCTCGTGAAGCATTAGCTTACGCTGTGCAGAATAAGAGGTGCTGACTCCCCCCCCCAGCCCGTGGCTCCTAAGCAGGGTTTTCACGTTAGAGTTCTTTAATGAGTCTAGTAAACTGGCTGCATTGCTAATGCTTATTCAGTACCTCTGCTCTGGGCCACAGGAGTGACTACTTAAAAGCAGAAGAAAATTGAGCTCTTATGCAGACGTTTCTTCTGGTCTTGAAAGGCATTTGGCATCTACTGTAGTGAATTAAATTTCGCCCTGCAACTCACTTGTATTGGTGAGGTATATTCTACAGCAGGCTGGTGCTGGACTGTTCCCATTCCTACATGTTTGAATATGGGGTAGTATTATAGATTGAAATCAAGACTATGATTATTAAGGGAAGTGTTTATTATATATCAGGTTAAGATTCATCACAGGCCTAATTGGTTTCTGTGGCATCTTTCCCCATACTGTAGATAAGAACTCAAGATGTTCCACATTAAAGGTCATCTTCCTTCTTTTTGAAACATTTTTCAGTCTTGTACTCTATGCCAGGATAAAATCCTGTTTCAGCTTCAATTACTTATCAGTTACAGAGTTTACAAGTAAAAGTATGACTTGGATCTTTGGAGCTGGGGAGCCCGCCAGAAAGGTGATTGAAATTCATGAGGTTCATGGGGTTAAGATGTAAGTAACTAACTAAGTTTAATAGTTCATTTGATTTCTGGCTGACCACTTCTGTTACCCTGGGTCAGTGATCTCTAGGACCCTGTATTTAAGGATGTGATGTGCTGTAAAGCTTACACATAGCCCTCTACATTAACAACAAACACATGAAGGGAGCAACACCCCACCCCCTTGTCCATCCTCCCATGTAGAGACTGGACCATGTGACAGTTCATGCTGTATTTTTGATCATTTTTCCAAGTAGATATTAGTTTTAACAAAGGATGTAATTGTCCAAGCTGTCAGTATCAGTGCAGTACAGTTTGATTACTATAATTCTACTGCACTGTGGACTCATTGATCAGGTTTCTAATAATAGTGAATTTACTTGTACAAATCATTCAGTTATGTATTTTAAGCTGAGGATTTGGTTGCATACATTTCAGGGAGAGGACCATGCAGATTACACTTGGTTGTATAGCACACATGGGTCTAAGACATGGTCTCCAGCCCTGGTGCTGCAGAGACCCACCCTGCTTTGCTTTATCAGTCATCTTTAAAAACTAGGAATTCATGTTAGTTGCTGATCAACAGTTAAGCCAGTGTCATGTTCATTAAGGCCCAGGTGCGCAACTCACCTTTTATCAATGGCCGGATATCCAAAATATTGATCTTACCATTCCTTAACACGGGCCACATATAGTTAAAAAATATTTGTATTCAGCATTATTTGCAATTCTCAACCTGAGTTGCATTACAAAGGCTATGGTTATATATCTCTCTGCACAAAACTATTCTTCCCACTCTTTCTTTACAACTTGATTCTCTTTTTGGGTGCTTTTTTAAACGTCTACTGTACCAGAACAGAAGCACCTGATACCGGGACTGCCGTCAGCACACGAATCATGCTGTAGTAACGTTACTTGCTAACAGCTGTGACAGTTGTAGTTTCTCATTGGTGGACCTGTAGTTCCTGGCTCATAAATCATTTGTATTATCTTTACTATCAAGTATCTTCTTGTATCTTGTATCATATTTTAATTATCTGTATCCTTTATTGTATTTTATTTCCTTCTAAAATACAAAACCACAAGTGAAATAGAAGTAATACATGGTCCGCAATCATGTGATGAATGGGCCGCATATTGCCTATCCCTGATTAAGGGAACTCTGGTCCTTGAGGGCTGATATGTAGTCAGGAGTTTGTTCCAAACTATTTCTAAATGACTGGACACTCCCTGCTTCATTGATGCCAATTAAGTTTCAATGTTAATTGATGGTGTTAGGGTGACTCTTCAGACCTGATGCACTTGGGGCTCTACCAGGGTTAGGGATAACCTAACCCTAACCCTAACCTTCCCCTCCCCGTGGCATCCGGCCCAGTCTTGACCTGCATCACCAGGACCATTAGTGGCTTGCTTGACCACGAGAGAAGAGGGTCAATCACTGTATCTTGAAACAGCCATATGCATACCCTGAGAATGTCCCTCTGTTCCTGGTGCAATGTGCTTTACACTTCTCAGGAAAATGTATCCTGTTTCTGTCATTCAGTTGCCTTTAATACAAAGCAGGTGTTTGAGAGTTGTAGTCCTTGTTTGAGGAGTATCTGCTGCTCCCTGTCTTCCCTTCATTGCTGTGCTCCCTGTGTCTGTCCTCCTAGTGGCGGTCTGAGTGGTGCTGCAATAGTTGTGACTCTCCAAGGGCTTGTGGGCTGAGATTAGTGAAAGGAGATTACTGCCACTAAACCCCTTACAGTTTAATTATTCTTGTATGAATCTGTGCCTGTAAAAACCCTCCTTCTGCCCTTTTTAAATGTAAATCTATACAATTAAATATATACACATACAATACAAGCTATATATTTGTACTGTTTGTCATATTGGAAACTGCAAATATATAGGGGGTCTAATAGTTAATAGACGCATTGCTCTTTGCACACGTTTCACCTGTTTATGCTCTTAGATAAAACCTATTAGAGTACACCTGTAGACATTTAGATCTTTAGATCCTGTGTTAAAACTGCATGTGTCATGTGCTAATGATTTGTATAAATGTATATTGTGACATTGTTACCTTTTATAATGTTGTGAATATGAATTACATTGTATGTTTGTGTTTGTACCATTTAGTTACTTTGGATAAAGGCTTCAGTTAAATTAAAATATTATTTTGTTTTGTAATACTTGTTAAGTGTTAATCTCCTTGAACAAAATAAGCTCCCAAATATAATTATAATTATAATAATCATAACAACAATAACGTGTCTCTTTATAAAATGTATTATTTCAAAGTAAGAGGATGTGAATGAACCTGTCCAGTGATATCGGCATTTGAACCTGCAAAAACTATGTTGTGAGAAGCTGAAAGAGCCAGCATTTAACTGACTAGTTTCCGAAATAAGTGGCTGTGGGTGGATAGCTCTTAGGGCCGTGTACAGAAAGAGACCAGTCTCAAAGTAAATACAAATGCGCTGCATGTGCAGTTATTGCTGTGCAGAATTCATTAATAATAATAGAATAATAGGTACCAGATCAGTATATTGTTGCTGTTTGATAGTTTGAAAGTTAAAAGATACCAGTCACTCACAAGGACGTATGTTATACTTGCCCCACCCAGTATCAACTTTATTTTGTTGATGTTAGTTATTTAGGCACAAGAATTTCTAAAGGAATCCTATAACGGTATATACTTTAAACAGGCTGAATTTAATGCTGATGAATTAAATTTGTTTTGCCTTCTACTTACATGTAATACAGCAGAGTAACATCATTGTGCTCCCGCTTTTCTTTCTGAATGGATTTTTTCAAATACTTTTGTCATAGTTATAAAATACCTGTAATATGTTACTGATAACAAAGCATAACTGGCCCTTTTTGGGTCCTGAAAGGCAAACGAATGTAGCATTACATATCAAACTGCATCCAGTGCAACCCACATGCCAAAGGGAAATGAATCAATTGATTAATAATGCGTTAATTAATTGAAGGCCCTTACATTCGTCTTCTTTAGATTTTCTTTAGAGTTCATGCAGAGCTGTGTTCTTTTTAATTGCATTCACACTGTATGCAAAATTTAGTGGAGTGCAAGTCTAAAGTTAATAAATAGAAGAAATTTGTATTGTTTATTTTTGTATTTTTAACAATCAATCCATACTACACTGAGGCACACTTAGAATGATATGATATCATCCATATTTTTATCATGCTCCATTACCTTTGCTAGTTCTCTGTCTTCTGTTACTGTTGATTTATTATGATATTTTCTAAGAAAAAGAAGAAAATCAGGCAAGTACAAATCAATTATCCTAATTTGTGATATTAGTGCTGTAAGACTAAACCTCTGTCTTGTGCCCCTGTAATCAAGCCTTTGACATAGGAAAACTAGCACAGCAGGTATTGAATGTTTTTACACTCTGACCAAAGCCCAGTTGAAGTTCTCCCTGATATCTGTGACCGGTGCTGAGCAGGATGAGAGGTTAAGTATGTCGAGCACAGAGGAGAGTTGGCTTCACTGCAGAAAGCCATCAGTATTCCTCTCTTCTACTGGGAATTAAGATGCTAATCCAATCACTGTCTCTGGAGTGAGCCCCTGGGCTGCGTGTCCACAAGGGAACAATCAGATCAGTCTGTGTTTTGTTTAAGAGCTCTTGCCTGAAAGCCCATTGGGGGGGAAGCCACGAGCTGCCCACAGGAGGTCCGGGGATTACAGACTGTGGCAGCGCTGCATAGAGAGGCGTGCTAGGCCTGGCTGCTGTGGGAGGACGGCCTGGTCATGAGAAGAAAGACAACTGTGTGAAATGTAACAGTACGCGATCGTTGTGTAACAGGAATAAATAACCATTTGTGAGGCTAGAAAGAATGTGATCAATCTGCAGATTCTGGTGTATAAAATTGATGTTTACATTTATTGCCAAGATTTGAGGTCAATTCCTGTTCAATTCCAGTTTGATGTCATTCTGAATTGAAAAAGAGCAGTTATGCAAGTGCCATGGACTATTGAATTCCGGTTATGTTGGAACGGAACAAAAGGAGTTGTTCCAAAAAAAACACAAATCACTTGCAACTGTTAATTCATTGATTGACCTCTTCTCCTTGTTTATTTCTCATTCATTTAATTAATTTAAATTTCGACAGATGTTACCAATCTGTTACTATTCTGAAGGACTTCTCTTCCTTCCCAGTGAGTCTGCAGCCGCACAGCGAATGATATGAGCTCAGAATCCCAGTCTCCGCTAGTAACACAGCTGTGACAGCTCAGAGCACACAGTACATATTGAGCACACCTTTAACACGGAACCGCTGAAATAATCCCAGCATTGCCATCTCTCATCATTATGGGCCAAGTGTCATGGGCAACTGGTCATTAACAGGTTGTTCCCTCATACCGTGAGAATGTCTTATGGGGAGGCAGGGTGAGCATCTCTAAGCTTTACACGATTTACACCCAGTTTGGCCTTTGTCTTGAATGTCATCTGTATTTATCCCCCCCATCAGAGGCTTCTCTGTCCATTTCAGGAAGAGCAGTGCAGAACAGCGCTGGGCAGAGGACTCCTCCACACAAATTGACCCGTGAGCTTGTATTGAGAAGCAGTTCTGTGTGGCAATTCCTTTTATACGGTGGGATCTTTAATAATCCCCAGGCGCTGTCTGCCCGTGCTATTTCATCTTCCATTCAGAGCTCTGATTCCCCAGTTAGTCATGCTGCCTTAACCCCTGTCCATAGTGCGCCTCAGTGCGTTCTGGGTATTGTAGAGAAGGTGGCAGTTTAGCATTCAGGTTATCCCAGACTGTGTTTCTGATTTAAAGGAGCTTAATTGTTCCCCTCATCAAATCGATATTTAATTGTTACATATAATCCCCAACTCAGCACTCTCCCTAGGAGGGATTCCAGTAAAGGGTATTATTATTTATTAGAAAACATGAAGCTCTGCTGCACTGTATGCAAGACCCACACATCAAGTCAAACCCTAAGAGAGATCAGGATAAATGAAGAGGAGGGACTAGCAGAATTAAAAACAAACAAATCACCTGGGCCAGATGTTATTTTTCCAACAATACTTAAAGAAATGAGGGAAATTCTTTATAGACCACTACCTAAAATATTCCAAATGATACATCGAACAGAGGATGTGCCAACTGACTGGAAGACGGCAAATGTCATACCTATCCTGGTGACAAAACTGAGCCAGGAAATTATAGACCAATCAGTTTCATCTGCATTACTTGTAAAATGTTGGAAAAAATGATTAGACAGAAAATAGAGGAGCATCTTAATGAAAACCATATTCTTGCAGATAGTCAACATGGGTTTAGACGAGGCAGATCATGTCTTACTAATTTAGTAGAGTTTTGTGAACATGCATCTGCAGCTGTAGAGCACGTGAAAGCATATGATATGATACACTTAGATTTCAGAACGCTTTTGATAAGGTTCCGCACCAAAGACTGATCCTCAAATTGGAAGCTGTAGGCATTCAGGGTAATGTAAATAGATGGATTATGAACTGGCTGACGTATAGGGAACAGAGGGTGTCGATAAGAGGAGTTGCTTCTGGACTCTGGGATAGTTAGCAAACTTGTCAAATTTGAAGATGATACTAAAATAGGTGGCTCAGCAGATACAATTTCGGCAGCACAGGTTATTCAAAGGGACTTAAAATTCAGTTGTGGGCCGACACCTGGCAGATGAAATTCAATGTGGACAAGTGCAAGGTATTACATGCAGGTAATAACAATGTCCACTATGTCCATCCATTACATTATGGGAGGAATATATCTAGATGAAGTAACGCATGAGTAAGATCTAGGAGTCTACATGAACTCCTCACTTTCTCCATTCAAACTGTGTGGGGAAGCAATATAAAAGGCAAACAGAATGTTAGGGTATATTGTAAAAAGTGTAGAATTGAGAACAAGGGCAGTGATGTTCAGACTGTACAATGCACTAGTTAGACCTCATCTGGATACTGTGTGCAGTTCTGGGCTCCACACTTCAAGAAAGATGTCGCTGCTCTAGAGGCAGTTCAGAGGAGAGCAACCAGACTTATTCCAGGTCTGAAGGGAATGTCCTGCTGAGAGACTGAGGAACTGAACCTTTTCACCTTGGAACAGAGGAGACTACATGGGGACTTGATTAAAGTCTTCAGACTTTTAGACTTGTTGTAGTCATTCTTTATTCACTTTATTTACTATATTGTGGATTTTTTTGGATAATGATTTTGTTTCCTTTCTGTGGAGTAATCTGTAAATTTTGCAAAGATTAACAGTGTCATCTTGGAAACCAGTTGGACTGTTGATCTTTTTCCTTACGAGAACTTCACTTTCACTCATCACAAAAGTGCTTCCTAACCAGCGTTTTGTTCCAGCAAAAAAAATTGGGTTTTGAAGTAGCCATGTGGTTAATATTTCCAGTCTGTAATGTCACCTCCATTGTCTCTTCTTTCACAGGATGATGAAGGCCAGACTGCGTTACACTATGGTAAGAAGGCTTTTATAAATGACACGGACACATACTTTTCACTATCTCAGCTACTTAGTAAGATAAGAGGAGAGCTGTGTGCTTGGGGCCATTTATTGTTTTATTATTATTTCTCACTGTTTTTGTTGTCTTCAACATTTATCGATGTGATTCTGAATTCTGAAGACTTTAACAGAAGTCAAGCCCAGTTATTCCTCCCCCACAATTTGAACAGTTGTCGTGTTCCTTACGTTGGCATTGGTTTCACACATGGCTATCGCAATTCGATGTGTTGTCAAAGCGATGCAGCCCCGTTAAACTAATCACGTAAAAATCAATTTTTCCTGCACTTGTTTTAATGGACCGCGAATGGCAGGTTGTGTGAGTCCTTTCAGGAATGTATTATTATTTTAGGATGGATTGGCCTTCAGGGCTGGGTAATTTTGGCCGCTGTTGAAATGGCTGAACAGCTCTCACTGAATGCATTGCATCTGTGCACTTAATCTAGAAGCATTCATTAGCTTTGTACAGGGAGAAGAGTAGAGATATGTACGGGCATGATCACTTCATGACTGAGATACATACCATACTACATACCATGGCAAAAAAGGTCGTTAGCCAATACCTAGCGGATCTGGAGCAAGGAAACGTTTACCTGCTCTGCGCTTCAGATTGTTTTAAAAAATGTTCAAGCCTCATATGAGATGTGAATGTTGAGAAGCAAATCTTCTGGTTTTGCAGAATCGGACCCGTCTGCATTTTTGTTGATTTGATCTTAAAATGGTCTGTTTTCTCATACAACATAATCCAAATAAATTTGCTAATTTAAATGTATTAAAAAAAATGTATTCATTTTGTGTTTGACCATTTTAAGTTTGATTTTAGTTTGAATGGTTCTTTCAGTCTCTTTTTTCATTCTTCATGGCTTTCAAGCATTTAATGGATTTAATGCAGGTGGAAAAAATTCAGAATGAAGTTTCAAATAATACATTTTTTGCAATATCGGTGATATCCCTTTCTTTCAAGTAATTATTATACAGTTGATTATTTAATTTGAGCCGCACGGATAAAAAAATATGCTGTATCTTATCATTTTTATATCCTGTGTTCCTTGTGCACTTTTTCATGGGCCATAACTACATTTGTATACATTTCAAAATATGAAAATGTGTGTTTTTCAAAGATTTTTCTGAAAGGTCTAGCCAGAACAATGTTTGTAATGCTTTTGTAGTGCTTTTTCACCCACAATGCTCCTGTTTCCCTCCAGTTGCAGCATAAAGGCTATCGCACAGGCTGTTTTTCAGCCTACAAATACCTACGGTTTTCTGCACTACCTTTCATACTTGTAATCATTGTAAGATGCAAAGTTTGAATGCTAAACAGGTGTTTCCCACTGCCACCTCCACCCTGTTGTGTGAAGGCTTTATGGATAAGGTCCAATTGGCTGCATGGTTGGTATGCCAAAGAAGAAAGGGAAATGGAGAGAATACTGTATTGGGTTTAGCCTTTGATATGGTGCAGGAAGTCCCAGGGGAGTATCACTCTCTGGTTCAAGAACGGTGTTTTTATTTGTACATAGTTCTTAGTGTCGAATACACAAGGCGGGTGTTCAAAAGGCAGACAATAAACTACAGTGTGATCAGTGGTAAGTGTAAAACCTGAACACATCCTTGCTTGGCTAGGTGTGTTACAAAGGAATCATTCAGAATTGTGCCTTGGAACATGAAAGAGTGCATGATCAACATTGGTTATGACTATATTATTATTGTAATATTGTGGCCTTGAAGCATTACACACAAGATTCCTAAAATCATGGTTAAGATACAGACCACTCTTCCAGATCCAGTCTATCGTGTAAGCAACTTTACAAAATAATTTAAAATTTACATTTTAGAACATACCTAGGTACAAATATACTTTTTACACTCAATTTCCACTTAATGATGATGATAATAATAATATCCAAAATATATCCAGTATATTTATGCATGGAAGCGTGCTGTATGTGAAAACACGCATGTAAAATGACAGGACTTTCCCTTTAAGATCTTCAATGAAAGTTAGGGAAAGAGGTAAACAATGTACCAAAGTGTGAGCTCAACCTTTTCATATTTTTGTTACAAATGTAGCGAGGTACCTACATTGTTTTGCATGAAAGATCGTGATAATAAAGAGGATCTGTGAAGTCAAAAGCCTTGTGCTCTTAATACCACAGCCCTTCTCTACTCAGTGCACAGTAAACTATACAGACTGACATCAGGGGTTTTACAGCAGCGCTTCACTGTCATCGACTTTATCTTCATGCGTTCTGATCCAGTCAAGATGCAAATGATGTTCTGATCTGTGTGAGTTCTAAAACTGTTCCGCACAGAAAGAAATCCAGTCAAATTAATTGAGTATCCTTTTGAATTCCAGCTGAGGCTGAAGGGCGGCTGCCTGTAATATAAAATACAAACCTTCTCACACAACCTGTCAGAAAGGTGTGTATTTACCCTTTCAGGGCTCTATATGTGCAGCCCCTCAAAGACCAAACCTGACCAAAAATACTGGTGGCCATGCTGGTGGTCTTACTAACATCCCCTTCAGAATGGTTTGGGGAAGCAATCATGTTACCCCTCGATAATAATATTTAATTAAAGTCACCCGCGTCTGTAGCCCCCTCCCTCGCACATTCCCTGACTAGGAACCAACACCGTCTCTTATTGAATTTGTTTCATCCATCAGCAGGCTAAGCCCTCTGTCTCTCTCTGTCTCAGTGACTCTTTCCCCCTTTTCCTGGGGTTGGGAGAGGGTGGGGGAGGAGAGTGGCGGGGGGGCTGCAATAATCACTAGGCCTCCCAGAGGAAATCAAGTGCCCGAGTCACGTGGTCCAGTGGTGGGCGGTCCCTGCGTCCTCTGAGCCCTTCATCTAGGGAAGCCATCTGTCCCCCGAGTGCGCTGCCACTGAACGCGCCTGTTCAGATGATGTGTGTGCAGGAGAGGAGGCACAAACACGACGACTAATAAACATAAGCGATGAACTCGGGCAGACAAGCGGCACAACATGAAAACTCATTTCCACCTCTCTTCACGCAGGCCCAGAGGTGCTGGCAAATTATTAATGGAAGGTTTACTGCGGCCCATAAATTGAACTGCTGGAATGCCCCCCCAACACACACCCTCATCCCACCCCCTTTAGCCCAGGCAGTGCTAAAACCCAATCAGGAGCCTGACGCACATGTGCTGGTGACTGCAGCGCAGCTCCGGCATTCTGTTGTTTGGTCAGTTTGCTCCAGGTGAGCTGGAAATGACAGCTGTCAGTCAACCACAAACTGAACTACAACCCCACAATTTACACCTAGCCAGGTCCCCAGGAAAACTGTGCTCTCCTCTCACCTGATGGATAAACTCTATATTTGGAGTTTTTTGTTTTTGTGGGGGGGGGGTGTCAACTGTTTATGTCAAGAGATTCCATCCATCATTGATATGTATTTAACGAGCATGAAAACGTTTGCTCATTGCAGTTTAGATAGCGATGGGTGGCATCTCGGCTCTCGAGCCCCAGGCGGCCCAGCTCGTGTTCATGCTGTTGTGCGTGTCCCTCCCTCCCTCTCTCCCAGCCTCGGCATGTGAGTTTGCTGATATAGTGGAGCTGCTTCTCCAGGCGGGCGCAGACCCCCTGATCAAGGACCGGGAGGGATCCCTGCCAGAGGAGGTGACCGACTGCAAAGACATCTCGTCACTCCTGCGCCAGTACGCTGCTTCTAAGGGCTAGGGCCGTCCACCCGACACACAGAGCAAGAACATCAACAACCGGAAATACAATCCACATCCACATCCTTTACAGTTCACACTCCATGGAATGCATTAACTCTCAAACCAGTGATTAGTATACTTTGTTTTGGTATTTATATGAAGATCCCAGCGGACAACGACCCAGGCGGTTTGACTCCCATCGTTGCGGGGTTGTAGAGACGCACAGCAGCTCCTGTGGCAGAGTGAGAAGCTAATCGACATTCTTATTTCTTATTCGTCTCTTCTTTTCAGATTTTGTGTTACTGCATTGTGTTTGGTGGTCTTGGTTCAAAAGAATGAGCCATTTCCATTTGTCCTTTAAGAGCAGGGGTTCCCAAACTTGAAAGATTTTTATGGAACTTTCTGGAGAAAGTTGGGAAAATTCATCCTTGAGGGATTGGGTTCCCCAGAAATAAATTGTCCCCCCCTCCCCACCCTATGTTAAATACAAACCAACCTTCACTTATCAATTAACCCCTCAGTGATGCAAACACTTTGAGGTGATCAGTGATCTGTTCTCCTACTTGCTTTTGCAGCAGCCTAAAATAGACTTTCTAATTATTTAATGTGATTTGTAGACAGTTGTTGACAATGGGTGGCTTCCACTGGTTCCCCGGTTCTGTAAAAATTATTTGGGAATCCCTGCTTTATTCCAGGCTGAGCAGTCTGATTTGTTTCCAACATTTGCTAAATAACTGGTTCAAACCCACCTTCTTTGTTTCCAGAATAAACCAATATTGTCTTTATGTTCAGCATCCAGTTTCATGAATTTGGTTAATGTTATTGTTTCATTGTTTTTTTGATCTGCGCTTGAAAGAAAATGTTGCAAACCTTGATTCTTTGCAGAATAAAAGCAACATTTATTTGAAGGAAATGAAACATCCCAGGCATTGTGGAAATGAACACAACAGCATAACAAAATCTCACTCAAATAGGTTAGGGATTTAAATGTGAATATATATATATATACACTCACCTAAAGGATTATTAGGAACACCATACTAATACTGTGTTTGACCTCCTTTCGCCTTCAGAACTGCCTTAATTCAACAAGGTGCTGAAAGCATTCTTTAGAAATGTTGGCCCATATTGATAGGATAGCATCTTGGAGTTGATGGAGATTTGTGGGATGCACATCCAGGGCACGAAGCTCCCGTTCCACCACATCCCAAAGATGCTCTATTGGGTTGAGATCTGGTGACTGTGGTGGCCAGTTTAGTACAGTGAACTCATTGTCATGTTCAAGAAACCAATTTGAAATGATTCGACCTTTGTGACATGGTGCATTATCCTGCTGGAAGTAGCCATCAGAGGATGGGTACATGGTGGTCATAAAGGGATGGACATGGTCAGAAACAATGCTCAGGTAGGCCGTGGCATTTAAACGATGCCCAATTGGCAAACATCCCCCACACCATTACACCACCACCACCAGCCTGCACAGTGGTAACAAGGCATGATGGATCCATGTTCTCATTCTGTTTACGCCAAATTCTGACTCTACCATCTGAATGTCTCAACAGAAATCGAGACTCATCAGACCAGGCAACATTTTTCCAGTCTTCAACTGTCCAATTTTGGTGAGCTTGTGCAAACTGTAGCCTCTTTTTCCTATTTGTAGTGGAGATGAGTGGTACCCGGTGGGGTCTTCTGCTGTTGTAGCCCATCCGCCTCAAGGTTGTACGTGTTGTGGCTTCACAAATGCTTTGCTGCATACCTCGGTTGTAACGAGTGGTTATTTCAGTCAAAGTTGCTCTTCTATCAGCTTGAATCAGTCGGCCCATTCTCCTCTGACCTCTAGCATCAACAAAGCATTTTCGCCCACAGGACTGCCGCATACTGGATGTTTTTCCCTTTTCACACCATTCTTTGTAAACCCTAGAAATGGTTGTGCGTGAAAATCCCAGTAACTGAGCAGATTGTGAAATACTCAGACCGGCCCGTCTGGCACCAACAACCATGCCACGCTCAAAATTGCTTAAATCACCTTTCTTTCCCATTCAGACATTCAGTTTGGAGTTCAGGAGATTGTCTTGACCAGGACCACACCCCTAAATGCATTGAAGCAACTGCCATGTGATTGGTTGGTTAGATAATTGCATTAATAAGAAATTGAACAGGTGTTCCTAATAATCCTTTAGGTGAGTGTGTATATATATATATATAATGTAGTTTTGTGCTACACCCTTGGACTCAAGGCACATTGTAATGGAACACTAAGGGGATGTTCCACCAATTTTTTTTTATGTTGCTGGCCTCTGGGTCCTACAGGAGTCTTAGTTTTAGGTGTAATATTGCGAATGAAACAGGTCTGAATTAATGAATATCATCAGAGGCAACAGGATAACACTGAATCAGAAAACTAGCCAGTTAGGCAATGAATAGCACACAGTACAGCACGGGGAGATGGGTTCGAATCCTTGACAGAAGAATGTTCCTTCAAACATGCATAAAAACAAGTTCAGTTTCCATGTAATTTTCCCAATACATGTCCTGATGGTTAAGATGCATATAGTACCTGAATAGTGAATCATATTTCATGAAAACAAATTATACATGGGAAAAACAAGAAAGTGTGTTTGTTTTGGGGGGTTCATATCCGGTATGGGATTTATTTATTTATTTATCATTACAATTACAGATTCAGAGCACAGTATAATACAAGCTTTACATCATCTTAAGTAAGGCTGATAATTATGTTTTCATGGATTACTGTCCAGTGGACTTCTGTCAAGTCATTAAGGAAAAGATGCTGCATTTAATACATGTTATTATGCAACTGGCCACTGTCCCTCAATCTCAAACATAGTGTGACCCTTATGTTTCTTGAGGGCCATGCTGAACCATGGCAATACAGAAGAGTACCTGCAGATCTCTCCTCATGAACATCACGGATAGAGAACTCAGGTAAGTGGTCATATACGTATATATTTTTATATGTAGCCCCTTTGCATTCATTATTATTCGAGATTTGCCATTAATTCAAGTGAATACATCCTTAACAAAAAAAATTAAACACCTTTATTGAGACTGTTACATTAACATACAATATTATGGCATTGTGTCTTTCAGTAGACTTAATTCCTCCAGGTGGATGAAAATTGTAATATACTTGGTACAATACCTCTCTCTCCCTCCTCCCCCCATCTCTCCTCTTTCCTCTCTCCATATATATATACTATTATTATCATAATTAATATTATTAAGTAGACACCACAGGCTTAGTATTGATTGGAGTGAGGCTGATGGATGAAATAGGCAGTGAAAAACATTACCGAAGTATAATTATGTAACAGAAGTATAAATACTTGCCACAGCAATGTTGAACTTCTCTGCTAGCCCAGTCTTTTATCAGCTGCTGTCTGGGCATTTCCTAACTCCTTCCAGACAGCTCAGTTCCACTGGCCTTCAATTCACTTAACTTCAGCAGCCCCCTACACAGGGCTGAATCTGTACTTATACAGCTTTACAGCTAGCTTGAGGAAAGGCATATCTAGCCTTTTCTGCAGAAAAAGTTAATGGACCTAGTGGCAAGCCCACTTTGCTGAATATGTATGAGATCTGGAAGCTTCTGTAATTGAAAGTAAGAGAAAATCATGGCCAGCCTTCAAGAAACATCCTAAAGAACAAGTGAGGACGTTATATTATAGCCAAACAATGATATGAATCTAAAGATTAATTTCAAGAACCTTCTAATTTTGAAAATTTCAAAATTATACATGCACACACAGCACATCCATATATGTAATATTCTGTCCAGGGCCTGACGGATTGGCGACTGTGGGGGGTTGTTATTTTGCTGTTGTCGTTCGTTCATAATCCAGAGAATGCTTTGCTGAAACATGTGAGACAGGCATGAGCAGAACCTGATGACTTACACTGAGAAGCAAAATGCATGGAGATAAAAGGAATCAGCATTTAACTCTTCCAAGATGGACCTGGAACAGAAACCAGAAGAGCACTCCTGATGAGGAGAACATCCTTGCTCCACCATTATTCGAGATAGCCTTGCAAGTCAAATAACAGTTCAAGGGGAAGGATTGGTGCTTTCAAATGTCTTTCATGTGTGCGCTGCTGGGCCTTCATAATCTTTCAAACCTATACTGATACCTATACTATATACCTATACTGGGGAGAAATCAGGAAACAATTTGGTTTGTAATAGGCTTTGTTTGGTTGTTTGAACAAAAGGCTATTCCTTTGCCAAATGGATCTATGACATGTTTAAGGAAGTGCACACACACAGAGACGCATAGACTTTGAGAGCCATACTGTTTAAGACTACTTATGTCCTAGTTGGATTTTGTATTTCAGTTTCTTGTGTCAAGTGAGGAATACTTACCCAGGGGGCTGTTGCCAGTCGAAGCACAAAAAGAGTTTACAATGACTTACATTACCCAATAGACATGGCTGTTAGCAAGTGTTTGCATTATCAGTACACACATAGTCAAATTATTTACCTTCTTACCAAGATTATTGTAAAATGAAGAATTTGCATTAAAATCAATGTCAGGGTTATTTTAAAAGCATCAACATTACACTAAAACAGTATATTACATTATATTTGATGTTTTTCATTAAATTATATTTATTATATATTTAGTAAGGTGAATATTTTGAATCTGATCTGGTATCTGAATATTATCTCTAGTAAGCCTATAGTTAATTAATGCAATCATTATAGAGCCCATGCCATATTTAGAAAAATAAACCCATAGTATAAATCTGCATTTCTGCATCAAACTCCTCAACCAGATGTGTGTGTGTGTGTTAGTATCTGTGCTATTTTGTGCATTATAGCATTTTGTGCAGTATTTGGTTCTGTGTGGAGGCTGTGGATTCAAGTAGTCCTGGTCTGAAGGGCACTGGTGGATCTGTCAAAGCCCCAGTGTTGCGAATTACAGTGCACCAAGCTGACAGTTGTTCTCATACCGTACCCTTCCCCTGGTTGCTCTGTATTCCACCTAACCCAGTGCTAGCCCAAACTGTCCCATTTATAGATATAATGGCAGCTACTCAATGTTTCACTCTGTTTTCATATCAACAACCTTTGATCTCTCATCAAGATCTGCAGAACCACAATCTCTTTTTGTTAGTTTGTCTCTTTTTCCCACTGCCCCAGCAGCACTACAAGCACAAAGCCACAGTATGTGTCAACTGGATTCCAAGAACCACATGGCCCCCGAATAATAACCCCCGCCCCCCGATTGCTAATGCTGTTTGCTGGAGATCAACCCCCAACCCCCCAAATCCCAATGCTCACTATTATGTCACTTAAGGTACAGAACACATGGACTGCCTCCCAAATCTGCTTTTGTCTCCCAAAGTCCATGCGCTCAGCCCCCCCTTGGTAAACGAATTCTAAATCTGTATCTGCTCTTAACTACAGATTGATAAAGTAGCTAATGGCACATTTGACCGAACAATGAGGCCGTAATCCGTTCACTCAAATCTCCCTCAAAGTGAGGCATTAAACGGCGTTGTGAAGAGAGACTTTTGAATCTGTGGCCCCGCTCTGCCGCTCCAGATGATTTGGGCAGGTGGGGCTGTCAGGCTGTGCTAATGGATCATTTGGGACCCTTTTTGTTAAAAAGGACAACACAAAAACCAAACATGTATGTATTTATACACTGGGGATGTATTTATCTCCTGTGCTTTGCCTTTCATTCTTCCTAAATCCCCCTCAGACAGCCTGCAGTGGCACTTTTTTGCTGCCCGGCATGCCTGTGCAATTGTGACACTAAGCCCATTATGTTTCCATTATGTGCTGCAATTTCCCTGAGCTTTCACTTATGACACTGCCTTTAAAGCTTGCCCCATATTGCTTAACGTACTTTACTTGCCATTTATGCATTTTTACAAGTCGCCTTCTCTGGCTCTCTAACACCATTAAAGGCAGATTGTCCGCCATTTGTTACAAAAGCTGGGACGATTAGTGCAGCACTTGCATCCGTGCAGGAGAAGTAATGTTGTGTGATTGCTAACTCCACAAGGCCTAGTCTCTGCAGTGCTGGGAAGGAAACATCTTCAGTGTTGACATATCTCTCCCCCCGGTTCTAACTCTTGCTTGAATCGTCATGTCAACGCTGTGTATTTTTCAGGGTTCTCGAAACGGACTGAATGGATTTGCACTAGGAAGTGACATGCAAGTGGGCAGCTCACACTCGAGTTCGATCTGCTGCTTTATTTATTTATTTTTCGCAGGCAGAGATTGAAAACGTTTTGCCTCTGGAAAGTTTGTAATAAAACCTGCCGTGATTGATGCACATTGCTGTTCGGGATTTGTGCTTCGTCATCATGGTCGAGGCACCAGTGCCGAATTTCCTCAGATTTATTTGTATACTAGCGGTATAAGTGGCGTGTAAATTATCATAACTGTCTTTATCACTGTTTATCTTTGTAAGTGTGCGCTATTAAACGCGGTCCATAAATTGGGCCCGATTAATGCTGTAAGAAAAATCGCTGGCGAAAACGTAGCTTTGTTCTGGGAAGGCCTATTTTCTGTGTGACGGATTCAGAAAGGCCATTAAGTAAATGGATTTAGAAGAAAATCTGCCACTCTGTTTCCTTCTGTAGCAGAGACTCAGCCGACTTGTGCCTGTTGGTAAAAGGAGACGACTTACAGCTGAATCAGATGTTTCAATTTCTACTAACAGGCAGGCAGGTTGGTGACGTAAAGGCAACAGCCTATCAGGTTTACTATACCAGTCATAATACGATCATGATTATTTTATGAATCTGCCCATAAATATAGATACACAGATATGTGTGTATAATCAGACATATTTAGTAGCAAAAACACCTTTTCTTTTATTTACTGCAGAAAGCCAATAAAGTCTCCAAAACCTATTCTTCCACAAAGACATTTGGGATGCAGAGAGGTCATTCTTCCAACTGGGGACATTTTGCTGGCCAGTGTGGCAGTGTAACATGACAGTATAGAGGTGATTGATTAGGATTTGGGGCATAAAGCCTGTCCTTGGGCTTGCTTGAATTAATAATAATTTAAATGTAAAAACAGAGATGTCGGTACGCACTGTTTGAAGATCACACTTCAAATTGTCGTGTAATAGGCTTTTTATTATCTCATTGTAGTATTTGATTATGGAGAGGCTTGTTTGAATATAGCTTTAGTTAATACAGTAACCATAGCAGTGCGTTGGAGCTCATTTTCAGAAAAGCAGGCCCTGCTGAGAAGACACGAAGGCCTTGCTCTGGTAGAGTTCACTTCATTTCCAAGGAGAATGACGGATCCAGAGCTCAGCTGAGTTGCCTTTGCCGTTGACTTAGCGAGTGGTTTCTGAGCCGCCTGCAGACCAGAGCCATTCATAGGCTGAGACGCTGCGCTTCATGGACAGTTCTGGAAGATGCATGTTTTGTATTGTGTCAAGAGAACTGATCATCACTGAATATTCACATCATGTTGTGAGGACCATGTTGAGCCGAGGAGGTGTCCTCATTTTGGCTTGGACCTTTCGGTATCTGTTTTCCTGATCACTGCTTACCTGTTGTTGTCAAGATGCATTCGAATAATGAAGAATATTGTTTAATGTGCAGACGAGAACAACACACAAAAAACACTGAAAATGGGGGCAATTATATATATAACAGTAATAAATTATAGTCATTTTGCCTTCCACCAATATTCCTTTGAGACCGTTATTTTCAACATAAGATCAGAAATGTTACAGATGATAATTCCTCTGCCCCCCTCCCCCCCGTGATCTATCTTTCAACACTGGTCTGTCCGTAATCGGAAAGCTTTGACATCCAATGTCCTAGCTCGTGGCTAATGTGTTTGCAAACAGCTGGGATCTGAGGCTCTGTTGTTTGCATATCTGTGCTTCTTGACTGGTTTGTGTTTGTGTGTTAAGCAGCACGGCCGGCCTATTCCATCACAGTGCACCATATTTATCCACATTTCACAAAGCAGATTACAATTAGTTAACAGTGAGGGGATAAAAAAAGATTTGATAGTGCATTGCTACAATCTGGTGCTGTCTTTAGTAGCCTTGGGATCAGTGCCCTCAGCCTACCAGATGCGCTGGCTTGTTTTTAAGCTGCAGCAACACACAAGAAGATCCCGAACCTTCACAGTCTATATTAATGGTCGTTTCTGGCACTGGGGGTGTACTCTTTCTGTGTCCTGCATAGACCGGACTAGCGATGCTCTTTTCGTGCTTATGGATGACGTGTCATCTGCTGTGTTTGTTTGAATAAAAACATTGTTATATCAATTAATGGGCAGCTCCTTTTGACTAGACAATAAATATATATTGGCCTGCTGAGCGATGGCTGTGAGGCTTGTACAGAAACCTAAAATGACCTCAGACAATTGTTTAACATGACAGGAAATGAACAGCCTTGTACATTAGCTGGGATTGAGAGTTCCTATCCGGCAATGAATGGACATAATAATTTTTTTTAACCAAATAGGAAGATATAGGAGACTAGCTGCTGAATACATAAATACATTTACAAAAGCACAAAAACATATTTGGTAACAACTCATTTCAAGTGTCTTAAATACATGTTCATTATCTGGCTTAATTGACAGCTTAATAAGTAAAGTATAAATCATAATTGAGGTGCTATAGTTAATGAACACTTCCTGGATGCTAGGAGGTTAAGTTGGGAATTATAAAGATGTTCCTCATGCATATCTGCATTATATATATAAAAAACAGGACAGAACAGTATAATACCCAGAAAGAGGAAGCCATGAGCAATTCCAAAACATTTTTTTTCTCTTTTTAATATAGACTTCACTGTACACAATTCATGCCAACGCACAGAAGGCATATACAAATAGACTCACTGCTTTTTTTTTTAATTATTATTTTCTTCTTCAAAGACACATGGCAATAAATAGTTCTCATGAAACAAGACTCCACCTTTGAAACTGTACAAAATTTACAACATTAAGACTCCAAAGTTGTGAGGCAAGGGAACATTGTTCTGTTTGTTCTGTGGTTCGGTTGTCTTTGCTTTAATATGCATTTATTTCCTTCTCTCCATTCTAGCCCTCGTGAACGTGGTACAGAAATTGACACTGCAGAAAAACATCAGTTTGCAATTCACTACACATGACTTTGGCTCAACATACCTTTTTCTATTGATCTTAAAGTTTTGAGCCTTTCCCCTATTTTTCCCTCCACGACACACATTACCCTTTACAATTGTGTGTTGCCCATTTCCTTAAATATTCGGATTGAACTTACTGACACTTGGTGGAAAAAATTAAAAGTCTGATTGCTCAACAAAGGCTCAGTTCAAGGCTGCAACAAATATTTGAAACAATAATGATGTCAATACAAATAATACTATAACCGTGAGGAAACTTGTTTCGTGCAGCCATTTGTATTGCCACACTTATGTTTTAAACCACTGCAATGAGATAAGCTTGATGAGAAGAGTGTAACCCTATTGGAGGAACCATGTCAAACGCTTTCATGAAACATCGGATATGATAGTTTTCGCCACTGCCCATTGAATAACCAATCTAATATCAGCAGTATGTCACAAACCAAATGTATCTACTGCTCAGTATATGGCAGCATGTTTGGTTTGAGACTAAAATGTAAATTTACAATGTCTTGCCAGATGTCAAACGTTTAGTCTCTTCCTTATAGATTCAAGATGTATCAAATCTGAATCACAGAAGTGAAACTGCTGATCCAAATTAACTATTCTTTTTTTCTTATTAGTATTTGACTTCAATTATTTTCATACTGTATGCCTCCAGTTGACACTGGGCAATGAGGAAATAACTAGACTCAAATATAGAACCCTCACACCAGCTTAGGTTGAAAACAGCATCTGAAACTCTGTCCCACCTCAAGTCTCCCCAACTTCTCTAAGTGCTCAGTCAATTGTGCACTAGCTAAGGTGAAACCCCAAACATTGTTGGCCATGGACTCGGTCCAGATTCCAGTCAGGGATCTGCATGATCAAGCTCAAGCTGTGCCCCTCTTTACAAGTGGAAACCCTCCTACAAGCATTTGATCTGCCTGTAGAATTCTAGTTTGTCTAGCAGGACATTGCCAAGATACAGGTGATGTGTCGTGGAAGCAAATCAACTGCAAATACTGTCAACAAAGAAAGCTTAGCAACTTTAGAACTGTGGATCAGTGCTTCCCAGCCCTGGTCCTGGAGAAGCACAACCTGGGTTTGGTTACCAGCATGGTTCTTGCCATCAAAATCTTAAATGAACTCATTGTTTTCTTCATTTTTTTAAATGGCTTAGTTGACAAAATGAGAATTCAAGAGCCTTCAATCATTTTCTGTTAAACACAAAGTCATTAACCATTTTAAATAGTCAAAAAGCTCTGAGTAGACAAGTTATGAGTTTAACATGAGAGCATGGTTTGAACAAAACCCAGCAGGACAGTGTGCTGACCAAGGCTGAGTGCCGTCGCTGTAGACTACTGAATATCTACAATCCAAGGATGAAACTAGAAGCCTTGCTGTTTCCTGGCCTTGCACTGGATTTGGTTGATGAGGTGTGATGAATGAGCGGGACAAAGTTCACGATGCAGGGAAACATGAATCATCGTACAACACTGTCTTGGCAAAAGCGAACCTAAGAAGGCCTAAAGCCTGTCCTGCTGAGCAGTCTGTTTGAGAGGACCTGCAATTGAAACCATATCAATAAGTCCTCCGTTTGTCAGGGTTGAGCTCACAGACCAAGCTGGGACATTTACTGCCCTTTTGAGGTGTAATCAGAGTTCACTGCCATCACACTCTCCCCAAACATGACTCTGCAGGACAGCAGAGCCAAAGAATAACAGGAGCCGCAAGGAATGGCGGGGTGGTTCATGACCCAGACACATGGCATGGTGAGTGTCTAAGGCAAGGGTCTCAAACTCAATTCCTGGAGGGCCATGTGTATGCTGGTCTTCGTTCCAACAGAGTCCTCAGTTACTTAATTGGTCTAATTGTTTAATTAGCTAGATACATTGAAACACCTATTCAGGTGCCAGGATATTTTATACACAACTACCTTGAATCAAATGCACTTTTAGACAATCAGCTGTAAAATACCTCGCAATATATTGTTTTAAAGAGGTCAAACTGAATAATTAATTGCACTAATTAACTAATTGAGGACTCTGTTGGAACAAAGACCAGCATTCACATGTCGCTCCAGAGACTGAGTCTGAGATCCCTGGTCTAAAGTGATCATATGTCTCGCTTCTCAGCAGTCCAACCTTTCAACAAGAGCATATTCAAGTTTTTCACTGTTGCTAAATTGAGGCTTTGAGCTCCATTAGCCTACAAAGAAATCCAGTCCAGCCTTTTTTTTCATTTCTGTAAATAGTTTCTGCTATTGTTTACAGTCGCGATTGATCACATATAAAAGGGCATGCTCTCTCACGATTCAACTCTTACCGTTGATCCACCGTTCGCTCCATCTGTTTGGCATCAGGAGCAGGAACAGCTTGATCAGTACATGTTCATTTCCTTCAGTTGAAAAGCAGCATTATCATCCAGCCCTGTAATCCCCTGTATCAAAGTGTGTTGGTGCCTATGGAGCCAAATGGTCACCCTATAAATGACCAAAATATAATTTTTAACAGCAGGGGTTGGCAAAGATGCTGAAGGATCGCTGGATCAGGTGTGATCACATTCTCTGCTCTGTTCTGGATGAAGACCTGCCAGTCTTAAGCAGTTGCCAGAACCAGACAATCACCTCTGCTTCTGTGATAAATGGACAGAATTTAGTGCAATATCCCATTCCAGATCCATCACCTATTGCCCCCCCGCCCTTTTTAATTTCCCTAGCCTAGTCTAAAACCATTTCCAAGCCCTGTTGTTTTAGTGTGATTGAATTTGAGAAGTCTTCCATTTGTGTCTCCCCTCCATTGACTTTCATAGTAGAGTTTCAGACATATTCATATTTCAGACAGAATCATATTCCCATAGACATTCTTATATATGCATGTTATATGTAAAACCACCTTTTGATTTTGTGTTTGCCATCTTGACTGATATTTCCCATCTTCCTGGATTCAGTGAACTTTCCTGGCTTTATAGCCGGGGTCCCTAATCTTGTCCCGGGGGTGGGGGGGTGCAGTGTCTTCCGATGATTTTTGCTCCACCTGAGCAAATTAATCCATCCATCCATTTTCAATTACCACTTCATCCAGTACAGGCTACAGGCAGAACATGCAAACTCCACACAGGCAGACGCCCAAGACCGGAGCTGAACCCAGCAAATTAAACTAATTATTATGGTCTTACTAGTACCAATGCAATGGCTTTTCCCAGTTCTGAGAGTGTTGGTGAGTTAAAGAGAGCGTGAACCCATGCTTTATAGAGACTCAGCAGAGCAGACACTGAAGTCAGTGTTGGGTCCTCGAAGAAGTACATCAAGTCCTCATTTCCACACACAAGCAGAATCTCCTGCACTGAAGATCAGTGTATAACTATCCCTACCTCCCCTGTTATCTTAGGGCTATGGAATTTGAATCCTTAGCACTGCTAACCCTTGAATGGTATCCAAAAGGCATTGTAGAATTTAGTCCCTTGTGTATTTCTACGGTGACATCACAGGATCACCTTGCTCTGACCAATCTGTAAGAGGAGACAAACGATGATTCTGTGTGACCTGCATTCTGTTTGTACCTCTTGCATTTTCAGCAGTTTGCCACAAGTGAAGCAGCCTCCAGAGCATTACATTTTCACGTCTTTTCCCCTTTTCCAAATGATTAATGTACACTCCTTCTGACACATTTTGGTTTAGGGTTGTCTACTTGGTTTTGTTTTACCAGCCAACGTTTCAGAGTCTAGTCAAATGCCATCGAATGTACTCTGCTGCTGACATTGCAATGTCATGTGCAGTAAAATAATACATTAAAGTGGCTAAACACATATAAAAGCACCCTAGTAACAGGTAAAATTATATTTTTCTTGCTCTATACCAGGTTGTCGTTTACAAACTGCTTTTTATGCTTGTTCTGTTTCACGTCTTTGTTCTATTCGTTGATTGAATTCAAACTTGTACAATTCTGTTGACAATCACAATCGTATGTCATTACTCTTCATGTTGAACAGACGCAAAGGTAAAGTGCATTAAATAACAAAACTTTTCCCATGAACAGTCACCTGCTCATTTCAGAGATAATCCTCTGACATTCGACTATCTCTGACCTTGTTTCCTTTTTTTCCATACAAACAAACTCCACAAAATTACCGTTGTGGCACTTTACGTTTTTGGCTTGCCTTCCCAATTTTAAATAGGGGAAGAAGACAATGGAGAGAAAGGGATTTGCTCAGGGAAAAAAGGAAAAGGACAGTCACTAACAATGCAAAAAAAAAAAGAAAAAATACATATATATTTTGTATTATCTCAGTCAGTTGTGCAACCCCCAAACGTTGGCAGAAGCATGCCACCATCTTCTGTTTGCTATCAGCTGCTGTGTTGTGTCTGTTCTTGCCAGCTGCCCCTCGCAGACCCACTGAAGTTCCTTAGAGGCGCCCTCAGTTGCCCCCTTGAAAAATAACTCTGTATAAATGTAAAAAGTCGCCATGTCTCCCCAGTCTAAAACTGGGAGTGGTCCATCTCATCCAACCAGGAAGCAGGGCTGGTGGGGAAGTCTGGGTAGCCAGCGCTGCTACCTGTTGAGAGGTCAGAGGTGGGACCCCCCGCCATGGCCCTCAGTGCCTGGCTGACCCCCTGCCCTCCTTGGCTCATGATGCTGTCCATATTGAAGCCCAGGTTGTTGAGCAGGGGGGTGTGGGCGGGCAGAGAGACAATGGACGAGGGTGACTGGGGGACCCCGTAGGGGCTGCCCGCTCGTAGGTCATGGAATGGCTGCCCCGTGCCGTCCAATGAGAAGCTGCCATTCAACAGACTGCCATTGGCCACGTCTCCCACACTGCCATACAACCCATTGGTGTGGCCCAAGTCTGACAGGATCTGGTCCTCTGTTGGGGACAGAGACGGAAAAGATATTGTGTTTAGATAGCATTCATTCATTCTGATCAGCTGACAATACATTCACAGCAGGATTATGTTGTATCTAAGTAGCTCTGCTTGTTTGGAAATCAGAAAACTACTACTGGTTGAGATCTGTGTCTTTTTTATATAGGAATTACCATTCACCCCACCTCTCTTTAATGTCCAATTAGGAGTTGAGAACAGGAGATCGAAGCGCACTGCATGCCCAAACCGGGGCTATTACATAGATCAGTTCAAGCCTACAGGTACCCTAGAAGCCACAGGCAGTGTTGACTCCTAACCCACCATGTCAATGTGCTGCTCAGTGAAATATGTGAGCCCTGGTGGCTAAGGGGAACTCCCAGCTAAAGGAGTATTGAGGAGTAACTTGACTCAGGATATAGATTGCATCCTACATTCTCTAGGTAGTGGTTTTTACTGAATGCCACACTTTGTTTTTTCTAAATACGGATTACTATCATGTTTTTCTGTGTTTTGTCTAATTTATAAATGTAGGTCAATGTGAATTACACAGTTCTATTACGTTAAGCATTATATCAGTGGCTAAAACCGTTATACATTAATTTACGGTTGAAGACTTGTAAAATACCAGTTAAACACAAGAGCACAGAAAACCCAGATCCTAAACTATTAGAAAAGATCAGAGGTAGAAAACAGTTATTAAAAAGTAGTATTTTCACATCCCCACAAATAACACAGTCATGGCACCTCTACAGCACCCACAACGGTCTGGTTCCAGATTTACCAGTAGAAACAAGTGGAAATTAAAGTCTAGAGGCATTGTATAAAGGCTTTTGTAAAGAGATGTCTATATTTTCTCCACCCCTATAAGGAATGTAGTTACTTTGTACAGTTTAAGGATACTGTGTAGCTGTGCCCATGTCAATGAAACTCGAATGCCAGTGAGGCATGAGAGCTCCCTTTCCCAAGCTCTATACATCTTTCCCTGGTTCTGACTCCTCAGCTGTCAGAGAGGCATATGAAAGAATATCCTGATTTAAATAAAATTGATTAAATGCATTTAATTATGTGTGTATCAATAGTTTCCAACTCAACAACAACAATAAGAGAAAATCATTGTTGTATGAGAGCATACCTTCTCAAGGGTTCAGTGAGCATTTCCCATCTAAAGGACAAGCTGATCATGTCTCTGTGATCATCAGTGGCTTTGTATCCCATTCAACTCTTTCAATTAAATGTTGTAGAATGGTTCAATAGGGGATCCTGTATAGTTGGGGGACGTGGTAGAGCCCTGCTATAATAAAATGAGTCACCTTCATAACGAGTTAACCTGAACACAACAATAAAAAGCAAGAAAGGAAAGGACCACCTCCACCTATAGCAGTACTCTATGACCTGGCTCTGTGGTCAAAGTGAGGATTGCCCCTGCAGCTGAGGAGTAACACTGACCCCAACTGCCTGTATGTATCCACAATAGAAACTGACCTTTGATAAAGGAGCAAAGAAAAGTGTCTTTCCAACCCCAGTGAGAGGAAAACGAGAGTCTTTTACCTGCTGAGCAGTGTGCTCACGGACACATATTTCAAGACTCACGCCATAACATTGCAGTCCCGTCAGCCCTTCCCATGATTTCAAATCTGTCTGTTTCCAATAACAACAACAAAAAAGCACCGGGAACACTCAGTTGTTAATTGACTAAAAGCTTTACCTGGTTTATGGAGTTGGTGTGGCCTTTTTTACATTTCTCATAAAACATGAGGCTCAAGTTTTACGAGTCCCCAAAACATGCTTGCAAAACTCAAAATAAACGGGATGTCTCACTCGTGAGACTTTAAGAGCTGGGCCTGTTTAGAGGACCCCAGAGAGCGAGGTGAGAGTAGGGCCCAGCATTTTTCAGTATTCATTTGTCACTGAAGTACCAACCTGGGACGCTGTAAATAACAGTCACCCTGCACTAACTGAAAGCAGTACCTATTCATTCCAGAAGGACTTATGTGTGGTAACGGTTCGATTAAACTGAAAACAAAACAATCAAAAAATAATGCTTACATTGATGTCTGTATCAGGTAAAGCACTAAATCAGGGAATTTGAATCCGGTAAACAATAAGTGAATTAATTAAAATGTTAAAAGTACGTTTCAAACTGGTAAGTGGACTGTGAAGGAATTAAAAACTAAAAACACAAGTGGGGTTGGGGAAAGGTGTGTGTGTTTATGTGATGTTTTCTTTTTCCCCTTACCTCTGAAGCTTAACTCACTGTCACTAAGCCCCCCGTCCTCGGCTGAGCTTTCCTTCTCCGGCTTGGACCCGCCGCGGCTCCGTTTCACATTCTTATAGAACTGTCCCCAGCGGTGCCTCCCGGCGTCCTTTTTCAACCGCTTCTCCTTCGCCCGCCGGTTTTGAAACCAAACCTTCAATGACAGAGACAAACAGAGAAAGAGAAGGTGCTTCGTGAAGATGAGAGGAAAACAAATCACCAAGGTAGAGTTTTGTTCGTTAAGTTTTGTTTATAGTCTGTACAAAGGACAACATGATGTTGACCGAGAAATCAGCATTAACCTGAATACCTTCTACTGAGACTGTGGCGTGAGGGGTGGATTTAAGGCAGTGTTAGGATGCAGATATTCCTGGAAATGTTTGTGTATATCCCTGTTGTGTATGAGCTGCTTTGATATGTAAGTGACACAAGACTGTACAATGGAACAAAGACAGGAAGTGTCTGGTTGCCTGGCCTTGTGCCTTTTGTAGCAGATTCATTTCTATACCATTGTGCACTGGGGGCGAGTTGTGCAAATAAGATGACCTAACTCTGTTTAAGTTTTGCCTGTATTAATAAGACTGGACTCCCATATATTCAAATAATAATAATAAAAGGCCCTGGTCATTTTGGGGTTTGAGAGACGAGAATTAGCAACACACGGCCACTAGCTTTTTTAATGCGAACAGAAATCCAAGTTTAGTCATCCATCCCTAAGTCTTGAGCCGCAGACCTCAGCTCCTACTCCCCTCTTCCCTAATCAGGGCCCTGCTCTCCTCACCTGCACCACCCTCATATCCAGCCCCGTCTCCGAAGACAGCTGCTCCCTTACGTGCCGCGCAGGCTTGGGCGAGTTCTTGTAGGCGTTCTTCAGCGTCTCCAGTTGCTTGGCCGTAATGGTGGTCCGTGGCCTCTTGGCCCCCGCCTCTGAATCGTCTACAGATGGACACAAACAGGGGCTCTTACCAGGGGAGTACAGAAGCACAGGTTGAAGCCACAGGGATCTGGGGACTTCTCGCTAATGGGAAGAGCTCTGAAACTTGTCATGGGGTTTGGAATTTTGTCTCCAGCAACTCTATCACGCAAGCTCCTAATCTTCCCTCCATTGATTGAACTGTTTTTACATCGTTCCTCTGAAGAGAATCTTCTCAAACTGAAGCTTTGAAACATGTACAAGTCACAGTGGGTATGCAAAGTATACAAACAAATTGAATCTCTTTTTTCTTCTTTGCATTGTATTTTTTGTCAATTTGTCAATCCTAATATTCGGCAAAGACTTGGAACAACACCTTTCCATACACATCGATAAGACTTTTCACACGTAACCTGTAACTGTATCTCGATGGGTTGATTCCAGTGTCTTTGATGATTCCAACAGAAATATGCATGTGATTGGGCATAGTTTGACTCTAAGGCCAGTGGGGGTTAAAGATCAAGTGAGCGCCAGAACAGGCCTGCCTGGATGAACAGCGCTGTGTTCATCACACATGGCTGTCTCAGTCTCTCCACAGCACAGGGGGGCACATTAATCCATCCCCAAAGTGGGATGCTGGGAGTTGGGGAATAATCGGTACCCCAGTAGCAATGTGCATGACATCATTTAGCATAATCAATCAGGGCAGGACGGAAATCGCAATAAATGAGCAGTCAAGGCTTTCAGCGTGAAATCCATAAAAGGTCACTTTAGCTTAAGATTTAATTACCGAGACGCCGAAGACCCCAGAGATATATATTATTTTATTGTGATTTCTTTCTTCTCTCTCCCTCTCTCTCTCTCTCTATCTCTCTCTCTCTCTGGTAATGAAAGGCGCAAGTGCATTCCCTGTTGAAAATCACAGCTCTGCCCCGTTAAATGCTGAGAACTGGGCGAAGGGTTAGCCAGAGAGGTTGCTAGTTCCAGGCTTACACTGCTGCTAAAGAGAGCTGACCCCTCTTTAATGGAGCCAAGGCATTGCCTTGCAACACGGAGCTGATAAATCATTCGGAGGGCCTTACAGTGTCTGCCATAGCTCACTACTGTGGACAAAGGGGAGCATCCACTGTCCTTTTGCATGGCCACACTTCAGATGAGGGGTTGGTTGTTTGTGACCTGGAATACAATAACACGGTAATAATTGGCTGCCGTTATCCTCATTGTGACTGCTCACCTTTTAGGTTTAAATGCACGTTATTAAAAAACGATAACTCGCACTTGTGTATTAATTCTTTATCGGTACATTTCATGGTCAGAAAACTGGTGTTATGCAATTCCTCATGTGCATTTGCATTCCCGAAAAAAACATTCTGACTGAAGCAGATGCACTGCAACACTAGTCAGCAATGCCAAGCCTGGATAAGTAAATAGACCTCCACACCTACTGTCTAGTGGGTTCCTGTGACACTTATTTATCTATTTCCATTGCATCTGACACTGCCCTAGAGAGGAGCAAAAAAAATTATAATGCGTGAACACTGATGTGATGTAATGTATAAACCTACAGCACTGGACAAAGTAATGGTGAAGAAGCAGTCCACCTCTCAGGATTAAACCACTGCAAAACTCCCATGGTGGGGAATTAAGGTTTTTATTAATATGGGTCTACTTCACTGGCTGTGATTATTCCCCAAACCAACATGAAGTATACAGATTGGTTTTAGTAGACCCTAATACAATGCCAGTGTTTACACCCAAACACAACTCCAACCCAGGTCCAAGTATGTCTCAGTGTCTGTTCTGGTGCATGACAAAGTGACCTTCAATCCCAAAGCTAAAGATCACATCCAATGGCACCGACTGAGTCAATGGTTGGTTTGATGGATAGACTGCCAGAGCTCGTGGCTCTGCACGACCAGCAATGGAGAGTCGTTGGTAAGAGCTGATGGACTCTGTTGTCATAGATGTGTTTCCACTCAGATCCCTGCATACCGTTCTGTTTGGCCGTCTCGTAGTCCTCTTTGCACACCAGCCTCCCATCCTCCATGAGGTAAAACTCGTCTCCCGTGGCCAGCTGCCGGTTACACATGACACAGGCGAAGCAGTGGAGGTGGTACACAAAGTCCTGGGCTTTCCTCACCACCTGTGTTGGGGGGATGCCCTGTTGACAGGAGGCACACTTTGTCCCAAAGCGCCTACAACACAAACAGGGGCCATGGTCAAGACAACAGAGCACTGAACCACCTTCTGCCAATGTGGCATTGCTGCTGGCACTACTTGGGTTGAGGGTTTGTTTATTTGCTACATCTACAGTTGTAGTTGGAAATATTCACCCCCTTCAAGGGAAACAGGGTAATTTAGTGATTTATTTAGGTTAAGACACATTACGCATTAGACTGTACTTATTTGTCAGTGGTATTTAGGATTTGCTGAACTCTGATTTCGACCTACAACAGAAACTGCAATGATTTCAGATGATGGAAGGGAGTTCAGACAGGAGATTGGTAAACTTCTGACAGCCACCCCCATCAAAATCAATGGAGTGGCAGCCCAAAGTTTACATGCCTCTTAGCTTCAATTAGTCAGCCCAATACTATAATTACTGCTGCTTGTAAAACCAGCTGTGTCAAAAAATCATTACTGTTCCAATAACAGCAGGGTCCTTCATCTCTGGATTCTTCCATAAAATGTCCTGGTAGTTCCAGACAGAACAGAACATAGACATTGTATTGACAAGTGATCATTTGATATCCTGTGATCTTATGAATGCTTTTTTTGCTATAGAATAATACCTATGTTTCCTTGCCAGCACATATTTGCAATCAATACATTAAAAAAGGAGTCATTACTAGTGCTCCTTCAGGAAGGCATGTGCCCATTTTAACTCACACTGTCATGTTTTATACACATTACTTCTTAACCGCTGGGAAACACACTGGGGATTCTTAAGGAACTCAAACAAAATGCGGCAGAATATTATCTGGCACCAGGATGGTTATTGGCAGCCCCATCTCAAATTACCCAGGGTTCATTTCAGTGATGGTTTTCAAAGCCATTTTGACCTCTGTGTCTTACTATTCACATAAGGGATTTATTATTCTGCATGATGAAATGGCAGCGAGGAAAAACACATTCTAAACATTAGCAACCAGATCGATCCCTTACAAGGAAAAAGGTAGTAAGAAGGAATAAGAAGCAGTAATGATTAAATGTCATATTATTATAAATAATCAGCCTTAACACAGATATAACATGGATATAGAAAATTGAGAAAACAGGACCAAAGTCTGTGACCTAATGATTAGTGAACATTAACTTTTTTTGCATTCATGTAGTTTGTAACCATTTTACTCTGCAACAACTTTCCATGTACTGTAATTGGGAATGGTTAAAAAAAATGGGAAAAAAGACTATCCCTTTTAGCTTCCTCTCATGATTTGACATCCTCCATTTGCTATCAAATGCCCTTGACAGCAAACTTCACGTGATTTTATCCGCTTTGCAGTTGTGTGTGCATGTACCAAAACACACTCTTGCTTTGTGCATAAGAGCTTTGCACTGTAGCTGAATATCCCATCAAAATATCAGTCACATTTTATCCAAGACATTAACATTCTGCTCAAGCAGTGCGTTTAAAGCAGTAAGAGCCAAGGCAAACATACCTACAAATGATCAAATGCATGGGGCATTTTACAAGCAGTCGATGGGCTCATGAATCATAATAAGTACTACAGTATTTTTCTAGAGCATTTCTATTCCACCTAGGGAGCAACTGACTGAGAGTTTAATATTTCAATGAAATGACCTCCAGACACACTTTACAACAACTGTTCAATAGTTGTTGTTTGGGATTTTCAGTTATAAAGTGTTGTTCTGTATAGTTTGCAAAAATCCAGAAATTATTTCTGTAAAAATTAGTTATTTTGGTGAAATGATAAATCTAAGTTTGTTCTAGTACATTTGCAGTCTACTGTATGTGTTCCCTGGGAGGATTGCTTTGGTATAGTGAATTGAGCTACAGAGAGCTGACTTCCCCTTTTACAATATGAGGCACAAGGCATATTCCCTGAGGATCCTAAAGCTAATATCAAGTATCTGAAAATTAAAGTCAGAGAACCTCTCTCAGTTCAAGGATAATACTGATTGGGCCTGAGCAAAAGAGCTCTCTGTCGTTCCTAATTCAGTTCACTTTGACAATGTTTCTTTGCATCTTTCAGAGCTTTTTTGTATATAGGATATAAATATAAAACATCCAACATGATCATCATAGGATCCTGATTCCAATGGCTCAGTGAATATTACTTTATAGTTTGTAAGAGCAATTAAGTTCTTCTTCTACCATAATCCAATTAGCTACATTAAATGAGGTAAAAACAACATCAACAACAGTTTCATTTTTGGGAGACGTGGTCAATTTCTAAAATGTAAAAAAATACACCATAATAATAATAATAATAATAATAATAATAATAATAATAATAATAATAATAATACGGACCACTGTCAGAGGGGAGATTTGCAGTGACATCATCTAATGCATACAGTTCATGACATGACCACAACCCTACACATAATCCAATTGGACAATCCAAAGTAAATGGAAATCATTTTGAAATAAGAATGAGAGCATCAGGTATAGGAAATGTTACAATATCTATAAGAATTACTAGACTATTATTATTATTATTATTATTATTATTATTATTATTATTATTATTATTATTATTATTATAATAATTAGAAAAAGAAGAATCATGGAACATTATCTAGCTTTGTATTATTTTTTTGATTCACTATCCCAGTCAATGCAGTAAGAGGCACATATACAGTACACAGATGTAGTAAACGTGTTTAAGAGGAACCAATAAAGCCATGACTTAGGGAAGCATTAATAAATCAAGGCGCTGGAACAATAAACCAGACCCTTAGGCCTTGAGCAAGGTGACGTTTGTTCATTCCTGCTGGGAAAAGCCTCTGCATGCTGTGCTGTCATCCTGCCTCCCTCCTTTCTCCGGCCATCTCCTTGCAAACTGTCACAGTTGTACCATTTAAAGAAAGGCCCTTGTCCCCTGGGTCCCCTAATAAAGTTAACTTCCACTCTCAGACTCACTCGCTTTTTAAGGTTGCATTGCAGCTTTTGACGTGAAAGCCCCAAACGTGATTTAGTAAAAGCCGGGGCTGATCCTGTTTTGGATAAAAGTCAAACCTAATTTGTTCTTTAATGCCTGGAAATCCAATCGCAGGGACAAGAGGGGAAAGGGAGAGAGAGAGACCGAGAGAGAAAAAAGTTGCTTTCTTAAGTGTTCCTTTCAGTCTAATATTAATGTAGTGTCAGTTGCCCAGCGTCGGTGTAAGATCAGTGCTGTGTGCAGTACATGCCTGGCAGTGTTGGTTAGGTTAGCTCTTTGAATTGCTTTTCAGTTGGACATCTGATCAAAGCTAGAGCATATAAACAGGCCTATTCAAAGTGGGGTTGTCTCCATAAATTCCAGTTACTTTGGGACAGGACAGATGTTTAGACTGAGTACTGAAAAATTAGTATTGAACCTGTGTTGAATTGCTACTCTCAGGCAGCTGTGCAGTACAATATAATTAGGGATGCACCCAATCCGACGTTGTGGTTTCAAAGCCTGCATGTGTACAGTAAAGATATTGTATGTTTGTGGTTTTAAACTCACCCAGCAAAGAACAGAATTAAGTTGTGCTGCAAAAATACGCTTCTGAAAACAGGATAAGAAAATTCCCTTCTGGAAACAAGTCATCCAAATCAACTAGCCTATTCCCAAACAACAACACAAATGTACAACTTGGTCAGTCATGAATTCTACAGGTAACCTGACTGCAGTTGAAGTGTGAGTCTCCATTGAGACAATCTATCTGCAAGCTACTCAAGAGACTGGTCTTCTGTGGGATACAGGAAAGCAAGTTTAAAGTAAGTAGCTATAGTTTCACAGAGTCTGACAATAAGGCACATATTTGTTTATGTGGGGGTTCAATTAAAGATCAGTCATCCAAAGCTCTTAAATTGTGCATCTGATTATTGTACTAAACTCAAAGACGGATCCCAGTGTATTCACAATTCTACAATGAAATGTTGGAAAGATTAAATATCAACTGAGAATTGAATTCTGCAAGAAAAATATGCTTCAATGTACGCTGAAAGGCATCAGTGACTTAAATGATCCATTGTTAGCCTTTTTCATGCAGACAATGTTATTACTGTCCACATCTGTAGAGCATACAGAAGACATTGAAAATGGCACAAAAGCAATATCCCCCTCAAAACATGAAACCAAAACAAGGCTTTACAATATTAAAACTCTCTGCCCAAGGCTGCCATTAGGTTGCTAGATGCTAATACTAGAAACCCCCACCACTCTTGAAGGGTCCCAGAGAAACAACAGCAGTTTGCTCCAAAACCAGCCACTCTGTGTAAAGAAGTTTTTCCTTCAATCCATAACTCAGCAAAATAGCAAAATGTTGGGCTGTGAGTAGCGACTAATTACTCCTGCAGTTACAGTGTATTTGCAGGGAAGTTACACATAGTTACAATGTAGGTTATGTGTAACTATTTATGTTTTTTCATTCTTACACATTTGTATGTATAATTCCACAGTATTCTACATTCTACATAATTCTACATTGTTACTATACATAAGGACACTGTCTGCATACTGCCAGTGATATAAACACTGTAAAAAGATACATAATTATCTAGTCCTTACAACCAAAAGATAACTTCATGTAAAATGTTACAGATTCCAGTAAGAACTAGAATCTTTATTATTGTGCTGGACATGAAAAATGCAAATAGTGATAAGATGAGATAAATAAGAGAAAAAGCGAAAAGTGTGAAGTTGTGTAAACAGAAGCCACAGAGGGACAGCAGAAAATGTTGTTTGTAGTCCATAATCACTAATAATAATAAGAAGAAGATGAAGTGCAAGCAGTTTCAAGGGTTCCATGATGTCATGAAATGGTGTATTAAGGCTGCTATAGAATGGAAGGCAGTTGCAAATACCCTATCTGAGCACAATTAGAACTGAATCATCCATTTTCCTACTTGAAATTGAGGAAAGGTCAAAGGTCATGGGGAAGGGCATGTTTTGATAAAGCATGTATGGGTTCATATACGTCTTCCATATGAACTATGACCCTATCTGCACTCAATATGGAATTAGAAGTCCGTTTTGGATTTTACCTTTGGGAGAGGTCAAACCTCATAAGCTAGGGCAATAGTGCATGCTGGGTAAATAGGTTCAGTGACTGGGTTCCATTGTAACCATGACCCTATCTGCATTCTGAGATCTGTTCTCCCCAGGAGGATGTCTATCAAGGTCGGAACGGGCTAAAAGCAGTGCTTAATTTGGTGCCGGTGCTAAATGTGAGTGTGAGAGAATGGATGTACGGGGTAGCAGAGGAATCGCAGCGCTAAGTATGACGGATGCTATGGGGGGGTTGGGTGCTGTTACATTTTGTTAAATTGTTAGATTTACCAGAGCTGTGCTTAGAGGTTTTAGCATGCACAGTCTCATATTGTGCTATGGCACAAATTAATCTCTGGCTAAACATTTTTTTCTAATTTTTGTGTCAATTATATTGTTATGATACAGTTCTAGTTTTTCCAACCTTCAGCAGGATAGGTTGTTGATGATCAGTGGCGCCGCCAAAGGGTGGCCAGGGGGGCCACAGCCACCCTGATACAATCACTGGCCCAGTCACTGGCCCCCCCTCACGAGTCGCATCTAACTATCACTGCGGACATAGCACCGGCAGCATCCCCCACCCCAGCACCGCGGACAAAACACCGTCAGCACCCACCACCCTGCTAGCATCGCAGACAAAACACCCCCCTACTCCAGCACCCTGGAGAAATTGATGGCCCCCTTAATATTACAACTGGCCCAAGCCAGGCTCCCCCAGCTGAAATGGTCTAGAACCGCCACTGTTGATGATTTTGAAGGCATTTTCAAAACCACATATCATGTTGCCATCTTGGATGACAAAGGAAATCACTTTTTTTCCACATTTGAATTGTACTATTCCCTGTTATGGTTGTTAGAATGGCTGGTATTCATTGGCTTAACAATTATCAAACAGAAGTTATTGGAGCACTGTGTTTCTCAATTTCGTGTAATTGAAGGCCATCTCAGTTACTACAAGAACATTGTTCTATTTTATATGTATTATTGCATTCCCACAGGTATGATGCACACTAGGTTTTGAGTTATTTTGATAAACAATTTTGTATCCAAAGTAGTTTGGGCAATTAGCCTCCAAAATTGATGTTTTTCACCAATACACTGAAAATAAATAAGAAGAAATACCCCAGCAACAACAACAACAATAATAAAAATACCTAGTTGAAAAAAGTACTCCCTTGCTGGGAATGGAACACATACTAGGAGATGAAAGTGCTTTGTTTTAATTTCACTACACTACAATTATTAAAAAAATATAAAATTACACTGATGACTAACCCAGGGACCTTTTCACAATCCTGGCCTTACAATGGAGTCAATTTTGCCTTACAGGTATTTTCTCCTGCCTGGGAGACACTTAATTGCTGGGCCTGTCATCAGGAGACTGCCTCCAAGTGTGCAACCTGCACCGAGGGGCTTCTCCATGATGTCAATTCTCCTGACACCAACACGGAAACGCAGACGGTCTCATGAGACGAGCAGCCTGAGTCTGTTTTCAAAGAGCATGCCTCCAAAATGGTTTGCCTGAAGGGCAAGTGTGTGACAAAACTGTTCCACATAGTCCCCTTGGGAAATGTCACTTCTAAACATAAAACTATAATTGTATTATTGTATTTTGATTCAGAAAAGGCTGGTGTAAATATGCAGATATACATTGGAGGTACACTTCATGTGAAGATCACATAAACACACATGTAGACACAATGGGGACATTTTTTCCCTTTTGTTTGCACTATGGGCAAATTGCCCATCTCATTAATTTACTGTGGAGTGGGCAGTTTGCCACACGTTACGCACAGGGTAAATAAGGACTGGAATCTTTAAGGATTTCTTCTAGGCTGTGCTCAACAAACTCTGAAAATATATCAGTGAAAAATATTGATAGCTTAAAAAACAATATTGCAGCTGTCTTTTAATGAGTTACCTTCACAAGATCCACCTTGAGTTTTTGTCACATCCCAATAGGGTATATAGAATCTACAAGCTATTGCTATTTACTGATCTTTTAAACAGGGGTCTAAAACAAGCACCCAGTAACTAAATTGGGGCTGGATTTAATTAAAACTTTGAGATATTGAAACTACAATCCTGTACTTCATAGGAGTTAGATTCATGAGTAGAAGATAAAAGCATATAAGAAAAAATAAAGATGCCACAAAATACAGCTTTCTAGTTTTCTTTTGTTAGGTGGGTTGAAGTTTTAACCAGCCTTGGTCTGATTTAACAGAATGACAGCGTGAATGAAAGCATTCTGTACATCAGGGGTTCCCAAACTTTTTTGACCCAGGGACCCCTTTGCCGCCTCAATTTTCGCCGAGGATCCCCACCTACCAAAGGATTGCAGGGGGGGTGGTGGGTGCTCACGGTAAAAACGTGTGAGAGCTGGGGGGCGTTGGGGGCTGACGGTAAAAACGTGTGAAAGTGCGGGGGGGTTGGCCGCGGACCCCCTAGCACTCCATCTCGGACCCCAGTTTGGGAACCTCTGCTCTACATAATGCAAATTATATTACAGGTAGTATATAAAAACATAGTTTCAGCCTTCATCCATTCAGTATCTTTAAATCATGTTTTATATGAGTAAGATGGTGAAATAACAAGATTAATGAAGTAACTACAACAACTAGGGGGAGCAAATGTATAGTCCATGTGTGTATATTTGCCAAGGGCATCATTTCAGTTTGTATTGAAATTTCTCCTCACAGGACCACATAAACCTAGTTATGGTTTATAGAAGACTCCAGGATGCAGCCACCATGATTAGCACATGAGAACCCAAACCTGTATTAGGTCAATGTTTACATGGAGCCAACACAATTCACTGTACACAACAGGAGCAATCCTAGATGGAAACAATACAGCAGTAGGACACCAAATTCTACAGTGTCCTCACCTGAAGGGCAAATTAGAAAGAAAATGTTCCACTTCCAAGCACTGCAAAGGTGAACACCTCAATGTAGTCACTGAGACTTGGTTCACACCACAAGCTATTAAAGAAATCTAGAAACTGACTGTAAGACTATAAGAAGAAATCAGTAGTTCAAGTTCAGACACACATCGCTGGTATAACAGGTTCACAAAGAGAAGGATAGATGGGTGGTAAAGACATGCTCGCAATGTGTTAATATGGAAATTAACAATGAGACCACAAGACCTGTATCACTTCTACAACATGAATGATAAAGGCATGTACAAGCAAGAGCAATGTAGCAACAGGAGCCGGGACAAAGAATAGGCAATCGCTGAGAATGGTAATGACTGGTAAGAAACTCTACTTTTTTTTTTAATCTTGATGTTCCACCACTACAAGAGCAAAATAAGACAACAGAGAGACGTAAAGGGCATCTAAGGAAGACTTCACAAAGGCTTTTATAGGTTCAGATAGGGCAGACTTCCCTATCTGTAAATCTGATGTAATAGAAGGGCCAGGAGCTTGAAAAAAAAAATAGAATCCCCTGGGCCTAATATTATTTACGTAAATGTCCTTAAAGGTTGACTGAGCGATAATACTTTAACAATAAAATAATGATTAAAGGGAATACTCTACTTCCTTATTAGTATTATGATAATTTACAATTTGTTTGTTTTTATGGCACTGTGGAGCTCAACTTGTAATGATTTATAGATCAGAAAATGTCAGGCCCTGCAGAAGTATCACTGACCTCAGCACCTGAACTCTCCAATTGCAATGTCACCTGCAGGGAGCAGAGTAGAGCATTTTAGCCCTGTCTCCTTGAAACAACTCTCTCTCTCAACATCCCTCCACACAGTATAGGAGTTCAGGGATCTTTCTCTCAAGTCAAGAAACTACAATTAAAATAATTTATATTAATAACTTAAATAAATATAGATAGACAGACATGTACACACTCTCAAGAAGCGTGTCATTTTTTCTAGACCTGGCCCTTTTTATGTATTCATCACTACAAGTTAAATTCCAGAATAAATAAAGCAAACAAGCAATAGGACATCTTCACATGTAGAAAGGTTTTTCGTTTGTTAAAATAGTTGCTTTGGGTTTTATTGAATTACTGCTCAGCTTCCATGGGCAATGCTGAGTGTTATACACAAGCCATTTAAAAGCTTTGCAAATAATCACTGAAGATTAGGTGTGAAATGAATTAATTGTGAAATGTTAAAAGCTCAGCTGGAAGATTTCTTACATGGGAGTGTTATTCTAGGAGACAGCAGGGAGAAAATATGAAGTCCACCATTAAGTCCACCACCTATGAAGGCTTGATTGAAAATGCAGCTGCTGTAATTGATAATAGCAGGGTTTCCATTTAGAAAAATGTCACATGAAAGGTTCATTTTGAAGCTGCAACTAGTAACAAATACAAATGATTCAATGCGTTTGGGTAAAGAGTGCTCAGAAAGGTAGGCAGCCTCAGCAGAGGAGCGCCATGCTATCCAGGGCCCCAGGCTGGGACAGTGTCCATGCAGGAGTTGACATGGTTGTTCTTTCTGGAGCCTAACGAAATGACCCTTGACCTCTCGGCGCTGACCTTGGTGGGCTGTGTTTATTTTTACTCGAAGCTGCTGTTGAAGGGAAACGTGAACGGTTCCTAAAATATGGTTTTATCCATATACATGCTGCTATATTGAATAAGATGTATGCCGCTCTTCCAGATCGATTCTGTCATATATGCAACTTTTACATATAAAACATATGAACATTTATGAAATAACGCCGGATATCAAAAGTCTGCATTTCAGGAAGTATTGAGTCATAGCTTCCTGGATAACAGAAAAGCAGGACAAATCACCAGACGTCTCTTCCCGCCGCATCAACTCAGCCGGGTGACAGTGTTTCTTACTCCATGATAGTAATCCTAGTTTCTATAGACAACATGAAGTGTTGCTGTGTCCATAACTGCGGGGAAAACCGTGATGCTGGAGTCAGTTATGCATTGTGAAACCTACATACTGGGGTTTGACGTTATTGGGTTTCAATGTTCAAGTTTGAAATGCTTTTTATATGATATATTCGATATGGAAGAGTGGTATACATCTTATGTGTACATTATAGCAGCACATAAAGACGCATACCCCATATTTGGTTGCCCTGCACGTTTCCCTCGAGCCTGTGCGTCCTGCAAAGAAAACAGTCCATTTGCAAACTAGTGATGATTTCAGAAAGTTTTCTGACCTGGACAGAGCATGCATTGTGAAATCCACACTTCTTATATGACAATTAAATTTCTCTGTCGTTTTGCATCCCACACTAGTAAATGGTTTGCTTTATAAGATAGACTGCAGGATGCAATCATTCACATCTGGATAAAAATATGCTTATCTGGGAATAATCACGGATTTCTCTTCTTTTCATATCTTTTTGTTTGTTTTCATTGACAAACTTTTTCTTTCCCCCTTTTTCTTTTTCTTTTCCCTGCAGACCTGATTCGATCGATTACTTTTTATTATTTCAAACGTTTAGTCTGCTCATAACTTTACAGGTCACAAATAGCCAGGAAGACCAATCATAGTTTATCTATAACTGATAAATAAGACTTACAGAATGTTCGGGAAATACAGTTACCTACCAGGGATAAGTCAGACAGTAGCTTTCTGCAACTATTGCCTAGGAAATTGTGCTCACTGCTTTACAATATTACAACACTGAGTCCCATTATGGGCAACAAGAAACACACCAGGTCTGGAAGGTTTGTTCTGTCATCATAATTTAAAATAAGTGAATTATTTCAGCATGGGATAAAGGCATTAAGGGAAAGGTTTTCAAAAGTCAAAAAGATACTGGCAAAATAAATGCAGACCTTTACCCCAAATCCATTGCACAAAGCTAGACATGGGACTGAGTATTTGTTTGTTGGCTTGCTTAGCAGCTTAGCCCTTATCCAAAACAATTTACACCAATTACACATGTTTACAATGTAAATGTGTATACATAAATTGATATGTTGACATTTAATATGCAAATACAACAAAAACTACAAAATAAGATCAAGTGCACCCATGCAAGTATAAAAAGTGCAGAATGTAATTCAAAAATAAAACAAAAAAACAAAGCAGGTAAATATACAAAAAATGCTGGTGCAAAGCTTTAGTGTAGAACCCCAATCAGAATAAGTACAAGAACAAGGTGGCTTACAGTCTCAAGTTGATGTTAAGTATGTATAGTACAATACAATGTAAGAGTTTAGTGCAGTACAATGTAAGAGATGGGCCTATGAGCCCAATTACATCAGGCACTGATGAGTAACTGTGCCAAGTGGCTAGTTTTTCATTACACAAATTAGTGTTTGCAAATCAGTGTGTAAGTTCCCTGTATCAGTTGCCCCTATTACAGCTTGTGGGCTATGGAAAATGAAGAAATAATACATGGACATATATATATCAGGGGTGACAGACTCCAGTGTCTGCTGGGTTTCCTTCTAGCCCAGCTCTTGGCTCCTGAATTGGTGTAATTAAAGAATGAACTGGATTAATTTAGCCCTTCTCTCCAGACTCTGAAGTGTTCTGTGCTTTCAATGTTTTGAGTCATCAACAAATGGTAAGCTAATGGCTATAAAAAATAAAATATGAAAGTTTAAGATAAGCCTACCCAAATAAATAATGAAATGAATAATGAAGTAATTGGGAGTCCCTGTTGGAACAAAAACCAGCACACACTGCAGCACCCCAGGACTGGAGTCTGACACCCCTAAAGTATATAGTATATGAAGGAATAAGGAAAGTTTTGGGTGCGTTTTTTATATTAAGGAGTAGAGGAGTCTGTGCTTTAGGTCATGTTATAAATATGTAGTAGTCTATCTGTTCTTCCACTAAATTCATCATACACACAATGTTGAAACTATTTGAAATGGTCCTAAGTGAGACAAATCTCATCTGGACATGGTGGATATCAGAAACACAAAACTAAAGGGAATTAAATGTGAAACTAAATAAAGAAACAGAAAACAACGTGCATAGAAGGAAATATAAATCTATTAGGTCCCCTGAATAAAATACTCAAATTTTGACAATGCATAGCCGCCTGACTAATTCTGTTTTGTTTTCTTATTAAGCTTTTGTCTTATGCCCTAGACAGACTGACAATAAATGAACTACAAAACATCTACCTCTAGTAGGCTACTTTCCCTTATGATTAGCATTACCATCCGTGGAGTCCAAACGAACAAACCAAGCATTTTTAATAATGGAAAACTAATGAGACAAGTCTATACATAATTATAACCCAGCTGCGCATTTCTTCTTTGGTTCAAAATCGTATACTGTTCCTCAGAGTGCCCTCGCAAACCCAGTTAGATGTAAGACATTTAGATACAAGGATATGAATGATACAGCTCCTATAACCAAAGACACAATAACTATTAACACTTCCTATGAAGTGAGAAGAGATGTGCGATGTTTAGGTCTATGTAAAATGAAGAAAAACTAAAATGTAATGAGTATATCCAAATACGTCTCCGAAAATTGAAGAAAAGATGTAAATAAACATATAAAACGTGTTCAGAACAAATCAAAAATAAAAGGGGGACAAGCGTGGCTCGTGGGTTGGGCAGATTTCTAGTATTGTTGTAATCATGAGAACAACAATAGATACATAGGCTATATTACAATTATGTCTAGTATTTATTTCGATCAATGTAATTTAAATACTTGTGTCTTGTGTGCAACGCACAACTGTATAATACTGTCAAATAAACAAATGATAAATTAATATAAAAATGCGTTCGTATTCAACTTGTAAATACACAGAGAAGACAGTGGCAACTTATTTTGTTTTCCAAACACAAATCTCCTTCCTATAACCCATCCTCTGTACACGACAGACCAATCAAAAGATCAGCTGTCCTTGTAGAAATACTCTCCTCGCTGACCCGAGCACGGCAGAAACAAAGGATTTATCCGACACAACGAATTATAAAACAAAGTTTCCTTTATGCTTTGTGCTTACAGCCGCACACCTCGAGAGACGAAACTGATTTACAACGAAAGCAAATCAGACGGAAAAACAGCAGGCTATGCGTGTCTAGGGGGAGGTGGGACAAAGTGCACTCACTTGAAGAAGTCCTCCTTGCAGTAGACATTCCCAGCCCGGGAGAAGCACTTGTCTGCCAGCAGTGCTTGGCAATCGGAGCACTTCAAGCACTTTGTGTGCCAATGCCTGTCCAGCACCTTCAGGATGAACTTGTCCAGGATGTGTTGGTTGCAGCCCGCACACTGGGGGATCTCTGTGAAAGAGGGACAGCATGTAAACCAGCGACAGCAGTGACATCGAAGAGGTGACAACCGTGATGAATGGCCCGGACTGCCCACATACTATTATCATTATCTGCTTCAGAAGAAGAAGAAGAGGAAGAAGAAGAATGTTCTGTGTAGCAATGAGTTCATAGTGGCAGAAAATACCATCTTTAGATACATTTCATTAATTGGTAAAATTGAAACAATAACCACTTATGTTAAGTTATGATTTTATAAAAAATAACAAAAATTAGCAGACGTCCTTACATTCGTTTTATTGTTATTATTATTATTATTATTATTATTATTATTATTATTATTATTATTATTATTATTATTATTATTATTATTATACTGATTATATGTACTGATATATATATATATAGTGCCTAAATCCCATTATCGAGAGCAGACTCATACTATACAAATAAATGTATTAACACCAGGAAGCATTTTGTCGTATTTTCAATATAAGAATAATTTATATCAATATATTAAATATCAATACCTTAAAACATATTTTTACAACAACAAGTATAAAGCTATAGACCAAAGCCGGGATTAATAAACGTTGCTAATTGCAAATTACTACGTAACATCTGATGTTTAGAAATATACTTCTATACAATAATTAAAAAGTACATGTTTTTAATTCGTGATAAGAAGGTGGGTCAATGTTTAGATTTAACCCCACAAAATCAAAACCTATATTGCTTTGTAATATCCCATATCTCAAGTGTTCAGGAAAGAGTAAAATTAAGCATATATGTCTCTGAACCAATCCAGGAAAGCAGGACAAGGGAGAAAAATCACGTATGCATTCGTGGCTTGTTCTGCATTCCGCCTCTATTAACTCAATTAACTCCCGCATCTCTTGTAGTTTTAATGTTAGTAACAAGAATGAATAATCTCATACAATACATAAGTACAAAATAACATTGACAATTGCTTTAAATGAAAATAAGGTGTAGCGGGTATGGTTGTTTATTTTCAAAATAGAATTATACAGTAAATATAGTAATAGCCAATGTGAATGAAGCGCCGATATTTTAAAAATATCCCCACTACTAACATCTACGCCCGCCGATGGTATGAGGAGATCTTAGTCCTTTGTATTTGGATGCACTTAAGGCTGTTTTAAATTGTTATATTACTGTACGTTCATAATGTTACACTGTATTACTGTATTATGTTCTTAGTGGCCATGTTGCAACATAGTCGGGTGCAATGCTTTCCATAAGTGCATTTTAGTCTTTCTCTCTTACAATAAATGGTGCAATGTAGAAACAAAAAGGGTTCCGTGGCTTGCTTCATATATGGTCCTCAAAAAGGTATAGAACCAAATGGTTCAAAATGGAACCCTGTATGGTGCTATCTGTGAAACACCCTTTTCAGCCATAAAAGCTTAATCATAAAATCTATTAGTTTAATTGTTCCTCACTTGTAATAAAATTGTATTATTATTGTTCTTGTTGTTGTATATACAACAGTAAAATGTTTAACAAAAAAGCAACTACTGTATGAAATTAGTGACTGTAAAACGGTAGGCTAACTGAGAAACACAAAGGTGCGCAATAAAAGACGTACAACGGCATATGGAAAGTCAAATTTGTATTGCACCCAATTTCACGACTATAAGCAGGGACACACACGTTATTTTGGAAGCACTGCAGGCTGTTTATCTGGTGTTAAGTGCCCTGTCAATGCATGACTGGTGAGCCCATAGAAAACGTAGACTAGCTAAGGGATAGCTTAGCCCATGAGCTAGCTTACATGAAACGATACGTAGTGGACACGACAGACATATTTATTTATTATTTTGTGTATTACTTATTTTATTATTCATTTTGGCGGTCAGTTTTTAGTTAAGAAACAATGTGATACAGAGTGGTCTGTTTTTTTTTTTAATGTCTGCTAATTAGTTCATTTATAATGACTCCTTGAAGGTTATTTTCTTCATTCAGGATAAATGGATCCACATTTGATAGCAAGAACGAAGGGGTGCTAAATAGAACCCCAAAGAACCTTTATTTTTTAGAGTGTACTACTAGTATTAGGTTTTCGTTTTATTGTAATAATGTATGTAATATTCACACTTTACGTATATATTACATTTGAAACAAAATGATATGAATGTTTAAGTTTAAGCACCTATCCAACCTATGACAGCTTCATCCATTTCTAACCCAGGGGACACAGGGCGCAAGACAGGGTACACCCTGGAGGGCAGCAGAAACACACACACCACTATAGAGCAATTTAGATCAGCCACAAGAAGCATGTGTTTGGGATGTGGAAGCAATCCGAAACACCTGGAAAAAAACAACACAGATACAGGAAGATGCGAAATTCACACAGGGAGACACAAGGTCGGAATCGAACCTGGGTCCCAGTTGCTGAGAGGCCGCAGCGATATTTATTATTATTATTATTATTATTATTATTATTATTATTATTGGAAATAGATTTGGAAGTTATAATAAGCAGACTTGCTGAAGACATGCTAATTGATGTATCACTGAATTTAGTTTGATTTGGGGATTTGAAGGCGGTGTGTAATGACTCCCCTTCCCCTCCCAGGTAAAGGGAACCTGCGTAATTTGCCGATATTGGACGGGAATGTGCTTTTTTGATACCGAGGCTTTTTTCTTTTTGGTAATGGGAAAGCTTTCACATGAACTTCAGCAGATACCTTTCAACTGAGCTGTGATGAAATCAAAACTTTGACTCATCTTCTAACAGAAAACTACAAAAGTGTACTCAGTGACGGTTTGATTTTTAAGAGATGCTTTCTTCTAGTCCTAAATGTATCGTTATGGTTTACAGGTCTGTAGCTTGCTGGTGGACTAACATTTTGTTTTTCTACCGCCCTTGATCTAGCCTATAATAGTAAACGGAATAAATAACGTCTTTAGTTACCAAGGAAAACCAACAAACAAAAAACATGAACAGCAATACAGCCTGTGAATAGTGTACCTTATAAACACCTCAGTTCAGTTATTCTTGGGATTTATTATTTGACAACGTAATTAAGAAATTAATTCAGAGAAATCCGTGTTGTCCTGCAAAAACTCAAATATATTCATGTTTTTTCACGCAAAGCTTTTTCGGGACTTTAATTTTTTATCTAATTACGGGCTAATCAATAAAGCCATTTATTTCACAAAGCACTCCGTGTTCCGTACACTGCAGCAGTAAATACAGTTGTTCCGTGTTACGTATTAAGTTCCACTGCCAGGCGACATGAGTTGAATTAAAAGTTTTAAGCACAATGTAAGACTATATAAGTATTTAAACATACATGTAAACCAACATGTAAACAAGAAAACTGGTTACTGACGGTTATGAAATGGCTTTATTCGTCAGTGAAGCAGAATATGAGTACGGTGACAAACACCAAACCTGTAATATCTGGGTATGTGTTCAGTTTATATTATTATGTTAAATAAATTGTGTTGGTGGCATAGCTCACAAAAACAATTGAATTCATTTAGATAGTAATTTCAACAGATTCCATTATTTACAGTTAGGCCTACAGTTCTTTGGTTACTTATGCTCACTGTGGTATTACAGAAGCAATGGGCTGTTGTAATAAACTGGCACACTACTGCACATAAGAGAAGCATATTCCCTTTTATGTATTATTTGCCTATTATAACTTGATTTGTATGGAGTGGCAAAACACACACACCCCATGTCTTAGCTCGATATTTACAGTTTTCGCTTAGCACAATCAACGCCCGACGCTCTCTGAAAAGACATAACTGACAAATAAATATCGTTTAATTAACAGCATATATTAAATAACTGTTTCAAATGAATGGTCAATACACACAGGCACACACACGTTAAGCTCTTTTCGCACTTAGTAAGACGAATTCCAGAGAGCTCATCACTGTACTAACCTAAGCACTTGAAATGTTGTTGCTATTATTATTATTATTATTATTATTATTATTATTATTATTATTATAGTAGTAGTAGCAGTATAATAATAATAATAATAATAATAATAATAATAATAATAATAATAATAATAACCATTATCATAATCATCGTCCATTCTGGAAACAGGGTTCTCTCAATAGTCACCGTCGATGTCAACGCTTGCATTCACCTCGTTTTAAAACTCAAATCGCTTCAGCGTCTACAAATTCAGTATTATGATCTACCTACACAAGCATAATGAGAGTATTGGAGATAAGATAGTAAATTGAAAAAGCAAGGTAGAATTTTAGAAAAGGGAAAATCAAATATATAAGAACTCATTTTTGGGAGGTAAGTATCTTCAGGTGATTCAGTGAAGGTATAATTGCCATTATTAGACGAGACGCATAATGAGTCGAACCATTTACTGTCAAATGAAAAAACAAAACATAGCCATCAAGCAGGCTAAGTATTGCAGTTGTTTTTTTTTTATAATAGTGAAATGTTCTGGGTCATTCTGTTTTTTTTTTCTTCAATTGGTACAGTGTTTTCAAGTAGCATGCATTCAACGAACCTGCTCTCTGAACAAAACATACAACCGTGAGGGCCGGTATAAGTACGTATTTCACCGTGCCAACGCTAAGCAATAATAACAATACCAATTGTAACAGAAGGCCTAGTAGCTGCAGAAGCAGATCATAAGATGAAGAAGAATCGGTGAAGATGACAACAACTGCAGCCGGCTCTTATTTTATTGTAGTGTATCGTATTCACATTTTGTATGCACACATTTGCAATATACGAATTAATTTGAAGTGATGTCACATTTTAAAAGCCTTCTGGATTTAACAAATACGATCCGGGAAAGTGATCTAAAAGCAGGCAGCCCGGCGGCGGTGCTGAACGGACAGCGCCGGCCTCCCTGTCAGCCGAGCCCGATATAGCGCCCTGCCCACGCTGTACCCCCCCAGGCGTGTCCTGCGCAGACTGCCGCGAAGGACTACTCTGACGGCCGTGTGACGTAACCTAATGTCCACTGTAGGTGAAATGGAGGTACTAACCTCTTTTCACTTGCGACCTGTGTCGGATTTGACTTCAGTCCTAATGGTTTTAAAGTCTATAGTGACTTAACCCCGCCGCACTGCCCAGACCTCTGTACAGCACTTTCAATTGAAACCGAGCCGGACACACTGTTAATGATCATCGCAATGCATTCCAGCCCAGAACTCTGTGATTTATATAAAACTATAACATTGAACATATGATTGAGCAACGTAGAAGCCTTATATACAGGTAAGAGATGTCCTAAAGGTAAGATGAAATTGGATCATTTGGAATCAACATGTCCACAGGCAAACTGGTTTTGCTTTAAGATATCGGTTTTTAGGGGACTACATGGAGCAAAGCGGAAAGTTGGGTTCCTCAATTGGGTTTCTGTTCGACCGGGGAAAGAATCTCATAGTTCTTACGTTTAAATTAACCCGTGTGGTCCAGCAGTGGTTATACTCCCACACGTCCATGCGTGCGTGTGTGTGTATCTGTGTGTGTGTCTGTGCGTGTGTGTGTGTATCTGTGCGTGTGTATCTGTGCGTGTGTGTGTATCTGTGCGTGTGTGTGTATCTGTGCGTGTGTGTGTGTATCTGTGCGTGTGTGTGTATCTGTGTGTGTGTATCTGTGCGTGTGTGTGTGTATCTGTGCGTGTGTGTGTATCTGTGTGTGTGTATCTGTGCGTGTGTGTGTGTATCTGTGCGTGTGCAGAGCGGATCATGGGAACGAGAACAATCGCCAGATCCGCCGTCGTGCTGCTGCCGTCACCCAGCGCAGCTAACACCTGAGACCTGACTGAAATTTCAGACACTGTTGCAATGTCACTTTGACTTTACTCAACAGTATTTGTATCGATATATTTTTTAATTGTGCTACAGACAATATATTTTTTATTAAGAATAGTAGTTGTAGTCGTAGTAGTGTATATATATATAAAACCTCAAAATACAAATGTACACAAGGTATGGTAGCCAAATCATGTATATGTTACAGTTCAAAATTGTTTTATTAATCGTAAAATATATTCTTAGCTCAATACCAGCCCACATGTAATTATTATGATTATTATTGTTGTTCTTATTTTAATTATTTTGATAATTAATTTCAGTAACAACAACTACGGGAAATCTCAGCCAGAGTTTTAATTAAGATTTTCTAACTGAACGTTAAGTTCTTGTTGTTTTTCTAATCTTATGCCTTTTCTAATTTTATTTCTGGGAAACAAAAGAGATGAGCTTACTTTTAACCATTGGTTTTCATTTTATTTTCAAATATTCGTATAATTATATCTGAATCGTGTTTCCTAATACTTTGCGTCTCATTTGCTCTGAAGATTTAAACAGTTAAACATTTAAACAGTAATTCTCCCTATGACTAGTACATACAACTATTCAGTACTTCACACAAAACTATTTCAAACGGACATTGTTTTAAGAATTTACCAAATTATACGGGCCAGGTTAAAAAAAAAACACAAGCGTTTATATTTTGTTTAATATACAATATTGCACTATAAAATATGCGTAACCTGTAACTATAGCAAAATAGTTTTGAAAACCCATATATATATATATATATATATATATATATATATATATATACCGTAGAAATAATAATTCAAAAATGTATTTATGCCATTACTTTGTAAATTTATCATCGCTCGTAGTAAATCCAAATAAACCCAATTTGGTGAGGCAAAAAATATATAATCAAATAAATAAAAAGATTTGAAAAGGAGCAGTACAGTAGGTCACTGGCATGATTTGGAATTGCATAATTAGGCCGAGAAGTTATCTAAACAAGCTTCATCTTGATTGTGCGGTCAGAGTATGAAGTAGATTAACATGTTGCGGATAGATAGAGCAGATGCGAAGATAATAGGTAATTCTTCACTTTGAAGCTAATAGAGACTTTATTGCACAATGTTTTTCAATACTATTTAATTTCGTGACATAATTTCAAATACATTTTTTTAACAGAAAGATAATCGTTTTATATATCTATTTATTTTATATATTTAATATTTTATATATGTATAATGATCATACTGCTTTTAACGTGCATACAACTAAGTACATGGCAAAGTCTGTATAGTATATCGTTTATTAAGTATTACCTATTTGTATTAGCCCATACACAAGGAATGGGAATGGTTGCTTTGTTTTCCCTCTGTTAGTTATAATTTTACTTAAATTGCTATATTTGTATTTTGTGACATTGAAATAAAAATACATATTTTATTTTATATGGAATTTATAATACAGTAAATTATGAAAAATATATGAAAGCTGAAAAAAATCAATATTAAACTTAAAACACATTACAGTTACGTGCTATTAGTTCTGCACAATATTTATGATGTGGGGTATTGGGGATAGTGGAAAAGTTTGAAATGAATCATGAATCATCGCTCTCTTATTCATATGTTTGTACCAAGTGGAGAGGGCGGATTAGTAGAGAAGTGTCATAATTAATTATTTCTGTACAATTTATAAGACTCATGACAGACAGAATACCAACTGATCCAGCACAGGAGCACAGCTCAACGGCACGCGTGAGAAAGAGCCTTACAGTTGCGCACAGAATTGGCTCATAATGCACGTAATTCAAAAACACCGACAAATAGCTGAAAACAAAACATAATAATAAGTATTAAATCTCACATCCCAAAATACGTTTGAATACTACAATCCAAAGTATCACTGATTGCATAAATATGTTTGTACACACACACACACACACACACACACATATATATATATATATATATATATATATATATATATATATATATATATATATATATATATGAACTCATAACCATTTGTCTTGCGTGTGTATACATTAAGGTGCATAGCATCTCATTGTCGCTCAATCCCTTCCGTCTTTCTTTGCTTATGCAGTTTAATTAAAAGCTACATGTTTTCTCTCGCAGAGCTCTGCACCATTTCAAACCATATGTCTGCCAAATCCTTTATTAATTAATCAATAAAAAGGAAGAAAAATCCTTACGTTGCATTGGCACTCCAAGCAGCTCTGGAAGACCCTTAGCTGGACTCTCTGTTGCTAGTGCAGCTGCACTTTGCATCATCGTGATCCGAAATAATGTATTTGAAAAAATACTAATAATACAGAGTGGTAGGGTTCGGCTATCATAAATAAAAAAATAAATACATATATAACCGCTGTAGAAAAGGGACCCTCCTACAGCTTGTCGTTAGTTCCCCCGATCTTGTAGTCCTGGGTAAATGTTATCCTGGGATACTCGGCGTGCCTGCAGGTCCCTGCCGTGCTCTTTTGGTCTGGATCTCAGAGGCAGCTTGATTCATTCACACTGCAGGGGCGGCCGTGACGTCACTACGGCCACAGGCCCCGCCCGCGGACCAATGGGAAGGCAGGGCTGCCTCAGAGGGGCGGAAGTGCCGGCCTGGGAGGCGACAGGTGAGCGGGGCGTGGTCAGGGAGAGGGGCGTGGCCGGAGAGGAGGCGGCACTTCCGCGGTCTCGGAGCATAAATATAGGGCCACTGGCCGCACAGCAGGGGGAGGAATTTGTACAAACGCCCCTTATTATTATTATTATTATTATTATTATTATTATTATTATTATTATTATTATTATTAATTTCTTAGCAGACACCCTTATTCTGGGTGACTTACAATTGTTACACTATATCACATTATTTTTCACTTTATTCATTTATACAGCTGGGTTTTTAAGTGGAGAAATCTAGGTACAGTCCCTTGCTTAAGGGTACAACAGCAGGGACCTGCTGGGACTGAGCCCTCACCACTACCCCACACTGCTGCCCTTATGCACTACAACAGCCCTTGCTCAAACCTGTCAGATTTTGTAGGCGATTAATCTATTGTTTGATGTATTTGATGTGGGATAAGAATATGGCCATGAGAGCATTTTCCAATCGTTTTATGTAGTTGTTTAAATGAATGAAAAGCTCGGGGTTCGGCACTGCAGTAATGCGATTTTTAAAGACTCATATCTGATGCTATGACGTACACATGACAAAATAACACACAGCGTGGCTTTGTAACCTGTCGATTGTGATTTTGAAAGTGGGTCGCTGTTTATAAAAAAATATAATTGTAATGTGGTCGAAGACAGTAACTACCCAACGCAATGTATATATAGATCGACTAGAAACGAATCCTCCTCCACCTCCCCATTCTTCTTCTTCTTCTTCTTCTTCTTCTTCTTCTTCTTCTTCTTCTTCTTCTTCTTCTTCTACTACTACTACTACTACTACTACTACTACTGCTTCAGTTACTGGGTTGTCTTTTATGAATAAATTAATCAAGCTGCTTCGAGCTACAATATTACACTTGAGTTCATCAATATGGACGAAGCGTCTTTTTTTCCTAATTCCTACAATCAGGAGCCTACTTTAGTATTGCATTCATATTTATATGTAATAACCTACGTCAATAAACATCTTTGTTATCACTAGAGGCCTCTTCGCAATAAGCGAAAAGCCTGTCTGCCTTGTTTAAAAGCCTGGCCAACCTTCCACTGACAGTGTTCATTTCCATCCGCTAGTCGAGTGACTGGTCTCAGATAAAATATTCCCTCCGGAGGTTCGTAGTTCAAGCTAAATGAACTCAATTTTCGCATCCAATTCTCTTCAAGGATCCGAGGAGTCATATACCTTCTTCTCGGGATCGGTCTCCCTGCTGCATTAAACACAACTCCCACTGTCCTCATTTACCACGATTCAACGAAAACTAACAACCCTTCGTTACACACAATCAAATGTGTGTATATTCTTATCAATATAAGCTATCGGCATTTTTCTTGATTAAGTGCAATTAAGTTTGCTTAAAATATAAACACTTGTTTAAAGAAGAAAAACAAGGGAAGGAGGAGGAATTTTAATCTTTTTTCTGCAGTGATTCATTTTAATAAGAGATTATACAATGGCAAACATATGCTATGTAAAACTCTAAAATACAAATTGATATTAAATGTATAGCCTATTATTATCTAGCATATATTAGATATCCATTATGGAGATTGGCACAGTTTCATTAGTTTATGAATCATAATCGGGCTTACAAGCAATACATTGGCATATCGTGCTTAGCGAATGTATTTACATATTTAAAATGTTAAATATTTAAAATGTTACATTAACCAATAAAGACACACGTATATATATATATATATATATATATATATATATATATATTAACATCCAAGAAGATTATAGCAATATACTCATATTCGTCCGACTATACTTATGTTTTCTATTAAATAAGTACATACAGCGAACAATTTCCACTTTTAATGTAAATACAGGAAATACAGAATGTTATTATTATATTATATTATATTATATTATATTATATTATATTATATTATTATAACTGTACTATTCCAATGCTCGGAAAGATTTAATAAGCTCAGACAAGCGTTATGTGTAAAGTAAAATACATGTTTAGTTTATTAAAGAAGCCAAATCCAATCTCTAGAATAAAATGTACATTTCACTTATGTATTTATTCCATTCTATACACACAGGTATAGAATGGCTTAAAACCTGCCAAGACATTAGGATGTGATTATTAGGAAAACTTAGGAAAAAAAGTGAATGTGCATTACTAATACATGGTTTGAAATAGCGCAGAATTCTGCCAGAGAAACGTAGCTTTAATTTAACTGCACAAGCAAAGTGAAAGAAGCGCGAATGGATTGAGCGACAATGAGATACAATACCTTTTACTATACACATGCAAGCCAGATTGTTTTGTGTTCATATATATATATATATATATATATATATATATATATATATATATATATATATATGCCATAAAATTCTCATAACTGGAAGGCAGAATAACGTTTTGTATAAACTACATTGGAAACAAAATGATATGATTGTCGGTAAACAGGCCATGTCCATATCAGCTTCACATTGTGTTTTTCTGGTTTTAACAGTGAATCCGTTTAGCATTGATGTGAAATATTTGCAAACAAATCGGAATGGATTGAAATTTTCTTTCTTATCAAGACTTCAGTATGTACTAATAATGATCTACTTCACATCATTTTAAAGTCACTAGCAAATCAGATGCTACTTTATATCTAATTACACTGAAATTACCGACAGCGTTATCACATTACCTGGTGTGTATTTACTGCAAAGGGCGGAGGAAGAGCCTCTTGTAGCAAGCTTTTAAGCATTAAGGGTATATAAACGTGATAAATAAAAATAATTTAAAAAACACACCGACGACCCACTCCTTTGTTCTATTGAAGGGGGGTTGTGTCGACCTTTAGTACTTACCTTTTTAATCAAAGTCAGGGAGAGAACCAAAGCGAGCACTAATATTTATTAAAATCCCTGCGTCTAGATGCATAGTAGCTATCTATGCAACCTGTTCTGCAGTCATAGACTATACCAAAATATATTGGCACAAAAGACGAAGAAAGGCCCATACATGAGGAAAACTAATAAACCCCCAATATTATACAAAAATGCTCGGTCGAACTGCAAATAATTGAAAAACTCCATAATGCAACCACTTCACATACAATTCAGTGGCAAACATCTTCATATTGCTTTGATCACTATTGCAGGGGACCTTTGAAATATTTAAATACATGCTAACGGTTAAACTGCATGCATTAAGTAGCATAACGTTTTTCTATGGTATTACAAACTAAACGAACCAATAGAACATAATACATGTATACATATACGTGAACATTTGTGTTTAATTGTGAATATGGCATGTTGGCAAGTAGTAGAATGTGGCTTCTACCAATACATTTGACAATACTAGGGTACAGGTTTGCGATTAACAGGTATTTCAAACTACTGATTTGGTCTCTAGGCCTTAAATACTTTAGAAATCTAACGCTACTACTACTACTACTACTACTACTACTACTACTACTACTACTACTACTACTACTACTACTACTAATAATAATAATAATAATAATAGTGTAATTTATAATCATAGTTATTGTAATTATGAGTGCTTATTATTTATAATAATTATTATTGACATTATTTTTATGCTTTTTTATATATAACAAGTTTGAGACTGAATACTATTGCAAATTAGTTTACATTTTAGTAACAGAATTCGGGGTGTTTTAGGAGAGGCAAATTAAGTTACTTCCATTGCATTGATGTTGTATTTTATTGAATTCATTTATTTTTGTAACCCATGCTTCCATTATTACCACTGGTGTGTGTTTTTGCTGCATGTGAATGTTTGTGATACGCTTTAATTTTATTAGATTGTTTTGACCTAAGCTTACTCAATTATACTGATTGTCGAGTGTATTAAAACATGCAAGCAGATTTTAAATACTTTGGGGGGGGGGGGGGTGCACTTACAACAAAAACAAAAATCACTATACATTATGCAGAATAAAGGGCGTACAAATGAAAAACGGGGTTTACACATTAACGTATGTATAGTTGGAGTATAATAAATATGTGTGTGTGTGTGTGTGTGTGTGTGTGTGTGTGTGTGTGTGTGTGTGTGTGTAAATTACGTATTGTGAACAAATTAGCAACGTAGTCAAATTATTTGTGACCTGAGTAATAAGACCTTAACAGGGAATGTTCTTGAGATCATACATGTAACACACACGCACAAATTGATTCACAAATTCATTAGAAGTTTGTCCGTGTGGCCGATTCTAGTGTTTTTCCTTATCTTACACACTTCATGTGCAGCCTGGAGTCATTTTAGCTGCTGTTCCGTATTACTGACATGTACAGCATGTTAAACTACATTGATCCGAGCAAGGCAGGAGCTATAATCTTAACTCGGTTCTCTGTCAGGCTTCCACGGTCCTGCTCTCAAATGTCCTTTGCACCCGTTTCCTTCGTGATTCCGAGATCTCATTGTGAAACCTTTGGCACTCGCTCTTTAGCGTATTGTGAAGTACTTGGCTTTGCATGTTACATGCTTTGTATGGCTTTCAGCGTGATCTGCTTTGACAAAAGCCTCCACGACAAAGTTTAATAATGGTAACCACCAATACAAAGACGGACCTGTGAGTAATAACTCAAGCAAAGGGGCAGTCCTATGCTACTGCTGTTGACCTATCCACCTGTAATTAGATCTAATATTTCAATGTTGGAGTTCACTGACATCTCTGCTGGGATCTGCCACTCTGTTGACTGCTGTACGCTACCCCCCCACCCCTTCCGCAATGCACAAACCAATTTCATCAGTAAAGCAAAATGATCGATACCTACATGCATATGTAGTTTATTCTCCCCAATCCCCACAGTGTAAGTATAGGGTTTGAAAGGCGAAGGATATTCCGTACGGATTTCCCAGACAACGATGTCAAAACCCAGGCTGTACTGACCGTGATCAATATTTATGACAACAAAGAAGCGCTGCTGTTCACACTTTCCTGGAAAGAGTTTCCTTTGTGAAGTCACTCAGTGAGGAACACCCCTCTCTCCCAAAACACTCAATAATGGAAAGGCTTTAAATCTTTAACTAAACACAACCTCATTGCGATTAATGCACCATATAAAAACTAGAAACATCCCATGTGCGTATTAAGAGAGACCACATTTAGGCAAGATTTAGTCTAAATCTAAATTTTGACCTACTAATCAAACACCAGGATTGTAATTGTTGAAACTTGTTTTAATATGAGCCTACGTTACTTAAGCAAAACGATAGTCAATATGTTGTTATAATTATGTATTGGTTGTAGTTAAATATGTATTTAAGAACTGGTGTCAAACTTGCTATTTTAAAGGTAAAAGTTAAAGGGATGTATTGTAAGAGTTTTGAAAAATACCTTTAACACTGTTATACCTTCAAATTTGAAAGGACATATTAACCAGTATACTAGAACAATTACACGGCACATGAATACATACAATGTCAAATGTTTTTGTGACCAAAAAATATAATTTATTGATTGATTGATGGATTATGTGTTTTCCCGTAGCCCTAGTCTGTAACACTTCATCTTGACAGCACTTAGCTTTCACCGTCCAGGATGTAGGAAGTCTCTTACTGTACTTGTGTAAATCGTAATTCGAATTTGTAAAATGTATTATTTTGAATTGCTATGTTTTAGCTAATATGAATTTGTAATGATTGATGCCTTGTACTTCTCTGTATTTTTGCACTTATGTTGTAAGTCGCCCTGGATAAGGGCGTCTGCCAATAAATAATAATAATAATAATAATAATAATAATAATAATAATAATAATAATAATAATAATAATAATAATTATTATTATTATTATTATTATTATTATTATTATTATTATTATTATTATATTTAATGCATTTAATGTCCCTTTTCAGTTTGGCTGAACATCCTTTACATTTCTTGGATACTTCAGCCTGACCAGACAGGGAATTTTTTGTTGTCCCTTGTTGAGACATATCCTACCTACCAGCTCCTGTAACTCGGATTCAAAGGCTTGTAATTAGAAAGCTTGGGTCACATTTTACTCCATACAATTCACTGTCTCTAACACTAGGAAGTGTAAATGACCAGAATTGCTAGATGATACCTAACCCCACTCCTGTACTGCTTCCACTACAGTATTTTACACAAGAACAAGAAGGAGGACTCTGGATGAGGAGAGGCACATGTTGATCACCTGATGTAGCAGGTTGGTCCACAAATGCATAACCATTGGGGTAAACAAGTTCTTGCCGTCTTGCTATCGGGTCCACAATTAGTTGCAATAGAACAGACCTCCTCAACCCTGGTCCTGGACAGCTCCTATCCATCAACGTTTCATAGGGGTTTTCAACCAAGGGTGAAATACTTAGTTACTTGACTATTTACCTTGGCGATGTAATGTCATGGGTTGGGATGAAAACCAAAAGTAGCTCTACAGCACCAGGGCCGAGACTCCTGCAGTATAAACAGAGGATAGCTACAAGTGAAAGGACTAGCGATCCCATTTGTTTCATTGTAGTCTTCTTGCCTTCAAAAAGCAACCAATCTTCCCATCAGAACCACTGGAACAGCCCAATTAATTTGTTCAGACAATCCCAGGTGGGGGACACTGCCGTTGTACCCTTTGAGCAAGGTACTGTACCTGGATTGCTCCAGTATAAACCCAGCTGTATAAATGGGTAGTTGTATGTAAAAATTATGTGATATACTGAAACAATTGTAAGTCACCCTGGATGAGGGCGTCTGCTAATATAATAATAATAATAATAATAATAATAATAATAATAATAATAATAATAATAATAATAATAATAATAATAATAATCATCATCATCATCATCATAAGTAGTGGGTAGACTGCAGAAAATGACTAATTTGGCTCAATCAAATGGCCTAATTGGTCAGCATTACTACGGGTTCAAGAAATGAGATTGAGAGGTCTATTACACCTGCAACAGCCTGGTTCACAGGAGCGGGGCTGGACAACTCTGAATTCCCTTCACCTGAATTCTCAATGACATCATTTGAACTAATTATTTTCTGAACCACCCTAATTTAACACTTCCCCTGGCCTTAAGGTGTTGGGTGATTTAAAGTGATCTATAAAAACCTGATGGACCGAGGGCCTGCCTCGCCCAAGGTTAGATACCACTGTTGTAAATCATGTAAATGACAGTATAACGGTTGAGTTTCAGTAGTGTCCAGCGCAATTACGATTTTTCATAGCAGGAATAATATCCGTTATTAGATAACATGTGAAAAACCTTCACAACAAGTGGTAAAAAGTTGATTCTGCACAATATGATTAAATCCGAACGCAAGTGCCTAATTAGCTTTCTCCATGGAAGGGGTTAATGGTAATTTAACAAAATATATGGTTAAAGGTATTAGAAGTGATACTGTATTGTGTAACACATTATTTATCTTCAATAGTTGCATGAATTATTTAAAGCTCCTTAAATGTGTACGTCTGCAGTTCATGATGTTATAAAGCTATTGTGTATTTGAAGTAATTCTAGATCTACCTACAGTATCACTAATCGCTCTGCTCAACGCAAACCTTTTCACAAATATCGGTTTTCATTGAGTGCTGCTGGAATTTCTCCGCTCATTGAACGGCAGCCAATAACCCAACCAATCAGTGCAATTAGGAAAAGGCTGCATAATCCCTGGAAGAAGAAAAACACGCCCACACGATATATATATACCACTTTAAAATTAATCTCAGTGAAAGGAGTTTTTTTCTATTTCTTCTATAGAGATGTCCTATTCTCGTCATTCTTTTATTTTCATATTTCACATGTAATATTTCAACACTTTTTCAAATTCCTTTTCAAGTGAAACCCGGGTGTGGTTTTGAATGCATCCGTGTAGATTAACTCTTGTAGTAAAACTATCCAGAGCTTTGCAGCAGCGCATCGCCAGCATGTCATGAGAGCGGCTCAAGCCCTCTTCCTCTGAGTCATCCTCTCTGACTGCGACTTCTCTTCTGCTCGCTGGGCAGCTCAGCTTGCTCCGACCGTGACCTTTGAGAACAGCTGGGAGTGTATTTAAGAAGATTACCAACTGGTCCGAGGAGCTATTGTGTTCAAAGAAAGACAGCATCTCCTCAAGCCTTTTAGAAAGCGGACTGGCGTACATAGAGGCTTGTATAAGAAGGCTTTTATAGAATCCCCAAACTGTATTGCATTAAGAGACGTTGATATAATTAACAACTGTAGCCCAACGCTAACCTCCGCCCTCATCCCCACGAATACTAAAAATAGTAGGGGAGACGGGACCAGCTGTAACATGTTTTACCTTTTGCTCCATTGCTCCGAGACCGTTTGAGCCGGTCATACAGACAACTTACATTAGTCTGCTACCATTTCACACTGTGTTTCAGGTTTTTAGAGCTAACATACAGACCACAATGTTGCGTCAAAGCCAAAGGACGTCTAAACAGTAGTCAAATGTAACACGTTGTGAAGCTTAACAAAATAATAACAGCATCATATATTTGACACAAAAAATAATAGCTGGTATCTAATTTTTCTAAAAGTAAAATATTTAGTATTAATATTCTATATGATACTACGCTGTGTAAGGTGAAAACAGATCTATTTTTTAAACTGAAAAAGCTGATCTTTCTCTGTTCTCAACTTCTTGCTTTTAAAATATTTTCAAGCACTTTCAACTGTTTAATTAGAATTCATGTAAAGGATAGCAGTTGCTTTCTGACTTACATCATGGGGACAAACCTGCAGCCTTTGGCCGGTGCTCTGTCAGTATTATTTCCTGGATCTCTGTAGCCTACTTGTGATAATTTTGTGTATCCTGTTTCAGTTAACCTCTTCCTGAACAGCATTATGTGGTATATCATATGATTATGCTATACATTGTACAGACTTTCTCTTAGTTGTCACTTGGCTGGATGCTTCTTCCGTAGGGTACTCTGTACCATGATTGGTGGTACTGTCCTCTATCTAACTCTCAGCATACTGAAAGCCCAAAATGAAAAATAGTTGGTTTCGTACGGGGTCAAATGTAACGTGTTACAACTGACCCCAAATCTAGGAGCCATGACTTAACACCGTTTTCAGACAGGAGACACAACACTTGTACTGGGAATTTCATCAATTCAGAGTACACACATTCATTATAAAAAGACATGTATTTATATTTACTTGGCAATCACAAACTCATATAAAATAATACCCAAATAGGCCTACCAGTGTCTATATGTATGGATTCATATTAAAAACAAATCCATACATAAATAATCAAAACATCTGTTTTTTTTTTTCATTTAATTTCAAAAATGATTTCGTTGTAACTAGACCAGCCATGACTTAAACAGTAGACCTAAAATGTACATATAATATAGCAGTTTGGCCATGTACAAGACAGAAGTATGTGTGTGATGTGGAGCACAGCCAACAGCAACCACAGCATTGTGCCCAGATGAAGTGGTTCTGTGTTTGGTTGCTTGTTAACAGACATGCCATTCACATTGCCAATATATTTGATCCAGCCACAATCTTAACAGCCCGGTGCAGTTTGCGGCTGCTGGTTTCCTGATACATTTTCAAACAAGCAAGATCACATCAGACAACACAATGGAGCAACGGCGTTGCATTGAATAAGAGTTTATAAAGCGGTCATTGTTTTTCTTTATTTGACTCAGTTGCAACACATGTGGTTAGTGTGTGCCCTTTTACGTTACATATGTATGCATGTATTCATGCGTTCGTGCATCGTGGTGATTCGGTTCATTAAAATGGTGAATACAATCCTTGGTCAAACGTTTAAATGAACAAATCAATATAGAGCTATAGAGCTCACGCAGCGTCCATCAACAAGTGTGTGTCCACGGCTGCTCTTAATGGCCTCTCTTATCTGCATGTGTCGACCTACCATTACTCTTCCCTGTCTGTCGCACAGTCCCTCAGGAGCACTGCCTGCGTCCATCACACCGCAGAGGCTAAAGACTGTCTTTAAATAATACAAACTAAACACAGAAACAGCCTGTGGAAATGTGTGGTATATATAGGATGCATGTTTGACTGTAGCTGCTGAACACAGGAAGAGGCTTAACATGTGAAGGAATCAGACATTTTACAAATTTACGCCTTAAATATCTCACTTATATAGTCATTTATAATGCAGTAACTAATGTATATGTTTGTTACCACGAATATGTAATCAGCCGCTTCAAATGTAACAATAATATAAACATGCTGAAGTGGACATTTTTAATGATTATAAATTACACAACACTGCGTTTGATATTATTTAATTCGATGCCGTTGGTTACATTAATTTGATTTTGAAAAAGGCTTTCAGTTGAAACAGATTTGTATTTTTAAAGGAACGTGTGTGTAAATGTAACCGCAGGGAGACATATTGCTGTGTAAGGAAATAAATGGTATACAAGTTATTTAAAAGCCTGCACCATACTAAGAACTTAGTGTTATCTGTCATGTTGGAACATCCTCTGTATTCCTATATTTCAATTCCTAGATACAGCAATTCAACGTCGGGAGAAAATAAATGTAGCTTTTGTGTTCAGTTCATCCATCATGCATTAATCATAGACCAAAGTCAAAATATTAAGCTCAATCTAGCCTACAGTGTACAACCCCATATTGAGGAGCCGCTGATATTTACAGAGAAATGTCCGAAAGCGTGCAGTGTATCTGCATGCATCTATATTTCCCACAGCATTCAGTTACCTGCAAACATTTCTATAAACAAATAAGCAAACATGCAGAAAACGGTCAGACAGACATGTAATGTGCTCCTCACTACCAGAAACGGACACCACGACGCCCCCCGTAAGGACAGCGACAGTAGAGACAGAGGTGTCTAAAATACAGTTGCATGCCGTTTGTTAATAGGGTCACCAAGCCTTTCAAGAGCAGTGCTGTTTTTAAAGTGTTCACCCTGAACACCGTCCTGGTGGGCTGCTGTGCCCATGAACCTACCTGGTCCTCAGCTGCCTCTGCGGCCCGGGGCTCCTCACTGCGCGGCGGCCGGGGTTGCATTTCTGGTTTTGTTTTTTTCAAGAGACCAAATGTAGCCGCCAGGCAGCCGCCCGCATCAATGTCAGAGCCGCTCTCTCCACTGCTCTGTGAGGAGAGGCGAGGGGGCACCGAGGAAATTAAACTGCACTTGAGGGCAAATTCTATTAGGGAATAGTTATTGTCTCCTGACAGGTCCTGTCCATTTACGTAATTAGTTGAAGGACAAGACTGTGTTTTTTGGTTTGTTTGCGGGCCTCTAATGCTTTAGTTGTATTTTATTTACACGCTGATTAGAATAAACCAAAAAAGGGATATGATGTTTGTAATATCCGTTGTGGTTTTTAAAATTATTATTATTATTATTATTATTATTATTATTATTATTATTATTATTATTAATAATAATAATAATAATAATAATAATAATAATAATACTATAACATAGTATTAGCAAAGGTAGCATTGAGTTAGTTGCTATGTTCATATTATTAAACCTATAATATTTAAACAAAAACTGATCGCAATATAGCAAACTGTCTTCAATGTCTTTATACTTTGAAAGGGAATTACATTTTTTTTAAACAAAACAGAATTACATGTTTGGCAGTTAGAAGACAGAAAAGTGTACAATTTGTGTACAAGATGTGAAATCAATACATCGTGTTGGAGGAACAAGTTGTGGAATTTGAACCCACTCATTTAATGTAATTTGTTCAGTGACGAAGTGTGTTGTTTTACAAGCAGCGTAGGAGCGAATGATTGCCGATACTGTGACATGTAGTCACTGTATGTATTTATTTTACACTTCAGGCTACTTCAATGTCAATATATTGCCAGTACGATACACGATACACTCATGACTCAGACCAATTTCACTTTCCAAGACTTTCAAATGAGCCGCTTTAATGCGCAGCAGAGTCCACTCGTGCCGTGCAATGCGCAGTTTTGGGGCTGTGGTCGCGTTCGTGCAGCGCAGATGTCCGCAGATCTGCGCGGACCTGCGCCGCTCCGCCAGTGGCATCGGTGGGATTCTGCAGATCTGCGCAGAACTGCCGACATCTGCGCTACACGAACGCGACCTCAGTTAAGTCACTGATTTCCCGGGCAATACCCGAGCTGTCCGGACGACCCTGTGCGGGTCTTGCGCAGACAGGACGGTGCACTGAGCCCGGCGGACACACCATCACACGCCTGAGAGAAAAGACAGCGCGACGTCGAGATCAGACGTGCAATTCAAATGCCTAGAGATTGCATTGGTTTGAACAATATTGTATATATTTCAATATAGTATAACTGTGTAGTTCTTCATTCTGGATTCGTTCGCAGATTGTTCTGATACTTTTAAAATACATCAATATTACATTAATAGTGACATGTATTTATTTATTTAATACAGGAAAGAATAGCAACATCATATGACAATAATAGGATCCGTCTTAATGGAAGTCATTAGGGCCACATTAGCCGGTCTCAGTTAGTACGTTTCAGTGAGATAACAGGGGTCTCAAAAACTATGGGCCACGTTTGCCATTAAGTACATCTTATCTAGAAATTAGAGTGATCTGGAGTGAAACTGGTATTTTATATTCCTCTTCCCATTGCCTATAATGCCAACGAGATGTTTAAAGCCTTTATACTGCATGACTTCCCTTTTCGTTTTCGCAACGCTGAGCTATTACATATATTATTGGTTTAAATGTATTTGCATAACCTTTTCACTGCATGAGAAACAATGAATCAGGTTGTAATGATATCAGCATGAATGTCGCCTACATATTGGAAAATACAGGTTGGATTCCCGAATTAAAACCAAAAGCAACGTTGTCTCGGAGAATCTCTTCAATTTGGCGCTGTGAACCATAAACATCAATTAAAACCCTTTTCCATATAGCTGCGGATTGCCTCGAAAGACGAGATATCCTCGAATAAACAGCAATGCTTCTGGGCACTTGAGTACATTAGAAAGGCAGTGAGTGACAGTCCCGGGAAACAGTCCAAGTGCACAGCCGAGTTTAAAGGAAGCGCAGGCTTACTGTAATCGTCTGACATAATCGCTTGTATTGTGAAAGTGTCCCGCAACAACAGAAAGCAATATACAACATAATGAAGTTACTCACTAATGTTTTTACACGGTGACACCGTATATATCTATCTATATTCATTCTATATATTTACATACTGTTACCCATTTATACAGCTGGGTTTTTACTGGAGCGGTACAGGGAAAGTACCTTGCTCAAGGGTACAGCAGTGCCCCCCACTTGGGACAACCTCCACCCCTCCGCTCAGGAGCCAGAGCCCTACACAATCCTCACTGCTTTTGTTTGATCACACACAGCAGTCATATGAGGGGTTGCGTAAAACGATGAAACCTGATTGTAATGTACTTTGTTTTCAATGTCTTTTATGTGGCGTGTCTGATTAATTACCTTCGATATGGAAACACATGAATTAATACATATGGACGCGACACAGATGCTGTCTGTTGTATCCCAGCTGGAAGTTTTCTTAGTGTTGCTCTACACGGTTCTTCTTTTTTATTTTTAGATTTGCATTTTTTGGAGAGTTGATGAGATGCATCTAAATGCAATATAGGCTCGCACGTATAAACCCCATCTTCCTTAAGACAAATACATTATTGCACTTTACTACAGTATTAGGCACGGTTTATCTTACAACATGTATTAGCTCTCAATAAAGTTAAGGAAAAAATATATGTTCCATGGGCAAGAATAGGATGCAACAAATATAGTTTTTATAAAAGTGGTGCAGTGTACACGAAGTGTTTCCGACTCCTGAAGTGATTATGCGAGAGCACGTTTAGCTCACTTTGGAGCAGCAAAAATAAACCAAAAACGCCACAGACAGTGGGAAAAAAATTAAAATTATATATATATATATATATATATATATATATTATTATTATTATTTTTTTTATTTTTTTTTTTTAACCACGCACGCACGTTTCCACACATACGAAAGCGTTTCACGGGAGGGTGTGAATAATCTCATTCTGTACATCAAAAGAGAGGGATGCTTTCGCTGCTTACATTAAACAGAAACCAAAATAGTACGATTTCTGCATGAAACACAACAGTATAATACAAACCTGTGTCCATAAACGAAGCATCGTGTTAACCTGGGATTTATGTATGTGTTGACATGTTTTGACAGGTATGGTGGTACACTAGGAACAAAATGAGCATTAAGTCTCTAAGATGTTACCTTTCTTGGATATTCATTTTGACACAGACTGCCTATTTGTTCATTTACAATCCGTGACAAAGGATGTCCAGGCCTGGTCATAAGACTCGCATTGACTTTATGAAGAACTGAGAAGTGTAATACTACATTACTAGCTAAATGTTTGGAGGAGGGGATGTATTATTATTATTATTATTATTATTATTATTATTATTATTATTATTATTATTATTAGTAGTAGTAGTAGTAGTAGTAGTAGTAGTAGTAGTAGTACTAACATGAATGTGTGTAATTGTGTGTGTGGGGTTACAGCAGCTCCTGTGTGTATGGGGGATTAATTATTTGGAAAATAGATGTTTTGTGCTCACTGGATAATCTGCTTTGGACATTTTAAGGCTCTTTTCCAAGAGTTTGTGTCATCCTTGCTGAAATAATACAAACATTTTAGTTTTATCAACAATGAGAGAGAGAGAGAGAGACAGTCACAGTATCATCAGACGATAAACTACAATGACAAAATTGAGCTGGGTTGTTTTTTAAACTGCATTTCAGTCCTCCTTCCAGTCCCCAAGAGGGTGATATAGTTAATCATTAGCCACCTAATGAGGAATCATTAACATCATGCCATTGTTTTATTTTAATAATTTCAGTTAAGTCACTCTACTACTACAAAACTATGGCAGCACATTGAATAACAGAATACTGTATATGCCCAACTTTGTTTTAATCATTGTTTTGTTAATAATGGGTTTAAGTCAGTATAATTTCTGAATAAATAATGTATTATCAGGAATAAGTGTGTATCTTGTCAACAGAATAGATTTTTAAGAGATTCCCCCTTTCAAGCATTGATCTATGAATATTTTTAACAATAAAACATCAAGAGCAGAACATCAGATATTATGTTTCAGGTGCACAACATACAGTGATGGAAAAAAGTATTTGATCCCCTGCTGATTTTGTACGTTTGCCCACTGACAAAGAAATGATCAGTCTATAATTTTAATGGTAGGTGTATTTTAACAGTGAGAGACAGAACAACAACAAAAAAATCCAGAAAAATGCATTTCAAAAAAGTTATAAATTGATTTGCATGTTAATGAGGGAAATAAGTATTTGATCCCCTATCAATCAGCAAGATTTCTGGCTCCCAGGTGTCTCTTATACAGGTAACGAGCTGAGATTAGGAGCACTCTCTTAAAGGGACTCTCCTAATCTCAACTCGTTACCTGTATAAAAGACACCTGTCCACAGAAGCAATCAATCAATCAGATTCCAAACTCTCCACCATGGCCAAGACCAAAGAGCTGTCCAAGGATGTCAGAGACAAGACTGTAGACCTACACAAGGCTGGAATGGGCTACAAGACCATCGCCAAGCAGCTTGGTGAGAAGGTGACAACAGTTGGTGCGATTATTTGCAAATGGAAGAAACACAAAATAACTGTCAGTCTCCCTCGGTCTGGGGCTCTATGCAAGATCTCACCTTGTGGAGTTTCAATGATCATGAGAACGGTGAGGAATCAGCCCAAACTACATGGGAGGATCTTGTTAATGATCTCAAGGAAGACTGAAATCCTGCAGGCACATGTACAGGCCCGTCTGAAGTTTGCCAATGAACATCTGAATGATTCAGAGGAGAACTGGGTGAAAGTGTTGTGGTCAGATGAGACCAAAATTGAGCTCTTTGGCATCAACTCAACTCACCGTGTTTGGAGGAGGAGGAATGACCCCAAGAACACCATCCCCACCGTGGTGGAAACATTATGCTTTGGAGGTGTTTTTCTGCTAAGGGGACAGGACAACTGCACCGCATCAAAGGGATGATGGACGGAGCCATGTACCGTCAAATCTTGGGTGAGAACCTCCTTCCCTCAGCCAGGGCATTGAAAATGGGTCGTGGATGGGTATTCCAGCATGACAATGACCCAAAACACACAGCCAAGGCAACAAAGGAGTGGCTCAAGAAGAAGCACATTAAGGTCCTGGAGTGGCCTAGCTAGTCTCCAGACCTTAATCCCATAGAAAATCTGTGGAGGGAGCTGAAGGTTCGAGTTGCCGAACATCAGCCTCAAAACCTTAATGACTTGGAGAGGATCTGCAAAGAGGAGTGGGACAAAATCCCTCCTGAGATGTGTGCAAACCTGGTGGCCAACTACAAGAAACGTCTGACCTCTGTGATTGCCAACAAGGGTTTTGCCACCAAGTACTAAGTCGAAGGAGGCAAATACTTATTTCCCTCATTAACATGCAATTTATAACTTTTTTGAAATGTGTTTTTCTGGATTTTTTTGTTGTTATTCTGTCTCTCACTGTTAAAATACACCTACCATTAAAATTATAGACTGATCATTTCTTTGTCAGTGGGCAAACGTACAAAATCAGCAGGGGATCAAATACTTTTTTCCCTCACTGTATACTTATATTGCAACTAGCAATAGGTACAAGTTTATGTAAGGAACACCTAAGATTTCGCAAAAGAAAAGTTCTAGTGCATTATTATTAAACATATGTTTAAAATACATTTTTCAACCCTGTCAATTTGTTCTGTGAAGATGTCACCATATGAACAAACACTTGTTTCAGCATACATGGAATTGACAAATATATTTGATCCATTTTTGTTAAACTGAGAGAAATACATAATCTGCTTTAATCCAAATACAATTCAAAGACTTTTATTTTGTTTTATGGTAGGCTGCAGTAAGTATTCCGTTCTTGTAGACAGAAGCACTATGGTTCATGATTTTACCAACTTCAAACTAATAATAATGATCATGGTCCATGTATTCATTACTAAACAATAACATGCATGGTACATAACCATTGTTAGCTTTTCCATGATTATTGCCCCACAGGGACTTTAATACATATTCACTTAAAGCAGGGGTTTTCAAACCAGTCCTGGAGTACCCCCTGCCCTACTGGTTTTTGTTCCAACCTAGGTCTTAATTACTTAATTGATTGGTATATTGCTTAGTTAGGTAAATTAATGATTCAATTAAGCAATTAAATCCTGTCTTGGAACAAAAAACAGCAAGGCAGGGGGTACTCCAGGACTGGTTTGAACACCACTGACTTATAGGGATTGCTGATTTGTCCACTTTTTGATTGTGGGATTGTTTACTAGCACATTAATCTGTTGTTGGAAAAGAGATTAGTAACACTGTCTTCACACTGTTGTCTATGGTAACTAGACATCTGCATTATTTGGTAAGTTTTAAATGTAAAAGATTTAAAAGTTGCTAATATGATAGAATTGATCTGGAAGAGTAGTATATATCTTACTTATACAATATAGAAACACTAAAAGAGGCATACAACCATGATTTTAAACATGTCACTATTCACCCTTAAGTCAATCACTGATAAAGTGTATTATTTACATTTGTTCTATTATTAAACCCACCACAGGGAAAATGTAAAAACTTGTATAAACCAACTTTTCTTGCATTATTCATTATATACTATTCCATTTGATACTTTGCCGATATCTGAAATGAAGCAGTAGTTAAGATGTTAAGTGTGTTGAATGGCCACAAATACTCAACGTAATGATGTTTTCATTTTCTGTTTAGAAAGAGCTTAATGTGATGATTTATTTATTTTTACTTGGCTTACTTGAACTAGAGACACCTGCAGGATAATCAATGGATTAATATTTCAAAATGAAATTGTGCAAAACGCAGTTGTCAGGTGTGTTAATGCTCACACTGTCAATGGATACGTGTGCACGGCTCACAAGACAGGTGCATATAATACATTTCTCTTTAACCATAACACCTTTCTTTAAAAAACTGGCTATTTTCCCAGTACTATGAATACAATGCAATATTCATTCCCAAAGTCATTTTACACACATCAAATATCAAATATAGATTTTTTTTTGTACAAAATGAAAATCTATGAGGATTCCACAAAGAAAAAGATCTGAAAATAGACAAATCACTTATGAATGCTATAAACTGTTCTCATTCTCATGTTGCCCTTTCCTTCTTGCCTTGCACTGTATTCATATCAATCCAGCCTTACTCTGTGTATCATTAAGTCACTATGAATTCAATATAGTATTTTTATTAGTTACATTGCACTCTTGTACATATTGTAAGTCACCTCAGTTAAAGACATCTGCCAGATGAATAATAGTTCTAATATAAATATAAATAACTTGAAGCTGTTGATTTAACCAGCCTGACACTGCAAATTAAATTTGTCATTTTCAAAATCAAACCCAACCATAGTAGTGATATAATATATAGTATAGGGTGCAGAAATTCACTATTGTGTGTGTGGGGGGTGTTAGCACAGGTTATTGCCCCATCCTGGGCTGCCAACAAGGCCCAGCTGCAAATCATGTCTGGCTACACTCACCCAGAGTGTGGCTGTTGTTTGGTGACCACTCTTACTGCCTACGGGGACATTGAGCTGAAACTCACTATGAAGAATTCACCCCACCTTCACAACAGCGATCCTGGTGTTGCTTTAGCTGCAGCCTGGAGATTTAAAACTGAACCCCATGTCTGTAACAGGATCAGCAGCATTAAAGCGGGCATTAGATTTAGGGATGTATGTATTGATTGACTGTTTATTAAGCAGAGTCGCCTTTCCCCATGACTGCTGTTTGTACAGGATTGACAAGAGAAGGGATTTGAAGCTCTTGCTACAGGACTAGAGGATTATTTCCTTTTTTAGCGCAACAGTTGCAAAAACAGGCTGAGCCAGTCCAGCTGCTGGCCCAGGTTACAGAAAACACTACCCAACAGAAGATACTCCAAGAAGTTCTGTTTCTGGCTTCAGCACCTCCACACAACGCAGAACAGACCGAACTGCAGGTATTAATGGAGCCATCGGTGTGTAATCTGGACTGGTTAACCACAAAATACCCCCCATTGAAGCATTTCAGTGAGATTACTCTTTGGTCTTTTGATTAATTGAATTTCCTACCTCAAAAAGTGCAGAGTGGCTTTGGTGCGACAAATCCCCAGTCAGAAACAGCACTTTTATTATCACTTGTGAGTCTTCATTCATTTACTGGCATGATGGAAAAAAAATGCAACAGCCAAATCCAAAGACCAAAATAATAATCACATTAGGGCTGTGCGATATGACGATATATATCGTGTGACGATAGAAAAACGTCTATCGTTTAATATTATGCTATATCGTTTATTTCGTTGTGTCGCAAACTGCAATCTTTAGGCAGTATTTTTCGTCATTAGGACGCTTTGTGTTCTTCCCGGTTCTTCCACACGTGCCGGATGCAGGTAGAAATGAGCATCAGAAACACAGACAGACATGAGGAGAGTGAAGTGACACAATAACCAACACAAGCAAGAGACACTTTAATGCGCAATATATATATATATATATTTACGATGACAGCCTGCATGTGGTATTTGTTAGTTTTGCATATTCAATGATTAACGAAATACTTGTAGTTTGAATGTCTTTGGTCTTATTTTGTAGCTAGATTGGATGAAAACAAGAAATATCGATATAAATCGTGTATCGCCCAAACTTCTAAAAAAAAAATTATAAAAAAAAAATATCGAGATATTATTTTTAAGTAATATCGCCCAGCCCTAAATCACATGACTCTAACTATGGATGGAACGAGTGGGAAGAATGGAAGAAATGTTTACAGAATAATATTCAACAATATGTTGAATAAGCCATCCATAATAATGAATAATAATGCAACCTGTTGTACAATGACTAGATGTTTTGTCCATATCTTATTGCAATGTGCCCTTTGGCTTTCCATACCTAAATCAACACATCTCCAATCACTATAGCATTTGTATTTCCTTTATATCTCAGGATTCTTCAGATCCTATATGTCAGTTTTAAATATGGCCTCTTTCAAAGGAACTGTAGAATTATTTATGTGTGGTGGAGGAGAAATCAATGAGTCTGAGATAAAATCCCATTGGATTAAGGTACATAATCTACACAGGGGAAATCCTATAGGCTGTGTTTTTTCTTGGGGGGGAGGGCTACAAGGATCGTATATAATATAAACAATGACCATAAAAGCATTAAACTATTAACTAACACTTCACCTAGCATTATGAATAAATTAATTTAACTGATCAACAAGAAAAAGAGCTCCCAGTCTTTAAAAACTAGTGCTTTTGGGGATCTATGTTGGAGACCACAGTCCTACTGGAAGATACTTACTGTGGCATTTTTCTTCTATGTTTCCATTGGTGTTTAAAACACTCTTTTTTAATATCTAAAAACAACATTGAGCAATGGAATTTGTGTAAAAACAAGGCTCTGCTGATTTCATAGGTTTATTATTTACTTAATTGCAGAGAAGGGAAGCCAGTCATTATGGGTTTTATTTAGATTAAGTAGGTCAGTAAGCTTCCTCTGAAAATCCATCCATTTCAGTTATAACCACCCCACTTCATTTATGGGACATTTTATAATTGGCAGAATAAAAAAACAAAAAACAAACAAACAAAAAAAAACCCAAACCAAATTATATAAAACAAGCCTTGAAAAAATGTGCTGCTTGATTGTATGTATTAAATAGTGTAAGAAAAGTATTGGTGTATGTCTTGCAAGCTCTGTAAATGCTTGCACGGCACACGCATGTCTCTGTATTGCCTGTTTAACATTGAATTGTGTTGATTTTCCCATACAGGCAGAGGTTCTCTTGTTTACTCTTGTTCATGGACACTTTGTAGTTTTTGTATTGTTGTAAATTGCTTTTGTTGCAATCCAGTATTGTGCTAACCCTCTTACATAAGCACTGGTGTTGAATTGTATAATATCTTTATATAATTGTCTAACAATTATATCTTACTCTCGGTAGTATGTAACCTTACCACTGTGTAGCATTTACAAATTCCTTGTTGAATACAAACCAGTTTTTTAAGCTTCCACCAGATAATAATAATAATCATAATAATAATATAATCATAATAATAATAATAATATGGGGATTTCTTCCTTCACCAGAAAAACTAAATGTTGAAAGGGTCTACATTTTGCAATATGTTATAATAAGGCAGAAATTGAGTTGTTTGAAGAACTGTGAACTCCCCTTGGCTAGAGACGTAGCTCTACCACGATGCACAGAGAAGTGAATGCAATTTAACTCCCAGTTTTCAATGCAGACGAAAGTAGGAGGAGCCGACGCAGTAAATTTAGATTAATCTGACCCTGGTTGACTCCACTGTTTAGGGGTAAAATGTAAAAAACAGGGTCATTGGGAAGATCAGCCCTGATAAGTGTATTGTGTATATTCATCCCCTTATTTTGCCTTTTTAATTAATTCTCCCCCTGACTTTTCTGCAGCAGAAGGACCAGGCTGCTACCAAAGCTTTATAGTGTTATTAAAGTCAAAGAGAAAAAAACTAAAAAACGATCAAACCTGCCCCGCATTTTAATACAAGGAAAGTGGTAACAGGAGAGACCAACAATAAAAAGGGGACGTTATTTAATTTATGGAATATGAAATGGGGTGTGAAGGATTATTTTCCCTTTCTAATATATATGTATATACACACATTTGGTCTGGTTCCTGAACTTGCAGCAGTTAAATCTCTTGAATGTAGTCAATCTATTTAAATTGCAATTCCAATTGAAGGGCTGTGCCATAAATACAACTGTTATATTACCATTTTTCAATGAGAGACACAATTGTGTGTATTCACACACTGAGCTCCCCCCAGTCTTATAGATTATAGATTGCTCCATGTTCTCAGGAGATCTGTTAGGATATTCTCTGCTGGGGGAAAATCAATAGTTTCTCACTAGTGGATTCTTTCAGAGGGTTTGGGATGGGCATTGCTATTGAGGATCCCCAAGACAACCTCTTAAAGGGTTTCTGTCAATGGATCAATGTAATATTAAATATTATTATTATTATTATTATTATTATTATTATTATTATTATTATTTCTTAGCAGATGCTCCCTTGCCCTTATCTCTGCTTACTTGCCAGGATTACCAAATAATTGAATATGATTTGCATTCTGGAAGGCAATGTAAAATGATTCATAAATGTAATCATGCGCCCATCTTTTCAGAAACTGTACAAAATTGTGTCTGAAATTGCTGAAAGAGTCAGTATAACATCACCTTGGGACATGTAGCGGATATGCAACCATCTGAATTATACAACTCTTTAGGAAAATACACAATTACTATTATTATAATGATTAAAGTTGGAGGAAATTGTGAAAAAGATATTGTAATGTAAAATGTTGTATCTGCACTAGGTGGTACAAGGTGAAATTTCAGAACACCTTTGTTATATTCAGAACAGCATGTTTCAATAGCCTCAAAAAGGATTACTTTTATAGTTAAAACTGGAAAATGTTGGTAAAACAAGTGAATCAAATTACTCTGAATGAAGGAGATCCTGCCAACTAAGCAAATGTATTTCATATGATAGGGAGTACATTTATATGAGCCATTTCAGGTGCATGTTGATCACACATGCAAGATAATTCATAGTTATCAGAGCAGGGGAGCACCATTCAGACACTGCATGATACATACACGCATCCTGGGGTCTCTGTGTTATAGTTGGATAGTTTCCAACGAGTTATTTTAAGTTTCCATGGAAATCATGAATGATCCTGCATTAATCTTCAGAAAACTCAACCTCCTTATAATCCCCCCCCCTCCATTTCTTACACAGATATTTTATGGTTTGCTCTTGTCTAACCCAATGTGGAATAGAGAGCACTGTACCCCAGCCATTTATCTAGCCAGAGCCCAACACTGGCAGCTCTATACACTTAGTCTTAACTAATTTCACAGCTCAGTTGACTTCAGATCTACAGGGACATCATCCACCATTTGTGACGTGCAATCCCACTTTGGTGCAGAAGTCCAAGACATAGAGGAGAAGCCAATCACTTGTGGTTCTCCAGCATACAGCTCAAAACAGCACTGAGACCCCCACCTTCAGTTGTTTAGGACAGCGGGCCTGCTGCTGCAACACTGATCCTGCCTTCCTGGGGGGTTTAAGGAGATCAACCACTTGGGTCTCAGAAAATGTCTTTACCATCTAATACATAATCCCTGAAAAGATGTTCCTATGTGGGAACAGCTTTGTAAGACTCAATACGTTAACTCAAAGTGCATCTATCTGGACAACGGAAGATCTGGACAAGGGAACCAGAAAGATACTAGTGATGCCAGTGAGTCTCAGTCTTGGTAGACACCGATTTACTTTACGACCAGCTAGATGGACCACTGCAATACTCCCTTGGACACATATCTTGTATTTCACAGCACAGAGCATCAATTTAAATACACTTATCACTTTCTGGCCAGGTGCTTGGTAGCACTTGAGCTACAATGTTTCAAAAACCATCTTGCTGACTGGAGTAATGTGCTTCAGTCTCTTAACGCCACAGGATTCCAAAGCAGGCTGAGACATGTGGAGAAACAAACTCAAGGTTGCCTTCTTCCCGAGTTCTTGAACTGATCACGTCTGGGACAGCAGTGAATGGCAGGACCTGGCCATCAGACACTTATCAAACAAGCAGTTTATTGAAGATTTGAGATGAAGAAACAGAGGACCACGATATCTCTCTAGGATTGGAGATTTCCCATTCCTACCTTGCAGGAGTATTTCATAATTGCAGAGTATTTTCTCTTCATTATCCTTAAATAGTTTTTTGTATGCATGTTGTCTTTGAACCGATTCCATTGTTGCTACTTCTGCTATGATTTCTATTGGGGGAGACCTCCTCCATTCTTAGTAAAAGTAAAAGTTATAAGCTGGGAGGAGGTTTTTTTTATCCCTGAGCAGCTCTCTCTACCTTCAAACAACCAATAATCATCAGACTGCATTTAATCAAGAACACCTTCCACTCCCTCCCTCCTTGGACCAGGGATGGTGTCTGTGCCTGCCCCCCCCCTCCCCAATGATGGCTTCCAAGTGTGTGAAGGAAAACCTGAAAGCCGATTGTGTTTTAATAAAGTTTATTATCGGGTAGGAGCTAATCCTCCTGTAAATCCCCTGCAGTCCAAAGGGATGCTGGATTACGCACTTGCTATAATCCCAATGAAATTGTTAGGATTTATACAATGCTACAGACCAGATGGTCACAACAAGCTTCTCCACCCCCTCCTCAACTCCCACTGAAGGCTACCCCATAACTGCAACGCTGGGGTTTGGGACAGACAGAGGGAGTCAAGGAATGGCTTTATAACCAAATATATATATTCTTATTGTGTGCCTCTGTAATGATATACAATACTCCAAACCACCTGCTCCCTGTTCAATTGTGTCGAACTCTGCTGTGCAACTCTCGAATCTCTGTCCTATGGGACCTTTCAAGTTTCAAAGGGGATTTCAGGTGATGTGTTTATTAAGCTGACATCATGCACATGGCTAATCATAAAGATAACAGATGACCTTCAAGGAAAATATGTCTAGCTCCCACATTTATAGTCTTTCTGTATGCCCATGTTTGTCTAACCAAGAACATAAAACTGGATGACAAAAACAAAATACTGATCAATGTCCTGTAGGTACACCCTACCAGACTACACTTACTCTGCCAGCTCAGACCTGCGCTGGGATAGGTCCACAGAGAAGAGAGATTGTGATGTTGCATTTCCACAGAGGAGGCCCTGTGGACATCAGGTCTGATTTTCACACACACACCCTTTAACTAGAACCAGTGACACCAGAACACGCAGCCAAGAGCGCTGTGCTTCAGAACTGAAACAGAACTGAAAAAAGCAACACAAAACAGGCACACACAAGTTATATAAATAACAAAGCTCAAACAAGCTTGAGAGTGAATATATTTTTAATGATCACTTTTGAATAATTTTAGTAGGAGCAATCAGTCACTCCATCTAGTCCAGCAAATGCAGAACTTCGAGGTCCATTTCCTTGCTTCATTGTGAAAACCCTGAACTTAACCTAGCATCACAAAAAAACACCAGTTTCACATTGCAGTTCAGGAAAGGATGCTTTACTGGGCTGATTATTAATTAATTCATTACTTAATTATTAAAAGCACATGAAAATCCATAACAAATATGGAATCATTGAATAACTCACTTCAAGAGAATGGGATCTTCTTTCAATTGGCTCTGAACTTTGCAAACAATGCATTTCCTTAGCCTTCAAAATCAATTACAGGGAAAAAGAAAAAAAAATTAAATGACCATACAGAGGAACATTATGTAGCACAAGCTTACACAGGGCACCGTTACAACAGGCAATATTGCAACACCAATCCACACAACTGTCAGATTTCACAGCAAAAATCAAGAGCAATGCAAACTGTTCATCAGCTCTGTGATCCACTTCTTTGTTTCATCAAGTCACAGGGTAATGCTTTGGGGGGTAACTGCTTATTAGATGAACTGCTTCTCAGCTGTGATTGGCGTGTTTTGTAGGAGTACAGACGACCAGGGTCTGATATTTGGAACGGCCATCCCCTTTCCCTGAAGCCCCACAAACCCGGCCAAAGGCTGAAACCCTCCCTCCCCCTCTTTCATTGCCCAGGTAACCAAAGGCAACATCAGAAATGCACACCTACCTGCCCCCATCACTTTATATCCCAACCCCCCAAAAAGAAAATCTCTTAAATGCCAATAAAATCCTCCTCCTGCCCCACGACACAGTTTACGACGTCAGATCATATTCAAGATTGTGGTTCCTGTGGTGGGTGGGGGTGGGGGAGGGGACTGCTCCATACATGAAGCCCCAGCTGTCACGGGCCAACAGTGCTTAAATAAATATGGTCCCATTTTCCCCCAGTAGGCTGTATGTGCACTTTATTCACATTTAGAAACCTTGAAAATATAATAAGTCAAATCAATCTTACTGTTCCAATCAGTTATGACCACTTCCTCTTATATAATAGAGGTATAGATCTGCCAAAAAGTGAGTGCTAAAAAGGTTTCTAAGCACTGCCAAAGGATCTTGAGAGAGTGGTGTGAACCAGAAGCAGGGCTGAAGGATGTGTGCAGTGTGCTCTGAGCTCTGGTCACACACCACTGAAAAGGTGGTCAGGTTCACATTGTGTACACAGGGTACGCCTTCAATGTTAGCCTATAGCAGGAGTAACTATAATCAGATTCCCCCAGGACTTCCATTTACAGAACTTCAGATCCATTTCTATCAGTGTTCCTCATTTCAAATTCCTGAGGGATCGATCACCTGGAAACAACTATTTATAAAGAAATTAACTCTTCTGCCACTCAATTATCAGTATATTTCAAATGGACAATATAGCTGAGGTTTGTAGTGATTCACAGATTATTTTTATCCAAATAAGTAGTTTTAATACAGTGATGAAAATGAATGATGATGATGATGATAATAATAATAATAATAATAATAATAATAATAATAATAATAATAATAATAATTTGAATTACGAAAAAAATAAACAACTGACACCAGTTTCCAGGGGGGCTGCGGATCAGGGTTTAGGCTTTGTCTGAAGGGCCGCCGGGGGGGTCAGGGCAGTGCCTGCTTGCCCCTCCGCAGCCGCAGCCTCATCTTGAAGTAGAGGTACATTGCCATCAGGCACAGTGAGGACAGCAGGTACAGCAGCACGCAGAGGCTGATGTCCAGCCGGGAGAAGCCCACGTTCAGCAGGAAGATCCAGCGCTTGCCCTGGGGCTCGGTGTCAGCCTCCTCCAGCCCCATGTACTTCCCCGCTAGGCCGCGCTTCTGCAGCCGCTTGCGCACCGCCACGTAGTCAGCCGGCTCCTCTGGCTGCCCCTGGAGCGACGGCCCCTGCTCAGCCTCCTCCTCCTCTTCCTCCCTCCGGTGGGCGGCATCGGCGGCGGCACGGAGGGCTTTGATCTTGTAATGCTGGTTGACGAAGGAGTCCAGGTCCACGATGTCCTCGCTCCCCCGCTCCTCCCTCAGCCTGAGCCCCACGATGCTGGGCCGCCGAATCCTGGCTGGGCCCACGTCCTCCCAGTGCCGGCCCGCGTCACCGGCCTCCATCTCCGGTGCAGCCTCCGCAGTCGCCTCCCCCTCCCCCTGTTCATCCACGTCTTCCCCATCCTCCTCTTCCCCTGCCAGCTGCTGCTCCCCTTCCTCTTCCTCCTCTCCCTCCTCAGGGGCGCCCCTGCCTTTCCTGCGGCCGCCCCCACCAGCCTCCGCCGCTGCACGCTGGGCTGCCTGCTTGTCCAGCAGCACGGCCTCTTCCTCCAGGTAGTCTGGGAGGATCCTCTGGGCCGAGAAATACTCCTTGAGGAAGTACAGCACCGGCTCCTGCTTCCACGTGTGCTCACCCCTCTTCACATCGTGGCAGCCTGGGCATTGCTCTGGCGGCGGCCACTGGATCTTGGGAAACTGGGGGTCTTCACTCAGGGCACCTGTAACAGAGAAGACCAGAGTGAGGTAGGGGCTGAACATAGGATACTTCTCTTAAAGCCTTGATACAGATGAACAACATTCTTGATCACGCAATAATGAAGCAGAACCAAAGCACACACAATAACAGCACAACAAACACACAGTAAGCGCATACAGATACTTATTTCTGCCAAGAAATAACCATAAGGCACAAATGATAAGAACATCAAGTTAATCCAAAGAGCCTAAAATGAGTAATTGATTCAGATTGATGGACAAACAGTGGTAATATCACACAACCCTGGTGCACAGCCTGCAGAAGCTCCAGCTCCCATCATCTGCCGCTTTGTTTAGGGACTGAACGTCAGGCCAGCAGAGCACAAACTGGGGGGGAGTATGGTGACAAGTCTCTTAGGTGATCTGGGGCCAAACCACCGAAAGCTTTATAAGCTGTGAAAATCAACTGTAAATGACTTTGGTAATTAGGCTTTTCTGAGAAAATACGTGAGCAAATGCAACACCTAGAGATGTACACAGACCTATCCAAAGGAAAGAGGAGGATAGGAACACAGCCAGCAGAACAGACAGAACCGGAGCACAATCTTACAATTAAAAATATTAAAATCGGACACATTTTTCAAGAAGAGTTGAGCAGCCAACACTGTTCCAATACTTCATTCTCTGAAGCATCGTTCCCACCCTGTATACTAAGAAAGAGTCAGACCATTTACTTCTATGCCAAAAAATTATAATAATCCTATAGATTCAGCGTGTATATTTTAAAGTTGCTCAACACTTTCATGTGGATTTAATTGAACAACGATAACAGACCACATTTTGAGGGGGTGGAATACTAGCTTTGACTTCATCGCCTCTGAAATCCTGCAGAGTAGATGTTAAGATGTTAACAAGTCTGTGTTGACACACTTCTTTTTCCCCATCTCCCATGGGAGTTGCCCGGGGGGAGGGATTTGGGGAGGCTAGCATCTGCCAGTGTGTAGAGGAGAGCCAGCACAGAGTCGGGTCCTGGAATGAGGATGGGGCGGTGCAGACAGGGAAGTGTGTGACAGGATCTCACAATGATCAATGTTCGGCTTGTTGTCCCGGTGGACAAAGGGAGGGGGTCGAAAGATAATGAATATGACTATGGCGGAGACCAACCACCGCCCCCCCCCCCCAAACCCACACACACACACACAAACACACAAACCCCTTTGAAGGGAGCACTATCTCCAGATTGGTTATGAAGCTGGGCACCTCAAGGGGAGCTCTTGTTTTAATTGAATTTCCTACATGCTCCCCTCCACCCCCCTGCAAAAGGAGGCATCTGCTAATAAATTGCTTGTCGCCACTCTGGAAAGGAAACAGTCCAGCTGTGCTGTGTGTACAGCTCCATTCATTTCTATTCTCTGTCACAGATTAATCCACCTGCAACACATGCGTGTATCTCTTCTACAGAGAGTAGCACCAGCAACAATAATCCCAGCATTGCTGCGTTTCCTTATTTGCAAGAAATGAATATCCATGCAGAAAAGATGTCTTGCTGTAGATATTGCGGCAAATCACGGGGGGAGAAAACAAGTCAAATCCTTTTTCCTCATCCAATTGTTGTTTTCTCCCTTCAGAACATTGACATTCAGGATTAAATCGAAAGAAGAAAAAGTCAAGAAAATTCTGACTTATCCAAGAAGACATTTGGTAAACTGATTAAGGAACAAAATGTATTCTGTGCCGCATGGTGCTCATGAAGGAATTTACCAAATTTTGATTGTGCGTTTTACTCCATCATGTTTTGATAGGTATGTAACATAAGCAAAGTGTCCTCACAATATTTATTATGCTGTAAAATGAATGCTATATATATGTATATCTGTGTAATGGGAACAGCCAAGAAAAAAATACCCTAAATGTGAAAAATTAATAATTTTAAAAACTAACGAGACCAGTTACAATAGACGTACCATTAGAACAAATGTCTAACTTGTGTACTTTCGGACCTCCAATAAGCAGCAATCCTGTCAACGTGCTGACTTTCACACAGCACTTTCCCAACTCCAGCCAGGCGTCCATGACATCAGCTCCTCAGTGACATCAAACAATGGTCTGAGCATGGACAGACGGCCTGCATCGAGGCACGGCATGCTTTAATAATTGACTTTGCCCTGGAAGTGCACCAGTTCTCCTTTCAAGGAATGCAATCGTGGTACATATATACGTACATTAAATAAGACTTACTACTGTAACAGTGCAGTGCTGTTTATATGTGGTTACTAGTACTTTCTAAATCACACGCTCTGCTGTGGTTTGGCTGGTTTACACTACAATATGAATACCGACCTAGAACAGGCAAAACAAATAAAGGCCATCAAAAGACTTCCATAGGAAAAAACATTTAGTAGGCTAAAATAAAAATACCCACAACTTGAGCTTTTCCACTGTAAAACAATACAAATATGCTACTCTAACAATATATGAATATGTACAGTGGAATAACTATATTCATCAATAAACGACAAAGGATTGGATTTCGGAGTTACTTCTGACAATTTACTTTAGAACGTCAACTCTCTCCAGTGCCGCCAACACTCTCTATAAAATAGCCACCGACTATTTAAACCAGTAAACGAGGAAGTTGTAACAGTTTTCCAGAACACAAAGGCAATCATTTCCCTGTATATATAAATCGTCAAAATGTAGAAAAACAGGCTTAACCAAGATAACTGCCAGATATAGGGTTACCAAATTCATTTAATATAATTTAACTTTTACTAGGGGATATAGGCCTACAATACAATGTGAATAGCAAAAAAAAGTACAGAATCTTGTGTATGAATATAGCAATGTGATAAGTGAGCATCTCTCATCATTTCTCCACTTTATGTAGGGTGGCCACTTAGTAATAAGCCATGGGAAAATCCAGTGTAGACGCTTGGAAAATGGATAAATCTGAGAGTCATAGTGATGGACGCAACAAACATGCTGGGCATGTATTTGACATTTGTTCATTTTTTGGATTCTAAAAATATACCTTCGCCTACATGAATGTCATAAAACATTTCAAATACCAATTATATTATTTGACTCGAACAGCATGTCACACACATCTTTAACAGACTAAATCTGAACAGTGAGATACTGTTTTATGGTGGAGGGATTAATGTGCAAAATGAATAAATATGAGAGATGGGCACTTTTATTTCCATCACCCTGAATCTAGATACACCTGGCTGCTTAAAAGCAGAGCTGCCACATAACAGCAAAATAGTTCCCCAGGAGGATGTGAACAAACAGATCTGCTTAAGAGGGAATACAAGACCTCCGCCTCCACATGTTCCCCATGTCGCCTGATCTATGTCCAGACTGTGGGCACAAGCTGTCTGCGTGTGTGTGTGTGTGCACGCGATTCATATCAGTTAAACAGGCCCTGAAAGCTGACGCTGTGCTTTGGTCCGCCCTGACAGTAAAATTAATTGGTCTCGGTGCTTTACAAATAGCTCTTCTTCACGCTTTGCTGCTCCCAAAAGGGGATTTGTGAAAATGGCACACTTTGAGGAAAACTCCCTTGGGAAGAGGCGCATGGAGAAAGGGGAACAGAGAAGACAGAGTGTGGGGGGGGGTATTGCTACTCATTGCCACGTGCTGACTGCACCCCCACCCCCGCTACACCCACCTCCTTTCTCCACGCTGTCACCATGTGAACCAATTTATGAGAGGATGACAATAGTTGGGAAGCTTGGGCAGGTTCTTGGCTTGTGCCACCTGCTGTCAGTAGTTGCCCTGGGAATTTGCAAAAGGTCCCTTGGTGCTGTTTTAGTAGATTGGGTACAATATCCATTGTCTGCTGTTAAACTGGCTGTCTGTGCAAGAGATGAGGCTGGGGGCCACACTTCAAAGAGTCCCTGTAATGGGATTGGGTGTCTGGGGAGAGCAGGAGGAGGAGGGGTTCCCTAGTAAGTATTCATATCAAAATAGCCGGTAGATTAAGTGAGGCTGTACAACCAGCAACCTGATGCTCAAAATAAAGAGGATTCAGAGATGGAGCACTTATTTCAGCTGACCGGATCAATAATGGAGGACAATATTCCAAGCTGACGGGCAAGGCGTTCATTCTAAGTGGACAATGGGAGCTGAAAAGGAATTTCCCTTTTGAACTTCAACAAAGAGACTCGACACCCATCCTATAATGGCATGGATTAGCACTCGAAGGAAGGAAATGGCCTTTTTAAAAAGTCAAATGTTGGTGGCTGTGCGGGCGCCATCAAGAGGGATTTTGAGGCAGTCAAAATGTGACGTTAAGATTGGAGAAGAGCAGCTCTATTTGTTAGAAGTGTAATTGATTTCTCTGAAAAACAAAATCGTGTGGCCGGTGTAGAATTACAACCTATCACGTGAGGTTCAAATTAGCAATTATAAATATCCCAGGTGTTTCTAGTGAAGACGTGTGGCAGCTGGCATGTCCAGCCCATGATACAATGGCACAGTGAAGACAGCACACTGCCTGGGGAGGAACAGAGATCGAGTCACGGCCACTCCAGGAGCTGAGCTTCATGTGCGGGGGTGTCATTCCAGCATAGCTCAAAAGACACACCACCCTACCACACTTGGGTAGGGGGAGGGGGAAGATGACACCAAAATTAAGTACATGGTGGGGGTCCCCCTCACCCTCTCCATTTCAAAATGTCACGGCCTCAGAAGCCGGACCAGCTCACTCTGACGCAGTGCCATTGTTTCAGGGAGACGGCTAATCCCATTGGAGCTGAACTGTGGCAGGGACAGCTGGCGTCTGTGGAGAGGATCGCTGAATTAGAGGGATTAGGGCTTGAGAGAGCAGGCTGCCCTTCGCGTGGCAAAGCCTCTGGACTTTGAGGTGCTGTTCACCTGAGATTGTGGAGAAAGTTGATTTCAAGCTCCCATGAGATGGCGCTTGTCGGGATTTGACAATGTGAACAAAACATTTTATCTACAGATTGACTTTGCGAGTAAAACTTTCAGGTATGTGGCAATTCAGTCAATCTTACTGAAGGAAGACATTGACTTTACTGGCCCCTTCCCTCACAGAACCACCTTTCCAATACAGGGGACTATGGATACATGTTCATAATATCTCAGCCTCACCCTTGGAGCCATGTTAAATCATCATGAGTCCACAGTCCTAAGGGAGAACCGTTTCACTGGACTAATGGAGATCAAATGCAAGTAAAGCATGATCTCGAAATGGGTAATACACTTTCTGAATGAGGCTGTATAATCTATCATCTAGTTTTACTCTCTTATTTTCAGGTGACCCGTATCATACTGTAAGCTCACTAAATAACAACAGAATCATATGATTCTGTGACGACACAGGTTTGTATATTTCAGAGCATGTCGTCAAAATATTATAAAATAACACGTAAATAACAGACAAAATATTGGCAAATATAATGTAGAATAAAAATAGATATTTAACTTCAATTTAATAACATTTAACAATATACACTGCATTTATGTGTTCAAAATAAAATAATTGAAGTTGATATATATTGAAATTGGCAAACATTATTGTGCCACACAATTCATATTACAAAATACAGGCAAACTACAACCTCACAGAATGTTCCCAAAAATAAATTTGTTAGCAGTATGTTTATTCTATATTCAGAAGTAGAAATTAAACTTAGTTTAACTAAACTTAGAATTTAAATTCTGCAAGGCAACCTTAATTTGTGGATTAACAAGTGACAAACGAGCACACATCTACATTTTCCTTTCAAAGAACTTTAAAGATACAGTGTACATCCAAAAATATTGCCGATTACCCTTTGACAAGCCGGCTGCAGAGCAATGAATAATGAATTTGAGAGCACTGAGGTCTTTGGCATTTGTGGGTTGATAAGTTACACAAAATTCAACTAGAATAAATGAAAAGTTCTTCCTGAGGGAGGGCTGGGTGGGATCTGAAAATGCTGTGTCCCAAACTGCATAAGTACAACACTGAACTTAGTAGTTTTTGTGTAACCTGGGGTAGGTCATAAACAGAAAATATTCAGAATAGAGTCAGAGGGCTTTTAGCATCTTTCCTTTCATGCCAGCTCTCAGGAAATTCATTACTCTAATGTAATCGGAGTAATCAGACATTTAATGGTCTTTCCAAGTTTCCCAATGTTTATGCAGGCACACTGTACACTGTATCAAGTAATCACAGCTTAAATAGAAAATGTGTGTATATGAGAAAGATTAAATGAGTTAAGTAAAGTGATTTGAAACTAGGGGAAACAATAACACAGAAGACTAGCGCTACATTCTTCAGCAGTCCACTTGGTGACACTGCTTGGATATTCTACGAGGTATACTTGTCAACATACAGATCTGCGTTTCACAGCGCTGTCTGGGCTTGCGCAGACTGTATGGCATTGGCGTAGGAATACAGGAACTAATTTCACTGCCCTTGAGAGAACCCAAAGAACAGCGTCTCGCGTTATTCCTGGTCTTCAATCAATGTCATACACTGACAGGTTACAACAGACGACACTCTTTAGTCCTAAACAGAGGAGATTAGGAGTGGATTTTATTCAGATATTGCGTATCCTGAAGGTAATCAACAAAGTCAAACCCAAGGACTATTTTCAGCATCATCATAAAACCAGGATCAGAGGTCACAAATTAAGATTAGGAGCATTTAAGACTGAAAATAGCAGTGATACACAAAGGATTACTGGGGTCTGGAAGAAGCTATGTAATTGAAGTGGACTCAAAAGCATAAAAAAACTGCTGGGATCAATTAGCTACTAAAAGCAATCGGGACCACCCTGTATACAATGCAATCAACATGTTTGCACAACCTGGATTGTGAACTTTGTATTCTCGCTAGTTAGTTTAAAAAGGCATCCGAAACTAGAATGAACCCATTAGTTGGAAGTGTAAATAAGGGCTGTCGTAATAGATTTGCAGTGGAATTGAGGACCACTGTTCAATTAGAGGCTTAAAGTAGGGAAGTGTAAAGACATTTGGTTACAGTAGGGAGTATGCTTTAGCTGTATTGCTTTCAGTAACAGAAGACCTCAATCTCAATCCTGACCTGGAGTACCCCTAAGTGTGCTGGCTCTGGATCTAGCTGAACTCTAAAACCCCGTTTCCACTGGCCATGTTCAGGTGCACCTCAGCATGACCGGGCTGTAACTGTGCACCTAAACTTTGCTGGCAGTGTTTCCATTCATTGTCGTTCGGTACAGCTTGCCTATGAAGTGACTGAGACACGAAAGGTCAAAATGCATCCTGAGACACTCGGCATTCTGGGATTTAGTGTTTTAAACTGGAGGCTGAAATACCTCTAACATTAAAGCACAATAAACTTTTATAAAGGTTATACCAGATATTCAAAAGTACAAACTGGGACACATTGAAACAATATATAAAACAAATGACATCACTTAAAAATACGACAGTTTGTTAGAAATGTAAGTGTTCATTTCGACTTAATTCCCATTTCATCTAGTTTATTTTGTTGAGCAGCGCTTCTAAAAAATAAATAACCATGTTACTTCTCCCTGTATCATGATCTGATTAACATTGACAATATAGCTTAATTTAAGTATCCTAGATATTCTCCCTTATTGTTTATCTGTGGGAGAATGAGCTTGCGTTGCATTATTAAATACTGTGCGCCTGGGTTTACATCTGTCCCGTGTAGCCACTGCATATCTAGATCATGAAATATACAGTATGACATACACAGTCATAGCCTATATATGTAGTTTCTTAAGAAAAATTAATACATGTATAAATACAGCTACAACACTCTGGGATCCATAACTTACTCGAACAGTTTTTCCACAAATGTAATGTTAGCATGTATTCTCTGTATACCTCCAGCTTTATCAATGTCGCAAAATAAAAGAATCGCACATCAATAACATCGTGGGGCATCAGCTTTTATTGCGAATGGGATTCCTTTTAAAAAATACCTTTGACACCATAATGAATGGATCAGTTGTATTAATCGGTAAGTTTTGTAAGGTTGTAAGGTTTGTATTTCTGCAGTCGGTAAAGCATCTATACTTGGATTACGATTAACATATAGTTATAGCAATAATGAGGGCTTACAAATATAATTAAACGATGTGCTTCTTCATACGATTGATCACATAAAAACTAGCCTCTGTATTAAACATTTTAATTGTTTTAAGATAAAAACCATGCCATTTAATTTAAATCCAGGATGAATATTTAAGGAATGTATTTCGACAAGGCACATTGTATTGCAGTCCGATGCAGTTCTTTCTCAAACAGGATTTTCGCGATCTTTTAAAACACTTTGAAATGTCTTTCTGCGCTAAGCAATTAATCCTGTGTGGCACTTTTCCACAGTGTGTTAATAACTGCTCCAGATTAATCGTTTTCCCAAAGTAAACACACATATTCCAAGTTTCTACTGCATCTATCACAGAGAGCGGCTGCCATTACTGTAGTTACAATTTCCAAGTGCAGTGACGTTGTGTAAGGGACGTCACAGCACGTGCCCCAGACCAGTTTGAGACTCAGCCGGTACGATGTACGAAACTGTGCCTACTGAAACTAGATTGGGCACAGGCAGAGGTGCAGCTGAGCCCTAGTGGAAACCGCCCGGACTGGCACGGCCACGCTGAGGTGCAGCTAAGCATGGCTAGTGGAAATGGGGCATAAATGACTGGACCGAACACTTAACTCCACTATAAAATGCCTTGCTGGACATTTAGGACTGTTGTCAGCCGTTGGGCATTTGGGAGCAGTTGTTCGGGTAATGATTCAATGAAGTGACTGAAGCACAAGAGAAATGGGCATTCGGGGAGCAGCGGGTTGATGCCCACTGCCCTGCATGGCAGTGAAGACCCTGCTCTCACCTGCCAGTCGGTTGTTGACCCGGTTGTGCCGCGACCACAGCCAGAGCACAGACGAAGCGAGGGACTTGACTTGCTGCATGCTCTCCTGCGCCATGTTCTCGAAGTGGCTGGCGCACTCTCTGCAGCCAAAGAAGTTCTTCACGTAGCCAATCAGTGCCTGGGGGACCTCAAGGGGATCTGCATGAGACAACAAGAACACTGGACAGTGTAGGAGTTCCTGTAGAAGTGAACTGCTGAGGTATTACTATCATTGAATAATACCAAATCACTCAATTGTCAGATTTTAAAGCGGTACCACATTTGCAATCAGGCCCCTCCTCATGTGATCATCAGTTTACTATTTTAAGCCATCTATCCTGGTCTTTGGTCCGTTGTTACATATATAAAAACCAGAAGGAAATATAACCACAAGAAAACAAGCCACAAAACGAAAGACAAACCCAAGTAGCTCGGTCTTGTGCAGCGTCCAAGGCCTTACACAGCCACAAGGAAGAGGTTTCTTATACGTCCATAATCAAGCCTTATATGCAGCCCAAGACAATTAATCACAACTTATGAAATAACGAATAAATACAATAAAACATAAAATAAATAACATAGACCCAGAGAATCTACTTCTTTGGGGCCATTTTATTTACATTCCATATTTTGTTTTAAATTTTTTGTTGTCTTTTTTTTTTTTTTTTTTTTTTTTTGGCATTTGGGGGTTTTACAGTCCAGTTTATGGAGGATCTTGCTGGTCAGATAACATGGCTGAAATAATCCAGGGGCCATGGTGGACAGATGGACATTGCTGGCAGCCCATCTGCAGGTCACATGATGGCCCCTAAACCCTGGGATTAACCCCACGAGGGGGAGGAGCAGAGCCACTGTCAGCTGCATCCTTCATTAACTGCTCAAATTCCACTAATCTAACCAAATCCCTTTTACCCATCCTAAACAAATTACTTTTCCAGTAGCCAAAAAAAAAAAAAAAAAAGGGATTTTCCTTACAATCTGAGCAGCTGTAAGCATTCTTATATCTAAATTTTCTTGTTTAATCAAGATTAAGCATTTATAGCCAATTTATAGCTAAACCCTCAACACCACTCCTCCACACACACACACACACACTTGTGTTTAGCTACAGGGCCATCATGAGAGGTTGGTGGCACTTTAGAAAATTAAACCTCTTTTTACTGAATGTCAGAGAAAGCCTGGCTAAGGCACACTGGAGGCGTCTCCACTTCTTCCAGCTGACAGCTTACAGAGCAAGACCTCTGATACACGGCAGCAACTTCAGTGACTGGCACTTGGATGTTGAAGACTGGGGGTCTTTGTATCAAAGCTTCATTTCCACATCCCTTCGGCACACAGGACTAGATACCCAGAGTCTTTTCTGAAGGTCTTTCAGCTCTTGGATCGCACCAGCAATTAGCCGTGGAGGAGTGTGAACAGTGAACAGCATGGGGGACTGCTCAGCCAGTTTGCCCTTTGCAGGCGACAACTGACAAATGTGCAGATGTGAAATTTACAGAAGATATCAGTGCCAGGTTTGCGATATGGTACTTCAATTTGTTACAGAGAGGGGATACACAATTCAAATCAAGGACATCACATGTGTAAGGACAGCAACAATGTGTTGCTAAAAAGCCAGATGTGTTGCATTTCAACATCGAAAATATACTCTGCAAAATTCCTTTTATATTCCTTAAAAGGGCAGCATTAAAATGCAATAGACTGACAAAAATATTCTGAATAAATTAACTTTCAATAATTTATTGGTTATTAGTTTGTTTTCACCCAGGTACCTCCAGTGTGAATTTGCTTGTGGACACACGACATTTGTTGTACAGGCATGTGGGATGTAACCAATTAACATGCTGCAAAATTTGAGGAGAACTAAAGGAAAAAATAACGTATTCTGTTTAAAAAAATAAATTAAGAAAGGCAGACAGCTACCATACCTGATTTAGCGGTCCTGTTGGCTGTAGCCTGCACTGTGAGCACGTGGAAGAGGGTCCACACAGAGCAGGGGTAGCCCCTGAACTGTGGCTGGGACCCCTGACAGCCCACCCACTTCACCTCACTGGGCAGAGCAGCACGGGGAACCTAGGAGACACACCGGTGCTCAGGGAAGCTTACAAGTGACACAGGGCTGTTCACCAATGATCCTGTTCCCCCAGCTACTAGTAACGTCCAGAACCTAGGAGAGCCGTCTCCAACCCTGGTCATAGAGAGCCCCAATCTAAGTTCTTAAAGGCTGTTAATTATTGATCAGTCAAGCAAATCACTTAGTAAATAAGGGGAGCTGTGGTGCTTAAGGTTGATTCCAACTGCTCTCTCAATTACTTGATTGACTGTAATTAAATGTTTCCAGGTCATCATAAATTAACAATTGTAGGGTGACCTAAGAAAAGGATTGGGCTGGGCCTCTCCAGGGCCTGGTTTGGAGACCCCTGGCCTAAACCACTGGAGTAAAGATTATTCAACTCCTGAAAGAGTCCACAGTTTTCTGAAGGAGAAAATAATATTTGATCTCAAACCAGTTGCTTTGAAACACCAGACACTATGTAGCTACATAACCCAGATAATTTAGGTAATCCTCCCCCTCATAAAAGGCTTAGAACTGGAAACAGCGTTTCTCAGTATTACTCCTTTTTTACCAGCTGGTCAAATATCTTATGAATTTCAAGACTGTTCTTTGAACCAGCTACATTTGTCAGCATCGACAGCACAACAAACTGAAAGCTTGCATATTAACTGCTGCACTCAACTCCACTCAGATGCGTTTCCTTAAGGGACTTAGTTAATTCTGATATTCATTGATTGTGCAGCTCCAAGTTAATGATTGTACTAACTGACTGTTTCTATTGGGATTGTGTTTACTGGGGACGTTATTATTCCATGATCCTGAAGCCCTGCTCTGCACATTGTTGGAGCACTTTTAAATTGGAAAAATCGAGCAAAATATAACGGATGGTTTTTCTTTTTCTACACATAAATAATTTGAAAAATTAGCAAGAATTTCTTTGGAGATGGAAAAACACCAGTGCATTTTTGCAATGCTGTCGAGCAAAAACTGAAAGCTTTCCTGACCATATTCCTAAATGTAACTTCATAAATGACAGGCAGTCAGCTTTTCTGTTGCTCCAAGTTTGTTTGATTGAAGATGGTGGAGAAAAGTGCAACCTTAAAGGACATTATCCGAGAGGCCAAAGACAGCAGGAAAATTAAGAAAGAACATACTTTCACATGAATATGGAAGAACAGAAGAAATATTAAAACACAATAGGTACTTTGGACCAGCTTGCATGCTTTGTGCTGGTAGCTTATAGATCTAAAGATGTCATCATAAGAAATGTCCCAAAGTGCACCTGGAACATCTGGCAGGGCCAATTTTCTAACCTTAGCTGATCACAGACTCATTGTCTTTCCTCTCTGGCAGCAGAGGGCTTGGTGGCTCTCCATCCAGCAAATGCTGGGTCAGCTGAAAACCAAACCAAACCAAACCAAAACAAGGCAAAGCCACCAGTGGATGGTGGAGGATAGAAATGTCCTACCTGTCAATTACATTGGGATCTTTTGGTCTGAAAAGCACTATTGAAATAAAAGTCATCAGTTTTCTCACCTCCATTTTGTTGTCCAGCACATCCAGCAGAGAGCTGTAGGAGATCTCCGGCTCCGTGATGCCCTGCAGCCAGGAATCCAGGTATCGCAGCAGGTTCATGACAATGGGCCGCCCAGGGAAATACTGAGAGAGCGACACAACACACACCTGGTCACTTCTGTTCCTGGCCTAAAGAGTCTTTGTAACATGTTCTCAGTAAAAATGCACAAAAACTATTTTAACATAATGTGTACATAATGGGGCCACACCGTCTGATCTTAACAGAGTACCAAGGGTTATACTAGTCATTTCCTCAAAGCATGACTGGCCATGAGTGCACGTCCACTGAAGATAAACTTTTGTGGTAAAAGGACAGAACAAATATGCACTGGTTTTCTTTGGCTTAGGTTAAAATATTTTTCATATAAAAATCAATTTGTTCATGGTGATTCTAGTTGTGGCCGTCACATTTCAGGAAGCTTGCACGTTACACAATCTGGATGGTGCGGCAAAAGATCGATACGGTTACTGTGGGTCTGCACACTTCTTACTCGGTAAGAGAACAGGAGCAAAGATGTCCAAAAGTTGTAACCTTATTCTTGATAACACACAGCATCCAAGTCCTATACATACGAATACAGTAGATAGGTAAACTGCCATGAAGACAAGACAGATTGATAAAGGCTGTATGTCTGTGAGTAAGAAGTGTATAATGTTAAAAAATACACTTCATTTAAATTTAATAACCAATTTAAAAGCAGAAATGAAAGTTATGTGGAGAATAAGGAGGCATCAGCTAGCAGTGCTTCATTTTACTTTATTACATCATTTTTGTTTTGGCTTTTTTACCGAAATGTAACTCAGAAGTCTTCAAAGGATTGTTACTACTTCCTGAAGAAAGTGCTGACAGCAACCATTAGTGGGTGAAGGAAACGAGGTATTAAGGAATGGAATAATTGCTTCTATATTTAAAGTCAACCTCCAATCTTGACTGAACGGCTGTAATAGAATGAATGCCAAAGGAGAGCCCAAAAATACCAGAAAGAGCAGGATCAAGTCAGGCAAGCTAAAATTTAATCTCCTGCTTCTTTTGACTTCACTGAACAGTAAGGGAAGGGTGAGAACAACAGAGCGCTGCCATGGAAACCTCAATCACTGTATTGCAGGACTAAACCCAAAACATAAAGCCCAAGATCAGACTGCAGGAAGGTGTGTAACAGCCTGTAGTCACGAAGCGTCCTCACTGACAGGTGTCCTTAAAAAGCTTTGCTGTTTCTTTCAAGTGAACACGCCCCAGTATTTGTACAATCGTGAAAAACAAAATTATTCAATTAGATATTATACATACCTGCATATACATACATAGTTTGGTTTGTAGAAATGTCCTGGCTTCAAGATCAACTCTCTCAGTTTCTGAAATGATGGTTGTATATCCTTGTGTGTTGGTAAGAGTGTGTCAGTCAAGTTTCTGTGATTTTTCTGTTTGGCTGTATCATATTAGCACCTTTTAACACTTCAGAGTAACCTTCACCAAAAACACGGCTGCAGTTTGTTCCTCAAAGGAGCTCCTTTGGGGCATTTTAATCACTGAGCCGAGAGCAAAAAAGACCACAAGCTACAAGAGAACAGGATTTTGTCTTCTCCGTGGCAACTCTGGTCATAATTCCATTCATATTTTTTTTATGAAGATTTGTTCATAACTGAACACAGTTAGATCAATAGATACTGCTGTAAAGTTCTTAATCAGCTTCCGTTCAAATACTCAGTATCAGAAATGGTGGTATCTGGTTTTGTTCAATTCCTACTAACAATACTTCTACAGTTTTGAAAACTCCATTGTACTGATAATCATTTTATGTAATTTTAATATCAATAAAGAAATATATAGAATAACTTCTACTTCTTAAATCTGTACAAACCAGAATAAAAACTGCTCCTGCTCATTTCCAAACTGTTTATTGACAGTGGCAAAAAGTGGTTTGGCTTCTCAATGAAAAGTCTTGTAGAGGCTGGTCAAAATTAAAGTGCTGTTATGCATAACAAGGACTGAAATGGGGTGAAATACTCTCATGAAGAAAATTTGCTCCTGCCATCCGTTGTGTTTTTCCACAGTCGGCCTTGGGTGAATTCATCACATTCACAGGGCGATCCATTAAACCATGTTCAGAGCGCTAGGTGGCAGCTGATTGGTTCGAATCAATTAAACAGGAGTCTCTAAATCGTGAACGCCTTATAAGAACTGGGCACAGCTGTTAAACAGATCTGGGTAAGCCAATAACGATTTGAATAAGGTAGTTAAGAGCTCAGCTGGAATGAAAACCTGAAGACATTGCAGACCTTTAGGACCACATGTGTGCACCCCCACAATATCCTCACTGCGTAGCAAGTGGATTCATTCCTGGCTGTTCAAATTATACTGATGAAACTGAACCACAAATAAAACACCTTTTTTTGAACACGACACGTAGTTCCATTCAAATCTTCTCAGAACACGATCACCAGCACTAAATATCCTGCACTTGGTGTTGGCAGATTGACAGAAGCCTGCAGGTTATAAACTCTGGCTGAAGAGGTTATGCAATGGGATGTTATTTCCATCTTATATCTGTGACTGTAGACCAAAGCACCCCTTACAGCAAAAGAAAATAAATAAAATCTGTCCAAATGAATTGGTCATCCCATTACACTTGAAGAAGCCATTGATCTACCATACATTTTACAGACAGCAGTTAAATGCAAAACATAAGATTTCTGTTTTAAGTAGTGGACAAAAACATGGAAACACCAATGTAAAGTGACTTAATGGGGTGTTGGGCCGCCATGCGCCATGGCATAGTGGCACCAGTCTTCATCGGGCAAGGCAATCAACTCACGCCTGGTGATGGAAGTGGAAAATGCGGTCTCAGGCATCATTCCAGAATATGGTTGATTGGGTGCAGAGCTGGTGACTGAGAAGACCATAACATATGGATAACATCAGTGTCCTGCTCATCAAATCATCGGATGACCATACATGCTGTGTGGATTGGTGCATTGTCATTCTGGAAGACACCCCTCCTGGGAGGAAGGAAATGCTGCAACAGGGGATGCAGATCTGTGTGTTTGTGCATATGCAGGGCACGTTATCTACCTTTTCTCGCTCTTGAGAAGCCACCGTTTTTTGTCTGGTAGTTATCAAGGACTGCGTTTTTAAAATTAGTTCAGGCTGGGAGGAAGAGCGCTACAGGACTTTCGCTATGTGTGCTGATTTGATTTGATTTGAGATGATCATCAATTGTTGACTTCATTGTTTGGTCTAGGACTTCGTTATAGATAGTACAATATAACTTCAATATATGTTATAAATTCAATACAGCTGCCATCCTCCTGAAGATCTGTGAACTCCCGTGTCTCCCATCTCCTCTGTTTAACCGATTACATTTCTAACTTTAGTTTTTGTTCCAACGCTATTTCCACGATCGCGGAATCACAGATTCCTGGAGGGACTACAATAAGTAGCAATTAGCAATGACTTTGCCTTCTGAGGGAATGAGTGCACCCAAACCATGCCTGGACAACAACCACCACCAGAACCCTTCACTGCTGGAAACAAGCAATCAGGGCTCAGGACTTCTTTAGGCTGGCATCACATGTTCCCTCGTCAGTTTGTTGTGGTTGTTTTGCCTTGAATTTTGTATTAATGCACCGGTATCACGATCCAGGAGTGTGCACTTCCCTCAGAGTTCAGTACCAACATCACTTTAGACACCATTGCTCGTGAAACATCTGCAAGCTGAGCTGCCTTGGTCACTCAAGCTCTGGCCAAATATGCCCCAACAATCACAACCTCTTCACATTGGGTTCTCAAGGGTTAAACAACAACACACAATTGAATACATGTATTATGTAAGAGTGGCAGGGAAAACTCGGGCTCCAGACAAGAGAAGGATTTCTGGTTCTCATTCTAAGCCAGCTCTCGGTCATTTAATTGAACCAATCAAGGACTTAATTAAGTCAAGCTTAAGGTGATCTTTAGCCGCAGACCAACAGTACCTGAAGGATAAGGGCTCAGAAGCAGGGTAGAGACAACTGTTATTGTGAGTTTATAGGAACAGAAACAAATAAACTAATTTTCAACCATAAACTTTAGGGTCAGTGTCAAGTCTCTGGCAAAGACTGGCTGCAGAAATCTAAATGGCCACTTTGACCAATGTTGTTTAAATCACTATCCAGTATCCATGCAGAACTGTCGTCTTGTCAGCAAGGAGGCAGAGGGTCATTCACCATAACAGCAGGTCCTTTTCAGACGGGTTGCCAAATTTCATCATGAGACGGTGTATGGGCTTTGTACTTGTGACCATGAGGAATGTAGAATTGCAAATACACACATACCTTAAAACCTATTTAGAAAGAGTTTTGATCTGGTCTTTTATAGCCACGACATTGTACGTATTTTTATTGTATCTGAGCACAGCTTCACACAACAGTTATACAGCAATAACGGAAAGAAATTACAGTCTAGTATAGCTAGATTCAAAGCTGAATAGCAACCGTCTGTTTGTCATCAATAATCTGCCCAGCGCTGCTAAACAGGGATCTCAGACCATCCCCTGGGTTTGAGAGAATGTGACCGAATGGCCGGGCCCATTTAAAACAATTTCAAACAGTACATTAAAAAAATAAAAAATAAAGCCAGTTTCTTTGATTCTTGCTGCATCCTCAGCATTGCCCTTCTCTTCTCTGCTCAGCTCTAAATGTTGCCCATCTCTCCCCTCTCTCTCTCACTCAAGCTCTTGCACTTGCCTTCTCTGCCACAGACTCGCATGCCTCAGAGGACCACGACAATCCACTTCACCTCGGCAATATGTCATCTTAAATCCGATTAGTATCAGCACTTGAGAAACCACAGCCTCCTTTGAGAGCCGTTCAAAAGAGAATGCATCTGTCGGCTGGCTCGGGGAAGCCCTTTTTAATCCCGCCTCATGTGGCCTTGGGGAATAATATACATGCCACTGAGCAGAAAGCTGGTTAACAAGCCAGCAGGGCAGGGGCCCTTCCTCCTGCTGCACAGGAGTCTCTCATTCCAGAGGCCTGGCACACATCTGGCAGCATATAGTGGAGCGCAAGACCGGCAGTCCCCTACACACCGCACACTGCAATACAGACATATGATTGAAAAAAAATAAATAAAATCAGTTAAATAATAAAATGGAGAAAGTCCAAACAATTCTAAAAATATGCATACCAAAATGCAAAGCAAGATCATTCTATGCTTTAATCTGGTCTCCTTTGGAAGTTTTTCTCCTCCTCCTCCTCCAGAAAAAGCAGGGCACTAATCCTAAAACCTTTGTAATGCTGCTTTACACCAAGACAGGGCCTCTAATCCTGAAACTGATTTTCGACTTTATGAGTCTCGAGCACAGTGTCTTGTGAAAGTACACATGATAAATCCAGCTGCATATTAAGGTGCAAACACTAACTAGAGAGAGACAGAAGAAGGACATTACAACATTTAAGCAAATAATCCCTTTCTTTTTAACTACATTTTCAAGTCAGGTTTCATACGACACGAACACAGAATTGGTAAAGGGAAAGTGTCCGGTCAAATGCTGTCGCAGATAAGGAAATATGGTGATCCCAGGCAATCTGAGTTGGTCTTCAGTGCAGTGATTCAGGCACTGGTGTTGATTGGCAGATCATTTTTGGAAGAACGCGGACTAGCTTTTGTCCCTTCTTGGAGAGCTCGACAGTTTATCCAGCACATTAACATGCATCCAGTACAATGAGACACCTCATGAAAACCACAGACTCCCACCAGAGATCAACTGCTTCTGGGGATGGAGATTTTCAAATTGAACTGTATTCCATCACCCGAGTTAGTGACAGCTTACGTGCTTAATTATTCAATTAATCCAATTCAAGTAATGTGACATTAATGTAATATTTAGAAGTTAGTAAATAGAAGCCCTCTGGTTCTAGGTTTCATCTAGAGATTATACTGTATACTGCCTTCGAGATTAGGTAGTACAGATTTGCATGTTTTAGTGCTCACACAATTTGCTGTCCGTACAAGGTGAGAAACGACAGCAGTGTTTCCTGTTCTAGAGGACTGAGGCAATTGCAATGGTTGCTCTATTATCTAAAACCTGTTTTGGGAATACACCCCAATCATACAGAAGTGGTATTGCATTGTGTGTCGGTATAATGACTCAATATCAATTAAAACCTCTTTGCACCAAGAGTTAACAAGGAAATTAATCCTCAGGCCCAGAAACCCCCTTCCACAAACCTCTCAAACAAACACTATAGCATGCTGTGTAAATCTTCCTCCAACACAAACAGTGGCTTAAACTGATTATAATTTGGCTCTGATTGCAATGGAGTACAGGTTTTAACATGATGATATTCTATTTCTTGTCCTGAGTTTCCAAACAGGGTTCACCCACAACAGTGACGTCCCTGCCGAATCATTACAGACTGACTCGAACATCAGCAGCTCCCGGTGAGCCAGAGCATTGGCCTGTGTGTCTGTATTCACTGGTGTCCCGCCTGGCTAGACTCCCAGCTCTCGTGTCCTCTGCTAAATACACTCCGTGACGGGGCTAAACATCCTTTGTTTAGACAGGCCGTGCGTCTAATTGAAATCTCGGACACGCGTCGATACTATGAGTAGCTGGAGTCCCTGAAGCCCACGGTGAAGCCAGCCAGCCGGACAGTTAAAAGTTCCACAGGGAGCAGAGATATTGACAGGACAAACTGGAGATAATGGGGGGGACGGCCTAAACCCCCTCCCGAGAGAGTTCATGACAATCATGGAGATGGAAGTGGGAGGAGGGGCGGTTGTGTGGAGCCAATAGGGAAGAGCCTGGAGAGGTCAATGTCCTGAGCCTAATTAAAAACATACCTGTTTGTGGTCTACACATATGCACTGTAATCAAGACTGGGAGGCGGGGGAGGAGAGAAATGAACATGCTAATAAACCCAGTCTAAATCAATAGTGGATTTTCGATTTTGTATTATTAAAATGAAAACTAATCTGGCTGAGCAAACTACTGATTAGCACTACTCTTCTGTGCATATGAAACCTGTAACATACATACATACAGACATTCAGCTGTAAACGAAATCAGTAACTTCCTTCACTGGAAACGGTTGTGGAGAATGATTTAGTTTGTTGAACATCGATTGGGTGCAGAGAGAACCGTCAGCTCGTTCAACTGAGGACAGGGGGTTGTAAACTTTGGACTCTCATTCCATTCCTCTGTATGACTACAATTGTGATTCCACTTATTTTAGATTATAAAATTATTGTTTTTACAAATTTTCACCACAGAATTGTCTCAAAGGTTTTTGTAGCATTATGATTTCTGATTATATAGCAACTACATTCATTTAGAAAATGTTTATCTGCCAATTTCCTTTCATAATAATCGAAGCCACTGGTAGGACACAGATTAGCGCACACCTCCCAGCCAAGAGGTAGAAACAAAACCGCTAAGCTGGGAGCAAAATGCCATAATATAACTGAGTACAAATGACCAATGGCCATTTCACAAACAAAGTACGTTTACTAGGGGCCAAAGCTGCTTTTGTTAGGGGGTGATTATATAGATCATCAAGGCAGGCTAAGGATCTTCAAGCAAATTATCATAATATTCAGCCAAAAATAAATAGCAAAACAGACAAATGTGCCAGTCAGTAGCTAGTGAAAGCATGCTGTCTCCCTCTGGTGGTCACTCTCAACAGCTACACCGGCAAGACTCAAACTCACCCAATACAGACAATTCAAATGTTTTGCAATCCGTGACACTATACTGGGCAGAAAAGCCAATAGCCAAGAAGATACGAATAACAATCTTCTAGAGCCCCAGATTTACATCTACACTGTGGTTGATCAAATCAGCATTTCCACCCAGTCTGAAAAGCACAACAAAAGGATGCTCTCCAAGATCCAAAAAGCTTTCGGCCTTCAGTCAACACAATCACATTTAAGGCTAGGCCGAATTAGAAGTCCCACCGGCAAATCTCAAATTATGAAGTTGTACCCTATTGCATTTTGCTTATTAAATAGTAGAAAGCGACTTCTAGAAATAAATGAAAGTGACAGGGAACAGATGTGTTCTTTGCATTTCGTGGGTAGGTCTAAGTTTTACTGTCTAGACCTCTGTCTGACAGTGAGGCGCTAGAAAGCAGGGTTGGGGGGTCTCAGGACTGGATCAATGAGAAGTGCAAGTTATTACAAGAAACAGTATGATACACTAGTGTCTTAAGCTGTGAACTGCGCAGATGGCAAAGATGCTTGTATGCAAACCCAATTCTTTTTTTCCATGGTCTGCCCTTCTTTCTTAGGTCATGTTTGCAAGTGTGAAGTGAAAACCGCTCAAGTGGTTTCAAATTGTTTTGCTCCACAATCAGTGTCTTATACAGCTCTTTAACTCATGATCTGCAGACTCAGGCTAACACTGTATGAATAACGAACATAATTAGCCTGGTTGTAGCTGTGTGAGTCCAGCTGCTTACATTTCACTCGTGGGCTTTGAAACAATACGTCATCATAAGAGGATCCTGTTCTCAGGAGCCTAGAAGGTCATTCCAGGCCCTGCTCTCCAGCGCTGGGTCTCCACTCACCTTGGCCAGGACAGAGATGTATCGCTTGAGGGCCTGCAGGGAATCTGTGCTGATCTGGGGGTGTCCGGCCACCTCCATGCGCAGGGAGTAGTGCAGCGCCGACTCCAGGTCTGCCATGTACACCCGCCTCCTGCCAACACAGCACAGCTCACTGCGCGCCTCTCTACAGCAGGGCTCACTTAAACCACAGCATCTTATCAACTGGGGGGTCAATAATGAGATTCACAGTGAAGAGCTGAGGTGCCGTGAGAATCTCAGGACCCAAACTGTTCACCCCCGTGTCACAGCACCTCCACACAACACACCGAGACCTGCAAACCCCACGTTTACTCATTTTCCAAGAAATACATGGTTATCTGCACATGGCAGTACTGTGTTACAGACCAGAAATGGAAGAACAAAAACAACTAAAGCCAATCCAAGTTTAATACACAGCTCTGTCTGTTGAGCACGCTGCTGGAGGGGAGTCCATATAGAGACTGTGACGGGGGCTTCTTTGAACAGGGATACATTTATTTCCTATTTCCAGTGAAAAGGAGACAAAGCTGTGGAAAGGCTGCAACCTCCCAGTAGGTTGAATTAAAGATAGAAGAGAAAAACAGCAGCTCCTCTAAACGAACACTTTGACTTTGAATGTTTGAAGGTGCTGTGTGTAACGTCCCTCACCCAGGGTATGGAGGACTAAGGGGGCATCTTAACTACAGCGGTTTTCTGTGCTGCCCACAGACTTCACTGTGTGTCCGAGCTCTGTCCTGCTCCTTACCTGTTGAACTCCCTCCACTCCTGGTTAGTGGCATTGGCGACCAGGGTTACAGTGCCCTGCTGTGGCTTTCCCGCCCGCCGCACCGTAGGCAGTCGCTGGAGGACGTAGGAGTAGAACGTGCGCGCCTCCACGTGCCTGGGGAGGACAGCAAGGGAGCAGCATTAACCGCAGGGCTCCTTCCTCGGGAAAAACTGCCTTTTCACAACGAGGCAGGTGTCCTGGTCTCATTCAAGGAGGGGCAGCTCTGGAGAAAGCCCTGCTGAAGTCAGTGATGAAACTAAGCTGGCAGTGTGCATTATAGCTCGATACAAAACCTAGAACATGACCACAGACCACCGAGATGGGGAAAGCTGCTGCAAGTGAAGAGCGATATGTGAAACACAGGCACTGTTGTATGCCAACACAAAAATGTTTAATTCCCCGCCACCCCCCCCTCCGGATTTGCCTATATTGCCCACGGCTCAGCGCGACAGGTAGGCCACAGCTTAATCAGTCTGCGTTCATCGCCGCTCTGCTTTTCAACAGATGGCAGTGGGAGATATCATCATAGATAATTTTCCCCTCCACCGCCCCTGGCAATGAAAACGCTACACTTTGTTTTCCTGTCTCTGCCCAACAGCGAGAGGAGGCGAGAGAGAGGAGAGAAACAAGGCCTTCACCTGCAACTGTAGCCTGGGACTCCATTACACTTGACTAGGGCCTATTCATCCCTGGCAGTCCCCAGAGCACAGCGGCACACTGGTGGGGGGAGCAGAGGGACTGTGTTCACCTGGGAGCCCGTGTGTGACAGCTCCATGACCCAGAGTATCAATCATCCATTCACACGGAGAGGCTGCCATCTGCCATCGTGCGTTTCTGGGCCATTTGGCAGGTGAGCCGCAGTAAAAGGCTGGCTTTGTTTTCAAGCAACAGATTAAAAATCTTTTCCCTCCTGTACACTCCCCAAAAATAAAATAAACCAGTCATAAATCATTTTTGCATGTGTGAAGTGAAAACACTTTTTGGTGCCAAGTTATTAAAATTAAAAGGCAAAAAAAAAACTTGACTTATTCATAAGGTAGGGAAGCTTCATTTTGGTAACAAGCAAGAAAGCCTGTTAACTATGAATAATTGCCTGCATTATAATTCCACAATCAACACACACACACACACACACACACACACACACACACACACACACACACACACACACACAAAACAAACCTGTCCTAATTAGAAAACGATTTAAAGGAAGTCATTTGTACCCAACAGATATGTTACAATCATACAAAGAATTAACTGTTTATAGATTGTAACCACACGATTAAAGGAAAACCTGCCAAACTACTGCAGGTTTCTTGCACAATGGCTTGTTGACTGCCTTTCCCACAAAATATAGCACACATTGATGGTATATTTGAGGACGTTTGGGGCTTTTTTACATTTTGTTTCGAAAGTATTAACCACTTCAACTCCAGATTAAAAACCCTTCCCAGGTACCAGCTTTTGAAAATAATGATAATAATGTCTGAAATGGTTAAAAATGTAAATATATGATGAATGAAATACAAAAACATAATGAACCAAAATAGTTTTCCATTAACCATTTACGCTCCCGTGTACTACATATCCATGTTCAGTAAAGAGAACAAAGAAAACAACGCCAATGCAATATAAATAACTTTAGTTTACAATATTATACATTAAAATAAATCCCTAACTTTTGTAATAATAAAAACAATAAACAATACAATAAAACACAATTAAACGAAACACTGAAACACAAATACAGATGATACGCAACACACTGGAACTCATGAACATAATGAACAATACACTGAAACGCTATAATAAACAATGAACAGTAATTATCAACTAAAACTCAAATCACTATCAAACCCTGTGCCATCACTGGCATGCTCTGTGCCATTTATTGAAATGTTCATTACAATAAACTTGGAAGACTGCTACCGGGATCTGCGCAGCATTGTGATGGATCTGGCTGCGCAGACTCTGCTTCATTGCCTTCCATTCAGCACTGTTATGAATGCATTATGTCACAGCACTGTATAGCTTTTTCAAAAAATTACATAACTAAAACTAAACAAGTACAACTAACAATAATAATATAAAACTCAGTGTATATAGTGGTAAAAGGTGAATGTAGGGCTGTGCGATATGACGATATATATCGTATGACGATAGAAAAAGGTCTATCGTTTCATATTATGCTATATCGTTTATATCGTAGTGTCGCAAACTGCAATCTTTAGGCAGTATTTTTCGTCATTAGGACGCTTTGTGTTCTTCCCGGTTCTTCCACACGTGCTGGATGCGGCAAGAATTGAGCCTCAGAAACAGACAGACAAGAGGAGAGAGAAGAGACACAATAACCAACACAAGCAAGAGACACTTTAATGCGCAAGCGCACACGGTCCGCCCCGCTCTCGTCGCCGGGCTAAACTCGATCTGCCAGCACCCCCCACCCCCGCTAATTTAGACTGATATAATTTGTATAACATTAATAATAACGTTTGTTTGCATTTTAATCAATTGGAAAGCAATGCAAACACATGCAGAAAGTATCGTTTTATTTTTATTAAGATGGTGAAGTGGTTCAACAGTTGTATTATTATTAATATAACTATTTTGTATTAACGTGTGCTGTACTTGTAAGCAGAATCGAGACGACAGTCAGAAAGAAATGTCTCTGTCTAGCAGATGTTAATGCGCCACTGTAAACCCGGCTGTGCTAAATCTACCTTAATCTGCACCTTACAACGCATGTGTTGCGTGATCACTGTTACTTGTGTTATTGTGGTTATGTGGCAGTAAATCATACTGTGTATATGTATATATGTGCTCTGAGGAAGATAAGTCGAAACGCGTAAGCATTATGATGTTCACTTTCTCTAATAAATAATTTTCGAGACATCTGTGAATATGGACTGTTTTTAGACGGGAGCTGCTGTACCATCCTAATATAATATGCATAATTGTTCTATATAAAATCCCTGGGATAAGGAACCCCGCATTTAAGATTTATTAAAACTATTGTAACGTCAGCTTTTAAAGTTATGTATATGTGTGTGTGTGTATATATATATATATATATATATATATATATATATATATATATATAGATAGATATATAGATATAATTTATATATCCCATAACAACATAACACACGTAATAGTAATCACACACCACTTGCACTGTAATGTGTTGCATTCTGCATATATTTACCATGACAGCCTGCATGTAGTATTTGTTAGTTTTGCTTATTGAAGGATTAACGAAATACTTGTAGTTTGAATGTTTTTGGTCTTATTTTGTGGCTTGATTGGATGAAAACAAGAAATAGAGATATATATCGTGTATCGCCCAAACTTCTAAAAATACCGAGATATTATTTTTAAGTCATATCGCCCAGCCCTAGGTGAATGGATTGTCGGAATATACACAAGACTTCTAGACCCGCACAGGTACACTGGAAGCTCTAAACGAACGAAACCTGAAACGGCAGACAAAGAAGCCACTGACAGAAACTTGACGTAGGCATGGTACTGTGTGAGGGTTTTCATTTGACCTATGTGCGGACGTCATGGTGCTGAAGTGGTTAAAATGTTTTTAACTGGCTTTTTGAATATTTACATTTTTGTGATGGCAAACTAGGGACAAAAAGGCTTTGAAAACACAGTTGGCAAAACCATCCATTTTAAGATAAAACTGATAAATATTGACATTAAAAGAAGGAATAGTGAAGTACAGCACACAGGCATGGAGTATGTCTGAATAAACTAATGTGGGATAAAGGCCTTTTAACATACACAGCCATGAAAAATAATCAGAACTCTATAAAACAGAAGCTGAAGTAAATCCTGGCGATGCACTGAAATGCACAGAACCTGTTATGGTTTAGATGCAATAATGCTAAACTGGCGCATGCAGGTCTAGAGCATGTGGTGCTGGGACTGCAACCAGGGCTGAGAAAAGAAGGGTGTGAAATGAAAGCAACATCGGTGGCTGTGCAGATTCAGATTTGTCATCGCCTCATTCAAAATGGGATGGAAATGGCATGAGTAGAGGCATCTCAGCATGCGGCTGTGTGGGAGTCGCTCTCCCTGTGTCTTGAAACCCTCAGAGGCTGTCTTTAAGGCCCAATGCAGGGATATTTTGGTTTTAGTTTACAGACTGAAAATGTTCCAATTCTTCCTGTATCTTGGATCAGGTTGTATTGTTTCCCAGTGAAATGGTGGGTGTCTATAGAAGTGACTTAGCTCCTGGGCAATGTCAGAGGTGCAAAAGATCCTGGGTGTGGTCTGGTGGGGCAGGGGCACTTACACATTGAGCCTGGCGAAGGTCCCGTTGGCGTAGTAGAGGTAGCAGGAAGGGAAGTCTGTGACGGCCATCTTGGAGACCAGGCCCTGCTCGGTGTTCAGCACCCTCCTCACCGCGATGTTCTCGTACTGCAACAGATCCAGCGTGACCTGAGGGGACACCTCACTGTCAGCAGCCCGTCTTCAGCCTCCCGACCACCACACCCTCACGTCACACTCAGCCCCGGGATCTCTCCACACAGCCTGTGCAGCGTCCTTACCATTCACAAGTTTTACACTATGCTCTCATGTGACACACCTTTACCCACCTTTACTACACTGGACCAGGGCAATACCATGGCATGCTACGTTAAATAATGTTTATTTCCTCATAATAAACATAATTTAACAATAAATTCTGTTACAGTAAAAATCAAGTCAAGATAGTAGATAGTAGCATCATTTTGATCAGAATCACTGACTACCCTGACTAATATACACCAAGTTCAGTTTCTCCGTTTGTCGTTGTTCCCGGGCTCACCTCTCGACCCACATATGAATCTGCCGTCTCAAAGATGAGCGCCAGGTAGCCCCCATTGGTTGTTTCCCAATAGTTGTCGATCTCGGCCTCACTGGAGAAGAAACAGAAGCACACAGATGACTGGAAAGCATTCACTGAACAAACTCGAGCTGCGACACCTCCCGAGTCCATCCCATTCCACTGTACCTCATTCCTGAACGCTCTGCTGGATACTGTCGGAGAGGCTTCTGCCCCACTTGGTATTAGAGAAACGCAACACTGAAGCAGCTTGCTGGGAAAACCCAGGGTAATCAACAGCCATTTCACTTTCCTTTGACTCAATGAACAGACCCTTTCAAAATGCAGTGGTGCCTCTTCCCTGGACTGTGAATTATTATTAAGTTTTTATGTCTTTATCCAAGGCCAGTTATATGCTTTCCCCTCCTAAACCAGCCTACAATGTACTAGATGTGCACTACACTTAGTAGTGTAATTAACCAGCCACCAGCTGACATCCACTAATGATTAACGACGTGTCCTTAACAAATGCTACACCATTCCCATATGTTCACACTGTCTAAATGTATAATCCAATGCTTTGTTAATGAATCATTTAGGAACTGCACGTACAGAATTAAAAGTGTTACAGTGGGTTACAGGAAGTCCAGTGCGGCCCTCAGACCTCAGTTTCAGGAGTTCCACGAAACACAGAACGAATGTTTTCAACAAAGTCTGCTATAACTCGCCCTTCTTTTCATTTCCTGTATGGCTGATGTCAGCACGATAAACACTGTGGCTGTGGGAGGAAGCACCCGACTGCGTGTGTTTCGGACGATACTGAGAGAGAGGAAGAGTTTTGCAGTGATCGAGAATGAACGGGAAATTACTACCTCCAGGCCTTGAAATGCACAGGTTTTGAACTCTGCTTTGAGTAGATTTTGAAGAAAACATCAAAGCTTAAACCTTGGATTAATTAAGTAACAGAGTGAGACTGAAACAAAAAACAGAAAACAGTTGCCCTGAAATACTGGGGATAACCATATTCTGTTTTGGGGGACCATTTTACAGAGTATATGAGAGTAAAACCCAATCCAACATCAAGAGTATAGTAGATTACTATAGCCCTTTTACCATTGAGATATGATCTACATAATACACTGTTTGTGAGCAAGGTGATACTTGCAGTTATTGCCCAAGCAGCTGCAGCAGCAGTGTTAAAAACTATGGTCAACACAGACAAGTATAGCTCTGTTCACGCAGGTAATAGCTCTTATTACTGTTTTCATTGTTGCTGATGTATTGAAAAATGCACACACAAAAATACATATACGTACACTCAATTTTGAAAGTCAGCTATATATTTTTCATTACAACAATTCCTACTGTAGAAGAACAAAACAAGAATGGTGTATTTAGGAATGCACTATGTTACTTCTGTGTTTTTGAGGAAAATTGTCACTGTTTTTCTACCTTTGGTGTCCTAGTCAAAACAGTGGCCTTCAAATGGACAGAACGGAGCCTGGGACCTGGAGTTTGCCCCCTCCCGTTTGGCGCGACTGTGGGTGCGAGCCGGGGGATGCAGTCGGACTCCAGGCTCAGTGTGAATAGGAGGGCCGAGTCCTACCTGGCTGGCTCGAGGGGCGGGCAGGCGGGGGGCCAGGTGTGTCCGTGTGACTCCAGGAGGTCAATGACTTGCTGCCGCAGCCCCTTCACATCACTAGAGACACCTGCGGAGCAGACGGGAGGGAAGGGGACTCTGAACTTTCAACCTACTTAGAGTATTGTGACCCATTCACAGCTAGAGAGTTTGCGTTAAAAAACTTTAGAAAACGTCTGTTCTAAGACTGACATCAACCCTTTCCCAGATTGTTAAGCCTCCTTACAACCCTAGACAGTCCCGGCAGGTTTCACAGATAAAGCATGGAATCACCACTTCATAAAGAGGAGAAACATTTTGTTCTGATCAATGAAGCAGGTGACTTAATATATGAATTAATTTTGAAGCTCCACTTGGAAAATGTCTCAAGCATTTTAAGACAAGTGGGATTTTCATTTTAATTTTGATGTGGTTTTATTGTTTTTGATTTGTATTTAACAGTCAATGCAGCATACGACCTTCATCACTAAAGGAAATTAAATGAATCCACTAAGAATATTCACTTAAATTTCCTGCAATTTCAGAGCTCTACCACTTTTTACACCATTTTCAGAGTTGTTTTAACAAAGTCAAGTGTATTCTATAAATGTTGTCATGAAAACTGAGGTATATCAAAATGAATTCATATCTTGCTTATCCAGTGTCTGAAATACTAATCTTTTACTTTACTCCTTTCAGCAACCAGCACTCCATCCCAAAGAAAAGTGGAATTAAAGAAGTTTACACAGAAACATCAGGATGGCTCATGTATAGGAATTGAAGTGCTTTATTTGTATTTACAATTGCAGAGCTCCTCTTGTACAACTGTCAATTTTGTGTGGATCACCAATAATTCATCTTGGCAGGGTGGTGGCTAAATTATAACGCGAGGCTACAGCTGAGCTGCTGCTGTGCTTGTCTCGCTAACCACAGTGTGTGTGGCTGGAACGAACAGGGCCCACTGCTAATTACAGCCTACTGTAGTCGCCCCATAAGGGATAAAGGAACATTTTAAGACAATGGCTATGGCATTAAACGTATAAAAAACTGAGGAGAAAAAATAATAAATAAATAAGTAAATAAATCAAAACACTGATGCTCAAAACTGCACTATAGGGGTGGGATACAACACTCCTTTCTGGGGCTGAACTGGGGTTTTCATGAATCATGAATCACCGCTGCACCATTATTACACTAACACCATAGTGTGGCAGCGGGTTTGTCATTTTGAAGACAACGATAACAAATAATCATATAACACATGCTACTTACCTTCAACTAGCTCTCCCTTGGATCCGGGCTTTGAGTAAGCATGGAAAAACTGCAGGAGAGATGCATGAAGAAACAAATCATTAGGCTTCCAGATTAACAGATGAGGTGGGGGGGGGGTATTTGGGATTCGGGAGCCCTGTGACACTACTCCACAGGATAGACAAGGCTGGATTTATTTACTACTATAACAAATATTGACTATTGACAGACTATTGTGGTTTGCATTGTATAAAAAAGGTATTTATTATACCCAGCCACACTGTTGATTCTTTGGATCCTTAAAGAGATGAGTGCTATTCTAGAATCAGACACTAGGTACCAAATCAGTATGACGTTCTTCTTATGTTTCCATGTATAATGTGACAGGGCACAGACAAAGAGCTCTTGGTCCGTTAGCCTGCTAAAGCGCCCCGGCTGAAAAGGAATAGCCTCCTTTCACTTCAAACGCAATTATTAATAACTAAAGCAAACTAACAGACAGGACATTGCTACACAATCAGCTGTTTCGTAGTCAACATCTATACATCGCTTGTGCATAGGTCTGGTTCTGAAATTGTTACTGCACTCTTTATTGAAATACATTCCCTCCTTTAGGTGTACTACTGTTGCCCAGGTCATTTACTATATGACAGACAAGATCAAGTTACACTGTATCAAACACCATAATAAGCATTCTTTGCTTGGAAGGGTCGCACATGCTTCAAATTCCACACATCCAGTCATTATTTAAGGATGCATAAACAAGGAGAGCCCTAGCAATCAGGAATTTAGGATGAAACTTCAAGCCCTGCCAAACATTTTAAGAACTACAAATCATCCTTATAAATCGCTCAGCTGCATTGTGTTTCCTTTTAGATTTTAGTATCCACTATATTTTGGCAGCTGAAGGTTATGTAACAGAACTTTTGCAAATGTGAAAATAAAAAGCCACGGGTTGGGTCTGAAGTCATGTTCTACACTCGCCCCTCCATTACTGTAACCACACAGGCAGCGCTGAGGCCTGGCATATCTCTAAAGAGCTGAACATTAAAAGTGCCCTTGCTTTGAAAACAGCCAACATCAGGACAGCTACCGTAAGAGATGCAACAGCCGGGGCGAAAACCACTTCCCCTGTCAACAGCCACAACCAACAGATCACAATCAGCGTGTGACTTGGAAGAGATGAAGTCAACACTGAGGACAGCAACAGCGTTCGCGGCACTGTGGAGGTAGAGGGAAAAACACACACGAAAAACAGTGTGTAAGCATGAGTCCCCTTCATGGATGGGGAAATTATTTGTAGTCACCCTCAGTACAGGGAGGAGGATAAAAAAAAAAAAAACATTTGTTACCGAACAATTCAATGTAACTAAAAGGAGCAGTTGTCTACATATCTGTCACAACTTTATATGAAGACGCACTTTATAAATAAAGACAATCTGGATAGACAAAGGATCGAAGGAGATCGCAGTAGATGGGAGAGTAACATGACCATGACAAAGTGTGGCTAACTACAGGCTTTTAGAAATGCAATGAAAAGTAAAACAGTGCAACCCCACATTACTCCTTTCAGACTGATCATTATTCTTCTACTTTAGACTTGGAAGTGGCAATTCCCTTCAGCTCCTTCAGTGAATATAACTTGGATCCCAAATATGATCCCAAATGTTTAATTTTATCTTACAAACAACCACCGAGCTATGCCAGTGCATTCAATTAAACCATACCTTTACCAATGGCATTCACTGTAACAATAAAAGCAGGTGACCCCCACCTTTCATCCAAAACTCCCCGTTCCCCTTCATTTGAAAAACCACTCAGAGAAGAACCTGAATTAAGAAGCATATTTATAGATTCACTGTGATGTGGGACAGTGCCCTGTCTAGAAGCCTAATCACAATGTATGGGATGGGACTGCGAGTAGAAATAGTAATCAGCCTACACACACACACACAGACACATGCGCGCACATTACTTAATTTAACTGTATATTGCTTTGTTAGTTAAATTAAGGATTCAATTAAGCAATTAAGACCTCAGTTGGAACAAAAACCAGCAGGGCAGGGGGTACTCCAGGACTGGTTTGAAAACCACTGACTTTCAAGATAACGTGACAGAAGTCTGGCTTTTTCCATTCCTCGAAGCAATCTCAAAGTCCATCTGACTAAATTATCATAGAATATAGCCTGACTTAAATTATCAGATTAACTGAATCAGGTTGATTAGCCTGATAATTCAGGTTAAACCAGGTATGAGGAACGGGCCCCTGCTCTCCCACATCCAGCTCAAACTTCTCACGCTTCCAGACCCTGCTGGGGGTGCGGTCAGGGCAGCCTGAGCCACAGACCTCCTCTTGCGGCCACACACAGAGATTTAAACAGGCACATACATGCCCTTAGCGTGCTCTGGTTACTACACACCTCATTCCTTGCAAGCTGCACTATGTGCAATTTGCATGACTATACTGATATTGTAATTTTCCAAGCCAATGCATTATTTCATTAAAATAAAAAGGGGTGTATATATGCATTATACATTTACACTGCCTATTACCATTGGAGGCCATTAGGGAACACAATATGACTCATGCTCATGCACATGCTCTTGTCTTTTGGTGCAACACAAATATACCTCCCCATGGTGCATCCATGCCTCAGGATTGAGCAGGTGTGAGTGTGGGGAAATAATGAGGAGAAATACCTACTGAGCATACAGGACAGGGGAGAAATTAAACATGTGTGCAGACACTGGTTTTGAAAGTAGTTTCTTTTTAATTTAATTTTAGTTTCTGTGCTGTTTCAGTGTCTAATACTGCAAATGATGGATATGAATAAGAGGTCCCCAGGAATGTTTTATTTTTATACCTAGAGTTAAGACTTCTTGTGGTAATCAACCTGAATCAACCTGAATGTGGCAGACACTCTGCGGTTCAATGAACAGACGGTCACAACTTCTCCCACAGAAACACCGGGTGTGGTGAGGAGACCTCTAGCAGTTCAAACAATTTCCTGGTTTGAGTTTCAGTTGGATTGACACGGATCATTAGTGCCAATGAGAAGTGCCTTTCATCACAAGTGTACAAAGGGAGGAGATGTTATTTGTATTCGTTTTTCTTTCCTGTGACTGCAAATATGCAAAGAGAGTGAAGAGTCAGAAAAGAGTACGGAGAGCACAGACAGCTCTTCCCAAGTGTCTGAAAACCACCATGGTGATAACACACCAGACTGCAACACTAACACTAAGCCATTGTGTTCTCTTCTCCAATGAAACAGATGAGATTACAGCTCGGTTGGCTGACTGATCTTCATTCTCAAAACAAGATAATTGTTTTCCCTTCGTTGTTGTTAATATTGTTTCAAACAAAAGTTACAAATGAAGACACTGCACTGTGCTCCCCTCCCATGTTATATTATCATTTATTTGGCTGCTGCTTTTATCAAAATGCACTTACAGGGGTATTTAATATTATACATTATTCATTCTATGAAAACATCCCGGATTGGCATTAACATAAGAGTCGGCCCCTTTCCATCATTCACAGCCCCCCTCAGTGTCTCCGTACCTTTATAGTGGGGTATCGGTTAACTCCGAAACGGATGCAGGTGGGCCTGTTGATCTCCTCTGCACAGTCCAAGGCTGCGAGATCCACAGCGGGCTTCCACTCTGGAACACAACACACACAAGAAGACATCCACGACACGGGTGAGACCCAAGAAGACATCCGAGACACAGGCGAGACAGTGTGCAGTGTTGTGTGTGAGGGATGTATCAGTCCCCCCCCTGTGCTATAGCGGTTTGTGCTAGTTGACTTTGGTATCAAACAGAAAACAAATTTGAGCCTTGTGTTCCTGTTAACACTCTTTGCATACATACATGTAACTATAAAAATGCCACATTTTGCACAGTACTTCCTGCGGGTGTAACTCTGCCAACATGGGCCACTGCACACAAACCTGACGGTGCTTTGAAAACTCATCGGTTGCAAGAAAAAGTAAAAGTAAAAGATGTTGTACCCTATTGCTTTTGGATTGATAACAAACATAAAGCAGCTTCTAACAAGAAATGGACACACAAAAAGTATAATAACCTCCTTACTAAGAAGATCATTCAACCTGCTGAAGCATTTGATTTCCTAACTGTATTTCCTTCTAACCTGTGCAAGACTGAAATGAGCCCCAAATATTAAACTGAACTACTGAGCCTGAATGCGGATGTCTGTTACGTAGCGCTTGAATACTGAAGTGGAAGGTGATGCAGCCATCGATCCATTTCATTTACAGTATACAGAGAAACAGTGAATTTACACTGAACATCAGAAAATCTAAAAACTACATGTATGATCAGACTGAAAAAAATGAGCTGCTCCACCAGGGGGCAGCTTACTAATTCTCCCAGCTGTTCAGAGATCCCACCCAGTTCAGGGCTGCAGGTGCAACAGTTACTCTACATTCACTTTCACAAGAGCAGACCTGTGCCTGACGCCACCACTAAACCAGTAACAAGTGGATAATAAGGGTAAGAGAGAGCGATCAAATCCATCCCTTAAGTACCACAACCGCAGAAAAGAACACAAGAAAAACTTTCAAGAAAATATCCCTTCTGGTGATACCAAACATGACACACACAGGGGTGTCTTCAGTTATTGATACGGAGTTTGCTCCCGTTAGCAAGTATCATAGGCAGAATAAACGAGTTGGCACAGGTAGCCCCTCCAGCATCAACACCCATTGGTTCCCAGTGACTCCTGGCAGCCATGCTCTTGACCCATGAAAAAATCTGCAAAACAATTAAGGCTCAGTTCAATCCCTGTGCATAAACACATACAATTAAGCATTTGTCCCCTCAATGAAATGCAACTGCCCACTCAGAAACCACCCCTGGGCACTGCTGCCGAGACCATCCGTGTCAATAAGGCTTCCCCACTCATTTAAGCATCATTACGGATGACTACTGAAAGTTAATCATAGGAAAGGTGGTCAGTATAGACCCCTCTCCTGTCTCAGCAGTTCTTCAATCACTGCCAAGCCCTGCAGCAGCTCTTCAGTGTGTAATGCCAGTCATGCCAGTGGGGGTGGTCGCCCTCTCGGACACCAGCTGGATAGTTTAATAATCATTTGGTACCACACAGGTTATACAATCTGGTGACTGAAACACGACCATGTTTCATAAATAAAGCACGTCTCCTGAAAGACAACTTTTGTTATTCGTTTACGTCTATGTCCCTCTTGCCATTCATGGGTGAGTCCACCTGCCACTCATGTCCAGTCTCAGTGTCCCTCTGAAGCGTGTTAGTGGACGCGTCTCAGCCCTGCACACTGTTCAAGATGCTCACTGTGCAAACCGGCACCCCGTCAGTCTACAGCCTGTCAACAACGCGTGTGCAAAAACGCAACATACGGACTACGAGGAGACCTTTCCATTCACACCAAACACGGACTTTTTGGACAATAAGAACGACGAAGGCAGATCGTGCCCATGCACCCAGCCCGTTTAGAGACCAAAGCCAGCGCAGCAGACACGCACAGGAAGAAAAGTTTCGAAGCCCGAGCTCGCACGGCGCACGGACCTGTGATGTCCCGGGCCAGGCGCTTCCAGACGGGCGCAAAGCCCACGCAGTGTCCGCACCACGACGCGTAGAACTCCAGCAGCAGCGCCCGGGACGAGTTCCCCAGCAGCGCGTCGATGCCGTCGGGGTCCGGCAGCAGCACCTGGTCGCTGGCGGAGTACAGGCCGGCCTCGGCGGGCAGCGGGGACAGCAGCAGCAGCAGCGGCAGCAGCAGCGGCGGCGCGGAGGGGCGAGGGGTCCGGGGCGGCGCGGGGCTTCGAGACGTGGCAGAGCCGCGGTGCTGCGCCATCTTCCGTGTCTGTTTCCCTGCGAACAACAGGCTGCGGCCGGAGCCTCGACCGAGGGATGCAAACTTTGTTTCTCTTCCCCCTCAGATGAGCGGAGAGGAGGAGCCGGAGTCCCTCTCTCTCTCACCGCGAACACTCACTGTCGGTCTGCGCGCTGCACAGGCTGCTCGCGTCTGCTGTTTTGGAAAGCAAACTTTGTATCGATGTATTATTTCATCAAAACACTTTTAGCCACTCGCTCGCAGCTGCCATAACTGTTCGTGAATATCCTGCGTGCCATTGCAACGTCAGATGGTGTGAAGTGTGTTGCAGCTGATCAAACATCGCTGCACTGTTCTGCGCAGATCTGCAGAATCCCCCGATCCCATTGGCGGAGCAGCGCAGACCCGCGGACTTCTGCGCCGCAAACCTGAAAACCGTTCACAGTCGAACCCAAGCACATTTGATTGACCAGCTATTCTGAATAGCAATCATTTCAATGCACTCGTATATTTTACGAGATTATTTTCCGCCTTCCATCAGATAACTATACAAGACACTTTTTTACGTTTCTAACCCGAACAAATATGTACACAAACATGTATCTATAGGAGGTGAATTCGTTTTCTTTAGCTGCACATTTAACAAGGTTTCACGGAAACTTCAGCTGTGAAATGTATTGGCCAGTATGAATTTACTTCCAGTAGCATGTATTTTCTAGAATATAAGTGTATTATGTTGCAATAACTTCTGCATTGTTTCCCCCTCTGTAAAATATCACATTCGTGACTACTCCAAAACTAGAAGCAAAAATAAGGCAAGAGAAATGTTCCACTGGGTAAAATAATGGCTGAAGAAACACCCTTTGTGTGGTTCAAACCGGGCTCTGGTGCCCCCAGGTTAAATCCAGTTTGATTGATGTATATAATAATGTCAGAGGGGCAAATGTTTATTATAGATGCAATTCCATTAGTGGAATAAAGTTGCTGTTCTGTAGTAACAGTGTCACAGTAAGTTGGCTGCCCTGTCAGTACAGCACTAAAGCACGGACATTATACTGTCATTTTTCTGGTTCTTACGGTTTTTCATTTGGGCTGGTAATGGAATATTATATATACACACTCACCTAAAGGATTATTAGGAACACCTGTTCAATTTCTCATTAATGCAATTATCTAACCAACCAATCACATGGCAGTTGCTTCAATGCATTTAGGGGTGTGGTCCTGGTCAAGACAATCTCCTGAACTCCAAACTGAATGTCTGAATGGGAAAGAAAGGTGATTTAAGCAATTTTGAGCGTGGCATGGTTGTTGGTGCCAGACGGGCCGGTCTGAGTATTTCACAATCTGCTCAGTTACTGGGATTTTCACGCACAACCATTTCTAGGGTTTACAAAGAATGGTGTGAAAAGGGAAAAACATCCAGTATGCGGCAGTCCTGTGGGCGAAAATGCCTTGTTGATGATAGAGGTCAGAGGAGAATGGGCCGACTGATTCAAGCTGATAGAAGAGCAACTTTGACTGAAATAACCACTCGTTACAACCGAGGTATGCAGCAAAGCATTTGTGAAGCCACAACACATACAACCTTGAGGCGGATGGGCTACAACAGCAGAAGACCCCACCAGGTGCCACTCATCTCCACCACAAATAGGAAAAAGAGGCTACAATTTGCACAAGCTCACCAAAATTGGACAGTTGAAGACTGGAAAAATGTTGCCTGGTCTGATGAGTCTCGATTTCTGTTGAGACCTTCAGATGGTAGAGTCAGAATTTGGCGTAAACAGAATGAGAACATGGATCCATCATGCCTTGTTACCACTGTGCAGGCTGGTGGTGGTGGTGTAATGGTGTGGGGGATGTTTTCTTGGCACACTTTAGGCCCCTTAGTGCCAATTGGGCATCGTTTAAATGCCACGGCCTACATGAGCATGTCCATCCCTTTATGACCACCATGTACCCATCCTCTGATGGCTACTTCCAGCAGGATAATGCACCATGTCACAAAGGTCGAATCATTTCAAATTGGTTTCTTGAACATGACAATGAGTTCACTGTACTAAACTGGCCCCCACAGTCACCAGATCTCAACCCAATAGAGCATCTTTGGGATGTGGTGGAACGGGAGCTTCGTGCCCTGGAAGTGCATCCCACAAATCTCCATCAACTGCAAGATGCTATCCTATCAATATGGGCCAACATTTCTGAAGAATGCTTTCAGCACCTTGTTGAATCAATGCCACGTAGAATTAAGGCAGTTCTGAAGGCGAAAGGGGGTCAAACACAGTATTAGTATGGTGTTCCTAATAATCCTTTAGGTGAGTGTGTGTGTGTGTATATATATATATATATATATATATATATATATATATATATATATATATGTATGTATGTATGTATGTAAGATGCAAAAACAAATAGTGTTGCCCAATAGCCAAATTTAGATTTTAGTGGTCATTCCAAGCCGAAGGGACATACTCAGAAAGCAGATACTGTCCTTGCATCCTAGAGGTTTCCTGGTGTAAGAAGAGCACTCAGATCTATGTTCAGGAACACAGTTGTGCGTCACAGTCGTTGCAGCAGAACACAGCTGGTTTCCAGTGTCTTCTGCTCCAGTGAAATGTAAACTATTACTCAATGTTTACCTAAAGGGAGAGTGTCCATTTACAAGTTCACATTATGCCACTTGCACTAAATAAACAATACATGATGTTGGAGGAATCTTTAAAACAAATAACACAGTCCTATCAGTAGAAATGTTTATATATACAGTAATGTGCAAAAGGTTTAGGCAGGTGTGAAACAATTCTGTAAAGTAAGAATGCTTTCAAAAATAGACATGTTAATAGATTATATTTATCAATTAACTAAATGCAAAGTGAGTGAACAGACGAAAAATCTACATCTAATCCATATTTGGTGTGACCACCCTTTGCCTTCAAAACCGCATCAATTCTTCTAGGTACACTTGCAAACAGTTTTTGAAGGAACTGGGCAGGTAGGTTGGCCCAAACATCTTGGAGAACTAACCACAGTTCTTCTGTGGATTTAGGTAGCCTCAGTTGCTTCTCTTTCTTCATGTTATCCCAGACAGACTCGATGTTGAGATCAGGGCTCTGTGGGGGCCATACCATCACTTCCAGGACTGCTTGTTCTTCTTTATGTTGAAGATAGTTCTTAATGACGTTTGCTGTATGTCTGGGGTCGTTGTCATGCTGCAGCATAAATTTGGGGCCAATCAGATGCCTCCCTGATGGTATTGCATGATGGATAAGTATCTGCCTGTACTTCTCATCATTGAGGAGACCATTAATTCTGACCAAATCCCCAACTCCATTTGCAGAAATGCAGCCCCAAACTTGCAAGGAACCTCCACCATGCTTCATTGTTGCCTGCAGACACTCATTCGTGTACCGCTCTCCAGCCCTTCAGTGAACAAACTGCCTTCTTCTACAGCCAAATATTTCACATTTTGACTCATCAGTCCAGAGCACCTGCTGGCATTTTTCTGCACCCCAGTTCCTGTGTTTTCGTGCATAGTTGAGTCGCTTGGCCTTGTTGCCACGTCGGAGGTATGGCTTTTTGGCCGCAAGTCTTCCATGAAGGCCACTTCTGATCAGACTTCTCCGGACAGTAGATGGGTGTACCAGGGTCCCACTGTTTTCTGCCAACTCTGAGCTGATGGCACTGCTGGACATCTTCCAATTGTGAAGGGAAGTAAGCATGATGTGTCTTTCATCTGCTGCAGTAAGTTTCCTTGGCCGACCACTGTGTCTACGGTCCTCAGCGTTGCCTGTTTCTTTGTGTTTCTTCAAAAGAGCTTGGACAGCACATCTGGAAACCCCTGTCTACCTTGTGTCTTGTTGCTGTGCTCAGTCTTGCCACGGTGTATGACTTTTGACAGTAAACTATCACCTTATTAGCCGAGTCTGGCTGTTCCTCAACCAGTTTTATTCCTCCTACACAGCTGTTTCTGTTTCAGTTAATGATTGTGTTTCAACCTACATATTGAATTGATGATCATTAGCACCTGTTTGGTATAATTGTTTGATGATACACCTGACTATATGCCTACAAAATTCCTGACTTTGTGCAAATGTACCTAGAAGAGTTGATGCTGTTTTGAAGGCAAAGGGTGGTCACACCAAATTATGTAGATTTTTCTTGTCTATTTTTGAAAGCATTCTTACTTTACAACATTTTTTTCACACCTGCCTAAACCTTCTGCACAGTACTGTATATATGTAGTCCAAGGGCAGCAGACACCTGTCATTCCCACAATTAAGCACTGCAACACTGAGCTGAACCCATTCTTCCACCTGGGGAAGCCATGGATGCTTTTTAAAGTTTTTGTAAACTCCAAGAGAACAAACTTAGAGTGGATCATCACAATCATATCAACAACCTGCACATTTTGGGTTTTGGTGATGGAAACAATATTTATTGCCGCTCACATCTCATACAGTGAGGGAAAAAAGTATTTGATCCCCTGCTGATTTTGTACGTTTGCCCACTGACAAAGAAATTATCAGTCTGTAATTTTAATGGTAGGTGTATTTTAACAGTGAGAGACAGAATAACAACCAAAAAATCCAGAAATACGCATTTCAAACAAGTTATAAATTGATTTGCATGTTAATGAGGGAAATAAGTATTTGATCCCCTATCAATCAGCAAGATTTCTGGCTCCCAGGTGTCTTTTATACAGGTAACGAGCTGAGACTCTCTTAAAGGGAGAGCTCCTAATCTCAGCTCGTTACCTGTATAAAAGACACCTGTCCACAGAAGCAATCAATCAATCAATCAGATTCCAAACTCTCCACCATGGCCAAGACCAAAGAGCTGTCCAAGGATGTCAGGGACAAGATTGTAGACCTACACAAGGCTGGAATGGGCTACAAGACCATCGCCAAGCAGCTTGGTGAGAAGGTGACAACAGAAGAAACACAAAATAACTGTCAGTCTCCCTCGGTCTGGGGCTCCATGCAAGATCTCACCTTGTGGAGTTTCAATGATCATGAGAACGGTGAGGAATCAGCCCAGAACTACACAGGAGGATCTTGTTAATGATCTCAAGGCAGCTGGGACCATAGTCACCAAGAAAACAATTGGTTACACACTACGCCGTGAAGGACTGAAATCATGCAGCGCCCGCAAGGTCCCCCTGCTCAAGAAAGCACATGTACAGGCCCGTCTGAAGTTTGCCAATGAACATCTGAATGATTCAGAGGAGAACTGGGTGAAAGTGTTGTGGTCAGATGAGACCAAAATCGAGCTCTTTGGCATCAACTCAACTTGCTGTGTTTGGAGGAGGAGGAATGCTGCCTATGACCCCAAGAACACCATCCTCACCGTCAGACATGGAGGTGGAAACATTATGCTTTGAGGGTGTTTTTCTGCTATTATTATTATTATTATTATTATTTTTATTTCTTGGCAGACGCCCTTATCCAGGGCGACTTGCACCATAAGTGCAAAAATACAGAGAAGTACAAGGCACCAATCATTACAAATTCAACTTAGCTAAAACATAGCAATTCAAAATACATTTTACAAATTCCATTTACAATTTACACAAGTACAGTAAGAGAGGTCCTACATCCTGGACGGTGAAAGCTAAGTGCTGTCAAGGGTTACAGATGAGGGCTACGGGAAAGGGAGCAAGGAGGAAAACAATCAAGAACGCGAGGAGCATAATAAGCTGAAGTGCTATCTAGCAGGGATAGAGGACTAATATTACAAGTGCTGTCGGAAGAGATGCGTCTTGAGTAAGCGCCGGAATGAGGTCAAGGACTCTGCTGTTTTGACTTCGGTGGGCAGGTCGTTCCACCACTTAGGGGCCAGGGATGAGAAGGAGCGGCTCTGGAGGAGGGAGAGTGGAGAGGAGGCAGAGTTAGCCTTCTGGCACTGGAGGAGAGCAGTGGTCTGGAGGGGATGTATGGAGAGACGAGTGACTGAAGGTAGCTTGGTGCAGTGTGGTCAAGACAGCGGTAGGTGAGGGTCAAAGTCTTGAACTTGATGCATGCCGCTATCAGGAGCCAGTGGAGGGAGCGGAGCAGTGGAGTAGCGTGTGCGAATTGTGGCAGAGAGAATACCAGACGAGCCGCAGAGTTGTGGATGAGCTGGAGCGGCGGGTAGTGGATGCAGGCAGGCCGGCCAGGAGGGAGTTGCAGTATCCAGGCGGGAGAGGACCAGGAACTGGACGAGTAGCTGAGTCGAGTAGTCGGTGAGGAAGGGACGGATCCGGCGTATGTTGCTCAGGAAGAATCTGTAGGTGCGTGTCAGCGTGGTGATGTGCTGGGAGTAGGAGAGCGCAGGATCGAGGGTGACTCCTAGATTTTTAGCGGAAGAAGAAGGAGAGAGTGTGGTGGATTCCAGGGGGATCGAGATGGGGAGGTCAGCAGAAGGTGAGAGAGTGGGGGAAAAAGAGGAGATCTGATTTGGAGAGGTTGAGCTTGAGGTGATGCGAGTGCATCCAGGAGGAAATGGCAGACAAGCAGGAAGAGACGCGTGAGGGGATGAGAGGGTCAGAAGAGGAAGGACTAAGGGGACAGGACAACTGCACCGCATCAAAGGGACGATGGACGGGGCCATGTACTGTCAAATCTTGGGTGAGAACCTCCTTCCCTCAGCCAGGGCATTGAAAATGGGTCGTGGATGGGTATTCCAGCATGATAATGACCCAAAACACACAGCCAAGGCAACAAAGGAGTGGCTCAAGAAGAAGCACATTAAGGTCCTGGAGTGGCCTAGCCAGTCTCCAGACCTTAATCCCATAGAAAATCTGTGGAGGGAGCTGAAGGTTCGAGTTGCCAAACGTCAGCCTCGAAACCTTAATGACTTGGAGAGGATCTGCAAAGAGGAGTGGGACAAAATCCCTCCTGAGATGTGTGCAAACCTGGTGGCCAACTACAAGAAACGTCTGACCTCTGTGATTGCCAACAAGGGTTTTGCCACCAAGTTTTGCCACTCTCCCTTTAAGAGAGTGCTCCTAATCTCAGCTCGTTACCTGTATAAAAGACACCTGGGAGCCAGAAATCTTGCTGATTGATAGGGGTCAAATACTTATTTCCCTCATTAACATGCCAATCAATTTATAACTTTTTTGAAATGTGTTTTTCTGGATTTTTTTGTTGTTATTCTGTCTCTCACTGTTAAAATACACCTACCATTAAAATTACAGACTGATCATTTCTTTGTCAGTGGGCAAACGTACAAAATCAGCAGGGGATCAAATACTTTTTTCCCTCACTGTAACTGTTTGACATCATCCTCTCTCATTAAAGGAGAGGTGCAATTAAAAGCCCCCACCCCCCATGTATTTTACCGTATTGAAACTGGTCAAACAAGGGTTGTGGGTTCAGTCCCAGGTGGGGGACACTGCTGTTGTACCTTTGAGCAAAGGTATGTTACCTAGATTGCTCCAGTAAAAACCCAGCTGTATAAATGGGTCATTGTATGTAAAAAGTGATATATTGTAACAATTCTCCCTGGCTGAGGGAATAAAATATTTAATAAAAACTTTTTTTTTTTTGTTTTTGTTTTTTGTCTTATACATTTCTCCCATGGCAGTTTCCAGTTCTCTGAAACTCTTCTGTGGCTGTACAAACTGGAGCTCCTGTTCAGTGGGGGAGACTGGATGATTTTTTCAGAGCAGTGACAGAGACGAACACTTCTGAAGATCTGAGGAAAGACGAGAGAGAGAGAGAAAGGACTGTATCGAGTGACTCAACACATTTCCTATTTCCCTGCAGTTTATGCAAATTGTATCGGTTGATACTCCAAACAGTCGCTCTGTAGAGGCCTCTAAATTACACGTCCTCCATGAGATAGTCATATTTGTCTTGTAACATACATGTAATCAGGATATTACTACATTCTTACAGTCATACCTAATTACATCATTGTAATCATATTTATAAAGTTGATTCACACCTTTAATCAAGGCAGGGAACATATAAATGTGATATATGGGTTTTGGCATAGGTTTATATAATCCTTTAACAGCAGCACTCCTTTCTAAAACATAGGTTCAGTTTATTATGCTGATTTTCTTTTCCTGATGGGAAAACAAAAAAGGTCACAGAAATGTTTCAGGGTACTCAAAGACCATGTGGACATAGGTAGATTAAATGTTTATTTTTCACCTGTGTCAAATAAGAGTTTGTTTTGTGTTTTTTCCAAAATGTTCATTAGCCTGGAGAAGTTCAAGAGCCATAGTTGATGATTAAGGACAGTGTTTAGTTTACAATTTGTTTGTAATATACAGATCATTACCATATTATTAAAATAACAATTAAAACAAAATAAGACTATGATTAAAGGTAAGCCATACATATATTCTTTAAAATCCTGCACTGTATAGTAGATCTGCTGAATGTGGATGTGATTGTATCATTTCCCTGGATTGCATTAGATTAGATGAGTAGCTTTGTGAACACTGAAAAAAACTGGAAATTGAAGTAGATCAAAAGATACTCAAAGTCAACAGTTATGTTTACATTGGACAACAAATCAGTTGACCCTGACACCTGGTCCCTCCATACACAAATGATACAGACACTGCAAACAATGGAAAGATGCCTGCTTGGAATAACAAGAAGAGATAGAAAAAAAAATAGATCTGAGAACAAACAAAAATATGTGACTTCATTGACAGATTGAAAATGTTACAATGGCAGTGGGCTGGACAGAAGAACAGACCAAAGACGCTATCAAATGGATCCCAAGAGATGAAAAAATACCTAGAAGACCACACAAAAGATGGGAAGAGGACAGAAGCAGCTTTCCTGGCATGAGCTGGAAGAGAGATGTTATACATCGAAACAAGTGGAAATATAATGAGGAGGCCATCATCTAGCAGTAGACCACCAGAGGCTACTGGTGCGAAGGATGATACATATATGATTAATCTAACTCAAGTGGGTAGATCATTTTGGTTTTTACTCCTGGATCTTCATTCTTCCACACAAGTGCTGTGGATCCACCAGATCATTTAAATCTATTAAACTATAAGAGAATCTTGTTCTTCTGGACATGTACGCAGTTGACATACAGCCCAACATTAGAAGCATGCAAAACAGCCGGTAGTTGATGACACAGCTAGTAGGCAAATCGCACAGAGCTCTTGATATACACCTCAGTTTTATGGTGTGCGGGAGCATAGGATCTGCACAGTGCTGTAAATCACACTTCACAAACCTTCAGCTGGAGCCCCAGTGGGGGAGATTGGATGGCTTTTTCAGAACAGTGACAGAGACACACGCTTCTGAAGATCTGAGGAAAGACGGCACTTACCATCTAGGACAACATTACTGAGAGAGGTGATCCTCGGCTGCTGGAGATGTCAGCCTAGGAAGGAATTGTAGCACATTTCTGTGTAAAGCCACAGCTCATCTCGGTATTCAGTATGCAATGTCCAAATGGAGAGACTGTGCGTCTCTTCCAAAAAAACAGAAATAGCAACAAAACAAACACATACAACACAAGAAGAGAGGAAGAGAGAGAACCCCTCAGTAAGCTATGCGGTGAGCCACTGCACAATTCAACTTTCACATACGAGAAGATTTAAATATTATGATGATTTATTTCTTGGCAGACTTACAAAACATAAGAGCAACATGTAGTGCAAAGATACAGTACAGTTCAAATGGGTCTACTTGAGCAATCTTTAGTCCAGTTAAGTGTGGGCGTCATTTAGGCTTGAGCTGAAGTGAAAATCTGAAGACACGGGCATGCCCCTCCCCAGTTAAACATCAATCAATACAGCTGCCCCAAGAACGCCAACCTCTCAAACGGCTCACCGCAGGATTCCTGCAAAAGCACCCGGTGAACATGGATCACCCTCTCATGTCAGTCGGCAGACAGGTATCGCTGGAGACTGTATAATTCATGACTTGAGACCATTAGTGCGGCTTGTCCCTCATCCGTCCCGAAAGTGGCTCCTGTGCTGAGCGTTGCTATAAATCACCAGGGAGACATCGGGGCCCCCCGAGCCAGAGACGGCAGCCTCCTGACAGCTCCTCTTCCTCTCGTCACCTGGCATGGGCTCAAGGTGACTCTCACGGGCTCAGTTCGGAGGCCTGTTCTCATTCCACGCACACGGCCGTGGTTCATACTATCACTGCAGCTGACAAACGTACGGCACCGTCAGGCGCAGAGGATGTGCACGAGCTGGCACATGAAAGTCCCCATGGTTTGAAAGAACGTGTAAATAAAAACAAGGAGAAGGATTCATTTTAATTTAGAAATCATTAAACCTTTATTTACATTTTTAAAGTTCAATTTAGTTAACAAATATATATATGTATAATATATACATATTCGTATACACAGAAAAGAACCAGGTTATTTTACAACAATCTTACAGGTTCATTAGTAACCGAGTCGTCTGAGGCGGGAGGCGAGCGCCACGTATTTACACGCTGACGGACAGTTCACAAGTCTTCATGTATAGCTGCGCTGCTCACAGTACTTTATTTTCCTCATTTCAATTGTCGCACACTTTGAATTACAGTTGTTACCCTACACTAATAAAAAAAGATTATCGAACCATTTGTGCATCACGTATAATTCCAAAACCAGCCTTGGATTACAATAAACTCAGGATGCCCTACTTTGCTGTTTTGCCTAGTAATATATGGCTTCAGTTCACCTTTTAATGCATAACCACAAGTGCTACAGCTTTGTGACTCAACTGGTACACATCGAAAAGAAATGGTCTTCCATGGTCTTGTTAGTAGAGCAAGAAAAACAAAACAGTCTGTGGCAGTCAGGAAGTAGAGTTGGCCTTGCCCCATTCATGTCAATCAATGGGAAAGCCCTAACAGATAATGGGGGAACAAAAATGGCATACCCCAAAAACTGTGTATCTGAAGAGAACAGGCCTGTACCACACGGCCCCTCTGAACATGCCGGACTTACAGAAATGTGTGTGTGTGGGGGGGAAAATCAAGATACTGTCCTTGTGGTGACCATTACAATGTTTTAGCGGTACTGCAGTGTAGAAGCCCTTTTCGCTCCCAAGGCATTTTCAAAGGGGTGCGTTTCTACCTCCATTTCACCATCAGCCCACCCACAGTATACCACAGATATCACAGTATATCACAGTATACGACAGATATCGAGAAGCTGACAACCAAGACTCCGTGGTGTAGATTGGCAACACACAATTTCGCGAAAAGTTGAAATGTAAGAAACTGCATTAACAACAGTATTTTTAAGGACACTTTTCTTGATTCATTTCCTGCACAGATCAGTCATTAATGAGTCACAACTACAGTTGGAGTAATCACCTCTTCTTCTAAACCGGTTAGGGAGCATCTCAAACACACACGTAACCAAAGGGGTTCTGAGCAGATTCCCTTAACAGAAGCTGTACCGAAATCAGGCTAAGCCAGTCCTTCAGTTCACGTACCATCATCTGGGCATATTCCCAGTTCAGCCTGTCATTCAGTCGAGTATGTGAGAGTACAGGAAAGAAAACAGACCATTGCTTCTGTCAGAGGATTCTTCAGGAGTAAGTATAGAATAACAGACTGAAAATCCTGCAAAACCACCAAGTGATTCAAATTTCTCGGATATCCTGAATACTGCACATGACCTGTGCTCAGCCTGTAACTTCTTATTCTGGATTTTGCCAATGTATACATCATTTTTCAATGTTTATTTTGCTTAGTGGTTTTAAGAAGAGACTAAACTGGTTGTGAAGAACGTCCTTGTACCGTACCAGTATTCAGATCTCTCTCCAGAATGGCAAGAATGAGAGTCGAGAGGCAAAGAGTTGAGAGATACTTACAAATACAGAACAGCCACCTAGCGGACACTTGAACATTTCGGGACTACAATCCCTCATGGAGAAATCTGCTTCTGCACCCTTTGCTTAGCTGACCACAGAAATCAAAGATCACTTAAAAAAAATAAAAATAAACTGCACTAAGGAATCCAACTTCTTTCTGCCATTATCAGAAATGGAGTGTTTCTCCATTAATGAAAATCATCAGCATGACTGAGGTGACAATTAGAATAATCCAAAACAGAAACTAAAACGTGCGGCCTGGGAGGTGAGAGTGGCACACTTCACAGAGACCAGTAGGATCAAGTTCAGGATTTTTTCAAAGGCCAGATGAAACGTTCCTGATCTTTAGTGATGCGATCAACATCAGCCCATAAATCGCTGAGGCACTTAAAACATACTCAAGTAACCGAAAAGGCAGCTCATAAAATAACAATCCAGCATTACAGTGCACCTATGTGACAGGACGCACTCCGTTAGACTTGAAAAAGGCAGACTGTTCTCTTTAGTTATTTTTCCCTGTATTTCCTATATGACTGTTCTGGGGTACAATCAACAGATATGAAGTGTTTGATCTGCAGAAGAGCTGCAAGTCATAAAACAATGGCCAAAATCCTCATTTTAGAACTGTATTTTAAAATGTGACCAAAAAAGGCTGAAATCAGAGAATTAGCCAAACGTTTTCATGCCAGAAGCAAAAACTTTATGCTCTCCAGAATCTGACCATCTCCAGTTCCTTGCACGTTCACACCTATGACCCATCACAGAGTCTCTTTAATTGCAGAAAATCGATCTTCATTTGCGTTATAAAGACCCCTCTTCACAGCACACACAACTGAACTGAAGCAAGGAAGCTGAATCGATCACGGGACACTTTCTGCTTGGAAACTGGGCATTTTAAAGAACTCTATTGTCTATATGCTAGTGTCTATATTTGACTAATAATGCATGTATTCATCAAAATCTGGAGATGCAAAATTAAGATTGTTTTGCTGGTCACACACACCAAATTGTTTTAGTATAGATCTCCAAATGAACAGAGCATTCTGTCATTCGGCCCATTGTTTTCCAGCCTTGAACGTTATATATAAATTAAGACAATGATATAAGGATACAGCATTATGGAAATAAAACACTTTTTCTAATTATAAATGCTCATCTCCATTGCTCTTATATTTCTTATTCTATACTTTTCTGTGCAGAACTCTTTTGATTTTGTCTTCACCAGTCTTTGTGCAAACAGTAGAAGAGCCCATCAGTGAAGCTCAACTTCAGTGTCAAACTTCAATAGCCACATTGCCCACGAAATTAAAAAGGTCCTCATTGCCACCAACTCCCCTCTCCAAAGTCACGGACTGAATCCTCCCGCTATAGTATCCAGACCTGAGGCTTGTTGCATCTCATTACTGCATTCTGCTGGACTCCAGGCAGGTACAGTGTGTGGAGGGCGGGTAAAAGCAGCTTGGTGTCTCGGCTCTTCCAGTGGTGCATCGTCCAGCCGCCGGCACTGTACAGCCAGGCTGAAGCACAATTGTCTTCTGTTACCCAACAAATCCTGAAAAGGAAATAATGTGGCATCGAAGGACGAGGGGAGATGGACACAGATTCCAGGACAAATCCAGGACAGAACAGAGCTCAGAAGAAGTCAGTCTTGCAGCTGCTGCAATGCCGATGGCAGAGGACGAATGCCATAATTTCCGTGACAATAAAGTGCTCTGGAGTCCCAGCTGGCTGACAGTACCCTGTGGTTCTGCTGCCAGGCAATGAGGGACTGGGGCGCGCTGTGAGAGGAAGGCATCGGGCTTGACTTGGCACACTGGGCTGGGGAGCTGTGAGCTGGGGAGGGGGAGGTCACAGCAGGGCTCACGAGAGGGCCCGTTTAGCCTTCTTGTCCTGGATCTGATTCAGCACATCGACTGTGTCCTTCAGTAAGGCATCAAAGATCCCGTCGGCCAGCTGCATCTTCACGTACAGCTCGTCTTCGTCATAATTAACCCACTGTGACTCCTCCTCGTGCAGCTCCTGCACCTACAGACACAGATATAGAGGGAAGGGAGAGAGAGAGAGAAGAGAGGAGAGAGGGAGGGAGACAGAGTGAGAGGGGGGCATTTTAGTTGCACTACTGTAAATGCAGGTGATGTGATACCCCTGAGTTAGTGACGTAAACTGCACCCAACACTAAGAGCTGTCCATGTTATTAGTATATTAAGATTAGCTGGAAAGTTTTTTTCCATGGGGATTTTAATGTCAAATTAATATTTTCTTCAATGATACTTTTAAAAAGTCAGGCAGATAAATGTATCTTGTCTTACAGGTGGCTAACAGTTGAGGAATATTTATAATGCATAGGCTTATTAGATATCAATGTTTTAGTATTCTTCGATGTAGTGCAGTAACAGGACATGCCTGCTGTGTTTGAGACGCCTGCCATGTTGCTTTGTGCAGGGATGAACCCAAGTCCAGGTCAGTTTGTGATTTCATTTCCAATTCAATTCCAATTCCCAACAGAGCCCATGATGTCAAACAGGATTGGGGATTGGAATGGGAATGAAAAGGGAATAGGAATGGAACCCCCAACACTTCCTAAATGTGGCATCATGATCTTACCAGGATGTGATCCACACGGTCACGCTTCTTCCTCCCAAACTTCAGCATCTTCTGCCAGTCTGTCTTCTGATTGTGGTCTTTCTTAAGGCCAAACAACTTCAGCACCTCTGCAGCAATGAAGGTCTGGGGGCAGAACAGGAACAGAGATCAGATTGTATTCACAGAGGAATAAACAACACTCCTCAATGGTACACCAAAACAAAGGAGAAACGAGCAAAGGCCACACATATGTTAGGTAGAATAACACACGTGTGACATGATCTACGGTCCTGCTCTTGAGAATAAGCACACAAAAGGAGCTTTCGATGCTGACGCAGTGATCTTGCTAAATGCCATTACCTAACAGTCTGACCCACAATCACACAGGGTGCCTCGAGTCCGCAGAGGCTATGAAATGTCTGCAAAACACAGGAGGAAATATGTCTTCGACAACAGAGGAGGAGAATAACATCGTATTTGTGTGGGATATGCAAAATGAAGGGTGATTTAGGAGGCAAGAAGTTCCCATTAACAGCTGGGAATGCATGCGTTTTCTGTGGGTTGAGCTTGTCTGTGAAGCACACACACAATCCAAATGGTTTACCTTTTGGTTTTCCTACCACCACCCTATGTTTTGATGTCAGACTGCTGACTGACCTGTGTTAAACACACACTGATGCCTTAAGCACAGACTGATCCCTCGCTGATGACTAAGTAAACACTACAGTTCAACAGTGAGTGTTTTTCCAGGATATTGTGGCTCAGGAGCTCTGAATCTACTCTCGATTGGTTTGGTTTAAGGTCCATGTGTAACCGGAGCTGAGTTTTAACCTTCAGATGACTACAATGGGAAAAGAGCAGAGAGAGCTTTCTTATCTGGCTTTGTGGTTATAGCTGAAGTGCTGAAAAGATCCTGGGCAGAGACACAAATAGGATTTACAAACAGTAAAACTGTATTCGCCTTACTTCGACTTCCGAGAGGTCGCTGGGATTCTTGACTCTTCTGAAGTAGGAAGAACTCACTCGCAGTGTTTTCTTCCATTGCGGCTGGTTAAAGTTGGGGTCCTCTGCAAAGATCTCCTGGAAGATCTCAGCGGTCAGGTCAAACACAGCCTACAAAAACAAAATCAATAAATACCACAATCAAATGGATGTCAACAAGCCTAAGTGTTAATAAAATGGAGGTGAACCAAGTTGATTAACGTTGGGCAGTTGTCAGCTGGGAGGTTAGGAAAGAAAGATGGTGTCCCTTAAACTAAAAAAACAAGCAAATAAAAACCCCTCTGCATTGAATACAAACACTTGGGATAAGATTCACGTGAGCATTTTGTTGATGTTTTTTTCCTTCAGGAGAAAACCCAGCTGAAAACAAAGACTATTGAATCAGGCCATACAGTTCAGCAAAAGCTGGTTTGCAATTTCCTCTTGGGCTTTTCTATGGTGACGGGCATTTCATTGTCAACAACTAAAGGTGACCCCCCCCCCCTCCCCAATTAGACCGAATCAAAAACCCTTACCTAACCACACAGCACAAATTTGTTCCAAATCGCTGTAAATTATTTTTGGCAGATTTTTGCCACTTTCTATAAATTACAAATGTGACTGGGTACAAGTTTGTAATATGTGATTTGAGGGGAGGTCAAAACTTTGAGTTGGTCTAGGCCATAGTCTGAAGTCCAAAAACCTATTAGATGTATATCTGGTTTCACACACCTTGATCAGCACTAGTCTTGGACTACCCAAACCTAAAATAATATTGGGTAGTCCATGACTGGTGCTCATCAGAGACTGTGAAATAATATGGAGTATCTCCTCTCAGCCACTGGTACAGTGTCTCAGCCCAGGGACTCCTGGGAGCGGTGTCCTGCCTGGGCATCTGAATCCTACCTGTCTGTAGCTGCGCTTGCTAAGGCTGTCGATGTCCTGGCCCTTGCTGTCGTTGCCCAGGAAGTGCGCCGGAGCGGAGGTAGGTGGGATGCTGTGGCCCAGCTCCTGGCTCTTCCACAGCTCTGCGGTGGCGGCGTGTACCAGCCTCTCCAGCTCGGGGGCAGTGTGGGGCACTACCATCAGAGGCTCCTCTCGTGGCTTCACAGAGGGTGGGGGTTCGGGGCGAGGTAGCAGCTTGGCTTGATCCACCCCCACGGCTCCTGCCACGAGCGCCCCCCCTGCTCCCTGGCCCTGCTGCTGCTGCTGCTGCTTCTGCTGCTCCTTGCGGGAGCTCAGGCCAAAGTCCTCATCAAACCAGTCCTGTTCGTCTCCTCCCAGGACGTCCAGAAGCTCCCTGCTGAGCTCCAGCTCCGCTAGACGCTTGGCCAGCTCCTCCTGGCCACTGGCTCCAAACACTGGGCTCTCCTAGAACACAAGAACAAAGCCACAGTGGGTAAGTGTCAGGACTGGCAGGACAATTGTACACACACAATAGACCAGTGGTTCGCCTGTGACAAATCACCAAGCTTTTGCCACAACTGTGTCAACAATGTTAACCTAATTCTTCCAGTTAATTCACAAGAGGTCAACTTTAGTCACTTTCAAGATGTCAACGAGCTGTAGTGTAGGGATTGCCCCTCTCATATTATTACTGCCAACGTGTTACTGATCCAGAGCTGTCTTTAAACGTCAGGCCAATCTGAGGCTGGAAACATCACACAGAATTGTAACAACTGAGTCCAAGTGACATCAAGAGCTCAGCAGGTCAAGGTCTGTGTCAGCAGCACAAGACAGACAGCATGTTTTTACCAAGTCAAACCACAAAGAGGTCTTGCTGAATGGCCAAATATACAAGTTAATTCATTTTGTAAAGGGTGCCTCTGGTTGTACAAGAGATGTTATCTTGTGTAGTTTTGGCAAGTGGAGCGTGAAACAAAGTCAAGTTGCATAAACTACACGAAATGCCATCTCTTATACAGTAAGACACTATTAACTTATTATAAAATCACTTGTGTAAGGATTACACAAAAAAATATATTTACAGCAAAACAAATAGATTTAGGTTTTGTTAAATATGTTACTGCACCATTACCATTTAAGTGTCCTGAAATGTCACTGCTACCTAAAGAGTTGAAACCATTACTCTGGTTTGGTATAAGAAAACTATTACTAGGCACCATTTTTTCCTGAAGATTTGAGTGTTTTTTTTCTTTTTGTTTTTTATAATAAGTCAATGCATGCAATGACATTCATACACAAGATAAGAGGCCTAGGACTGTTTGCAAATGCTGCTCTGTGATTGGCTGGTTTCTTATACGTGACCTATAATCTGGTTTATGTGCAGGGCTAAAACAGACTGTTGGTATTCTTATCAGTCTATATTTACATAACCATTCGCCGGAAAAAAGATCCGATTAATTTCAATAAGTCTTTGGACTCTGTTAAAATGTTATTCTGCCCAGCTGTATTGATGGACAAATTCAAATTATTTTTTTTATAAGATGCTTGCTAAGCCAGGTTATCAGTTTCAACATGTAATCATTCACCAGCTCAGACATTGGATTATTTAGCCAATGCAGTGGACTTTACACTGTCCTTCCTGCAATGTTTGAGAAACCTGGGATGGCCACATGGCATCGAAGCAGAGCAAATAAGTCTAAAATGAATCGATAAATACAAATATTGCAGTGTGTGAAATTAGCCTTGATTAAAATGCCTCAAAATGTAAATCGGTTCAGAGAGATGAAGTTTGAGTTCAAAGTGGTGTAACTAATACAATGTGTAAATAAAAGCAGTGAAATCTAAGTATCTCCTTGGCACTGAAAGAGCAGCCAAACAGGGTTTCCAATTCAAAGCATTGAATATGAAGTAAATCGGTTTATAGACAGAACCAGCTTTGATTCATAGACAGTAAGATGTGTGTGTATTGATAAGAGGTTTTAAAATAATTTAAAAATTTACAATGAGAAGCAAAACAAAAATATATTTCATTCAATTTTTTTTTTTTTTTTAATTAAGCTATTTACATTAAACTGATTTAAACTGCAAACCCTGGGAGTAAAAAGGAGGAAAAGGGACTTCCTGGAGCAACAGGAGATGCAGTCAAGATACTTAAGAAAACAACTAAACTAAACTGGGATTGTGTCTTCTGGTGGGGGATCTAGTCAAAATTGATCAGTAATCTTCAAGCTCTTAACCAACATTAGGAGTGTGGGCATTTTGTTTCCTTTTCATTGATATGAGATGGGTCATTTTGAATCTATAGGATTTAAAGGTTAAAAAACTATTCAGATTATTCTTTTAGATTGTAAATAGATTGCAAAGGAAACTTTCTTCAATGGGTGGCCACCGTTCTCACTCATTTTAAGCACTGGATACAATGACACTGACTGAAGGTTGAAGCACTCAAGACCCTCTATCGATTAAACAGTAGGAGGAAATGACAAATGGATTCACCTGGGAAACGGGGCAAAAGAACTGTTCACACAACCACGTTTTGTGCCATTTCTAAACTGTAATCTATACCTGAGTGCAGTACAACTGAAACGGAGACCATTTGTAATAGTACAACTTGGGAGATAAAGGTTGGTTTATGTAGCTCTATGGGTGTAAACTCACCGGTCGGGGGCAGAGCTCGGGGGAGGAGGCCTCCTCGCGCTCTTCTTCCAGGAGGCTAGGGAGGCTGTCTCTCAGTGCGTCAGGAGGGAGGCACTTTCCAGGAAGAACTCTGGGGGAAGTCTCCTCTTCTTGCTCATTGTCCTTGTTCTGATTCGCGGCAATGATCTTCTCATTGCGAACCTTCTTGATCTGCTGGAACTGGTCGACAGCATCCTTGATGAAGTTGTTAAGCAGCTTTTCGGTGAAAGCGCTGGCATGCTCCTCCTTTTCATCTCGCTTCTCTTCTACACCTTTCTCTAAGGTCACCTCTGACACAGGAGGCTTTATCTGAGCCTCCAGATGGTCCTTCTCTCTGGCCAGAAGGTCAAGAAGGGGAGTGGGTGATGTCTCCTCAACCTGCTTGGTGGAATGCCCATTTGTAACTCGTCCAACTTCTGAAATCAGAAGATCGTACTCTTCTGAATTTTTGAGGTCCAGGACAATGTTGTTTCTTCCGTTCAGAATCAGATGCTTGTCCTCAATTGACTTCTCACTCAAATTGAATTCCAGGTCACTGAACTCAACAGCTTTCACCATCTGTCCGATTGTCCCATGCGAGTCCATTTCTTCAATGGGAGTCTGGAGTGCAGGGTGTGCAGAGGAGGCTTCCCTTCCTAAGGCTTTGCCTTTTGGTTGACTTTCAGGCTCATCTTGCTCTTGCTTTTCTTCTCTTCCGCTAGGCTTTGGTTCCTCATCCTTCTGCTCGTCCTTTCCTTTGGTCTCCTCATCACACTGGTCATCAAAGAAGGAGTCCTCGTCTTCTGTGGTATCCACATACACCTCAAATTTCTCTGGTAGATGACTGATCTTGTCAGGTGGTGCAAAGATACCGTGCCCCTCCTCGCACTCAAAGTAAACCACCCCATCATATGTCCCATTATTGCTTCCTTCTGACTTGTCCAGCTCCACTCCGGCCCAAAAGCCATTGGCGAAGCTGGTTTTGCCTTTGAAGCGCAGAGTGCCTGGCTGCACATTGCTTACCACCACTCTGTCCCCAACGTTGAAGTCCGACATGAGATCAAGGTCCAAGAGAGGTGGGGTAGTGGGCGGAGACAGCGCTGGGCTCCAGTTCTGCTTCCCGTTATTCCTTTCTTTGCGGGCAGAATCCTCAGTGGGCGACTTGATTTCCAGAAGCCTTTCAGAGTGGAAGCTGCCACTAACAGAGAGGGATTTTACACTCAGCTCCTCGTCGATTTCCTCCTCGCTACTCATGCTAGGAGACTTGCTCCGAGGGCTCTTATCCTCCTCTCTCTCAGGTGTGTTGGAGGTGGCCATCTTGGATTCATGAAAACTCATGTCTTTCCGTGGTGTGGAGTCCAGAGAAGACTCAAAATCATCCAGGTAGCTCTCGGCTCGAGGAGACTCTTTCTTTTCCTTGGCTGACGTTTGTTTATCTGGTGATAAAACATCAAAATCAGGAGAGTAAGAGACATCTCTCGTCGGGAGGCTCGTCTCTGATGACTGTCGTTCTACAACTGGGTGCTCTTTATAAACGCTCACAAGAGGCTTTTCCAGTTGTTGACTTTTAAGGGAAACACTCGACTTGCTACTCTGGTCTTCTCCAACCTCATCTTCAGTGTAATCTTTCCTCTTTCCATCTGCAATGTCAGCTTCCTCCCCCAAATCTGACTGATCTTCTGCTACTGGTCCCACATGGTCAGGAGACAGAACATTCTTCTGCGAGGACAGCTCTTGGGTTTCAGAAAGCAACCCCGGATCGAGTCTGAGCAGATGTTCAGAGCGCAGGTCTTCCGATTGCGAGTGGAGATCTTCAGCCTCTGATTCCTCCGACTTCAGGTCAAGTTCTTCCACGATTTCAGATCTCTGGCTCGTGATTGCCCTTTCATCACCAGAAACATCTTCAAACCTGTCGGCTAGTCCTTCTTGAGTTGTCCGTCCCTCGGAAAGGTTCCCGAGAACAGGCTGAGGTGAGGCTGGGCTCTCTGGAGCAGTGGCAAGCTCTGGGCTGGTCCTGGTGGGGGATGAGACAGTGGACTCCTCTTCAGAAGTCCTGCTCTCATTTGCAGGCTTAGATCTACTGTGAGTTGCTGGGGTAAGAACATCTGGGGAAAAAAAAATATATATATATGTTCAAATGGCATGATTCTGAAATCATGAAACAATGCATCATGATGTTTTATTCAGCTTCTTATATATATTTAAAGATGTATTCACAGTAATACATACACAATTCAATCTGGAATGAACACTAGTGTTATACATCAATATTAATTCCTCCAAAACATACATACCATGGTCTGGCAATACTTGAGATCTCTCCGATTCACTTGCAAGCTTCCAGTTCTTGTGTGTTTCAGTCCTTAAAAAAAAAAAAAAAAAGAAATACAACCTCTCTCCTTTCAATTGCTTTTCAAACAGACTCTGTACTGAGTTTGCTGTTGCCTGTTCAAGACAGCTTACGATTTGAAAGATCTGAGTTAATGAGTATTTCTATCAAATTGTATCACCTTGTATTTTTACAGAAATTAATAAACCCGCAGTCAGATCCCTCAGCTGTTGGGTGCTGATGCGTTTCAACTCCAAAATAAAATCAATACAATTAAAGGGGTCACGACCTGCCTTTTTTATTTTTATTTTGTACTGTTCTCCGAGGTCCACTTATAATGTTAAAGATTTTTACATCAAATAACATCATAATTTAGAAGTAATAGGCTATTTTCTGTCCTGTTTTGACCCCCCTCATCGGACTACACCGTTTGAATAGGCGTGGCGGATTGTAGACTCGGAAGTAAATGCCCACTGATATGATTGGCTAACAGTTTTGCATATTTAAAATATTTCAACTCCCCCGTCAGTACACGTGTGGAATTGTTTTGAAAATTTCTGATGTTGAGAAATGGCAGCCGGTGAAATTCAGCCAAACACATTTGAGCCAGAGTCTGATCCCGAATCAGAAGACAACAAACCTGCACCTCAAATGGCAAGGATACTACAGCCTGCGACAGCGTGGTAAATAATCATCTTTATTTATATTCATACTTTATGTATTTGTGAGGTAGTTAGCCTATTACATTATATTAGAGTTTAGCCGAAGACGCTACATTAAGCAGTTTGTGTCGTTACGTTGTCAAAATTTATGCATATTACACATTTTATATTTCAATGGTTGTTGCATATAAAGTTTACATACTAGGCATTAATACAGTTATATCTGACAAAGGATAATTCGTGCTGCTTCATGTAAACAAAGTATAAATGAATGTACCATCGTTTGTCAAGCTGTCGTTCTTATATTCATTGTCCATTATTTTCATTAAAGTAAAAAACTTGTCAATTGTTGTGTTCGTAGCCATCTTTATCGTTTGGTTTCTGCATAGACCTGCGTTTGTCTCTCTCGTTATTTACCTACTATATGTGTGAATCGGTGTGCGGGGCTAAACAGGCAGTAATGTAGAAGCAGGTATTGATCTTCTTCTGTGGAGGTGGGGTTTAGCCACACTATTACATAATAAAGTGGCACATTCCACATCCTGTCGTTTTTGCAGATTGGCTTCAATATAAGCTGTTTTTAGACTAACGATAAAGTTTTGAGTTCTGAAACTTACGGGATGTTTTTATAGTACAATTACCTCTTATATGTCAAAAGATCAAGATCAAGGGAATTTTGATTTTCAGTTCATGACCCCTTTAAAGAACAAAGACTAAACTGAGAATATTTGTACTGAAATGAAGGGATTACATCCCATATTCTGGCTCACTGTCCTGAAGGGGATGGGAGTGTGACTGCATACCTTTGCAGCGGTGGGGGCTTGATCCTTGGTTTCTCTGCGACAGAAGACAGTGTTTTGATCTGCGGTTTGGTGGAGGGTGAAGTGTCGGTCTCTTCATCCAGCTCTGCCGTGGTCTTCTTAATAAAGTCATCATAAGACTAGAGGGAGAAGAAGGTTAAACAATATTATGATCTCATGAAGAACACGGTTTTCTCAGCTCTCATTTACCACCACAAAACTCTAGGACGCAAAATGCCACCTAAAAAGATTGAATTTGGGCAAAAACAGGGTCCCCCAAAAGTTACAGGATATAAGATATATTTCAGATATAATTCTGAGCTCATGACTGTAAAAGAGGGATATCTAAGGACAGTCTATCTATTCAGACTGTTACTCCCATATGTGTGCCGTATGCAGGTGATTCTAAACCCGATCTCAGACTGTGGCGAGAGCACAGGGACTGACCTCCAGCTGTTTGAGCAGGCTGGCCTCCTGGGCTTTGAGGCGCTCCTTGTGGCGTTTCTTCTGCTCTTTCTTCAGCTGGTACACGATGGACTTGCGTCTGCGCAGCTCGTCCTTCAGAGCACGGATGCGGCTCTCGATGTCACTCTGATCAGACGCCGTTTCTGTGAAAGGAGATGGGTGTCAGGCGAGTTTGTTTTCCTAACTGCTGGTATTATCAATGTGCTCCTTCCATGCAGACCGTGTTCTCATTGCCTGGGAAATATCTCCACCTTTCTTCAACTTCTTTAAAACGAACCCTCTCAAAAGACAAAAAAAACAAACCCAGACAGGATTTTGCTAACCCACGAAAATCCACAGTTACATTTCAAGTTAGCGCTGGAAAGCTTAACCCTCCGAAAAAAAAGGATTTTCAATGTCATACTAGATGATGTAGAAGACTAATTAAGTCATGAGAAGCTTAACAAATTATTTTGACATTTAAATTATTTGTATGCTTTTAGGACAAGAAACCTTTCTGTGGCTCAACATCTCAAAAGCCTTAAAAGGTGGTTCAAACATACCCGATTGTGTGACGGACAGCGATTCGTCAGACCAGTGCCCCGAAAGTGTGCCGGGCTTGGGGGAGGGCTTGAGCTGCATTTTGCTGCTGGCGCTGCCTCCTTTGGTGGCATCCTGCTTTGAAATGCTGAGGCTGGCTTTCGATGAAGGAGACTGTCAAACAGAGGAACAGGATAGCGCCCGGGGGGATGGAGATATAAAAAGCACACTCTCAGGTTTACAATCCTAATCACTAGGCATTGCAACAATCCATAGTGCAGCCATTTTTTCTGATCAAGAGGTCCCCTTCAGCTGAGACACAGCGAGGCACTGATATACAGCATTACTAATACAGCTATTATATATCAAAAGCAAAGAAAAATGCAGGATGACAGACGAGGACAGCAGATTGATCAAGCATTCATGCTAAAATAAATCTGAGCTCTCACTAACAATACACATTGTCACTTGCTGGCATGACAGGGAGTCGTTTACATCCTAAAACTGCACAGCAGAAATTAAATATACTCAGGTGTTCAGATGAGATGTTCATTAAAGGATTAATTAATACAACAAAACTAGAAAATGTTTTGATTTAACTAATGTGAACAGTGTCAAGCAGAATAAGCAGAGCAGAGAACCGCCACACACACCAGTATAAAACTGTAATCTTGAATTTAAAGAATAGAAAATAACATCAATGCACTTGTTTAGCCGGGAAATGTTGACAGTACACAGTAATGAAGCTTGGCTTGGTTTGGTCCACAGCTGTTTACAACAAAGGCACATGTCAGTCTCCTCATCGCTGGAAACAAAACATTATCTCTTCAAAAGGAGCATTGATTTCGCTGGACAAAGGACAACATTCAACGGGGCTGCCGAGAGTTTGGGAGAGCGAGGACTTGTTCTCCGTGTTCACAGGAAGGAAGAGGCAGAAGACACTCGCACCTCTCAAACCACATTAACCCACAGGGCATTTGCACCACAGCCGGCAGAGCGCAGAGGCCTGCTTATGAGGGCAATGCTTTGGGGTTGTTTGGTGTTTGTTTGTGCTCTTCAGTGAACTGACTGAGCATACAGACATTTAAAAAGCACTTAAAATAAAGAACTGATCAAGCAAGTCAATACTGTGAGGGTAATTGTAATTCATAGCCATCTTTAACTGGATAAAGCCTAGTTTGTATTCTGTCTTTTATTCCTTGCTTGTAAAATGTACTGTGTGTGTGTCCAATACTCTTCGTATTGACTGATTTGTATAATATTTGCCTTTGTTAGTATTATACATACATCTGGCAGTAACCAAACAAGGACAAGGACTTGTTTCTAACCGTACTTAATGCCTGTGTTAGGTGTATCTGCACAAGTCTGCAAATTTAAATTTAAATCCATGGGCGTGGGGGTGCGGCTCCACGAGGTAGCGCTAACAGGCTGCAGTGTGGGCTCACCGTCTTGCTGTAGGAGGATGGGGTGTCGAAGTCTTGCGAGTAGGTGGTGTTGTCCAGGGGGGTGGCATCTTTGCCAGGGGAGGGCAGCTCGGACACGGGGGTCTCTTTTGCCGGGCTGCCCACTTCCTCGGGGATGGAGAGGTCGCTGTGGGAACTGGAGTGGGTCACTCCTGGGGTCTCCTGTTCCTCACTCACTGGCTCTGAAAGAGACACACATGAACACACACACAGGTATAGTGAGGGAAAAAAGTATTTGATCCCCTGCTGATTTTGTACGTTTGCCCACTGACAAAGAAATGATCAGTCTATAATTTTAATGGTAGGTGTATTTTAACAGTGAGAGACAGAATAACAACAAAAAAATCCAGAAAAACGCATTTCAAAAAAGTTATAAATTGATTTGCATGTTAATGAGGGAAATAAGTATTTGACCCCTTCGACTTAGTACTTGGTGGCAAAACCCTTGTTGGCAATCACAGAGGTCAGACGTTTCTTGTAGTTGGCCACCAGGTTTGCACACATCTCAGGAGGGATTTTGTCCCACTTCTCTTTGCAGATCCTCTCCAAGTCATTAAGGTTTCGAGGCTGACGTTTGGCAACTCGAACCTTCAGCTCCCTCCACAGATTTTCTATGGGATTAAGGTCTGGAGACTGGCTAGGCCACTCCAGGACCTTAATGTGCTTCTTCTTGAGCCACTCCTTTGTTGCCTTGGCTGTGTGTTTTGGGTCATTGTCATGCTGGAATACCCATCCACAACCCATTCTCAATGCCCTGGCTGAGGGAAGGAGGTTCTCACCCAAGATTTGACGCTACATGGCCCCGTCCATCGTCCCTTTGATGCGGTGCAGTTGTCCTGTCCCCTTAGCAGAAAAACACCCCAAAAGCATAATGTTTCCACCTCCATGTTTGATGGTGGGGATGGTGTTCTTGGGGTCATAGGCAGCATTCCTCCTCCTCCAAACACGGCGAGTCGAGTTGATGCCAAAGAGCTCGATTTTGGTCTCATCTGACCACAACACTTTCACCCAGTTCTCCTCTGAATCATTCAGATGTTCATTGGCAAACTTCAGACGGGCTTATACATGTGCTTTCTTGAGCAGGGGGGCCTTGCGGGCGCTGCAGGATTTCAGTCCTTCACGGCATAGTGTGTTACCAATTGTTTTCTTGGTGACTATGGTCCCAGCTGCCTTGAGATCATTAACAAGATCCTCCCGTGTAGTTTGGGCTGATTCCTCACCGTTCTCATGATCATTGAAACTCCACGAGGTGAGATCTTGCATGGAGCCCCAGCCCGAGGGAGACTGATTTTGTTTTTTCCATTTGCGAATAATCGCACCAACTGTTGTCACCTTCTCACCAAGCTGCTTGGCGATGGTCTTGTAGCCCATTCCAGCCTTGTGTAGGTCTACAATCTTGTCCCTGACATCCTTGGACAGTTCTTTGGTCTTGGCCATGGTGGAGAGTTTGGAATCTGATTGATTGATTGCTTCTGTGGACAGGTGTCTTTTATACAGGTAACGAGCTGAGATTAGGAGCACTCCCTTTAAGAGAGTGCTCCTAATCTCAGCTCGTTACCTGTATAAGAGACACCTGGGAGCCAGAAATTTTGCTGATTGATTGGGGATCATATACTTATTTCACTCATTAACATGTAAATCAATTTATAACTTTTTTTTGAAGTGCGTTTTTCTGTTATTTTGTTTTGTTATTCTGTCTCTCACTGTTAAAATACACCTACCATTACAATTACAGACTGATCATTTCTTTGTCAGTGGGCAAACGTACAAAATCAGCAGGGGATCAAATACTTTTTTCCCCTCACTGTAACACACTGAGGAAGAGCCATGCTTCAAATACAGAAGTTGATTGGAGAGTTTACCCCTAAAGGAATTGCTAATTGGATTGTAAACTGGGGTGAGTAATCCTGCACCTCCTCATCCATCCTCCTGCAGTGCTCCAGCCCCTCGCTTATTTAATAAAACGTGATAAATAGAATGATTTTATAAGTAAACCGAATGGACGTCTGCTATAGGAAACGCATCACACTGAAACGGTTTTGTTTCACTGTATTTAAACTACTACTAACATTATATATTTTGTGTTTCAGCAATTATCTCGCTCATTTCTCTCCTCAATTGGATTCGCCAATTAGTCCACTGCCCAGACCTGTGTTTCTCCCGAGCCCATTTATCACACCAGCTGGATGTGATGTAGCTGGAACCACTAACGATGAGAACCTCGTTACTGATGAAGCCATGGCGAGCTGTTGGTGCCATGAGAAATGTCCGACTTCTCTGGCAGCGTCAGGCCCACTGTGCCACGGGCCCTCTGGGGATTGACGGCACACGACAGTGACCTGCCCCAGACGTGCGCTCACCTGCAGAGTCGAGGCTGGCTGGGCCAGGCTCTCTGCGGGGTGGCCGGTCGCGGTTCATCTCGGTGTCCCAGGCCGCCAGGGCCTGCCGCTCCATGCGCCGCACCTCGGCCTCCTCCTCGTCCAGCCGGCGCTTCCACTCCAGCAGCTCCTCCGCGTGGCGCCGCCGCTGCATCAGCTGCTGCTCTCGCTTGGTCAGGAACCTGGGAGAGAGCAGAGCATGAGGGCCAATGTGGGGACTGTGAGTGCCACCACGGGGATACGGAAACACCGGCCCCACATGCACAGCTCGCTGGGGGATTCACCCACCGGCCCAACCAACACAGACAATCCCATGCATCTGTTTTATGATGGGGGTGGGGGGGGGGGTGACTGAATTTAATGAAAAAAGATATACCAGTCCCACCAAGGTGACACACAGGGTCTTTGGGGTCACAGTGGAGGATGGAGGAAGGCTGTGTGAAAAAAGCATGCTACATTTCCCACAACAAAGTGCAAGACTCTCTTCTACCCGTTTAACTTTCCTTTTAATTATTTGGGCACTAGACATGTGACACGCATGGGTGGACACATGCACCCAGACATATGTATACAAGTATATACATGGATTTTGTATTCAGCTACTTTAAAACAAAAATACATACACTACAATATGTGTCTGTAAATCAACATTGTAGACCTGCCCCTTTAGAGGATTTCCTCCTCTGTAGCTCATGAGAAAGGAAAACGTACATAGATTAACTGGAAATCGAATAGCAAGTTCAGAAAACGGCTAATTTACAACGATTCTGATTAAGAAAGGGACATAAAAAAAATACAAAACAGCCAAGTCGCTGTGTTTAAAACCCAGCCCATCTCCAATCCCGTCAGGCCAGCCAGCAATACATTCTCATTTCAGTTACAAGACTAACGGATTTCCTCATCAGAAGCAATAATTAGTTAATAAGGGACGTTGGTTACAAGATTAAGTTTGATCAATAAGGGAACAAACACACAGAAATGGCACATATTTTATCACTGAGAAATAATTCAGCAATTAGTGTAAAAGGCAGAGCCCCCCAATTCACGTTCTGGCTTGAAGATAGATTTTCCAGACGAGGGAAAGCGGCCGCGTCATTATTCAGCCCCTTTTCAGGCCTGATCGGTTTAGTGCTGTGCTGTGCCATGGATTCTGCTCAGTTCTGGAAAGACCTTACAGTACATGCATGCCAAAACAAAATGTAGTCTGCATATTAAAAAAAGTCTTTATAATTATAAATAAATTCATACATACACAGACAGATTTGGAAAAACTAAAACTGACTTGTCTGTTGAAATGTCTGAGTAGTTTGTACTAACTATGGACACACTAATAACTAATGGTCAACCTGGCTAAGACAGAGCTTTTTGATTATTTTATCTTTAACAACCTTATGTTAGATGGCTGCATCTATTAATTTACAGACTTAATTGCATTTCAGATTCATTCAGATCCTCAAAAAACATGTCAAGAAATGCCTAACGAACTTTGGAACGGTATCGTTCATGTGCCAAGATAGTGGAGTGAAAGGCCACAGCAGATCCAGACTGCTGACTGGGCCATTTCCCAAGACTCTGCGATTCTGCAGGAGATTGCAAATTGTTATTTGGAGGGCGACTGGGGGCTGACGAAATTTCAAAATAGTTAGAATAGTTTGCAACGTGAAGAAAAGACCACAACGTGATCCCCCACAGCTCAATATGTCAGAGGAGTGCGGTTGGAGTTAGGGTTGAGCGCTTCAATCAGTTATGGAGAGAGAAAAACGAGGAGAGGGGAGGTTTGCAGTTGTTGTTCATCCAGTCACAATAGAGGTCACGGAGTGGAAATGCAACTTGATTATTTCACTGTCAAAGTGTTCAAGATGCCAACAGGCCATTTCCTTTCTGTGAGTCAACCCATACAAAACATGTTCAACAGCTACGCCAACACAGATAGGCCTCCTGCTTGATTTGATGAGCTTGCATTGAAGCCCGTTTCCCTGGCATCAAACAGATACCCTCACTTGCCCTTGCCACCCCACCCCACCCACCCACACCTCCCACCCAGTGGTGGCCTGTGATCAGAGCATGCTCTATGGGAGGGGGGGAGGGGTGGGGGGAGCAGACGAAGCAGTGAGAAAGGCTTGTGCACTGTACCTGACCAACTGGTTGTAGATAAACAGCTGGAATTTGGGATGGAGGTTGGGGAAACAGACACTGAGAGAGGCCCAGTGATGAGACGTAAAGACAGAGAAGAAGTAGTGGACAGGAGAGCAGTGTCTACAACGAAGAAGAAGAAAAAAAACAAAAAGAAAATAAAAGCAATAAGGAGGAAGCTCTTACAGCGGGGTATCATTTTGAAATTAAGGAAGAGGAGAGAGAAAAAGAGAAAGTGAGTGAATCAGCAGGTTCTCTTGTTTTTGCATTTAATGATAAGGGTTAATTCAAAACTTGAATGCAGTTATTTCACAAAGGTTGACCTATGCGTAATGTATTGGGACCTGCAGTATAATATTTTTCAGCCAATTTACCTACATTAAAATGACACTATGCCATGGCATCCTGTTAAAAAGGAGATATACTTGTTTTGAGAACTGAATTATCCAAAACGTTCGCATGAAGAGAAAAAGGATCCTTTTCCAGATGGAACGGTGTGTGTGCTAATCCCAAAAAGTATAGTGGGGTTTTTCTAATTTTCTGCCCCACTGGACTTGGCTTTTCCTAAATTTAATTTACTAGAAAAATTATTATGGAATTATGGAATATGGAATTTTAATTTGGTAAAAATTTGGTTGATGCATTGCCTGATCACTAAAACCAGATTAAGACTAAACCACATTAGAATAACCAGTGCTTTACTCAAAGCAAGCATGACTATAATAATAATAATAATAATAATAATAATAATAATAATAATAATAATGACAGAAACAAATGGTAGGTGTAATGAATTTCAATTTGCAATGCAAATTTCAAAAGCAAACCAATTTCTAGGGAAATGTTAATTCAAGCAAGCCGATGGGACAAAAGTGAGCAGTGGTTGGTGTACAGCTACAAATATATACCCATGTACAGATCTGTAGAAGCTTGCAGCAAAAGCGGACATGATTTTTTGTTTTTCCTCCCCTCCAAAGTGAGGGAGAGGGGATGTGTGGTTTAGAGCATGCTCCTCTTCACATGCACACCACACAGGGGGAAATCAAAACATCACCCTAGCGAGGGAAGACAGAAATGCAGGGACCCAGCACTGAAATCCACAGCAGCGTAGCATTCAAGGACCTCAAAAGGCTTTTAAAGGAGCAGAAGGCAGGGGATAAGCAGAATAAATGTTAGTTAATATTGCATCTGGTAAACTATTGTTTTAGTAAACCTTTTCAGAATAATAATCTCAGACTAGCTGGTGCCCAGACAGCAGTGCATCCCCTTGGTGACAATCAAACATGGGACAAATATCTTCAATATGCCTGCTGCACTATGATGATCTGAAGACACAAACACCCTACTTCACAGGCCTTCATCCCTTGTCCCGGCCGAGTCCGGATACAGCCCCACAACATGCTAACCCTTAACCCTTTAGAACGCAATGCAATGCAAACATCAACATTCACAGGCAGCCCATGGGCTGAGACCAAGAGATAAGGTTTAAATGTTGCCCCATGATATAAATAAACCAAACCACCCAATAGAATCAGGTGTCAGAGTGGTTATTGTTCAAAACAATCTTGTTATCATTAAGCTAAAGGGCTTTCTTGGATAAGGATTCAATTTCTATAGAACTGACCATCATCCTCTTTCAATATAAAAATGACTATTAAACAATGCTGAGGGAAAAACTTTGATAACGAAAGATTTGGTTTTATTTTTTTACTAGGTAATATGCAGGCAGTTCTGTAAAGGAGTGCTTCACTGACCCACCAGCAATCATTTAAAACCATATTTATTATAATACCAAGATCCTAGTATGCTAAAACAAAACCCTGCATCATTAAAATGGGAGTCCCAAAATGAACCCAGCACAGCAGCACTCCCATGTGAAACACAGCAGTGTGCTGCCTTATCACCTGTCCATTGTCTCTCTGTGTCCATGCAGTCACATTAAGCTCATTAATTGTTTGTCAAATCTGACACTAACTCTTTCCAGTTGACTGGACCAGTCATAGCAGGGATGGACACAATGCTCAGCTTCTGCCTGTTCTGCTCCAGGCCGCTGCTCTTGAGTACCTGGCACAGCCCTGTGAGGGACCGCATTCTGGTCCAACAGGAAACAGGTCTTCATAACAGACCAGAGCGAGGGTGAGGAAAGATTGGCATTTTCAGGGAGTTGTTAATGTGCACCACTCCCAGAAGGGGCTCTGGTGTAACATAGGGCAGCCACAAAGAGAAAGATCCAAAGAATGCTAATAGCATGCTTTTAAACATCAGGCTTTCTGCACAAAATCAAAGATTACTTTTCGTCCATGTGGCTGCGCATCTTCTTGAGCTTCTGCATGATGCTGCTAGTCTCGCTGCCGGAGACGGAGAGGGGGGACGGGCTGCGCGTCTCCAGGTCGGTCTGGGCAGGGCTGGGCTTCACCTCCTCCTCCACGGTGTCCGAATGGGGAGCGTCCTGCACAGAAGGTAAATCAAAAATCATTTACCGTAAAAAAAAAAAATACTTGTAATCTGCATCCAAAATGTCGAGAGAGAACACGATAAGAGATTTAAAAATATTCTCGTTTGAAGGGCACCCACTCCCAAACCGTGCTGTTCTGAAACTGTGCTAAATGAAAGCGTGTTGGGCGTGACCTCCCTGTACTGACACACAGATGGGACACGGACGTAGGTAGGGATGCTTCTACATACAGGAGAATTGCCAGTCTAATGGCTGCAGTGCCGGGAGAGGAGGCAGTAACGCTGAAAGACACTGACCAGTTGGGTGTCCCCGGCCGACTTCAGCCTCTCCTGCAGCTTCATGGTGGTGTGGCGCATCCTTTCGATCTCCTCCTGCTGCTTGAGGAGCAGCTGCCTCTCCTTGCGGGCTGCCTTGTTGGCCTCCTGCAGGCGCTTGATCTCGGCCTGAATGGGAGGGACGACACACATCAAGACTGTGCTGCCCACACTAGGACAGGGCAGTGAAGCCTGGGCACTAGAAGAGTAAAAGCACTGCGCTTACCTGCTCCTGTTGGAGTTTCAGCAGCAGGCCTCGCTGTCTCTTTCGCAGGGGCGGCATCTTGTCATCCTCTCCTTTGTCTCTCAGCCGTCTGGTGAGAAGAAAGAATATATTGTTAATCTGCGTATTTTGGGCGATCTGGGCGATTTGGGCATCATGTCAATGTCCGATGGAGGTGAAGAGAGGGTGCCAGATGAAAAGCTCTAGGCAGGTGGATGCTGGGTAGGGGCAGGGCCACCTCACCTCTTCTGGTGCTCCAGCCAGGCCAGCTCTGCTTTTGTCTTCTCCTTGAGGGCCTTCTCCCGCAGCCGCAGCAGGGAGGACTGGTGCTGGGCGCGCACCTCCTCCTCCTTCATGTACTGCCGCACCATCTCCATGGTGAACTTGGAGAAGCTGTCCTGGCCGCTGGAGAAGGGCATCCGTCCATCCTGATTGAGAGGAAGGAGAGAAGGGCTGCAGCTCACACAAAATGCTCTGTTGTTTGCATTACAGACTATCACCCCTTCCTTGCTGTCCTACTACTAACACTTTCACAGTACCACAAAAGATGGCGTAGAGTTACAATCTTGCAGTTACAGACACTTTCTGGCCTCAGGTCTAAATTATAATGCTGTGTTTGCTATCTAAAGAGTGTGTTTTACAAGATGTTTTTTTCGTAATTTGAGCGGCCTGACCTTGGTTGCATAGAGCACGGCCTTTTCCTGGGACGGCTCGTCGTCCGAGTCTTCGTGGGGGCCTCGCCTCTTCTCCAGGGTGAAACGGCGGTGCGACTCGGAAGGCAGGAGGGAGCGGAACGACTTCTCCTCGATCTCATCCTCTGTCATGGACTCGTCGAACTTCAGGGAGTACTCTGTGGCGATGGAGGTGGTGTCTGCTCCCAGGGGAAGAGGAAGGAGGAAAGTTTCTAAGTAGGAGATCTGTGGGAGTGCAGTTGGTGCAATGCAGACTGTCTATGCGGTCAGTAAGACAATGCTGCTTGTAGAAGCACTTGCGCTGTGAAAATACTGACACCGCTCAGCTCTTACCCTTCTCCTCGGGCAGCGATGGGGCGCTGTCACTGCGGATGGAGTCATCAGCGGCCATCTGGACCTCCTCCTCCAACTCAGAGCTTCCTCTCCGTTCCTTCACTAGGGAACTTCCTTCCTTCCTGTCCAGTGAACCCGTGGACGGCCTGTCCTGCTGACTGCTGGCACTGCTGCGGACAGCCCCAGATACAGTTAGTCAGACAGCACTGAACACCATCTCAAGCTCATGACTGAAGTGGGGAACCAGGTCTCAAGCCCAGCCATCAGTACAGCTATTGTGATCACTAGGCGAGATTCATTCAAATCAGTGAAGTGGGTGTGGAGTATTTGATGCATTGGAAAGCTTGTGGATCAAATACCTGAATGCCCATCAGCCATTGAGGATCAGATCCCCTTAAATATAATAAGTCACTTGCTTAATGAATCAACTACCCAAGTAACTAACTAAGGAACAGTCGATTTAGGGTATCCAGGAACTGAAATAGGATAGTCCTGCAAATGATGCCTGCAGCTAAGGCCTGTGATGTTTTTGCCTTACTGTCTGGTATAAAAAGAAGTACTATATTGCAAACGGGCATATGAGCACAAAACAACAGCAATTGCAGGATTTAAGTCAGCAGCCAGTGATCTCCGGGAATCAGCACACCCTCTGAACACCGCCCTGACCAAGCTACACAGAGAGCTTGGCATCAATGGTACTATAGTCACTCCACAGCCGGATTCCCGCCTCAGGAATATGTAAATGCATTTGCCTGTGTTGTCTTTTTTTTCCAGTCCCAAGTTAAAGGTTGTGTATGCAATCTTTTCCAGAAACATTTTTTGTTATACTGGTTGAAAGTCTCTTCACATCCTGATAGAAATCAATAATTAAAGTGGTCTAAATGTAAAAAAATATATATATACATCTTCTGTGGAAGGGACAGGACTAAAAGTGATTGACCAATCATTGCATTCGGTCCAAATGTAATGATAGGATGTCCTTCCTGTCTGTCAATCTATATTTCCATACGGCCACGCAACTTGTTCGCGCAGACAATCACATGTCATCTGCGCGGGAACCTTTATGCTGTGCAGATCGAGCGAGAGAATGGAAGGCGAGCCGCAGCTACTATTTTTAAAAACAAAATAACCGTAAATAAGATGTTTACGTTCATTATTATTGTAATGTCTAACCTATGAATTAGACATGCGGTAATCTGAACCCGTTGCGATCGATTCCACCCACACGTCTCTCCTTCTGGTGCTGAGACTCTGCTCTGTGCGCGCGCGCATGTGTGATAGAGGGGGTGTGGCTTTGGAGACACCTCTGAAGCGAGGGTGTCTCCAAAGCCACTTTCAAAACAAGCTTGCTAACTGCTGGCCTCTCAGGATTGCATACCCTAGCTTTAAGTTTATTAGAAAATTGTACTTTGGTTTATGCAAATGAGCAAAGACTTTGATTGAACAAACCCTGGGAGCCCTGAGTGATAGATTAAAGCTGCTCTTAGACACTGGAAACAGGAGTGTTAGAATGATGACATTTGGAAAGACTTGCGTATTCCCAATAATAGTGGGCATGAATGTGTCCTGAATGATAAAACACGAATGACAGAATAAAAGAATATACAAAATCTGAAATAAACAACAGAGACTATTGGTCTCCTTTGAAATTCAGGAGATGTCATCTAGGAAGAGTGCGTCTACCTGGGTGTCTGTGTGTTGCAGTGGGAGGACTCGGAGTAGCTGTCGAAGGAGGAATGGCCCTCCTCCGTCCTCGTTCTCAAAGGAGACCCCTCACTTTTCCTGCTGCAGATCAATGGGAGAGGAAGGGTGAGACAGCTGACACCTTGGTGTGAACCAGGGAATTGGATTATCCCCGGTCAACGCACAAACCACCAAGGTACTACATTACCCACAATCATGAGTGAGAGAGAAGCACATGGAAAACTACATGACAAGGAGGATGATTCTGGTACTTTCCACAAACTGAGATCCAGGGTTATTGTCAATATCTGTGTTGTTCTTGGCTTATGGATTGAATTTGTTTAAATTAAAGTATTTAAAGTTCTGCAGTAAGGCATGGGGAAGTATCAGGCAATATTTTGAGAGAAACCCAAATTTTAAGGGGCTCTAAGACTCAGGCTTTGCTCAGGTTACCTGTCCGTGTCCGTGCGGGAGCGCAGCTGCTTCATGAAGCTGGAGTGCTGCTGGCGCTGCTGGTCGAACAGGGCTGTGAGGGGGGCAGCGGGCACGCTCAGCGCCCCCGCGATCTGAGAGCGGGCCAGCTCCGTCATCTGGAGAGAGGGGCGACCAGGGGGCTTAATTCCTCACTGAACACAGGACTCATCATTGACACATACGACACAGACGGACCAGCTAAAGCCTCACGAGGAGACGCGATCGCTGAAAGGTGGACTCTCTGTATTAGTGTTTTCTGCTGAAGAACTAGGCCACCAATATCTGAGAACTGCATTAAGAAACTTCATATGAGGATCTCCACATAGTTACTCATTTTATTAATTGTGGTTCTCAATTTACATCAAACCAACAGCTGGAACATTTGGAGAGAACATTGCCATTCAATTAAACAAAGAATCATCTGAGGGATTTGATTTTCAGTCACTTTGCAGGGAAGCAGGCTATGCATAGGTTCTGTTCTAGGTGTCCAAACTATTTAAACAGTTGTACACATTACAGAGCAAGTAGGGAGAGAGTGATCCTAATAAGAATACCCTTATTGAACAAGGAGAAGTCTGTGATAACATGATAATACAGCTTCACCTGTTGCAATGTGTCAATAAAGCAAGACATTTGGGACAACGGAACCTCACGTGTGAGAGCAGCACTGCAGCCTATATTTGTTATTATTGTTACCTCAAAGTAGAGTGGAGCAATGGAGGTATTTGCTTAGACTTCATGCATCTATACCAAACTACACAGACCATGCCATCAACACACAGTGAATGTAGGGAAGCATACAGTCATGGAGAGGGGAGAAGGATTCTTGGGGTGCCGTGTACCTCCTTGATGTGGCGAGCAGCGTCTGCACTGTATCTGACGGCCTCGGCCTGCTGGGAGATCATCTTGCTGGTGGCATCCTGCATGGTGCCCAGGGCCTCCTGCTGCGAATGAGCCAAGGACTGCTGGGACTCTGCGTGGGCCTTGAACAGGGAGAAGCACACGGTCACCCCTGGCAGGACCACCCAACACCCAGGCCCAGAGTACATCGAACGCCAGAGCCTGGACTCATTTAGTACTCAGTCCCAAGACCACAGTCAATTAAACAGTCAGAGAAGAGGTGGACGGCTTAGGTCTGTCTCATAGGAACAACTGTCTAGTTGAAAAGACATTGGCTCATTGGCTCTCAAACTTATTTTTATTTGATACTGGTCCCCCCCCACCTTAAGTCAGCACAAGTTGTCTGCCAGCTTTGGTCGGCCAGCAGCTGCAGGTTGAGTAGAGGTGATGGTCCAGGGCTCAGTTAAACTTACACAGGCCCAAACTCAGACACTGTACTCACTTGCATTCCCTCAAGAGCTCAAGCTGAAGTTTGCAATAACTTCTCTACGTAATTTCAGCATGGGTCTCCATGACGCCATACAGCCCTGTGATACAGCTATTTCTGAGCTCTCTTCAGCTTCTTAGGACTCTCACATATTGTAATATGATTAGTGGCAATATGGACTTATCATTATCATTATGTCAACAGTTGCACAAGGTATTTTCTGTGCTTTTTCAACACTTTGGAATTAAGTTTGAAGATTTTGTTTCTGGTGCAAACCCTGATAACTGAAATTACAAAGAAACCGGCCCGTATATCAAAAACACCCACTGTAATTATGGCCCAGAAACAAAATGAGTCCATTGAAAAAAGCCAGCAAACCCTGTACACCACTCCCCGACAGACACACACCTGGGCGGCCCTCTGCCGTGTCTCGTCCAGCTGTCTCTGAGAGTCCAGGGCCTCCTGCTCTGCCTTGAGCTTCAGCAGGTACAGGTCCCGCTCATGTCTCTGTTGTTGGGCCTGGGAGGATAAAGACCAGAACTCCATCAACCACACAGCCAGCCTTGCCATGAAATATATCACCTACATTAGATATGTCTGCATTGGCTGCTAGACAACGAGCAGTCTATCAAAGCCTTAAAACAAGCCTTGATATCTAGCTGCGATTTACAACATTAAGATGATACTGCTTTGCCCGAGAGGTCAAAGGTCACGGGGCAAGAGGACTGATTGCTCAAGCTATGATTTCATTCATATCTGCAGCAGCTGCCTTGCCTACCTTGCCTACCTTGAGGATCTGTGCCAAGGAGACGCTCTCTTGCTGTGCCAGGGAGACACCGCGGACACGCTCCACGTCAGAGAGCTGCCGTACCGACTCCTCCATGGCATCTAGGTAGCTCAGCTCTGCGGCCATGCGCTGCTCCAACACCCCTGGCGAGAACTGGAGAGGACCTGGAGATCGACAGCACTTCCCATTACACACTCCGGATTCTGATCGTATTCGCAAAACTAGAATTGCCCCGATTAAGAAACACGCACAAACCACAAATTACAAGACCTAAATCACAGTGTTTTCACAGTTCATTCAGCTCATACCTGTCACACTGGGCTCTCCGCTGCCTCCCACACTGAACTCAGTAAAGGCACTGGAGACAGTCATGGGCCTCAGCCTGGCATTGGGAGAAGGCACAGCAGTGGCGTGAGGGGCCCCAGTCCTGGCCCTGTCGGTCCCCGCTGAGGACCCATCGCTGGCTGGACTCTTCTGAGCAGCAGAGTTCGTGGGGGAGCCAGAGGGAGAGGAAGCTGGATGCCGAGGGGACTTCAGTCCCTCTGACCCAGAGCTGGAAACACAAAGACCACGTGTGGTGTGAGAGAGCACCAGGACACGCTCATCTCATGTGAAAGACACTTTTATCGCAGAGTTTCACAGGACTGCAGCAGTTCCACATCTTCAGATTAAAATTTCAGACACTTTAAAGATTTAGGCAATCGCTAAACACAATCTATTTGTACCATTGTTGCGGCGAGATTGTGTAACCCATGTGTGAAGTTCAGCATTGTGTACTGTTCCTCAGAGGCCAGGTACAGTAGTTCTGTGTAACTGATTTTTAGAAAAACATTGTCATCCAAGGCCATAGAGAGAACAGAAGAAGTGTGACAAAGTTTGGGGTTCCTTATTAATGTCATGGAGTTGCCCGGCAACCAAAGGGAGTCATCTTCTATATGATAGTATGTTCTTTAGAAAAACTTCCCGACAAGCTCAATTAACAATTTTGGTATTATTCTAATTAAACCAGATTTCTTGTGCACCTACAGTGAGGGTAATAAGTATTTGATCCCCTGCTAATTTTGTACGTTTGCCCACTGACAAAGAAATGATCAGTCTGTAATTTTAATGGTAGGTGTATTTTAACAGTGAGAGACAGAATAACAACAAAAAAATCCAGAAAAACACATTTCAAAAAAGTTATAAATTGATTTGCATGTTAATGAGGGAAATAAGAATTTGACCCCTTTGACTTAGTACTTGGTGGCAAAACCCTTGTTGGCAATCACAGAGGTCAGACGTTTCTTGTAGTTGGCCACCAGGTTTGCACACATCTCAGGAGGGATTTTGTCCCACTCCTCTTTGCAGATCCTCTCCAAGTCATTAAGGTTTCGAGGCTGACGTTTGGCAACTCGAACCTTCAGTTCCCTCCACAGATTTTCTATGGGATTAAGGTCTGGAGACTGGCTAGGCCACTCCAGGACCTTAATGTGCTTCTTCTTGAGCCACTCCTTTGTTGCCTTGGCTGTGTGTTTTGGGTCATTGTCATGCTGGAATACCCATCCACGACCCATTTTCAATGCCCTGGCTGAGGGAAGGAGGTTCTCACCCAAGATTTGACGCTACATGGCCCCGTCCATCGTCCCTTTGATGCGGTGCAGTTGTCCTGTCCCCTTAGCAGAAAAACACCCCCAAAGCATAATGTTTCCACCTCCATGTTTGATGGTGGGGATGGTGTTCTTGGGGTCATAGGCAGCATTCCTCCTCCTCCTCCAAACACGGCGAGTCGAGTTGATGCCAAAGAGCTCGATTTTGGTCTCATCTGACCACAACACTTTCACCCAGTTCTCCTCTGAATCATTCAGATGTTCATTGGCAAACTTCAGACGGGCTTATACATGTGCTTTCTTGAGCAGGGGGACCTTGCGGGCGCTGCAGGATTTCAGTCCTTCACGGCGTAGTGTGTTACCAATTGTTTTCTTGGTGACTATGGTCCCAGCTGCCTTGAGATCATTAACAAGATCCTCCCGTGTAGTTCTGGGCCGATTCCTCACCGGTCTCATGATCATTGAAACTCCACGAGGTGAGATCTTGCATGGAGCCCCAGACCGAAGGAGACTGACAGTTATTTTGTGTTTCTTCTGTTGTCACCTTCTCACCAAGCTGCTTGGCGATGGTCTTGTAGCCCATTCCAGCCTTGTGTAGGTCTACAATCTTGTCCCTGACATCCTTGGACAGCTCTTTGGTCTTGGCCATGGTGGAGAGTTTGGAATCTGATTGATTGCTTCTGTGGACAGGTGTCTTTTATACAGGTAACGAGCTGAGATTAGGAGCTCTCCCTTTAAGAGAGTGCTCCTAATCTCAGCTCGTTACCTGTATAAGAGACACCTGGGAGACAGAAATCTTGTTGATTGATAGGGGATGAAATACTTATTTCCCTCATTAACATGCAAATCAATTTATAATTTTTTTTTTTTGTTATTCTCTCTCTCACTGTTAAAATACACCTACCATTAAAATTATAGACTGATCATTTCTTTGTCAGTGGGCAAACGTACAAAATCAGTAGGGGATCAAATACTTTTTTCCCTCACTGTATATATTGAGGGAGGACATTTCTCAATATCAGAAACTGCAACCGCCTGTAGCGATCCATGGCTGGATGAAGGGCTCCCCGACATGGTAGGGGAAACTTTGGTATTTATTTAGTGTTCATGACTTATCATTATAACATATTACAATACTCTAGAGGACATGGAAAAAGTTAACTAAAGACCAGTGGTCACAACTGGAAAAATGATGAGCGCATTTGGGACTGAATTTCTAAACATAATGAGATCTGGTGGTAGTTAAAGTGGACTGTGGGTTTCTTTAAGAAACCCATTTGTATCTCTTCTTCTGCCCTAAACCTTGAGTGTAACCCAATCTACATACAATCCTCATAGTAAAATATTACTGTTACTGAAAGGTCCCATGTCACAGCTGAAGCACTGACTGACAAAACACGCAGATACACCCACACACAACTATAAATACCCAAGGACAGACTGTGTTTACATGGAGCTCCACATTTCAGTCAAAGAGTTACACAATGGGCCAAGCATACATCTCCATTGTGGTTCAGATTTTACAGAAGCCAGGATGGATTCAGAGTGAACTTGTATTTTGCGAGCTTAAAATATGTTCACACACAGAGTTTGGGCGCTCTCTGGGGAAGGGAAAAAAAAACATTCAAATGTCCCTAGAATCCCCCACTGGCCGGCAGCCCAGACTGCAGTGGTGAGGATCAGACCACCCCACTCTTGAACAAAGGGTACAGTGTCTCCCCGGGCCGTCCCACCTACCTCACCGGACGCAGAACCTCTGACCCGACCAGCTCTGTGGTCACCGAGGTGTTTTAGCTGGCACAGTTTCAATCAGGGCCTGTTGACGCTTTTAATGATTTGTGCTCAGTTTATGGTCGATTTGTTTTCTTTACATTTAGCTGAACGCAAGCTCTCGAGTTTCCCTTTCCTTCCCTTAAATACTCTTTTGCCATTTCAAAGATCTGCATCTTAACCAGCAAAACCAAAATGTCAAAGAAGCTCTTCTCCTAGATCTTGTTACACAGCTAGCCCTCTACGTCTCCCTGCAGCTGAGTGCTAACACATGTAGGAAGAGTGTCATTTGACTACAGAAAATATATCTGCATACTCCCAAAGCCAAGTGTTTGGAAAACGTCCTTTAGAAATTGTACAGTTACAAAAAAGTATATAGCAATACAACACCAGCTGATTAAATCTTTTAGGTAGATTAGTGTTGACGCTGCATCTTCCATTTAATTCCATGTGTGATTGATAGAGAGAATCAGGTACATTGTGCTGCAGGGCTACAAAGCACATTTTGTTGATCTCTGCATGCCGGTGTGGAATAAATTGTGTGCCCGTGTTTTTTTTAAACATTGAATCACATTGGCAGGCCCTCAAAATGCAGCACATGTGAGAGTGCTTGCTTAAAAACAGCTTCAAGAGTAACGGCTCAGAGGCAAATCTGACACGAGTTAATTAAAAAAAAGGAGATGAACAAGGGCCACCAGGATGCCTGGAAATGCATTGGCTCCTTCAGTGCAGCGCTGTTACTGAAAAGGTCCCAAAACGAGGTATGCCACACGTGAGGTCCATTCTGAACTACCATTTCAAGAGTCTTCTGACTGTGTGTATAATCTGTTTGGTGATGTATAATTCACATGAACACAGCCTGCCAGCTAATACAGGGAACAGAATCATAATCATGTTCTGATCCCTAGGAAACAAACAAGTAGCTCCTCTCAAGGAAAATGCATCCTGTGCTGTTGTACAGGAACAACATGAGAGAGATCATCTTGTCTTGGTGGGTCTAGTTTGAACAAGAATGTGTGCAAACCAACTTTACCAATACTGATAAAAGTTGAGTTTCACAACTGAAATATGGCAAAGGACAACTATGGACCCCCATCTCCATTCCCCTGCAGAGGACTGCAGTATGGACTCACACATCGTCTGCAGTGACAAAGGTGTACTTCCTAGGAAGGACAGCAGATTTATAGTCTTTAGATACTCCAGGTAGCGAAGGTATGGGAGACCAGCCCTGACTACAGGTCAACAGTCCGGGATCAGTTTTCTCCCAGTGGTCAGCATCATGTTACCTGGGGGGGGAGCGGGCCGAGGCGTCTCCTCTGGGGCTGTCTGGGCCTGGCTCGGAGATCCGGGATGATGCGTTTCCTGGGGAAGCCCTTTTGGACTCCTGGGACCCTAGCTCTGAGTCCTGCGAGGATGGTGTTCTGTCTCCCTCCAGCAGGGGGTGCTGCCGAGCACCGTCCCCTGACACCTCTCCACCTGGCGGGACACACCGGGTCAGGGATGGCAACACGCAGCAAGATAGACACTCTATATACACTCTATACATATTTAATAATTATAATTAAGTCACTTATCACACCTGTATGCAAGAAGTGCATCTGGTTATAAACCCCATAGAAACAATGTTGCAAGGATATTCATAAGAAGCAAATGTGCATAGCTTTCATTAGAATTTGCTCTGGCCTGTGCTGACTTAGACATCAGGCACGAAGCGGTTAAGAGCTGAACCGGAGCTGGGTCAGCACGTCACTGCCTCCCACAGCGCAGGGACATGTTTCCAGACGACAGGAGAGATGGAGGACATGATCTATATGGGAAGGGGGTATGAATCCGCAAGGGCATTGCTCATTCATGCACACACTGCTTGCTGCGCTAATAGGAAAGGTTGCGAACTGTGAAATTATTTTTGTGCCAGATGAAACATATGGAGGTCTCTTTACTAATTATTTTGGAGCTCTCTAATACCTTATTGTAAAACCTGTACATATAAAAAAACTAAACACTTGTGTATACTGAAGATTTCACAATGAAAACATTGACATATTGTTCCAAACTGCACTGATACATTGAAACTATTTTAGCTGTAGGGGATTTGACAAGATATGACATTTGCAATATGAAGACAAAGCTCAGCTGACAATGATGTGTCACTAGAGAACTCATCTTTATTTCCTCAACAAAGACTGAAAAGGTAAGCTATATTCTATATTTTAGTTTAGATTTTACATACCACAATTATCGATTGTAGTCCGAATGTACACATAGATTCAAAATGTTAGATCTCTCACCTTTCCTGCGAACAGAACCAGAGGAGCGAGGGGATGAGGCGGGCGTGGAGGTAGAGGAATGATGGGACAGGTGGTCTGGGAGCCGGGCATCGTAGGGAGAGCGCCGGCTGGGCAGCTCTTCATGAGGACTGCTGGCACTGTGTCCATTGCTGTTGACACAGAGAAGGCACGCCATCAGGCACAGCTGAGCCTTGCATAACCACACACACAGAACTGCACAGGTGGACTCATCTGGTCTAAAAATGTCCATCAAGCAGCAAAGATTATAAAGCACCTTTTAACCAAAAACCAATATGGTCCTGCTATGATGAATCACAAGTTTAACCATGCCAGACTATTTTATTCTGTGGTAATATATACCGGAAAATTAAGAATAAAACCAACTCTGATTAAACGTCACATTCAAGAAAAAAAAACAATATATGTATACAAACACTCTGTACATATGAACACAAAAAAGCAACTGTACTTGATACACATTGAAGTTTCACAGAGACTCGTGCACCAATCAAAGAGCTCACAGACTGGGGCACTAAGCAGTGTGTTTACATGGTGTGGTATCAGCCCCACCTAGTGGTCAACACTAGTGAATTTTTTCCCAAACAAGTCTTTTCATATAGGCCTAGTGGTTTTCAGATCACAAATACAATGCAACAGTAAAACCCAGCAATATACTAAGGTGCAATAAGACACAGCAGCAGCAGCTTCAAGTCACACTACAGAGCTTAATACAATTTGGACCAGAAGGATGTGAAAAAGACAAGCCAACAGAATCATGTGAAGTATGACCAGGATAGATTTCACCTATGTATCAGTTCTGCACCCACAAATCCCTGCTCTTCTCACCTCATCAGTGGAAGTGTCTTCATCAGAGGGCTGCATGTCCCCAACACCTGTTGTTAACCTGCATTGCAAGTATTCTGGAATTTGCTTTTGTGCCATTATCAGTATGTTAAGAGTGGGGAGTCACACAGGCGGACTCAGAGGTCTCAATATAAAAGGCTGGTTTCTTTCAGCGTGTATGCATGGTCCTCCTCCCAGCCTGCTCTCTGTGGCTCAGAGCAGGGGTTTGTGCTCACCTGAGCCCTAGCTGGCTTCTCTTGCTGGAGTGGCCGGTGCTGCTGCGAGAGGAGATGAAGTCGTCCTCGTACGAAGCCACGTCCACGGGGCTGGCGGCGGGCAGCAGGGGCCGCAGGGCTGGGGAGCTCCGGTCTGGCTTGTCCTCCAGCACTGCACACAAACGGAAGAGTCACCATCAGCCAAACACGGGCATTAAGCCACCTACACACTCTCCTGTTACTTTGTGTCCTGGTAAAGATGGATTCGTTTAACCTTATTTTTCACTGCCCCTATCTACATAATAATTACAAAAAAAAAAAAAAAAAAAAAAAAAATCTGTTTCACTCTATATAAAAAACAATAAGGAAACACCTGGGTAGTGTGGATGAAACCGAGACGGTAAGGGTTAAGGAGTAAATATGAATCTGCTGTGACGGTAATTGGTAACGACTGAAGAAACGAGACTGTTATGAATGATTAATGGCTGCTCTCTAACTCACTTTGCACAAGCACCTCGGATGGGCGTCTGTGTCTGGCGTTCTCTGAGCAGCCAGACTGAATCAGGCATTCAGTACAGTATAAATGACCTCAGGTCCTCATGTTCAGACCGTAATCCAGGTTTTACAAGCCCTAGAGCAGTAGGTCAGTAAGTCTGTGTCCTCTATGGGGCCGTAACAGCGACAAAGGGGGGATTCCAACCCACCCTGCACACTGCTGACAGGGCTAGAGAGACACTACAATGCATGTCACATTTGGCTTGAAGCCACACTAACTCTCAGTGAGACACAACCGGATCTCCTAAAGCCATACAATTTAGAAAATGAACTAATGTGAACTAAAACCATCCGACATGGCATCTGGAGAATTCCACAACCAACCGGATACTGTTGCATCTACTTTGGAAATGCTTTTGCAGTTTTAGTTGTTTGGTATGTTTTGTAACGCTGTATGGGTACAGTGCTTTCATACAAAACACAATACGCAGTTTATTCTTATTATCGTCGATATTGAAAAATTGAAACAATGGTTTATGAAATTATTGGCACCCTTCTCACACGATGAAGCTGTATGGAACTGTGGGTAATATGGCCCTATGATGTGACAGTGAGGTTTCTTCTTGGCTCCTTCAATACTGACCTTTTCCGTAGCTGTGGAGGTTCTTGGTGAAGATGTTGATGACGCTGTGAGGACTCCCCTTGGCCAGCTCTTCCCAGGGTCCCCTGGTGTCCACGGCTTCAGAGGTAGTGCTGAATGCTGGGTATTTCTCTGCCTCTTTCTGGAAGTGGGCGATCGGACGGAAGGTGTTCTGCTCCGCCATGCAAAAATCTCTGTTCCTCAGCCTCTCAGCAGGCTTGGGAAGTTCCTTGGGGTGGGGGGCCTCTTCCACGTCTGAGAAGCTGCCCTCACTCAGCAGAGGACCCTCGCTGATAGAGCCAGCGCTGGAGTCCTGAGGGGCGGATTCCCCATCCACCTCTGCGGCATCCAGAGAGCTCCTGGGGTGGCACTCGTGCTGGCGCTCCCCTGCCTGTGCTCTGGACCCCAGGGCCAGGCTGGTGTGAGGCCTGGTCGGCTCTCGGGGCTTCCTGAAGTCGTGCACGTTGCCCACTCCCGGCAGGCCACCCTCAAAGGTGTCATGGTTGGCATTCAGCAGCCGCTCGATTCTGGCAGACAGGTCATCGGCCTCTCTGATCTCACGGACCGGAGGGCTGACCGGTTTGGCCCAGTGGCCGTTGTCCTGAGGGGGGACAGGCAGCACGTCAGAGTCCAGGTCTCGAAGGGATCCGTAATTGACGCCCGCTCCGGCCAGCTTTCGCGCCTCACTCTCGATGCGGGTGGAGAGGGATGCCGCTGTGGCTTTCAGGGCCTCGATGCGGTTCATTTTGCTCTTGTATTGGCCGGCGCCCTTCGAGGGGTAAGTGGGGGCTGAAGAGGGGGGTGGCTGGCCCCTGGTCTGGCCCTCTTTCTGCAGAGCTGACAGCCCTGACTCCAGACCCAGGAGCTGTGTGAACAGGCTTCCCGAGGGGGCCACCGGAGAAAGGGGCCCCCTGCCAGCTGGGCTGAGGCGGTCCGGCTGCATCCAGGACGTCCCGGCCAGATCGCTCCTAGAGAGAGCAGAGAGGATACAGTTCCTTTACTCACATGCTACACGCTGTCGAAGCCAACAAACACCTGCTGAACATAGAGCCATAGTGTTCAGACAATTGAAGAGATGGTGGAGCCTCTGCCTATGCCTGTCTCAGATCCAGATCCATTATCCAAACTCAGTGTTTACACATTCCTGCCATTACTCACTCATGCTGTACGTAGCTGAAAATGTTTTGTCGTTTTTAAATAAATGAACTGAAAAATAATATGAGTGTGATCCCTGTTTCATGATTTAAGTACTTGTTTGAAAGACAACGCACCAACCAGCTAGGCAGAGCGCAGTGGATCTATGAATTGAATACTAGTGAGAGCTCAGATCATATTTGAAGACATGGATAAACCACTGACTGAACTGCGGCTGAGTTGAAGTCTTTAAGCCTCTTTTTACATTGAGCAAGAAACTGGGCCTGCTCAGATTTTAATGCCAGCAGTACAGTACCCATAACCCTGGTGCGGGAACGCTGCGGGCACACGCTACCCATTAGCTGCCACAGCTGTTTCTGCTCACGGCTGCCACGGCTGCTGTGTGGATCCCTACATGCGCCCATGCACTCAAACACTGATGAGAAGAGCACCACTGGCTGCGTCTGCAGCTCACTGACAGTTCACAGGACCCAGGGCCCCAGGACATGTCTGCTGTTTCCATGTAAACAAACACTTGATCCATTGGTGTGGCAACAAACATAATTAGAAGAGTAACTCATTATTTTGAGAGGAAGGTGCTTCATCTTGTGGCAGTTTAATTTGCTGCTCTCAAAACCTAAAAGGCAGATCTGTGTTACTGGTTTCCTAAGGAAATACAAAGCTGACCACAGCAATTGCAATCTGGAGGTCACATTAGCCATATAACATGTCCACAATATTACAGGACATGGATTGTTTCTCTGATATGGCTCCGGGTACACTGTCTGATCCGTGTTTTGTTCCTGCTGAACTCCTGGATACTTATATTAAACTATTTGTCTGATCAAATGTAATGCTTTTGAGTGGTTATAAGTTTGCATTAACCCTGTGTCAAGTGCTGCAGAAATCACCTCACAGATTTATATAGTTTGCTCGTCTGCAATTAAGCTGTTGGGCGCGTGCAAACACAACTACTAATGAGTGCAATGGGAGTGTATCTCCCAGATATGCCCACATGCCATTAACAATTTCATTTTGCCAAGTTTTACAGGGCCAGCAATCTGTACGAAGAGCAATTGTAAGAGCCACTGGGCAAATATCTTGAAAAACCCTACATCCAGCAGCAGGGTTTTTGTACAATCAAGGATTAGAAGTTATAAAAAGATGACATTTTATAACAAATTAGGGTTGACTTAGGCCATGTGTCCACCAAATTGTTTTTTCCCCGAGGTCGGCGTATTTTTTCAGTTGTTTTTAATGGGAGCGCCACGTTTTTAAAATGCCCGCAGCGTGACGCGGCGATGAGCGTCTTTTTCACGCTGAGCGCTGCGCATTTTTTCCTGGTCGCCGAGAGTTGAAAAATGTTCAACTTTGAGTAAAACGCAGTGCTCGTCACTGTCACTTTTTACCCAGCCATCCAATCAGTGGAGGAAGGGCAGGACAAATAGAACACCGACCGCCCGCCTTCTCTCGACGCACTTCAGCCTTCTCTCTACCTTGTGCCGACATTGTACAGTCAGTATTTGTTAGCAAAATAAACTATCTGCGACATCAGGCACTCCAGTGTGCTCTGAAGCCTCGCAGCCGGCGCTTTCAGATGAGCTCCTGGCGTTTTCAGCTGCGGAAAACGCTTTGGTGGACACACGGCATTAGAGTACAAATCTCCTTGAACTGGTGTTGGACTACCCAACTTAAAATAACATTGTGTAATCCAAGAGTTGTGCTATTTTTGGTATGTGGAACCACCCCGTAGAGCAACAAACAAGAAGCAAAGCCAGGATCTACCAAGGACTGGTTAAAGGAATACTGCTATTTAACCACAAAAGGTATCTGTGTGTCTAATCATTATATGTGTTATTAATAAGTGTAATAGACTGTATAAGATATGATTTTTGCACGGTTTCTGCTGCCAGCTTAGCTTCACAGTACTCTCAGCCAACCTGCACAAGATGACATCTCTTACAACCTATTAACTTATATAAGAATGAAGAACCCAAATAGAATACATCATTGCACAAGCTCTTGGGTGCTGCAGTAACAGGAATTGTAATTGATAGACCAACATTGCTTTCAGAAATACTGGAACTACTGAGGGATAAAAGTCCAATTAGTTTCGTTTTAAATTAAGTATAACTCCACTGTTAAACAAAACCAAAAAAAGCTGGAGTGTGAATATCTGACTATAGCAATTATGTAAATTAATATTTGAAAAGGAATCCCATCTAAAACATTAAGGGCCTGACTAACAATTTTACAAGAGAGCTGGTTGTAAGCAATGCCTTGCAATGCCTCATTTATTTTAAAAGAGCAAAAGGTCCAGATTAAGTATGGAGAGTCACCCACTGCAGTTCATTTACTCCAAACTTTTTGCACGTTTCAAGAGTTACAACTGCAATTTGAGGACAGAGCTAATGCAACCCATTACACACATGACCAGTGTGTGCATACTTACACCTCAGGGGAATATTAGATTACCTTTGAAGTGCGGAAGGTGGGGACATCACTTTATAGTGAGTATAAAAAATTAAGAAACGTATGCTGTGCGCCTTATTCGCGCCATATGTGATCCTTATTTAAAGAGAGGGAGCATTTGCCATCATTATGCAACAAACGCTGCCCACACTAAAGTAGTAATCAGTGGCTGTTTCATAACTGCACCCATGGAAACATAATGCTTCAGTTCAGCCTTCTCAAAACGCCTTTCTACCTCAGTCCTCTCAAGCGTGAATGAAGAGCCCTAGCGTGGGATTCACTGGGATAGCAGGTCTGGGGGAGGGCTTGGGCGTTGCCAACTGCTACAGGTCTGAAGATGGACACATGGAGAACAGCTGTGCAGACTACACGGTGTGAGAACAGACTGCCGAGCTTTGCTAAGAAACCCAGATGTCTGTGAGAAGTGTTACCTGCCAAGAGGAGGGGCCTGCGGCTCTGACAGGGACAAGTTGCTGCTGGAGGAGGCGCTCAGGGGCCGCTCCTGGCCTTTGTTCTCCTTGTCTGACTCTCCTGAAGGCTGGTACAGGGGCTTTGTCTGCAGGGCACAAAAGCAAGAACTCAATATAATGAACACGAGTAAAAATCCTGCCCCCAGAGACTGGACTGAACGATCTCACTGCATCGTGGGAGACAGCTGCTCAGACAAACCTCTTTTCTCCACCAGCTGTACTTAACGGCAAATCTGTCACTACGCAGCTCCCTTCAATAGACTGTTTTAGCTGTAACTGGCCATAATGCAGGATAACTGAGGTGATGCACACGTCAGAATGAAGAATGGCTGCAAGGGTTGGCATCAGCTCGGAGAAGAAAGGAGCGAGACAGATTCACCTGGCAGGAGAGTAAAGTGTCTTCCCCAGACCGCATTTTCAGAGTTTATCCAAGTCTCTCAGCAGGGGAATCAATTCCACTCATCTCTTTCTAAACAGTGATTCATCGTTACAAACCCTTGCAGGCGTTCTTCATCATCTAAAGTCAGTTGTTATCCTGCACACATCCCAGAAAACACCATCAGAGCGCATGAATGACAGTTCTGTGCTCCACCTACAGCACATCCTTTGAGACCCATCATCACACCTTCCAAATGAATCAGAGCAATGTGCAGGTATGCTTTGTGGCCTGACTCAAATCAATTACTGGGAATCTTGCCATTTAGAAATAGTTCTTCACCAGGCTGCAGTCACTCACCTGCAGGTTGCTAATGACAGGCAGCGGCTGTGAAGTCTCCTCAAGCCTGGCCTGTTCCAAGAGGAGTTTGGAGTAAGTTTCCTGGAGCCGTTTCTGCACTGGGCCCCCAGGGGCCAGCTTGGCTTTTTGCTTCCTGTAGAGCTCCTGCAGCCTCCTGTTCTTGCGCTCGGCCTCCTCCCTCTGTGCCCTCTTCTCCTCCGTCTGCCTCTTCCGGCGCTCCTCCTGCTGCCTCGCGATGTACTGCCGCACCGAGTCAGCGTCATAGTGCCTCTTCTTCGGGCCCACCTTCGAGCTCTCCTGCTTTCGCTTGGCCGGACTGGCGCTGCGAGAGAGCCGAGAGGAGGAACCCCCCGCACCGCCGCCACCCCCACCATCTACACGTCGTTGCGTTTTCTCCGCTTGCCCCCCTGCCCCCTGGCTCTCCATCTGCAAGTCATCCAGGATGCACCGGATGTCGGCCGACAGTAAGTCCTTGGCGAGGCCTGCCTCGTCCTCCTTCGCCATTGGACGAGAGCTCTTCAGCTGGCCCTCAGAATGGGCTCGGCTGCGGGGGCGCTCACCGCTGTTGGCTCTGGGCTTGCGTCCAGATGCCAGTCGTGGGTCAGAGGTGGTCCTGGTGGGGGGCCCTGAAATAGAAGAGGCGGCTCAATTCTGGTGTAGCAACACAGCGGAGTGAGAAGAGAAAAAAAACGACAAGAACCAAATACCCGACAGTGCACTGGGCTGAGAGGAAGACAAATTTGCATTTCAGGTTGAGAGGATTTAAAAAAGTTAATCACACGAACATCCAACTTGCTAAGTAGGTGCAGGGCACAAAAAAACACGTAAGATCAAACAAGGGGGAATACCCGCACACTCCTCACAGCTCCAGTGCACAAATACAAATATTTACTTAGCCCATGGTAAATTAAAAGGTTTTTAGAACAAACAGTTTGATCTTCATCAGGATATGAAGAAGAACTTTTATAGATCGAAACATTGTTTGTTTGAAAAACCTTCCAAAAGCCTTCTTCCAAGGCTGCCATATTTGAAAACACATTGTCATGTTAGATTAACCACAATTCCAGTGGCCCAATACACACACTCACTGCACCCTGCGCATCCGACAACAAATACCACGTCTCAGTGTGGTCTTAACTCCGAGACTTCCAAGAATCCCTTGATTGCACCAGAGCGACACAATAACGGCAGTGCTTCTCTCTGCTGCCTCGGCTCACTCTCATGTGCATCAAAAACAAGGTCAGTGCCGGGAAACCAGGTCAGACGATTGTGCAGTCAGGCAGAAATATCAAGTCAATCCACATTCATTCCACTCCCTCCATCATTCCCAAAGAGCACATCTGGAACATTGCGTTCTCTCTGCGGTGACATTTGGGTTAATGCTCACACATATAAAATTTTGCCTACTTTATGACGGGTGTATAATATATGATGGAATATTATTTTAGAAATTATAAGAATGCTTACACTCAGAAACTAATAAATTCCCATTTCAGAAGTTTTTTTTTGTTTTATTATTATTATTATTACTTGATTTCTTAGCAGACTTACAATTGTTATATCACATTGCTTTTTGCATTTACCCATTTATATAGCAGGGCATTTACTGGAGCAATCTGATCTGGGTCAAACCAGGTTCTACTAACCTGGTGCTTTCATATAAATAAAAATGCTAACCGAAACTGCGGATGACACAAGAAGCATGGAAAGATGTATGCTGGGAAAAACAAGAAGCAGAAAAAAAAAAGATGAAGGGATCAAACCAAAATGTGCAACTTAATTGAAAGAGTGAAAATGATAAAATGGCAATGGGTTGGATGCATTGCAAGAAGAACACATCAAAGATGGACAAAGGAAGCTATCAAATGGATCTCAAGACATGAAAAAGACCTAGAAAAAATGCATACAAGATGGGAAGATTAAATCAGAAGCTTTGCAGGCGTGTCAAAGAAAAGAGAAGCTAGAGACCAAAGCAAGTTGAGACCTTGCAGCAGTGGATCGATATAGGCGGATGATGACATGCATATGTTAGTATGCATTGCATTTACTGTTTTCAAAGAGATAAAATATATAAATCATGTAATTCAGTGACCTGAGGGACCTCATCTTGCTTCTTGAATGTTTTGTTCAATAATATTCTGCTGTTTGGGGTAATTACAAGACCATCACCCTTCTCTGTAATGTCAAAATACAGATATTGTGGTGAGAAACTCAATCCCTCGTCAAATGATATAGGTTTCAGGCTCTTCGGAAACATACGATAGACCTATGAGTCAACAACAGGAAGTGCGATTTATTTCAATTTAACGTGACAGCAGTGCCACAAGTCCACTTAAATAAATATGAAGTAAATGCAAAGATTAAATAACATCCACAAACCCATCAAGAAGACAGGGTTTTGTTGCCGTGAGCACTGAATCTGCACAGAACCAGGGAACCAGATACATCATGCTCTCGTTTTGCTAAAATGGTCCTGGACATACAATGATACGACACTAACTGTGATTTGCGAACAAACTGCCTTCACAGTGTTTAAAGAACAGTGTGGTGTTTTTGAGGCCGCGGCTCTGAGCCCACCTGTTCTGTCAGCTCTGTCGCTAGATTCAATCATCGGGTCCCGGGCAGGCTTGGGCACTGGGCCCAGTACCATCTTCACCAGCTTCTGTCCTTCCCTCCAGGATGCTGTACTGATGACGTGAGCTCCTTAGAGAACATGCAAAACAGGTTATTTAAAATGGGGTTCTAGGACATAGCACTCCTCTGGGCTTGCACGGCATCAAATGTGGCAAAACCTGCCATGGCATAAACACAATAGAATACTACAATGAGCTACTAAATAAGCTGCCTGGTGTAAAAACAAGCATCACTGGAGACTTGCTCACTTTGAGGAACCGATGATATGCAATAGACACAACAGAACTGCCAAGACAGGAGATCTGCTTTGACTTTCAATAGCAATATCAATTATCAGAGAAATTAAGGTCTACTTATAACTTGGATCATTGCATCTTTTCTTCAGAGTAGACATTGGAGAACACATTGATACACTGGTCAAGAAATTATCAATACCCTCAATTCCTTATTAGGTATTAAACACTAAGAGCTAAATATATAGTGTTGCACCTACATTTCAATTGTATTCATTTAACAATCTATACATGTATTTATTTTTGAGAGCTCTGTTGGAACAAAAACCAGTAGGGTAGGGAGTCCTCCAGGACCAGGGTTGAGAACCACTGGGTTATACGATTGACATAATGAACGTGCAATCACGTAAACAGTTGGTTCAGAATGTACATTCTGAATGACCAGCTATGTAAACAGTCACTGTGGTGAAAGGGTGTTCATGTCTCAGGCTGTGGGACAGTGGCTAGCCGTGCATTCAGAGAATCATCACCTTTCACTCGACACTAGTCGATGTGTTCATTGGCAAACAAGACATTTCACCAATTCCCAATACTGTCAATTCCGTTTTCTCTCCATCCACATGCACACTTATTAAGACTACATCTTATGTACCCAATTAGATGAAGCTATATGGATCAAGCAATTTGCTTACAGTGAAGTCTAAATCACCTTCTTTTTTAAAATCACAAAACCAGTCATCTGTTACAATTAACCAGGCAGGGGGGCATCTTGAAATAAACCCAAATTGATTTAGCCCTTCGCAGGGGACGGATTAAATGGGCAGTATTTTGGGAAATATATGGATCACTTTTTAAAATTCCTGGTAAAGTAGTATGTAAGCGTTTAATATTTGTCAAAAGATTATGAGACAGCATCGCATCGTTTGAGGTAATTGTTAGGGATCTGCATGACAAATATTTAGACTATCGATAATTCCACAGCTGTTGTCCAAGACTATTCGACTAAATCACCCCCCGGCCAATCAAAATGGAACACAGATGAACTGCGAAATAAATGTATTCCCCTGGACCCATCTACAGGGCCCAGCAACCCAATATTTCAATGACATTTTCTAACAACCACCATTTCCATTTAGTTAGATTTTCTCTATTTTTCACAAGGAAATTCTTAAGGAACATTTATGAAAAGTATTCATTACAAACAAAAACTGTAAAATTAATGATTAAGCCATTCACAACAGAACAGTGAGTGCTTTTCTGCAGCAGAAATCTAAAAGATAATCCCTCCTTCATCACTGCCAAAATACACCCAGGTGAGAACATCTGATTTGAAGTAATTGAATTATACAAGATCTCTGGTGTTAAGGTGGCATTTGCCAGGTCGGGTTTTCCTGCGCATCAACTGCAGGGGAACAAGTGTTTGTGAATACTGGCCTTCTTTGTCCATTTCCAACGCTGGAAATGGACAAAGAAGGCCAGTATTCACAAACACTTGTTCCCCTGCAGTTGATGTTTTTTTTTTTTTTTTTTTTTTTTTTTTTTTTTTTACATAATTCCTGAGAAAAGGTACCTTCTTGTCATCTTCTGGGCACCTGCAAGACAACGTGCACCGAGTGGAAAGCTAATACGACAGTGAAGCAGGAGTTTGGGCTGGAAAGCAGCTAACAGTGCTGAACTTGATAGCAGATTTTTCACAGCCTATTTTTAGCCAGCGGTGCTGAGCAATCGCTCACCGCAGTGGCCAGGGAGGAGTGAGGGGAGGGTGGGGGGTGCTGAAGCATGCGCACACCACCAGCTGGCCTCCGATTTCACTCAGGGCAAAGGCTCCAGAGAACAGCTGTTACAACTGGTGTGTGAACAGATTCAGGGCGTATCCCACTACACCCAGACAGCTGTGGAATTCCAGAGCCCCAACGTGGTGCACGCTGCTCCCAACCATGAACCGGGTCCTTTGTGTGGAACAGTCTACACACAAATACATTCCATACTTCTATTCTCTCACTCACACACAAGTAAGGTTACATTAGTTTTGGTTCCAGTGTAACTGTCATCATCAACAAGACTCATGTGGCATCCTCCTCATGGACAATTCAAAGCCATGGCATTTGTGAGGATCTTAGTGGATGACTATACTGATCTCTCAGGTCTACAACAGACTGCAACTAGTCTTTTGAGGATCATGATCTTTATATGGCTTAAAGAAATAATGTTTGCCCATGCTGAGTAAACCTCTGCTCTGCAAAAGTACTCATCAATGCCATGGATTGACCTGTGTGGCTGCCTGATCCCACCTCGTCAAACCACTGCCTTACGAAAATGAAGCCCATTTCCCCTTTAAAGACTACCTTCAAAATGTAGTTTTATTTGACCTAGCTTCTGGTGTGGTCACAGCGAGCTCCTTTCAAGTCTTTAAAAATGCCTTAACACAATAACTGGATCCCAGAGAGGAAAAAACTCACAGCTTGCTTCGACTGATTTGGCCCTGGGACCTGAGGAAGTCACTTCTGATTTATTCTCATTTCAGAGAAGACGTATGGGAATTTAAAACAGACCAAACACACAATGACTTAGGCTGACCTATTTTTAAAATGTCTTTGCATTAAAAAATAGCTACAAATTTTTATCAGTAATGCAGAATTGGTTCCACATCCTAAGATAGGCCATAAATGTTAATCCAGACTCAAGACGACATCAACCACCTAAATCAGTATTAAAACTGCTGCCGAATTGAATTTCTCGGCCACTGCCACGGACGCTGCTTTTACGCACAGTAAGCAGTAAGAAACCAAGTGTTATAGTATATTAAGTTGTTCACTTAAGTCCTAGACTTGATTCAGTTCATTCCCAATTACAGAAAGGAATACAGAATAGGATCCAGCTTAGAAAAAAAATAATTAAAAGGTGAAAGTTGCAGTGCATTTGCAGACGAATGTACACAATTAAGCCTAAACACTTCTTCACTTCAAATCGGCCTAACTGAAGTCCCATTCACTTATTTAATTCTATACATGAATGTCTTTAAAATCCTACCACACTCAAACTGCATTATATGAGAATGTATAGTCAGACATGTGCATGAAACTAAATACAAACCAGTATTATGAACTGCTGAAAGACAAAGGCATCGCTTATAATGGCTTAACAGCGAGTTAACGTTAACATTTTGCATGTGTGTTACAGTAATATTATAACGAATGAGACCGAAAGCTCAAACCTGGTTTAGCGTCAGGACTGGGTGATCGCTCAGCTCTGTGCACTTTCCTCACGGGTCTTGACGTTGCTTTCTTGTCTTTTCCTTTGTCAGCAGGCTTCTCCTTCACCCTCCCGCTTTCTGCAGTGAAAGGAATGACAGAGGTGACCAACGCGCTCCTTTACGTTCGACTGCGCATCGTACACTGGAGAGCCACATGACCGAAGCCCATGCACGTGCACTCAGCTCTTGTATGAGTCTTCACAACGCACATCCGAGAGAGGCTGCGCAATTGACACAGTCTCTCCAATATCACAATATACTGAATAATGACAATACCTGGATGTGTGTGTGTATTATTTTATGTGTACAGCAGCAGAGAATGCAATGGGCAGTTATTGGGACTCTTTGCATATCTAATAGTGAGTTAACCACATGTTGTTTCACAGGTTATACACCTTGTTATCAGCGAAGATGAGAATATATAAATACACACATACATGGAAGAAAGCCAAAATCTCCATCCACTGACAAAAAAGTGCATTGGCAGGCATGCTTAAGACGTAAGAGCACAGCCCAGAAATATAAACAGACAGCTGGAAGTTTATAGAACAAGGGCCCATAAGGAAAACAATAGCTGCCTAATTAGGATACTTCAAAAAAAGCTGTTTGGCGCTGGCTGAGTGTGGCTAGGGAACCGTGCCACGACAGCCTGGCACAGTCAGCGAGTTGTTCCTTAAAGAGGTGGTTTATCAGAGCTTTTCAATCTCTCACAAGACTCCACTGAAATGTTAAAACTTGCTTCCTGGAAAACCATGAACACCATTTCATTTCCAAAATACCAACTAAAGAGATTCCATTTAACAGCGTCTGCAAGATGCGTTTCCGATGTATTTATTTGGACTCATTCATTCAGTCAATTTTTTTTTTTTTTTTTTTTAAACACAAACTAATATCTGAGCCAAAAGCTTGGCACAGTACTTGGCACTCTTAGGCAACAGTAGTTACAGGAAGGGAGAACACTGCAAAATCTACAAAATGGTTTAATGAAAGGAGGAAGGGGAATTGTATGGAGAAGTGAATTTCAGATGGTTCCTCCCCATCTGTCAAGAGAAACGTCCCACCTGTGAGCTGCAGAGACAGGTCTCTGTAGACCTCCCGGCTGAGATTGTGGAACTCCTCCTCGCACCACACCTTGCCGTCTGGGGTTCGGATCCTGGTTTCCGTGGGGTTGAACCCTGAGGCATTAAAAAGATAGAAAGGTTTCATGGGCTTGGAAAACCAGATGAAAACCGCAAAAAGTTCTCCACAGAGAAAAGAGCATCCTTACCTCACTTATTGCATTATTTATTTGCAAAAGAGATAACATGTTATAGAGAGTAAATCAGAAAAGCATAGCGCTGATAACTTGAACTCTGTACACGAGCCTCAGCACAACGATTTCAATAGTGTATTCATATTGCCACTATATCTTACTTGTCTTATTTCCTGCACTGCTGTTGAGCTTTGCTGTGCAACTCTCTAAATGAGGACCGGGCTGTTAGACCTGAATGCGGCTGTATCTATGTAAACACTTCACACAGCAATCACACAATATGCACAATCAGTTCCACTCCAGGCTATTTATGACAGAAATCACTGGGGTCAAATGAATGACTCAGATTTTGTGATGGCAGCCATACCTTTATATGCTGGCGGGGGCGGGGCGGTGGCCACTTTGCGCACTTTGGCCGTGGGGGCTGCAGTCTCGGCACCGGCGCCCCCCAGCGGATGCTCCAGGCAGCCCACCGTCCTGTCCCTCTTGTCCACCTCCTCCGAGTGCTCCCTCTGCCTGCGGATGCGCTCCTTCAGCTTCTCCAGCTTGTCGTCGGGCTGGCGCCGCCGCAGGTTCTCCAGCCGCTGTGAGGCGGAGCCGGGGCTGGAGGACTGGGACACCTCGGCCACTGGGACTCTCTCCTGGACGCTGGAGACGCCCCCGGCGCCAGGCAGCCTGTCCCTGGTCTCCCGGTCACGGTGCTGCTCGGTGGACCGACACGGCATCTCAGAGGAGTGCAGGGCCTCGAGTGCGGGCAGGTCGTTGAGATAGTGGACCACTGTACTGTCCATCTGCGAGGTCAGGCTGCTGTCCAGCTCCTGGCTCTGGAGGTCGCGGGTGTCGCGCTGGTAAAGCAGGCGGCTCATGTGCTCTGCCCTCCCCTGCGCACTTAACGGGACACTCTCTGCTTCCGGCGGGGCAGATGCCGGGAGAGGCGGGGTGCGTTCCCTGTAGACGCAGAGAAGGGCTTTTTATAATTCCCAGACAAATTCAAAACACATAGAAAACATCTGTTTGACCAAACTAGAGCGAAATGAGCAGAAGGGAAAGGAAGGACAAGTCAAAAACATGTGACATTTTAATGCCAGGTTTTTAGTCAGAGACATATGGCCACTTGGCAAACACCCACAGGCAATCCTTGACCTGTAATAAGGACTTCCTCCGATTCAGAGAGCGGGGTTAACTCATACAGTCACCAACAATGACCTGCACAAGGCAGGGACAATCAGATCCTCTACATTTTCTCAGATGGATCTTTCATGAAAGCCCTCCTGCAGGTTTTCAAGGGAGCATCCTTGATTCAAACTTCCATCGAACCACAGACTTGAGGCTTCAGTTTGTGCGATCTCCCAACTTTAATAAAATCAAACCAAGTCTTGAACATGACAGTATCTGCACAAATTGTGGAAAGTTAATTCACAATATAAAACAATATAATAAATGCCTTACATGCATTCCCTTTTTGCATTTATTTTACTTTAAATTATAAGCAGCAGGGACAAGGAAAAACACTGTTACTCATTACATGTCACTGCAATACACCTCACTGTCAAGACAGGGCTTGAATTCTCCCTGTGGCCTGTCTTCGAACTCTCGGACATCATGCATGAACACACGCATGAACGCACGCACAGAGACAGGCAGACTCCCTGTAACCCAAGTTTGAGTTCTATATGCATTATGAAAATGTCAGGTGTGCTAAATGCATATTTTTCAGAGGCCTCTCGGGTAATTTTCCTTTCCTTTTGAACCCAGTTTCAAATTGCCAGCTAGACGGCCACAAGTAATAGCGCTTCTTCAGGAAGGATAAAGAATGCCATAGTCCTCGGAAACTAAAGCTGTCAAAGCCATCTGCTTCTTTTTCCCATCCCCACCCCTTCACCCTCTCAGAATGCCTACAGCCCAATGATTACATTCACTGGAGGATTTCTTGCACATGGAACTGTTCACAATCTGAACATAGAGGTGACCCAGAGGCCACAGGGAGTCGTTGGGGTGCATGGAATGGAGGATTGCCCTGTCAGCTTCCACACACACTTCCACGTGTCACTCAGGAGTACCTCAGATTGGTTTCTTTCCTTTACCAGTAATATCCATTGACTTAAATCCATTAAAACTATAATCACACCCCTGCAGATTAGAGAACATGTAAGAGGAGGATGCCTTTGCACAAGAACAGCCCGTTGAGTTCAGAAAGGGCCACGTCTGCTGACCTGTAAGAGGCGAGGGGCTCCCTGAACTCCACACAGCTCCTCCTGACATTGCTCTCTAGCGTGGTTGCCCTCAGGGGGCTGCGCGAGCTCTTCTCCTTGCGGGTCCGGGTGCGCCCCACACCCCTGGCAGATGAGAGCGAGTGGTCTTCGGCATACCGCCCATCTGGCAGAATGAGAGACGGACAAACAAGAAGGATTAGCCCCCCCCAAAAAAACAAGGGCAAACTCTGAAAAGAAGCACGTCCCTTTAAAAAGAGGGACATCACCGGGAATTCAAAGCATTTTCCCTCAAAAATACTGCATTAACGGAAGGGAAGACTTGGTACTAAAATTCCTCAAAAAACTGAATGTATTTTCCTTGGATCTACTTTTTAGGAACATATTTAAAAAAACGCTGATGGTCGACCTTATAATCAAGAAGATCCTCTTTGTAGTAAACCTAGAAGTGTTTGGATAAACTTTCTTATACTATACTTCAGATTAATTTTAGTGAAGATCAGTGATGGTTTTAATAAGACAGCCATGATAATTTCATCAGGTGACATGGTTACCAATTAATCTACACTGAGCACAGGAATTTCCACCAGAGCTGCAGTCAGGTCAAGACCCTGGTGAGGATGACAAGACGCTTTCTGACAGCCTGTGCAGAAAATGATGGGTTGGGAAAACACCCAGTTTCATCAGCTGTACGGGCGGCTGCTCTCAGATGACCCCACAGGTGAAGAAACTGGATGTGGAGATCCTGGGCTGGAATGGTGACACGTGGTCTGCGGTTGTGAGGCCGGTTGGACGTACTGTCAAATTCTCTAAAATACGCTGGAGGTGGCTTATGGTAGAAAAATTATCATTCAATTCTATGCCAACAGCTCTGGTGGACATTCCTGCAGTCAGTAGCAAATCACACTCCCCTTCAAAACCTGAGAAATCTGTGGCATTGTGTTGTGTGACAAAACTGCTAATTTTAGAGTGGCTTTTTCCTTTCCCCAGCACAAGGGGCACCGGTGTGATGATCACGCTGTTTAATCAGCTGCTTGATGCCACACCCGTCAGGTGGATGGATTATGCTCCCTTACAGGGATGCAACACATTTGTGCACAAAATTTCAGATAAATAAGCTTTGCATGTGCATGGAAAACTGTGATTTTTCATTTCAGCCCATGAAACATGGGACCAACACGTTGCTTTTATATTTGTGTCCAGTATAGTAAGAGGCAGATAAACCCTGAAAACGTGTGAAGAATCCGTTGGTTTTCTCGCCAGGTGAATCAGTTCTCCTGATCTCCGTTACACAGAGCTGCTTTATCAAAAGTAGACCTTTGATTTGAAGTTGCAATCACCACAGTCCAGATCATTCTGTACCCCTCCCTGAAAATAAATGCAAAGTGGAACATGAACATCACGGTGTCAGTCAGAGGACCCTCTCACCCTTGCGGCTGATCTTCCTGGTGGCGACGCTGGACGTTTTCTTGGTGTCCATCACAGACTCCAGCAGCGCCGTGGAGCTTGGCGTGGCCTCCAGACGGTTCTCTATGTGTCGTAGCTGGAGACGGAGGGCCAGGAGAATTAGACTCAGCACAAAATAGCATCAGTGTCAACAAAGCCATTGTATACAAATGATTAATACTCAAAAGAAAAGGTTATGGGCTGTGTCAACATTACATTGCGACAACACTGTGACGATGTTAGAAATGTTACTTGGAGAATCTGGGAACCTTATTTTTATGTTGCGACATATTCAATTCAAAATTCTTATATATACATACAGTACTGTATAACTATTTTTTAATGTTCAGTGTATCTCAGTTATAAACAACACCATTTTTTAATTAAATAGATCTAGCCTATATCATATCATATAACCAATATACATATAACAAGATTTCATGACAGAGGAGGACAGATGTATTGGACAAAACAAACCACACTGCAAGAATAATGTGAACAGATGTACTTACAGCAGATTTCGTCTGAAACAGGCTGCCCCATGCTGTTGACAGCTCTGAAATGGACAAGAGAAGCTTTAATCATTTTCAACAAAACTGCAACAATAACAGTGAGAATCTGTCAACTCAAAACATGCTTATAATCCGCTTTAAAATATTTTTCATTCCTGATAATGGGGAAGAAAAATAACTTATTAGATAATAGAAGTTATAAGTTAAGATTTAACAATAACGTCTTTATCCTGTTTTTCCTTTGACCAAAAATCCCATTTGATTCCACAACTCTAGCACTTATTCCATAACAGAACCTCAGACACTGTCCTGACCATTTCTCCAATGGGACATCCTCTTACAGGCAGATTTTTAGCAGTGGGATATTACTAAGGTGTTTTCAACAGAGATATCATTCTTGTGTGTCTTTCATCTTTAAAACTTAAAGAGATTCCCATGGTTTAGTATTCATTTCAAAGGTGTGGGAACTCGCTGTATGCAAATTCCAGATGCTGGATGCCCTTAACACACAACATTTTATCAAAAAGGGAAGTTACTTATGTTATATTATACCAAATGACAATGTATTGTATACCCATCAAACTATACAGTTAAAGTAGTATTACTATATTTGTCACAAGAATACAGTACACACATTATAATACTATAATATTCTGTAGCCTATATCAAATTATGTATACCTTTACTGTTGTTGATGGTGTTAAACTAATACTGTTCCTAATAAATTTAGATACAATAACAACATATACGCTATAAGAAATCTTTGCAGTTTGCAGTTAAGCTTGCTATGTTCCCATAATTTCATTATTACAAAGGTTACAACGTACTTCGTGTATAACGTACTGATTTCCATCGTCTTATGGGGTACGTTATAAGTGGAGTTCATCTGTAGTAGTAATAGTAATAATAACAATTCAATTCCTTAAAAACCCCAGGTAATATCATAACTTGGGCCTGTATGTACAATTACAGCTCAGTCATAATAATAATTCAGTTATATGCAGCACTGAAGGAACAGAGTTGCCTCAATTCAACATGCAACTTGCTCATCTGATCAGTAACTGGCAGGGCGTCCCTTCAGCACTCACCCCTGTCCGTGTCCTGCCACGCAGGCTGCCCAGGGGCCGTTAGCGGCAGCTCACTCCGCTGGCCGCTCCACATCTCTGCTGGTCACCTGCTGGGAGGAAGACACACACAGACCTCAGCAAGAGCAATCCACAGCGCACATCACAACATCCTGCAGTGGTGACCCAGTTAAAAGCCCTTTATAACCCATGTCAGCATAAAGCATTCACTCAACTCGCAGTGGCCGTGTTGACAAGTGAGGTTCAGTCGTGCCAAATGTTGTGCTTTAAGTGATGCATTTACACTTGAAACACAACAGCAGTGTGACATAGAGCAGTCCTTCCCACTGCTGTCCAGATGGCCTTGCTGTCATTTCTACGAACTGCTTTGCTATCCAAGCTCTTGTCATGCAGGTTGTTTTCAAAATGCGTTTCAAGCACAACGATTGAAATGTCATTGGAGGGAGAAACTAAACAAACAAAACTACAACAAAGCTGCATTAAGCGCATACACCCGAACAGAAAAGAACAATTCTCATCCTATATTTGTGTCATTGTGTTTTTATTCCACGTTGCCAAACAACTGTTGCGGAATTGGCAGTGTTCAAAGAGTTAAGATTCCTCTCGGAGCCGTACTCACTCACGGCAAGACATGTGGCACAGCTGAAACATGCAAGTCAACACAGCCAGTGAGGTGACTTTTATAGCTCCACAACATGTCACAAAAAGCCCAATTCAAGCAAGATGCAGTCTGTCCTAGTGGAGACCCTGGATTAAATCCTTTGAGATGCTGCAGAAGATTTATGAGGGGGAGCATTAAATCAAGCAGGCTGTCCCATTCTCCTTGATATTCCATTGGACTAATATATCAATCAATTCAATTTTATTTGTATAGTGCCGTTCGCAGGGAAGCCATAGAGTGCTTATATATACACAGATTTAATACATGATGTGTTATATGAGATTGGCTGCAAGCACACAAAGACATGGGTCTATTCTATCAGGCTACACTACAATATATCAGATAGTCCATTTATTTGTCCGACTGTTTTATTGCTGGATTTATTCTTGACTGCAGGGTTGGGGGTCAATTCTACTTTTTCAGACCCATTCCAACTCCAGTTCCCATTCTTTTGTCCTTTGATATGATAGGCATCATAGGCGGTATTGGAATTGGAAGTGAATTGAAAAAGGAATTCCAAAGAGAATGGTGTAACCTGGACCTGACTGAGAAACAGGCTGAGACCTGTGCCACCTCTCTATTCTACCCACTTCCTTCAATTTGTATAGAAACTAGGATACTTATAGTTGATTTAATTTTGTTTTTGTTTTTAAACTATCTCTACCTATATTAGGAGGTACAGGATTAATTTAAAAAATTGATGAAGTTCCTTGTGTTTCATATTGAACCTACTGACATTTTTAATGGACAAAAATAGAATCATATATATATACACACACACACACACACACACACACACACACATTTTAAAAGTTTGTGTATTAATACTTGTTCGGTATATAGGCTACTTCAAGTGCAGTCATTCGAGTTATGATCGCAATTTAAAAGTGTGTTGAATTTTGTGTGGTCTTTTGCAAAATTTGCAGTCAAAAACAGTGAATAAGACTAAATATGCCTAGTTTGGGAAAAAAAAAAAAAAAAAAAAAAAAACTGATTTCAGCTGACTTTCATGATGTTTAACTGCAATCTGCAATTCTATCAAAGTGCATCACCCACAAACGTGTCCTTCAGTGTTGAATGACAGGGAAAAAAAACAACTCAAACTATGCAAGGGAACAACAGGCTGAGATTAGGCTAGGAAGCTTGAGCACTTTTTAGGAGACACTGCTTCAAGCAAACTTGGGGGCTTTGGAATAAACTCCGTAACCACGTCCTCAGATTCACTTTGATCCTGTAAGAAGCAATCACATGGAGAGCCTGGAACAGTAAGGAAACCATTTTATTTGCAACATTGATGTTCCTGTTAAATTGACAGAGACCCAAGAGGAAAAATGCAGTAGGCCTGAATGTTGGTCACTTTGTCTCTGTGCCTTAGGTATCGTTTCCGTGGTGCGCCGACGTCACTGAGGAATGTTTCCATGGCACGCTTTAGGTGAAAGATCAACACTGAGCCACACAGCACAAATCTCACCAGAAATCAAACACATACAGACATGATGCTAAGAAGTCAAATACAGTAAACATCAAACTAGTGCCAAGGGAACGGAGTCCCTTGGACAGAACATATGGAGCTCACTTAACAGGCTCTTAGATTGCTTAAAGCCGATAAGTCTCCAGGCTGAGGTTCAGACATTAGACATTAAAAACATACCTAATTTAATTAGGCTTTAATAACAAAACCACTATTTATCAGATGTATAGCTGTACTTTTTAGATATATTTTATTTCCCTGACAAGTATACAAGTACAGATGCTTGGGAGCTCACTGATGTAATGCAAGACAGCCACCCTAGAAACTACACCTAGAATAACTCCTGACATGACAGTTCTTTAATTAATGGCTCAATCAGTAATGGACCTGCTAAACACAGAGAGCCAAACTGCCAGACTGTGCTACATGTGCTTATTGTTTGACTTGGCAAGTAGTACTGTAGTATACAGTTGCTAGGCATCACTCGAATACAAGACCTCAAACACAATATCCAGGTACAAAATGCCAGTCAAGCTTATCTGATGAACGTCAGAAGCTGAAGCTAAAATAAACACATTGGTTTAAGCAATAACGGTTGACTATTTTTAAACAACAAACATGAAGATTCAAGATATACAGATCATGTCCTGTCCCCCTTATTCTGCAAGTGAAGAGAGTTCCTTCATAAGTATAAAACATGAGCAGGTTATTGTAAATTACTTCCAGCCATTTCTTAAATTAGAAATATTGAGAACATTTCCTAATTGAAAGAAACAAGCTCTGATCCCAAGTTTAGGTAAATTCATGAAATTACACATGGTAATATTTTAGAGAAGTTCCCCAACAAAATCTAAACTAAAATATGTTCCCATTTTCACTGCAGGTGCATCTCATATCATGAAAGCTGTAGTGAAAATGTTTACAGAAAATGTAATGTGGGATTTATTTCTGTCCTACTTGACAGAGAGAATTACTGGTGAAACTTAAAAAAAAAAAAAAAAAGAATCACCAGCAGAAAACCACTGCTGCCTACTGCCAAACTGCCCTCCCTTATACAAACCAGGACTAGAGACAAAAAGATTCCTGGAAAAAGTCTGATGAGATTTTAGACAGTATCAAGCCACACTTTCCCACTCACACTCTGAATTCCTGTATTTGACAGCAGCATTTTTCAAACAAGGAGGAGAACTTAACTTCTCTACAGCAAGAGATATGAAATGTTCTGTCCCATCGCTACATCTCAGCAGATTCCCACACAGCCCTTCTCAGAAGACATTTCAGCTGGCTGGCTGCAAACTAAAAATAGTTCTGACCCGCAAGGAAAACCGCCCAGCTTTCACATTGCTATGCCTGCACTGTACTTGACTTTCTTTTGGTTCGTCTTTCTTGAGGGGCAGTTTCATGTGATCCTTCTAATTTGATCATAACAAAACCAGATGTTTCAAATGTAACAAACTAGGCCCTTCCTTTAAATGTAGCACCAATTACAGAGGTACAGCATGTCCTTATAGCTACTGCTACTACTGAGTTCATTAGTCCCATAACTAAGGCTCACTAAATCAATGGGGAGCATTTGCTCCAAATTCTTTAGAGCATAGTTAAAGGCATTTGCAACTCCCTTCAGTTTTGTCCTTTTGTATTTGTCACTGTTGCTTCCTGTAAACAAAAGAAGAGTCAAGCACAAACTTTGCTAATTAAAGCAATTGAGGGGGTGCTTTTCAATGCTGCAGTTTTGACGTGAATGAAAATGGCAAACGCAGACGATCTCTGTGCAGAAACTCTATTCCAGGGCAATTTATAGACTTCAGTGTGACAGCTTCCCTCTAGTCAGCTTGCTGGTAGGAAAGTCTTACATAAAGAAAAAGGAAAAAAAGAGGCCTTTGATTTCACAAAGCACAGTAACACTCCTCAGAAGAAAAAAGGAGACCATTTTCACACTGTTCTATTTCACATAACAGCTAGTAACTACAAAGATCCTGTGAAGAATAACACTAAACACTCTGTATAACACCCGCCTCCTAGATCAGCATCTGTAGCTCTGGAAGTGTTTTATGGTTGTCTCTGCTCATATCATCCTGTTTACCTTCCAATTTCAACAGCTAGACTGATGCACTCAAAGGTATAGCAAAGAGGGGCTAGAGTAGGATTTGAGGGAAAAAAATTACAATTGTCTGAAAGCATTTGTAAAGTCTAAAGGAGTATGCCTCCCCCCCACCCACACACATACACTGGACTTTAAGTGGGGTTTATCAATTAATATTTAATGTTGACCCTTAAATGGATTTTAAACGAGTCAAAGAGAAGCAGTTTTCAAAAGCGTTTACATTAAAATGGAAATTAAATTATTCATCAGGGCTGCACTGCTCAATACAGGAGGGGGAGTTTGACACTCCAGACTCAAAAACGGTTGGGGAAAAAGGATGAGGAGAAAAATAACCCAGGAGCCAGGCCATGCTTGAAGTGGTAACAGTTGGCTTCTATACAGCAGAGTTGCTGGGGCACAGGGACTGCAGCGTAGTCATCTCAGGAACACAAGCTGTATCAATGTGTTTTCACTGCTGAGCCCCAGGTCAGACCACACTGACGCATCTCTGCCCAACAAAGACGCTCTAATGCACTGTGAGGATTGAAGCACATCTCTGGAATTGTCCAGCATTGCAATAATGTGGGACACTACTGAACAAGAGCGACGTGGGCTGATGACCAAGAAGAGGTATTTTTAATGCGACAGATAGGTCACAAAAAGCACACTGGGATGTAGCACAACCCAGTGATTGGCTTTCATAGAAGATAATATGCAGATCTGTGAAGATGTTGATGTTGGGTAGATGTGACCAGAGGCCCAGGCAGGATGGAAATGCGACAATTGATTAAAAAAAGGTGAAAAATTACACTATTAAAACTTGGTATACATTTGTGATGTGAACAGACATCACTAAGTGAAAATGGCTTTGTTTGCAAGTGTTAAGGGAAAGGTTCAGGAATAAAGTATATGACAACTGAAAGGCACAATGAACGCTGATTAGTGCACAGTATATTACATAGTGGAGTTATAAGGCAGATAAAGGAAAACAACAGCAACGGTGATGAATGTAAAATGTCGATTCATCACAAGATCATAATGGGAAGTAACTATGCTTTCTGCTTTCAGAGTCAACATCATTATTAAAGTCCTGTAATTTCCAGTCTTCATGCGAGTTTCAGTTAAACCAAATACTGTGTTTTAAGTGACAAACTGAAATTGGTATTGCTGAATTGACAACAGCAGCGTTGCATAGGCAAGTCCTTACGATGGGCCTTGATGGGCTAGCCGTCCTGCTCTGAGTAAAACTCTTTTGATCAGTGCCTATTTCCACAATAATTATATTTTTAAAATATGTAATAAAAACATGATACTGCTATATAATGAGATTTTCCTTTTGTGTGCATGTGTTAAGTGCAGCTGTGTTTTAGGTGTTTTGTAACATTTGCCAGGGGTCCCGTTGAAGCATGTGTTTTAAGGAATGCAGTCAGAGTCAACAAACAAATGCAGCCGATATTCCTAAAGAGCACAGAAAGCAGGGTGTCTGGATTATGGTGCGTGCTGTGACCTACATAGCCCAGCGCAGTGCTGCGGCGCTTCACGACACCCCTGCTACTCCTCCGCCTGCCAAGACTGTCTGTCTCCTGTAAAGCCAGCAGACTGCACTGGAATACTGCATGGCCATTTAGTGGCTAATGCAAAGTGACAGCCAGAAATCACCACACTAAATAATGCATGGCATGTCGTCTGCACGCACACCGTGAAGCCAATTAAACCCTCCTCCTCTATAGGGTGGGTGGGTGTGCATTCCAGTACTAGACTTTGGGTCAATTGCAAGTTCATTTTAACTGAAAGGCACTTCAGTGTTACAAAAGTTAACTATTTTGCATTGAATTGACATTCCAAATGAAATATAATATTTGGTGTTATTGTAAATAGGACTGCTGTAAAAAAATGCATGTGAAATACTAGTCAATCATTTGCAAACACCATATTCACCTATGTGGTGATGCCTATTCATCACAACAAGACTCGCAAAACACTTCTATCAACTACCATGCATTCAACTCAATCAACTGCAGTTTTTCATATTTGAAACCCTTAGAGGTCTGACACAGATTGACAAACACAGGTAGGCAATTTCAGCTTAAAATTGCCCACACTAGCCAAATTCATCAATTTGCATGATTAATGCCTTTTGTAAAATAAGTCACATATTTGTGTATAGTTTTGGTAGTGAAGGAAACACATTTATATTAGGGAAATTTTTTTTGCAAAATTGCATTCCATTTAAATGCATAGTAAGGATTACACCTTCTCTCAGAGATGAGTATGAGCAGATGAGCTGGCAGCGCATACACACTATGTGGATTTCCAAGATGTAATGAGAACTGGATATTTTCTGTATTTCCAAAAAATGTCAAAGAATGTGATTAGAAAAAGTGGCAGGGTTTATTATACAAAATACCATTACCTAACTTTCGATAACATATAAAATGAAAGTCAGTTGATATGCTGTATAACCAGTTTCCCTAAATATTGCAAATAAAAACAGTCAGTGAATATATTTTCTTCTTGCAGCTGAATGCCATAGCCTCCAGGTAATATGTATTAGCTATAGTTTATGTTTTGACGTTTACATATCCTAAGATGTCAATAAAGTAACTAAATGAGTAATTTGTGATTCTGTTGAATACTTACAACACTCAGAAGGAAGTTACTGAAAAGGTTCAATACATTTCAATTTCAATAAATGGTAGTATAGATTACATTGCATTTTTATTTTGTAAATGCATACAGCCGGTTAAATTATACATTATATCACAAGCTGCACTTAAATACCCAAGAATGAAGCAATTAAGACAATTTTTTGGATTCCAACCTCTACTGCTTGAAATCCTACATTATATTCTGCATCAAGGTTTATTATTGTGTTAAATCGTGTGGTGACTCAATATTAAAGTATAGTGGTCCAGCTAATGACGTGATGTACATTTTCTACCATTGTCATTTTTTTAATTAAATTAAAATCCCAATTGCTAGGGAGAAGAATTCAAAATGCTTTTGTGCAAGTGCATCTCAACGCATATCAATTGAGATTAGAAACCAAATTCAAGTAACAGTATGAAGATGATAAAAAGATATAGAACGTACAGAAATCACATTAAAAAATACTTCTAAAAATAATCAATTACATATTCGATGAAAGAATTAGTAACAATAGCAGCTCAGGTGATGGAACAAAGGAAGCATCGTTTAACCTTGACTTAACATATTTCCTGACTCAGCATCAGTAACAAAGAAAAGCAACGAGTTTCTCTGAGAGCAAGGCCATTCACACCTCTGTCTTCCTTCCTTTTGAGTTTAAACCTGATGTCCAGCCCTATAATGCCAGGATGTAGGAAGTCACTTACTGTACTTTGTAAATTGTAAATTGTAAATTGGAATTTGTAAAATGTATTTTGAATTGCTGTTTTAGCTAAATTGAATTTGTAATGATTGATGCCTTGTACCTCACTGTATTTCTGCACTTTGTTTTCACTTATGTTGTAAGTTACCCTGGATAAGGGTGTCTGCCAAGAAATAATAATAAAAAATAATAATAATGCCCTTCAAAAACAGAGGGGTTGAGAGATGTGCATTTATTTATTTCTTTACAATTTTTCTTGAAACAACAACTGCTGTTTTACTTGATATGAAACTCAAGTGACGTCTGATCTGTTGAGAGCAGACCGGTCGCAGTCTGGTCTGCCAGCTGTCTGCTGGCTCTCTATTTTAGCTGTGTGACGGACTGCGATACTGGGAAGCAAGTTGATCCATGCTGCCAAAACCAAAGGGAATTTTAATTACATTGACCCCTGCTGTAACGCCTGGTCCTTCAGCTGGGGTTGGGCAACCAGGAACGAGCGTAGAAAGATTGAGATTCTGTCACGAGTTACATGGCCACCTTTGCCTCCTGTACTGAAATGTCTCTGAACATCATGAAGGTTGATACTGCTGAATTTGACCATACATGTGTAAACACACTGATACTTTACAAAAGGTAAAGGTCAGCACCATAATCTAGACTAGACTCCCCCTGTAAATTCACATCTTTACACAGGCGACCCTAAAGGATCACCGGACTGAATTTGTGGTCTTCGGACTGCATGCACTTTTAGGAATACAATGTGACATGCCTTAGGGCTCCATTCTCAGACCTAGGATTGCCACTATATGCTCTCCCTAGATGACACTGTCCACAGACATAAAATACATTTCCACTGCTACTCTAATCTAAGAAACCAGACATGTCACCCACAAGTTTATCTGCTCGTCTTATCATCATGAAAAACTGAATTACATCCAATTTCCTTTTGCTAAACTGACAGATTTCTATTTTTTCAATGACTGTGGGTATAGTATCAGGCCCGATATAACCACACTTAATCTGAGTGAGAGGTTATTTCAGACCATATATCAAAAGTGTGTCTGAAGTGTCTATCCTGCAGCTTCCAAATATTGCCAAACTAAAATCCCTCCTCTCACTGCAGGATGCTGAGAGGATAATACTAAGAGGATAATAAGAGGCCACCAAGGCCGGACTAGGTGGTTGCCCTGCCTGCACTCTGTCTGTACTCCAGTTAGTTCAAATGCTGCCGCAAAACTCCTAATTGAAATTAAAACAATTTGATCACTTTACCCAATACCAGTATCACTTATCTGTGATCTATTCTATATGGAGCCAATTATCTCTTGCAGTCCCCAAAATACTCAAAACAAACACATGAGAAGGAGTGTTTGGCTACAGGGCACCTATGATGTGGAATGAGTTAATTCATGTCAGAGATACCCATATATCTCAGCCTATAAGTCCAAACTGAACACTGAGACAGTGGACGACTTCCATCTGAGGACATTTACTCCATTCACAACCCTGTAGCCTGTAGCAGTTTTTGTTTTTCTCTATTGTGTGCCTAATGGTTTATCTATTGTACTTCATGCATATACTAATCTTGAAAAGCATTCTGTGGCGACATTAAACAATTGCTTGATAGATAGCATATAGTACAACATTTGTAAAAACTTAACTTGGTCAAACATTGGTGTTAGCAAACCAATACAGAACATTCTTACTACATGCAACTTAATTACATTAAATAACTCTCCCTATACAATCCCTCCTAAAGACAAGAAACCACTGATCAATATTTTCAGTGTCACTGATTTTACAACTGTTTTGCAAGTTATTTCACATACAAAAGACATTACTAAAGCTTCAGTCATCATTCTTTACAGAAATGCATTGCATAATTGTATAAGAAACAAATTATTTTATTAAAGGAACAAAATTTGTATCTATTACACAATTTAAAAAGTGAAATGTAAGCAAATTACTACTTCAATGAAGGGTTCAATTAACAAACAGAGCTCAGCTGGACCAAAAACCATCGGGGTAGGAGGTTCCCCAGGACTAGGGTTGCGAACCATTGCTATAAATAGGCTAAACAAGATAAAACTGAAACTAAAACAACATACTTTACTTAAAAGCATACTTTACACAAATACACAAATTATCTACAGGTATCACTTGTTTGATGCAAAACTAACTTCAAAGCTTGACATGGGAATCTATTTGCTGTTGTGTGCAATGTGTGATCTCTAAGCTGTAAGCATCTCTTAAAAGGAAAGGCGTCTGGATTTAAAAAAAATATTACTGAGTTTGAAAAGAATATTACAACAGCTCATCGCAAGCTATGTAGTGCAAATCTTTCGCCTGGTGCCAATACAAGGAAAGACTACAACATGTGGACAAGTGCAAGGTATTACATGCAGGTAACAAAAATGTCCACTATAATTACACTATGGGAGGAATAGAACTAGATGACATAACGCATGAGAAAGATCAAGGAGTCTATGTGGACTCCTCACTTTCCCTATCCAAATAATGTGGGGAAGCAATAAAACAGGCTAACAGGATGTTAGGGTATATTGTCAAAGTGTAGAATTGAGAACAAGGGCAGTGATGTTCAGACTGTACAATGCACTAGTTAGAGCTCATCTGGATACTGTGTACAGTTCTGGGCTCCACACATATCGCTGATCTAGAGGGAGTTCAGAGGAGAGCAACCAGACTTATTCCAGGTCTCAAGGGAATGTCCTACTGAGAGACCGAGGAACTGAACCTTTTCACCCTGGAACAGAGGAGACTACGTGGGGACTTGATTCAAGTCTTCAAAATCATGAAAGGCATCAACCACATCAAACCAGAGGAGCTTTTCCAGATCAGCAGGGACACACGGACCCGGGGACACAAATGGAAATTGGGCTTCAAGGCATTCAAGATGGAAAACACTTCTTCACGCAGAGAGGCGTCACAATCTGAACAAACTCCCCAGCGATGTGGCTGAAGAGACAATTTGGGAACATTTCAAAACAGATCCTTGGATCACTTAGTTATTAATGGACACCAAACGAGCACGATGGGTTGAATGGCCTCCTCTCGTTTGTTAAGTTTCCCATGTTTCTTTTGTCTAACTTTATCCCCTCAATCCGTTTCATGAAAATGAAAAGCTGCTGAAAAGTGACTACGGTGCAAAAAGCTAGAACGAGCAAAAGCAGCATCAAACAGGGGAACATCTGGGCTACAGAAATTACAAATTATTATTTGTTGGATTTCACAGCTTTCTTGCTTTTTGAAGGTAAAGGATTCTGTCATCTCTTTGAATGCCTCAGCCTCTTTAGACTCTGCGCAGTAGAAAGTTGGTGTCTGAGACTATGATGCCGGAATGGTTTCAGACAAATCCAGATGCTGGTTGAAGACATGAATGTCACACTGGACAGAGAGGGATGAGACTTGTATAAGCAAATAATAATCATTACTTATAGGAACCTTGTTGTTGCATGGTTTGTTTGTTGAAGCATGAGAACATGACTCATTAAGTGTCTCTGTTGCAAACCAATTGAGGTTGAGCTCTTTTAATCTCTCGATGTAAGAGACACTAGTTTCTGACTTGGGTTTCTAATGCATTTGCAACTGCTGTTCAAGTACTAGTACTAGGAAGATTGTGTTTACCTCATTATTCATTATGAAGCTGATCTCTTATCAATTCACTTACAGCGCAGCTATTCCTGATGTTTTCAACCCATTCAAACGCGGAGACGTTCACAAACAGATTGATAAAACTGAACTGGTTGAGGTGATTAGATCGTACTATGATGAATTTGAGAAGAGCATCTTAAAAGTAATCCCTGGTTTACTTTTCCACGGTGTAGTATTCACAATCTCGGCCTGCTGTTTTAATCTGTGGTAGATTTACTGGATTGATTGAAAGAATTAACAATTGCATCTGAACCCACACTCGTCTCTTACGGACTGCTGCTATATCTCCTCCAGGACCAACCCAGCCAATGTTCAGCCAAAACTAAAATTTAAAGCATCAATCCTTTCGCAAGATCTGAATTGAATACCACATATGCTGGGTTAGGTAAAGTGTCTAAATGAAATGTTACTTTCTGTGGTTGTCTCCCCACCGAAAAGCGAATTACATCTCCAGATAAAGGAGCAAACTATAGCAGTAGTGAAAGTCTACAAAAAAGAGGAGCAAACTATAAATAAAATCAGAATATTATGTTCCACCATCAGGTTGCTAACCTGCTTCTTCATAACTAGGAAATTAAATTCATATGCGATGATGTCATTTTGACAGGCTGACGGTCTGCCAAGAGGACGTATAGTTAACCCCTTCAGCCAGGCAGCGCTGGGCAGGTAGCAGGTTTGTTTTGATCATTTAAACCGTGAATTTGACAGCAGATGGAATACGTTAAGATATACAGATCAGTAGTAATTGTGTGTATATAATACAGTTTAAATAAAATAATGGCAGACTCACCTTCAGCCACGACATTCACCGACACATGGGTCTCCGCTGCCTGTGGACCCGCAGGGCATCAGCCGGGCCCCGAGCAACACTGAACAGCACTCCTCCGGACAGCGCACCGAGAGCGGAATCAAACCGGTCTCTCCCCGACACTCCCTCCGCCTCAGCAAGAGAATCTGGCGCTCGTTTCTCCGGGGTCTGTCCTGATCGCCTCCCGGGACGCGGTCACAGCAGCGGCGGCTCGGATCAATCCTCGAAAGCCACTTTTCTGGAAGGAAGACGAACAGGGCGATCCTGGAGTAAGCCCAGCCCGACAGCGACGACTCTCCCCGAGGCTTGAAATCTGCGGGACTCGCAGCGTCTCCACACAGACTCAGCCCCAGAGCAGTGCTGGTGTCCGGCTCACTGACCGGAGGAGCCCGATGACACCAATCCACACTCACTGTTTCAGCCCCAGACCCGCTGGCAGGGCTGCGCTGACGAGCCCGTCTCCGGTCCGGTGGCGCTGGCAGACTGCAGTGCCACAGTCCCGTGTGCTGGGCTTGTGTTTTCTTTCCAAGGCTAGCCGAGCGCCCTACAATGTCCCCACTGTTCCCCGTCGCCTCCCTCTCCTGCGGCAGCTCGCCTCGTCCTGCCCTGCTCCTCTCCGTCTGGGTCTGGACCATGAATCGCGTGTGTCAGTGTTACCCTACCCGCCTCTCGGGCACTCTTTTCCCGGGTTGCAATACCGCAGTCTGTACCAGCCGTTAACTCCTCCGTCCGCCATTAAACAAACGCTTGGGAGACAGGAAACCAGTAACACCAGGCGCGTCGGCTCGCGGGAGTCTACAAATACCGCGAGATGACGGAAGAGGACAACAATACAATAAGACCTTCCCAACATGGCGCTGAATACATACCGCAGTCAATCCAAAATGGCTGACATAGTAAGGAAGCCGAGGCGCGTTTCAAATGCTTCTAGGAGTGAGACTCTTACTGTGTGTGCTTCGTTGTTGCACAGTAACATAATTCTTAATTTGCTTTATTTATGTATTAGCAGTTGCTGTTATTCAGGGCGACTTACAGTTTACACAAGAAGAATGTTAAAGCATTACAAACGTGCATTAATACAATCGATACAAAATACTCCTATGATAGGAGATGTCGCAGAAAAACAGTAGAAGTGCTAACAATACATAAGTACACATGAGTATAGGAAGAATAGTTAAGTGCATAACAGCAAGAGTGATGGACAGTAATTTGAAATAAATTTGGAGATATGAGGAGCCCAACCTGTTACATGTTTCATCTCCAAATTTTATTCAAATTACGCTCTCCACTCTGAGTCAATACTCAGTGCACATTTTCTCTATACCCCTGATGCTTGGATACAGAAATTGTATTGATTTACTATATGCTGGGTAAATATTTTGAATCCTGTTCTGTTTTTTCTTTACCCCATCTCCCCAAAGTTGGACTGATGTTCAACACTGGCTAATATTTGGAAATTATACAAAATAAGTGCAAAGCAGGTATTTCTGGGCATATTTGATTGATGACTATGGTCTGCCATACGCTATCAGCTTAGTTGTTACATTGATGTATGGAATGAGTGTAAATTTGAAAAATTACCTCAAACCAATTAAGCCAAAGCACTGAAGCATTTAATCTGATGAAAAACGAGACCAACCTTTCAACAGGCACCGTGGAGTCCCATTAATTTAAAAAGGCCTGCATATATTAAACTGTGAGTTCCCAAAGAAAGTTATTCATTTATTCAACCCCTACCCTAATCAATCCTGACAAAAAGACACAACTCAAGTTAATGATTCCCAAAGTTTGGGTTTGAATGTGTTCACCACTGTATTTAATGTGACAAAGGATTCTGGGCCCAGGATATGAGTGAATGATTCTTCTCAGACGTAAGAAGTGTTGTTTAAAAATGAATTACAAAGGGCAGATTCCCAAACTGAGAAAGGATGGTCACAGATTGGGATACCCACCATTTGCAGGGCCCAGAAATCCTAGCAAGCTGGAACACTGTGTTTATTCTCCTACATTATCTATTTGGTTTCGGAGTTTCGTCCAAGTTATCATTGAACTTCATATCTAAGAATGCCTCCTGCTACTTTTTTCTTCTACAGAAATATGTTAAACAGTTACAAAAAGGACAAACTCCTTTGCGTAACACCACCTCTTCGATATCGACTGAGTAGCCAAATTTCATTATGAGAAAAGTCAAAGATAAGGCATCTCTTCAAAGATCTTCAGAGATTTAAATCCATAAATATACCTCTGGTTATGGGTATTGTCATATTGGGTTTGAATGTTTGGTGCTTTCTGTAAAGACTACTGGCAAATAAGCTTCCAGCACCAGACTGTGGCCAGTACAGGAGACAACTTAGATCAGAAGGAATTTTTGGGGGGTCCTCACTCACAGAAGAGCGCAAAGCACAATGGCAGGATAATACTCAAGGTGTTTTTGTATTTTAAATAGTTAAGTAGACTGCTCCACAGAGAACCTGCTGCACACAGTTCCCCTAACTTGGGTACTTATGTGTCAAGATAATCTGTCAGGAAGTCACTGCAGTAAGCCTTCACATCTGGGCTGTGTGACAGTTTGTGTAGAAGTGTTAATATGATTCCATTTCACAATCTACTGGCATGTTATCAAAACCCCTCTCCCACCTTTGCATGAGAATCCTTTTTTTATTTAATAGCATAGTGGTATATTATACAGTATTATCATTTAATTAATATGTATAACATTGGCAGTACACCCTTAACATTCATTCCACGCAGGTAAACAGGAGAATGTAAAAGGGATAAAGATAAAATCAGAGGACTAAATCAGGTTAAAGCAGTCTTAAAATTACCAGGAAACGTATTGATGGATGGTTGTGTCAGGTAGGTAATGTGTCAGAAACAACAGAACATAGATTATTAATCTTCACTGTTGCAAATATGACGATGAAACGTTTGGTTAAGATACAAAAAACATCAGTATGACTGGCTGGAGGAAAATATACATTGAAAGGTAGGGAATTTATTTAAACCTACAGGAATAGTCACTCAGATCTAACCATTGTACTTCATTCTGTAAAACTGTAGTGTTTAATTGGTGGGCAAACTCTTCAGCAAGACAATAACACAAAGTGTTTAAAGAAGCACCGAAGTTGCAGGAACTGTTCCAAGGTAAGAAACAGTCAGAACAATGCTGTAAATGAGTGTTAATAACTGTGACACCTCATGTAGCACTGAAGCATTTGGTTACTTAAAAGAGTGCAGAGACTAAATGACTTTGAGAGCATACGTCACAAAGCTCCACCCTCCCCCCTTCTACTTTAATCAGGACCTAACTGAATAAATGGTTAGTGTTGAATGGCAACAATAGACAGGGGGCTTAATATTATTTTAATCTTTACTTCTTGTGTTGTGTATAATTTCATTTTCTATGCAATCCCTACCCCGCCAGTAAGTGTCAGAAGATTTGAAAGGGCTCCTTAATATTGAATTTCTTTATTATAAGATTATAAGATATTATAAGATTTTCTTTATATTATAAGTGTCCAATTGAGAGCAGGGCATTCGACCCATCGTGCTCATTTGGTGTCCATTAATAAAGTGATCCAAGGATCCTATCCAGTCTATTTCTAAATGTTCCCAAATTGTCGCTTCAACCACATCGCTGGGGAATTTGTTCAGATTGTGACAACTCTCTCTGTGAAGAAGTGTCTCCTGTTTTCTGTCTTGAATGCCTAGAAGCCCAATTTCCATTTGCGTCCCCGGGTCTGTGTGTCCCTGCTGATCTGGAAAAGCTCCTCTGGTTTGATGTGGTCGATACCTTTAATGATTTTGAAGACTTGGATCAAGTCCCCATGTAGTCTCCTCTGTTCCAGGATGAAAAGGTTCAGTTCCTCAGTCTCTCAGTAGGACATTCCCTTCAGACCTGGAATCAGTTTGGCTGTTTTATTGACTGTTCCTTTCCTTTACCACTGTTTATTATTCACATGTGTTTCTTGATGTAATCGAGTTATTGAGTGCTGTGTTTTATCACTAATCACGGTCCTCTGCCCTTCACCACACACAGGTGATCACAGGTGCCCCCCCGCGCTGGACTGCTCTCACCTGTCCTCCAGCCCTATGACAGGGAGCTGACCAGTGAAAAGGGGAATGGAGTCAGACGGGAAGGAGACACACTGGGTCTGCAGTCCGTGAGAAGCTGAGCGCAAGAGCCAATTGGGTGGTGAGACACAGAGGAGCGCAGCAGGGGGAACGGCGCAAGCGGCAGCAATTGGGTATAGACTTGACTCCCTGTTCCTGTGTCTATTTCCTGAGGCCCCATACTAGTGTTCTTAATACAAGTCCAGAGAGGGGAAAAAAAAAAAAGTCATTGAATAAAATGCACCTTTCTGGCTAGACAAGAAAGTTATTGCCTTTTAACCTGATATCACACTTCAGTGTTTGTTTTAAAAGCATCAAGTCTTTATTTGGCACAGTCTGGCATTAAGAAAATGTGCTGAGGAGGGCTGCCCACAGATGTGCTCCAAGCAGTGGCGTCGGGTAGCGCAGGAGGGGTCCTCCAGTGCCCTGCACAGGTGGTCTGGCACCAGGCAGGTGGCGCAGGACGTGTGGCCATCATCCAGGGGCAGGATGCGGTGGCCGCATGTGGAACTGTGTGCCGCAAGAGCGTGCCCTTTCCTTGACTGTGGTCTGCTGCGTGTGCATCCTGGGAAGCTGGCAGGAGCCCGGTTGCGTGAGGGCGGTCAGTGCCAGCTGGTGTGGGCACTGGTCAGAACTTCAACTATGAGACATTTGCCCGGGCTGTAGTGCAGAGGAAGCTGAGGAGGAGCAGAGGAGCCCCCCACGTGGGTGAGACCTCCAGGGCAGACTGGTGAGCAGCCAGGTTGTGGGTTTACTACCGCTGTTTCAACAAAAAATGTATGGCTGTGAAGCCAAAGTCCTGGAACTTCTTCTCCTCCTCCTCGGTGAGGACCCGGTGCTCGCGAGATGGAGTCAGGACTGGGGCTTTTGAGGTGAAGTCCTTGTTGAAATTGCTGACATCCTCCCGGCCTTGGATGTTAGGTATGAAAGGAGGCTTCACCTTCTTTTCCAGAAGCCCTGGCCAATCCACACCCTGCAACGAGAGACGAATAAAAAGAAGGTCAGGATAAGGCGGTTCCACCTTCATGTGAAAGAGCGGCTGTAGAGCGGATGTGTGCGCCAACGTACTCTGAAGAAGGGATGCTTCTTCACCTCCTCGGCATCTCCCTTCCCAGCTCCAAGGCGCTTTCCGGGACTTTTATTCAGAAGCTGCAGATGAAAACAAGAAGGAGAGCACGTTATTTTCCATCAATGTACTTAAAGTTGAAACATGATGTTAAAAAAAGTTCCCATAGTTGGAAGCACAGATGAGCACATGTTGGTATTGCATTGTTATTGTGAATCTCACTCCACTGCTACAATCACTGGGTCTTTCTCCAATTCCACAACATTTCAATAACAGTGACATCCATTCATTACGGTTATAAGCAGGAACTGCAAGCCGAGTACCACGCAAGCCGCATAAAATCTGTTCAAGAAAAGAGACCAACGACAAAAAAAGCACAGTTCAAATATTTGTCCTCTTTGGTTTTTAAGCTGATTGCACTCAAATGTAAGTGAGCCAAACCAGCCAATTTCCTGTCCATGCAGGAACTCCAGCAATCTATGTCATCGGATCTGAAAGACACTACAAACAGATATTACAAGAGGTGCTGGAAGGGGTGATTGGTGTTGCCTATTAATTGGTGTTATTTATTATGTTTATTTTATTAAGGAGTTTGTGGGTTTTTATTTTCACTTGTCATTACTTTTGTATTTGTTATATTACTTGTTAATTTTTACTTGATTTGCTTTGCTTTTTTCACTTAATTGTTTTCACTTAAAGGCAACATTCTCACCAACTGCAGACACCAATTAAGGACGCACCCGTCTGTTTGGGCGGTGTCCCCAACTCCTTTAATTAGCACAACTGTTTTCATTCATCTCCTGACCCCTACTGAAGAGCACCTGCTGTATAAAGAGTGCAGAGAACAGGGGGGGCTGGGACAAGGAAGGAAGGAAGGAAGGAAGGAAGGAAGGAAGGAAGGAAGGAAGGAAGGAAGGAAGGAAGGAAGGAAGGAAGGAAGGAAGGAAGGAAGGAAGGAAGGAAGGAAGGAAGGAAGGAAGGAAGGAAGGAAGGAAGGAAGGAAGGAAGGAAGGAAGGAAGGAAGGAAACTCTGTCTTCTGCCTCTCCTTGGTTTTGAATGCGTTTTGGCTGATTGCTGTGCACCCTTCCTGGCTGCCTCTGTGTAATGTGTGGTATCCTGAGGAGAAAAGGACAGGTAATTTCAGAATAGATACTGGACTGATTTCCTACGTCCCTGACAGGGCTAGTAGAGACGGTGTGTTCCCCGGTGGTCAGCTGAGCCTGAGACGGAAAGCAGTGCACCTGTGTGGAGAGGCGCGCTGGGGAAAAGGGATAGCGGAGGGACGTGAATGGGGAAAATAACCATTGTAGTATGTGTGGTTTCACTTACCCGGCCTCAATGACGTGTCCCCTCTGAATGTCCTTTCCTTGTTCCTCTCTCCCTGCCTAGGATTTGTGGCACTGCAGAGCCTGGCCCAGGGTCTGACACAGTAGGAGGGGGACCCCGTACTGCCAAGCCTCCTAGGAATCCACCTGCCATGAACTTGAATGGACATTGGTGACGAAGACTCCTTGCAGCACATTCGCACCTTAATTCTGGGACTTGGACTTTGGGGGGGCCAAGACAGGCTTTACTTTTAGCATTGTTTTATTGGGGATTTTCTTGGGATTAGTTTTAGTATTTTATTTTTTCCTGTCTTTTAAACTTTTTTTTTTTATATAATAGATTTGCTAGCGCAATCGCCTGTTATTAAAGGCGATTTTTAGAGTTTCTAATTGTAGGTAATGGCCTCTAGGCCGGTGGACTTCGTGCCCCGCCTGGCAACCATTATAATAAACTTGTTGTAATTCCAAATATTGACTCTGTGGTGTGTACATTTGGGATCTTGCTAAAGCCTGCGTGGGGAGATGGGGGAATAGTGAGACCCCCCCCCACTGGAATAAAATGGGGGTGGCGTGGTCACGTGACGGTGGCAATTGTTCCCCCCCCTTTGTCATCATCACACAGACACCAAAAACTGCATCTGCATTCCTTTTGTGATCATGATCGTATTAGCCTATTTAGTTGTACTTTGTTTTGTTATGTGGAGGTTGAGGTCAATGGTTAGGAATAATAATTTGCAATCATTTCTGACCATATAGGTACACAGTGCTGAAATGCCCCTCAGGTGACATCACTATTCGCAGCTTATCTACCGAGATGGACGATTCTGAGATTTTCCTGCTCTGATGGGCTCCATCAAACTGTCAAACACACTGCAGTTAGAGGGGGCGCCAAATGTAAAACCATGCACACTTCCCCCCCCCCCCCCAATTGTCTTTTTTCACACATTGAACTTAAGCCTTGTGTTTTTTCCCACATTAATAAAGCTTTCATTTTTTTAAATAAATACTTAAATGTTAAATCTCCTTTTTTGAAAAATAAATATGTATTGTTTGATTAAATATTTAAATTGATATTTTTGTTTTGTGACTCAGAATTACGTTTTAAAATATTTATATAAATGCTAAATATAGATGTTAAATATAAATTAAGGATTCCAATCAAGGATCATGGAAAGTAACTGGTTTTACGCTGATGTAGATCAAATCAGAATCTAAGTTCTGCCAAAATGTACTTGGCTTGAAATACGGAATGAAGTAGCAGTATGAATCATAAACAGCATTATAAAGTATAAAGATCCGATTGCTTCTGTTTTTCATATCCTGTACGCCTTTCTAAGATGAATACAAAACCAAAAACATTCCAGTGCAGTACACAGAATATCCACCTGATGGGGCAGAAGTGTAAGTCTTACAGGTTTAAAATGAACCTTATACTTCTGTTCTATCTAGTGGGAATGATGTGTATTGCAGTGGTAAGTCTATTTCTAGCCAGTGGTAAAAACAAAACTTTTTGAAGCAATCGATTTTCGCTTACATTACTGAAATGAAGAATGTAGACCTGTAGTGAACTCAGATTGTGAGCTCAAACTCGGGCTGCAGGAATAAACATAAAAAGGTGACGTTTCCACTTGTATCAGTGTTCCCAAGTCATGAAATAACCAGTCCAAAACTCCCCTAGCCAATGCTATGGAAACCAGCAAGATTTCCTGTTGCTTGGTCAGAAATATACCTTGACTTTAAACTTTATTTACTGGACAATCAGAAATCTATCAATCTATCAATCAATACATTTGTATTTGTATAGCGCCCTTCGCAGGGAGCCACAGAGCGCTTTTGAAGTCAAATCCCAAATCATTCAAAGTGAATACGAGTCTAGTGGATTGCATGAGTTATGAGCATGGATAGCCTATGTGGTGCTTCAAAAGTGTGTGTCTCTCCTGTTCACAGCACATCGCTGATACTGGAATCAATGGGGATAAATATATAATGGGTTTGTTATTATTATTATTACAGGTTTTGCTTTCTGATTCACTTTGTCATTTCACACTTTAATTGAAATGTAAATCTTCTTTATAGTGGACACCAGACAAACAATACTCACGTTGCATTGTAACCGACTGTAACTACAGTATGGATAGCAAATATTTCATTTTTTCTTTTTATAACCATTAGTGCAAATGATTCAGGACCTAAATGACTTTATTTTCCCCAATCTGATTTTCCATGAGGCATGTGTATGTGTAAGAAATACCCTACCTGTCTCCCACACTTCTTTCACCTTCTTATATCTTGAATCGGCATATTCTGCAGTGATGTCAATGACAAGATCATCAGAGCCGTCTCTGTATGTTGCCTTTACAAACTGTCCATCGCATTTCATTTTCCTCCGGATGGGTCTCACACTTGCAGACATCACACATGATATTTCAGCAATGCTGAAGTCCTGTTCTAAGAGATATTCAACCTGTTCCTTGGATATATTGAATGATGGCTGACCTTTGTCTCCACTCTTCGTTGTCATTTTGTCCCAGTCTGATTTTCCATTAGGCATGTGTATGTGTACACAGACATACAGGTCTTTTCCCACACAAAGGATACTGTTAAAAACATACTGTCCAAGTACGGTAATATTACTATGTACTATGAACTATGTATTTTTATAGTTTGTGTTAAATTGCAAAACTATCTTCCATGCAGTCTTTCAGCTGAGATGTAAAACCAGACGCCTGACTCTGTGGATATTATAGATCCCAAGGCACGTGTAAACAAAGAGTAGAAGTATCAAGCCAGTGTCCTGGCTAAATTACAATTCCAATAACCACTGGATCCAATTGTACTGATGACCTAAAAGTATAACAGAGTGTCAAGATATAATAATAACAATATAATAATAAATATAGCACATCTTTAAACCAGGATACACAGGCAAAGTAGGAACTGTACAAAAAAGCAAATATTCGTACAGTGTTAATATTGTATTGTGTTGCATATAGATGGGGGATAGTAATTCAAGGCGGCATTGATAGCTACAGTAGATCAATAGTGTCCCTGAAAGCCAGCAACAACAACAGAGCTTCAACCGGTTTTGAAAGTTGTGTTGGAGCTGTACATCAGTTTGTCTTACCATCATGAGTCCAGTGACAAAGGCCTTGAACACAAAGAAGTTTGACTACAGGTAAAGTGAGCAAAGGAATGTGTTTACGCCCTTCCAAAGCCTTGGGATATTTTAATGCCCAAGTCCAAGTCTTCCCTGAAGCCCTCGTATGAACGCCTGCATGGCACCCTTCAGAGATTGGAACGCACAAGTTTCTAGGTTTGAGTCAGTAGTACCAAAGACACATGCACTCAATGCATCCAATCACAATGAGCAGCGCTCACCATATATATGTAAACAGTTTGGCCCGTGGGCCGGTGATTGCAACAACACCATTGTTGACCCCAGTGAGCCGTGGCCCGGAACAATCCCTGTCTGTTTCGAGAGCGCGTTAGCAACCTTAGTGGCCAGAGACACAGCCGGGGCAGTGGTCACCACCGCCCACCCAGAACAAGCGTGGACGCCCACGACTCGTGTCTGAGGACCATGGTGTCCCCGCTAGGTCCTAGACCAAGACCGCTACTTGCAGCTTGTAGTGTGACCACCAGAGTGAGGTCTGATTCGATCAGACCACCTAGACCTGACGGGAATTTGCTATGCATGTATAGCTCCTAGAGCAACGCTAGTTAGTGCAGATAAGATTAAAGAGATGTGCTGAAGGTGAATGAAACGAGCAGTAGCTGGACATGGGCTGCTGAGACGCTGTCAGCAGTGGGGTCCACTCACAGTCGTCCGTGGACGGATGTTGATGTATCGAGTCATGGAAGATGTGTCTCTCGTGTTGTAGACTGGCACGTCGATTCACACTGGCACAAATTGCATAATTTCAAACAGTCCAGCGACCCATTTTGCACAGCAGCACCTTCCCTATTGATTTAACAGACTGTCATAGCGTCTGTTTGACATTGGATTATAGATTGTACTCTCGTGTCTTGCAGTGCCACTTGGGGGTCCCAGGTGGGGGTCAATGCAATGAGAACACTATACTATTCTAAAGAGACATAGTAAGCATTGGACAGATTTGCTAATAATACCTGTGCATGTGCCCAGCTTTTCCACAAATTCCAGCTTATCTAATAATGACAAATATGTCCGTATTTGATACAGTTTACTACTGATTTGTGGTGACATGACACAATGAACAGGTAGGTCTGCTAACATGTCTTGCTGTAATAAGCACTGCTCATCATTGTTTAAAGCAGTAATTAGCATTGTCCTTCAGTGCCCACTGCTTAGTCAAATCATAGAGTTCAGCTGACGCATCATGCATTTATTCATAGTTGATTACCATTTCATTCAAGAAATCTGATGAAAATGATAAAGAATGATAATAATAATGTCATCACTATGTATGTTTCACTGTCATCATTTGGCTTTATGTGCAGTCCAATGTTGAAGAGTTTGTAAAATCAGTACGAGAGCAGCACGCCTGAATAAGGCCACTCGCCCTCACACACGTGCACATGCACATACAGAGACACACACAGCGGCACAGTAATGATCACTCCAGAGTTAGTCAGGAATGCTTTCGTTTTGAACCAGGAATAAACTCGCTGTTCACACGGGCACAAGCTACAGGCCAGACACATTTCCCCAGCACAGCCCCCGCTGATTGAGGACAGTGATTGGCTCATACGGATTCATTCCCCTGTGAGTGTGCAGTGTGGAAGTTGACTGAGCTGTAGTGTGGACTTCCAAAGAGCAAACCCTGCTGGTCTGAACAAAGTATATAAATGGCTGATAATCCTTGTTACACTGAGTAACACTATCACATTGATTTGAATTGCATTGTGTTGAGTCACTAAGCAAATGTGTCTGATCACTTGGTTTTGATGTAGTGGCTCTTTAATGGCCCTTTCACAGCCTCATTTTATCAAATGCTTTGAGATGGTGCTCCCCATGTACCTCCACACAATGATCCACACAACAGTATGGAAATACAGAAGAGGCTAATCTATATGAATGTTCATTGTTGACAATATACCATCTGTTAGTGGCTTATTTTTAAACTGGGCTGGATCAAATTTGTGTAGAAATGTGTCCCTTTGACTGACATCAGCTCTATCACCTCTCATTTCAGCCTGTTCTACTCCAGTATTGCTCTGCTTGTGTGGTCTCTCTGAGTCTTTTCCTTTTGTGTCTCCTGTGATCTTTCTCTCAGCCTCTTTTTCTGTATCTCTCTGCTCTCCATAACCTTCTCCCTGTTTCTCATCTCTTCTTGTCTCCCTGCCTTCAACATTACAATCTTTCTGTTCATTTCTCTCTGTCCTCTTCTACTCTTTCTTCTCTCTCCCTCTGTATTCACTGCCTGTCCTTTTCTTTGTGACTCCTCACTTGTGTCTCCTGCCTAAGTGTAGTAAAAATAATTTACCCAATAATCTGAACCTATAGGCTTCATCATTACCTACAGTGAGGGAAAAAAGTATTTGATCCCCTGCTGATTTTGTACATTTGCCCACTGACAAAGAAATTATCAGTCTATAATTTTAATGGTAGGTGTATTTTAACAGTGAGAGACAGAATAACAACAAAAAAATCCATATTTGACCCCTTCAACTTAGTACTTGGTGGCAAAACCCTTGTTGGCAATCACAGAGGTCAGACGTTTCTTGTAGTTGGCCACCTTGTTTGCACACATCTCAGGAGGGATTTTGTCCCACTCCTCTTTGCAGATCCTCTCCAAGTCATTAAGGTTTCGAGGCTGACGTTTGGCAACTCGAACCTTCAGCTCCCTCCACAGATTTCCTATGGGATTAAGGTCTGGAGACTGGCTAGGCCACTTCAGGACCTTAATGTGCTTCTTCTTGAGCCACTCCTTTGTTGCTTTGGCTGTGGGTTTTGGGTGATTGTCATGCTGGAATACCCATCCACGACCCATTTTCAATGCCCTGGCTGAGGGAAGGAGGTTCTCACCCAAGATTTGACAGTACATGGCCCCGTCCATCGTCCCTTTGATGCGGTGCAGTTGTCCTGTTCCCTTAGCAGAAAAACACCCCCAAAGCAGAATGTTTCCACCTCCATGTTTGACGGTGGGGATGGTGTTCTTGGGGTCATTCCTCCTCCTCCAAACACGAAAAGTTGAGTTGATGCCAAAGAGCTCGATTTTGGTCTCATCTGACCACAACACTCCTCTGAATCATTCAGATGTTCATTGGCAAACTTCAGACGGGCCTGTACATGTGCTTTCTTGAGCAGGGGGACCTTGCGGGCGCTGCAGGATTTCAGTCCTTCACGGCATAGTGTGTTACCAATTGTTTTCTTGGTGACTATGGTCCCAGCTGCCTTGAGATCATTAACAAGATCCTCCCGTGTAGTTCTGGGCGATTCCTCACCGTTCTCATGATCATTGAAACTCCACGAGCCGAGATCTTGCATGGAGCCCCAGACCGAGGGAGACTGACAGTTATTTTGTGTTTCTTCCATTTGCGAATAATCGCACCAACTGTTGTCACCTTCTCACCAAGCTGCTTGGCGATGGTCTTGTAGCCCATTCCAGCCTTGTGTAGGTCTACAATCTTGTCCCTGACATCCTTGGACAGCTCTTTGGTCTTGGCCATGGTGGAGAGTTTGGAATCTGATTGATTGATAGCTTCTGTGGACAGGTGTCTTTTATACAGGTAACGAGCTGAGATTAGGAGCACTCCCTTTAAGAGAGTCTCAGCTCGTTACCTGTATAAAAGACACCTGGGAGCCAGAAATCTTGCTGATTGATAGGGGATCAAATACTTATTTCACTCATTAACATGCAAATCAATTTATAACTTTTTTTTGAAGTGCATTTTTCTGTTTTTTTGTTTTGTTATTCTGTCTCTCACTGTTAAAATACACCTACCATTACAATTATAGACTGATCATTTCTTTGTCAGTGGGCAAACTTTATACAGCTATACCTCATCATTTTAACATGCATTTCAACCCTACACAAACTGATGTGAAAGAAAAGCATATCATAATATCATAATTTACTCATGATGGACGGCCACTGTTTAACGAAGCGCGACCGTGCACTGGAGCTTTTTGTCAGATGATGTCTGACTGGGTGGGGATGAATCATAGCAATGAACTACAAGCAGACGACTAGTAAAATTCTTTAGTTACCTCAAAACGCTTCGGCGGATTAAGGGGCCTGCCCTGTCCGGTTCGTTGACATAGTCAAAATCTCGATGGCTCTGAGTCCAGCACATGACTTTTAATGTACACCTCGAAAAAAAATGCAGAGGTCTGGACCTTGGTGTCCTCAATGGTGTATACAGCCATGCACACAGAGCACAGTAACTACACTGAGTCACAGTGCTGGTTACAGAGAGAGAGAGAGCAGTGCTCCACTTCTCACAGCAGGCCTGGGAGAGGTAGCAAGAGGAGCAGGGCACTCTGAGGAAAGTGTGAGGATAAGAACAGACTTAGGACACGTGTAGCCAAGGAAACCTCCACAGAGCTCTTTTTGTACAGGTCCAGCACCCACAGCCCCAGAGCTGCCCAGGGAGTGGGGTCAGACACACCGTACCATCTGCTGTTCTGAAGTTCTTACCATGGTCCTGACCCCTGGCTCTGTACCGCCATACCTGCACAACTACACTGTGCAGTTACACACCGCAACCACTAGGAGGGGCTGTACACCAGACTCACCCCGGGACTAAAGTCATTCACTGGCAGATGGATCAAATCCTTGCAATAAGCAGACAGCTGGTCAAGTTGTAACTACAGATTTCTAGGCAGTTTTAGAAGAAGCAATATTTGACATAAGATAAGACAGTTGTTCCTACACCTGCAACGATTAGACAAAATTAGTCTACAAATTGCCAGTCATCATCACACTGTGTCCTAGTCCTGTCTTACAGGGGCTCATGTCTGCAGTCTCACCTTTTCACAGCCTCCGTCCCAGCATGCATTGCATCAGCCCATGCACCAGCATTTTCTTTCTCTTAATATATTTTGCATACTTCCGTTAAACCATTTTGACCAATGTGTTTTGGTCCTCATTTTGGTAAGTCTTGGTCAAAATTTCTCCTGAGCCTCTAGTAGCATATTCTTAAAATATAACCATCCATTTTTGACTGAATCTGTATCCAGCGTGCCCCAGTCTAATTCTTCTAAGTGCTACAATCGTCTAAAATTGTAGACCATTGTTTTAGAATTGGTCTTTGATTTTTGAAAGTATGCTTCAAAGCTAACCATATTGTGATCACAGTTTGCCATTGGTTCTTTAACTAGTGTCCCTCTGACTCTTTCTTGGTCATTTGAAAATATCAGATCAATGCCAGGGGCGTCACAAGGGGGTAGGCATACCAGGCAATTGCCTGGGGCCCTGGGTTGGGGTGGGGGCCCCAAATTGGAAAAACTCCACCGCCCCCCCCGCTCTCGCAGGAGAAAATACCATCACCGTCAGGACTTATTTTGCCTGGGGCCCCCACATACCCTAGAATCGCCTCTGATCAATGCATGTGCTCTCTCTGGTTGGTTCCCTGACAATTTGAGTTAGAAAGCAGCCATTTACCATCTCAACCATTTCTATTTCTGCTTCTGTAGTCCTAACTGGACTTTCCCAGTCTATGTCTGGGAAATTGAAATACCTCATTATAACAGCCACATCCTTGCTGCATGCAGTCCTGATTACATTGTACAATGCAACATCTTTCTGAATATCTGAGTTGGGTGGTCTGTAACACACTCCCACTAATCCTCCAGATCTTTTATTCAAAAAATTAACACACAATGATTCTGTTTCATTAGCAGGATCAAATTTGAGTTCTTCTGCCTCAATGTAATTTCTGATATTTAATGCTACCCCACCACCTCTTTGATTTTGCCTGTCTCTCCTAAACTGTGTGCATCCTTTCAACTTGTATTCATCCTCATGTTTCTGTCACTCCTACAACATCATAGTCACATGCCATCACTGTGGCTTCTAGGTCTAACATGTTGTTCCTTATACTCCTGTCATTGAGGTACAAACACTTCATGACTTTCCTTTTAGCAGTTTCCCTTTGTTTTCTTTCCTTAGTGGAACATGTCCCATTGTCAGAGCTCCCTGCCCCCCTGGTCCCTAGTTTAAAAGATTCTCAATTACTCTGCACATACGCTCTCCCAGTGCATTAACCCCCCTTCTGTTTAGATATAGACTGTCCGGTTTGTATGGGTCCCATCTATCCCAGAAGAAAGACCAATGCCCCATAAATCTTAAGCCCTCTTCCCTACACCAGGATTTCAACCACGCGTTGAAGCTTCTAATCTCTGCCTGTCTCCCTGGCCTGGCACGTCGTACCGGAAGTATTTCAGAGAAAACTACCGTGGGGGTTCTGCTCTTTAGTTTCTTTCCTAACTCTTTAAATTTTTTCTTGCAGAACCTCTGCCGTTCTTTTCCTATGTCATTGGTTCCAATATGGACACCATGGTGCTCTGGGGCTCAACTGCCCACCCATCACCCTCTGAGCTGTCACTGTCCAACTCAGTGTCCAGCAGTTGGAACCTGTTGGGCATTTCATTCTCTCCTCAGGGGCGTACACGTCCTTTTCTGCAGTTACGATCTACTGTAACCCAGTGGTTCTCTACACTTTCCTGCTCTAAGGTCTCAACTCTCCTAGGTTTTGGCGTGCACACCATCCCTCTCATGGGCTGATTGACCAATTCTTCCATATCATTAATACAGCACAGATCAGCAAGCTGAACCTCAAGATCACAGACTTTGATCCCTTGGACCTCAACATGCTGACAATGTTCACAGATGAAATCTTCCTGGATGAATTCATCCAGGAAGGCTATCATTCTGCAAACTTGACAATGTAGTGGCTACATGCTTCTAAATTTAGTAACTTGTTGGTGCCCTAAACACTGCCTCTTGGTTTTCTTCCCCTAATTCTCTTTTTTTCTCAGTCTTTCTCAGCAGCTGCTTAATAACCGTTGTGTTCAGCTTCTTGCCACCAATTGACACCTCACTGACTCACTGACTCCACCTCCACATTTCTAAACTAGGTCACCTTTCCTTCAATCAATCTACCCAACACAGCAGCCGTACTGAATTAATTACAATGAAGGCAAAATAGGAATAAGATTCACTTCAATTAAGGCAAAACTAAAAACAAGATTAGTAATGCTAATTACTCCTGAAAGTAGGAACACAACAAAGTAGCTTTCTCTGACTTGGGAAACTCCTAAACACATGGGTTGAAGTTTAAATAAACTGTGGGATCAATAATTCTACTGGAAAGTAAGTGCATTAAATGAAAAATCTGTATGCATTTGAATTTGTCACAGTTCTTACAATATGATTGCCTTGCTTCAGATGCCCAGGTATGATCACTCTAGCCAGTGGTAGGCTTGACCTGCCAGCTGTGTTTGACTTAGAGCAGGTGAGACAAGAGTGAGGTGATATGAAGAGTGAGACATACCACTTCAAATAAATAGGTATGCTGTGTGTGAGGTCCCAGGAGATGGTCACTGGATTTGCTCCTAACATATAGCAACAATCCAGGCCTGTTCACTCAGGTGTTTGCAGTTTGTGGCCATGAAGTATGTGAAAAGCTGACAGAGACAGCACAGTTCCATTGTAAACCAATTGTCCTTACTGCAGTTCCCACAAAGTTCTCTGTTCAAGAAAACATTCCTGAAAAAAGGCATTCCACAGTTCATAGCAATGTAATACAAAATACCAAAATAAACAAACAGCAATGCCACCTATCACTAGAGAGGAGAACTGGATAACAGTGAAAACTGTCTGCGGTAATACAAAGAGGTTGCACAAACAGTCGGCAGTCCCTCTGAAGTTCAAAGGCAGACTGAGTGTCTTGCTGTGTGCATCCTCTGTCCACGGAAATGGACTGTTTCACCCCCATATTGTACGGGTTAATAATAATACAAAGAAACACATTCAAACTGCAAAGCACCTGCTGACTACCACTCAAGCAGTTACAGTAAAAACATTTCATAATACTGATTTAATACTGTGTTTAACTGTCACGGATTGTGTTAATGAGCTTAATTATCACGAATAATGTTATTCACTTACATTGGCTTATTCACTTGCTTATTATCTTCGTTGTAAAATGCAGATCTTGTTCTTTCTTGTTTTCTTTGTCATTTTTCTGCATATTGTCTGCGTTGTAAAACATTGTTATCTTACGGTTTCTTTATTGTCTGCGTTGTTTGAGGTTGTGTGCGACGCAGTAATGGCAGTGGCCATGGGGAAGATGGTTGTGTTGTTCTGCCTGTAAACACATAAGAAAGGACTTTCCCGACATTGCAAGGGGTTTGATGTGTTAGTTTTTTATTGTCCACAACCCCCGCAAACTCTACTCCACCTTCTCCTCCCTCTTCGCCCCCCTCCCCCTCCCCCTCCCCCTCCTCCCTCATCTCTCACTGCAGATGATTTCACCTCCTTCTTCTCCTCCAAGATCACAGGCATCCGCAAGCACTTCAACAGTCTCCATTCCTCTCACGCCATGCCCAAGTCTCCCACCGACCAAGCTTCCTTTTCTTCATTCTCTCCTGTCTCGGACTCTGAACTTTCCTCTCTCCTCATAGGTCACAAACCTACAACGTGTGCCCTGGACCCTCTCCCTATTCGCCTCCTCCAAGCGACTGCTCCTGATGTACTCTCCTCCCTCCTCAACTCCTCACTACTCACTGGCTGTTTCCCCTCTGTATTTAAACAAACTGCTGTCATACCACTCCTCAAGAAACCTACCCTTGACCCCACCTCCCCTCAGAACTACCGCCCTGTCTCCCTACTCCCCTTCCTGTCAAAGACCCACGAGCGGGCGTTCCACCTTCAGCTCTCTGCATTTCTTTCCCATCACTCATTCCTGGATCCTATGCAATCTGGCTTCCGCACAGCTCACTCCACTGAGACTGCTTTCCTGGCAGTCACTGACTCCCTCAGCTGTGCTCGGGCGGCCTCATTCTCTTCAGTCCTCATCCTCCTTGACCTCTCCGCAGCATTTGACACTGTTGATCACTCCATCCTCCTCTCCCGCCTTGCTGACCTTGGAATCTCTGCGACTGCTATCACCTGGTTCTCCTCCTACCTCAACGACTAGACCTATCAAGTGACATGGCGAGGTTCCTTATCCACCCCCCCGCCTCTTCTCACAGGCGAACCCCAAGGCCCGCTCCTGTTCTCTCTCTACACTCACTCCCTGGCCCCCTCATCGCATCCAATGGTTTGTCTCAGCGCTTCTATGCAGATGATGCCCAGATATTCCTGTCCTTTCCCTCTTCTGACCCTCTCATCCCCTCTCGCATCTCTTCCTGTTTGTCTGCTATCTCTGCCTGGATACACTCACACCACCTCAAGCTCAACCTCTCCAAATCGGATCTCCTCTTTTTTCCCCCTCTTCCTCACCTTCTGCTGATCTCTCCATCTCGATCTATGACACTCTCTCCCTCTTCCTCTGCTAAGAACCTAGGAGTCACCCTCTATCCTGCGCTCTCCTACACTCAGCACATCACCACGCTGACACACACCTGCAGATTCTTCCTGAGCAACATACGCCGAATCCGACCCTTCCTCACTAACTACACCAGCTGCTCGTCCAGTCACTGGTCCTCTCCTGCCTGGACTACTGCAACTCCCTCCTGGCCAGCCTCCCTGCAACTACTACACGCCCGCTGCAGCTTCTCCAGAACTCTGTGGCTCGCCTGGTGTCTCTCTGCCCCAATTCGCACGCTACTCCACTGCTCCGCTCCCTCCACTGGATAGCACTTATACAACGTTTATCATACTACTTGCTTTGCATTACTAGTACTTGTATTGTTTATTTTGATCTCCCCTATGCTCCCTTCCCCTGGTCCTTGACTGTGACCTAACATCTTGTCTGCACTTATTAGCTTTTACAGTCCAGGATGTAAGGCCTGATATATTGTGTAAATTGGAATTTGTAAAATGTATGCTTTGAATTGCACTGTATTATGTGAATTGGAATTTGTAATATGTTATGCCTTGTACTGCACTGTATTCTTGCACTTTGTATTGCGCTTATATGTTGTGAGTCGCCCTGGATAAGGGCATCTGCTAAGAAATTATTAATAATAATAATAATATTTAGTTATGTCAAGAGTATTTTGTTGTATTTTAATTGTATTTCTGTAATACGGTGTGTGATTGTTGGAGACAAAGCAAGTCCTGTCCTCCCCTGCTCAAAACACTCTAAAACAGGGACACTAAGTCCTGTCCTCCCCTGCTCAGGTATGCTGACAAGACTTCACCCCAAGTGAGGGCAGTGAGGGGTTTAAGACAAGGAGCAGGAACAGGGAAGAAAGGAGCAGAGCCAATGGAAACAGAGGACAGGAGCATAAGTGCACAAGGGTATGGAGGAATGGTAATTGGGTGATTGACAGGTGAAAAAAGAACAATGAAGGGAAAGGAAAGACAGGGAGACAGCGGCCTCTACTGGAGAGAGAGGGTGTTGGCTTAAAACCCTGACACTTGGAGCAAAGATCTAAACATTATTTGAGGGCCTTAGTTCACCACTGATGTAGATATATAGTACAACAATGTATGATTCAAGAAATACTGTACTTTTCCTTCAAATACATGCAGGTTATTGAATAAGGAACAGTGGGGGGTTATATAGGCCAGTGGTTCTCAAACCTGTCCTGGAGAAGCCCCTACCCTGCTGAGCTCTCAATTACTTAATTGAACCCATTTGTTCAAGGACCAGGATTGCCCACCACTGCTTTAAAGCAGGATTAACATGCTGAGTATACAATGATGTACAGCATGAATGATTGGAAATAATTGTACAATGCCCATAAACCTTAAAACTAATAACAGCCTACTACAGAAGGTTTTATTGGCTTCTAGTCTATGCCAGTGCAGGACTCTGATTTAACAACAATTCAGTTGATTGTCTTACTTTATTCTATTCTAGTTATAGTTACTTATTCCTGGTATGGAAGCTCACATTAATAATGAAGGCTGAGTTGAAACAAATATCTTAGTGCCAAAGGTTCTGCACTGAACACAAATCTACAAAGTACTTTCTCCTTAAAACTCAACCATACAAAAAAAAAACCTTTAGAAGGAATTATTTTCAACTGAGAGTTTGTTTGTACATTGTTAATTAACAAAATAATCCAACATGGCCATACGATATAAACAATGCACTTTTCTTGAACAAACCTGAACACAACTTTATACAGCAGGTCACACATCCTATGCATCATTATTTTCAGAGAAGATGCGTTTTGGAGGAATAGAAAATAAAATCTAAACAATAACAAAAGGCTTCCAGCAAATGTGTTGCTTGGCCCCATAATAAGTATTTGAACTGTTTCAAAGTGAAAGCTTCCGACCATTTTGTTGCGGTTTGCAAGTTAACAAGTTCTGCTGTCCAAACATGACACTATCCGTAAGTTAGCAACTCAAAGTGACTTATCATATCCTGCAGAACATCCTTCGAAATTAAGCTTTTTCTATGAGAGCCTGCAGTGGTTTTCAACCCTGATCCTGAAGGGCCACTATGTCTGCTGTATTTCATTCAACACAGTTCTAAATGACTTCATTCGACCCTTATGTAGCGTTATGTTGGGTGTATTTTGATAAGAGCATTTGGACTCTGAGCTGAAGCACTGATCTAAAGAAGACCTCTCCCCCCCAAAGTTATCAGATTTCCTTAGCTCATCAGCTTGGAACTGGTTTGCATCAGAGTGACAGTTTTGGGGAGGATGGCACCGAGAATGGGCCGAATGGTTTAGAGTCCTGCTGTGAAATGTCTGGAGAAAGGGGCCTGTAGGTGATAAAAACTCTTTGAAGTGGACGAGAGCCGAAATCCCGACATAGAGCTACGAACCCGGGCCAACCGGCATTTCCAAAAGATGGCATGGATTGACATCAGTCATAAATCAAGCCCCCCTCCAAAAGGACACTGGGGGCTGAAACCGAAATCCAATCTCAAAAATTCAAGAACCAATCACCTATTGATCTGACAGACTATAAGGAACAGCGAACGGCCTTTCTCACTCTCTCTCTCACCTGAACCAGAAACTCGCTGCCACAGCTCAACCTGTAGCTCTGTTGCCAGAACCGGAACCAGAAACCAACCAAGTCTTTGTCGGCAACAGAAGAGTTAAACTGGGAGAAGGAGATTGAGCCGTACGAAGAATTCTTTTAAAGGACTTTATTAAATAAAGAACTTTACAGACTGCGCTGCCCGCCTGTGCCCACCTGATCAGTGGAGTTTTACAGCTGGACAATTGACTAAGTCGACTGTATACGAAAGTGTCAGTCATTTAAATAGCTATTTGAGTCTTAAGAAACTTGACCCTTGGAACGAACAGGGCCCTGCTTTCCTCAAAGACTTTGTCTTCAAGTAACTACGGTGGAACCCTGCTTACAAAGAAGATTTTGTGCACAACCTTGGAGCCTTCAAACCAGTGGAAAATCTGTTTGGAAAAGACTCTACATTCGCGAAACCCCAACTTCCAGGTGCATCGACTGAGTGGAAGTTCTTGGACAAAGCCGAATCGGACTGCCTTTGTTCCAAACCACACGGACCTCGTGCCGTGTGCTGTTATCTGACCCTGAAGGCAGAGAGGCCTCTCTGCGACGAAGTTCAGATAAGTTTAACAGTTTGGAGTTCATGATTCATGATATTTGAGAAATCAATTAGAAATGTTAATCTGTGATTCATAACTCTAGAATGTGTAATATCATTTAGTTTTCTTAAATATAAACGTGTGGTGCATTAAACTGTTTTGTTGATAATTTTAGAAATAAAATCTGTCAACGCAGAGAAATATCTTCTCATTCCTGTTTAACTGTTTAGTCTGAAATTGACACAAGTTAATAGACATTAGATTATTGGTGGCCCTGCCTATCCTTAATCATTGAATAATAATCAGTTAAGGGAAATTGTGGTAACAAGTAATTATAGGATCTTTCTCGGCACTTAAACGTAAATGAGACTGATATATATATATAACGAGAAGTTACCTGACATAAATACTAACCTGCGTAGTTATTTAATGTCTGACTAACAATACTAATGAGAGACACACCTTCGTCTTACTAACCGGTATTGTAGTCAATGTGTTTATAACCTTTTTTGTTGAACGATTTGTGTGATATCATATGCGATCCCATGGTCTTTGATTTGGTCACGAAAGTGATTTGTCTTTGATTTGTTGATCTAGAGTTAGTGTAGTGCTACATTTAGTCTTGTTTTTGAATAAATTTGACAATTTATATCTTTGGAATTGGTGTCTGCGTCCAATTATTACAGGAATTGAGTTCTACAAGATTCCAGGATTCGTGATAAGGTGATACTATAAATTCACTTCTTAAATTGAAATTTATAAATGTACCTTACGCTACACTTAAGTAAACTCAAAATGGCCTCATTTCAACTGTTTCAGTTGATTTATTGAACAGTTTGACATAGTTCAGGTAAGGTCATGGTTACGTACTTAACAACTGAGCTGAAATGAAGACAAGTAGAATCGTGACTTCTCCAGCATTGAGAACCACTGACCTTGAATGTGACCAATCAGAATAAATGAACATGCATAATGTAAATACATGTTTTATACATGTACAGGTCTTAATCTTTTTAAATTCAAATGTTTTATAAGAAAACACATCATCGTCTTCACTGTTATCCAGGCTACAATCAGAGCAGTCAGCGAAGCCATCGAATATCATCTTCAGCTGAAAAACAAAATCACGGAATTAAACCTTAACAACAAAACAATCAGCCTGTTCTACTTCATACGATTACATATTATAAAATACTGAAGCAGATAAAGCATAGACTAGACTGATGAATTTAAACCTGAACAGACTTAAAGTAACACTAACAGAAAAATAATAAAGATCTCACTTAGATTTCATTGGCTAATAAATCAGAATGCATAGTGTAATTATGAGCTTCTTATGCTAATCAAATCAATAATACATTTAATACATGAAACGTTTACAATTATTTTCAATAATATTAAGACCTATACTCAAACTGATTTACCAATTTCACCCGTTCAGGATAAAAGATGGAAATCCTGGGTTTGCGTTTCGATTAGACTTACAATAACACTTTCAGTCGGCTGCAGTTCTGGCACATGACAATCTGCCTGGTCACCTTCCTCTGAACACAAGTCTGTTCTTTCCCACCATCTGCTTTCATTCCTTGTCTTCTAAAACCAATCAAACTGGGGTCAAAGCCAAGTTTCAAATTATGAACACCTTAAATCAAAACAAAAACGTAATGCTGAAGAAAGCCTGTATGGAACATTGAAATAGAAATCCTGGTAAATACTTAGCCTACATGGATCTATATCTCCTATGTTCATCTGCTCACACACCAGAGGTGTAAAACCCCACTAACAGTCTTTAAAGTTTTTTGGTGGGGGGCTGCAGAGCTAATCCATTGATTGACATCGGTGGTTGGCATCAACGGAAGATTTTTACACTTGAACTACATTGTGGGAACATTACACACTATGGGAGAATAGCAGGACTTTACACTCTTGTCCTGTTGCGTGGGGACATTTCTACACTTGTCAGGTTAACTACATTGTGGGCACCGGCTATATATTTCTTATCTTCATTATTTTCTAATGTTTTTATGTTACCATCTGAGGACCTCTTACACACTCATGCATAACTCTGCCATGTTTACTTCAATCAATTGATACATCAATGTCAAACTTCCTATCGCACCTTCTAGTAACAACAATCCAGAGGAAGTAAGCGTTCATCAATACACATTCAGTAAATGCAAGATTTGACCGTTTCTGCCATCAAGTGAACACTGCCTGCCAAGGGTAGACTGTTACATATAGTAGGAATTTGCATTTACCGGTGTAGTGCTTAGCTTGGAGTCTGGCTCATCTGTAGGGGGCTGCTGTGTAAGGACAGGGCTGGAGCTACAGGCCACCTCTGACTCCAGCAACACCTCCTGCCTCCTGAGAGAGAGAGAGAGAGGGGGAGAGAACATTAATATGTGTATTATAGCATTTTACCAAACAGTACAGTATATTATACAGTACTATAGTGCAGTGCAGTATATTATAGTATAGTATGGTATAGTACCTTGGATAGATTAGTAATTGACACTTGTTGCTACTCTGTAGAAACCTGACGGTGTGAGCTGTGATGTAACCTGCGCCGGCCTGGGGTCTGAGCCCCCTGTGTGGAGTAACTGACCTGCAGCAGCAGGCCGTGCAGGGCGGTGAGGACACATCGCCCGCTGTGGGAGCCCAGGGGAAGCAGCACGGCCTCCGTCCTGCCAGAAGCCGCTGAGCGCGCGGGGATGGCTGGGGGGACTGCAGGTTCTGGTCCAGCAGCGTGTGTAAGAGCAGGAGACACAAGGGTGCAGAGATGCAAGGGGACAGACAGTGGACACAGGCCTGTAGCTCTGAGGACAGAGCGCTGTGTAGTGCAGCCCTCCATTGAGAATGAGGAGAGCAGGAGAACCTGAAGAGGACACACTGAGCCAGGCCAGAGACACAGTGAAGAGGACACACTGAGCCAGGCCACACACACAATGAACAGGACACACTGAGCCAGGCCACACACACAATGAAGAGGACACACTGAGCCAGGCCACAGACACAGTGAAGAGGACACACTGAGCCAGGCCACAGACACAGTGAAGAGGATGGACTGAGCCAGGCCACAGACACCAGTGTGGTGCACAGGCTGGAGAGGACAGTACCTGTGCAGAGTGGCGGCGCTGCAGCCTGAGCAGGGAGGCCAGCAGCAGCCGGGGGCAGCACAGCAGGGAGGAGGGAGAGGAGAGTGGGGCGGAGTATCTCTGTATAGTGTCTCTCTCTCACCTCTGTTGGTGCAAGGCTCTGAGTGTGTGTGTGTGTATCTGTGTGTCACCTCTGTTGGCGTAGGGCTCGAAGGACAGAGCCAGGCTGCAGTACAGGGAGTTGAGCGCAGGCTGCAGGGCCTCAGAGTGGGGCGGCTTCAGCCTGACAGCCAGGTTAGCCACTGCACACAGAGCAGCACGCAGCTGTGAGACACCACTCTCCACAACACAATAACGACAGTACTAACAGCAGTCCGAGGTGCTGAGTGCCGTGGCGCCGTGAGCCTCTCACCGTGGTACAGCAGTCTGAAGTCAGTGTCGTCCGTCTCTCTCTCCGCAGAGCCGCTGCTCTGGACCACACACAGCAGCTGCTGCACCAGGGGCAGGGCACTGAGCGCTGAGAGAGAGAGAGAGAGATATGGGAAAGGTAGAGGGAGAGAGAGATGTTAATACAGACTTATGACTGGACACCACTGTATGTTAACACTGCCCTGAGAGACAGACAGCGAATGACACAGCGAGAGACGATGTAACAGAGAAACAGTTTGACAATGAGAAACAAAGGAGGAAGTGAAACTGCTAAAGGCAAAAAATTGAAGTATCTTGGAAAACGAACAAGATGTGGCAAATGTTCTCAATGAGTATTTCACAGAGCTTTTTACTAAAGATAAATGAGATACCATGCCACAGGTTAACAACCAGTCCAGTCAAACCCTAAGAGAGATCAGGATAAATGAGGAGGAGGTACTAAAGGGACTAGCAGAATTAAAAACAATCAAATCACCTGGGCCAGATGGGATATTTCCAACAGTACAGGAAATTATTTATGAACTGCAAACTAAAATATTCCAATTGACACTTAGAACAGGGGACATGCCAAGTGATTTGCAGTTTTCCAATATCATGCCTATCTGCAAGAACAGGGACAAAACTGAGCCAGAAATTACAGGCCAATCAGTCTCACCTGTATTATTTGTACAATTAAAAAAAGATATATAGATAGAATATAGACAGAGGAACATGTAAATGAAAAACCATATTCTTGGCGATAGTCAACATCGGTTTAGATGAGGCAGATCATGGGCCGGATTTAATCAAAACTTTGTCCCACCCTCTAATAGAAAACTACGGAACTGCTGAATTTTTAGTAAGATGCCACTTTCTTCTAATCATAAATGAAACCGCTACAGGTTTGTAGTTTGCTATTAGCGGGTGGGTCAAAGTTTTGATTTAATCAGGCCCTATGTCTTACTAATTTAGTAGAGTTTTGTGAACATGCAACTGCAGCTGTAGATCATGTGAAAGCATATGATATGAAACACTTAGATTTCCAAAAAGCTTTTGATAAGGTTCCACACCAAAGACTGATCCTCAAATTGGAAGCTGTAGGCATTCAGGGTAATGTAAGTAGATGGATTATGAACTGGCTGATGTATAGGAAACAGAGGGTGTCGATTAGAGGAGTTGCTTCTAACTGGAGTGAGGTTGTAAGTGGAGATCCACGGGGATCAGTTTTGGGGCCTGTGCTTTTTCTAATCTATATTAATGAGCTGGACTCTGGGATAGTTAGCAAACTTGTCAAATTTGCAGATGATACTACAATAGGTGGCTCAGCAGATATATAACAACAGCAAGCAGACACCTTGAAATTGAGAATTATGGTTAAGGGTTGCTTGTATATACCTGCAGGAACCACTGTTAAAGTTGTCTGATTCAGATAAAGCATAATAATAATAATAATAATAATAATAATAATACTTAGTCAAATTTTCAGTCTACTTACCTCACTACCCTCGTGCATAAAAACTGTACATTGGATTATCTTCGGGCTGCATTTTCAGGGTCTGCTGCATGTGCACCCTGGGAAGCTGGCAGGAGCCCGGTTGCGTGAGGGCGGTCAGTGCCAGCTGGTGTGGGCACTGGTCAGAACTTCAACTATGAGACATTTGCCCGGGCTGTAGTGCAGAGGAAGCTGGCGGAGGAGCCCCCCACGCGGGCGAGACCTCCAGGGCAGACTGGTGAGCAGCTGGGGTGAGCAGCAGCCGGGTTGTGGGTTTATTGCTGCCGTTTAAAAAAATAAAAAATGTAATTTGCAAGCAGTCAATCTGCTGTGAAGCCAAAGTCCTGAAACTTCTCCTCCTCCTCCTCGGTGAGGACCCGGTGCTCGCGAGATGGAGTCAGGACTGGGGCTTTTGAGGTGAAGTCCTTGTTGAAATTGCTGACATCCTCCCGGCCTTGGATGTTAGGTATGAAAGGAGGCTTCACCTTCTTTTCCAGAAGCCCTGGCCAATCCACACCCTGCAACGAGAGACGAATAAAAAGAAGGTCAGGATAAGGCGGTGCCACCTTCATGTGAAAGAGCGGCTGTAGAGCGGATGTGTGCACCAACGTACTCTGAAGAAGGGATGCTTCTTCACCTCCTCAGCATCTCCCTTCCCAGCTCCAAGGCGCTTTCCGGGACTTTTATTCAGAAGCTGCAGATGAAAACAAGGAGAGCATGTTATTTTCCATCAATGTACTTAAAGTTGAAACATGATGTTAAAAAAAAGTTCCCATAGTTGGAAGCACAGATGAGCACATGTTGGTATTGCATTGTTATTGTGAATCTCACTCCACTGCTACAATCACTGGGTCTTTCTCCAATTCCACAACATTTCAATAACAGTGACATCCATTCATTACGGTTATAAGCAGGATACAGAGGGACAAGCTGGAGGCAAAAACATGTCACAAGAAAGAATAACCCTGGCATACAGACCTTTTTCATGATGGAGGTGGCTGTTGAGGAGAGGAACTGAGGATATTGCACTTTAGCCTTAGCAATTCTGTGAAACATCTCTCTTCTGAAGTCACTTTGGAAAGGATGCTACAGGCACAATGAGAGAGAGGAGAGCACATTAAAGGCTTACTCCAGGCCGAACCTTTGATTATTCACATTCGGAGCCTGGGAATGCAAGAGCCACACAGACACAAATATTGTCTACTGCACAACACAATGGTCAATGCACACCTTAGACATGACTTATTAGAGCAGATAAATGATAGAACACACAGTTCATCGCTGCAATAACTGAAATCCCACCGAGAAGCTAACCTGGCTAACAGAACATTTTGCTATCCTAACCTGGCAATAAAGGCATGTGCTTTCAGTTCTGAATGCATGAGAGATCTGTATGAAATAAAATACTCATTTGTGTATCAGTTTTTGGAACTATAAGACTCAATTTTCAAATACTCTAATTACACAATCAAAGCTTGAATTAAATCCCAACTGGCCCTCGGTGGTATAGATTTAATGTTGCCTTGGTGGCATTAGTATTTTAGAGGATATGTGTAGCAGTCTGAAATTCCTAGGTGAGTCAAGCTGGATATTTGTCATTTTCTAAATCAACAGGTAGAAAATGAATCTCTATTAAAAATACCCACCTCACCAACCAGCATCAAAAAGATGACAACGCCTAGTGCCCACCAATCCACTGCCCGGGTGTACGGCCTCTGTGCCAAGACTTCTGGTGCAAAGTACTCTGCAGTGCCGCAAGTTGAACGAGTTCGAGCTCCGAAACCTATGCCTAGCAAGACAAAGTTGGGAAGAAACACTTGGTAGTAGAAATGGAAATTATACAAAAGATGTCAAACTAGGAAAACAATACAATTGTTTTATAATGTACCTTCCTTGCACAGACCAAAGTCTGTGATTTTCAGATAGCCCTCTGAATCCAGCACCAAATTTTCAGGCTTTAAATCCCTGCAATAAAAACACAGTATAATCACTTGGATTGCAGAACATAGAGAGAACTTGCCAGAAACACAAGAACTAATCCACTGTCAACCATGATAGGAAACACACATTTCTCAAACGATTTGCATTCAGGTACATGTCCACAATGATTTTAGGACATGTCTTCTATTGTGAGCATCACAATAAATCATTTACAAAACATAACAGGAATTAAATGACATCGGTGAATAGTTAGGCTGCGCTTGATCTCAGTGAGACTGAAGATTTTTTCATCTTCATATATTGTAAGAATTGCTGAAGTGTGATAACTTACCTGTACACTATTTTGTGCTCATGCAGGAACTGCAAGCCGAGCACCACACAAGCCGCATAAAATCTGTTCAAGAAAAGAGACCAACGACAAAAAAAGCACAGTTCAAATATTTGTCCTCTTTGGTTTTTAAGCTGATTGCACTCAAATGTAAATGAGCCAAACCAGCCAATTTCCTGTCCATGCAGGAACTCCAGCAATCTATGTCAATAAAGACAGTACAAACAGACACCAAAAACTGCATCTGCATTCCTTTTGTGATCATGATCGTATTAGCCTATTTAGTTGTACTTCGTTTTGTTATGTGGAGGTTGAGGCCAATGGTTAGGAATAATAATTTGCAATCATTTCTGACCATATAGGTACACAGTGCTGAAATGCCCCTCAGGTGACATCATCACTGTTCGCAGAGCGAGCTTATCTAGCGAGATGAACGATTCTGCACTTACACGGCCCGGGGCTCCGAAAACCTGGCTGCCTGAATGTGCACAAAGAGATCTCCTCCTGCCGCATACTCCATCACAAAGCAGACATGCTGTGGTGTCTGAAAGCAGGACAGGAGGTTCACCAGAAATGGGTGCTGCACACTGCTGACGGTCTCCAGAATCCTCTTTTCACACCTGAGCCTGAGGCGAGACAAAAGACAGAAAGCATGTCAATATACATTTAGAAAGAGCGCAACAAAATGGCAGCTTTCCTGCAAAGTAAGAAAGTACAAAGTACAAAGTCAACGAAGACTTTGTTAATGCAGTGCATTACTGTGTAGCATTAAAAACATGACTAGGTTTATTGATCTTTGCTCTGCTTACAAACTAAAATAAAAATGAAACCTTACCTGTCAACCTGATCATGGGTCACAAGGTCTACTCTTTTTAATGCTTTGATGGCCACCATTTCTCTGCTGTTCTTGTGTTCAGCCAGGAGCACCTATCAAAGCAACACAGAATCAAGATGGTCAAACTCCAGTCTAACCCCAGGATCTACATTCACAACACAAGCATTTAGTAACACATCCTCACTAATGCTGCACTTTAATAAGTCACAGACAATGTTTTTGTTAAATCTTAAAAATTCATTTCTTAATTGTCCACAGAATTTTTTTAGGAAAACTGGTGTCCAGCAAATATCTCTTCTCCACATGTTCTATTGAACTACTGCTCGTTGGAGGTGCCCCACATTATAACCACGATGACTCTGATTACTGGAATTTACCTTTCCAAACGCCCCTCTGCCCAGAACAGCCACACATTCAAAGTCCTCGAGACCAGAATGCACTTGCATCTGCGCCCTGCAGCTCTTCTCCTCGATGCCGTGGCTGGAAGAGGGAGCGAAGCTGTGTGCCTCAGGCAGCCCCACTCCAGCACCTTCCTCTGCGTGGTGACTGGTGTCGCGCTCTTTCCAGCGAGACGTGCACCACCGCCAGCACAAGAGCCCCAGCACGGTAGGCAAGGTGTAGGACAGCCTCAAGAACGACTTGAATCCCATATTCTCTGGACCCTAGCAGTCAGCAAAAGCAAAAGGAGATTAGATACATGAAATGGACATCCTGCTCTGATGGGCTCCATCAAACTGTCAAACACACTGCAGTTCTATGGGGCGCCAAATGTAAAACAGCGCACACTTTTTTCACATTAATAAAGGACTCTTGTTTAAAATATATACTTAAATAAATCCTTTATTTAAAATAAATTAAATAAATACATATTTAAAAAAATATATATTTATTGTTTGATTAAATATTTAACTAAATCTTAAATATCTGAGTCACAAAATAAATATTAGTCTGAATATAAATATTAAATATAAATGTTAAATATAAACTCCAATCAAGGATCATGGAAAGTAACTGTTTTTACTGTTTGTCTGCGGCAACACTTTCACATCCACACATCTTACTCCTGTGACATCCCACAGCACCGCAAACCCACCGGAGCACTGCGGCCAGCTTTTGGTTTCAGATGTGCACCAACGACCGACAACAACATACAAGCACACGTTTTCAATTCATGATACAGGACGCAAAAGTCGTGTTGGTGTCCGTTAGAAAACTCCCTGCAGTTAGTTATCATCCCAATAGGAGTTGTCATACTCACGCTTCGGAGTAGTCTTGTCAATAGCAGAGGGGCCGATGCAGACACAACGCACACCCGTCCGTCTCTCTGTCTGTCTCCGGCTCACTCCTCCACACGACCCAATTAAAACAGACAACACAACTTTCGTTATGCTGTAGTCAAGCGATGTCAAACTCTAAAAACTCTTACAACACCGCTTTCGATATGACGTTTCCACAAACTCAAGGGATGTCCGCTCTCTTCTGGGCTTGCTCTGGAACTGAATGCGTTGACATAAGGATAGCGATCTGGAACTCTTGAACCACTGTGACGTCACAATTGCGAGATGACGCGATGCAACGTATGCGTTCGGTGGATGTCATGAAGGACAGAGGCTGGTGGTAGTACGGAATGAAGTAGCAGTATGAATCATAAAGAGCATTATAAAGTATAAAGATCCGATTGCTTCTGTTTTTCATATCCTGTACGCCTTTCTGAGATGAATACAAAACCAAAAACATTCCAGTGCAGTACACAGAATATCCACCTGATGGGGCAGAAGTGTAAGTCTTACAGGTTTAAAATGAACCTTATACTTCTGTTCCATCTAGTGGGAATGATGTGTATTGCAGTGGTAAGTCTATTTCTAGCCAGTGGTAAAAACAAAACTTTTTGAAGCTATTTTCGCTTACATTACTGAAATGAAGAATGTAGACCTGTAGTGAACTCAGATTGTGAGCTCAAACTCAGGCTGCAGGAATAAACATAAAAAAGGTGACGTTTCCACTTGTATCAGTGTTCCCAAGTCATGAAATAACCAGTCCAAAACTCCCCTAGCCAATGCTATGGAAACCAGCAAGATTTCCTGTTGCTTGGTCAGAAATATACCTTGACTTTAAACTTTATTTACTGGACAATCAGAAATCTATCAATCTATCAATCAATACATTTGTATTTGTATAGCGCCCTTCGCAGGGAGCCACAGAGCGCTTTTGACGTCAAATCCCAAATCATTCAAAGTGAATACGAGTCTAGTGGATTGCAGGAGTTATGAGCATGGATAGCCTATGTGGTTCTTGTGTGTGTCTCTCCTGTTGCTGTCTATCGCTGATACTGTAATTTGCATAATTGATCAATGGGGATAAATATATAATGGGTTTGTTATTATTATTATTATTATTATTATTATTATTATTATTATTATTATTATTATTATTACAGGTTTTGCTTTCCAATTCACTTTGTCATTTCAGACTTTCATTGAAATGTAAATCTTCTTTATAGTGGACACCAGACAAACAATACTCAAGTTGTATTGTAACCGACTCTAACTACTGTAACGTTGTCTCCACTCTTCGTTGTCATTTTGTCCCAGTCTCATTTTCCATTAGGCATGTGTATGTGTACACAGACATTTAGGTCTTTTCCCACCCAATGGATACTGTTAAAAACATACTGTCCAAGTATGGAAATAATAGTATTTGTAAAATGTATTTTTATAGTTTGTGTTAAATTTCCAAACTATCTTCCATGCAGTCTTTCAGCTGAGATGTTAAACCGGACGCCTGACTCTGTGGATATTATAGATCCCAAGGCATGTGTAAACAAAGAGTAGAAGTATCAAGCCAGTGTCCTGGCTAAATTACAATTCCAATAACCACTGGATCCAATTGTACTGATGACCTAATAGTATATCAGAGTGTCAAGATATAATAATAACAATATAATCATAAATATAGCACATCTTTAAACCAGGATACACAGGCAAAGTAGGAACTGTACAAAAAAGCAAATATTCGTACAGTGTTAATATTGTATTGTGTTGCCTATAGATGGAGGATAGTAATTCAAGGCGGCATTGATGGCTACAGTAGATCAATAGTGTCCCTGAAAGCCAGCAACAACAACAGAGCTTCAACCGGTTTTGAAAGTTGTGTTGGAGCTGTACATCAGTTTGTCTTACCATCATGAGTCCAGTGACAAAGGCCTTGAACACAAAGAAGTTTGACTACAGGTAAAGTGAGCAAAGGAATGTGTTTACGCCCTTCCAAAGCCTTGGGATATTTTAATGCCCAAGTCCAAGTCTTCCCTGAAGCCCTCGTATGAACGCCTGCATGGCACCCTTCAGAGATTGGAACGCACAAGTTTCTAGGTTTGAGTCAGTAGTACCAAAGACACATGCACTCAATGCATCCAATCACAATGAGCAGCGCTCACCATATATATGTAAACAGTTTGGCCCGTGGGCCGGTGATTGCAACAACACCATTGTTGACCCCAGTGAGCTGTGGCCCGGAACAATCCCTGTCTGTTTCGAGAGCGCGTTAGCAACCTTAGTGGCCAGAGACACAGCCGGGGCAGTGGTCACCACCGCCCACCCAGAACAAGCGTGGACTCCCACGACTCGCGTCTGAGGACCATGGTGTCCCTGCTAGGTCCTAGACCGAGACCGCTACCTGCAGCTCGTAGTGTGACCACCAGAGTGAGGTCTGATTTGATCAGACCACCTAGAACTGACGGGAATTTGCTATGCATGTATAGCTCCTAGAGCAACGCTAGTTAGTGCAGATACGATGAAAGAGATGTGCTGAAGGTGAATGAGACGAGCAGGAGCTGGACATGGGCTGCTAAGACGCTGTCAGGAGTGGGGTCCACTCACAGTCGTCCGTGGACGGATGTTGACGTTGACGTATCGAGTCATGGAAGAGGTGTCTCTCGTGTTGTAGACTGGCACGTCGATACGCACTGGCCTTACAGCTCCAGTAGGGGTTTAAAAAGAAAGCTGACTGGGGTGCTGACTTCTCTAATTAGTAGAAACTTCACAAATTGCATCATTTAATTTCACAACAGTCCAGTGACCCATTCCTATTGATTTAACAGACTGTCATTGCGTCTGTTTAACATTGGATTATAGATTGTACTCTTGACAGTCTGCGTTGCCCCTACTTAAGTCGCACTGAATGGCTCTTGTGTCTTGCAGTGCCACTTGAGGGTCCCAGGTGGGGGTCAATGCAATGAGAACACTATACCATTCTAAAGAGACACAATAAGCATTGGACAGATTTGCTAATAATACCTGAGCATGTGCCCAGCTTTTCCACAAATTCACCATGGGACTAAAGTCACTCACTGGCAGATAAGCAATAAGCGGACAGCTGGTCAAGTTGTAACTACAGATTTCTAGGCAGCTTTAGAAGAAGCAATATTTGACTTAAGCTAAGACAGTTGTTCCTACACCTGCAATGATTAATCTGTCTACAAATTGCCAGTCATCATCACACTGTGTCCTAGTCCTGTCTTACAGGGGCTCATGTCTGCAGTCTCACTTTTTCACAGCCTCCTTCCCAACATGCATTGCATCAGCCCATGCACCAGCATCTCTGAGGGGGAGGGCGGCAGCAGTCAGGAACAGAATGTAGAGCTGAGAGAAACACAGACACACAGTCATGTCGATTTTTAAGACTATTTTTGAGCTGTGCAGGGAGGGTTGGGAGCTATAGTAATATTCGGGTTAAACTAAGGATATTAACAATGACTGTACATTTGTTTGGTAACAAATCTTCCAAAAGATGGTCTGTGTTATTATGGCAAGTCCCAAAACTGGCTAAACATGTATTAGGAGGACATCCAAAACCTCACACAAATGTAATGGAATGGTCAGGCTTCTGCTACTTGTGTGCGAAGTATTAGGGAAGTTTAATTTTGTCTTATCTTTGAAACAAAATAGACCTAACCCCCTTCCTCCATTTCAAAGAAGGGTAAATGCATAAGTCAGGGATCAATTCGTATGAAATATCTTGTCAGTCAAATGAACTTGAAGTGAATTCTGGACGCATAACAATAACAATATCAGCAAATGTCAGGACATGACATTGAAGATGGTACTTATAATGCTGCCCCATCCCAGGATTTCACAGCTGTCTTTTGTGTAGGGTACGGTTATGAAATCCTCAGATGTGTGAACTTGACCAGACTCTTCATGCAGAACTGAACGCACCTCGCTCACTGCCTGAAGACCTGCCCATGTGTTCCTGCACCAATCCAGCGAGAGAAGAGAGCCGTCGCCCTGGCCTAGGGTTGGCAGAGCTCCGGGTTTGCTGGCTCGGCTCCAGAGCGGCTCCAGAGTTTCAGCTCCAGCTCCAGGCCGGCTCCAGCAGCCCCTGCTCCAGTGCAGCTCAACACTGCTGCTCCAGCTGCGACTGCTTTTAACCAACTCCAGCTCTGGAGCCACAAACAACTGTGCCAACTAGGATGGGATCATTACTTATAAAGTGTTTTTAAGTTGTGTTGCTGTGCTATACTTTTTCTAAGACAATAAATAGATAAGAATATAGAAATCTCCCTTGCAACCAACCTTTGGACAATCTAAAGTCAGGACATTTCAGATAACAGATGGCTGTAAAAGGAGGTGAATTAAGGCAGATGGAGAATTTGGTTAAAATGAAATCATTTGTAGATACTTCAAACTGTAACTTGCAAGTAGTTCATGAGAGATGTGCCCTGAGATTATAGAATCACTGCCTCAACTGAGAAAGTAACGTATCATTAAAAATCATGCATTTTTATCTTATTTTACAACCCCCAAATCACAACAATACCTATGACATTACATATTTTGCTAATTCAAAAAAACTGGACTTAATATGTGGGAGATTTCATGGAGGGGAGAGAGTGAAGCAGCTCCATGGCCTCAGCTCTGGCTCCAGCTCCGGAGCACAACTTACAAAATCTGTCCAGCTCCCAGAAACGTTGCAAATGCATTGCTCGTCCATATTACCCAATGTAGGAGTCACTGGAGATGGAGGTCACCCTCCTCTTTAACTCCAGACTCATCCATGGCCAGTGGATAATACACATCCTCCTCAAAACCACATGCCATGATACACTGATACACTACAGAGACATACAAATACAAGGACAACGCAATAATACAATACAAGTGTAAGATCTGAGGGTCCAGGTTTCAAGTCTCTGTTTGGGTGCCAAATTATAGTACAGCCCAGCTGTATAATTGGGTAAAAAATGTTAAATAATGTGAACTACTGTAACAATTTTAAGTTACCCTGGATAAGGGTGTCTGCTAAGAACTTAGTAATATGACGGCATGTTTAATAAAACGGTTGATCGGGCGCCAGACAATACCCACCTGAAATGTGGACGATCAAAATACAACAACCACCAGTTCACCCCTATACACCACGTTGCCTTTCAGACAATAGTAATACAGCTGCGCCCTGTGCCAACATAGCCCCACATCAGACCAACACAACATATACCACAATATCATAGTTCATCATTATCAATATAATGTACATTCATAAATTCAATGGTATTTGTCTTAAAGGCACACAACCAGATTTTAAATGCATATGTGAACATGTGATCAGCCAATATTGCAGTTGACTCGTCACAAACTGGTATGACAATGCTCAGGGCCGCTCTCTACCTGCTGGCAGTCAGCCAGGACTTGAGCCCCCACCTGGACCGGGTACCTGTCCTGCACTGCTACTGCACTGCCTGCGCTACGCACTCGTATCTGTTCAGGGTGCAGGGCACAGTGTTGGGGGGCTGGGGCTGACTGATTCATTCTGATTGGTTCATATGTGTTTGTGTGTCTCCTGCCCCCCCACAGACAGAGTGAAAGAGAAGGAGAGAGGGAGGGGAGAAAGGAGGAGAGCATGTGTGTGTTGAGAGTAGATAGGCAAGGTAAGAGAAGGGGACAGGGGGGCAGAGGGGATAAGAAGAGAAGGAATGAGGAGACAGTGATAGAGTGATGGAAGAAAGGGATGAGAGAGAGAGTCAGAAAATGGAGACGGAGTGCTTTACTGTTTTTATTGAATTAGTATTTTACATTACAAATAGAACCTTTCAAAATTGTAATACTTATGATTAATTTTCTGATTAAAAAACTTAAAATCCTAAAAGTGATTAAACCAAAGTATGAAATAAACTCAATAAACAAGTGCATTAAATCAATCAAAACAATTCAATTTGTGATAGAATGGCAAACTGCCAAAACAACAAAATTGAACAAAAACAAGGAACGGATAATGCATCAGATAAAAGAAAAGAAAAAAAACAGAATCAAAACAATCTGATGCATTTAAAGCATTTAAAAAAAAACATTCAAAGACAACGAAACCAGTGTTATTTAGAGATAATTAACACAATCATTTCCCTAATTTCTTTAAGTACTGTTGGAAATATCCCATCTGGCCCAGGTGATTTGTTTGTTTTTAATTCTGCTAGTCCCTTTTGTACCTCCTCCTCATTTATCCTGATCTCTCTTAGGGTTTGACTGGACTGGTTGTTAACCTGTGGCATGGTATCTCATTTATCTTTAGTAAAAAGCTCTGTGAAATACTCATTGAGAACATTTGCCACATCTTGTTCGTTTTCCAAGATACTTCAATTTTTTGCCTTTAGCAGTTTCACTTCCTCCTTTGTTTCTCACTATGAAACTGTTTCTCTGTTACATCGTCTCTAGCTGTGTCATTCGCTGTCTGTCTCTCAGGGCACTGTTAACATACAGTGGTGTCCAGTCATAAGTCTGTATTAACATCTCTCTCTCCCTCTACCTTTCCCATTTCTCTCTCTCTCTCTCAGCGCTCAGTGCCCTGCCCCTGGTGCAGCAGCTGCTGTGTGTGGTCCAGAGCAGCGGCTCTGCGGAGAGAGAGACGGACGACACTGACTTCAGACTGCTGTACCACGGTGAGCGGCTCACGGCGCCACGGCACTCAGCACCTCGGACTGCTGTTAGTACTGTCGTTGTTGTGTTGTGGAGAGTGGTGTCTCACAGCTGCGTGCTGCTCTGTGTGCAGTGGCTAACCTGGCTGTCAGGCTGAAGCCGTCCCACTCTGAGGCCCTGCAGCCTGCGCTCAACTCCCTGTACTGCAGCCTGGCTCTGTCCCCTGAGCCCTGCGCCAACAGAGGTGACACACAGATACACACACACACACTCAGAGCCTTGCACCAACAGAGGTGAGAGAGAGACACTATACAGAGATACTCCGCCCCACTCTCCTCTCCCTCCTCCCTGCTGTGCTGCTGGCCTCCCTGCTCAGGCTGCAGCGCCGCCACTCTGCACAGGTACTGTCCTCTCCAGCCTGTGCACCACACTGGTGTCTGTGGCCTGGCTCAGTCCATCCTCTTCACTGTGTCTGTGGCCTGGCTCAGTGTGTCCTCTACACTGTGTCTGTGGCCTGGCTCAGTGTGTCCTCTACACTGTGTCTGTGGCCTAGCTCCATTTGGCTCAGACTGATTTCACTGCTACCCCCCCTCTCTCCCAGGTGCACAGGAGTATCTCTCTCAGTCTGGACAAGCCTCTCCATCTGCTCAGCTTCAGGATGCAGCAGACAGACTGTTTCTGGGTTTGAGCAGGAATACGAGCTGCATCATTAATCAGATCATACTGTGCTATACTGGAATACATGACACTATTACTACACTGTACTGTGCTATACTGTACTGTGCTGTACTGGAATACATGACACTATACTACACTGTACTGTGCTATATTACAATACACTTTACAATACTATACCATGCTATGCTATTTACTATACTAAAGTACACTATACTACATCACACTATAATGTATGGTACTGGTCTACACTATATTACACTGTACTGTACTATAACTGTACTACACTCTAGTGGCCTCTCTGTGCTTCACCATGGGTTCTCCTGCTCTCCTCATTCTCACGTGTCCACTGTCAGTCCCCCTGCATCTCTGCAGCCTTGTGTCTCATGCTATGCTATACTATAGTATACTGCACTGCATTATAGTACCGTATAATATACTGTACTGTTTGGTAAAATTGTATAATATACACATTAATGTACTCTCTCTCTCTCTCTCTCTCTCTCAGGATTGTGGCATTGTGGGAGGGGCTTTGGGAGCTGGGAGCGGTGTGTTTGAATAGTGTTTGGTTTTGTCTTTTTTATTCTTTTTTCTTTATTACCTTTTTTAGTTACAACTGATGCATTTTTGATTGTTTGATTTCTTTCTTTCTTTCTATCTTTGTTTTTCTGGGTGGGGAGTTTGGTGGTGTAGGCCCAGCACGGGCTCTCACACTGGGGGGGGTCACGGAGACATGGGTTCAGGTGTGTTCCTGCTATGGGGTTTCGGTGGAGGAGGCAGTAGGTAAGATTGTGGGGGTATTCTAACATTGTCTGCTTCCAGAATGAATAAAGCCACTGTTGTGTTTTCTTTTTTGAACAAAATAATGGAGGAAGGTTTTAGTATTGTGATGAGCCAGTCGGCTCTGTCACTGATTTAATTGGCTCTTATTAACCCTAATTGGACTGAGCATGGGATGTTATATCGGGAGCAGATGGGGATATAAGCAGTGCTCAGAAGACACACGAGAGACTTTCTACGGCTAACATTGCTTGGGTTGGTTTGTGTGTAGATAATAGGGGGCTGCTTGTTTTTAGATTAACTTTGTGCTGTGTGCTGTACCAAATTCTGGGGGGGGAGCTGTTCAGTTGACGGGAGGCTCTATTTTAAATCTATATGTGTTTGTTTGTGGAATTATGTGTAATTGATCAAATGTTTTCATTGTATTAACTTGGTTTTATACAAGTCCTTGCCCATAGTAACAGTTTATTTAATTAATTTATGAATTTATGGATTAGACTTAAACATACTGCTATTAATCAGTCTGTGTAACAGGGCCAAGTGATTGATTGGATTGTGCTGATCCAATTAGCTATATTCCAATCAATTAATCTAAAACAGCAATTAACCAGTTTTTTGGGTTTGTTGTGAAATTTGGCTTTACATTGAAGAGTTTGTATTGGGTTCTTTTATAGTTGAAATTGCTGTTGGAATTGTGGTAACTTATATTGATGTGTTTATTGTATGGTTTATCTGACTTTTATATTGTAGTTTCTTTTCACTTACATTGGTGTTTATTGTATGGTTTTATTTTAGTATTTCTTTAATGAAGGTAAATTGCTGTTTTATTACAATAATTGGTCATATGTATGAGGACTGATTTGAGGGAGAAATTAACTTTACTGTTTAATGGATATTGACCTTTGATGGATTGTTTAGTGATACTGTGTTTGTTATTCTATTTGCCTAAATTGCACATTGTGTACCCAGCTTATTTAATTGGTTATTAAAAAGACTTGGTTATATATTTCCTCTTGGCTTTTCACTCTCCCTTTACATAACTCCTTTTAGCTTCCAGGGTTATTCAACTGGACCGTCCCGGTAAACCAAAGGTGGTGGCAGCTACACGATACTCTGTCAAATCCAGTTAGAACACAACCTTACTAGGACAGGTTTCGTTACAGTATTGATGGTGCTTTTGTGTCAGCAATGCCTCTCTCGACTCCACTGAAAAAAAATATTTTATCTAATGTTTCCCCTTTTGTCCCTGATGCTGTCTTACAGCGGGAGTTGGCCAGGTATGGAAAAATAATGTCCCCCATTATGATGATTTCTTTGAGCTGTAAGAACCCTGACATTCTGCATGTGCTTTCCTTTCGTAGACAGGTGTTTGTGCTGCCCCATAATCCAGAGCTGGACTTAAGTGTGGCCTGGAGGTTATTTGTGGAAGGGAAGGAGTGTGTGATTTTTTTTTTTTATGTCTTCCGATACATTGGAATGCTTTCTTTGTGGTGAAATAGGCCATATGTAAAGTGCATGTCCTAAACTGCAATCCGTGCCCAGGGAAGATGGTGATGCTGCTGTGGGCAGGGGGGCCGGTTGGGGGTCTGGAGGGGGTCTGGAGACACGGGCGGTGGCGGTGATGGACATGCCTGAAGAGGGTTGTTGTGGTGGAGTTGCCTTCTGTACCCATGGTGACCTCTGTGTCTGATTCCCCTGTTTTTCCTCCCTGTAACTAGGGTGAAACCCCCCTCTGGAATAAGAAAATGAAGGCGAACGTGGCACTGGTGGTAGAGGATGAGACATGGGGTCCGGTGGGGGCTCCCCTTGAGGTTTGTGGGGGTTCTCAACCAGTGGCTCTGGGGGAGCAGAGTCTTGGCTCGCTGGTCAGTGGTGGTGCTGGGTTAACGTGCGGCCACAGCCAGGGAGTCTGAACTGGGGGAAGGGAGCGGCAGTGGCGGCCCTCGGGCTGTAGTTGCGCAGCCTCCCTGCACTGAGGCCAGGGGTGTAGGCAGTGTGGGACTGATTTCCAGTCGTGGCCAGACCCTGGCATCAGAGGTAGTTTCTCAGACAGGGGAGACCATGGAGGCAGGGGGGTGAGGGTGAGGAGGAGAGGGCGATGTGTGTTTGTGAGGAGGAGGAGGATGATGGAGAGCTGTCTGATGTCTAGTTGGTTTCCGACATCGTAGGTAGTCAGCCCTGCACGAAAAAACTGTAGGAGAAGGTCAAGGCGGTGCTAGTAAGAGCAAGATTTATGGAATTGAAAGACATGGAAGCTCCCACAGCCTTCTTCTTCGGCTTGGAGAGGACAGCTGTGGAACAGAAACAAATTCTGATGTTGCGGCTGCACGGGGACAGAGAGGTCTCCAGCCCTGTGGAGCTGTGGCGGGCTGCTGTGGACTTTTATACTGACTTGTACCGTACTGAGGACTGTGATTCAGAGATGAGGGAAGAGCTGCTGGTGGGTCTCCCCAACCTGAGTGAGGATGAGCGGCGGGGTTTGGACACGCCCATCACGCTGTTGCCAGCTTTCCCCTGGCACAGCACCAGGGATGGATGGTCTGCCTGCTGAGTTTTACAAACAGTTTTGGCAGTGTCTCAGCAGTGACTTGCTCCAGGTGCTTCAGGAGTGTGTGGCACTGGGGGAGCTTCCTTTGAGCTGCCCCAGGGCTTTGTTGACACTGTTGCCAAAGAAAGGAGGCCTCTGTGATTTGAAGAACTGGCGCCCTGTTTCCCTGCTGTGCTACGATTACAAGATCCTCTCCAAAGCTCTGGCCAGCCGATTGAGAGAGTGTGTGGGCACTGTGGTTCAGAGCGATCAAACATACTGTGTGCCAGGGCGTATGCTGATGACGTGAATGTTTTTGTGACTCATGACCGTGACGTGACTGTACTGGAGTCCTGTTTACAGGCTTTTGAGAGAGCTTCCTCAGCGTGGGTGAATTGGGCTAAGAGTGGAGCATTCCTGGTGGGGAGTTGGCAGGGGAAGGTGCCTCCTGTTCTACCGCAGGCGCTGGAGTGGAACAGAGTGGGACTGAAGGTGCTGGGAGTGTATTTGGGCACGGAGGCTTACATGCGGCTGAACTGGGAGGGGGTGTTGCAGAAGGTCTCGGGGAGATTGCAGAGATGGCAGTAGCTGTTGAAGCACCTTTCTTTCAGGGGGAGGGTCCTGGTGATTAATAATCTGGTGGCGTCCATGCTTTGGCACAGACTGGTGTGTCTGGATGTCCCCCCAGGGCTGCTGGAGTCGGTGCAGAAGACTCTGGTTAAATTCTTCTGGAGTGGAAACCATTGGCTGAAACCAGCTGTCCTGTATCTGCCCCGTGATGAGGGGGGACAGGGGTTGATTGACGTCCCCTCCCGGGTCACTGCGTTCAGGTTGCAGGCAGCACAGAGGCTGCTGTACACCCCTGAGCTGTGCGTGCTGGAGAGGCCTGGCTCTGTCACTCCTGCGCAGGGTTGGAGGGGTTGGCTTGGACCGACAGTTGTTTTTAATGATAGTGGGCAATCTTAATACTACTGGGCTTTTATATAAATATATAAGGTCTGGAGTTCTGTGACACTTTCAAGGTCTGAAGACAGTCTTTTAACTACAGTGCATCCGGAAAGTATTCACAACGCCACATTTTGTTATGTTACAGCCTTATTCCAAAATTGATTAAATTCATTATTTTCCTCACAATTCTACAAACAATACCCCATAATGACAACGTGAAAGAAGTTTGTTTGCAAATTTATTAAAAATAAAAAACAAGAAAAGCACATGTACATAAGTATTCACAGCCTTTGCCATGACACTCAAAATTGAGCTCAGGTGCATCCTGTTTCCACTGATCATCCTTGAGATGTTTCTACAACTTGATTGGAGTCCATCTGTGGTATATTCAGTTGATTGGACATTTGGAAAGGCACACACCTGTCTATATAAGGTCCCACAGTTAACAGTGCATGTCAGAGCACAAACCAAGCCATTAAGTCCAAGGAATTGTCTATAGACCTCTGAGACAGGATTGTATTGAGGCACAGACACACAAAAATGTCTGCAGCATTGAAGGTCCCAATGAGCACAGTGGCCTCCATCATACAAAAAAAGAAAGAAGTTTGTAACCACCAGGACTCTTCCTAGAGCTGGCCGCCCGGCCAAACTGAGCGATCGGGGGAGTAGGACCTTAGTCAGGGAGGTGACCAAGAACCCGATGGTCACTTTGACAGAGCTCCAGCGTGTCTCTGTGGAGAGAGGAGAACCTTCCAGAAGAAGAACCATCTCTGCAGCACTCCACCAAACAGGCCTGTATGGTAGAGTGGCCAGACGGAAGCCACTCCTCAGTAAAAGGCACACGACAGCCCGCCTGGAGTTTGCCAAAAGGCACCTGAAGGACTCTCGGACCATGAGAAACAAAATTCTCTGGTCTGATGAAACAAAGATTGAACTCTTTGTCCTGAATGGCAAGCGTCATGTCTGGAGGAAACCAGGCACCGCTCATCACCTGGCCAATACCATCCCTACAGTGGGTGGTGGCAGCATCATGCTGTGGGGATGTTTTTCAGCGGCAGGAACTGGGAGACTAGTCAGGATCGAGGGAAAGATGAATGCAGCAACGTACAGAGACATCCTTGATGAAAACCTACTCGAGAGCGCTCTGGACCTCAGACTGGAGCGAAGGTTCATCTTCCAACAGGACAATGACCCTAAGCACACAGCCAAGATAACAAAGGAGTGGCTACAGGACAACTCTGTGAATGTCCTTGAGTGGCCCAGCCAGAGCCCAGACTTGAACCCGATTGAATATCTCTGGAGAGATCTGAAAATGGCTGTGCACTGATGCTCCCCATCCAACCTGATGGAGCTTGAGAGATCCTGCAAAGAAGAATGGGAGAAACTGGCCAGAAATAGGTGTGCCAAGCTTGTAGCATCATAGTCAAAAAGACTTGAGGCTGTAATTGGTGCCAAAGGTGCTTCAACAAAGTATTGAGCAAAGGCTGTGAATACTTACGTACATGTGCTTTTTTTGTTTTTTATTTTTAATAAATTTGCAAAGATTTCAAATAAACTTTTCACATTGTCATTATGGCCAGGGCTGCTGGCACAGGTGCAGAGGATCATCTTGGGCTTCTTCTGGGATGGGTTGCACTGGCTGAGGCAGGGGATGCTGTACCTGCCCCGTGAAGAGAGCCGGGCAGGGTCTCACGCACCTGGCCAGCTGTGCGGCAGCATTTAGACTTCAGTCTATTCAGCAGTTGCTGTACGGCCTGGGCAGCTTGGCCTGGAGGCCTGTAGCCTGTGCCCTGCTTGCGCTGAGCCACCCCCCTTCAGCTGGACCTGCCTCATGCAGGTATAGAGGGCCCGGGGGGACTGCTCCTTACACTGGCTATTGGAGGAGCTGCTGCTGCACAACCCCATGTCTGTGGATTGCCTGTGATGGCCTGCCTGGCCTGCCTGCCATGATGACTGCTAAAGGCATTACTCAACTGCATCATCTGCTGGACAGGGATCATCAAGGTTGGTGTAGTGCAGACAGTTTGGCCACAGTGCTGGGTCTGCGATCCCAGCACTGTGCTGCCAGGATACTGTTGCTGTTACGCACAGCATTGCCAGCAGAGGAGACTTTGCTGCTGGAGCAGTTGTTTGAGGGAACAGTGTTCCCAGACCCTCGTGACCCATTCCCCACACAGCTGGTGAGCCCTGCTTTTAAACAGGGTCCCTCTCGTGAGCCCCTGTTGGACCACATTGCACTGTCCCTGGACACGGCTATGACACCGTCCCTGGCTATGATGGCCATCTACATGAGCAGGAGAAATAAGGTTGAGGGGAGGGCAGGACAGGACATGCTGGAAGTGTTTAGGGTGTTCATCAGGTGCCGAGTGAGGACTGACTTTAGATTTTATCAGATGATGAATAACCTGGGGGGTTTTGAGATGCAGTGGAGTGTTGGGGGAGCAGTGTGTGATATTGTTGATGGAGTGTTTTTCCACTATTATGGAGCCCGGTTGAGAAGTGTGTGTGTGTGTGTGGGGGGGGGGGGGGTAGTTTAAGGTTCTTGTTTTCCTTTTTATCATGTTGTTTGCTAGTGCTAACTGTTTTTGGTTTAATAAAGGCTTTGTTAAAAATCTAAATCAATCTTTCTCTCAACGTCCGTCTGTCACTAGAGGTGTTTGTTGTTGGTTGTTAAATTAAGTCCTACATATTAATTTATTTTAGTCTTAATATGATAGATACATAGAAAACATCATCCATACATCAGGATTTGAACCCACAATACCAGACTCACAGTTGTGCAATTTAACCACTATACTAACTGAAATTTAATCTTTATATAAGGCCTGTTTTAATCAATGAATAGTCACCACAGCCAATTGTCCTGATTAGACTGAATTACTGGTCTCAAGTGAACTTGTCAATTCAGAAAAAGACGTATGTTTGTATGTTGCGTGCGTGTGTGTGTATATATATATATATATATATATATATATATATATTAGGGCTGGGCGGTATACCGTAAAAAATGATATACCGGTATTCATTTACGGACCGGTTTGGAATTTTACTTCAATATTGGTATTTTAAAGTTTTGAATAATTTACTATTTACTGTGTCATGGAGTCATGGAGTCATAGAATTCAGCTACCAATAAACTGGATCATGTTCGCGTATCCCACAACTTGCTGCGCCAGCTGCTTGAGACTGCGCTGTCTGACATGAGACGCATCTGATCACAAAACGCTGATAGTGTTCGTGTAACGCAAATTTCCACAGATCTGCGCAGCTCTGCACAAATCTGCGCTACAAGAATGCCACCACCTTTCTTCACAAACCCTGCAGAAATCAATGTAATTGGATGATTTATTATTTTTATATTTTAGTTATTTTAAAAAATAGAATTGCCAATCATTTAAGTAAGTACTTAATTATTGTGCATCACAGATTTACATTCAATTTTGTACAAATAATTCATGTAATTATTTAATAAAGCATTGACAAGTGTCAATCTAGAATTCTATATCTATGGTTTTGACAATGCTGTTCACAGCTTCATTGTATAATGAAAGTTGTCATTCACCTCAGCTATCTAGGGGGCAGCAGTAGTTTTAATTTAGCTTAGAGATTTGAATGGGAGAACTGTGGTTTTACTTGCAATTTATTAGCAGAAAGTAAGCCGTAAATTCAACATATTTGTAATATCAAACAACAACAAAAAATATAAATACAAATGAATATCATTATTTATTATTATTATTATTATTATTATTATTATTATTTCTGTGCAGGGTAATTAAGCAATGGAGTGCAGTGTGACACTTGACCTCTGTCTGAGGGGAACTCTAAAGCACAGTCCCACCATAATGTTCAATGAGCCTCTTTGCTTCTCTGTGGCCTGACAGCAGGGCTCCCTGTACTGTGCTGTATGAGCTCTTGATGGTGGCCTCTCCTGCAAACAAAATCTGCAGTTTCTGGAATCCAAACAAGAAAGAAAAACAGATTTATAAGGACATTCAAGGAAAAACAGACTTTCATATCCATGTTCAGAAAAAGAAAGGTCCAAGAGGTTAGAATAAAAGAAGCATGCATCTTGATCTGGCATGCACAGCACAAAGGGAATGTTGAACACAGTCATATATGACATAGTTCAGATTGGAAACAACACTGTCTGAACTTTACAGCTCAACTTGGGCCTCAAGTTATGTCTTTAACCTCAAAGAAACACATATTAAGTTATACGGTAATGTGGCCAGAGTGTATAGTTGAAAAACTATAGTCAACATGCTTTTAATATACTGTACCTATGTCTGTACAAACTGGCAATATAGTTCACTAATGTGTTTTACAGGAGTACCTATGTTACCACTGTTTTTATTTCAGCCATTCTTTTAAATTAGGCAACAATTCATAGTTTTGTAGCATAATTGCATTTTTTATTTTATTTTAATATTTCTTATTGGACAACATCACTACAAATTCATATTTGGGCTAAAATTACATGTTCAAGTTATTTTACAGAAACAGTGTTCCATCTTCCTGAGATTGCTGCAGTTAACCCTGTCACTATAGCCCCTTTCGCACTAGCACACCAGCCCAGGTTATCACACACTTTTTTAGCAACGCTGGTTATAATTTCTCTGTGAAAGGACCTACACAAAGTGGGTGGACCTGGCACTGACCCAGGCAGAACAAGACAAAATGCATTGTGCACTCTAACCTGCTTACTGAAATGATAGTTTGAGTGTGCACATCATACTGTAACCTGGGTAGGGTCGACCCATTTGAGGATGCTAATGTGAATGGGACTTGTGAAAGGGAGCTCCTGAATTACAGAGGACCCAATGAGGGGCAACATTTTTCAGACCCACCTGATCAGGGATCCCCCTGCCACACAGAGGTAGGGCCAGTGTGTCCATCAGCGCTGCACTGCTGTCCACAGAGAGGTAGGTGAAGGCACCACGGGTGAAGGGATTACTAAGCCACTGGGTGCGCAAAATCCTCTTAGGAGGAGGAAGAGAGGGTTTCCCTGGGAGGACAGAGGAGAAAGATTGGGCTTAGTGTAGTCAAAGCATTCATTATAAGGAATATTTCTGATAATTAGATTATTTTACAGTTTTTTACATATTATTATTCTTAGTGGCACATAGAACCACATAAATACAAATGTCTTTTTTATATATACATTGAAATGACTTACAGTATATATTGCTGTTTTTAACTGTATTATTAGCATCAATACTACTCTTGACACTAATAGAAACGCACTGCTTTTTCCCTCTTGCCCTACTCACGTGTGAATTTTATGAGGTGCTCTGTGATTGCCCCTGACAGGTCCTCCTCAGTCATCTTCTCGATCAGCTCTGCTACACTATCTGGAACCCATGCAATCAGGATGTTTCCAAACCTAAACCACCACAGTCCAGTCACAGGTTACAATCAACAGCCATCTCAATGATCGGTCAGACTCACTGACAACAACATTGTACATTGTTTTCCACTAACTTAAACCTGCCTAAAAAGAAATGCATATACAGTTCAGTCCATAAATATTTGGACAGTGACACAATTGTCATCATTTTGGCTCTGTACACCACCACAATGGAAATGAATGCAATGAAAGGAAACAATCAAGATGTGCTAGACTTTCATCTTTTATTTGAGGGTAGTTATATCCAAATTGGGTGAACGGCGTTCCCCCCCAATTTTAGGGGCTCAAAAGTAAAACTAACATAATCATGAATTAAATTGTGAGTTTCAATACTTGGTTGCAAATCCTTTGAAGTCAATGACTCCCTGAAGTCTGGAACCCACAGACATCACCAGATGCTGGGTTTCTTCCCTGGTGATGCTCTGCCAGGCCTGTACTGCAGCTGTCTTTAGTTCCTGCTTGTTCTTGGGGTGTTTTGCCTTCAGTTTGCAGAACATTCCACTTCTTCGCCTTAAAAAAGTCTTGGGTTGCTTTCGCAGTATGCTTTGGCTCATTGTCCAGCTGCACTGTGAAGCACCATCCAATGCGTTTTGAAGCATTTGTCTGAATCTGAGCAAATAATATAGCCCTAAACACTTCAGAATTCATCCTGCTGCTTTTGTCAGCAGTCACAAACTCATTTTGGGGAAATATTGGTAAGCCCCAGAAACAGTAAGACCAGATTAGAGTTTGCCAAAAAACATCTAAAGAACCCTGTACAGTTCTGGAACAATATCCTATGGACAGATGAGACAAATATCAACTTGCAACTTGAATGATGGGAAGAGAAGAGTTTGGAGAAGGGAAGGAACTACTCATGATCCGATGCATACCACCTCATCTGTGATTCATGTTATGGCATGGGCATGTATGGCTGCCAAGGGAACTGGTATTTATTGATGACGTGACTAGGCAAAACGCCCCAAGAACAAGCAGGAACTAAAGACAGCTGCAGTACAGGCCTGGCAGAGCATCATCAGGGAAGAAACTGTATATTGCAATACAAAATAAAACACAGAAAAAAATGCACTGACCATTTAAAATATATGACTGTATAATTAAAATATTAATGCAAATATTGAAGAAAAAAAAATTGCAGGACATCTCTTTCTTGTGACTCATATTGCTTAGTTTTATGAAAAAACACACTTTTTCCATTGTCTTTCAAAGACTGACTGATTTTATAGCGCATTGTCTTCAAAGCTAAACTGATGTTGCAAATATGATGTGCAATACTATAATTAACTTACTTGAAAAAGATTGTGACATAATAATCACAAATGTTCTTGGCTGCTGAATTTGAATTGTGGTTATGTAAACAAATCCTTGCCCTTTCACAATAATCCAGTTTTTCATAGACTTATAAAACTAATTCCAATCAGCTTCTTATAGCTAGTAAATCTGTATATTTGACCAATCAGATGACCAGAGCGGTGACATCACAGAAATGTTTCGACTCTCCTTTGCTGCTTACCTCTCTTGGGGTCTCATCACAGTAAAGCTGTGGAAATGTCTGAGCCAGTAATTGGGGTTGGAGGCAGGAGTCTCTCCTTCCCACAGCAGGCTGACCTTGCTCACGTCTTTATCCCAGAAGGCTTCCTCATACTCCAGGAAGATTTTGTTGAGGGTGCCAAACTGCAGCTTGTCAATGGCCTGTGCTTTGTCTTCTGGGAGCCGGGGGCTGAAGAGGGAGCAGGCCTGTGATTTCAAACAGCCTAGAAAACACCAGATCATCTCTTCAGACACTTTGAGGGAATCAAAATGTGACAGTCAGCCAGGGGACACTCTGTTGACTTTAGTTTTAGGATTTTCTGTTGTTTTATGATGATAATGATTAAGCTATACACATGTAAAGGAGTGATACTAGATTATATACACAGAGAATAATAGTGGTTTGCCCCATTTATATGAAAATGGTGAGATCAAGAAACACTGAAGGAAGTTGGTGGAAGAAATCACATAAAGATGAGCATACAGTGGCTCTCAAAAGTATTCACCCCCCTAGGACCTTTCCACATTTCATTGTGTTACAACATGAAATCAGAATGAATTTAATCAGGAGTTTGTGCCACTGATCAACAGAGAAAATGTCCATAATGTCAAAGTGAAAAATATAATCTGCAAATTGTTCTAAATTAATTACAAATACAAAACAGAAAATAATTGAATGCATTAGTAATCACCCCCTTTGCTATGACACACCTGATTGAGCTGTGGTGAAACCAATTGACTTTAGAAGTCAAGTAATTAGCTGAATGGAGTCCAGCTCTGTGCAATTAAGGTGTCACATGATTTCAGGTTAAATACACCCATCTCTGGGAGGTCCCACTGTTGGTTAGTACAATTCCTAACACAAACTACATCATGAAGACGAAGGAACAGTCAAAGCAAATCCAGAATAAGGTTCTTCAAAAGGATTTAAGAACAAGGATTTAAGAACATTTCCAAGGCATTGAATATCCTTCCATTAGTATACTGACAGGATAACTGATTATATACTAATAGGATATATGGCAGGGATGGGTAATTTTAGGCCTTAATTCAACTCGTTATTTGGATAAAAAGTCAAATCACCTGTCATTTCCAGGAAGTAATCAATTGCTAATTGAAATATACATTGTAAGGAGTCAGAAGTGAACATTTCTGGACAACTAATAATCAGCATCCCTCAATGTGTCATCCACTCTGGGGATGTTGGGGCATGATGATCAGTACAATGGGGCATTAGTATAATGTGGGACATTGGATTAGGAAAATGGGAAAAAATTGGAAAATGGGTGAATGGTCAACTTTGACTTTATTATCAGTGTGAATAAGAACCATTGGCCCACATGCTTAGTTTAGGAGGTCTTTACCCAGTGAGATGGTGACCACAACATGATCTGCGAGCATCTCTTCCTCTTCCCCAAAAAGCAGCCGCACGGGGTACTGCCTCTCATCCTCCGAGTTAAAAGAAGCATCCCATTCGATTAGTCTGACTGGCTTGTTCAGTAGCAGTTTGTCTTTGGGGAATCCCTCCAGCAGCCTCTCCACTAAGCGAAACATATTTCTGCAGAAAATGTTTATTATAATAAAAGACAATCCCGGCATCTCTCTGTCAGTCAGCATGCAAGTCATACTTTTTCCTGTGAGTCATAAATAAATAAAAAGATCCTTGGGATGACTGCTTGCAGTATGCTGTACATACACTGATCAGCCATAACATTATGACCACCTGCCCAATATTGTGTAGGTCCCCCTTTTGCCGCCAAAACAGCCCTGACGCGTTGGATCTGGGGAATTTGGAGGCCAAGTCAACACCTTGAACTCGTGATTCATCAGACCAGACCACCTTCTTCCATTGCTCCGTGGTCCAGTTCTGATGCTCACGTGCCCATTGTAGGTGCTTTCGGCAGTGGACAGGGGTCAGCATGGGCACCCTGACTGGTCTGCGGCTACACAGCCCCATACACAGCAAACTGCGATAGAAAGGTGTCAGAACACACAGTGTATCAGAACCAGCATTCAGTTGTTCAGCAATTTGAGCTACAGTAGCTTGTCTGGCCAGCCTTTGCTCCCCACGTGCTTCAATGAGCCTTGGCCACCCATGACCCTGTCGCCGGTTCACCGCTTTTCCTTCCTTGGCCCACTTTTGATAGGTACTGACCACTGCAGGCCAGGAACACCCCACAAGAGCTGCAGTTTTGGAGATGCTCTGACCCAGTCGTCCAGCCATCACAATTTGGCCCTTGTCAAAGTCGCTCAGATCCTTACGCTTGTCCATTTCTCCTGCTTGTATGTTCACTTGCTGCCTAATATATCCCACCCACTGACAGGTGCCATGATAACGAGATTATCAGTGTTATTCACTTCACCTGTCAGTGGTCATAATGTTATGGCTGATCGGTGAATAAGTAACTATGGAGAAAATATGTATTTATTCTAAAAGTGGAAAACCTAACCCAGTGATACTCACTAGTCCTCGACAGCAACTTCACATCTGCAAGGGATAAAGACTGTAGCACTGCATGGTTAGAACAAGTGCTTCATAGAAAGACAGATTATACTGATGAAAAACAAAGAAAGAAGAGGGTGTTCAATGCAGTCACTAAGAAATGGAATGAAAGCCGAAGACCTTTGACTCTCCAAGTCCTAAAACCAATCATCCTCATCATTCAATCTTCCTTTTTAGTAAGACATTGTATCAACTACTATTGCAATCAGCAAGCTCATTGTATAGAGGATCCCCAGCCATGGCTCAGAATAGTCCCTATTTAGGTAGTTTTACAGAACACCCAAATTCACCAATGTCTAAAGACTGGGAAAACATGCTAAGATGTTGATTAACTGCTCCTGGAGAGATAAGAGGTATTCAGGTGTTTGTTCTAAATGTCCATAATGAAATGTTCTCAAGTCTCCAAGACCATGTATGAATCGAAGATTTAAGAGTGACCTACAAAACATGCTGGATTGCGATTAACCTCTGCAGTGCTTGTGTAGCCGTTGCGGTCAGAGCTCCCCGCCCGGGATTCGAGCCGCGCACCACCGGCGCCCCTCCAATCTCTCCACACCGCAGCGGCTCCAGCGCAGTACAGCCTTAAGCCCTCTACGCTAAAAGGCCGGGCCTCCTACCACGTGAAGCTTAACACTGTACTACTTTTACCGAGGGGTTACGTCACTTTGTAACAGGCTCATTATGGCACGAACGAGCCCCGGTTACACTGGCATAAGGGTTCCTCCATCTTTACATGACAGAAACATGGATTAAGGAGGAAAGACTCAAGTACCCTTCAATATTGAGATCTTCTCCAGTGTCATCTTGGAAAAACTGCCAGGAGTGAAGAGCAACAGAGTGGAGGTCCCTGGCACCAACTTCTGTAAGGCAGTCTTTGGCAACCAAGCTAAGGAGCCCCTGCACCTGGTCCTTTACCTCTGGGTCATCATCACACCATCCCTCCAATATCTCCTGCACCTTTTCGACATAATGGCCTCCGATGCTTTTCCCCACGACGCCGCTGAACGTTTGATATATGACCTTTTCTCCCTGGCTGTACACGCGCTCTGCAAAGTCTGTGTCCATTCTTCCTCTCTTGTCACTGAAGACACTCCAGTCCCCTTCCTGTAGTGGCACTCCCTCCAGAAGCCCATATGTTCTGGACAAGCAGTAAACAGGGTTTGATTCCGAAGCTCCATGGATGTACTGAGCTCCAGTATCAACCCAAGTCTTTCCTGTAAAAAAAATATATATTTCCATCCACCCAGACTTGGATTTTTATGCATTCTTATGCAAGTACTACAGAGATGGGAATCCCTCCTCTGCATTAACGTGACACCTTGTAATCAAATCAACTCAAGCAATGCACCTGTTCATGACTTATTCAACTTAAAAACTCTCCTTCACAGGTTGAGAAGATCTCAAACATGTGACCCTGATAAATAGAGGTGCATAGAATCTATAATATTTGAAAATACTTTAAAACCCAAGACTGCATCTGTGATTATTAAACTTTTTTAGTTCAGAATTTGAGCACTTTCTGTGAATACACCTTTCTAGTAAGAATTTTGAAGTGCAGGGATTTCATGAACATTTTGTAGTTACTAGTGACCTTTTTAGTTCCATGTTCAAGATACGTTTGGCTCAGGGAGATAATTCACTTTATACAGTAGAAAATATTTTTTTAATGCCTTGACTAATAGAAAAGTGTTTGGAAACTGACTCCCCCAGCATGATCGCTTTTAAAAGTAAAATGTCTGTAATCACAAGATATTACCCCAAGAAAACCCTTCTATAGTGTTTCAGAAAACCTTGACTACTGCAGTGCCACTGTACTTCATCCAAAAAAGGGCAGGAATTGTTTACTTTATATACAGTACTGTGCAAACGTTTTAGGCAGGTGTGAAAAAATGCTGTAAAGTAAGAAATGCAGCCTGTTTCAAAAGAGCTTGGACAGCACATCTGAAACCAAATATGGATTTGATGTAGATTTTCATTCTGTTCACTCACTTTGCATTTAGTTAATTGATAAATATAATCTATTAACATCTATTTTTGAAAGCACTTACTTTACAGCATTTTTTCACACCTGCCTAAAACTTTTGCACAGTACTGTGTGTGTGTGTGTGTGTGTGTATACATTATATATATATATATATATATATATATATATATATATATATATATATATATATATATATATATATTATATACATACACACAAATGTCATGTTTTCCCTGTATTTCTGTCAAAAGCATAGCATATATTGCCCACTTACCCAGCTGAGATTTTGCAACCCTCCCTCCAACCATAGCATTTGCTTCAAGCAGATATACATCACTGTAGCCACACTCTCCGAGTTTGGTAGCAGCTGCTATCCCAGCCACCCCTGCTCCTACCACAACAATCCTTGGATTTATCATCATATTGACAGCTGTAGAACAGAAAAAAACTGAACTGGACATTGAAATGGCTAAACTTATTTTTCATGTATTAAAAAAAAAAAAAACCAGCAACGTTATACAATCTCTGACAAGTTCTGATGTATTTCCATCCAATCAGTGCATGGCAGAGATAATAACAGATAATAACAGGTAATAACAGATACAAGTAACTCAAGCTATTTTTTTTTTCTTAAGAATTATTTGCTGTATGCCTTTAAATGTTTAAAAAGTTTATTGGGATAACAAATGTGCTCAAAAGACAGACATGTTTTGTAAAAAAAAATAAACAAGCAGTGGCTGGAAGAAATACCAATTTCATGGTTTCTATTGTCTTAGGAACTATATATTTTGCATAGGATACATGCTTATAAAGGCTATGTACCATTCATATTTGAGTAGAAGTATTTGTCATTTTAATAAAGGATTCAAATACAAAATAATGTCACAATGCAGTGATCCTCAGCGTATGTGCACTGTATTGTAAAACACATTTTTAACAATATTAAGAGCCTAAAATACTTTGAATGTGAATTGGCAGAGTTTATCATGATCAATATCTATCATCTTTGTCTTTCTTTCCATTCGGTGTGCCCCAATGGGAATATCTCTAAATAATATGTAATAAATGGGAATATTTGTCTTTACAAAACAAAAATAGCAGAATAAATATATTGTCAAGAGTAGTCTATTTTGTGTCAGGCTCCAAATTTCACAGTCAAGGTATAGTCAAGGTCCAGACATCGGGGGGGTGTCACACCTTCAAATGACCCTTTCCAACACACACACACACACACACACACACATTCTGTGAATTATTAATATACCCCGTTGCTTATATTTAGTACATTCATTTGACAAAGTACCAAAATAAAATATATACATTTATTTATACATTCGTATTAAAACAGTTTCAGACCACTTACATTTTTATTTGTTAAAGATTATTGTAGTCATATAGATAAACATATCGAAACAATCGCATTTTGTGTCTTATTAGATTCAAGTATTTCCCATTTTCCTTTGTTCCACTGTGAACTGCACAAAATTAGTGTTGAAAAATGAGGGCAAAGGCAATTGGGTAATTCAGGGTGGGGGGTCTGGGGTTCCCCCATAAGATTTTGACAACTGGAGACCTGAAATGCATGATTCTTACTATTTCATTCATTTACTCAAACATAGGTCAAAATCTCCATGAAATCAGGCAGATTTGGAATCAAACATCTTTGTTTCACAACCACATATCACCAGTGAAAAATCACACCTCAACCAACATTATATATGCAAACTAGACACTGTTTCTGGTGCTTGTCAATCACAGATCTATGTCGGTGGGTGCCTGTGATTGAAACGGGTGAGGATGCACAATTCTCGATTTGTTCAACTGCTAGCCATACTCGTCTGCATTGGAAATCATTTGTTTCCACCCCTGACGTAGGAGTTTCTAGGTGAACACAGGCTATGGAACCGTGACCCCCCGGTCGTGTGTGTGCACTTTTATATTTTAGAGGCGAGGTTGACAGAAGTCCACACGACAACCGATGCACATTTTAGCTGCTTATTTATAGAAATCAGGAAAACTGAATACCTGTTTTTGACAGTACAAAGTGCCGCTCTTGCCCCAGTCCAGAATGTGTACAGAGACGCCAAACAGGGAATCTGTGAGCAATTAACTCATGGGGGGGTGGGGATGTGGTGCTGCTGAAGTGAGGTCTAGCGGCAGGGGGGGAGGGGTGTGTGGTAGGTGCTCGTGAAGTGAGGTCCAGGGGGGGGGCAGGGAATCGATTGTGCCAAACACCTAAATTCCCCCAAGTTCAAAATATTATTATTATTAATACGTAACATCCTATCAGCCAATAACCAGGAATCGCTGCGACTAAGTTCCACACAATAACGAGCACTCAGTGCAACACACCTCCGTAACATTACTTAAGAAAAAATAAAAAAAAATAAAAAAAATGGAGAGTGAGCACACTATTGGATATTAAGTCGGATTGCAAAAATAGTTGTCCATTTCTGAATTGACAAAATACATGCTTATAAATAAAACAGTTTCCTAATGAACATGTATAAGTTCTTAAATTAAGTGCAAGATTGAATTTCTGTACAGGTAACATGTAAATAAAAGATTGGATATGGAAAAGATTCTTAAATATACGTTTTTCCCCATTTACACAAAAAACAAGGAGGATTAGGACTCTCTTAAAATGAATTGAACTTAACTTTCATACATTTTGAAAATATTTTCAGGTTTAATGTATGTGCATTTTGTAGTAAACAACTACATGGTAAAACTATAGTTGCCAAAAAACTATAACAGGATGCTTTGTATATAATACTAGAAAATGTTAGAAATGAAAGATATTACATTTACATACACACACAACAAAACAAAGGATATTCTCCGTTTCTTACCTCAATAACAGTCTAACGTAAACTTGTAGACAGCCCTGGAGACACTTCTAAGTGCAGCCCTAAGCTGAAACAGTTTGACAGTTAAATTTCCTCATTCTGTTGAGCAATAATATGTCATGTACTTCCTGATTTCATATGAATTAGTGTGTGTGTGAAGGCTATAAAACGGGAGAGGAATTCTCTGTAATAACAGCGATGCATCATAAAACTATTAATAGTAGACAACACTGATTCAGGTCACTGATCTCTATACAATAAAGTATATAACTGGAGTAATACCTGGTCTCACAGTATCACAGATTCAAAGCTGTGGTGAATAACATGCTACAAACAGATCTAAGAGTTACGAACAGGTGTCAGGTGACTTTGAAGTGGAAATACATGTTTTTCAAAAGACAATCTGCATCTGTTTGATGATCCTCCAGAACAAGGTGAACACATTCTGCAAACACATGAACAAAATTAAACATTCGACTTTGAATTGTTTATTTGAAATATACTGTATGTCTGTTTTAGCATACATTGTTCACCTTTTATCTGTTTTGTGTTGTTAAATGCATTCAAATCCATGGCCACTAAGTTATAACTAACAAATGCTAGTATTGATCAGCAACAATGTTGAATTTATCCAAATAATGATTTGGCTTATACAGGGCCTGTGTATAATTGCCCATCTTTCTGTGTATTGAGAAGTCTGTAGCAAAGGCACAGAAGTAGGCATGACAAAGGGGCATCACATTTATTTCTTGGCAGACACCCTTATCCAGGGAGACTTATAGTTCACAACATTATCTAGATTGATGATTATTCTGTAGCCTATATAATGTTAGACTTGAAAAAATAAATTCCATCGCTTAGCCCTGGGGATCCTCTGCATCTCCATCACCTATTTCTCTAGATTATTTGATTACCAAATTACCTTACCGATTCATCATCCAGTGGATTCCTTACATGAGTAAGAAACTTCAACGCCCCCTCGTGGTGGAATGATCAAATTGCTACCCCCCTGCTCTCTATTGCTCCTGATTTAATCTGTACTCATTCTTGCAATTATTTTATCAACCTTTGAAATCCTTTGGGTGCTGCTCAAAAACTTAGATCTCAATGCTTTGGGCCAAATGATGTGTCCTTCCATATTAAGCATCACTGCGACAGTTCCTTTGAATACATCTTCCTTATAGTTAAGCTTTACACTGTTTCTCTGCTGAATCCAAAAAACAAATACAAATGAGAAATAAATGTATTCTTTGGCATTAATAAAAAAAAAAAGACATGAGTACAGGGTAATATGATTTGCAGTTAAAAAAATGCTGATTTATTGTGCATATATATATTTATATATTCTATCATACCTCATCTTATCGAGATAAAATGTAGACATTCGCACTCTTTAGATTACTTTGTAAGAGAAATTAATACAACTACAGCAGAGTAGTCCTTTGCATCTCTCTAAACAAACTGACCAGGATGCTCCATTGCTGCTGGGATCACTTCTTGCGAAATTTATTCTTCTTGCGATTCTTTTTCCCGGCGGAGAGGTCGGCTTTTTCCACTAGGATCTGCTTGTATTTTTTCTTGTTGTAACTGAAACAAAGACATTTTAGTTTTTATTTTCTGCAGTACAGTATAAGTACAGTATAATATTGTTAATTATTTATATTACAGTCTCGTTAGCCTTGGATAATGGCATCTGCTAAATACACTAACTATATACAACATCTACACAGATAGGATGGTCTTGGTTAGAGCCCTGCATTTCAGCCCGACGGGCCCCGACTTATTTACACCCCTTGGGCCGGGCTTCAGGCCAATTTTCACGTCATAGTTCACACTATGGGGCACCACACACAGGGCATCAGGCCTGTTTTAGGCTCCTCCTCCTTTTCATATTTTTTAGACATTAATTAATTAAAATAAACTATGAGAAGTTGATGATGGTAAAACAAACAGAAAGACGTTTTACAACCCATCACAACATGGCCGCTGGCCGCTTGGTCATCGCTTTAAAAAACAAGAACTTTAACAAACACAAAATGCTCCGAAATACTTTTCCATTAAAAACAAAACTGAACTATTTTAATGGCTGCAACAGGCTGTGTAATGGAAAAAAAACAAAAACAAAAACAAAAACACAGGCTCCAGTCGGACTCGGGCCAAGAATTGTGATCAGCTGTCGGACAAGGGCCGGGCTGGGGACTGAGCATCTTGGGCCAGGGCCGGGCCAGGGCCAGGCCAGGGCCTAGATTTGAGGTCCGTGCAGGGCTTTAGTCTTGGTTAAGGTATTGACCCGATAACCAAGTCATTGTGAGATTGTGTTTATTAACCTGAAAATATAAATTTTTGCCTTAAAATGATAATACTACCAATTCTAATTTAAAGAACCATGTAGTGGACCTTAAGGCTCACATTCAGCTGCAATACAAACCTCCTGAATTCAGCGTCTGCAATCAACTCCTCCACAATCGTTCTCTTCCTCTGCTTCTTCGGAATGCGTGCGTGATAGAAATCCACAGGGGTGTCCACTACCGTACCGACCTGACACATACAAAACACACAAGAAACAAATCGGACACCTAGGCAACAGAACAATACCACAGCACGGTCCAGAAGAGTTCAAACCAGCCACTCCAAACACTTCCATCAGGATGTCAAGAAACAGCATGTTGAAATGTGTGTGGACTGAGTTATACCTTTTCATTCAACACTGCAGTAAATAACATTGATAATTAACTCCAGATAAATATCCCAGAAAACCATTCCTAGGTATCAGATTTAGAAAATATTTATGAAGTTTCAACACCTGAAATTACTTTACAATTTAATTATATGAAGAATGAAATACAAAAAATGAACCAAAATGTTTTTCATTAACCCTTTAACATTCCTACATCCTACATATCATATTCAGTAGAGAGATAAAAAGTTAGAACAAAGAAAACAATGCAAATGAAATCTAATTTTATTTTACATTACTACTTTAATACTTACATACTTTAATAAATAACGTTTATGATAAAAACAAACTACACTATAATGCTAATAAATACAGTGAAACAAAAATATACTCAACACACTGGAGCTCACAGGAAAATAACACCAAAACGCTATAATAAACAATGAGCAGTAGGGAGCGAAACCTGAAACACTAGACCGAGAAGCCGCGAATAGAACAGAATAAGAATCTTGACGTAGGGCACAGTACTTGTATTTTCCAGGAAGGAAAATGTTATCAGCCACCCTTACTCAATACCGTCTGTGAGGACAGAATCGGATCACAAACCTGAGCCATTAATAGTTATAGAGGGTGACTCAAATTCCATTCACTGAGTAATGCCTTCCATAAATCGTAATTTCAAGATTCAGACTCTGGCAGCTACAGGTTAAGGGGTGTAGATGTGTGTATGCAAGTGGAACAAAATGGACACAATAGATCAAGGGCCGTTTGCTTACCTGGAAATACTTAGGGAATCCCTCTCGGTCATTCTTCTTGTAAAATCGTTTGGGGTCCATAGCTGACCTCATCTTTAGGGCTTTTAGATCATTCTTTAACTCTTCAGTCAGTTCAGGGGCCTTCATGTTATACCAGCCATCTCCGGTGGTCTTGGCTTTTTCTTCCTGTGGGTGTTAAACAAAACCATAAAAAAAGGAATCCACAAAAACAAAACATATAGGCTGGGGCAGAAACTTTAGGGAATCATCTTGGCAAGTTATTGACAGCATTTACTGAGACAAGTCTCCACTGAGTGTAGGTTCAAAAGAAGAAACAAGAAAACAAGAAAAATAAAAAAGCACGCTGCCTTTACCTTGCGTTTCAGCTTGAGCTGACGCTTTGATTCTTGGTATGGTGGTACAGCATCTTTCTTTTCAAAATCTGGAGTGATCACGCTGTTCTTTAAAAGCTGCAAACACAACAGATGCAGGAAAACCATTACACATTAAAAAAGGGGGAGAACCTAATCAAATCAAGTATTTTAACCTCTCAAACACTTACATTATCAAGCCTTAAAAGAGCATCATTATTTTTGGATTTGCAATTGAATACTTCAGTTGTAAGACAATATATCACCAAAATAGATTTCCGACAATGACAATTTTATAACAAGTGAAATGTACACACAACCACATTAATTCAACTCATTGATTTACCTCATCCTGATTGCGTTTCTCCTTCAATTTCTTTAGGGGATTAGGGACTGCCTTCTTTTTTCCACCTTCAAGATTAACACACAGTCCCCCAAACTCTTTCATATTTAGCCCTGGATCAATGCTGCTTGAGAGATCAGCCCTGGGAGACACATGTTCACCGTTACAAACTGGGTACAGACACGTTTCTAAGCACGTTTTGGTGGAAGTAACCATGTGACCATATCATGTATTGCCCAAACTTCTAAAAATAGAGATTATTTTTAAGTCATATCGGCCAACCCTACTTTTGTTTTTATATATATATATATATATATATAATATGAACTGTAAAGGATAAAGTAAAATCACAATTACATTTCTCAAGAAACATGGAAAAGGCAAGTAAGATTGCCCAAATATATACAATTTTTTTTTTTTTTTTTAAGCAATTGACACACTACTACTATACTTTTTTCTTTTGTAAACGGATATCTGGAATATCTCAAAGCCTTGGAATAAGCAGCCACACACTTATCCAGGGCTTCAGAGAACAGTAAAGACTTTAAACAGTAAAAGAATAAAACAGTAACAGAAGAGAAAGTTACATTCTTAGCCTTTGATACTTACAAAGCTGGGTTTTTGCTTTTGTACAGAATCTCAGTCTCATCATCTTCTTCGTCTATGAATTCTTCACTTTCTTCTCCTTGGTCTACTTCTTTATCGCTCACTTCATCTTGTTCGCTCTCTTCTGCTTCGTCCTCCCCTTCTGCATCCAGGTAATACTTTGTATCAGTCTGAAACCCTGGCCGAGTGTCTATGATGAACATATCGTCTTCTAGCGCAGAGTGCTTCTCATTGAGCTGGGTTTTGGTCTGGGAGGTGGATGGGCCTGCCTCATCGTCACTGTCTGAAGCGCTTCCCTCCTTCTCATCTCCGGCTTCAGGAAAACTACTCTCCCCCTCGTCCTCATCCTCACCACTACTCAAAAGCAAACTGACAGCTAGTGATGTTTCAGTAGCGGATGTCACACACTGTGGTTCCTGTGCAGTGCTACATGGTCCCTCATCTGCCACTGACCTCTCCACCATTTCCATGGTTTCCTCCTCCTCTACTCTCTGCTCCACTTTCTCCTCTGCCTCCTCCTCCATTCTCTCCTCCACTTTCTCCAGTGCCTCCTCCTCTGCCACTTTCTCCAGTGCCTCCTGCTCTACTCTCTCCTCTGCCTCCTCCTCCATTCTCTCCTCCACTTTCTCCAGTGCCTCCTCCTCTGCCACTTTCTCCAGTGCCTCCTGCTCTACTCTCTCCTCTGCCTCCTCCTCCACCACTTTCTCCAATGCCGCCTCCTCTACTTTCTCATCTGCCTCCGGCACTTTCTCCAATGCCTCCTGCTCCACCACTTTCTCCAATGCCACCTCCTCTACTTTCTCCAATGCCTCCTCCTCCATTCTCTCCTCTGCCTTCAATGTGGTGGGCTTTTCAGTTGGGCAGGCAAGCTCTAAAGGGGACTGGCATGTCCTTTTGGGGGATGCCACTATTTGTACAAGTTTGCTCTCCCGTGTTTGTTCTCCCTCACTTACTTTTGCAGCCCCAACTGGAACACTAGGAGAAGCAGCAGGAGATGAGGGGAGTTCTGCCTCCTCCTCAGCAATGATCCCAGGGGGTGACATTGTTTGGCGACTGCTCCCTGACCCAGTACGACTACTGCTGGGGGACTTGGAGGCCACCACTGGCTTGATGTCCATTCCTCTCCTGGAAGCAGGGCTCCCAGGGACAAGGCAGGTCACAGAAATGTCAGACTCGCTGTCTGATATGACCATTTCCTCTTGGGTGACTTTGGAAGTGGTCTGTCTGAGGGTGGCTCTTTTCGGACTTCCTACATCTGCACATTCCAGCTCCTGGTGCAGTTTGGAAGCTCTACTTGTCCGTCTGCGGGGACTAGACACAGACGAGGTGGCAGATGTGTTGCCCTCTTCCTTCAGAAACTCAGGGAGAGGAAGCACATTCTTCCCCTTCCTCGTCCTCGCTGATCTGCGGAGGGCCGAACCCTGCAGACCGGACACACCGGAAGTACAGGATTCTGCCTCGGAGAGCTCGGCGTCTTCAGTAGGGGGCTTGGGTGCAGTACCGGAAGGAGCAACACTCCGCCGACTCCGGGTCACTCTCCGAGTTCCGAGGGCTTTCATCCCTAACGTGTCTGAACAACAGGATTCTACCTCAGAGATCTCCGCTTCCTCATTTGGGCGCTCAGTGGAGGCCTGGCTCTGCTCACACACCCTGGTACGGAGGTTCCTGGTAGATCTGCGGGTGGCTGCAGACACGGAGGAGGAGCATGATTCTGCTTCCGAGACATCAGCTTCCTCCGGTCTCCATAGATCCCGCAGGAGAACTCGGTTCCTGCGGCTGCCCCGTGAGGCAGACACGGCAGAGGAGCAGGACTCTGCCTCCGAAACCTCGGCCTCATTTGCGGACCCCATACCCTGCCGGCGTGGCTGCCTACTTGCGGTTCTTGCGATGCGTTTGGCAGTGGAGCTCGGCAGCTGCCCTGGAAGATCACCCAAACCCGGGTCCTCTGCATCATCATGCTGAGAGTCACTGTTGGCCTCCGATTGCGAGTCTTTCATCGCTGCTCTCCTTGTCCTCCGGGCTGGTGTATGAGTTGGGGAGACCTCCTGGGGTAGAGAAGAAAAAAGGAGCAGACCTTAATTCCAGTCCTGAAGGGCAACAGAGGTTCCTGGTTTTAATTCCATTGCTAATTGAAAGATACCTAAAAGTCCTGCAGGACTGGAATCTCCCAGACATGCTTAAATTATGAAGATGCTATAGCAGAGGAGACCTACTGATCTTTCCAAGACAATGGTTAGAAACCCTGGACCTGGAGGGACACAGTGCAAGTTCTGAACCTAGAAACAATAGTTGATAGGTTACATTTAGTAAATTAATGGCTTAGTCGGAGACTCGATGCAGAAAAAAAACAGTACAACACACTGTGGCCCTCCAGGACCGGGGTTTATATCGGTCTTCTACAAACTCCCACAATGCTCTCAAGTTGGTCAAATTGTTAGCCTTCAATGCATTCTATTACAAATACTTGCTTCAACCACCTCCTCAAATCATATAAGCACATTTACTGACTACTAATCAAACAATTCACAAGCAGAAAATGACAAAATCCACATTGGAAGGACCGGCTTTGATGTACTTAAAAGTATACATGTAACAATGACACATGCAAGCAAAAGTATTACAATTTAATTTAGGTAAGCAAAAAACGTCAATATAAAAAAGAATACAAACGAGAAAGCAGTTTCCAGGCATTATTAACAGATGGTCCCAAAAAATAAATGTTACGAAAACAAACTTTCATCTATCTTATTACTTTCCTCCAAATGCATAGGTACTGGCTAATACATTACAGTGTAGGCTATAATTTACATTCCCGTCGAATTCCTCATAGTATTTACTAACTTGGTGTATGCTACATCGAGGGCATGTTTGCATTCCTCTACTTCCTAGTCATTAAACATAAATGTAATTCCTGCGTGCTCCATTTTTAATAATACTTAAACCTAAACTCATACTACCTGACTGATTGAAAACAGAAAGCACGACGTATGATAAAAACCGCTCGCCAGCGAAAGCCACACAAGTTCCTCTGTTTAATTCAAGAAGGCCAACGTGGTGCCCATATTTGAACATGCAGTTACACACCACCATGATAGGATGCCTTTTCCACCACTAACACACAGCCTTCTCCCTAAACTACAGGCTTGATTTCACGTTTAAACGACAGACCAAATTAAACAATCAAATCATAAAAACAGACATCATATAACAGCTACGTTTTGCATATTTTTAACATTTAGATGAACAGCAAACATATCGCATTTAGTGTATATCCCAAACGCGCCAGCGCTAATATACACACCGACGACGGGACGCAAGGACTTACCGCGCGTGCGGGCGCTTGCACCGACGCGGCGCTGCTGGGAGACTCCACGCGCGTGCCGCTCCTGGTCGCCACCATGTTGCCGTTTCACCTCCCGCTGCATCCACTTCCGCTTGGGGCCAAGTGAGGGAAAAGACTCGACCAATCTATCCACATGCAACTCGAACACAGATAGAGTCGATAGTGTGTCTAGGTTGCAAAGTGAACCACCACCAAACTGTCATTATTGATAGGTTTCATGAGATCTGATAGCTGGATCTCGGCGAGTATAATATTCTTAGCATTTAACTAAGAAAATAAATCTTAACAATCGGCTTAGTTATGTTTAAATGTGATTATTGATGTAAATGTAAATGTACATTCACAGAAGAAATGAAAGTTTGCAGTATGTTGCAGTATACTAGTATTCCTTTACTAAATGCATGTCACCACCAGCAACCAGGATATTTTACACATTATCAGATATATGGCTCTAAGGAGTGACTACTAGAAATAAAACATCAATGAAGGTTTTGTACTTCACATTAATTTGGGAGTCTTAAGTTACTTTTCATTTCATAACACATTTAATTTTCCATGTAGTATTAACTTTTGTTTCAAAATAAATGTTTAGTTGTGTATGTGGTGTTAATCAAAGGAGAGGATCCCTATTAAATACATTTTCATTAGATTGTAACATAGTCCTTGGGGTATGAATAGTTATGCAATCCACTGTATACACACACACACACACACACACACACACTATTTAGGCCTACACTTACTCTGTTGCTCTATTTAAGCTCTTAAGATTAAATACAAATATAAAAGTCAATCATTAAAAATGTTCAAATTGTTTATGAATAAAGACAACTAGTCATAAAAAATAAATTACACTAAGAAGTGAACTACCTCTGAAAATCAAACACATTTTGTACCTAAATCTGGTGAAACCACTACCTACTGTGTAAATGCAAAGTTTAAATTGGTAGGCCAAAAGCACTTTGCAATCTGTTACTAGCAAGATATATTTTTCTTTCAAGAGCACAAGATGAACAATGCATGTCTAATTCAGTGAAGAAAACCAAAACCTGTGCGTTTACCAATGGGTTGTGTAGCTTTAATAAACATTTTAATTTATATGCATGGAGGCATTTTTTTTTTTTCCCCTCCCCCCCTCAGCCCTCACCGTACTGATTTATTATTGAAAGGTCTTCTTCCCACGGGCACTAATTCAATGCATTTATTACAATTCAAATAACCTTAATACACCCAAATATGCATTTTAAAATATTAAATCAATAAAGACCAATATTCACCAAAAAAAAAAAAAAAAAAAAAAAACAGATTACAAAGTATTTCAGTACACACCCAAATGATTGGATACATTTATTAACACAAAATTAAAAATCCATGTACAGAGGAAAAAACAAACAAACATACATTTAAATCTAACGTGAATTTAGATATTCAGTGTTCATCAAAACCTTTTATTTTTAGTAAACTTAATATTAGACCCAACTGATTCATGGGATTTTTTATTCTTCTGGAATAAACAGACAAGATGTAGAGATGCATTCCGTTTCTCCTTTTTAGCACTTGCCAATTTAGACAATCTGGTATCAAACAGACATAAATGCCATGGTTTATTATTTATGTTTACACCACTCACCTTTTCCAATTGCCTCCGAAAACGGCAAACGATAATAATGGTTTTGTTAGCGCTATTCCCATCCTCTAATTTTGTCCTTCATGGAGGAGATTCTCTTGTTTGAGGAGGTTGTCCTAAAACTCTTAATTTGCACTCTTGCAGGCCACAGTCAGAATTTTACTGCATCATGCGACTACTATAAAGTAAAACCAGATTTGGAAAAATACAAGACATTTGAAGGTTAACTTAAAACTTATTGCCAAATTCTAGCAAATTACTCAATTAATTGCTTTTTAAAATGGCAAAACCACTTAAGCCAAGACATTAGACTGTGGTCGATCATAGACAAAGGTTTTACATTTGCAGTTGGGTAAGAATATGGGGAAAGGGTTTGATTTAAAAAGTCAGATTACTAGCAGGAAACACAGTTAGTTTCTCTCCTCCCTGAATTTGGAAAGTTAACAAATAAATTAATATAAAAGCATAAATACTATGAACAATGTAACCTACACTTAAAACATAATCTTAACTATGTACAGTTATAGGGAATGGTACTCCACCACATTTAAAAATGCAAGGAATAAGCAGTGCCTCTAAAAGTAAGAATGAAATTACCAGCTGCATGATGGCCCAACTTAATGCATCCCAACTCCCCTAGGCCAGACTCATGGGTTAGGGACCAGTTATAAATCAGGTTAGAAGCTCACCATGAATGTAATTTTGTTCCCCATTGACAATGGTCAGCCACCTCAAATCTGGTTGGGTTCACCAAGTTGAATACATGCTTTGGTTTAGAGGCATATGCATAATTTCAATCCAAAGCAAGAAATACTTATTTAGATTTTAAAAAACAAAAACAGTGGTTTCACTTTATTTTTTCCTTCCAGGAATAAAACAAAGATCTAACTTAACCAGGCATTTCTAAAAACTGATCTGTCTTGTTGGCATTTCTAAATTCACCCAGCAAACATTTGGAAAAATGTTAAAGCATCCCCGGAGCTAGAATAAGTTTTAAAATCACTGGGAGAACATTTTACAGTACAAGCGTCACCATCCGATTCCAGTACACTTTAAAAATGTGAGCACGATGTTTGACCCTGGATGTCCCCTGTAAAAACACTGTGAACAAACTGCCATCGCTACAGTAAATTCACTGGATGGGTAATTGGGGAGTTCATAGTGGACTTGTGTTGGTTTTAGATGTCCAGATATTTAGAACCATATTTGCAATTTAAACATGCACGCTTTGATACCATAAAACAGTGGTTTTCAAATAGGTCCTGGAGTTCCCCCTGCCCTGCTGTTTTTTGTTCCAACTGAGGTCTTAATTGCTTAATTGAATCCTTAATTGAACATTAATGAAGACCTCAGTTGGCACAAAAAACAGCAGGGCAGGGGGAACTCCAGGACCTATTTGAAAACCACTGCCATAAAGCATACAGACATAAGTGGAAACGTGCCATAAGGCTGTAAATTAGGATAATATGAGTCAGTTAGGTGTGGTCCTTTTTTATTCCGCAAAGGTCTCCAGATTAGCCTCGCTAATTAAAGAAATAAAGATCTGTGGGGAAGGTGATGTTATTCATCTGGATTCACTGGTCATGAAAATTGCTTCGTCTGGCTTGAACAAGGTAGCCCTTTGATTTTATGATGCCTCTGCTTTTGACAATGACTGAGTAGCGTAGGACCCACTCCAGGAACCACTCTGTGACCAGCGGCTCCCCAATGCTGTCCTGCACAGCCTCCTGGAATCCGCTTGCAGTCATCAGTTCTACAAAAAAAATAAAAAAATAAAAAATTGTGCCAATACTGCATAGATTGGCTCTTTACCACAGACTACCGCCACAGCTACAGGCCACATTGCACGTCTCAGCCTGCGTCGAGTTATAAATTCACCTTTGGGATCATTGTGGGTCAGCAGCTGGATATCACACTCCTTGGCAAATGCAGTCAGGTCTGGAGGCATCACACAGCAGGAGGCCAGGTTCACCTGATTACTGCTGGGCTTTATCTGAACACAAAGGAGGATACATATTATTGCACAGAATATACATTTCTGCACCTTGAAAAACTGATTTGAATAATCTACAGGTTGGCACATTTCACAACCTGAAAGGCCAATGAAAAAACAAAAATCACCTTTTCTCTGCTGACTGCACTGCATAAAATGATGCAAGCGAGTGATCATTTTACAAGAGACATGATTTGAAGAACCCACCTTTCCACCTAAGCGGTAGATCCTTTCAATGCAAGCCCTGATAAAGACACCAGGAGTATAGTTTCGATAGCCACCTTGGCTCTGGTAAACCTCTGATCGTTACCTGCGCCCACAAGTACAGCTGTTCCAGTAGAGCTTTATCCAGATCGGAGGTGCCGATGGCTGTGACCTTGTGGCTCTGGACCAGGCTTTCCAGCTCCTTCCACAGAGGCTGCAGGTGACCCAGGGCTAGGCCCTCTCCCTCAGGCAGCAGGGGGGGGGCAATGATCACAGAGTCCAGCATGGACACCCCCAGGCCTGAACATGCTGCCAACATCCAATAAAATACAAATCAATCAAGCTCTCCTGTGAACATGGGATGGCATATTTTCAGGAATTCCCTTGTTCCCTGGATTCCCACCAATTGTCACCCAGTAGGTTCCCCCCCCCCCCTCCCCATGTACAATTATACACATTAAAGGACATTTGCCCAAAGATATGCAAATATAAACCATCTGAACAAGAGATCACAAGGTCACTTCCTATGAGGTTTCAAAAATGTTCAGAAACAAGTTTCAATAGCCTCCAAAATGACAGGAACATTTTCACATTTCTAAATTCTTCACAATTGCCCGCCCAGAAAGTAAATTTTGGGATAACGCTCAAATCAAATGCAATAAGACAAATAGATAATTGTATTCTCACTGGACTACTGCAAAGAAAGCTATACTTGTGCATATAGTCATCATACATAACAAATTTCACTGTAAACACTTATGTACATCCTTCAAAGATATAAATTGGACTATACAAAAAAAAAAACTTGCATTTTGTATTACACTAATTCTATACACCTGCTGTTTGATAGCCAAATTACCTAGACTTACCAAATGTTTAAATACCAGAATATACAGACCTGGAAAGTTAATTCTGATCAATTAAGCAAGGTTTGGGTAAATTCAGTCGTTAAGTGTTCCATAAACCGACTTAATTGATCAACAGCTATTAATTGATCAAAATATGTTCCTCATCTTTAGAGAGGGCGGTGGCAAGAGAGATTAGGGCTCTCCAGGATCATTGCACAAACAATGTCTCGGTGTAGCACTTACCCATATCTACAGCATTACGGATAGAGGTGCAGTCTGATCCACTGAGAAAAAGCTTCACTGTAGTCAAAGACAAAACACACACCAGAGCAATCAGTCTCACTAGTTCCATGAAAACCCACTAACATTTGCTACAGTACATTAACACCGACCCACAAGAAAGGCACTATGTAAGCACTTATCACAGTCCAAAAGTACACAGCAACTATAGGTAGTGGACTTTTATTTTTATTTTTTATAAATGGAAACAATGTTCCTCAATAGAGTGCTGGAGCACAACTAAGCAGCCAGGACAGCATGGTTACAATGTAGAAGAGGGTCAACTAGTGTCTGCAACTGCAGGAATGTGGCACCACTACTCCACAAGGATTGTTGCATGGCCTTTGTACCCTCGTTTCTATTTTTTGTCCACTACCTGGAAATACTGTAGATTTTTTCACACACAATACACCATAACATTTGACAAAGCTGATCCCACCCCCCCCCCCCCCCCCAATTGATTTTTTGTATTAATCAATGATCCCCCCCCAGTGTGATAGGTTGTCCCTGTCTGGGCACACCTGTTGGGGAAGAGCGATTGCATTTAATCAGTGCTGACAGCTGCAGCAGTTATCATTTCACACCTCCTAGCGCTCAGCTGCTGCTGCTGCCTGCAGAGCACCCACAACTAGCACTCCCCCCCCCCCCACAAAAGGCAGGGCTCCCTCTGTCCCTCTCCGAGCAGTAGCTCAAACCCTAACAGCCGGACATCTTGCACGCACACGCACACGCACAATAGCAAATGTGTACGTGTATGCAGGTTCTGGTTCTGGTTCTGGTTCCCCCACCCCCCCCTTTTACCTTAGTTTTAGTTTGTAATTGTACTTCGTTATTTTGGAAACCATCATGAAGGCTCCTCTGTGAGGGGGATACGATTTGTTATGGTTTTCGGACGGCACAATAAAGAAGCATGTTTTTCTTTGTCCACCTACAACACCCAAGTATTTAAATCAAACTTCAAAATGTTCTCCATTCTAGGACAACGGGGGGCAAAAGGTACAGGAGTCATCTGTAATGCACCAAGAATGAAAAAACGGTATGCCCTCTTAGCAGCAGATTTAGGGGGTTAATTTCATGGTTTAGTTTTCATTTCAACGCATTAAAAAAAATATATACGTTTGTCAGTCAAGAAACTATAATGTTACCCGAAACCTTCAGTTCCTCCCTTTCTTCAGGTGTAATTGCATCTGTGGCCTGAGTAAAGGTACACTCCAGTGTGTTGGGAAGTTCCTGCAAAATCAAATTGTATTTAAAAAAAAAAAAAAAAAAAAAAATCAGTCTGCATCCAGTAGTTATTGAAAAGTCTCAGGCAACTTTGCAAACAAACTTCAAATACAGGATTATGAAAACTATTTATTGTGTAGTCCAATTACTCATTTAATTAGTTTATAAATACTGATATATCTCTGTAAAAGTGACAAATAGAACAGAAGATTGCACCCAAGGCTGCATTAAAACAGTACTCTTGGTTTTTACAGAAGGTATTTTTGGTCATGTGTGTAAATTCTTTCCAAACCATCTTATCCTTGAGGGGAAAACCAAAAATTAGATATAAAAGCATCAGAGAACATAAAACAAACCCGTTAGAAAACCACCACCACCAAATATTACAAGGTTTCTTTCGAGATATAAAACCCAATTCATTTCCATGATTTACTGCCTTTTCACACCCTCAAGGCAAATTAATTATGAAAGCAACATATTACACCAAATTTGCTGCTAAGGGTGTGCTGGATGGGATTTGTAGATATAATTGGTTGCATGTCTGACCATGGTCATTTATATACAGTTAAAATGAGTACAACTAAAAATCCACTGCACTGGTTTTCTGGACCTGAATCTTATGGGATTTCATCAGCGCAGTGCTCCAATGATCTTTCCCTTTGCGTTTGTCACACTCCTATGCATTGACTGAGCACACTAAATAGACTCGCTGACTGCAGCAGAACTCTGGCAAAGGATGGAGACTTGCACTGTAACACTCCCACAAAACATTCCCCACCACACCATTTTTCCTTTTTCAAAATTGAAGAAAAGACTTGATCAGTATTTCAGCAACTTGAAAGGCTGTGATGCTTTACAAGTTGTTGGGTGACTAAACCCATAGCCTTACAGGTTTCCATTTTTGTTGCTACAAGTAACATACTTGTGTAACATCAATTTTTGCTACATAATCAGATTTACCTAGCCTTATCAAAACATGTCAATTTCACTACCTGCACCAAACATCAACATGTCATGTTTTACCAACTGCACAAAAATGTCTGAAAATATAAGCATCTTGGAACAGAGTAGTCCAACAGGATGTACTTATTACACAAAACAGTGACAATGATATATTTAAAATGTATCCATTTATAAATGTCCATACATTATCTTTCAACAGCGCTTTCTTTACATACGAGTCTGTGCACAGGGCATATGTCTTCTGAATGGAAAAAGTCCATACATTCAAAACTCTGGGTAATTAATTATGGCATGATCCAAGGTGAATTGATTTGAGGAAAATGACCCTTATACAGGTTTGCAATGACATGACGTGCATTTTTTGTGTGTGTACGAAACCATTATTTTCCTAAACATTTTAAATAAATAGATGTATAAAATTATAGGATATCTACCTTATATGGAACCATTTTCATTTTATTTAAATACATTTGTGTTTTGGGGTTCCAAAGCCCCAAAATGTCAGGTGGGGTAAACTGGATGAACATATATGCAGAGAACAGATTTGTAGTGAAAAGGTTATTTTACTCTGCTTAATCAAATAGTTTGGCATAATTGAATGTTAAATTGCTTATAAATTATTAAAAGTTGTGAACCCGTGCTGTTAAATGTATTCTATTTAAAAATAAACTTTAAAATGCATTTCTCCAAATGTCAAATGGCGCAACCCATTTAAAACAAAAAGTATTTTTATGTAATATCACCAAGAAAACTATGAACAGGATATGGCACCACAAAATACCCCAAATGACCCCTATACTGCAGTAATAAGATTTTTTTTTTTTTTTTTTAACTGTTTCTCCCTATAGGAAATTGGATGCTTAAAAACATGTCCGTTTCCATGTAATAAAAGCCCCATAAAATATAGAATTTAAAGGTAAATTTAGTATGTCTTATGTATTTTAGACAAGTTTAATGTATTTCACACAACTGGACACAAATGCATATGAATAATTGTACTATTTTTAAAATTAATATACGGTTGCGGCACCTGACATTTCTTGGGTGGCAAAAATCTGAAATCTTAAAAACAAGAATACAAAAAAACAAATTCTTGTGAAGATAATGCATTTTACATCCATTTTGCTGTGCATTTTTTTCCCCTTCATTTTGAAAACCTTATATCATTGACCCATAAACCATCTTTAAATAAATAAAATAAAAATACTGCATTTATTGATCTTTAGCTTTTTAAAGTTATTGAGGTTTACTTTGGTAAACGTCATATGCATGATCATTGCATCAGCCTTACCTTGTCCAAGGCAGGGGGAAGTTTTGAACACCATTCAGTCAGGGTGGCTCGAATACAGTCCTGCAGCTGACAGGGTGGGGAGGGAGTGCAGAGATTATTGCTTGTATAGGCATTCAAGAGACAACACAAACTCAAAATCAATCATAAATTGGAATGCACATTAAGGGGATACAAGTAAAACCAAATACCTTCAGAATAAGGTAGTTTTAATGCATGTGGTTTGTTTTTACATTGGAATATACAAGACCTTGGGAGGCATTTGTGCCACCTGCTGAACATCATTTAGACATTACAATATTCCCTGGAGGGAAACAGTGGCGCAGTGGTTGGTACTGCTGCCTCACATGCTCCTGGGGGTCGGGTTCGATCCTGTGTGGAATCTGCACAGTCTCCACCCTCAAGAGGACATTCTTCAGCCTACCATCTCATTATAAAGGGCAGACTCTTGCAAGGATGTGAAATTAACTTAAATATCAGCACCAAGGTTAAGAGTTTCACAAAATTCAAAGGACTACCAATGTAATTGGGAAAGCGATCAGCTGGTTATTTTGACAGACAAATGTCAGGAATAAACCAAAACACAGAATCTAAGAAGCTTTTTGTTCAACCAAAACGTCCTGCTGCTACCCAGTGGAAATCAGTTGCCATCAAGTATAAGGTTTTAAATGGAGTTTTGATTTAATGCAGCCCTGAAATTAAATGGATAAACGGTGTACTGCTTGCGGACTAAAATAGTCTGTAATGAAAGCTTGATGTACTTTAGCTAAAACGGTTGGCTTGGCTCACAAATAACAGGAACAAACAATTCTAGAGGAATTTTACAACATACTTGATCCCTTTCAAAGTACACATAAGATATTCAAGTACCAGAGAGGTTTACTTTAGCTACTTTAGCACAGTATAAAGAGACTCCAAGGTATGCAAGTGGCCATGATAACTTATTGCACATATTTCCGCGATTACTTACATACTTTTGTTGAACAAATTGTTCCATCTGCACATTTAAAATGTAGCTGCACTCTCATCGAAATGCGACAGGACAAGAATAAGCAAATCAACGAGGGGGTTTATGCATCTGGAACAATGCAACCTCGAACAAAAGCAAGACATTTGCATGCATGATGGTATATACTTAAATTTGTTCATACATCTTGATCAAGTTTCAAGAACTATATTAAACTATATACAACCATTACAAGAGTTATCGTTACGGTTGTCATTACTCGAGTTTTGTTAAAAGAAATATGTATTAATAAAAGATCTGCCGATTTCACTCTACTAAACAAACGCAAGCAAAATGCTTCAACCAAAACAAGACTATTTTACTACCTACACCAGTGTTACAGAACGAGTGGTTGTAACCAGTAGTAAAGCATTAACTTCTCATTTATACAATACGTCCGGTCTAAAATAGCTCAATACAAAAATGCAATGTCTCAATAGCCTACTATGGAAGGAAAGGAAGAAGAAATAATCAATTTACGCACACAACAGGTGGAAACGTTATGTTAGCACATCTATCCAACAGCCATACGTGCACATCACGGCAGTACAGACCTCGGCCCTTGTAAACACTGCGACACCCCCCACAGGCCGCGTACAATCCCCGCACTTTCTCCCCCTTGATACCCACACATACGCCTTTCATTCCCCCAATTACCACTCCGTCTCTCTGGCTTGTAGCTTGAAAACAGCCCCACCTCCTCACTGGGTGAAGAAGGGCATTTTTTCTTCAGCCGGCTTCTGTTGACCAGGTTCCCGGTGTGGAGATTCAGAGTTGCGGCGTGGTTAAATAGCACTTTGGCATTGTGGTTTTCCATGTGTGTGGATAATGCGCGGACTACAACCTAAACGATACCGGTTTACACACACAGACACACGGACAGCCGCCGTCTGCTCCGCGCTTTATTTAACTGCAATGACTCGGCACCACCTACGCATGTGCGTGAGCAGAGCGGCGAGGTAGACGCGACGAGGCATGCGCTAAACATGCGCTAAACATGCGCTAAACTGTGGCCTGGAGTCTGGCGCGTCCGAAAGGAAGCATTCGAGTACAGCGGACCAGTCCTGTAGCCACATTTCAATAATCGCTGAATCATGCTGAATCTTAGAAAGCCATTACTCGACGTAGGAGGTTTTAATCAGGCGTTTTTGCCACTGATCAACAAAGAAAATGTCCATAATGTCAAAGTGAAAAATATAATATGCAAAATGTTCTAAATGAATTACAAATACAAAACAGAAAAAAATTGAATGCATTAGTAATCACCCCCTTTGCTATGACACACCTGATTGAGCTGTGGTGAAACCAATTGACTTTAGAGGTCCCACAGTTGGTTGGTACAATTCCTAACAAAAACGGCAGCATGAAGATGAAGATCTGGAATAAGGTTTGAAGAACTGCTTTTCTTTCCCTGTGTGTTTGTGTGAACAAGGTCAGTGTCTCATGGTCTCACTGTGCCATAGTTCAACCCTGATACCTAGAAGAACAGGGTCTGATAAGAACCAGTTTTCACCACTCTAAAGGAGTTACAGTCTTCCACGGCTGAGATGAGAGACACTGTGCAGACTGTAACAATAGCCTGGGTGCTTCACAAAAGTGGCCTTTATGGGAGAGTGGCAAAACGAAAGTCATTGTTGAAAAAAAACTCACATAAAATCTTGGCTAGAGTTTGCCAGAAGGGATGTGGGTGACTGAGACCAAGTGGAGGAAGATTCTATGGTCTGATTAAACCAAAATAGAGCTTTTTGTCCTCAACACTAAGCACTACATTCAGCGTAAGCCTAACACCGCACATCATCCCGAGAACACCATCGCTACTGTGAAACATGGTGGTGGCAGCATCATGCTATGGGGATGCTTCTCTATGTCATGGCCTGGAAACCTTGTAAAGATAGACAGCAAAATGGATGCAGCAAAGTACAGAGAAATCCTGGAAGAAAACTTGCTGAAGTCTGCAAGAGACCTGGGACTTGGGAGAAGAATAATCTTTCAGTAGGACAGTGACCCTAAACATACAGCCAAAGCCACACTGGAGTGTCTTAAAAACAAAAAGGTCAATGTCCTGGAGTGGCCCAGTCAAAGCCTGGACCTCAATCCAACTGAGAATATGTGGAAAGAGTTGAACAATTCTGTTCACCTGTCACGGTTACCTCGTGAGAGGACCATTAAGCTAATGGAGAAAGGACCCAATTGCAGAGCTACTACACTGAGTGGACAGAAACCAAGGAGAATCCAATAGCGAGGTCGAGGTCACAGGCAAAAGGTCGAAGTCCAGGAGGTCAATAGAAACAGGTACAGGACAAGGAACCAGGAGAACAAGGCTAGGTGAAGCAGGTAGAGCTGACAACATTTTGCCCAGAGTGAGGGGTTTATAAAGGAGAGCAGGAACTAGGAGGACAGGAGCAGGACAAATAAGAACAAAGGACAGGAGTAGAAGTGCACAAGGGTGAGGAGGAATGTTAATTGATAGAAAGAAATAAGGAAAGCAGTGAAGGGAGCAGGAAAAGGCAAGAGAACATTGGCGGCCTCTAGTGGAGGAAGAGGGTCAGGGCTAGGGAACTGTGACAGCACCAAAGGTCCCCATCCAACTTGATGGAGCTTGAGCAAGAAGAATGGGCAAAAATTGCTGTGTCCAGATGTGTGAAGCTGATAGTGACTTATCGCATAGATTCATGGCTGTAATTGCTGCCAAAGGTGCTTCTACCACATGTTGACCGAAGAGACGATTACTTATGCATTCAAGTATTTTCTGTTTTGTATTTGTAATTAAAAATATAGAAAAATATGCAGATTATATTTTTTCAGTTTGACATTTTCTGTGTTGATCAGTGGCAACACAATGAAATTTGGAAAGTCCAAGCCGCTGATTACTTTTGAGAGCCACTGTAATGAGGAAGAAAAGTCCTTGGCGGATTGACTCTGATAAGGGAAGGGTTTATTTTTGTTTTACTTGTTTGTGAAAGATTGTAGGTTTTAGATTAGTTCTTAGGATTTTAGATTAGAGAGGCCACCGAAAAACATAGTGAAAAGTAGGAGAGGTTTTGATTTCCGGAAGTAAGCGCAATCAATAGCAATAAGGGTTAATAAAATGTTCCCAAATAAATAATGCCTACCTGTTGAACCCTAAATGAAGCCTTGCCACTCGTCATTCAACATGGTGTCAGACATGGAGCTGTCCTCCAAATAATACTCAGAGAAGAAAACAATTCCCAGGCAGTATTTTTTTCTCGACACTTGTTTACATTTGGACATAACCAAACAGAACATGAAATACATACATACATACATACATACATACATACATACATACATACATAAATAAATAAATAAATGGCAGATGGATTCCGAAGACATGGCCCTCTTGTTTTTAATTGTAACATTGCTGAATATTGGAGAGTCAAGAATGATATTTTCATAGCAGCAGCAGACAAGAAAGCTAAAAGCAAGGTAAAACACTTTTTTTTTTTATACTTCTCAAACTTAGAGACTCAGACCCCATCGAACGAGAACGTTCCTTTGTGTATGCCCCGGCAATATTATCAGCAAATGGCAGGGACATCATAACACCTGCTGAACCGATGGAGGATCCAGAATGTCTTAAATGCAAATGTCGTGAGTTGTGCAATCCACAAACAAACATAACAATTGAAGGACACAAGTTTAACACAAAATCAAAAACAAGGGGAAACAATAGAAGCATACACTTTATATTGCACTTATGTTGTAAGTCGCCCTGGATAAGGGCGTCTGCCAATAAATATTATTATAGGTCTTCACCATATCAACAAAAGTACTCAAGTTGCCAAAGATCTGTTAACCTAATTGAATTATTGCATAGTTCAATTGAAAGTGAAGAGTCCTTTCATGTTGATGGCCTTACAGCAGAACCCTACAACCTTGACACAGTGAAATCTAACAAAATGATCCAAGTCTTCAAAATCATGAAGGGCATCGACCACATCAAACCAGAGGAGCTTTTCCAGATCAGCAGGGACACACAGACCCGGGGACACAAATGGAAATTGGGCTACAAGGCATTCAAAATGCAAAACAGGAGACGCTTCTTTACACAGAGAGTAGTCACAATCTGGGACAAACTCCCCAGCAATGTGGTAGATGCTGAAAATTGGGGAACATTTAAAAATAGACTGGATAGGATCCTTGAATCACTTAGTTAGTAATGGACACCAAAGGAGCACGATGGGTCGAATGGCCTCCTCTCGTTTGTAAACTTTCTTATGTTTTTATGTTCTATTATTAGCAGACGCCACTTATCCACCATACAACGGTGCCCGTTTCAGCAGTGGGAGAAGGACTGAGACTCAAAAAAAAAAGTTTTCTGAATGCACACCCCATTGCCGAACCCGGCATGCTTGTGCTGTGACGTGTGCCGCAGTGAGGCGGACTTCGGACCTTGAGTGCGTCATAGTAAGAGGAAGTTTCATAGTCAGCATTGTCCCAGCAACAGCGATTCATGTTTGCCGAACCAAGTTGTCTGAAAAAAGGACTTAAATTGATTTTTTCTTCTGCACAGGTTAATCAAAAGGCGAAATGAAAAAGGTTTGTGTTAAATAAATGTATTTTGCTTAGATACTGCCATCTCTCGTCAAAAAGCAATAGTAGCCTAAGAGAGCCAGAGTGACAGAGAGAAAGCAGTGAAGGTTAACGGGCTGTGAATTGCGAGAAATTGCCTTACGTAGAAAGCAATGTGTTGCTAAGAAACACGTTGAATATTGTTTAGATTCGACTAGTGTAGACTATAGGTTATGGAAAATAATTTTGTATATTAAATTTAATAACGATCAAACATAATATTTCGCTATTGTAAACAAACATGGCGACCATCGCTTCCTGCATCTTAAACAAAAAAGTATTTGATGTGTTGGAGATTTGCTTCGAATAATAATTTACGAAAAATACATCGGGATTGTCATTATATATGCTATTATATGCTTCTATCAATTGTTTATTTTGTATTGAACTTATTAATGTGTTAATACTATAGCTAAGAAAGTAAGAGGCTGCGAGCGTGTTGTTGCTCTAAGTGTTTAATGGTTTCACAGGACAACTCGGTGTAGCAATTAAAACAATCAGAGAAGCGCGTTTAAAGCTTAATTACCAAAAACCAACTCCGCCGGGACTCGAACCCGGAACCTTTGAATCCCTTCAATCCTCTAGAAGTCCAATGCGCTATCCATTGCGCCACGGAGCCACCTGTTGGACATTTAAACCCGTTAGGTGTTAAATATAACACTAATAATTTAATTATTTTGTATACACAGAATATAATATAGAACATATTAAATCAAATGAAAGCGGTCGAAATTCCATTGAAATACTGAGCAATAAAACAACTGATGTTGTCTCTGACAACAATAATACAAATCAGATCCATTCTAGAGTTGGACTTGAAACCGAAGCTGCAATTGCGACACTTGATGTGGCAACAACTAACATATCAGATAATTACTGAAAAGTCTTACAAAACGCATAATAGTAGCATCTTACTTTGTATTACAAATACATGAAAAGTAAGGGGTAAAAGACCGCCACCCTAGGTGCACCACCATTAGGAGGAATCAGTGAAAATATTAATCCATATAAATGCATATTTTATATATAATCGCTTAATATAATAATATGTATTTAATTTTTCCAGAAAAGTGAGGTCCACCTTCTGCAAAAAGACAATTGTCTCGAGTTTGCCTGTGCATGACTTGCATTTAGTTTAATTTTGCCCGGGCTTTGTCCCTTGGACCTTTTATACTAGTAATAAATACAACCTATAAACAAATGGCAAGAGGCCACCTTCTCCCTGGACAAGCCATGCTGCAAGGTGGAGGACTGCATGTCAGCAATAGGCTGAAATATGAATCTGATTGCAGTAGCAAAACCAAAAGCAGTCGGCAAGGGGAGCTCCTCGCCCAGGTCTGCTTTAGTTCTAAGTACAGCCCCGAAACCATACATAGCACCCACAGCATCTCTTGAGAAACACAACTAGATTTTCTTTTACAACGTTTATTTGGAAATTCACTCAAAGTCTTTGTAATTAAGTAAATAAAAAGTCATTTTTAAATCGTGCATGACATGTTGGTGTCTTCATTTATTATTTCCTGTTCTATCTAAATGTTAAGGAAGACGAATAAAAAAATCAAGTTTTTGAAGTTTATAATAAAATATAGGCAAACAAGAACAAATAATAATTGAAATATGAGTGTTAATACCTCAAACTCCTTAATACCTTGATTACCATACCGTTGTGGCCTTTTGAAGTAGGCTACTACGTTCAACAACTGGGATTTCACAGAATGCACTTTGAGGTTTTTATCCCCTTAATGCTTTTAAAGGAAATTAATATGCATACATTGCAAGACAAAATGATGGCTTTGGTTTTTTCAAAGAATCAGTAAATGCTGATTCAGCTTTGTTGTATCCAAGGGGCATGCACTTATTACTGAGATTAAAACTCTGCGACTTTCATGTTAGCTATTCTAAAGGCAATATATAAAATAGCATAATATAATAATAATAATAATAATATAGCAATATAGTTTTGTGATTAACAAATAAACAAAAAAGTTAGTCGTTTTATAGGTTTGTAACAAACTTTTACGATGTTATGATGTTTTAGATGTGCTTTTTGTTTTTTGTTTTTTACTAGCACTATAAACCTTGACCGATATGCACTTTATTGGTTATTGTAACAAACTAGCTTTGAACAAAGCACCAGCACTAACAAGACAATTTGATGTGTTTGAGAATAGGCACAGAGTATCAATGTCCCTCTATGATCTGACCAGTCACACACACATTACTTTCAGGGGATGCTTAAAATAAACTATGACCAAAACACTCCAGTTACTGAGTTCAAGTATTTCAGCACATCAACTGCAGTTCATATTTGGCATTATTTTGGAATTCAGTATGAACTTGCTTTCCTATAACCTATATCAAATGTTCCTAATTGCAGAAATACACAACATACAATAATGTTTACTATTTGTTTAAGTGTACAATAATAAAGTATTCTGTAGACCTATTATTTTGGCACCGACAAGAGCAAGTGACGTTACAAGCAAGTTAGAGACAGTTTGATGAGTGCATAGGCCTGCAGGAGAAGCTGTTTTTATGTAAATTTGCAGAAAGTTGATCCTATTCTATAGATGATATGACGATATGTACTTTTATCAATTTGATCTTCAAGACTATAAAATAATTTAACATCGAAAGAATGCAGCAAAACCAACAAGAACATGAATGTGGCATTGAAGTAAATAAGGATTAATCAATAATTCTGTAGTATTTCGGGAAGTCATTTTCACTGGAAATAATTACAGAGCTGTGAAGTGCCCGAATCTGTAGGACGTGAGTCACTAATGTAGGTGTTTGCTGTTGCCTGAGATCAGAAGAAAAGCTCATGTATTTCCAAGAAACCAGTTTGGGTAAGTTGCATAACTTATATAATTAAATGCGATATATATGAAAGAATGGTGGGGATTACATATAAAATGAGTGTACAAAACATTAGGAACACCTTTCCATGAAACAGACAGTTATGATCCAGAATCCAGGTGAAAGTTATGATCCCATTTATGCAATCTGTTAAATCCACTTCAATCAGTGTAGATGAAGGGGAGGAGACAGGTTAAAGAAGGGTTTTTAGGCCTTGCCACAGTTGGGACATGGTTTGTGTATGTGTGCAATTTAGAGGGTAAATGGGCAACACAAAATATTTAAGGACCTTTGAACGTGAACTATTCTATCCTAACCTTTGTTCTTTTTCAAATGTCCCATGTAAACTGATACTTTCTATTGTGTCTTTACCATCCATACTGATATACCGTTCCAATACAATATCATAGTTGGTTGCACACAAGGAGATACCAGCCTCAGATTCTCTATGGACAATGGATTTCTATACAAAACTCTTATGCGTGAGCAAACAGGTCTCTCACTGTCTTACATATGTACCCTGAGTAAAGTCAATTAGACAATGATTCCATGCAAAGCCACATTATAGTTTTCCCAGTGAAAATCATTATTATTTATAATTAAAAGCCAACTCACAAAGACAGACTTTGCTGACTTTTTACCCATTTGCTCACCTGACATGATGTATCACCTGAAAGAAAAGGAGCAAGCGGAATAGCCGACAACGATAACTCTGCAATAGTGACATGTTATTGTAAAGGGTATGCAGTTTCTCCCTGTTGTAATAAAATCTAAAATAAATAAAAATGGCCAACAGAATAATAGTCGTCTTGATTGGATCTCTCCCCTGGAGTTTTAACACACTTGTCAGAACTAATATTTTGGGGTCATATTTTTATCTGCATGAATACATGGTTATAGCCCCTTTGATGTAGTCCACTGCCTTTCTGGTTGATGTGATAACAGACTTCTTTTGGAGCCACAGATCCTGGGTTTCTATAGGACTCAGTGGATTAGACGAAATTGCACAATGAGCCATTGGCTCGCTTTTGCAGGTTGTATAAGGGACGTTGGAGCTTCCCAGGAGAATTGCAGAACTGGGGTGTTATCCTAGTGTTTGTACACTGCTTTATATAAATATGTATTTTGGAAATGCTTTGAAATGTGAAAAAGTGCTCTGCAAGATGAAGATTGATGGATTGACTTCGACGTTGTTTTTTTATGTGCCAAGAGTCGTCTGCATTGCTAATAAATTACAGTGCAAAAGATTCCAGGAAATAGAAAGTGGTGAGCTTTGGTTAACTGTCATAAATCTTGGGCTTAAAAATGTAAGAATTGTTATTTGAATAATTTACAGTTCATTATCATTTATCCTTAGCATGAAATCTTGGAAAAGGAAACAAATTAACAAAATAAATTTAATGTAACCCAAAGGAATTCCATACATCTAGCCTATCAGTATTTCAAATTATGATTTGCCTTAATCAATTTGCAAAATCATCATCATAATTCTGGTTGATTGTGGTTATCTTTGGTTCTAATTAAGACTCAGTTGGGTGCCAGTGCACAAAATTGATTTTTATATTGAATTATTTCCCAGAAGAAATTCTGTACCAAACTTTTACATAAAAAGCAAGATGGGACTTTGTATTAGGATCTCTTCAGGAGAGCTGCTGGTGTAAGAGGTTAGCCAGCTAAACCAAGACCCAAGTACTCAGGGAATCCAAGAAAACCTTGATCTCTTTTCTCACAGCCATGCATCACACAGTGAAGTGGATACAATAAAATAGTCCACTATGTGACAATAGACAATATTCCCACAGATCATTGTTTTAATTTGATTACTGATTATTGTTCAACTATTTAAAATCTTTTACAAACTTTCTCCACAGTCGTAGAATGAGTTGCCATTATAATTAGAACAGTCATATTTAAAACATATATATATACACACATACATTCATATACTAAATATATTTTAAAATACACTAGATACAGCACTGGAAAAAAAGACTGATTTCTGAACTTGAAGTGGTCTCTTAATTTTTTCCAGAGCTGTTTAAAATGTTAAAAAGTCAATTTAATAATCTGTTATATATTTGATCTTCCAATTTATGTTTTATTTATGGATAACTTAATCATACAAGTGACATATGCACATCACTGTTGGAGCACAAGACTGGAACTTTGGTTTGATCATTTGGGGCATTAGATTGAGTCTGTGATTGATCACAAGAGTTTCTGATTGAAAGAAAAATCAGATAAACTAAAATCTCTTTAATCAGTACATCCAGAGGAGGCTGTCTAAATCAGAAAAGGTTTGTATCACCATGGCTTCTCTACACTCAGGGAGGGGGGGCTAAGGAGCACATTAAGTTCTGTCACAATACAAGTTTTTCTCTTTGTTCATCCAGCCAGGATGACCTTTTTGTGACATTAATTTATCATCAGATTAATTTCTCGTCTTTCACAGTATTGTTCCCTCACCTGGTGTTCAGGCCGCTCTCGATTTTCAGTCTGCTGGGCTCTTCCCCTTTAAAGCTGCACAGGGACTGGTAACAGAGCTGTGGGGCAGGTGAGTGTGGGTGATAAACGATGTCTGCACTGGAGAGAAAGAACAGCCTCATTCACTGCAGATGGCAGATGAATACCACCCCCAAAAAAAAAAGAGCAGCAGGCACTGGAGACAATGCCTGCATATTGTGCTCCATAGCTTTCCGTGTGATTACGTTTGGTGGTCTGACCAAAACCTTTTCACTACGTTACATCACTTAAATGTAATTGAACTGTATCTGTATGGGACTGCAGCTTGTGGGAATGTACTCAGTGAGAAATAGAGACGTTTATATTTTTGCTCAATCATATACTATTACTTGTTATAGCTCTGAAACCATAGGTCAGTGAAGATGATTACAGCACTGTTCAAGAGGGGCAAAAGAAAAGGTTCTTTGCTGGGTAATTTATTATGCCATGTCATTTGGTTCATGAAATTAATTATTTTTAAAAGTTATAAAATACAGTGCCCTGCAGATATATTCATACCCATTATAAACTGTAACAAAAATAAATGAAATGCGCAATTGTTTTTAAAATAGCGTCTGCTAAGAAAAAAAAAATTATAACAATAATAATAATAAAATTAAGGAAAATATGCACAATTTTAATGATGGAGTAACATCAATGGTTTTTATTGGAATTCAAGAAATTAAAAACACAGTGATAACATTTATTCACACCTGTATGTATTGCTAAATTAAATCCTGCAAAAATAATCCTGCGTCAAATTTTCTGTTTTTTAAATTTTCTGGAAGTTAATGGAAAGCCTCTGGAACATTTATAGAAGCTTCCAAAGGTCTCCTGTTTCCATTGGGTATAAAGGGAGGTTGCACACAGAAGCAGTCCATTAGTAGCCTTGATTGGTATGGTCAAAATCAGAGAGCTATTAGAAAATTGTAGGCAAAGGCATTGACCTACAAAAGTTGGGTAGTGATGATAAATACATTCTGAATAAAGAAAGAGCTGAACATACCAGTTTTCACTATAGTGTTTAATCATCAGGAACATCAAGGCTACTGAAACAGTTGCTGCCTTGCCAGAAAGAGGATGCACAAAAATATTTATACTATATCTAGGTGCCTTTCTAGATTTGAGAATTGAGGGAAACATGGATTCAAGCATATAACAGGACATTTTGACCAAAAACCTGATTCCCTCTACTAAGAAGCTGAAGCTTGGTTAAAAATGGATGCATGCTTGGATCATTATCATTCTGGAATGTTCAATTCTACAAGGAAATGGTTAGGTGGACACAAAAACAACATTCTCACATGGCAATTGAAATATTCAGACCTAAATACAATTTGATTTAATAATAATATTTTATTTATAGAGCAGAGCGCTGTTCATTTTATACAGAAATTACAAAGCTCTGTACATCAGCAACAATTTCAATTAATAATAAACTAAATATAGAATAGACAGAAGAAACCACTACAACATTTAAACAAAAGCCAGCTGGTAAAAATGAGTCTTTAGCCCAGACTTAAAGGCAGTGATGGTTCTGGACATGCAAAGAAGGAGAGGAAGCGTTCCACAGCTGGGAGCTGAGATAGCAGAATGGAACAAAATTAAGTATTTGATTATTGGACCGAAGTAGATGGTGAGACGGTGGGACTTAGAAGCTCACTAAGATATTGAGGACCAGTGACATAAAGTGCTTTAAAGACTAACACAATTAAGTAATCAACCTAGATTAGCCCAAATGGGATAACTCTTCCCCCGCTCTCACAGGAGAAAATACCAACACCGTCAGGAATTATTTTGCCTGGGGCCCCCACATACTCTAGAATCGCCACTGCATATGAATGCTCCTTAAGAATTTAAAACCAGCTGCTTTGATCAAACCCAGCTGAGACCTTCTCAAGAGGCAGTGTGGGTACACCTGGGTAAAGTTGATTTTCTTTAGTGCATTGTGAAATTACTTATTGTCTGTGATAGCTACATTTTCTTTATCATCTCAGGAAACCAATGGGGGAACTACAAAGAGAAAATGTTGTTCTATATGATTACAGTAAAATAAACATTACTGCAAGGGGATGTTTTTTGGGGTAAAAAGCAAGGAAGGTTAAAAAACCTAGACCCCATCCCCCATATCAAACTGTTTTGAATAATCATTGTGCAACTACATACAGTGAGGGAAAAAAGTATTTGATCCCCTGCTGATTTTGTACGTTTGACCACTGACAAAAAAATGATCAGTCTATAATTTTAATGGTAGGTGTATTTTAACGGTAGGTGTATTTTAACAGTGAGAGACAGATTAACAACAAACAAATCCAGAAAAATGCATTTCATAAAACTTATAAATTGATTTGCATGTTAATGAGGGAAATAAGTATTTGATACCCTATCAATCAGCAAGATTTCTGGCTCCCAGGTGTCTTTTATACAGGTAACGAGCTGAGACTCTCTTAAAGGGAGTGCTCCTAATCTCAGCTCGTTACCTGTATAAAAGACACCTGTCCACAGAAGCAATCAATCAATCAGATTCCAAACTCTCCACCATGGCCAAGACCAAAGAGCTGTCCAAGGATGTCAGGGACAAGATTGTAGACCTACACAAGGCTGGAATGGAATACAAGACCATCGCCAAGCAGCTTGGTGAGAAGGTGACAACAGTTGGTGCGATTATTCGCAAATGGAAGAAACACAAAATAACTGTCAGTCTCCCTCGGTCTGGGGCTCCATGCAAGATCTCACCTCGTGGAGTTTCAATGATCATGAGAACGGTGAGGAATCAGCCCAGAACTACACGGGAGGATCTTGTTAATGATCTCAAGGAAGACTGAAATCCTGCAGCGCCCGCAAGGTCCCCCTGCTTGAGAAAGCACATGTACAGGCCCGTCTGAAGTTTGTCAATGAACATCTGAATGATTCAGAGGAGAACTGGGTGAAAGTGTTGTGGTCAGATGAGACCAAAATTGAGCTCTTTGGCATCAACTCAACTCGCCGTGTTTGGAGGAGGAGGAATGACCCCAAGAACACCATCCCCACCGTCAAACATGGAGGTGCAAACATTATGCTTTGGGGGTTTTTTTCTGCTAAGGGGACAGGACAACTGCACCGCATCAAAGGGACGATGGACGGGGCCATGTAGCGTCAAATCTTGGGTGAGAACCTCCTTCCCTCAGCCAGGGCATTGAAAATGGGTCGTGGATGGGTATTCCAGCATGACAATGACCCAAAACACACAGCCAAGGCAACAAAGGAGTGGCTCAAGAAGAAGCACATTAAGGTCCTGGAGTGGCCTAGCCAGTCTCCAGACCTTAATCCCATAGAAAATCTGTGGAGGGAGCTGAAGGTTCGAGTTGCCAAACGTCAGCCTCAAAACCTTAATGACTTGGAGAGGATCTGCAAAGAGGAGTGGGACAAAATCCCTCCTGAGATGTGTGCAAACCTGGTGGCCAACTACAAGAAACGTCTGACCTCTGTGATTGCCAACAAGGGTTTTGCCACCAAGTAAGTCGAAGGGGTCAAATACTTATTTCCCTCATTAACATGCAAATCAATTTATACCTTTTTTGAAATGCGTTTTTTCTGGATTTGATTGTGTTATTCTGTCTCTCACTGTTAAAATACACCTACCATTAAAATTATAGACTGATCATTTCTTTGTCAGTGGGCAAACGTACAAAATCAGCAGGGGATCAAATACTTTTTTCCCTCACTGTATTACAAACTTTGGGAGACAGGTGTGATTTATTTTAAAATATGAGCCAGTGCTTCTGTGCTGAAAAATTATACTATTCGAATGCATGATTTAGAAGGGAATATAGGGACAAACATTATTAATAAATACAAGCCCAGAATTGACAAACCCCGGTATAGTGAAAGTTCTTCCAAGACCTCAAACACCTACAGATGGCATTTTCAGTCTTTCCAAGCTTGTCAGGGCAGGTGTGGCTTAGGGCCGCAGTACACACCAAGGTAGATTGCAAGCCTGAAGCCAAAACCTCAGTCTACCTGAATGAACAGGAAAAGAAGCATTTAACAGGCTCTTTGCATAGTGCTATTTCAAACAGCAGAATAAATTGGATATCACTGAGAGGTCACAAATAGACATCCCTTGAGGGAATAGGTGTGGCTGTCTGCGGGAGAGAGTGCTGTAAACTACATTTTAATTGGCAGCAACTGAAGTCATTATGAAAAGATATACCTAAGACAAAATGTAAGATTTGACAGTGACAAAACTAACTGGTAAGAACAAAAACAACCATGTAATCCTTTGATTTGCTTGAACAATGATTTAAGGGAAGTACAGGTGAAGGCAATGGGAAAACAATTCAGCAGTAGGCTTACTTATCCTGATATTATATAATATAATGTCCAGAAAATATATATTTTTTTCAATATTTATTTTTCCGTATTGTCTAAATCAGTGTTTTTAAGCACAGCCTGATTTTTCTGTGTAGCTGTTGGTCCTGGAGCAACATAGCCTGGACATAATCCTAATAACCCTTAACCAGCTCTGTAATGTTTTTCCAGGAATAATAGCAACACAACAAAATCGAGTGCTAAGTGATTGTAAAAGGCAGTAAGTGTGGTCCATCTCTCAGTTTTATTTTAAATGTAAATCTATTTTTAAGACACAGTTGAAGTAAACTTCTCCTGAATGACATTACTGTTGTGTTGACATTAGTGACATTGGTGTAGTGTTGGCAAATGACCTATAACATAAATGAAGAAGAAGATGACAAAGGAGAAGATGAAAGGTCTGAAATGAGAAAAGGCCTCTTGGCCCATCTGGCTCTTTTGATTGAAAATATATTTAAGCAATATGTCTGACACTTAGGCTGTCACTTAGATAAAGAACTATTGACAATACATGTGGGATATGTTTTCATTGTGAACTGTTGGCTACTTGCCCTGTCAGTGGAAAAAAAAACAGCCTATTGTAGCTATATTCTATTTTTAAAGTTGCTGTAATAAATCAGGAGAAAAAAAATCCAGCTTCTTGTTCTTGTAATATTTGTCATCTGTAGAGACATGTATTTACAGGTTCTCAGGGAGTATCTATGTTTGTGGTATTTACAGCTAATGTGGATGAACATTTTCCTCATGTTTTTAATCCATCCAAATGGTATACCTAAAAAACAAGCAACCCAGCCATTCATTTGATGGTGGTTTAAGAAGAATACCAGTGTCTTTTTTGCAGATTAAAAGTAGTCATATTATTGCAATATGCCTCTGTTGCTGAATACTGTAGCTTCCTGTTTTAAAGTCCTAGCACAAATGCAAGATAGTAGGCCTAATGAAGGAGAACAAAGAGAAAAATCACTCTCTTCAACAGATTTATCTGATAGCCAATGACTATGGAATTTCAAAGGCAGAAATTCAGTGTAAGCAATTTTTAACTGTTCAGAGCATGACTGACTGTTTACTTGTTGATCCATGTAGAGTCATGCAGATCTTTGCTTTATCTGATTTACACGAATGATGGGGATAGGTAATGCCTATTGTTGGCATACTCTCCTACAGTAAAAAGCACTGTAATAAAGTTATTTATTTGTTTGTTATTTATGTGTGTATTATTAGCATATGAAGGAGAACAAACATGAGAAAAATGTGTCTGAAAACAATACATAGAATTAAGAATCAAATACATGAATAGAATCAAATATGAAGAAATTGCTATTAAACAAGAACTGTACTGCTGGCACAGGACATTCACAAGGAAAAAACATTTCATTTGGCCCAGATACAAGTATGTTTCATAGCTGTTACTTACTGGAGATGGGACCCTCCCAGGCAGTCTATCTATCTCTCCCCATTGTGCACAGTCAGAACTCATCTGAGTTTGGCTGGCACAAAGAGATTGCTTGCAAAACTGGAAATCCCCAATCAACTACAGTTTGTGTGGAATGAAACCTCTAATTAGTCTTGTATATATTATGTTCTGTAGCGCAATCATTAGGAGATAAATCAGATTTTTGGAAAATGCTTTTAAAAAGAGAAAAAAACACATTATTGTGCAGGTAGTTAGAAAGAGACTTGAGTACTGTGCTCCAGGCTTGCATGAATGACTGATTAGGGACTAGTTGACAACTTGTGAATCAATCATTTTTTTAACCTGCATTAATTGGAGGCCCAAGAAGAATCCATACAGTGTTAATCACAGGCAACATGTACATCTGATATGTCTGGTAATCATCATTAGCCAAATGCAGAAGTACAAATGTGTAGTGCTACTTTGTATCATACTATTATTTTCTAAGATGGAGTGAGCAGAGTGAAAACCAGATTGCAGAGTGTCGAGAAGTGAGTGGTTAGATAGAAACGAACCGAGCTGACGGTGAACTTAGAGAGTAGAAGGGAGACAAGACAAAAGTTCTGAAGAGAGGTAGGGTCGAGAGTGCAGAATCAGGCTTGTTTGAAGGCAGAGGGGAAACAGACAGAGAGGAGTAAAGTATTGAGGAGGGTGGTGATGAAGGGCAGTAGAGCAGGATCAGTCACTTGAAGGAGGTGAGTAGGGTGGGGGTCCAGGGGGCAAGAGAAAAGGACAGAGTGAATCAAGAGAGGAGGTAAGAGAGAAGAAAAAGATGGAAGTAGCACAGTCAACAGAGAGATGAGAGGAGGAGGTACGCGAGTGAGAGGATACAGGGGGAGAGAGCGCATTGTCCTGATGCAAATTGAAACAATCTATCATCTATCACAGACTCTTTATAAGAAAAAAAAAAGTTTTGTGTAATATTTTATTCATCAGTTGGCCTAAGGTAAAAGTTCTGGCATAATACAAACAAACAGAAAAAGTTAAATAATGAAAACAAAAAACTAGAGTGACATCAGGATGTGAGGGTTGGCCAACAAACCAATCTTTCAACCAATACAATAAAATTGTACCTTCTAAACTGCATTTCTGTAAAGCAGTGCATTAACATTAGCAAAACAGTATCAGTAAGCAAGAAAGAGTAAGACATACTTGCACATATACAAAAAAGGGAATACAGTAAAACAATTTAAAACATAGGATGGTAAAATAACTTATTTTAGGAAAAAGAGAGGTTATGGCAAATACATAAGTAAATATCTTGAAAGTAAAGTATATTGAGGATGCATTGGATTGTTTTCCTTCCACCCTTTAGTGTGTGTGTGTGTGTGCTGGGGGGGTTATTGTGGGAGGAGGGAGCAGATAAATTGATCATAATCTCCTCCATAGCACATTCCAGAAACTAGCCTCAGAGTCTACCCAGGTACGATGTCATATCCCATGTTATATAAGAACATTAGAACATAAGTAAGTTTACAATCGAGAGGAGGCCATTCGTGCTCATTTGGTGTCTATTAATAACTAAGTGATCTAAGGACCGCATATGTTATAATATGGGAGGTTGCACCAGACTTGCAGTAGTTAAAACCACAGAACATTCTGATTCCTTCCGTAGAAGAGAATTAAGTGGGTGCTCTCTGTCTCCCACTCCTGTAAAACAAATATGTGTCTCAAACAACGGCATTCTTGTTGTAGATTTCAGAAGGCCTATTGTGTCACTTTTCATAGGCACTCCCTTGCACATGAACAAAACCATCTAGCCTTGGTTTTCACCATTGTGTGGGCATATTTTGTCATCAGCTAAAGTTACAACCACTCTGTCTCACAAGTTAGCATCTGTAATTGCACTCACACAGCATTGGAAAACAACGCTGGCAGGTGTCGTGGGAATTAATCATTGTGAGCAATTGTCCGGCAGGGGAGATCAAAGAGAAAATCAGTTATATAAAAAGCACAGGATGGAACATATCTTTATAAAAATGGGTTGTTACAATGAACTTCACTGTTAACCTCCAATTGTTTAATTTTATTTACTTATTTATGCTTTTTTGATTCTCAGAACACACTTGAGTGCAGTCACCTAATCATCTTCAGATGCAAAGTTAAGACACAGATGTATGTATCTCAAAACATTATGGAGAAGGACAAGTCATAGAGTAACAGTAATGGAAGCCAAGGAACCTAAAAAAAGCGTGCCTTTGAGAGGATCAGTAACTCATTTGGTCTTTATCCAAGGTCACTTTGCAAGTCTTCCAAGACATCAATATAGTGAATATCCTGTATAAGCCTTAAAATATTACACAAGTAAGAAGGGTCCTGATATTCGCAGGCAGCTGGTCCTAGCACTGGGGAATGAGGACTGAGGAGTGAGTGAGGCCATTCATAGGGGCATGACAATTTGATACTGTGGAGGAGAATTAAGAGAACGGAGAGGGAGAAGAGTGGTGAGCAGAATACTGAGTCTTAATACATGACCTGTTGATCTGCCGTCAACCTTCTACTTCCTATCATTGAGCGTTAAAACTGCAGTGTCCTAACACCTTTTGACATCTCCTTGAGACAGCACTGTTTGACCAGGTCTAACAATGTGAAGGTGTCATCCTGCCTGTGTTTCTCTTCTCTTGTCCCTTAGCGGTCAAATGAGCAATAGTTCTGTACAGTGTCTATCCACCTTTCCTTACCTCTTTAAGCTGTACCTATTTATCTCATACTTGCGGACCATTCTACTGTTCTCTTATGCCTTAATTATATTTACTCTAATGTGTAGCTGATGTTATTCCCTTCTAATATTGGGTATCATTCTGTTAGTGAGTGTTCAGCCATGCAAATCACCGTAGATAAAGGCATCTGCTAAATAACAAATTCATTAATTTGAAAAATACCTTGATGAACAACTGCATATATACAAACCCGACTCCATGTTGGGAGAACTCACCCAGTACAAGCTTCTTAAGGGTCCTATAAATCAGGAAACATTCTGATAGTCAGAACACCAGCCTCTGCAATGAAAAATGTGTTATTGCTTAATTTACATGATGATCACATTTGTAGAAGTAATCTAAAGTATCCACAACATTCCTTGAATATAATGTTTGATTAAACAAAGGAAATGGAGTTCTTAGAGAAGTAAAATAAAAAGGGTAGCCCAAGGCCACCTCATCCCTCCCAAAAGCTTGAAACAATAGCCAATAATACAGCCTAGTTTTTCTTGTGGGAAAACAAGTGTAATTTTCTAGTGCTTGTAGCCTTGCGCATAACATTGCCTGTTAGGGAGAAAGAAGAATAAAGGTCAGAAGGTGTGATGATAAGTGCAGATATTCAGATAAGTTTCCCATTGTTTAATTGCTGCAAAAGCACATGTCTCTATGACATAAAGGGTTTGCATCCAGTTGTGGTTTTATTTAGTCTACACTGGCAGTAATTCTCCAGTGAACCCACTGGTGTGTGGACAGTAGAATTGGTTGTTTTCTGTTGCTAATTTCCCATAATTCTCCATGCTGTGACAAGCTGAGTCTGTTTCTTCCTGTCATCTCAGGGAAGAGCTATCCAGCTAACCAAACAACATGGTAGTAACATTGCAATACAATGAATATAGGAAAAATATTAGATTCAGAGGATGTATAATTATAATTACACAAAATGTGGTATATTACACAATGAACTTTACATACCAATGAATATGTAGTGTACACCCTTCTATAATTGCTATAACTGGTTGGCAAAGCGCATGCTCAGGAATACCTTCTCTAACTGTTTCAAGTGCATTTGTGTTTGTTTAGGCAAGATTGCCATGAGTGGAAATAAATCTGGGAGAGGAACAATAGGAAGTACATATGGACTTGGAAAACAAGTCCAGTAAGTAGGTCCTGGTGTAATTGTTTATTAAATACTGTTGTGCTTGAACCAAGGATACCATCTAGAAATTATTGTGTTTGATTATTTGCTGTCTCTAAAGAAATAGTAACTTTTAGAAAAAGGGATACACTCCTTGATGTGTCTATAGGAAAAATGCAGTCTTCTTAATTGACCCTTTCATCGCTAAACTTTTGCCTGTACTTGTCTAGGCTTCAAACCCTTGGGGCACCTGATAAATCAACCTGAAAGTCTGTTACTTTCAGTTCTGTTTATTATTATTGTTTTTTATTATAAACAAGCTTGAAAGGATTAGTCCAAGGGAACGAGGTGAGATATGGCCTCGATTGCAGATCCATTGACCTTGCTTGTAAAATAAATAAATAAATGCACTGTCTTGTTTGACATATCCCAGCTGCAGCAGCAGGTTGCCAGTAGCATGAGAGGAATGCGTGGATCAACATGCAGCATTCCTTTCAGAGCGTAGTGCTCTGCTCCTGACAGAGCGAGGGGGAGGCGTGCGCAGGGTCTGACCAGTCCCGGCTGCTCCAAGGCCAGCCCCCCTGCTGTGATTGGTGACCAGCGCCAGCCTCAAGGTGTGTCCTCTACTACTGCGGCTGCTACAACACTTTCCCTTGACCGTCAGTCGGTGAGGGGGAAGAACACAAACCCAGGGTGTCAGATGGGCTCAGGAATGTTTATTTCTTTAACTTGGACTTGATTATTTTATTTCATGAAGAGGGGCATATTGGCTTGCCTGAGAGGAACATAAAAAGTAATTTTTGTTTGTAACTGACAGGGTAAGTACTCTGTATTTTCTACTTTATCTTTTGAAGTTCTAGATTATTTCTTGATTTATTTTTGTTTGTTTGTTTGTTTGTTTGCAACTCAAATTGGCATTGCCATTTATAACTGCCTGTATCTGTGCAAATTCACCCTTGGAATCCTATATGCTTTTTCTTTGGTATGATTTGGCTTGTTGATATCCTAGTTTCACTATGTTTCACAAACCTATCTTCAAATATGATACTGATATATGTGTGTGGGGGGTCTGCATCAATAAAGTGACAGAAATATTAGTGATGTATAATAGTATTATTAGGAAAAAATGAACAGTCATACAAAACATATTTAAAAAACAAATCAAATTATTTTAACTAGATCAACTGCAAAACATCTTTCCTATACCATCAGCTGCACTCATCTGAGCACCAGATCCTTGCCTTGATGGGACTGTAAACCTGTGTATCCCTGAAACACATCTGCCAATTAGATATATTAAGTACCAATATCACAATCAGCTTGTACCTTACCAGACTTCCCAAGGAGCAATTTCATTTTCCACAATTTGTACTTTTGCTCACAGCATATATTCATTATCATTGTCACATACATTACTATATATACTTATGTTGTGGTTAGTCATTAATTAGGATAACCAGTTGGCTTTTATTTGCTGCCAGTTGAATTGTTAAAAGCATGGAGTCTGGGTTAGTAGTAGGTAGTATGTACATCCACTTAGGAACAGATTCTGTTTGCCGTGAACACTCACTAGACACCATTAATTAACATAACATAAGTAGTTTAGTGTCTGTTAATGTAACTCCTGGAGGATACATTAGGTACAGTGCTTACTATTGACTAACAATTATTCCTTAACTTATGTATGCATTCATGTATTTATAACCATGTTATTAACAGTTAAGAAATACAAGTTTTCCCATAAAATAAACATAATCATATTGTATTCATGTTTCAATATAACAGTGCTAAAAAGGTTGTTTTATTTTGAAGCTTTAAATGCAACAGTGCAAAAGCCTGAAAAAAGTTTTTGATATCTCTGATTTTCAGTGCTTCAAAAATGCAACAAACTGTGTTCTTCTTGAGCAACTAGAACCTGGGCAGTGCTTCTCTACCTTCAGTGCGCTGCGTGGTCAGAGAATATTTTTATTTATTTCTTCTCAATCGTTTGGTATTGATATGAAAGTGTAAGTAGACCTACTTCTATTGAAAACACAGAAATTTGAAGATTATTCATACTATGCATTTTTTTGTCACATGTTCCGATTTCTACCCAGCTCTGCTGCAGTCATTAGGCACTAGTCAGTTAGGCACATTTAAACATGAATGCAAGTATTTGGATGGTAAAACCGTAACTGAATCCCCTATGGTTTCACAGTTCACTGTGATACTCTGCAACTGAACATCAACCAAGAACGTCATGCCTGAAGCTTTCAGTGGAGCAAAGGTTTTGCACCAAGGATTTGTGACTAGAAAAAGAGCACATATTAATTAATAAGCGGCTTAAACACTGCCCAGTCTGTTTCATCTTTTAAAATCCGCAGCTAAGATGTAAAATATTACTATTGCTACAACTATTACTACTACTAATAACAATAATAATGGTCAGCTCTTTTCAGATACTGATCCAAAATATTTATTTCTCACTGTAAGAGCCTATTTTGTAATGACATAGAAATATGCATGTTTTGCAAAGCTCATTTTGTAATTATTTCAGACCATCCACATTTTTCTGTACAGCAGCAACTCCCCAGATTCAATATTAAAACAAACAAACAAATATTGAGACTGGGCCTCCAATCCCAGTAGTCTAATCTAATAAATCCTGTGTAAATAAAGCTAGCATACTGACATCTACTAAGGAAGTAATTGTTTTTCACTGCAACAAAGTCTTCTGAAAACAAAACAAAAGTAGGTCAGTATATCATCATTGATATTTAAACATGAATATTCAAAATTAGCCATTATTTTAAAGGAGGAACAGGAGAGAAAGGAGAAAGAACAGTAAAACATTAATGTAGTTACAAATTAGTTAAGGAATATTGAACACAATACCTTCAGAAAGAATGTATATTGTATTGAAAAGGTAAATACAGTTTTTAAATACAGCTTGTTAAGTAACCGCTATAACTGTAATCAATCTTAAATGTTAGCCTCAAATAATTAAATTGGTGTTTTAGTTTCTGCTACAAGTTGGCTGTCAGAAAGATGGGATACATCTAGCAGGTGTAATGTACGAGCTGCTGTTAACTAATTGATTCACACCAATTACAGACACTAATGTACCTCTACATTTTGAATTCTCTGTATTTGTTCCATTAACAAATCAATAGAACATGTTAAGTATAAATCAGGACTACTGGAGGGGAAAGTAGGTAGCTTTAAATGGTTATTCTTTGGATTGTGACAACTGCTCACATTGCAGGAACACAGGGATAACCCTTGGGAACTCTTTCAATAATGGAAAGCAATGCACTGCCATTGTTTGCAAGCCCAGGTTAATAATAATGCAATGGCCATTTCGGGTCTGTGAGCAGCACCAGTGCCAAGAGCAATTATTATTTAGCCCCTACTGGATATGCCATTTCAAAGGGAAAAAAGGCATATCCATAGCCCATCTTTTTCATCCAAAGGTAAATATGACTTTGCCTGGTGGAGAGGAAGCCATTAGGCCTAGGCCTTAAGCCATGGACCCCCAACATCCTAGAGGAGTTTTAGTTTGTCTTGTGCTTAATTGTTTACTTTTACTTTTTTTATCACAATGTTGTGTTGTTGTTTTAATCTGAGAAGCACTCTGCAGAGGGCACTATACCAAATATAAGTTCATTGATTGATTGACAAGAACACAAAGAAAGATAACTTATGAAGAGGACCATCTTGCTTGTTTGATCGCTAGTAATGGACAGTTGCTCTCAAAAGTATTCACCCCCCTTGGACTTTATAGCTGTACAGATATAAAGGAGTGATACTAGATTATATACACAGAGAATAATAGCGGTTTGCCACATTTATATGAAAATGGTGAGATCAGGAAATATTGAAAGAAATTGGTGGAAGAAATCACATAAAGATGAGCATACAGTGGCTCTCAAAAGTATTCACCCCCCTTGGACTTTGCACATTGCATTGTGTTACAACATGAAATCAGAATGAATTTAATCAGGAGTTCTGATCAACATAGAAAATGTCCCTAAAGTCAAAGTGAAAAATATAATCTGCAAATTGTTCTAAATTAATTACAAATACAAAACAGAAAAGTCCAAGGGGGGTGAATACTTTTGAGAGCCACTGTATTCATCATGGGATCACATGATCTCATCCAGCTCAGTTATTGAATCTTCCCAGGGAATGTGCTTCAATGGGGCTGGAGAGGTCGTTCCAGACTCCCACAACCCTCCGTGCCTCCTGTTTTCGGGACTAAAAACACATCCTATTAATTTCCACTTGTGTCCTTGAGGCCTTGTTTATATGTTAACCCCAAAGGATACGAGGACACAAGTGGAAACAGAGAGGATGTGTTTAGGAAATAAAATGTTATCTTTACTGTCTTCCTCGATTACAGGAGAAGAAAAAGAAATCCACTGAAAATCTGTAAAATGTAGGATAGGGTATAATAGTCTTTAGATTGTGTAAAGACTTTCAATCATTCATATGGAAATTTAGCATTAATGTATTTTATTAATAATGGATTGTGTTTGAAATGTTACAATATAGGCCTATAGACTGACATGGTTTTACACATTTTTCAGGTTAACTAAACATTAAGACACCGTCCATTACGTTATATACCTGGAAGCATTCATGGCAGTCTGTGTTCTAGCTGGAGCGCTAAATGTTTTTTCATCTCAATACATTTGGTGTGCAACCTATAAAGAATTTGCTGCCTTGAGAGATCTTCTTAATGTGAAGTTAATAAGTTAATTGGACCGATGCAAGAGCCAGGATTAAGCCCTCCAATATAGTTGGAGAACCCTAGGCTAAAAGGTTAAAGAAAGGATATTTACAGGAGGATTTAAAGAAGGGAGAAGAGAAGAAGCTGGTTGCATGGGTCAATTCATTCATATCTGAATGCTTGGTCTGGTCACTTAATCCTAACAGACATTGCCAAATGCACCATGGGAAGAAAGGGTACTTGCTATAAAATAAGTTATTCACAGGCTTTTTCACATATGCCCTGTGGTCTTATAGCACTGACTGTACTGGGTGACCTTTTGAGAATCTTTCTCCTATTGTCTGCCAGATTTTGAAAAGGATAATGATCGAATGAGAGAGGGGGGGTGACAACATCCCTTTATTCTTTTCAAAATGAGACCGAAAATCAAAAACACAACGATGGGTCGAATGGCCTCCTCTTGTTTGTAAACTTTCTTATGTACCACCTACACTTGTTCAAGTTGTGTCTTGCTAGCTTCCTGAAAATGGCCTGGTGGTTTTGTTAGTAAGGTCTTTCATTTCTGTGGTGTCTCACTACACTGCACCTCTGAAGAGAACAAAAGCGTTTGTGGCCTAAATCTTGTGGTGCTACCGATTTGAGAATTTGGTGGGGGTGCCTATGTAGAGGAATGTTTTAATTGCTATCTTTTTCTAAGGAAGGTGGAGGGGGGAAAGATAAGGGGGCACAGATGATTCAACTGCAAAGGAATTCAGAAAAAGACAAGCCCCTCTTTTTCAACAAACACAGTCAAATTGCAACATTTTGACACTGTCTGAAACAATTGAGTCACCCCTACCAGTGAGGCTAGTGATTCTATACTGATTGGTGGGTTTCCGCTCTCTCACCCCTCTTCACGCTTCACACTTATCCTACGATACACCCACTGTCAAAGCCAACACACTGAATGCCCTCAGCCCAACTTTAACATCACTTGCAGGATTGCTGCAGTTAGAGTTGGTAACAATCTAAGACCCTATTTATGTGAATGAGTGCATTAAGGTGTGATTGAGTTACCTAGGGCACAAGGTACAGACATATTTCAGTGAAGCAATGAGAGGCATAAGTCCTTACTAGATTCTCAGGGATGAATGTTTATATGGTTCTATTGTATCATCACTAGTTTCAATTGTTGCAAAGGCTATACAGGCGAAGTTGATATTTTAAACTTGCATTAGTCAAGAAAGGAACCAGAAAAAATGATGTTTTAAACTGATTTGGAAATCCGTTATTGCTCCATTCTCCGTGCGTACATACAGTATATACATGTGTGTGCATAATGGAATGTGATCTTTGTACACCAGGAGCTTTCTTAATTACTTGTTTACAGCCTACTGAAAAGAAGCTGTCAGTTTTCAGAGCAGTTGCTTCATTTATATGAGATATAGAGGCACCAGGTAGGGAAGTTACATTAAACCTGACTGTGAAAATTCCAGGACTACTGACAAAATGTCAAGAAAAGATGAGTCAAGTACTAGCAGGGTAACACAGAAAGGTACACAGGGAATGATTCAGTGTGGCTTCTACAAGGGCACAAAACCACCTCCCTTGAGTGAGCAAAGTTCAAGTTTTAACTGGATGCAAGATGAAAAAAACAAACAGAAGTGCCTGTACGTGCCTCATATTTTTCACACTGCAAGCCCAGAATATCCACAGCACAGATATTACACCAATAGGAGGTTTCGATATGGCTACCAACCTGGACCTGCAGGCAACTGAGAAGCCATAGGGAGTCACTACTGTGTGAGAACCAAGGATCACCCAGCAAATTTCTACTCACCGCACCCCAACAGAGATCAGCCAGTCTCATCAGCCTGACTCCAAGCTAGAATTGACAATATCAGAGCCATGATTGGAGACCAGCCGGATCCAGACTATATTTATCCTACTCTCTGGGTGAAGGGCTTTTACTGGATATGCCAGTCAGAAACCCATGGAACACACTTTTTTTCTATAGTGCAGGGTTGACCAACACTTTTCCTGGAAGGCCACAATGCTGCAGGTTTGGCCACTACTGCTATATTGCAGAGAATAATCGGCTCTGATGTCTTTCACAGAAATGTCAAATGTACAAACATGGAAACCTGAAAGGGTATAAGTACACATGTATTGTGGCAGCAGTATCCTTTACTGAGCACTAGTCTTATTCCATAAATATTGAATTCTGATTTAATCAGGGTAGCTGGTCCTTGAACATGTCATATTATTTCTCCTGGCACACGTGTGCAGTTTTGTACTTACCCTTGACCTCCTCGGAGATGAAGAGCAGCCCAAGTGCTTTTAGCTTATTGATCCTGTCAAGCATGCCTCAGATCATTCTAACAAGCAAGGAGGAGAGACATTTTTCATTCTAAATCAATTTGGATGGGTTCCCGATATATTCCACCAGGTAAAAGCTTCCTCTCTGGGCATAGGTGAAGCCCTGTAGTCCAGACAGCTCTGATTCCAAGCTGTACCATTGCCATCTAAATATGAAATGCCACGTAATCCAAAGCATTACTGCAAGTAGTTTGGCAGTATGTTACAGAGGTTGCATTTTGAAAATTGTAAGGGCAGAAAGGATTTTTTTGGGGGTCAAACTCTAATTTTAATAAAATAAAACTACATTAAGAAGGAATTCTGGGCTGTGGTTGAAAGGTGCTACATCGCTGTAAGCTATGACTAAGTTTAGTTTAGCTGTAACTATAATGACGTTGTTTCTCTTTTCTTTTAAGATTAGATACAGTGCATCCGGAAAGTATTCACAGCGCTTCACTTTTTCCACATTTTGTTATGTTACAGCCTTATTCCAAAATTGATTAAATTCATTATTTTCCTCAAAATTCTACAAATAATACCCCATAATGACAACGTGAAAGAAGTTTGTTTGAAATCTTTGCAGATTTATTAAAAATAAAAAACAAAAAAAAGCACATGTACATAAGTATTCACAGCCTTTGCTCAATACTTTGTTGAAGCACCTTTGGCACCAATTACAGCCTCAAGTCTTTTTGACTATGATGCTACAAGCTTGGCACACCTATTTCTGGCCAGTTTCTCCCATTCTTCTTTGCAGGACCTCTCAAGCTCCATCAGGTTGGATGGGGAGCGTCGGTACACAGCCATTTTCAGATCTCTCCAGCGATGTTCAATCGGGTTCAAGTCTGGGCTCTGGCTGGGCCACTCAAGGTCATTCACAGAGTTGTCCTGTAGCCACTCCTTTGTGATCTTGGCTGTGTGCTTAGGGTCATTGTCCTGTTATTATTATTATTATTATTATTATTATTATTATTATTATTATTATTATTATTATTATTATTATTATTATTGTTATTATTATTATTATTATTGGAAGATGAACCTTCGCCCCAGACTGAGGTCCAGAGCACTCTGGAGCAGGTTTTCATCAAGGATGTCTCTGTACGTTGCTGCATTCATCTTTCCCTCGATCCTGACTAGTCTCCCAGTTCCTGCCGCTGAAAAACATCCCCACAGGCCCTTCTCCCCTGATCGCTCAGTTTGGCTGGGCGGCCAGCTCTAGGAAGAGTCCTGGTGGTTCCAAACTTCTTCTTCCATTTACGGATGATGGATTTCAAACAAACTTCTTTCACGTTGTCATTATGGGGTATTGTTTGTAGAATTTTGAGGAAAATAATTAATTTAATCCATTTTGGAATAAGGCTGTAACATAACAAAATGTGGATAAAGTGAAGCGCTGTGAATACTTTCCAGATGCACTGCAACTATGAGAGTAATCTGTGGTCTGATGATCTGACATTTGGAAATGTTCTTGACTTCATTCATAGCTGTAAAACAGCCATTCCCACAATGCCGCACATCATCAATGTGCGCTGAACAAAGCCCGAGAGCGCCTGTCATGCGTTGTGAGGTTGTCAGCACATAAGCACCTCTCAAAGCCACAGAGTGGGCACTTATGCAATAGCTCAAAGGTAGATTACCTCAGATATTCCATTCAATGCCATCCATGGCCAGGTTCCTAGTTATGGTTAGTCATCAAAATGCATTCAAAACACAGCTTCACAAGCATATATTTAATCATCGGTGTAGATTTGTATCCGGTTGTCATTGCAGAACGGATCCTATAGTGATCTGCAATGCAGGGTTTCAGTGTTTGTTACATTTTTGTACTTGAAAGTCTAAAGTTTCAGAAACATGTAAATGAAGAGTGTGTCACAGATCATTGATTTGCAATTGAAAGTCCAGTTGTGGTTCCTTAAATAAAAGTAGGAGAGCATTTATTTCTAATTGGTTGCTAGGAGATAAATTAGCTTGTGGGAAAATAGAATAATTCCAGTTGTAGTATTTAGTCTACTTATTATCAAACAATTGAATCGAATGTCTGCCCTATCAGAGCGAATGTTTGTCCTCACAAATCAGATCTAATATGTTTCAACCCCAGATCGTCATCCTCAACAACATTTGTGTTTTTGTTTTCTCCCAGTCTTACCCAATGTGATGTATAAAATGTAAAGCCTTCCCTTCCCTGAAGAGGATATTATAAATGTCAATATAATTTGCTTTTTCAGCTAAATTAAGTATTTGTTTAATTTGTCAGACACTTTCAAATCTATAAGGGGATGTTAGTATGATGTTTGCAATTAAACAGGGTCAGAGTAACACGCTTCTTCAGTATAAGACATTGTATGTCAACTGATTTAGTAAAAATGTCATCTTGCATCTCACTCTTGGATGAGAATCAGCACATTGTTAGTAAAATTTACTCAATAGAATAGTCCGTCATTTGAGCAGTCAATCTTATTCGTTTCTGTGTATTGACTGTTTGGGACTGAAGGAAATAGCATACCTTTCCAATTAGACCATGTTCTGCAAAAATCACATACAGTCCTTTCAAAAGATGATAACTAAGTACAATAGTGCTTACACATATTTATTATTATTATTATTATTATTATTATTATTATTATTATTATTATTATTATTATTATTATTATATTTCTTACCAGACGCCCTTATCCAGGGTGACTTACAATTGTTAGGCTACATAAAAATATCACATTATTACATATTTATGATACCTTGCATGTATTACCCGTACATATTAGTGTGTTTGGTCCATAGATGGATAGGAAAACAATATGGTATAGGTAGTATCAAGTTGATATTTACACATGAGGGAGTCTTAATATTGATCTAAATTTGGATAGCATTTAATTTTTGGATCTTATATTCCTGAGACATTAACAAAGAGCGTAACACAAAAAGCTCTTTTGGCGGACAGCATTGCATATTCTGATCATCTTAGAGTGAATTACTTCAATTAGGACTATTATATAATGTATACTTTGTTTTTTTTGTATAATCTTCTATTAAAATATGTATATTTTGTGGCAACTGTGACAACTGTAAATTGCCTTGGGTAAGGGTGTCTGTTTACAATGCATAAAACAAATAAATAAAAATAATAATTGTTATTTCTATTGTTTTTGTTATTTTTTCATTAAATGTTTAAAATATATACATATTTTTATAGATTGTTCATCTTGTAAAACTTGCTATGTTTTAAAACCTCCCAATAGTTAATGCAACTGTTTGTATCCAGGCTTTTGTAGTTGGAATTACCTTTGTAACTCTGAACAACTGGGACTGGAGGATTTTGTGTAATCGCTGCAATTAAACTCATAATGGGTGCACGGGGGTTCTTCTGAAACCTCACTTAATACTGCTGGAAAACAGCGGCTGCTGGAAGGATTATCCTGTAATTACAGTACTGAGTGTATACAAGCTGTCAGTGATCAGCAGGGAAGTGCCAGTCTCACTGTATTCTGCAAAAACAGGTGCTCTGAGGAAAATGACACATTGCAAAATTCAGCTGCAAGGTGATTTTATTTGTATGTATTTATTGTAGCCAGTTCCCTCACTACTAGGAGTCGTCTTAAGCTGATAATGTGATAATGCTTTCAAATTTGTTGTTACCATCAGCCTATATCGATCCACTGTTGGATGAAGGCCTTCCCAAGATGTTTCCACTTGTTCCAATATGGCCTCTTCTAGGTCAAGCTATCAAAGCTTCTGATCTCATCTTCCCATCTTCTATGTGGTGTTCTTCTTGGTCTTGTATATCTCATATCCTTTTGTGTTACATTAAGAACTATTCCTTCTGCTTTAATCCACATTCCTTCTACAACATTTCTTTGCTGTCTTCTTTCCCATATGGTTGGCATTTATCCATGTGTGATTTACAGTCAGCATTAAATTCTGGAGTTGAACCCAGTGTTTTGAATATCCTTACTTCTTTCAAGAAAGTTGTGAGCTGGTTGAATAAAACACAGTTTCTTTGAGCAGCAGGCATTTTTAGGATGGAAGTGGGTAATGTAATGTAGTTGTCAGGCCAGAATATGCCTGAGGCTGGGGTGAGCATCCCACTGAGAAATTATTGTTCCTTAAAGGGTTTGGGGGTGACCTCTGGGACCCACTGGTCTGTGGGGTATTCCTCGTTTGTGCGTTAAACTATCAAGTGTTGATAAAGAAGGCTACAGGTCAGCGACAGAAAGACTACATGAATTTTCCTTAAGATAACAACATTGATGTAATGTCTCACTGATAGATATATAAGCACATGGAAATCGGTGATTAGCCTATATTTCTGTTGTAATGTTTAATAGCCGTTTCCCCCGAAGTTTTGTTTTGTAGGACACATACAGCCTCTCGTAGAAGATGCTTATCATTTATCAGAATCTGCTGAATAATTACTGCTTTCAAGACATTTGACTTTATTCACACACAAAACATGCCCACCCACCCTGTGAGCAACAGCTTCTGTATTTCAGGAATTTCTGAGAGATCTGGACAAACTGGCTGAATGCATCAGTGTGATTACATTTGATGTCAATGGAAATGTCTGTGAATATTACATAGGAATGCATTTTTTATACATATTTATATATAGACACTGTTTGGTGTAGTTTTTTGTTTGTTTTTTCTTATCTAGACTGATTTGTGATGGATTCCTAATCCCCTTTCCCTGTGGAAGTTTGTAATTGCTGTGTCCAGTAGCTGATTTCTGTATTACCTGAAAAGGGCGAGCCATGGAGGATAAGGTGACTAATTACATCTGAAATTCTCCTGATAACCCCTTGGCATAGAAGGGAAGATAACAACAAGCTGCCTAGAAATGTCAGCATGTTCTGACCCTTTTTATCACAGGTTTACCTCACAAGCTCAACAGTGTAATTACGTGGGTCGACTCCACTGACATACACTACCACATTCTGCATTTACTTTTAGAATTTAGCTCTTCCTCCTTAAGTTCTCATTTGAGGAGTCCTTCACATGGGATTTGAGCTCTGCCATGGCCGCATGCAGATACTCTCGCATTGGAGTCTCTCCAAGGCCGTGTAAATGTCCCTCTGTGTGCTCTTAATCAGATTAAAGCGGGCAAGACCGAGAGGACAATGCACATGCGGCAGCTCTTAATGAAATTGAATGCTGTGGACGTGCGGTTATGTTGTGGGATGATAACAATGGAGCCGAGAGCTGATCAATTCACTGTATCTCATGACCTGCCATCGCAAAGCCCAAGACGTCCTTTGATTGTCAACAGACAGAGTTCCAGCATAATGTTTAGCATGTGGCTCAGGGCTAGAAGAATCCATATCTTAGTTCTCAAAGAAGTGATTACAGATAAAGTTGGGAGAGGTCACTTTGCAACCCCCCCACCACCCAACTTCATTGATTTCCCAGCATGTCTTTATTCAGCCAATCCTTACAACCCCCACACTGTACTCTTAACAGGAAGGCCCTCGTTCCTGGAGTACTGCATTCTTAAAGAGATAAAAGCTCATGGGATTAATTTTGGTCAGATGGTGAGGGCCACATACTAATGCATCTCATTTAAAGCATAATCTGTCTGAAAGGACAAATTAATTAAAAATACTTTACTTATAAGCAGAAGTAAAATGCTTATTTCCACTGCTCTGTTTTACATCTTGACCAAATTGCACATTGTTAATGAAACTCATCAAGCTGAAAATCTTCTGGTGTTATAGATTACATTTAATTGATTGGTGTGTCTGCTCCAACAGTGAATGGTCTCTGCTGTATTAAAAGCAGAATTAAAAATAATACATCCAATTCTTTTTTTTACTTAAAAATTAGCTGCTGTGTTTGCTGTCTTGCAAAATGATTTCCTGCAAAATTTAAAATCAAGATGCACCCTGCAATTTTTCAGAAGCAATGCAGACAATTTTTAAGCAGTACATTTCATGAGCAACTACTGAGTACTACTACTGAGACCCATTATTCTTTCCCCCATGATGTCAATTTGCTGTTTACTCTATTAGCGCTAGTATGTGTGATGTAGTTCTGTTAACGTTCATCTTAAAAACATGAATCTTATTTCATTGTGTCTTTAGGATTTAAATTGGAAGATGTTTTTTTAGCTACAAACTGGTTTAAGTGTTAGTTTTGTGTGATTTTATTTTTTTATGATAATAAAGTTTGAAAACAACAGGAACAACGACAAAAACCTGCATGTGTGGTGCAAAAAAGGCAGAAGAGCTACTTTCTAATGATTCTTTGAGCAAACAGAAGGAGGAAGTGCCTATCTGGTCAATGAAGAGAGACCTGAAGAGCAGTGCTGGATACAATGGGGTTTATGTCGCATTGACATGCATTGCAGGAATTAATTTTACTCCATTTATACCATTCAGCTGATTGCAGCACTTCTATTTATGAACTGTAAACACAGGTGGCCCAACTTAAATGAAAGAGTCAGACCTCACAGCAGCATTGTTCCCAGCTGACTTGACAATGTGCAATGCATATTGCAGCTCTGGTGTCACTTTTATGGGCCCTTGTTTGGAAAAGGCTATAATACATAATAGTAAGAGGAAAGAGGCTTTTCATAGGGACTGTGCCAGATGTTTGCATTATCAAAACAAGGGAAATGTGAATGAGGCCACTCATTTTTCAGAAACAGGATGACAACTGTGATTCAGCCAGCTGTGTTGGGGTAGCCTGGTATCCAAGCATATACTATAATGAATATAGCACGTAATGCAAAGCAAATTTCCATTAACGTCCACTGATAATGTGCTTAACATTGTAAGATAAACCGTGACAAAGCCATTTAGATTGCAGTGCAATGAGGCATATTGTGACATCAACAGGAATTGTTTTTTTTTAAGATTTCTTAATGCTAAGCCTTTTGCATCAGATGAACAAACATTCTAAAACTGTATATACGATATAGCAGCAATATATTCAACAAATATATCTAGTTCTTTGTTTATTCTTGCAAAGCCAAATAGATTCCATTTGGAATGCACCCAAAACTCACAGAAAGCCAATTGCAGTATATGGCCACAGACAAATGAAACTGTTATAAAGAAGAGAGTGACAGTATTTTCTAAGTATTTATTTGTATTCTCTGTAATCCAATATGCCTGAATAAAGTCTTCAGAGCCACTGAATAATGGGTCACTGGGTCTTAAAAAATCCATTGGGAGAATCATATCCATAGGTTTGTTTCTGTTGAACTCGGAAGCTTACGAGACAAGCAGCACATGACAGCTTACAAATTAGCCATTAAAAAATGGCCGGATGAGGTTTATACTATACAAACTTAAATTACAGTTTGGCTCAAAAATCAGCTGGATAATAGTTAACTCAATTTAAAATGAAACTTGTGAGTTTCAAGTACTGATATTAATGTTGCTGATGCATTTCCAAGCCAGATATGTTAAGTAGCTACTGTTTATTTGCAAGCAATGCACAAATGTATATTGTGGATTTTCTTTCTTTCCCTTATGACCTATGCCTAATACACAGAGTATGGTTACTTAATGTAAAACACAGAGTTTCATTTCTGTTTATGTATAATTCAACAACAAATTAAAAATGATAACATATATGTTAAATTGGTAAACACAGTAGCAATAACTGAATACTTGAGTGTAAAAGCATTACATTCACTTTGTTACAGGCTTGTAGCAGGTAGCAATACTGTATTAGTATTTGTCTTGGGGGATTTATTCAAGTGCTCTTTAGTTCAAATCAATTCCAGGGAAGTAAACAGTGTGACACACACGAGCTGCAGTAATAAAACTGGTAAACCTTCAGCATCCCCCATCCCAACAGCTTTTCTTTAGGTTAAATGCTAAATTTCTTGCTAAAAAGTGATATGGAACTATTTCATTCTATTATAAAGAATACACAGGTAAGGAAAAAAAAAGGCATAGTTACTACCTGAAATTGTATGTGAGATGTGTGGTTGTTGTTTTTTCATAATTATTTTGAAAAACTAAAAACTGTGAATAAAGGTGCCCATGCCACCTTTAAACAATATTACTGACATTAAAGTAACAAGCTGAGATCTTTGTCTGACTTAGATCTGAATGTATTTATTTATTTATTTATTTTATTTGGATGGTTACTGTACATGTACAAGCTTTGACCTTCATTTCTACTGATCACTACTGTATTTTCTGAAAAATATAGAGCTGTGCATACTGAGAGTTAATCAGAACTAAAACAGTGTCATGTAAACCAATTTTTTTACAAATGTAGCAATAATGGTCCAATGTTCTACTACTTTTAGAAAGCAATGTTGGCAGAAGGGATACATGCATGTTCAAATAATAGGAAAGAAGGAAGTTAAATTGTATGTGAAAAAAAGACATGTCTCAGGAGAATAAATGTGAAACTGAAAAGTCTAAAATTTGTTTTTTAAATCACTTTTTTAAGAATTGAGCCCTAGATGAGCCTAAAAAGGTCAGAAAATAATTCCACCCTAGAAACGTTATCAGTTTCAGATGAATGTTTTCCAATATTTGTCAGTTTTTAAAAATGCAATCTGTTAAACTTACCGATTTCCTTAATTTTTTTTCTAGTTGTTAGCAAAGGTGGAGGGAACAGAGGCTGCACCATGAAACACCTTCCCATCCCCAAATGGTTACACCAGTTGGGCCTCCCAGAATACTGCAAGCTGTTTGATGATGCATATGATGGAGTGGAGGTACTTTGATTCAAATGGATATAGTGACAGTGTTTGAACGGTTATTATCTAACACAAGGGTCTCCAGCCTGGATCCTACATACATTGAATAATCAGCAAAGTGCACTTTTTAAACCTCATCATAGATTCCACAATATTCATCACAATTAAATCATCCATTTATAAAGACCCTGAACCATTTAATAAATTCAGTCATAAAAATATTATTTTGGTAATGATATGTATGCAATGTTCCCTTAATTCATCCTTAATTAAATCTTAACTTTGGGTACTTGCTGAATTAACCAATATCCAACACCTGTTCCCTGTCTTGATAAAGTAGTGATTAAGATGTGATCTAGAAAATGAACTGGTTCTGAAAACCAGGAATGGATGGCACTGATTTACAGTATATTTTATATACATTTGCATAATGAGATATTCCAAAGTGAAGCATAACAGAAATGATGTTTCAGAAAACACATTCAGATACTTGTGCAAACAACTCCTGAGTCTGTCCAAGTGCCCTATAATTTACAATTGTGGGATTCCATTTTCCGAATACAGTGGCTTTTGGAAAAAATTAACTCGTGCCATGTAAACATAGTGAATGTCATTCTATGCCCCTCCCACACCAACAGTGGAATAATCACTCTTTGCAACATAATACACTACATTATTGTGGACTGCAGCACAATACACGATATCACCAACAGTATTGGGATACCAGCCAAATACCAAAAGACAATGTACTTAACAGAGATGTAGACCCACCCTTAGCTTTAGTCTCTTTCAGCTCTTGAAATATGGCGAGAGATGTACTGTTGCCATTCCAGTTAATCCCGTAGGTGTTCTACGGGATTGAGGTGAGGATTCTGGGTCAAACAGATTAAAAGTGACTGCATTTCTTAGCAGACTAATAAATGTAGTCATAGAGAGATTACATATTTTCAGTGCTGCTACTGCATGTGACAAGGAAGTTATGCTGGTACAAGCAAAGGCTCTTGGTATTGTACTATGGATACATCAATCAAGAGGTTTCAATGGGGAAATGTGTCAAACTACTAATAATGAATTTATGAGGTGTGTCCCTTTAAGAAAAGCCAGGTTAGGTTTTTTCTTGGTATATTTCCATTCTCTCCTCAGGTCTGTCTGCAGGTGTCTGAAAGGAGCATTGGCTAGTGGGGGAGGGGAAGTGTATTGGTTGTGTGAACAGAGTGGGTTTTGTTGGCTGCTCTGATTTACTTGAATAAGCTGTGGTAAAAGTTAATAACATGTATATAACATAGTTCTTTCTCAGTTGACATGAGACATAATATCAATATCTTTATAAAGACATGTTTGCTGAAGCTTCATCCATTTGGAAGATCACTTTGGATTACAAAAACATTTGTTTTGTTATGGCTTTGGCCGATTGGTTTGGAGTACTACTTGGCTTACATACTGCACCCTTGTAAGATATGCCCATTTCTGCCATTTTTGTGGATCTCTGTATTTTGGTTGTTGATAGACTCATTCATCTTGGAGGAGCTCAGGCAATTGGGACTGCATTGAACTTTCTGGGTATAAACCCCTTTTCACTAGTACCACAGGTGCAGCCCAGGGAGACCCAGAAAGTTGAATTTTTCCTTGGTTCAGGATATCCCGCACTTCTTTATCCACAATCTCACATTCCACTATTCCAGTGTTGATTGTACAACATATCAAAGTACATACTGGCATTCATGCACAGAACTACTTGATGGAAGCTTGTTTAATTTCACTTCGTAATAAAGTGTGCTTGGATTCAAAATGTGCTAAAAAAAAATAATAATCAAGAAATCAATATAAACAGCAGTATTGTCCAATCACTACCTCCTTTCACCACATTGACCTTTTTCATAATTAAAGTTATGAAACATTTAGATATGCAGCATTAAGCCCATGTCTAGGGGGATTTAGATCAGCAGCTTAACATGTTTTATTAGTTTGACAGAAAATAAGAGCATACTTTTTTTTCTCTGGGTGATGTAATACATCTCCAGACTTGGAGGCCCAAACTCTTGTGGGTTTTTAGGTCTCTCATCATCAGAATTGTATATAGTGGGAAATGCCTGTTAAACTCTTCTAAATAAGCCAATAATTAGTAGAATTCAGTAGTTAAGAGCTATGGTTAAAAGCAAAACACAACCTCCAATCAGAGTTTGAACCCCTTCAATAGTAGGAGTCAGTTCTGAGACATTTTTATTGGCAGTGAATCACAGGCAAGCTTTACTATAACCCTAACAGAAACATTTGGAGGTTACCCTGGTTGTTCTTTACACATTCAAATGAATCAACCACGGAAGATGATCACAGTAGGGTCGTTACCATTCCATCACACTTTTGTTCCACTTTTGCACACATAAGAATCAATGTCTCTGGCAGGTGATGTCCTTCTTTATTTTATATGGAGTTTTAAACTGAAGTTCAGAAGGAGGACAACCCCAATCTCACACCTGAATTCATCCTTACCAAGCATAAATATCCTGTATGAAATTTAGTTTCCCAGCATTCATTGCTTTCCATCTGTCCTTTCACCCCAAACACAGCTCCTTGGCTTATTCAACCTAGCAGAGGGGTTTCGATAGCCTTGTCCTCATAGATGGTACTCATTCCCTTAGTCAAGTTTGTATAGACCAAAATAAACTCTATTTACCTTCCCCTACATATATATATATATATTAGTCATGTCAGCACTTCTGAATGGGCTTTGTTGGCATTTGTTAATGGTTAACAACAAATTTAAAATAAAAAAAGCTGTAAAATACATTTTGGAAGAGGTTGCGTTCCAATGCCTCGTCCATATGGCCAGGTCATTGTTCTATTGAAGGGGTCCAGACAAAGAGATGGATTGAGAGACAGGTGCACCACAGCAGTGTCAGTGTCTCTCTCCTGCTTCTTTGTCTTTGAGAAGACATCATCGTTGTTCAGCCTCCGTGGGATTGTCCCCATTCATATCCACTACATTCAACAGATCTACTGGGAGAGACCGACAACAGATTTGTATTCTCGAAAGCGATCTGGGCTTCATTACTGAATTCTAAGTATATCGCTTTAAATAATCTACCTCTCTGGATGTATTTTGCTAAATGAACTGTAGTATCAATGGATGTCCAATACTAGACAACAAAAAACACAGCAAAATCGAGTGTGGAAGACGAGTATGTCTCAGTGAATACACTGCATGAACTACTCGATCAGCAAAAAGTGTTCTATAAAGATCCATTGATCTTCAGGAAAAAACTTTACAACAATTATACAATACTAACAAATGAGTCGATGATTTTGTATAAGACATTGTTGAGCACAAGCAGAGTCTGGAGTTTACACAAGCCCAGGTGGAAGATCAAAAAAGACTTACAATGAGTTGGCAATAAAGTGCAAAGACGCATGCATGGACATTAATACTGTGTGTGAGTCAGTACTATCACTGAATGGGAACGTAGATTACCTTGAGGGTTAATCAAAATAGAATAACATAATAGTAGATGGCATTCCCGAGTCACCATGTGAGAGCTGGGAGAAATCCCAGGACAAGGTCCATGAGATGCTTGCAGTAAACTACGGATGGAGGAGAAGAAGATCGAGGTGGAGCATGTTCACCGGACGGGTGACAAACTGGGAGACAGACCCAGGTCGATAGTGGTGAAATTCCTGTGATGGAAGGACAAGATGGCCGTTCTGGAGAGAGGCCATAAACTAAAAAGAACGAGCACTTTCCTCAATGAGGACTATATTGAGGCCGTACGCTGGAAGTGAAAATAACTCATCCCAGCCATGAAAGCTGAAAGAGCAAAAAGTAACATTGTGTATATCCAATATGATTGACTCGTCCATCCTCCCTCCCAAAAAACCGAGAGAGAGAATAACGCCAAACCTACGGGTTCCTAACTTCACACACATGCACTTTGCTGAATGTTGAATATCGTTGTGTCTTGCCCTGTTTGTTATTACCTATACCATGTCTATATCTGACAAACTTCACAGGAAAGGGCTAAAAATAGCCCATGTTAACATATGTAGACTTAGAAATAAGGTTCAGGACGTCAATGATTTACAAACATCAGACAATATTCATATTATAGCCATCTCTGAGACCCATTTAGATGACTCATTTGATGATGCAACAGTGCCAATACAGGGAAACAACATCTATAGAAGGGATACCTATGGGGGAGGAGTTGCAATATACATTCAGAGCCACATTCCGGTTAAGCTCAGAGAGGATTTAATGTGATGTTGAAATAGTGTGTTTACAGGTTCATCTGCATCATAACCTTTACTGTTGGGATGCTGTTATGGGCCACCAATGCCTCGGTTCCACTGGCTTAAGCGTCCGTGCCATGGCATGCCGTGCTGGATGCGCCAGAGCTGTTTGTAAGACCAGGCCGTTGTCAGAAGTCCATCCCCTCTTATGGGAGGAGCAGCGATTGTGGGTTTGGTTTGTGTTTCGTTTCAAAAACAAAGAAGGAAAAACAACACTATGAGCGACAGAGCCTGATGTGGAGAGCACTTTTGTGTCTATTTTATTCTTTCTGCTTTACATGATTGGAGACTGCGTAATAAATACACGTTTCTGTTAAGAGATATTAGAAATAGCTAAACGTGTATAGACAACATTATATTCATTACGTTACCGTAAGAAAACGTTTCCATGTGCAACAATAAAATAAATATTTGCTATTTATTATTATTATTGTTATTACTGTAATCATCAAGATATGTGCTAGTAGATAAGTATTTTAAATGGCACAACTCCCTTAAATTACTCTTACTACAGATTTGTAACTGCAAACGACACTTTTTGTCGTATTATTTATAATTTACTTATCAGACGTCCTTAACCAGGGAAAGTTACAATTGAAACAAAATACACACATTTCACAATGAATCATACAGTAACAGCAGCTACAATATAGCAGGTTAATTTAACTAAAGTGTGCATGTTTCAATCATGGCGTTTATTGACTCAATTGACACACATTAACTAAATCGTGTTCATACTGAGTGTCTCTGCACGCCATTCACAAAACGACAGCCTGAAACACTGTCCAGTTGTTCATAAAATACCAAAATCGGCTGCTACTGCTCCGATTATTATCCTGTGAAATCCAAGTTTTTAATGGATTTCACTCCATGCTGCTAATAAAACATCTGGCAGCAGATAGTTAACCAGCCACAAAGCACAGACACGTCCGGACGCTTAAGCCAGTGGAAACGGGGCACAAGTTCTAACAGTCAGTATCTAGATAATCTGTGTGAAATGCTTGACAGAGTATGTGATATGAATAGAGAATGTCCTGGGAGACTTAAACATGTATCTTATTTAATCAAATTGTCCACTGAAAAGAAAACTTCTCACAGTAACCAGTGCTGCAATCTGGCTACCAGGGTGTTTACTAATAGTACAGGAGCGAACGCTATTGAACTTTGCTCTTAAGCTGAATCGGTTCCCATTGGCTTTGGCAATCGTAATCTAGTGGCTATATCCAGGAAAGATAAAGTTCCAAAGGCTAGGCCTAAAATTGAGATCGTACAAGGGTTTTTGTTTGTGATTCTTATGTAGAGGATGTTAGAAATATGTGTTGGTCTGAAGTGAGAAAACAGGGAGACCCAGATGCTGCACTTGATGTATTTATTAAGTTGTTGCTTCCCATTATTGATAAGCATGCACCTGTAAAAAAGCTGACTGTTAGAACTGTTAGGGCCCCTTGGGTTGATGAGGAATTGAAAAAAGTACAGTTGCAATGGATGAAACAAACAGAGTGGCAAATAAGTCTGGCTGCACATCTCAAATGGCAGATATTGTCAGTTATTTTAATGATCACTTTATTGGCAAAGTGTGTAAACTTAGGAAGGAAACGCCAACACCAAAATGTGAGACAACTGATTAATGTATAAAAGACCAAATATTGAAAGACAAGAATTGTACTTTTGAATTTTACAAAGTGAGTATAGAAAAGTTGGTTGGAAAAATGACTTGTCTATCAATGATGAGAAACCAGCTGGTACCGACAACCTGGACGGAAAGCTCCTGCTCCTGAGGATGGTAGCGGACCATATTGCTACTCCTATTTGCCATATCTTCAATCTTAGCCTTGAGAGGAATGTTTGTCCACAAATCTGGAAAGTCATTCCCCTACCCAAGAATGCTAGGGCTGCCTTCACTGGCTCTAATTTGGTACTGGACAATGTGGCTGTTGAGCAGGTAGAGCAGGTAGAGGAAACCTGACTATAGACTGTAAACTATCATGGTCAAAACATATTGATTCTCTGGTTGTAAAATGGGGAGAAATATATCTGTGCTAAAGAGGTGCTCTCCTTTTTAAACACTATGTTTGACCAAACAAGTCCTGCAGACTCTAGTACTATCATATCTAGGTTATTGCCAGGTGGTATGGTCAGGTGCTGCAAAGAAGGATTTAGGAAAGCTAAAGCTCTTTGCTGCACACTAAAATCTAGTGTAAATAACATGCATGACAGTCTCTCCTGGTTGAAAGCTGAGGAGAGGCTGACAGCATCACTTCTTAATTTTGTTAGAAACATGAATGTACTGAAAATCCCTAAGTGTTTGTATAGTCAACTCAAACTCAGTTCTAATACACACACATACACCACCAGACATGCCACTAGAGGTCTGCACAGTTCCAAAAGCTAGAACAAATGCAATACACAGTGTTGTATCAAGCCAGGGTGGAATTAAACTCACTTCCAATTTATCTTACTAATGCACACAATAAAACAAGCTTCAAAAAACAACAGAGGCGTATCGTAAGGACAGGCCCCCCAAATTTTATATATATTATTTTTGATATATAATTAACCAATTTTATTTATAATGCTAAGCTATTTGTTTATTTAGTTTAATTATTACAATAATTTATTTAGTTAAAACCAAGAACCGTTTTGTTTTCTGACTCTGTCACCTGTTAACTGTGCTGGTGAATTGGTCTAGTAAAAATTACACATTTATAAATTGCCATGCATGTTTTCTTCTGAATTAAATGGTGCCAATCCTAAAATGACCCCATGCTTGCATTGTTTTATGTGGGAAAGAACAAGAGAAAAAGAAAGAGAATGAAAAAGAGAGAGACATGCTGGTCTTTGAAGCTTGCACTCACTTCCTGTATGACATTATTAAAGGAAAAATGATGTCTGCATCTGTCCTTGTACTTCCTTAACATGCATCTGTGCAGCACAGCTTTTACCTTTCAGCAGGTACAAAAACAAATTTAATTCTGTCAGGTGATGAGATGTGCCTCATAGTTAACAGGCTCAGATTAATACCTCACATGAATTGCTTTATGTCAAAAGGACAAGTGCTTTGTTACAGTAAAACCAACATTAAAAGCAGCAGGTTTAATTATGTGGGTCACACAGGGCCAGTACCCTCTTGAAGATTTGGACTATAGGTAGCAGAGAGGAGTAACAATGAAACCCACAACACTATACTGTAAACAGTCTGGGTGGTGATCTAGCAAAAAGTATGCAGATAGCCAATATGCCTTGAGGTTGCTCTTATAAAAACAAACCCTGCTGTCAAAACAAGGGATGGCAAAAGCCGAAGAATGTCTGCTGATCAGAGGTTCTGCCTGTGATCCCCATAAAGACTAGAGAGATAAGAGAGACAAAAAGCTTGAATGCACCGTGGCTGTAGATCTGCCCACTTAAAAACAACCTGTCCTCACTTTGTGGTTTCTTCCCAAAAACAAAGGGGCATAAGACTTCAGATATGCTTCTTCGAAAACACTTTTGGAGCTTTACTTTAAAGTGCATAAGCTTAATGAGGGTCTCCCGTTTGTTTTGGTTTGGATTTGCTCTTGTGCGCCCCAGCTTGGGGTTTGTCGGCCTGGTTCAAAACACTGATGTTGTGAAGAAACCTCTCACTTGGAAAAGCAATGTCCCTAAAATGGAAGCTGGAGTTGCATGCAATGTGGACCTCTTATGGTACTTTTTAGTTTGGGGGCTGGAAATATTAATTGTTAAGTGATAAATAAAGAAAATATTATAGGGAGCATTATATATTCAGAAAATGTGAACACACAGGAACAAAGTAGCACTAATAGAATGCTGTTAAACATCTGTGGGTATTAGTTAATGATTAATAACTATTATAATAACAATTATAGTTTAGTAATAGTTTCCGAAGTTTAAAACATTTATATGTGTCATTTGCAGCCCCTGATCTAAAGAGATAAAATTATATATATATATAATGTGACTTATCATTTTCCATTGCATAAGTCTCTTTTTTTAGGCACCTCTCAGAATAAACTTGTTTTTAAGTTTTACCATTCCTTGGCACCTGCCTTCCCAGAGGACTAATGATTTCTGACACCTGTAAACTGTGTTGTTTGTCTGACTGAGGGGACACAATTACTTAAGTTACTTACTTCACTGACTTTGCAGTTTTTAAAAGCATAGTCACAAATCCATCCAACCTAGTTTGAATCCATACAGTGTTGTTAGCTTTCAACAGGTGCAAAACAACCTGTTAAAGCAGGGAGTGTTGGCTAGTTAACAGGATCAAATGAAAACTTAGCAGGGACACCTTATTTTAAAACAGCTGGTGTTTAATAACAATGCTTACAAACTTAAAGCATTTGAAAAGGAGTTATATTGATATTATGTTGAGCATACGACAGATTTCATTGGTTCTTATTTATGATTTTTCTTTAGTAGGGAGCCCATACCTGAATGGGAGCCAGGCAACCTGCTTTAATGCCATACAGTCTGTAACTTAACAGAACACCTAACATATACATAGACAATGATTTGTTTTTTGGTTGGAATTGTTTTCGAATTGACCCATAACTGGAAGAATCCTTTCCCACACTCTCAGGACATGGGAAGTAACAACATATTTCATTTCAAGGCTGAATGCTTAAGCCAGTCCTTATGGTGTGGGGTTGGTGGGGGGGGAGGTGAATGTGTCAATAGTACCAGTGAGGCCTGTGCTGCAGCAACATAAAGTTGGCATCTTACCTTCTGTCTTTTCTTCCCTCAGGATCTCTTGGATTTGACTGAGCTGGACTTAAGACAGATGGGAGTCCACAACCGCATGCACAGAGTCCATATCCTCTCAAGTATCCAGGTGCTGAGAGAAAGGGAGAGGAGGAGAGGTAAGCTGGAGCTTGATGTCAAATGGGCAATAGCATTTCATTATTGTTATGACTGAATATATACAAAGGAGTCAATGCATAATTTTAGCTAATTTTAAATTGTTATGACTTTTTTTACATTGTTAATAACATCAATGCTGTCTCTGGAAAAAGTGATTCCGAAGTAGGTGTCATGTGATTTGTTGCTGGTGTCAAAACACAATGACATCTTTCAAAAAGAAGTCCTGGGAAAAGAAGGAAGGAAAATACATTTAACATGAAAGAGAAAAAAACAAAAACAACATACAATTACATTTAAAAATGCTACATTATAACCGAATAAGTGAATAAGGTTTGTTCACCAAAATAAAATAAAAAAGGACAATAATATTAGCTTGAAATACAAATTCACTAACCAAAATATAGCCTCTGTAAAGCAGTGGGAAACTGGTTTCATTTCCACACATTATCTAATCCATCTGACAGACACCCCGAATGTTTTTACAGCCTGGGTTAAAACTATGTTTGTCTTGTCTCTAGCCTTTAACATACTGTTTATGTTTGCCTGACAAAGTGAGCTGCCTTACAAAGGGTGTGGGGGGGGAATTCATCATTTTAAAGGGAAAGACCAGTATTTCTATGAAAGCTCATTAGGGCTTGCCAGGCCCCCCAGCAATATTCCATCAATCATTCCTCCTTCATGGATCACAGGTCAGTCCCATACTTATCTGCATCAAAACCAGCAGATACAATTACAGACCAGCCATGTATTTTATCCCATGTCCCAGTTTTATTTACCTATTCAGTTCCTAGAAACCCAGATTCACCAGGCCCATGTATGCAACATATATGGCATGTTGGGTTCTTACAGGTTAAAAAGGAAATATCATGGTTATTGCTAATATATTTTTTATGAACTATTGCTCAGTAGACCTTTAAGACTGCCCCACAAAATGCATTATGCACCTACTACTTTATTAAAAAATTTAACCAAAACACTGTGCTAGCATTTTTATAAAAAATTGATGATAATATCATGATCTGAAGTGTGCATTTAAAGATGTGTAATCTTGGTCTGCATAAATCCATTTTTAAACTGAGACTTTATTTGTCAAGGAAACTTGGTAGGTTGAGCACTGGGTTTATTCCATGCACTTTTGACGTGCTGTTGAGGCTTCAGGAACCTGAAATAACCCGAAAGGTTAATACATGATTTATTAATAGATGATTTATGAATTATTTTCAATGAAATGATTAACTGTAGCAGGTTTCCAAAGCATTCCAGCTTTTATAGAAGTTGCCCTCTTGCAACGTCCCGTGACAAACACACATTCAAGGGAACATATGCCTGGAAAATGGTTGGCTTTACTGTTTTCGATAAACAGAAAAAAACCCACTTTGCACTGATGTGAGGTTGAGGGGTTTGGTGTGTTTCAGTAGAACTGAAGCGATTTAAGGGAAACAATTGAAAAAAGAAAATGTGTCAGCTTGCTGACTAACCCCAAAATCAGCACAACAACTGATCATTTGCTGTAGACATTTCTTGCGAAGACTTGTTTCCCACTGTACTGTATAAAACCAGAATCCCACACCGCAGGAATATGGACTGCGCGTCATCCTCAATTACAGTGGAAGCCCAGAGGCAGATGTAATAAACATTTCTGTCCAACAGGTGATTATATCCGTTAACAAAAGAGCAAACTGCATGTAATTAGCATCAGAAAGAATACTTGTGAAGTGCCCATAAGGATTGCTAATAGTGTCTATTTTCTAAATATCACCTGGTTGTTCTTCTTAGTTTGTTTTCTTTTTGCCTAAGGAATACATATAAAATATTACTTATAGCATATGAGAACAGGTGCCCTAAAGAAAATAAGTCACATTTCTGGTGTTATAATATTCCCTCTCCACATTGTTGCAAACATGGTCGTGTTTACTGGCTGTACAGGTTGGTTTCACTGATGCAGACTAGTCTGGGAATACCCCAAATTATTTTAAGTAGGGTAGTCCAATAAAGGTCCGGGAAACAAATTGTACACTATGTCACTTTTTACAGTCCCATCTTAAAAGTGAGTTGCCTAACAATAATAATAATAATAATAATAATAATAATAATAATAATAATAATAATAATAATAATAATAATAATAATTATTCCCTTCCTCATTTATCTTATGTAAGTTTGACCCAGCTAATTTGCACACAATTTCACTTTGCTTTCTTATGCTTCTGTACTGGTAATTTACCACATATAATACAGTAAATAACACACAGACAGGTTAAAAAAACAACTAAGGAAATTTTAATTGCTTAAAAAATCTTAAAAAGAGTTCAAGCTAATCTAATGAATCTAATCTAATGATCTAATGAATTAGGGCACTGAAAATGTGGTCTGCATGAAAGAGAGAGAGAGACAGAGAGAGAGAGAGAGACAGACAGACAGACAGACAGAAACCTCTGAATTAAACATCTGAGAGCAGTTAATACTTATTATTAAGTGTGAATTCTGGGGAATGATAATGGACTTCTATTAGCATGCTAATAAGATTTTACTCCTTCGAAGGAACCATTGCGAGAGTTGTTAAGCTCCTTTGAATCTCTGCAAACAAACAATAGATTCTGTTCCCATAATAATGCATGGGAACTCACGGATCTCAAGATGCAAATTGGGGAATATAGAAACTAACGTCAGTCTTTGTTAGGCAGCTGGGACAATGTCACCTCTTGCTTTGGCATCATCTCGAAAGCATGAATGCATGAAAACAGGGGCCTTTACAAAGGAAGCTATGTATGACTGGCAACCCAGATATCATACTTTCATGTTTATTCTTCTAGTCGGTAATTCTTCAAACTGTCATTTAATATGGAGTAATTCTGGAAAGCCAGCAATGAAAAACATGTGTCTTGTATCAGATGTTTAAACATATATCACATATAATTTAATATACTATAACTAATTATTTTATTTATGTAACAACAGTTTTTTTCATGACATTTACCATAATAGATCTGGAATACATTATTTAAACAGGACAGATGAATAATTGCAGCATTCATAATCTATTAATTTATTCCCATCTTCTATTTCAGTTTGCTTTGGTTTCTGGTGACTGCTGTGGAGGTTAAAGAGTTCAAAGCTATTGTTATAGTGGATTTGTCCAATGTTTGGGTTATGTGTGCCTGTGATGGCAGTACAAATACAGAGGTCTGACCACATACATTACCTGTCGAAAGTAAAGTACAGGCCAAAAGTTTAAATGCACTGCATACGGACTGGAGCAGAGTAAAATTGATTGATTCTTCTTCTCTCCTCCTCCTTGTTGTGCTCTCAAATATTATAATATTTGTACTGAATTTTTTTTATTTGATGTTTATTTATGTATTATTGGAATATCCCCTTTGGCTTACTTTTGCAGAAAAACATTTAATATCACATTTCAGTAGGATAACGAGTGCCGTGTGCACATAGGGAATCTGACATTATGATCTGTCTATTTTACATGGCAGTTTTTGTTATTGAAGCAGTCAATGTACAACCAGTTCCTCCCAAACATACTTGTATCAAGAAAGGTCCTGTCTTGAACAAGTCCAAATTGTTGTTTCGTTGATGAAAGCCTTTAATAACCTGGACCAAAATGCAAGACATATTTAAACTGGAAGCCAAAGGCAAAAGTATTTTTGTTTCCTCCTGAGACTTATTTTCTATGGGGGTGACTCTGGCTTTGTATTCCACAGAGGAATGTTTTTTACATTCAGGAATATTAGAATACAGATGTGTGCTTAAGCTGCAATCTCCTTTTGTACAAATCCAAAAATAGCGAATCAAGAAGCACAGACTACTGTCGAACATGCCTTCGCTGTTTTGAGATTTCTACTGCCCCTGTCTCAAATTCTCAGTTCTCTCTCTCGTACAGTTTTGCACCAGTGTATACAGTTCTCTCTATACATACCTCCACTTTCATAACACCAATGCTGTTTATGTTTGTTGCCAAGAATACATTGTACAAAACTAAACACTAAATGTTCTAGTGAAATGAGCTATGATAAGATAAAAAAAAAGAATTATCTGAGCTGTCAAAGGGAGAAACACTCATAAAGATATGTATAACTTAACAAACACCCAAAGCGCCTGGTGTACATAAACAGCACTAATAATTCAGTTACTCTTACCAGATCTAATAGTTGTGTACTGGAATAATTACAGGAATTACTTCTACCTTAAAATGTACAGTATGACACTCTAGTTGCCAGTACTGTCAATTTTACCAATTTTTAAAATGTTTAATTAAGTCATCTGACAGGTAAATCAACATCCTTTCCAAAGTAACTTCTCCAGACTAGGGATTTCCCCATACCAGGAATGGCCAGGTCATAAGAAATATTTCCCTATTCCCTATGTAGCCAAGAACATTAATTCTACAGATTGGTCACACTTGCATTACAGTGAGTAAACAACTGTGAGCATCTGCCGTTGAGGTCTAAACTTAGCAAGTATTTGTGGTGTTGTTGTGTTTCTCTTGTGCCTTCGCTGTACTTCCCCTAATGACTATTCAGAGTAACGTGATAGGGAAGACTGAAGGAGATTTCAGTAATTCCAGAACATGCAGATGAGGCATTATTTGTGTACCTGTTGGAAAACATTAGTTACCATGGTGAGAAAATTCCACATTGTACTGGGCTGAGGCTGTGGCCCAAAGATAGCTAGAACTCAAACAAAGGGTCGATAAGTCTACTTTGCTTTCACAGCCAGTACAGCAAGCCCATGCACAGGACATTAGAGGGGCAGGGTCTCGACTGCAGGAGGGCACTTTCTAGGTGGCAGAGCAAAGGAGCAGGGGACATTACTGGCTTCAAATTAAAATAAATAAATTGAGAAGGATTACACAAGTGTAATCATTACCAAAAAATTAAGCTGACATGGAAAAGGACAAAAAATATATAATAAATGATGAGGTTGATGATTTGAAAGAAAAAAAAACTAAAATGAAGTAGCAAACAAAAACTTATAATTCTTATTACTTTGTTCATATACAGGGCATTACTTATTGCTACACCAAACTCCTGGGCATTGCTACTTTTGCTACATTTTTTGTCACAATCTCATTTAAGTCTATGAAAATGCTGTGTTGTTGTAGCAGTGTCCCTGGGGGAGACATTCTCACGGTCCAGCCTGCTGAAAAATTCAGACGCTGTAGTCCCGAGTCTCCAAAGATGTTGTTTAACACACTATTTTTATTTTAGGTGACTCAAAAGGTTCTGAGATTTTCTACACAGAACCTTTGTCATGCACGTCTCTACTTATTACATCGATGGGGTGAGGAATTCAGATAGTGTAGAAAATGTAGCAAACCATGATTAAAATGTAGCAAACGCTGACTAAATTAACAGCTTCTGAGTAGCTCAACTGAGCAAATCTGACTCATGTATGTTTAGACAAGTTTTGCCTATTAGTTTCTTGGGCTTGAGTCTGCCAGAAATAAATCAATAAATACAAATAATAATAATGTCCTTGGTTTGTCACACCACAGCGACTCCTGTGTGTTATTGGTGGCCTGTGAGCTCTGCACTGAGAAAAGTTTCATAGGATGTGTGTGTGCTTGTGTTTGTGTTAGCTGCCCACATCCAGCCCACATTGTGTTTGCACATTAGCTGTAGCAGTGAGGGTGTAAAAGACTAAATGATGGGTGGTTCCACATTTTAAGAAAACAAACAAACACAAAAACTATTTTTTTTAAAAGCTAACCAGCTGAGACGTGGGTTAAATGAGGGCCTGAAAGAGCTTGGGTTACACTCTACAGTCGAGTGCTGTCTAGTCCCCCTATCCACTTACAGGTGCCTGGGGATATTTCCGATAGGATCAGATAAGGTTGATAGCGTGAGGAAGCCTGCTCAGTAACACAGATTGACAATTGGGGTTTAAAGCAAAGGTCACAGGACAAGGGATAGGCGTGCAGGGATTATAAAAGAAGCAATTTAAACCTCAAGGTTTGTGTTAAATTATATGGCGGGGTAGCCTCGGGATGATATCAGCATTAACTGAACAGGTAGAATTGCACAGACTCCTTTCAGCCTGCCACTGGCTTTTTCAGCGGGGGCTTCATTCAAAAAGGATTTAACTGACTAAGAAAAGCACTAGTGTTGGGTTTTATTACTATTATTATTATTAATATTATGATTTTCTTAAAAGCGGTTTCATTAAAATAAATGATTGAAGTATGAGGGTATGTTGTGTCTACTTAACTTACAACATGTAAAACTGTATTTAAAGAGAAAACTGGGTCTGCCTTCCAGACAATAGACAATGGAATCCCGGAGACCTGATTTTCAAATGAAAGTTGCTCTAGTTGCACTGACTGCAGTACACTTCATCTCCATTTCAGTATACTAATGCTGAAACACAAGTCAAAACAAGCTCTGGGTCTAAAAAGATACAGCTCTACTGTTTCCCAAGTAACTGAATACTGGGAAGTAACTGTAATATTGTCAAACTGTATCAGCATCAAAAACAATGATTGAACCAGCACTACATGATAGTGTTTGCCCTTCAGTCTCCCGAGTGCTGTTTTCACCTAGCCAGCCAGTAGTGAAAGTGGTCGAGCTAGTTAGCCTGAGAGGACTGAATTCCCTAAGTGTAAACCCACCCCTACTGGAAGCCTAACTAATTCTCAACCCAACTTAAACAAGGGTCAGATTCAATAAAAAATGTGATCTATCAGCAAATTTCAAACTACTGTTATTGAAAACGGTATAATTATATAATACGATTGAAGCATTCACAACCCATTACAACACTAAATTCATGTTTTGTTTTGTTTTTTCAATTTGGTGACAGACACAGACATGATTGAAGAGGTACTCTAAATATGGGTCTGACCCAATTTTCTGCCTATGTACTCTTTCAATTAATATAATCATTGGAGGCTATTCAGGAACCAAATCAGTAAGGATGGCATCTTTAGGGGCATGACAAGTACAGGCCTCCTGTGACACAGTTTCTTTTATTCAGAAAATATTTCACAAAAAATAAATCGAAGTGTAATGTAAGCTTAAGAAGCCATAGTAGTAATAGTAATACAAGAATGAGGAATTACACATAAGGCATATGCGTTGTTAGAAGACAAGTCTCAAATGAAATAACAATAAACTGGAATAATGTAGGCTATTTTAACAGAGTAATAATAATAATGAACAAAATAATAATGAAGGAAACAAATAACACACACACAAAAACATTCTGTAGTACATTGTGCAGAAGCCAAAGACAACAAAACCAAAATAAACCAACAAACAATGCAAACTCGCAGCTATCCAAACTAGGAATCATTTTATCATTGATCTCCCCTGCGAAAATGCATTCCCACCTTATCTACATCCAGAGAGATGTCGCGGTCAATTCCACAACTTTGCGCAAGTGAAACCAAACTCGCTATGTATTCCCAGGTTTGAACCTCCTAAGCTTTTGAAATAAAATGAGCCAAAACGAAAAAAAAAAATACTTTGAAATATTGTCTGGTGGTCCCTTTTACTACGGTCACCAGCTTTTAAAGGAAACTCGAACCAGCAGCCCCTTTCCCCGGTATAATGAGCTAACCTGGATGCCGGGGGCAGGTTTGGAGAGGGCGCGGCTTGGGACTTGATCAATGAGCACCGCTGAGCGCAAGCCTTCACGGAGCGCCAGTGCAGGACACACACAGTATGGAGGTGCAGCCTCTGCGGAATACAGAGCCAGAGTCGCCCCATAGAAAATTCATCTCGGAAGGAAACGAAATGCTTTTGCTGTTGGCTTCCAGTTCAAATATGTCTTGCATCTTGGTCCCGGTTGTTTAAAGGCTTTCATCAACGAAACAACACTTTGGACTTGTTCTAGACGGGACCTTTCTTGATACAAGTAAGTTTGAGAGGGACTGTTCGTACTGTTAGCGGGATTATTAGTATTTTTCTGTATTAAATGTTGGATGGAAACATACAGGGGAGGAACTAGCCTATACAGTATCTTGTAGAGGTCTTGTGCGTCTGTGTCAAGGTTTCTGCTGGCGCGTATGTGTGAAGGGTGTGAGAAACGAGTCCAATAAATTGCGCACAACTAAAGTTTCATGACGGAATATCTTCAAAGTGATCTTTAATCGCTAACGTACCCTTATTTTCAAGTGCCTGGTGTCTACAAGTGTCTCTCTTAAAAACTTTCTGTACAAGTTCCCAAGCATGTCACTTTAAACATGTGACGCATCCGTTTTGATAAACCTAGTCATCTGAAGGTCCTTCTCAATAAGTCATGGGCAGTAAATACAGCTGCATTCCCAAACCAACAATTCATTTCGCCTGAATAAACACTGAGTGTATCCAAATCAATGTGCTCTTTTTCATAACCTTCATTGTCTCGGGGGGGGGGGGGGGACTTCTTGCTGTGATTTCTTGGCAAAGAGGGTGGGTTGCGCTCTTCTTTAATAACTTTTCTGATTAATATGTCAAGTGAGGTTTGTCTTGCCTTTGCTGACTGGCTAGCATAAAGGACGTCTACTGGTAGAGAAAAAAAAAACGTGTAGGTGCATTTTTTTCTTTTATCCTGCTAGTCAACAAAGGAAATCCCTGGGAATCGCGCCTGTCATGTGACAGTTGGGGGGTCATTTTTCTTTTCAGAGTGGCAGTGAAAGCATCGCTTCAGTCCCCTTGTGTGCACACTGAACTATCCCAGGCTTTCTCAGCTTCATTCACTTCATCCATTTATCATTCTAGTGTGTCTTTTTTTCTGCACATTAGGTGACAGATCCAGAAATATAATTAAGTAATTAAGAGTAGGTCGAGTATGGACCTTTTTAAATATCCAATCTCCAAAGAGCATACGGATAATAAGGATATTACCACTGTCTAGCCTCTTCTGGTTGAACTTGCGTGCTGCTAATCGGTGCATAAGGCGGTAACAGGTTGGTATGAGCGCTGTTAGGGATATAATTCACCCCGTGGTACATACACTACATACTGAGATACATACACTACATACTGAGATGCACAGTTAACTCATTTAAAAAAAAAGTTATTTGGATTTGTTCACTAGGAAAACGTAGCCAACTCCACATTTTCAGTGTGTTTAACTCCCACACTTGTGGTAGCCTTTGTCTGTTAAAGACTGCATCAATTCAAAGGGATTGCATTATTCACACGATTCCCATGGTGGAGTGTGGGGGATGTGTCGGGAAACACGCACATGATGGTGCTCGTGTTTTGCAATGTGCTGGAAGTGTTTAGTTATCGTCTACTACAAACATTACCAAGTGCCCTTGATTTTTGTTTTGGGTTTTCTGACCCATATAATGAGTTTCCCTTGCACTGCCTTTTTATACTTGGTAATTGCACAATAGTAAAAACAAGACACAAGCCACTTGATTAAGGCGTGACATGGGCAGTCTTGTTGGTATATGGCTGTGCATTTTTGACTGTTTGATTATTTTTTCTTTTTCTTTTGGCATTGTCAGTTCCCTAACACAAAACAAAAGGCTCCTTTCTACAGAAAAAATACTGTAACATTTTATCAAAAGCAGTGGAATACATTTTGCAACTCAACTCCATAATTAAGAAAACAAAATAAAGCAATGCACCCAGGAGGGTGATTATTAAAACGCAGAGATCTGCTCATTAAAGGGACTCTGTGCTGCATGCTCTGAAGGGGATGATGTCACTGGGCAGAGGACATCTGCAGTAGAGTGTGGATTGGGGTGACAGTGAACCAGTGCAGCTACTCCAGCTGGATGCTACACTGTCCATTATCAGCAGGCTTGGTGTTTCAAAGACTTTAACTCTTCCAGCGCTGCGACATGCGGGGCAGTACCTCAGGAGACACAATTACTTTATAGCATTCCTTAACTGCTAACAGATGTCCTTTGCCACAGTCAGGCAGCACAGAGCATTGTTTTTAAGCAAGCTCTTTCAGTATGCTCTCAGCAAACAGCCAAGTAAAAACATATGTACTGTAATCACACCCTTCATTTGAAACCACGATACAGTGATGCATTTATTTGAACAGATACTGTTCCGTAACCTATATGTATTGATTGATCAGTGATATCTTTGCAGAGTTTGTTTTATCCTCAGTTAAGGCTGGAGAAAACTACAAAGATTTCAGTTTTAATTAAGTTGAGGCAGGCAGTGTGTCAGCTTTAACATGTACATATTTTGTGAGAGATAGATCTAATATCTCAGGTCAGATTCAATTCAGCATTCATGGTCTGCACATGACTAATGACAAACTAATGCAAAAACTCAAGAAAAGAGTATAGTTATAAATATTTCCTCTCCGGTCCTCCACTTTTAATTTTATTTTGTAATTTTTACTGTATTTTATGGGGGACCTTTTCCTGAACAACAAGTGCTATAATGACTATGTTTAGCCTGAACATTTAAATGTTTGCTTACTTGCTTCAACTTGCACACCATTCACTAAACCTCGACACAGCTATGCTTGTGATGTTCAGGTTTTGTACCAGATCTGAACTGCATTAGGGAAGTATACATTTACAAGGGGAAAATGTAGGACAAATCTGTAAGGCGTCATAATACCACATCCTAAGGGAATCATGCCATACATGTGTTTGATTTATTAAAGAAACAAAGGCATACAAGTATAAAATCCCAAGTAAACTTATTTTTGTTTCTACAGGATGGTGCAGGTGTTTTAGTGTTGGACCTTAAGTTTAGAATAGAATGTGATTTAAAATTAAAGGCACAATATTATTAGCTTATTTCAATTAAACTATTAATTATAGATTTATTATTAAATCTGTTGTTGTTTTTTTTCTCCAAAAAGTATAACTCCACCCATGGTATGACTAAGAGCAGTTAGTCAATTTGGATCATAAGTCTTTCCTCACATAGGGCCTAAAGATAGCTATCGGAATGTTTTTTGTTTTTTCATTTTGCTTTTGAGTAGATTTGGATTCATTAGCTTGAATTCAGAACTCTAAATTCCAGAATGTTTGTCTCTTGGCTTGTACTATTGTACAGTGACGCTTTAACAGACTCTTGTATTACAGTGCCTCTCAGTGCTTTCTCAAACTCCTATTTGAATTTTTAGTGCCCAAATTGGTGGGTGGGTGGTTTCTTCAGGAAGACCTTAAGGGGAAAAACATGGCGGCCAGTAGTCCCCAGGCATTGGACAGGTTCATATTTTTGTGAGAAAATAAATTAACAGTTTATGATCTTCATCCTAACAAAGCAATGAAGTGTTAGTTATTTAATCCACCACTCATTTTCTCTTTAGGACAAATTAAGGTAAACTTATTTTTCATTATGGTTTATACTAGGGCAGTATGATTTATTATCACTACAGAGATTTGATGACATGCAGTGAGCAGCAGGACTGGCACGGACTGTGTGATACGCTGTGTGAGGCATCTGTTGTTTGGTGAGTGAGGGTCTGCTTTTTCCAGCTTGTGGTCAATGTTACTAGGCAGCGTAGAACAGCTGTGAACATGGCTAGACCTGGGAATCCCCCTTCTCTTTTTTCCACAGCTACAGTACACGTCACCCTCAAATTGGCTTGTCAACAGGCCTCATAATCCCGTGACACTTTGTGACAGAAAAAATTAATGTATTTGTTTTATTACCATGTGGGGCCAGAAAATACAGTAGACTACCTCCACTTTGAGAAAATAAAAGGCATCTTTAATAATAATAATAATTTAGCGCCTTCTCAAAAATCCAAAGCGCTTTACACAAAAAGCAATCAATAAAATAGGGGGAAAAACAAGTAAAATAGCTAAAGAACAAAAACAAAACACACACACACACACACACACACACACACAAACAGTTTAAATTACCAAAGTAAAAAGATTAGTTTTTACCATAGATTTAAAAATATCTGGGGAATATTGTCTTACTTTTTAATTTGTTATTAGCAGTCATCCAATTCTTTAGCATTGCATTCTATCTTCAATTCATTGATCTTTATCAATTGCACAGATGTCGATAGAATTGGTAATTCAGTAAAAGGTGCAATGGACCACGGAGTACTCTTTGGATCTGTAGTCAACACAAACTGGGGCAATAATATTAAGGTAACTTTAAAATATGGTAAACTACAAATTATGGATAGATTACAATGAAAAGTGATAAAGATTTCTAGATGCTTTTTATTGTTTAAAATGTGTGATAGATACATTTTTCAGGTCCATTGTAATTAGAGAGGTTTAATACTCGATTTGCATGTTAATTAGGTTCAGGGCAACTGAAGCAATAGCATATCTGCCTAATCATTTTTCTACGTGTACACATACAAAACCTTGATGCTTTATTATCTGACTTTTATTTTTCTTCTTTCTTCTACCTGAAAGAGTGAAATTTTAAAAGTGATGCAAAAAAAGATCAGTACAGAAATCTGTGCCACGTGCAAAAATGTGGAATAATAATCAGAAACCAATCCCCCGCCCCCAAGTTTTGATTGGTTCTGGGTCTTTGTATTGTCAAATGATCTTCTCAGGAAGAAAGAGCAACAATAAAGACACCTGTTAGTTTGTCACAAAAGTGTTCAACACAAAAGAGCTTTTTTTAAGCTACAGCACCAATCATTCTTGTGTACAAATGTGAGAGGCACTGTGGCTGGAGTGTTGCCTGAAAAGATTTAAAAGGCCTATTAAATGGGGTCAGCGCACTCCAGTTGCTGTAACTGTCCAGGTCATTAGGCTTACTGGAGTACTTTGCTCCAAATCTTTTCTCAAATGCTCTTCAATGGACAGCCTTAATGAAGATTACAACTTGTTTAGTGTTTGGATCATTGTCAAACTTTAAATGTATTGGTCTTTTCAGTTTCATTTTCATGTCCAGCCCTGGTCGTAGAGAGCCCCTGCTTAGGTCAGATTTTGTGTGCATTTTCAAATTGGTGATAAAAAAAAAAATCTTAATTATAGTATGCATATTGGTTAACTATATTATGTAATTGAGTGCTTGAGCTCTCTAACTCTCCAGGGATGTTTGCTGCGTAGGCATAAAACATATTTATGCATTAAACATAGTTTTAAAGACGTGTTGGAGAATTGGATTAGCTGTATAAGATTTTAAGGTTCAGATAGGCCAAACTAATTGTCAAAACAAAGGTAAGATGCTATCTATATCAATACATGTAACATTTTTAAAGAACCATCACAGAATAATAGCCATAATAAACATTAAACATAGATTTGGATTACATAAATACTGATGCACCTGATTGGATATTATAAACACAGTATTTTTAATGGCATGTTTTCATTTGAGTGAAAGGATGAAGCCTTTCGAAACAAAAGACAAAAAACTAGTGAGCAGCAGCGTGGAGTAGTGGTTAGGGCTCTGGACTCTGGATGTGTCATGGGTTCAGTCACGGACACTGCTGCACCTGTCACGGTTGCCTCGTGGGAGGACCGTCAAGCTGTAGAGAAGGACCCAAGTGCAGAGCTAGTACAATGAGCAGACAAAAGTCAAGGAGCGATCAAAGGCGTGGTCGAGGTCACTGGCAATGGTCGAAATCCAGGAGGTCAATAAAAACAGATACAGAACAGAGAGAGAAAGAAATAGAGACAAAGACAGGACTGAGAGTGAACAGGGGACAGGAGCAGAAGTGCACAAGGGTGTGGAGGAATGTTAATTGACAGAGTGAAAAAAGGAAAGCAGTGAAGGGAGAAGGAAATGGCAAGGGAACATTGGTGGCCTCTAGTGGGGAAAGAGGGTCAGGGCTAGGGAACTGTGACAGTACCCCCCCTCCACGCTCTGCACAGCCGAACAGGACTGGACACGGCACAGGAAAGAAGAGCAGGAACAAAGGTAGTGGGGATACAGAAGACAAGAAGGAGGCAAAGGTCATGATTTCCAGAGGGTGGCCAAAAGGCAAGGTCGGGAGGCCTGGGAGGTGGCCACAAGTAAGGAACGGGAGCAGGTGGTCTGGGAGGCGACCTCAGGACAGAAACAGGTTCAGGAGGTCTAGGAGACGGCCTCAGAACAGGAAGGGTTTCAGGTGGTTAGGGAGACGGCCTCAGGACAGGAACGGGTTCAGGAGGTCTGGGGGGTAGCCTCTGGTCAAGGACAGGGTCTGGAGGTCTGAAAGACAACCGCAGGACAGAGGTAGGATCCGCGTCGGGCAGAGGAGGTGCTGGAGGCTTGGTGGACGGAGCGGAGGAGGCCTCAGGAGCCGGGGCCTGGGAAGGCTTAGGAGACTCCGAGAGTGGAGCCTTGGGAGGCATAGCCGATGGAGGTGGAGTCCTGGAAGACTCAGGAGATAGAGACGGTGAAACTGTGGAAGGAGGCGCAGTCTCAGGGGGCGGCGACAAGGAAGGCGGAACCACAGGAGGCGGCGCCAAGGGAGGCGGAGCCGTAGAAGCCTCATAAGGCAGAGCCGAGGAAAGCGCGGCCTCATGAGGCGATACGGTCAATGCCTCGGGAGGCACGAAAGCCATAGAAGGCGGAGCTGTTAATGCCTCTGGAGGCAGAGCCTGGGAAGGCGGAACTGAGGGGGCCTCGGGAGGCAGAGTTGCAGGAGCCGTGAAAGCCACAGAAGGCAGTGCCGTGGAAGGGAGGCGGAGCCTTGGAAGCTTCGGAAGCCTCTGCCACAGGAGGCGGAGCCTCAGAAGCCTCAACCACAGGAGGTGGAGCCTCGGAAGCTGCAGCGGGCGTGGAAGGCAGAGCAGCAGGGACCGGGGAAGGTTCCATCATTCGTGAGGCTGGCGCAGGTACTGGTTCGTAGACCGTGAGAGGTCTAAGTACTGCCTGAACGGCAACAGCCAGAACTGGGGCATCGGACTGGACGGCGGCTACCGGGTACGCTGGGTGGTGGTGGCAGTCGGGATCGGGTCCTCTGGTACGGCATCGGGACCTCTGGTTCGACGGCCGGGATCGGGACCGGGATTAGGACCTCTGGTTCGGCAACGAGGGCCGGGATCAGGTCCTCTGGTTCGGCGGCCCGGGATCGGGACCTCTGGTTCGGTGGTGGCAGCCGGGACCGGGATTGGGACCTCTGGTTCGGCAAAGACGGCAGGATCTGGAAATCTTGTTCGGGGGACTGGGGCAGGTACCTTTTTCTTCTGGACTTCAAGTTTGGCGGCAGGCGTGGATGGAGTCGGAACCTCTGATTCGGCGACAGGTGCAACCCAGGTCAGATCATTCATCAGAAGAACAGATGTAATAAATGTAACCAGGGACCAATCACGTCTACCACAAGGGATCTGGTTGGATATGGACTTGTTAAGTCCAAAACAAAAAATGTCCCTTAGAGCGACCTCATCGAAATGCATCTGGTTGGCTAAAATACAGAATTCCTTAATATATTCCACTAAGGAACGGTCTCCCTGGCGTAATTCAAGGATGAGCTCTACTGGGTCCATGTTGAGGCGAATCTGTCATGGTTGCCTTGTGGGAGGACCATCAAGCTGTAGAGAAGGACCCAAGTGCAGAGCTAGTACAATGAGCAGACAAAAGCCAAGGAGAGATCAAAGGCGTGGTCGAGGTCACTGGCAATGGTCGAAATCCAGGAGGTCAAGAAAAACAGAGACAGAGAGAGAGACAGAGAGCTCAGGCAAACAAGGAACCAGGCAAACAAGGAACCAGGCTTGGTGATGCAGGGAGAGCTGACAACACTTCACCCAGAGTGAGAGCAGTGAGGGGTATATAAAGGAGAGCAGAAACTAGGAAGGCAGGAGCAGAACCAATGAGAACAGGGGACAGGAGCAGAAGTGTACAAGGGTGTGGAGGAATGCTAATTGAGTGAAAAAAGGAAAGCAGTGAAGGGAGCAGGAAAAGGCAAGGGAACATTGGTGGCCTCTAGTGGGGAAAGAGGGTCAGGGCTAGGGAACTGTGACAGTACCCTTGAGCTCCAGGACACTTGGCTATATACATGGGTAATTGTAAGTAAAAATCATGTGATTTATTGTTAAAAACAAAGCAAATTGCCCTGGATAAGGTGTCTGCTATGAAATAATAATACCGGATTCTACAGAGTCTACACCAAGGGGGAGAATAGCTGGGCAATAGTTACAATTGAGGTGTTATTGTTGACTTGGAATCAGGTAGATGAATTTTGCCATGTGCAATCATAAGGAAAACCAAGTACAAAGCTGAAAAGTACTCCAAAGCAGGTAACAATGTAACAAACCCTCAAAACCATCTTAAGATCATTAAACTGAAAGAAAATGTAAACTGTAGCAGAGACCTCTACTGGCCAGAGAGATGTATGATAGTCTGAATAAAACTACACTCACCTAAAGGATTATTAGGAACACCTTACTAATACTGTGTTTGACCCCCTTTCGCCTTCAGAACTGCCTTAATTCTACATGGCATTGATTCAACAAGGTGCTGAAAGCATTCTTTAGAAATGTTGGCCCATATTGATAGGATAGCATCTTGCAGTTGATGGAGATTTGTGGGATGCACATCCAGGGCACGAAGCTCCCATTCCACCACATCCCAAAGATGCTCTATTGGGTTGAGATCTGGTGAGTGTGGGGGCCAGTTTAGTACAGTGAACTCATTGTCATGTTCAAAAAACCAATTTGAAATGATTTGACCTTTTGTGACATGGTGCATTATCCTGCTGGAAGTAGCCATTAGAGGATGGGTACATGGTGGTCATAAAGGGATGGACATGGTCAGAAACAATGCTCAGGTAGGCCGTGGCATTTAAACGATGCCCAATTGGCACTAAGGGGCCTAAAGTGTGCCAAGAAAACATCCCCCACACCATTACACCACCACCACCAGCCTGCACAGTGGTAACAAGGCATGATGGATCCATGTTCTCATTCTGTTTACGCCAAATTCTGACTCTACCATCTGAATGTCTCAACAGAAATCGAGACTCATCAGACCAGGCAACATTTTTCCAGTCTTCAACTGTCCAATTTTGGTGAGCTTGTGCAAATTGTAGCCTCTTTTTCCTATTTGTAGTGGAGATGAGTGGTACCCGGTGGGGTCTTCTGCTGTTGTAGCCCATCCGCCTCAAGGTTGTACGTTTTGTGGCTTCACAAATTCCTTGTTGCATACCTCGGTTGTAACGAGTGGTTATTTCAGTCAAAGTTGCTCTTCTATCAGCTTGAATCAGTCGGCCCATTCTCCTCTGACCTCTAGCATCAACAAGGCATTTTCGCCCACAGGACTGCCGCATACTGGATGTTTTTCCCTTTTCACACCATTCTTTGTAAACCCTAGAAATGGTTGTGCGTGAAAATCCCAGTAACTGAGCAGATTGTGAAATACTCAGACCGGCCCGTCTGGCACCAACAACCATGCCACGCTCAAAATTGCTTAAATCACCTTTCTTTCCCATTCAGACATTCAGTTTGGAGTTCAGGAGATTGTCTTGACCAGGACCACACCCCTAAATGCATTGAAGCAACTGCCATGTGATTGGTTGATTAGATAATTGCATTAATGAGAAATTGAACAGGTGTTCCTAATAATCCTTTAGGTGAGTGTATACTGTGTACAACTCTGCCACACTGAAACCGCAGAAATGAAGTGGGTCTGACTTAGAGAGAGAGAATTGTGAACTCAAAGGTACAGTAAAGATCTGAGTCTTTACAAAGTATTCAAAGCGAAGACATCATCCATTGTAGACCGTAAAGGGCTTTGGGTCTTTAAAATGCTTTCCCTCTTGACGCATGTTGTGTGGAGAACCAGATAGCCTAGAATTAATAAATAACTCCTAAAATGAGTTGGGTCATGATTTCTATAGTTGATATCTGTATAGCCGTCCTACCAATTCAATGCAGAAAACCATCAAACCTCCCCTAGGTGTTTCTACTTGCATGCCTCTAGTGAATAAATCATTTGCCCACAATACACATTGAAACATATGAAATGGTGCTTTAATTAGGAACTGGTTTATGTGTTGCCATGTAGTAGTGTTCTACCTTATTACTGGTATGCAAATGTAAACGCATTATACAATCTGACAACATTACAATGTAAAGCCCTGTGGTTGGATTCCTTAAAGTAGCTTTGCAGCCGACAGCATTTATGTATTTGATTCTTTAATGCTCAGCCAGGTATGACATAAAGGTATAACTAGCTGCAGGTTCTGAAAGGTCATAAATCAGAAAGTAATCCTCCTGTACACAAGTTGTATGTCTTTTTTGTCTGATTGTCATTTTGCCTGCACTGTTCGGGGAATGGCTGCTCCTTACTGGTGACACAAATCGTCCTAAATTTATTTAAATGAGCTTTGAACTGCACATGGAATGGATAGTGAGAAAACAAAATGAAAGCACTGACACTTTAAAACTTTCTACACTTCAATACTGATTAAATTGACTGTAAACATCTATTTTCAATTTCCTAAACACAATTTAGTCCAACAAATACAGAAAGACTGTCTTTATAACATGTGCCAATCAAAATTTAGGGGAAAAGCTCAGCTGTTCTAGTATTCTACAATTCTATAACCACAATTTTTAATGAGGGGTATATACGTTTCACATTATTCATTGTTTAAATTCCTAATTCTCTTCACTCCTCACCCGAGACAAATGCATAATTTGGTTCCTTTCTTCTCGTCTGCTCTTCAGAGCTGAAGATGATGGCAGAGGGGAAGTTTGCCAGTCTCCCGAGGAACGTGTCTGCGAGCCGGCAGTGTTCACTAGCCTCCTCCATGGACCTCCTAAGCAGCCGGCCTACTCTAGCGGAGCCACGGCCCAGCACCTACCAGGGCGTGTCCATCCATGGCACGCTGCCCAGGAAGAAGAAAGGTGTTGGGTCAGTCCGCTCCTGTGACATGTACAGCCACTGTGGCACCCTTCCACACTCCTCGCGGACACGGACGCCCACTTCCCCGCTCATTCACAACATCATTGAAGAGCACCCCTTCCAGCCTTTCAGCAACACCAAGGCAGCTTTCAGGTAACTAAATCCTCCTTGAGGCTAATACCAAAGAAAAACAGAAATGTAAAGATTACAAGATAATTTATCCCATGGTCTTGTGATCTCAATATAACATCACAAAAGTCTGAGAGAGATTATATTTTGATCCTGAGAAATGAAAATCATGAAAATCTAAATGGTCTTGGCTTCTTGTGTAAAAAAAAATGTACTGCACAATGCTTCCTTTAAGAAGTAACACCTTCTGGTGTTGAACTGCTTTTAGTGGAATTTATACTTGCTCCTACTTTTTTTTGTTAATTCCCTGAAATAGCATCACAAATCGAGAGACTTGCATGCCAAGGGGGTCAACAAAGGTATAATCATCTCGATACAAGTTAGCACTAGCTCACCATTGCTTTTGACTACATTTGTTATCCACATCGCTTTGAGGCACACATTTCTTGCAGCGAAGAGATGTTATCTAGGGCACTTGAATACAGCTCTCCACGGCTGCTAGACTATTTTGCCTCTCCTCTTACGACAAGCAATAACCATCTGTTTGCTTTTTGTGGCCATTTCTTCAGGTATGTGCTTGGCATTTCAAGCATTGTGGACAATGCATTTGTAAACAACCCGATATTTATCTATTTTTCAACCAGTTGGTCAAGCATAGGCCAAGTCTAATAAAAAGGTATGTGATTTGCAGTGGTTCTCAAACCTGTCCTGTAGTACCACTTACCCTGCCGAGCTCTCAATTACTTTTAATTTTTTTTAATTGAACCCTTAAATTAAGTATTTTGATTACATTTGATAAAAAGGTGGTTCCTTAATAAGATGATAATTTCCTTATACAATTGTATACTTAAAACCCCTATTGTTAAAAATAATTATGATTTAGGAAATTATTAGTTCATTTAAGGGTTCAATTAAATAATTGAGAGCTCGGCTGGAACAAAAGCAGCAGGGTAGGTGGTACTCCAGGACAGATTTGCGAACCAGTGATATAGAACATTGGAATGCCATGACCTAATCACAAATTCTTATAGAAAATCTTGCTACATGGTCTTTATCTCTTAGACCAGTTCAGACCTGAAGTCCAAGAGCAGGGGTCAGATTGATCTTATTTGCATTTTACTGTCAGGCTTAAAGGCATTTATTGTGCTTGTAGCCTTAATGAAAGTCTTGAGTGAATGCTGTTATCATGCTAAAATTGATCTGCATTAATTGATCACTCAAAAGTAGTTCCTTGATCATGTAAATGATTCTAGCAGCCGGTAAAGCCAGTCAACAACTTCTATTGTTGTAACCAACAGTGCCAGACAAAAGAAGTTATAGCCAATCTAAGTTTAGAACAATGATCATTCATATTATATCTCTGCAAGTACCAGAACATTTCCAATTTAATGAACAAGGTTTTAACTTATTTTCATATACCTCTTTATATAACATAATACCTTAAATATTTAGAAATTGAACTCCATTTTCCTTGCAGGACACAATGCAAATACCGACCTTATGATCCCAGACAAATGTCAGGCTTTACAATAGAGAGCTCAGACAGCCACTGTGGAGCACAGACACAGAGCAGAACCGAAACAATGAAAACAATCAATCCTAAACTGTTGGTTGCCTTTTGCTTTTATATAAGGGACGTCTTGGTTCAAGTTCACCTATAAACATGACACATCAGGCAGGAAAATTAATTTATATATTTGTATATAGAAAAATATATGAGTTGGGCTGGTCATTTCTACCAAACAAGAGAAAATGGCCAGCCAAGAATAAGTATCAAAAACCTGGCAGAGTGTAATATCTATAGATGCCTTCTGTACTGTAAGATTACGTACATGTCTGTGGATACAACATTACAAGCCATGCAAAGGAAGATGTTTTGTGTAGGAATTATTTCATGCTTTACTATGTAAAACCTTACCTCAACAGGCGATTCCGATGTACGCAGCTCTGTCTCTCTCGCATTTTATTATTAGGGCATGCGCACGGCTTTCACCCATGCATATACGAGCTGGGAAGAGCGCATTCTGGTGGCGGGAGGTGTTACAATTGACTGATTATTTGTGTATGTGCTTGCAATAAAGTACATTGCCAGATGGCTATGATCGCTCGTTCGGGATTATCTTTCTGCTTTTGAACGACTGGTGTTTGGTTGTCAGTGGCCTGAAGAGGAGTGGGCTGTATATTTGGTGCCTTTACTGACTGGCAAAGCTCGGGCTGCATATGTCTCCATGAGTCTACAAGACACAGGGAGTAACATAAAAGTCAAAGAGGCTATTCTTATGAGATTAGCTCAGAGACTTACCGACAGAGGTTTAGGTCAATGGCCTTACTTCCTGGAGAGACTCCAAAAGAGCTACAAGTTCGTCTACAAACTTTGTATGAGAGATGGGTTCAGCCTGATAAACACTCTAAAGAAGATATTGGGGAGTTCATAGTTCTAGAGCAGTTCCTAAGAATACTTAACCCAGAAGTTCAAGTGTGGGTTAAGGAACACGAACTGCAGACAGCACGGCAGGCAGCAGACTTGGCGGACGCTTACATTGCTGCAAGAAAGGGCCAAAGGGGCTATCAGTTTGGCAGGCAACGGGACCCCAGTACATCAGCCCATGGTAAGTCTAATGTGGGTGGTGTTGGGAGTGGTCTGGTAAGGGCTCCAGTGCGGCCTAGCATTAGTGACAGAGTACATAAGAGACAGGTTATCTGTTATAAATGTGGGAAAGAGGGTCACATAAAACCTGAATGCCTAAATCTCATCCATCTAATATGTGCCATGTACCCCCTAAACCAGAGATCAAGGATAGTGGGAGAGTGCAGTTACAGTGAGGGGAAAAAAGTATTTGATCCCCTGCTGATTTTGTACGTTTGCCCACTGACAAAGAAATGATCAGTCTATAATTGTAATGGTAGGTGTATTTTAACAGTGAGAGACAGATTAACAACAAACAAATCCAGAAAAATGCATTTCATAAAAGTTATAAATTGATTTGCATGTTAATGAGGGAAATAAGTATTTGATCCCCTATCAATCAGCAAGATTTCTGGCTCCCAGGTGTCTTTTATACAGGTAACGAGCTGAGATTAGGAGCTCCTAATCTCCTAATCTCAGCTCGTTACCTGTATAAAAGACACCTGTCCACAGAAGCAATCAATCAATCAGATTCCAAACTCTCCACCATGGCCAAGACCAAAGAACTGTCCAAGGATGTCAGGGACAAGATTGTAGACCTACACAAGGCTGGAATGGAATACAAGACCATCGCCAAGCAGCTTGATGAGAAGGTGACAACAGCTGGTGCGATTATTCGCAAATGGAAGAAACACAAAATAACTGTCAGTCTCCCTCGGTCTGGGGCTCCATGCAAGATCTCACCTCGTGGAGTTTCAATGATCATGAGAACGGTGAGGAATCAGCCCAGAACTATACGGGAGGATCTTGTTAATGATCTCAAGGCAGCTGGGACCATAGTCACCAAGAAAACAATTGGTAACACACTACGCCCTGAAGGACTGAAATCTTGCAGCGCCCGCAAGGCCCCCCTGCTCAAGAAAGCACATGTACAGGCCCGTCTGAAGTTTGCCAATGAACATCTGAATAATTCAGAGGAGAACTGGGTGAAAGTGTTGTGGTCAGATGAGACCAAAATCGAGCTCTTTGGCATCAACTCAACTCGCCGTGTTTGGAGGAGGAGGAATGACCCCAAGAACACCATCCCCACCGTCAAACATGGAGGTGGAAACATTATGCTTTGGGGGTGTTTTTCTGCTAAGGGGACAGGACAACTGCACCGCATCAATGGGACGATGGACAAGGCCATGTACCATCAAATCTTGGGTGAGAACCTCCTTCCCTCAGCCAGGGCATTGAAAATGGGTCGTGGATGGGTATTCCAGCATGACAATGACCCAAAACACACAGCCAAGGCAACAAAGGAGTGGCTCAAGAAGAAGCACATTAAGGTCCTGGAGTGGCCTAGCCAGTCTCCAGACCTTAATCCCATAGAAAATCTGTGGAGGGAGCTGAAGGTTCGAGTTGCCAAACGTCAGCCTCGAAACCTTAATGACTTGGAGAGGATCTGCAAAGAGGAGTGGGACAAAATCGCTCCTGAGATGTGTGCAAACCTGGTGGCCAACTCCAAGAAACGTCTGACCTCTGTGATTGCCAACAAGGGTTTTGCCACGAAGAACTAACTCGAAGGGGTCAAATACTTATTTCCCTCATTAAAATGCAAATCAATTGATAACTTTTTTGAAATGCGTTTTCGTGGATTTTTTTGTTGTTATTCTGTCTCTCACTGTTAAAATACACCTACCATTAAAATTATAGACTGATCATTTCTTTGTCAGTGGGCAAACATACAAAATCAGCAGGGGATCATATACTTTTTTCCCTCACTGTATAGATCATTAAGGTAAAGATTAATGGTAGAAGTTGGGAGGCATTAGTAGACACCGGGAGTAATCAAACACTGGTGAGAGAGAGTTGTTTATCTGACGTGGTGTTGTGTCATGAAGGTAGTGTCCGTGTCAAATGTGTACATGGTGATGAGAAGGTTTATCCATCAGTCAATTTGAATATGGATATAGATGGACAGATGTATCTGTTGGTTGTAGGAATAGTTGATGATTTACCTTACTCTGTAGTATTGGGACAGGATGTGCCTAATTTATCAGATTTTTTGATCGCTGGGAAGGAGGTTAATATGGTAGAGACCAGAGCCAGAGCTAGGCAGCATCAAGGTATTGAGATGGATAATTGGGCAGAATTACCATTTAATGAAACCAAAGACATAATAAGACATAAAACTAGATGACAGCGGCGCAGGGAGAAGTTCAGAGGAACATGTGTTGATGAGGAATTGGTTGATATACCTGCAGAACAGGGGGAAGGAATGCCAGATAATGTGTCAGAACTGCAGAGGGCAGACAGTACTTTGGAGGCCTTATTTGGGAAAGTGGATAGCCCAGGAGGAGCTTTAACCCTCAGAAATGAAAGTTTCCTGTTAAAAGGTGATATTTTGTATCGTGTCTGTGATGATTTAGAACAGTTAGTGGTGCCAAGCTGCATGCGCTCCAGGGTTTTGCAATTAGGGCATTCAGAGCCTTGGGCAGGACATTTAGGACAGGGTAAGACTTATGATCGCATAGCACGACGATTCTACTGGCCTCGGATGTATCAGGAGGTGATTCATTATTGTAGATCATGTCCCGAGTGTCAGATGACTGCAGCTGCAAAAAAAGAGTGAAAGAGCACCTTTATTCCAATGCCCATAGTGGATGTTCCTTTTACCAAGATTGCGATGGATATTGTGGGGCCCTTAGAACGAAGTAGGGCAGGAAATCATTACATCTTAGTTATGCCTGACAACGCTACTAGATACCCTGAAGCTATTCCCCTGAGACAGGTGAAAGCTAGGCAGAGAGCAACAGCATTGTTACAGGTCTTTTCTAGAGTGGGAATACCCAAATAAATACTTACGGATCAAGGAACCAATTTTCTGTCTAAGTTGCTATCACAAGTCTATAGTCTGGGAATAAGGACCACCCCATACCATCCACAGACTGATGGGCTGGTGGAACGTTTCAATCAGATACTGAAGAACATGCTGCATAAATATGTGTCTGTGACAGGATGTGATTGGGATAGGTGGATTCCTTTCCTTCTTTTTGCATATAGAGAAGTACCACAGGCGTCTACAGGGTTCTCCCCATTCGAACTGTTATATGGCCGCCAAGTGAGGGGTCCTTTGGATGTACTTCGTGAGGAATGGGAAGGAGAGCAGCAGCAGCAGCAGCCTCAAGGAGTGCTCACCTATATAATACAGATGAGAGACAGACTGCAACAGATAAACTCCTTGGTGCGTGACAACATGGCCAAGGTACAGAAAGAGCAGAAGGGTTGGTACGACCGATCTGCCAGGAGCCGTACTTTTGAGGCTGGAGAGAAAGTGTTGTTGCTGCTACCTACGCAAGAAAGTAGTCTTTTAGCCAAATTGCAGGGACCCTACGAAGTGTTGCGGAAACTGGGACCTGTAACATATGAAATTTATAGACCTGACAGTGGAAAGAAGAAGGCCATATACCATGTAAATCTGTTGAAAGCATGGGTGTCCCGGGAGGCGGCCCCTAGGGAACAGATGTTAGTAAGAGCAATTACTGATGAAGATGAGTTGACTGAGCAGTACTTTCCAGTTCCCATGGTAAGCCGGCCAGAGGTTGACTTGTCTCATCTAACAACACCCCAGAGGAAAGAATTGCAGGACTGCATGCCAGAAGGCCTGTTTAATGACGTTCCTGGACGTACTGGTTTGACACAACATGACATACCAATTAAAGTTACTCAGCCAATTCGTCAAACTGGATCTCGGATTCCTGCTAAATTGTTGCCAGCGTTGGAGAAAGAAGTTAAGGCTGGAGATGGGGGTTATTGAGACTTCAAGGAGTGAATGGTGTAGCCCCATTGTGTTAGTCCCTAAAAAAGACAGTGGTCTATGCTTTTGTATTGATTTTACAGAGATTAATGCAATCTTAGCCTTTAATCCGTATCTAATGCATTGCGTTGATGAACTCATTGAACGCTTGGAAAAGGCTATGTACATCACAACTTTGGATTTATGTAAAGGCTATTGGCAGGTTCCCTTGACGGAATCAGCAAAGAACTTGACGGCATTTCAAACTCCAAGTGGTTTTTACCAGTTTACCGTTATGCCATTTGGCCTTCATGGAGCAGCAGCCACTTTTCAGCGCTTAATGTTGTGGGGCGCTGGAGAGTATGCAGCAGCATACATCGATGATGTGGTCATTTATAGTGCAACTTGGCAAGACCATCTACAGCATCTATCTGATGTCTTTGATCGCATCCAAAAAGCAGGCTTAGTGGTGAATGCAAAAAAATGTACAGTGGCAAAGCCTGAAGTCCAGTATCTTGGCTATACTCTAGGTAATGGAGTCATTAAGCCACAAAGAGGTAAAATGGAAGCAATCCAGTCCTGTCTTGCTCCCTCCACTAAACAACAGGTTCGATCCTTTTTAGGTTTAGTCGGGTGGTACAGACGGTTTATACCCAACTTTTCTGCCAGAGCTGCAACTCTTTCTGATCTCACTCGTAAGTCATCTCCGACAGAAATGAAATGGACTGAGGAATGTAACAACGATTTTAAGGATTTACAACAATGTTTGTGCAAAGAGCCAGTACTGCAAAGTCCCAACTTTGATTTGCCCTTTGTAGTTCAAACTGATGCTTCAGGAGTTGGGGTTGGGGCAGTGTTGCTGCAGGAGGAGGATGGTCATAAACGACCTGTAGTCAAAAGTTGTTCCCTAGAGAAGTTAAATATTCTACTGTTGAGAAAGAAGCCTTAGCAGTCAAGTGGGCTTTAGACATCTTAAGATACTATCTTATAGGGAAGGACTTTACACTGGAGACTGATCATAGAGCACTGCAATGGATGCGGAAAATGAAGGATTCTAATGTCCGTATCTCAAGGTGGTACCTGTCGTTGTAACCTTTTAGCTTTACTATTCAGTTTCGCAAAGGCTCAGAAAATGTGGTTGCTGATTATTTGTCCAGGCTTCCAGAAGCCTTAACTTTAAAAAGAGGGGGTTGTGTGATGGAGCAGCTTTAGTCTGCGCTCCCTCACTGCAGCGTCACAGAGTGTAATATCTAGAGATGCCTTCTGTACTGTAAGATTGCGTACATGTCTGTGGATACAACATTACAAGCCGTGCAAAGGGAGATGTCTTGTGTAGGAATTATTTATTTACAGTAATATACCTAATTTCCATTTGCAATAGCGTCAATGTTTACATAATAGGCAGTGATTGAGGGTGGGGATTAATGCAAAGTAATTGTTTTGGTATGGTTTTGATGTGAATACAAGCAGGATGTATGGGGTGCACACCTGCATTTATGCGAGTTTCATATTATATACCAAAGGTTACTGACTGTATTGTAATGTTTGTTCGTTTACTATTAAGCCTCTCATTCTTTCACCCATATATGTGCTTGCAATAAAGTACTTTGCCAGATGGCTATGATCTCTTGTTTGGGATTTGTGTCACTTCTTGCTTGAGACCACTCTCCCATGTTTACATCTTGACATTGATGAACATGGATTTGAGATGACTTGCAAGAAAAATGTGTCACCAAGTAGTAAATCATGAACAGAACTTTTATTTATAATTTCATGAGAGATGCTATATATTTGTTTAGCAATACATTAGCACAACATGTTGTGAATGAGGTCATCACAGCCCTTTGTTAATTTTGACTGTGTAGTTCTAACCTGATCTGAGCCAGTGCACAATTTCACACTGAAGGTTGAATCTGAGGAACTAAGAGTGATGGGGAGAAACAAAACAATCCCAGGTTACACTTTGATAACAGCATTGACCGCAGCTGAAACTCTGGTTTCCATAACAACTGCATGCAACTCTGCATGGCAGTAGAATGGTCTTCGGTCTCCCTGTTGGCAGGAGAATTAAAAAAATATATCCCTTTTTGTCTGAGGGTGAACAGTTGTCCTATATGTAGCACTGCAAGATCAGCGGGCAAACCTTAAAAGAAACGGGCACCATTAGTGCAGTGCAAGTGGGAGAGACGGACTTTTCACCTTGGGATCTTGTTTCTTCAGGTAAATGAGTGCTTCAACATAACAAATACAATTACTTAGACTTAACAAGTTGTATTTAGAGTGACATGGGTATGGATTCAAGCTTATATAAGGAGCTTAATCCTATATTCATGCCCCTTTCTGTCTGAGGATATTATTATTATTATTATTATTATTATTATTATTATTATTATTATTATTAATAATAATAATAATAATAATAATAATAATAATAAGCCAGTATTTGGTGTGATGATTTCTCTATACTTATATTAAGATATACTTCACTGGAATGGCTTATTTGAATGCTCACAACAGATTGAGCTGTGAATTTCGTAGGATGAATGCGGTCTTGGAAAGCAGTATAAATGTTGTGGTCTGTGATGGCTTTTTTCCAAGACTAAGAGTTTCAAAGTCACTTATGTAACTAGGCTCTTTCAGACATTACAACTACGAATTAATGACACAGCATCTCAGTTTCTCAAAGATGATAACCAGGACAGAACTAGTTAGTAGGGCTTTGAGATTGGTTGAATACATGTAAAAAGTTAAGAATAACATGTTTCACTGAAGTATCCTTCAGTCCACTCTGAATACCTGGTTAAACACATCACTGGTTAAATGGCTTTATGTCTCTTATTAATTGTATTTGAGGTATTTTACAAACATGTTCAAATTTGGGTAATTTTTTTTTTAAATGGTATTAATATTTATCAAGACACAAACAAGAGAGGAAGATTGAAATGTTAAATGTTTTAAGGTGTGTGAGAGAGAGAGCTGCAAACGTTGAGCTGTCAGATCTCTGTATTTTGGAGAACAGTTCTCTTACCTCCTGGTCAAGGCTGTCTTTGGTATAGCTGCTGAGATAAGTAGCACTGGCCTTCAGAGTTCATGACAAGCGAAAACATAAATTATATATATATATTTAAATGTGTTCAGGAAAAACAAATCTAAGCTACGTACACTAAATAATAGCAAGGTATATTTTTGCATTGAAACAGTTACTAGCATTGCTGGTATAAACAGGACATAATAAGTACACATATATCTTGTTGTTTACGCAGTTCTACATGCTGGGATCATCCAAAAAATGGATGGATAAAATCCTGGGATCAATAAGCTATTTTTGTTCTTTTTAAATTAATGCTTTACTAAATTAGTACTGTATGAGAAGTTAGTTCACATCCAAATTCCTTGCAAATTAGCTTTCAGTATAATTTGTAGCTTGTTAAATTGCCTTTGTATTCCATTGTTAGTGCTAAACGTCAACAAATTGCTTTAATATTGTATTGCATTTTATAGTAATCTGCTTGTATTCAGTAGTAATGTTGAAGATTATCAGCATTATAAGCAAATCATACTAGATCAAGATGGCTGACAAACAAAAGGCAAATTAAAGGTTGGCTGATAGACAGCTGTGTCTGAGTGTTTGGTATACAGTATGTACATTGGTTATACCTCCATGATTTTGTTTTGCTCAGCCCTTTCCCCAATTTTGATTCCCAAAGCAGTAAAATCCAGAAGGGAAAATATGCATATTCTGATATTATCTTTGGTTCCTGATTTTGCCAACTGGACACATGTCAAACAATGTTTTTTTTATCTTCAAGATTTGCTCATAAAAAGAATCTAAAAGCAACAACAAGTACAAACTTCCTTCTGCATAACCCAATAATACAAGGACGTAATCTAGGAAAAGCCGAGTCTGAAAGAAATTACCTTTCAAACTGTCCTGTACTGCAAAAAAAAAAAAAAAAAAAAAAAAAGTATTCTGTGGGGGCTGCCATATTGAAATAGTGTAAACCTTTTATTTTAGTTTTTCCCATTGTGGAGAACATTCTATCAGCCCACAGTTGAAATTAAGCCACTGTTTCAGAATAACATATCACAATATTTCACGCTGTGGTGTAACTTTGGTAGTGGGAGGGGGTCTCGGGCTTCAAAAACAGGCAGGATGGAGTCTAACTCCGGGCTGCTAGTAGGGCCGTTGCACTTTGAATGGTTAAAAGCAGGATTCTGACTGTACCCTGCCAGCTCCCATAGCCTCTTTCCGTCACAGGTGCTGCCTCTTGATAATTCTTTCTCTAGAAATTTGATGTGTAAAGAAACATGGTGTTAGCATAGAGGAAAGTGGTTATCGAGACCTAATATTTTTATTGGACAGGCCATGGCAATAAATCCTTGTCACAAGGGGGAGTTGGTACACAGCTGTTTTTTAATTTTACGGCTGGGGTTTGACACCAGCTAAAACCACAGGCTAGTGCATTACAGTGCCAAAGGTCACTGAGATGCATGGAAAAGGCTTTATTGTACAGGGGTTTACACAGCACGGCATACTATATACTAACTATATATTTGTGTCCCAGACCTCCTTCAAACTTTGTTGGTAAATAAAATATGAACTTTGTTGTTCCCCATTATGCCAGCAAATTAGCTACAGTTCCTTGTTGAAGGTGTTGAAGAAATAAAATCTATTAAATCTAAACCAAAATAAATAGATCTGTGTTTTAAACCAAACAAAGCAGAATACATACACAACAGTCTTTTCTAAAAATGGGAAATTCAAGTTCAGAAGTATATATTTTTAATTGCATATTTTCTGGTGAATAGAAATAGTTGTTTGATTCATATAGTTGACTCAATTCACAATGGCCATCTATAGTATCTAGGTCATCCGTAGCCATTGCTGAAAAACATAACAAGCCCTTTTGTTTAATGTACCACCACCGCATGTTTTTATTTAAATTAATATTGTTCAGAACTCCCTGACATCCAAGTAAAACTAAAGAAGAAATGTGTAACGGGAATTGTGGAAAATATCTTAGATGTAAGAAGATAGCACGGAAACACAAAATTGTTAAACCCATATCATCAAATGAATCACAAATGCAGAAAGTAGGTCAAAGTACAATGAAATCTTGCTTCTGTGCACAAAATGGAGACCAGCGCAACGGTGAAGTTCCCATGTGTGGTTATTGACGTGCGATGTGGTGATGCTTGTGCAAGTTGGGACAAAAACTTGAAAGAATCTTAATTGTAGCCAAATGAAAAGTGTCTAATTTGTCAGAGTGACACCTGCCCATTTTTACTATGTGCATAGATCATGTGGAAATGTTCGGAGACAAAACATTCACTGTTCCCAATCCAGGCCACCTTGAGTACAGACGAGACGTGGGTCAAATACCATTACATATTTGTATTTCTGTATTTTGAATTACATCACATACCATTTAAATTTGGTATTTTGTTATACAATTACTAATTGACTGTATCTGTATTTAATGTTGGTTTATCTTATGTTGGTTTACTTTAGTTTAGTTCATTTAAAATGTTAAAGGTTTATTTATTTCATTTTTGTTGTAGTATGTTTATCACTCTGTAAAGCGCTCTGTGATAAAACTGCAGAACTCTCTGGAAGTCACTATTGCCAGGAAACCCCAGCCGGCTTGGAAGCCAGTCCACCTAAAAACACAACCTTAAACATTGTAGCATAATTTAAGGAGCATACAGTTCTCTTTCTTTAATTGAAAGAGCAATAGGGACCTATATCTTGGTGAGTTAGATATGTTTGAAATCACATGGGTCCCCAGTCCTGGTTTTCCAGCTGTCTTTAAGTAACTGACACACTCAGAATTAGGAAGAGCACTTCAGTTGGTTCTATCATGGTAGTAATTAATCGAATTAGATTGTTAATTGGTCAGATGGACCAAAAACCCAAAGACAGTGCTTCAGTGTTTTAAGCACTGTTCTTTCTTGTTATGGGCTGTGATGCCAGACCACACACCCTGCATAAAATAAAGACAGGTTTATGTGGGAGTCGGGATTCCAAGATCAAAGAATAGGGAGACTTTTTCTCCCCATATAAAGCAGGCCAGCTTGGCGAATCTGGAAAGGGCAGCTTTTTGCAGTTTGTTCACGGATATGGTGGGAGAGCTCTGCTGAATTTGCTTTCTACCTCTTCTGTAGAATGGTTTTGTTCTTGTTTTTTTGTTCTGACTGGATTCTCTTGAAATAAGAAAAATGGGCTTTTCCTCCATTGCTTCATCTTTGCTCCACAAGCATTGGTTACACTTTCACAGAACAGTGCTATGAATATTTTTAGGAGCGCCCATTTTGATGTATTTCATGTTTTTCTAACTAATCCACCCTAGAAATCACACCTACGATTTTAGAAATGAATTTGCCAATGGTTATAATCCATAAATGTTGAAATGTTGTATTGCATCATGTCAATCCCCATAAACAAAGCATTCCAAGAGAAGGGAACTTAAAAGTAACAGAACTTGGCAAGTGATTTATTTCAAGGGCTAATGGGACTCATTTAATGATTTGTTTCCAGATTTCTTTTACTCCCCTAATGCTTTTAAGAGAATAATATTGCTGAGAACAAAATAATAATCATGCCAAATATGGAAGGTCTTTTCAAAAGGCAAATTCAGTCTGGTTGGATCAGCTGAAATCCTTTTGATGCAATTATCGGACAGATGTGAGATGAAACCTGAACTCTTATAACCCTGTCTGTTGGTGGAGTGGCTCAACACTAGCACAGTAATCTTGTCGACTTGCCAGGAAGATGGGAGTTCACATGGTCGTTGCATGGCACTCTTCACAAGTCGTATTTGTCTGCAGTGGAAAGGGTTTGCATGGCTGTACACATGTTGCACAAATGTCCGTAAATTACGCTTCCCAGCAAACTGAGGCAAACTGTCTTTCTGTGCATTAATATGAGTTTTTTCCCCCCCAATTTTTGTAGAGAGAAGTTCAGCATGGATCCCACACTGGAATATGTTAAGGTAAGCAGTGATTTCAGATTCATTAATTAATGCAAGTTCATGTTTTAACAGGCTTCTCCCACCCCTCTGCTTCTCTCCTCTCTGTGATTGTCTTAGAGGGGGAAAAAGTTTGTATTTTATTGAAACAAAGACTTTTTATTTTGAGGTTATGCTGTTGCCAGAGGCATGTTTTCTGTTTCATTTAATTATAGTAGGTGTATTAAGTGATATTCATTATTCAGTGTGATTGTTGTTTTGTCAACATGTACTTCTACACAGAGAGAATAAAATAAAGAACAAAAATTATATATACTGGCAAGACAGCGTAGTCAAAATCGTTCACTCTCTGTCCAATTCATTTGTCGATTTCCAACGTATGACTACTACTTTATCAGTGAGATCTTTTCTGAGTGTTGAATACTGATTCAGCCCAAAGAAAAGCAAATATAAAGATTCCAGGTGATTGTGTGTGTGTGTATTTGTGTGTATATACTATCATATACACAGAATACAATCCTTTCTTAGAGCATCCCCTATTTTGTGTCTGTCTATGTAAATATATGTTTGGGAACGTCACATTCCTGGCTGACCTTGTCTTTTTGTGTTTTAGGAGAGATGAAAGATTTAGGTTGGAAGTGTTCTTTCATATTTTAGTTTCTTATTCAGCAAGTGAAGACTTTTGGTTTTACCTTATCAAGATTAAAACAGGGTGGGACAGACTTTCCACCTCTGAGGTCCTGAGAAGTTTACTTTTCCTGTTTATTGCCCTTAAACTAGTTGCCCGTAAACAACATAACTGTGCTTACTAAGAATAATTCACTTTTCAGACTTACGTTTTGTGTAGTCAAGATGTGACTCATCTTGTGTCCAGACCAAATTGTATGTATTTATCCCTTCATGTTCATTCATGTTTAAATGGATATTGAAAGCTACCCTTGAGAAAGTGTATTGTTTTATTGCAAATAGTCATTTTTTTCCTTTTAAGTTAATGTGTTTTCTACTCTGTTCTCCTACACATTTCATTCAATGTTTAGAAAATGTATGTTTTAACTTAACTGAATGGCTATGAAGATGAATATCTACAATTAGGAGTTATAAGACAGTAATAAATGGCCTTTTGTGCACCACTTAAAAAAATATTATCTAATTTCTCAAGCAGAGAATTGGTAAAATTACATTAACTTGAATTGCAATATCTATATGAATTGCCTACTATATTGATCGCAATGTCTTAATACATAAAATGGGATTGAAGATGGACTTTGTCTGCAAATAAATGTGAATATTATTAAACTCGTAGTCATCTGTTGTTGCCAAGATTTGGGCCAAGTCCCCTACAAGTGTATTCTGTCACCACACCATGACCTGTCACAACAATTTGAGATCTTTGCACTTCTCAATCTGTCTTGATTCTCAAGCCAACATAAAAAGCAAACAAGTGCCTGACAGGACTAAGCAGGACTTTTGAATAACTTGCTGTTGATACATAGAATATTTCTACCCATTAAACTGCAGTTGAGAAAAATCAGTGACTGAATATACAAAATTTGGGTAAAAATTGTGTTCAAACCCCGCAGTGAGTGAAGTGGTCCAATTTATGCAAGGTGAGCAAATCCAAAATTAATAATAATTAAGATGTTGGATCTCTGAAAGGGATCCTTTTGGAATTAAATTGCATCCCTTACTGAATCAGCTTTACTTCATGTAGAAGGTTCCAGCACATTGATGACCTCATGAATGTGTGCGGTGTAGCCCAGATAGTTCCAGCTCAGAGGTGTCAGAGGTGGGTGTTTGGATGTCACCACACCCCTGGTCCAATGAGCCACAACTCCGGCAGGCGGAGAAAGACCAGCAAACTTCATATGCCAGGGTGTTGGCAAGTGCCAGTGGATGGTTGCATAGCAAAGATCAGTGCCGGCCCTGCCATAGAGGTCTTAGATGGCCTGTACCATTGTAGGGTGATGGCACCACTCTGAGGCATCTGGGCATTCTCTGGAGAGGAGATGCACTGCCAGTTTGGTCCATCCGGGAAGGTGAGTTAGTTATGCCACCAGCACAACAATGCAATCCAGGCTGGTTATAATTAATCTGCTGTCGGGAAGTGAGAGAGATATTTTAAAACAATGCTACTCTGTACAGCTCCCTCAGGCAGTGGTCTTAAGTCTCCTTGTGATTGACATACACCACTACTGACATGTTTGTCCTCACATGAGCTGACAGCCAGGGGCATAGGTGGTCTGTGACAAACACCATATGGGCCTTGGCTCGTTCCAGAGACTACGTTAGTACAGTAGCTCATCAGTACTCAGACACCCTTTAGCCTCAGGGCTGCCAGGATTGCAGCCGTGCACTCGAAGAAAGTGCATTGAGTGAGAAATAGGGTAAAGGGAAAGATGCTGAACTCCTAGGCTCTCCCCAGCGAGCTTCCAGAACCACATGGTTACGAGTCCAGATGAAAATCATTTTGTTAAAGCATGGACCTGTTTATTTAACCACAAAATAGACTGGGCAAACCACAGCAAAGCAAGGTATTGCCATGAGTAAACCATGAGATATCCCATGGGATACATTCATTAGGGTCTGAAGAGAAAGACTGAAACAAATTTTTCAAAATATAAAAATGCCCAAGTTGATCTTATTATATTCTACTTCAACATGCTTGTAAATCTGTTAACTTTCCGAAATCTGTTCACTGAAGCTATTGTAAAGCCTTTTTTTTTTACCCAGCCTGCATAGGAAAGAGAGTGGGGGTGAGGGTACAAGACTGACAGTACAAAACTGAGCTGTATGTAAATTGACCTGCTCTTCTTGCTTCTGAACTGTGTGGGGAAAACCTAGTCACTGTGAAATGATCTTTTCAGAATATTCTTTTTATCCCACCAGCACGAAAAACACAATCCAGTCTGGTTTGGATTAAGCTGCTGACAAGAAATGAAAGAGATTTATGAAAACAAAGGAACTCTGTACAGTCTGTGAGATCTGCAGCCCTTTATGACCCAGATAATAGACCTTTTGGCTGACTGTGTAGCTCCGCTGCACCAAGGCAGTAATATCCTCAGAGTGAAATCTATGTGCCTTTGTGACTGGTAGTGCAACACAAATGCCAGACACGGTATGAGGGCAAATGCTGGGCACGAACGGACTCTATTCTTATTACTGAGAAAACACAATATTGCATGCCAAAATTACTTTTTTTTTAGTTCTCCCAAGCATGTCCTGATCTTTTGCAGATTTATTTGTTTAATTTTGTCTCCCTCGTGGATTCTTCAACTCATTTTCATAATTCAGAAACAGCTGTAAAAGGAAAGAGACACTAGACAACTTTAGGGACTGAGGCTGTGTATGTTATAGTGCTGAAGGGTTATACATATCTGTAAACTATTAGCAAGACAACAAGGTTCAATGAGAGTAGATGACAACTCTTCAGGATAAGAGTTGGATAATATCAGTATCTCTTGCATAATGCATTTTGATACTTCATTTATGGGGTGGCATGGTGGTGCAGTGGTTAGCACTGCTGCCTCATAGCTCCAGGGGTCCTGGGTTTGAGTCTCAGCTCAGGGTGTTTGTCTGTGTGGCGTTTGTATGCTCTCCCCATGTCTGCATGGGTTTCCTCTGGGTACTCCAGTTTCCTCCCACCATCCAAAGAGATGCTGGTTAGGTTAATTGGCCACACTAAATTGTTGTGTGTGTGCCCAGCAATGGATTGGTGCCCTATGCTTGGCAGGATCAGCTCCGGCATCCCCTGTGACCCACATGGAAAAGTGGTTTCAAAACTGGAGGGATGGATGGTACTTCATTTATTTTCCCAGTGAATAGTAAAATTGTGGAAGATGAATGGCGCCCTCTAGTGACTTATTTTAGGATCTCAAAGTGTTTTCCAAGAAGCAAGTTGCTCAAATGATTGTATGCCTGTTATTTTCTTTCAATGATAACCAGATTTGTTTTTCTGCAGGAAGGGCATATACAAACAGTAAAAACTAAAAACAAAACAGACAAACACACAAGCTAACAATAAAACAGGTAGCTGAAGCTGACTCAGTTATCTAGTTTGTCTTTTTTTGATTCGCCAATAAAAATCCAAAGGAGCCAGATGGGGTGAATGTCACCATCTTGATTGTAGTCTTTCTTATGTTTGAATGAAATGTTCGATGGACAGGGCAGGCAGCAGACCATTTCAGTTTATCTTGAGTTTTCTAAATGGAATCCAACAAAATATAATCAGCAAATTGCTTAATATAATTCTCAGGTACATACAGGAAGTTAATACAGTTTGCAACACGTACAAATGGGACTGTACCAATGGGGTAAAACCACTATTAGAACCCATGACTTGTTCAAGAGGGAAACGTTACGTCCGATGACATATTTCCCATTTGTATATTGAATTTCATTATCTTTACTCGTAGGATTTTTAGAATTGTTCTTGCTTTATTGAAATGACATTCCCCTGTAAGAAGCTTTGAAGACTTAAAGTCGTCCGTGTGCTGGGCGACGATATGCATCTGTTTTTTGGGCTTTTTGATAAAAGTATTTTTAAAATGCGAACAACAAACAACTGGGTAGTGTTCTGCCCCAGGGAATTCTGTATTTATATCAAGCATCCAAGGCCTAAGTGAACAGTAATTGGACTGTTTTGCAGAATATCCGAAAGGAGAACATTCCTTTGGTGTAACGGGGGGTGTGCCAGAGTGGTTTAATGACCGTGTTTAAAGTTTATTAGCAGTTTAGGGGGGAAATAATGAGTTACATGGATAAATATCCCACAGCTTTAAAAAAAATATTAAAAAATGATTATAATAATCTACGAATGTTAGTATATTTTAAAGGGTTGCTCACAAAAATAATATTTGTATTTATTTATTTGTTATGGTTGTTTTTTGGGAGAATGGAGAGGTAACTTTTTGTGAAACATTTATTTAATGTTTGTTTATAGGAGGGTTACTGTCCCTTAAATGAGAATAGAATGGCTGGGTCTTCACAGGCTACTAACAAAACTAATGACAACAGTGGAGAGTCTGGTTAGGACTAAATTTTCAAGTATTGCCTGTGTTCCAGTCATTAAAGCCAATTTAAAAGCCAAACAATTACATTTGAATTGAAATTGTTGGTGATGGAGTTTTTCATTCTATTGTTGGGAGTTCCATGCTTTCTTTTTGGAAGTACCACTCCAATTTAAAGCATTATTTTTCTTGCATCTGTCAGTTTGTTTTTCTTTGGACAATTTGTTCTGAGTAAATTTCCCTGAGGAATGCAGCAGACTGAAAATGCTTGAGCAAAGGAAAAAAGAAAATCCCATTGCTGTCAATGAACCCATAAGTATAGTTAAGTAGCCTTCAAATTGGTATCTCAAAACTTAAACAAACAAGAATTTTATAAAGCCTAAATATAAGATCCTTTAACCCATCTTTCTTATTGTATTCATGACTTCCAAGTCAAAAAATCTTATAGGACCTTTCTTGAGTTTCCTGAATCATAATAGTATTTGGTGTTCTCATTACACTCGACCCCTCCTCTGTGTTTCCTAGTCCCCAGTTTCTGTGCTGGAGGTGAAGTAGTAGCCTGGATTGAATTTGAAACATTTCCTCCACTAAGCAGATTATAGATGTTTTATAAGAAAGTCCCTGATCTTTTTTGGTGTGTCTTTGTTTCTGTGCACAAAAGTATATCTGCACAATGTTTCTGGGAGGGCTATAGAATGACACTGATTGATGCTGCTGAAGAGTTTCGATGGATCAGTACTGTGGGAAGAAATGAGGGAAACTGTAATTCACCTGAACAGAGACAGATAAGCCCTGATACACATGGTAGGGTGAAGTATTCCTCTCCATTCTTGCCAGGTGCATCAGCTTCCCTAATCGAACAATGCAGACTGTCACAGCCCATCTTCAATTTTAAGTGTTGTTTGTCAGTGATATAATGTAGTCCTCGCAGTCGCAGAAAACACCATCCCTTTAGTCAAATTTGTGTTTTTATACAGCATTACTGCTAGCACATAAATATTCCCCCTGACAGAACTCCATCTCCATAATATAAGAAGAGAGAGATTTCACACTATAGAGTCTACAAGATTACAAAATAAGAAAACATGCTTTGAATGACTAAATGCTCAATAACTACTATGTGATGTGTTTTTGAAATCCTAAAGTTTGCAGTGCCGTTAATTGAAATGAGAAAAGGCCTGGAGGGCCAATGTATGTTTTGCTGTTCATAAGACCAGTTTAATTCCTTAACATTTGGCCTCTGGGAGGCTTGGACTGTAATTGAATGCTTCCTTTTAAGACCAGCACAACTTCTTCCCAATGTGCTGACATAAGAAAACCAGCTTTATTGCCCAAAGGTGTAAAAACATACCACAGACAGTCCATGGCCATTCAGAGCTCAGGAGAAGCAGTGTATTTTTTCTTCTCATGAACAGATGGCATTTGGAACAGTTTTTTCTGTGATTTCCCATGTTGTATGAGTATGTGTGTGTGTGGGGGGGGGGGGGGGGGGTATAGTTAAAAGGTTGCAGACTCCACCATGATTCCTGCAACACAATGTAAATTAATCTAAACAAAACCACATTGAAAAACGATCAAACACAACTTTAAATGGGTATATTAAATACAATCCAAAATTTCTAGTAGGAATGAGTAGCTGAAGAAATCTGTTTTTTAATATAACTGCCAGCTGAGAAACAAATAACTAATGCATCAAATAAATAATGCACCAGCACTTGTTCACCCCAGGTTAGTAGTGGATCTTTGTATTTGCTATGTTATGCTGATGTTAGTGAAGACCTGGAATAGCAACACATCTCATGGATATAATCTAGTCCAGGATACATGTACTTATTTCCTCCAGTTCTTCACTGTGTTTGCAGAGCGAGTGTTCAGCTGCAACTGAAAACAAAACCTTTGCAGGGCAGCGCTACCTCGGCATTGTGGGCATTGTTTAAACTCCTTCAACAGCTCACAAAGAGACAGCATGTCACAGTGGCTTTCAAACAGGTTGCCTTCCAGCTGTCATTTACTCACCACACGTGGCCGTTGATTGAGAGCAAATAGATCTGAACTCGGAGGAGAGAGATGAAGGTTTCGGTAAAGCCTTGGTCTGTAAAGCGGGGTTGACAAAGCATTGTCCTTTTCGGTACTCAAAGCCCTTCTGAGACACAATTGTACCATCCTATGAAAACAAAAATCCCAGAACTGATGTCGCAGGTAAGACTCTGTTCTTGATATGTATTTATTTTTGCATCTCTCATTGGATTTTGTTTTCATTGTTCTTTCTTTTTCCTAAATCAAACAAATGGACTCTTTCGTCACGGCAAATTTCTGGCTAACATCGGATGTGATTATGTGTCCTGAAAATGATGCAGAAACCTGTCTCTACAACGAGAGCTGTGATTGAATGAGATGAGCCTCAGATCATGGTATTTCTTCATCTACCAAAAAAACAGTGTTGCAGCAGAGACAAAATCATATGAAAAGCAATCACTCTGACATAGTGCCACACGGGGGGCGGGGGGGGGCGGGAATATATTCATATGAGGAATGAAAGGAAAGAAAATAATTCTCCTTAATTGTGTCTCCTAGCATGGTGCTTGTATTCTTAATAGCCCTGTGGAGTTACAAGGATGAATTGCTTCTCGTGTGTAAGTGTGTGTGTCTGTGTCCATGTGGTTATTCTGAACTGCATAGTGCAACTTGGAGGGGTGGGTGGCAGGGTGGGGGGTTCAGCGCTGTGGCAGTCATTAGCAAAGCACTCCCAGATGCTTAAGATTTCATTTGCGGGAGAGCAAGATCACATGGGGATTCCTGCACTCCATACATGGGAGTGTGTGGCTTAGCAGGCAGAGTCACATACAGATCCCTGGCTGCTTCACCCTCTCAGCAGAGCCAGAGCCAACCCAGAGAGGGGCCAGCATGCATCCAAAGGCACACAGTCGCACGAGAGACTAAGCTATCTCTTTTTTTTTTTTTGTATGTTTGGGGGGGGGGAGAACAGACTGCTCTCAGGGCTTTTGTTTCTTATCCTTTTTGTTTTGTGTGAGAGAGTGGACTCAAAGATGTCTGAGAGATGCAATATACTGAGGACCCTCACGGCAGCCTTGTGCTGCTTCTATCAAAAGAGCTCTGTGATTGGGGTGAAGGTGAGTGATGGGCTATCTCTGTCTCTCTGTCTCTTTCTCTGTCTCGTTTGCTGAATGAGGGCTGCTGGAGACCTTTTCTGAAGGGTTTTCTGAAGGGTTTTGGTTGAGTATCAGACCGATTCTGAGCATGAACTCAGTCTCTTCTTTTTTTTTTTTCAGATAAAAAGCAGTAACAGGTTGAATAGAAAGCAGTACTTTTCAAAAACAAAACACTTTCTCATGTAGACTATTTGTTTCGAGGCTAAGCTGTGGGATTTTGTCCTAGCATTTAAGTTAAGTATGTTTCTTTCTGGGGATGTATGGAACTCCATTGACTGAATGTGTGTCGGCTGTTGACCTACAAATCCACAACAGAATAATCCCTCATAAATAGATGTCTTTGGCTGCTTTGTTTGAAGTTTTAGCTACCACTTTCATAAGTGTGTCATCTCCACAGGTTGTCCAACAGTGACAAATTTGAGATTGTTTTGAGTTAGTCCAGATAGACTTATTTTATATAGAAAAGATAGGGGTGTGCATACAAGTGTCAAACTGTATTAAACTCAGCCCTGGGTGATTGAATATACTGCCTGACTCAGAGCTATTATTTTAAGTGATTTTATTATTGGTGAGTCAGTGTCAGTGACTGGAATGTATTAGGACACTAAGTGGCAGTGTTCCTATTCAGCTTTGTGTGTGTTTGTGTGAGAGAGAGAGAGAGAGAGAGAGAGAGAGAGAGAGAGAGAGAGAGAGAGAGAGAGAGAGAGAGAGAGAGAGAGAGAGAGAGAGAGAGAGAGAGAGAGAGAGAGAGAGAGAGAGAGAGAGAGAGAGAGAGAGAGACTTTGACTTTTAACACTTCTTTTATTAACAAATTCAATATTAAAAAGCAACCCAAATAAATTTTCACACAACAATAACAACTAGAAACCAATAGAGAGAGAGTATTTCACTGATGTACAATTGTAATCAGCTTATTTTGGGGAAGGGAGAATGGTGCACAATTATATCTTTGTCATTATGGACGTTGTCTGTCAGAAACCACTACCATACAGACATATTTATGACAACATGGTGAGGAGTTGTATTGACCATCTGCAACCTTAGTGTGTATAAACCAAAGTCATTTTGCCAGGCTACTCAATTAATTTCTCAGTTGTATTAATTCAATCCATAAACAGGTTGTGACATATTCACAGAGTGGAAAGGAAAGCGGGTCTCACTTTCCAAGAAAAAGATGATTGTACAGATGTACTTTGAAACAGTGAGAGCAAGTAACCCCAAAACAATCCAAAACAAAGTAAGGAACATGGTGCATATGATTGAGAGACTAGTGGATTTCATATTACAGCATTACAAATCTGCATTTGAATGGGATTTACGGAAACGTTTTTGAATCTGTGTCATAGAGATGAGCGTCTATGACTTTAAAACACCCATAGCTAAAAACTACAACTGGATGTAATGAGTCTGGAAATAGTAGCACTGTATTTAGGTTTGGTTATCGAAATGTATATGGAAATGATATGAATGGAAGTGGTGGGGGGAGTGACGAAATATTAATAGAAAGTCATGTGAGTGAAAGAGAACAATATCCAGATCTATCTGTATTGGCTTTGTATAAGGAGAGGATTATTTATTTGTTATTCTTGGTCAATTTTCAATTTATAAAGATTTTGCTGCAAGCTAAATGTTTGTTTGTGTATTTAATGACTTACTTACTAAACAGAAGCCCTTATCCAAGTTGTCTTCCAGATGTGTGCCATCAATACGATATTTAGAAGAAAGTAAATGTACAATATACGAGCAAAGAATAAACTGCAGTCACACGTCTTCCACCTGCATTGTCAAGGGAAGTGTTTTACTTTTTTATCTTTTCAACCTTTATCTTTCATTATCTTTGCAATTGAAGAAATAATAATTTGCATCTGGGTTTCACTTAGAATGCATGGTGTCCACACATGATGAGGAAGCAAATATGTTTTGACTTTTTATACTGCAGCGTTGAGCATTTCAGCATTTAATTATCACACGCTTCTGCCATCTGCTTTCCTATTGACTATAAATAGTTTTTTTATGCACATTTTTGGGCTTTTTTTTTTCCTTTCTCTCTTTTTTTGGGTGAAAGAATGTCTAGATCATTTTGTCCCCAAATATAGAGCAAAGTCTGTTTTTCCTGATGTCTGGTGCTGGGTCTGTAGGGTCTGACTCCAGCCTGGAGTTGTAACTGTTTAGTTTGGCTTGAATTTTTCATGCTTAGAATAGCTGCTGGGTTGCCATGGCAATGTAGCTTTAGGGGCCTTCCCCCAGATGGACCAAGACTGGGATGCAGAGGCAGAACTGGGCCTGACAATGTGGGGGACAGTCATAAGAAATAGAGGGGTGGAGTAGGGAAAAAAGCAGAACCTGATCTGGGACCTAGCTATATAAGGGACTTTAAACTTAGCCTTCATTTCCTTTTAAATGAAAACGACATTCAATATGTTTAATTTTAGCTTTTTCAAACTTACAGTAGGCACAGCTGGTGAGACGGTCTTGTCCAGTTGTGTGCCTTCCCCAGGCAAGCAAGTTCAGGAATAGTAACTAAACACCAGTTTAGACTTTTTAAATAAGCATCATGCTGCAACTTACAAAGTTATTCACTGACCAAAATACTATTTTAGCCATCTTTAGAGCTCAGTGGCTTGGTGTGGGGACAGTTGTCCCTAAATCCTCAGGGATTGTTTCCTATGAACTATAGTAAACCCTAAATCTCCACCAAAGTTTATTTAATTAATAAAACTGTTTCCAGATTCAAATTGAGTGCATTCCCTGTATGATTCAATATGGCTAACTGAGCACCTTGCTCTGTTTTGATGCACTTAAGAGAGGTTTTCTGTTTGTCAACTTCCTTTTTGCTGTGATGTTCTTGTGTTTGTTAAATCGTTAATTTTAAATCCTGTGCTACTCGTTTGGGTGGTTTGCCAATGTTTGAAGCAAAACAACCATATATTTGTCCCTGTCACTACTTTTTAATATATATCCTTTTAGAACAGATCGATTTACCTCTACTTGTGCAAATATGAAACCTAGGTGATGTCACAAAAATCTGATGTTTGGGTGGCAAAGCCAGCCAAGTCGGAAGTCTGACTCCCATCTGCTTTTAAGGACCTGGGAATGTGAGTTGAGCATTACAATGCCTGGTGCTGACAGTTAGGATTCATGGTGTGTGGCATCTGTATTGACAAGAGACTTCAGAAGGTAATAGAAAAGCAAAAACATCCCATTCATCAATGCCAGTGTCCTTGCAACAGATGGGGAGCTGAAACCACCCCCAGTGCTGGTCAAGCTAGTTGACCACTGAAACACAAGCAGTTATTGCTTTATTATCTACTTTCCCTAGAAAGAGTGCAGGGTTGTCTTTGAGCTGTTGGGAATTTACAGAGATGCCATCCCTTTAATTCTGCACGCTCAACCTTTTGTTCTTCACACTAATGTGGATTTTCTAGAAGCTTCAGACTGTTAAAGTAAGCCAGCATTGCAATAAGTGATGTATAGCTGGAACTGGCTCTAATCCTTTCATGCCTCCCTGTTTATCTTTTGTGTTGCAAACATCCAGAGGAAACACTGTAGAATGGCTTGCACACTCTGGATTTGAAGGACAGAGGTGGTCAAAACAAGAACCTTATTTTTCTGTATTCCTCTGGTGCCCCACAAAATCTTTCCCAAACAAACGCTAAGATCCCTTACAAAAGACTGCAGTCAGATTTGATTCCATTGCTGCACACGGTCCAACCATCACTTTGCTGGCATGAAAAACATTAGCAAATACATTTTGTAAAAAGTGAATGATAGGGAATATGGAACAGGCCAATGTGTAGAAATTTTGTTCAGATATACACCTGCCTCAAACATTGTCGAAAAAGACCTCAAACTATTATGGTCCTGTAATATTTTTTTTAAAATAGCAATCCAGTGGTGACAGATGCAATTTTGACGATTAATTTATATAGAAGAAAGGCAGATAATAGAGGCCCCAGGAGTGTTGCATGTGGGTGTATAATATTGAGATGGCCATCGCAGTTAGTGTCTCAGTTTATTTATTGACAGGAAGGGTGGAATCAGTTACAAGACAAAACCCATTTGGCAGGAAAATCCCAAATGAGAGAGAGAGAGAGGACTGTACAGACGGGGCCAGGCTCTAAAGCCTTGTAATTATTATCACATTGGATCAGGGAGGTCTTCATCCCCTTAATCTGGACATCTGCAACTCCCTCAGGAAACCCATTAAACACATAAACGCTATCACTTGTAATTTTACACTTCCGTAGAGATATTGGCTGCCTCCGCAAAGGAGAGGGAAAGCACTGGGGACATTGAATCAGATTAATACATCATCACTTTCATGGGGAGGTGGACCAATGTTTACACGATCCAGAAAAAAGGGATTTCTCCTCCTTAAAAAATATGATTTTTCTGTGTACTTTCCCAGAACCCAATATTTTCTTTCAAATTGGCGAGATTGGCGTTGGAAACCAAAAATAAATGTAGCCAGAAGCAAGCTGTGTGTGGCTCTGTTAGTTAACCTCTTGAAACAAGTGCATCATAACAGGTTGTGCACCATGGAGCATCCAAATCTTCTACACATACAAATGGGACCGTGGGGAACATGTTCCCATGGACTTTTCACAGCAGAGTATGGCTCAGTGTGGGCACTGTTGATGTCCATGATGGACTGCATGTGTAGAAGGACATGTACACAGCTGCATGACGCTATTCAGTGATGAAGAGGGGAACATGACATTGTCCGAATAAAAAAACTTAATTTCTCTGTGGTGTGCCTTTTTTTAATTTGTTCTTTACAATCGAATATGTATATAGGTATAAAGGGGATTATCTCTAAAGTGATTGACAAGGGGATCATATTTGTATACCACTGTATCTAATGGAGTTACAATTCAAATGTAGCTGTTACGTAAATATAAAATCCTAAAAATAAAATTGCTTCCAATATCAATCCTCTGCCTTCCTGTAGCCAGTTAATTAGTGTGAGTTTATGAACCTTTCAATTTTCCAAGAAAAAGATTAACATTCCCCAGGCATAAACAAACAAAGCCTTCCTTTCTTCCTGCAAGATTCCACAACATGCTAAGCCAACAAATCGGCTTTAAAGCAGTGCTGTTGCTATTTAGGTTTTTGTTCGTGTTACTTTTCATGCAAACAAGAGGGAACTTTACAAAAATGAATAAGTAAACCAATAAAGGAATAGAACAAATTTTCATGTGTAACCAGGGAGACGTGCGTCAAATAAGTGATGTGGCTTGGAGGGAATACATAACATCTATAAATACTATCACTATTACTATTTGAGTAATTATGTTTCAGCCTTTATATTACACCTGTTTTTCTGAGTTACTACCATGGCACTTAGTGGTGTGAAAAGTAAACCACTAACTGTAGTATAATGTTTCACACTCTTCACCTCTATAAAGAAGAAATTGGTCCTTAAAATATAGTTTTAAAAGGAAGATAGGGAGAATGCCCCAAGAACAAGCAGGTACTAAAGACAGCTGCAGTACAGGCCTGGAAGAGCAACACCAGGGAAGAAACCCAGCATCTGGTGATGTCTATGGGTTCCAGACTTCAGGCAGTCATTGACTGCAAAGGATTTGCAACCAAGTATTGAATCTGACAATTTAATTCATGATTATGTTAGTTTGTCCAAATACTTTTGAGCCCCTAAAATTGGGGGTACCACATATAAAAATAGGTGTAATTCCTACACTGTTCACCCAATTTGGATGTAACTACCCTCAAATTAAAGATTAAAGTCTACACTTAAAGCACATTTTGTTTCATTTCAAATCCATTGTGGTGGCATACAGAGCCAAAATGATGACAATTGTGTCACTGTCCAAATATTTATTGACCTAACTGTATTTGACAACAAATGCCCTTTCCTGGCATTCATTACTTTGAATCACTCCTCCACCTCAACATCATGTTTTCAGAAGCTCCTTGGCAAATTTCACTTAGTGAGAGGGGCAACTCTAGGCCAAAATAAACTTTATTTACCTTCTGCATATGTCTATTGAGGTTGTCTGCACTCCTGAATTATTATTACTTAACTAGTAAATTTGTTGTATAGGTCTGACATGTATTAAACAAACAAAAAGAAAAATAACAGGTAAATGCCTTTACAATTAATTTCAAAACAAATTATTTTCCGTCTTGAATGCCTTGAAGCCCAATTTCCTTTTGTGTCCCTGGGTCCGTGTGTCCCTGCTGATCTGGAAAAGCTCCTCTGGTTTGATGTGGTCGATGCCTTTCATGATATTGAAGACTTGAATCAAGTCCCCACGTAGTCTCCTCTGTTCCAGGGTGAAAAGGTTCAAGTCCTCAGTCTCTCAGTAGGACATTCCCTTCAGACCTGGAATAAGTCTGGTTGCTCTCCTCTGAACTGCCTCTAGACCTAGAAGTCCTAGGTCTTTCTCATGCGTGACTTCTTCCAGTTCTATTCCTCCCATAGTTTAATTATAGTGGATATTTTTGTTACTTGCATGTAATACCTTGCACTTGTCCACATTGAATTTCATCTGCTAGTTGTCAGCCCACACCTGAATATTATCCAAGTCCCTTTGAATGACCCATTACATGACTCATTATATTAGGAACTGACACACAACAACCAGAAAAGAACAGTATTTATTGACGGTGATATGGCTCTGTTTCTTTATGGAAATGAATAGTCTCTCGCATGCTGTGGTTGGACACTGCCCCCTGACCTGATCTCTGAGCTGTTCTGGTGTTGTTGGTCTTTCAGATGTGTGATGGCTTTGGGAAGTAATTCAAACGCACCTGTGTTTCCAGATACAGAGTACTTAGCAGCACATATGCAATCCTACATAATTTGAGAGGGAGTGACCCAAACAAGGTTCGTGGTGTTTGCTGACAGGATTCATTTTATATTTCATAATATGCTCTCCCATATGAACCCTCTTGTATCTGTTTCAGACATTGATGCCACAAGAATGAGAGTTTGAAATCATATCAGAATTGATATGCAGTTAATTAATTAGGAATACTGCCCTCAGCTGTAAAATGTAAACAATATTTGGCATCTAACGTCTTTTTCTTTATTCGTATTGATGATACAGAACATTAATTATAGTTGATCTGGTGTCTTTCAGCTGCATTTAATTTATAATAGTGAAATTCAGAATTCTGGTCTTTCCCCAAGTCTTTCGATTTTATATGACAATAACACTGTCTTGGTCTTGCTTCATCCAGATCTTGCTCATTTTTTCCCACTATTAGTTAAACACCATTAGACTCATTATTCTTCACTTCATTACTGCTGTTTTCAGTTATATGCCACAAATCCTATTATTCCCAAAGGGGATTCAATTTTTCAGTTACAGTATCCAATACAACATTGTTAATACATAATTTTACGTTGCTTAATGGGTTTAAAGCTTCATCTTCCTAGTGCAGTGCAGCAGATGATTGCCACCATTCCAGAGTGGGTGTGCAACACTGATTGTGCCCGTGACCTCATCATCAGCTCATGTCAAATGTTCCCTTGCTGCAAACATAGCTGCTGGCTCTGTTACTCTTCAAAACCGGTGATTACATCAGCACCATGATACTAATCTCTTCTTGTGGTCTCATATCCCTTTCTCTCCTTAATTGTCTGTATTCAGACTTCCATCCCACTCTCTGTCCCTTTGTGTTCCCAGCCACAATCACTCAACGCAGTTACACACTTTTTCTTACACATTCCTCAGATGGTTCAACTTTTGTCTTGAGGGCTAAACCTCTACCTGCAAGTGGACACCTGGTGTTGTAATCTTATTTACTGGCCTGGTAAATGATTGCATCAATATAACTTTGGTCACCATATCCTTCACCATTCTTTTTCCTTTTTTTGTTAATCTCTTCCCCCCTCCCTTCTTGGTCCTCTTTAATTGTTTTATTTTAATCTTTTATATATACATCTATATTAAATACAAAATTGGCCTTCTCTTAGGATCATTTAAGGCCAATTTTGTATTACGATAAGGATAAGGCTAGTTTCCGGGGAACTGTACACTGTCAAAAAGCTGTCGTTTGAGAGGATGTGATAGCTGTACTGTTCCAGATTCCCATGACATCACTGCCTCCTAAATAACACCCCCCCCTCTTCTATTCCAAGTACTTGGCTTTGAAAGTCACAGTTTAGGCTGCAGCTTTGTCATTAAGTAGGAGGCTGTGGTTTTAAAAGACAAGGCGATCCCCGAAACAAACTGTAAATTCTATGTTTAGCTCATGAGGCAGATGACCCAGATACAGTAACTGTTTGGGGCAGAAATATCTCTGTGTGAAAGGAAAGGAAACAACTTTTAAGAAAACATCAACCAGTGCTTTTCCATTTTAAACTAGGAGTACAATGTTAAGCTTCATTTACGTCCATTATCTAGCACAGTTGTCATATCACGCTTGTAATACAACAGAAAAGCAAAACGGGGTACTCCCTTTATTTCCATATTCTGGATAGTTCCAGTTTTTGTTTTCTTCTTGAAGGCAATAATCAAATGAGCTCATGATCATCTCGTGAAATATTATCTTTAATTTCGTCAAGTCATAATCACTGTAGCAGACTGTTTTCAAGGTGTAATCACTGTACAAGTGTTTGCTTGACTCTTTTTTGCACTTAATTAAAAAAATGTTTACACAAAAACAACTTGTCTTCAGTGCTGTAGCAGTTGATGTCCCTGATGACAATGTCGGGGAACAGATCTCTGTGTTCAGTGCTTTCTTTGAAAACAGTCACATGTGGATTAATGAGGTTCCTGCTGTGAAATTCAGGATGAAAAAAAATAATCAATATGGGTAACATCACTTTTCAAAACCAGTTTCCCTTTTAAAAAAGAATGGGGTAAACCTGAAGATTTAATGTCTTATGTTAGGTAGGATTTTGTTTTGAGGGGAGATTGGTTTGTTTAATTTGCTAAAGCCCCAACCAAAATTGTAATTTGTGACAAGCAATGTGAATCCAAGTGTCAACACATGCTCAACACTAACATTTGGGGGTGGTGGTGGGGGAGGGGGGTGGGGTAAGTTTCAATATATTAACTCTTTCCCTTGAGATGTCAGCAGCCACTACTCTGCTATTTATCCAGGAAGTCTGTTCGTAAAGGATGTAACACCATACAATAAAGCTGAGCCAATATTTCAATATTTACAAATCCTCTTAGAAAACACTATCCTATGGGTTCAGATTTCCATGCTCTTTACTGGAAAGTATTCTCACTTAGGGGGACCATATGGCTGTGTAGTCAAAGGGGCACTTTGAGACAAGACAGGATTTTTAAATATGCCTTTAAACAAAAATACCTTTAGATTCATGGGTGATATTATATACCTCAATTAGCATTTGTATAGGACTTCAATACTCGAAATAACACTGAGAAGTCCAGGACCAGTGCTAATCTGGGTATTTAAAATAAGAACACGTTGGTTCATTGATTGTGGCTAGATAATTAAACTTTACACCAAACGTAACAATGATAAGGGCTTTCAACATATTTGTATTGTAAAGTATTCAATGGTATTCTTATTTGTTCTTCTTATGGTTACTTGCGGTTTATAATGCAATAAAGTTACTGTTTGCCTTCTGTTAATTATTCATAAATGTTATATGATGTTGTTCCTGTCTTTCGATCAAATTAATAACACTGGTCAGCTGTTCACTCAGTCTCATTTGTGGCAGAAGAATAGCAACCGTGAACAGCAGATCAGTGTTTCCTGTTTGTGCCAATACTCAGCTCTGCAGAGGTAAACTACTTCATTTGCATGTTGGTATCTTTCAGTTTTAAAAGCTGCTCTAGTTAAGTGTTAATAAGTTACGGAAATCTGCGTAGATCTAAACTTTAAGTGGACAATGATCTTTTTAGACTTCTAGATTTCTTAGAAAGGCAAACTGTTTAAATCAATAATTACATTTTAGCTCAGAGATTTACAAAGGGAAGGAGTCTTTTCAGTTGTAATGTGGTGTTGAGGATTTTGTTTAATTCTAGGAGAATGTTTACCTGTTTTTTGGTTTGTGTTTGTGTGTGATATGGGTTGAAGAGCACATGTCATTTCCTCTAATGGTTAGATATTGGAAGTGTTTAATCTTTGACAAATAAAATTATATTCCTTTATTGCTCCTCATGTGGTATTGTTTTCAAAATTCCCTTTTGTCAAAGATTTTATTTGGCAGTTACAAGTGCAAGTCACTTCCCAGTAACATATTAAAACTCAGTAAATGTTTAACTATTGTATGTAAAGTTAGTTTCCATTTCCATACCAGGGCATAATCATTTAAATCACTTACATCTGAAACTGAACCTTATGCAATTAAAGCAAAATATGGGCTTATTTTCCACAAGAGACTTCCTGGATTGGCAAACCTCTTCCTTCTCAAACTGACAGTCATTTCTCAATAATAATACAATCTCCGGTAAAGGGGAAAAAACAAAAACAAAAAAAATGGCTGTGTGAATTAAGGTGTGTTTCCACCACACAGAAAAGGTGAATCAGGGTGTAACCAACTGAAAAATCCCACCCCCTCTCCCCCCACACCTTCCCCTGGCACACACCCCTCCCTTAAGGCGTACGTACGCAATCTGTGCAACACACCAGGTGAGCGTTTTCCAGCACTGTAGTCCCACGGCTCATTTGCCTGCGTTTATTGTCTGTTACTCTGCAGTCTGTCTCGCACATGCTGGTAGAACAGGACTTTTAGAAGAGGTGTTTCCCTGCTAAACAATCACTGCTTGGAATAGGACGGGGGAGGGAGCTAGTCTAGTCTAGAGCAGAGAGCAGTGCAACACAGAGAAACAAGCACACTCACATACACAGACTGACAAATGTAGCCATGGCTTTAAGGACCCTCAAGCAGCTTGTTCCTATTTATGTGCAGTTCTCCAAGGACAAGTACATCATGGATGTCCCTCCGGAGAAGCTCCGCAAAGAGCTGGAGGAGGAACTGAAGCTGAGCAGTGAAGAGCTGAGGAGCCACGCATGGTATCACGGAGCCATTCCCAGACAGGTAGGTCCCCCCTCTACAGTGACTGCCTAATCAGGGCTTAGGAAAAGAGCATGGGGCCACAATGATGAATGATGTTGTGGGCAGTGGTTGTGAGAACACTTCTCATTCACTGGGCCAAAGTGAGGAATGTCAGCTCTTTGTCCATTACAGGAGAAATGTTTTGTTTTGTTTTACTGAGTGTTTATTTTAATTTGGCGTGCCTTTAACCGCTGGGACAACAATGTGTTTTCTTTATTTGACACAGGCCTCAGAATCGTATATCACATTGTGTACAGACATTTTTTAGACAGTACTGTATGTCTTTTGTTGAATGACAATGTTGCAAAGAAACGAAGGAAGTGAATTTGTGTTTGGCATACATTCAGGTAAAAACACAAACATTTCCTGTGTCATTTACTGGCCGTTTTTATAAAGAAGTGCTGTTTTATGGTGAACTGCAAGATCACAACTAATGAGTCTTGTTTAAATCCTGGTGATAGCTTTTGTCATACTCAGCTCTCATCTGTGACTAATGGAAAACACATCAGGAGTCATCTCATCGACTGTGCTGAAAGAGGGCTTTTTTATTTAGTGTTTTTTACAAAAATGACCTTTCCTTCCATGTCAGATGCTTTTAAAGAGCCTCTTCATGACATCTCTTCCCATATTCTCCTGCACATGAATCTGAAATGCTCACTGGCTGAATAATTGTTTGTGCACAGGTGGCATTTGATCTCATCTAGAACATGTAATATCCTATACTAACAGACTGTGTAAATAAGTCACTTTTCCTTTTGCAATTGTTGTTCGAAATATAAAATAAGATAATTTTACCAGATATGTCATTATCAGCAGCCATGGGGTAGTAATTCACAGTAGATAAACACAATACTCTGCACAGATAATTTAATTGAAAGAAAATAGTTTTTTAATAATCCACAATGTTGGTCGTGACTGTCTGACGCTGCAGCAGAACGGAAACTAATTTAGTCATCTAGCATGTGTTTGACATTTTTTAAAGTGTCTACTTTGTACTTAAGAAATGGTGGTCTCCTATATGAACTTGCTAGGTATGTTTTGGTTATTAATTTGGTCACACCATTTAATAAAGCTTTGAGAAAATCAGTTCAAATACAGTTAGGTATTTGTCTTTATTTCTGGTGTAATTGGGAATAAGCCTAATAAAGCCTTTTATGGTGGATATTTATTTTGTTTTTCATGTTAAGCAGTCACAACTTTTTAATACATAATTAATAAAGTATGCTTAAAGTAAAGTAATTTATTATTTCAAAACATATAGCAGAGATTAATCTAATACATTTTTTCCAAACATGTTTGTACAGTACTGAACAAGATATTTTAGTTTCCAATGATCTGAGATTTAGAAATGTGAGTTATAATAATGGGGTATCTCCAGAACTTGACAATTAAATTAAACAACTTTTTACATGAGAAGAATACTAATTGAATTAGCTTCTCTGAACATTTTTCCATCTGGTGTTCAAAAATAAAGATCACATTTCACCCAGAGCACCTGCAGCAGACAGTCATGGGTTATGTAGAGGTGGGGAAGGATAAGCTGCGGAATAAAGCAGTATGCCTGGGTTTACCACTAGGTTAAATGCTGGGTAGAGCTGCCGGTCTGCCTTTGACAATGCAGCTGCATTAGAGATTTCATTAAATTTGTCTAAGAGGTTAGTGTCAAGTATGGTTCATCATCCTCAGACTAAATCTGCCTTACCAGTCTGCCTAACCGGTCTTAAAACCAGTTTCAGACCGGTTAGGTAAACTGGTAAGGCAGATTTGGAATTATGGGAAACAAATCAGTGCACACCTAAAGACACAAGAAAATGAAGCAAACAAAGCTGTTAATGATAGAAGGACAAAATCAAGACCTGCATTCAAACACTGCAGCTGGTTTAGTTTTTTCTGCAGTTCTCACACATTGAATAAAGCTTTTTCCTGATTTAATTTCAAAGGCTTATAAGAATCTGCTCTGCATCCCTCAAACATGCATATCAAACATGCACTAAACACAGAGTGACTGTATAGCTCAGCGTACACTTGAGACAGGACAAGATTTTCAAAAATGTGTTTGAACTGAAATACTTTTACATCTAAATTAGGCTAAATAAAAACATCTAAAAAAAAAACATAAACATCTAAATAACACTTTTGCTATGCTGAGCACAGTTACACTGCAATACAAATATGGAATAAAGGCTGATAGCATTTCTATGACAAAGTTTGTGTATTTGTGTGGTTCCCAGTAATTAAAACATGAATGTTATCCCCTGTAGACTAATGTCAGGTAAATGTACTGGAGAAAAGAACAAACCAAACCATATAAATGTGTAGATTCGCTCCTGATCAAGTCAGTTGCATTGAAAAGCTGTTCACTCGTCTGCAGAAATAGTTGAACAAGTTTATCAGTGATGCATGTTTGCTGCACAGTTATTAAGCATCAATATTCTTCTCCACAAAGTATGTAAGTACATGTAATGCCTAATATACATGCTAATTAATTTCAATTTAGGGCCAACTTTCAAATGTGGGTCCTGTCTCTGTCTTGGTGCAAGTAGGTGTCATATGATCACCCTAACTAAACTGCACATATAATAGTTTATGAATCTGGTATTTTGACATGTTTATTCAACAATGAGAATACAAAGTCCATATTCTCTATAAAAACAAACAATAATGTTCTATGGGTTTCATTTGTGTGTCACAGAACATTTATCTTTGAAAAGCCAATTGCACAAAACCAGTTCAGTCTCATATTTAGCTTGCATTGTGAAATGAATGCTGTAATGAATTACCTTGAGAAGTGATGACAGATTTAAAACTCGATTTCCAAGGATGTTTTTCACCAGGATAAAATTTGTGCTTCATATTATGAAAGTAAGACGTAAAGCTTAAGAAAAGATGTCAGTAAATTAAATGACACATCTGTTTTTCAATGCCAGTGTAGGATACAATAGTTAATGTACCTGTACAATACATGTTGACATATAGATAGATGTATGTAAATACAGTACAGATGGTATCTTTCTACACTCTTTAGTACAGGGTCACATTTGATAATATGTTACAATCTTAATATAAGTCCTAATATTTTTTCAAAAAGGCCCCAATGTTTTCTGAAACCTATAGGGCTACCTTTGACATATTTAGCAGCTGTCATTCCCATTTGCAACCATTTGGCAACAGTTGGAGGGTTATCCTCTTTCCAGTGTTGTAGATGGACACTTACATTGCCCTGTTGTGAAGTCGCTAATTACTGCAATCAACTGAGGCATATCACAACACTAGGCATTAAACCACAAGCAGTTTGTCTGAGTCGCCAGGCTTTTCCGACTGGAAATTTCCAGTCCCTTTGCAGGTGGGAGGGGGAACTTTCTCCAGCACTGTTGCACCTGCCATTCAGGTTACATAGACACGCATTGTCCAACACTGCTATTCTTTAGAAACACGGTCTTCATCCAGTCAGTCTGTGCAAACAAAACTGATTGTAACCTAATCATCGCCACCATGCCAGACTTTTCCATTCACTGTTAATATACTGTGGGCAGTGTTGAACATTCAGTGACCAAGGGATATCCTAACCCATTAATTGGGATTGGGGTTGTTTAAATGTTAATTATTGATTCATTGAGTGCCTATACTTGCTCAGTTAAAGGAAGTCTGGTTCTTGATATGGGATAAATTAAAGGAAATGCTGATATGCATGTCTAACAGATTATACTGGCTACTGAACAATCAACAATATTTGTAAATTTGTAAATTTGATGCCCCTTTGTCATGATCATTTGGTAGAATTCCAGCTCACCACATCTGCGACCTTGTGAATGACTCATAGAAACAACAGGAAGGTTATCAATTTAGCCATGTTTAACTCACCCCCTGAAAGTGTTAAGGCACTTAAAGTGTCTGCTATGGATTACTCAAGACACAGAAGGAAAGGCAGCTACATAAGTGCTGATCAATACTAGCCATTCTCAAAACACCAAAATACAGGCTGCTTAATTGATCACAATGAAATGCTTCCAAGTCTTTTGAAATGGAAGATGCATGAACCTGCTGGACTGGGACATACCTGAAGTACAGAGTAAATTTTATATTGAGCTGTTTCAAATCAAACATAAACCTGGGAATAGGATGAACTTCACCGACATAGTGTACAGGAACTCTCAGTTTTCATTTCACTGTGACATTTCCAGGCTTTTCCAGATCTGAAATCCTTAAATACGTATAACCGAAAAACAATAGCTTTGAGGAACCTTTGTGGACAGCTAGGAATCTAGATCTCTTTTACCTGACCACCAAAGACATTTAATTCAAAGAGCCCAAGACTTCAAATAACTCTGTGCTCCATTTAAAAGAGTATTGCAATCTGAAAATAGATTACATTCTATAGGAAAGGAAAGTAAACATGAAAAACCAAAGCAGGAAAAATAAAAAACAAAGTAATCTGACTCTCAAAACAGAACTCAACAACCTGTTACACTGCGTATATTCCAAAATTAGTTTGCTAATTTCATGTAGCTACTTGACAGCCTGCGATTTCCCTAGACACCTTTTCACCTCGGGGGAAAAAAAAAACAAGTCCGATTAAGCTGCTCAACGCTTTGTGCGACATTAGGCCGAAACAACACAATGGAAACACCCAACGGCAGAGTATTAATAAAGTAGTGTTTAAATTTTAATGTTAATAATAAACACGACACGCTAAAGTAAACCGAAAACTCATATTCACAGGCACTGTTCAGACTTCATCTGTGAGCCAGAATGCACACAGGTCGTGTTAACACTCGAGATTGAAAAATTGTTTGCCCAGCCTCGGTTTTGATAATAAAAACTCCAGATGCTCACTAAGATTTGCTTGCAGTGAGTGAAGCGAGGGATGACGAGGTTGGTCGTACAGGATAAAAAAGATTCCAGAGCAGTATACAGAGTAGTAATTCACAGAAAAATAATGACCCTACCCACTCTCTAGCATTATTTAGATTAGGATATGGACTACGATATATAGGGGTACTTTTGCAAAACCCTTGAACTCAAGGAACACACAAGGAATGAAAGAGGAAATGGGGATCATCTCAAAAGGGTTTTTCTGCAATTGACTACAGGTGTTTAACAAAATAAGTGAGTATTTAGGAAACATTATTAAACTCTAATACCTTGTATTTTATAAAAGTCTTGTAGAGACTTCTTGTAGAGATGTCAATGTTGAAGATATCCGACATTTCCTCAAAATTGTCTGTGTTGCAGTCTTACTAAGCAGAAAGAACTAAATGTACAGGTTACTCGCTCACACCAAAACCTCTCCAGGCATAGGTGTGATATCTATAGAAGTCAGGTTAGAACACCACGTTTGGCAGTCACTTCTCGTAAAAATCACTCCAACTACAAGAGGTTAAGGATGCCTGAAAAATCCTTCATATTCTCCTAGAAATGTTTAGATATTTTTTACTATACCAGCAAAGACAAAAAAAGAAAAAATGTTACTAAAAAAGGAACACATTTTCTTCATATACATAACATTACATCTGTTCATATGCAAATATGATTGCATATATTTAACTTTAATATCAATATCACAGTCAAGGGGGGAAACAAAACTTTTCTGCAACTACTTGAGTCTTTAAAATATCACACCAATTCATTTGTGTATTAAAATTCAAATCAGGAAGCTGGACACTCTAAATCAGAGCAATTACAAGTCCCTCAGGCACACAATATATTTCCCCGTTTCAGCACTTTTCATAATCTACTTTGGCACGTCAAACCAAAGATCTTTACCTTTTAATGAGGAAATTGTTATGTATCCACATGGAATATGCCACTGCTGCCAAATAATAAGCAATCCAGTATAATTACATCCTTCCTTTTGCTTCTGGAGTAGCAGGAATAGGATATTTAGAGAATAAAAAGCACAGTTGTAAATGCTGAAGATTAAAAATAACATATTTCCCACATTAAAGTAACTTAAAGTAATTATACTCAATAATATATATTTTTTAGATATTAATTTATACAATAATCTTGAGAATGTTAATTTTTTATTAGGGCTGTCTTTTTAATTGCGATTAATAACAAATGAATCGTGATCAATCAATCGCTTATTTATCACGATAACATTACATAAATAATTTACATTATGTATGAGTGTAATTCTATCAGAATGGGTTTAAAATAATCCCAAGGAAATCCTCCAATCAAATCTTGTTTTAATAACAATTCCAGCAGTCTAGTACAAAACTGTAAAAAATGTAATACAAATAGCACAAGAGGTTGCCATAGTCCAAAGAGTTTTGTGCTACTTCATTAGAAATGTACTGAATATGGTCTCCTGTAAATGCATTTACATTATAGGATTGATTTTACTAAACAGTGAAAGTGAATAAAGTTCCAAGAAAATCTGCTCCGCATCTTATAGAATTTTAAAGGCTTAGGATCAATATAGGAATAAAACCATAGAACTGCAGGTCACCTATTTCTTCTCACTGAATCAGTTGCTCAAATATACTAGTCTGTTAACATTTTCAGAAGATAATGGATAATGCTGCTCCATTCTGTATTATTATAACTGACGTCGTAGCCTTGACTAGCACTTTGAACATTAGCTTGTTTTGTTTTAAGGTCATAGCTCATACTTGATATGATATGATATTGAAATTCACCTCCATATCGCACATAGACATATCACTTATTTTTGTCTGTTGAAACATCCAAAAGTGTTTTAAAATGGAAGCAGATATTTATTAATCAACCTTTCTTCTCAAACGCATCTATTGGGTGCACAGAACTCTCAAAATAGAGAAACAGGAACAATTGCATAAATTCATTTTAAACTAATTGCAGGGGTTAATGCATTGAAGTGCAAAACACAAATGCAAAAAGAATACCGCAACTGCAAAAAGAAAAACACAAAAACAAAAAGAAAAACAGAATTGCAAAAAGAGAAACACAATTGCAAAAAGGGAAATGCAAGTGCAAAAAGAAAAATGCAATTGCAAAAAGAAAAACACAAAAACAAAAAGCAGAACACAATTGCAAAAAGAAAAACACAAAAACAAAAACAGAATTGCAAAAAGAAAAACACAATTGCAAAAAGAAAAATGCAATTGCAAAAAGAAAAACACTAAAACAAAAAACAGAACACAAATGCAAAAAAAACAAATGCAAAAAGAAACAAAAACAAAAAGCAGAATGCAAAAGCAAAAGGAAGAACACATGAAAATAGAGAAACAAATGCAAAAAGAAACACAAAAACAAAAAGCAGAACGCAAAAGCAAAGAAAGAACACAAATGCAAAAAAAACACTCAAAAACGAAACGAGAAAAACAAAAACAAAAAGAATGGAATTGGGTCATCTAGAGTACCAATAGAAAACGTGTCCCGCTTTTTCATCCCCCACCACTGTTATGGGCAAGCTACACGCCCACACAGGACTGAAGCGCTGCCATTGGTTAGTGTCTGTGCTCTCTGCACGTGAGAAACACTCAATTTAAAGTATAGTATTGATGCAGACACGGAAATCAGATGGCTATTAATACTATTAAGATTGTGTAATATTTGTTATATTGCGTTTTTGTACTTTATTTAAATTAGTAATAAATAAATACTCTCTGTTGTCTCAGCTGTGCTGCCTCACAAACAATTTGGTCCAGGATCCGCTGTTACACACTTACAGTAGCCAATCTGTGTTCATGCTGGTTATATGTAACAAAATTACTAAAAACAAATGGACATCTTGTGAAACTTGCACCACTAGTATTTAAGTGTCCTGAAACATCACAGCTAACAGTAGAAAATCCTGATAATTGTATCGGGACATTTATATGCAAGATGAGCGGTATAGGAATAATTGGAAATGCTGCTCTGTGATTGGCTGGTTTCTCATATGTGATTTTATAATATGAGTAGTAAAATTTTATTTTACACAAATTTATGTTTTCAGGAAATGCTGTTGGTTTCTAAGATCTCCATCATGCTTAACCACCACAGGTATCGGAAAGCCTGATTCAGAGAGATGGCGATTTCCTCATCCGAGATTCCCTCTCCAGCCCTGGGAATTACGTCCTGACCTGCCAGTGGAAAAACAGCCCTCAGCACTTCAAGATCAACAAGAAAGTGGTGGCCATGAACGAGGCCTACTCCCGGGTGCAGTATCTCTTGGAGAGGGAGACCTTTGACAACGTGCCCTCCCTGGTGCGCTTCTATGTCGGCAACCGCAGGGCCGTATCCGAGGTGGTGGGGGCCATCATCTTCCAGCCCATCAACCGCAACCTCCCCCTGCGCTGCCTGGAGGAGAAGTACGGGGTGATGCCAATCAAGATCGAGCAATCAATGGCCGAGCAGAAAACGCCATCCAAGAGACTGAGCTTAAACATCATGAACGGGCACTCGCAGGACCACACACTCACCAGAGGAAACCTGCTAGGGTAAGGGGATAATCTTCTTGATCTACCCAAATACATTTACAGGAGTGATAGGAATGATAAAAGCCAATAGCCCCTGCAAAAAAAATGATACCATAATGGAAACTTACCATTTCCTCCTATGAATAGGATAGCTGCGGTAGAAAATGTGTAAATAGATAATAATGTGTTTGTATGCTGTACCTTCAAAGTTAAGCTGCCATTTCTTTATTTTACCCCCTAATAGAAACAAAGACAAGTGTGGCAGCCAGCCTGCTTGTCTGAATCACGTAAGCGAGAGGAGACGACTTCTCAAGACACACCAGTCTGAAAGTTTCCTCCCCCTCGGTATGTAAGACCCTGCTTTGGTTTTTTCCATCTCACATGAAGTACTATATGTTGAAACCTTTTATTTTTGATGAGTCTGAGAAAAAGATTACAAAGCAATGAATCCATTGTTGTACATTGAGTATCAAATTCCCTTAAAAAACAAGAACAAACACTACTTGAGGTGTTCTATATTAGTGATAAGCATGTTGTTTTCCTTGCCATGTGAATGCACATCCATCGAAGGGTGAAGGGAACAATCGCAAAAAGGCAGTAAAGTGCATGTTCAGTTTGGCCCCACTTAGAGTCAATGTAATGGCCTATTTTCAAAGACTAATTATTTAAAAGGATCTGTAGCAGTGGAGAATTACACACCTCCCACATTAAATATGGCTTTCTCGTCAGCCCTGCCTCTGTACACAGACCCAGTGACAATGGAAAGCAAACAAATACCTCAGTCTGGGTCTAGCCTTGGTGCTGAAGGCATTGGATCACAGGAGATTTACCCAGTGGAATTGGAGATGATGTTATTTAATGGAATGACAAGACTGTTTAGCAACACTTTGTAAATAGCATTATATGGACAAAACCTTGTTTTGTTGTTTTCCTTGCACTTTAATTATTATTCTACCTGATGGAGTGTTGTAACAACAGCAGTCTGCCTTTGCACAGAGAATATTAGCAGTACAAATTGTGGTATGATTAAAAAAAAAACTGCCTGTGATTTCTTGTAAAATGTGCTCACGAAGGTTGTACCACAGCAGGCAACCCTGAATTGTGCAATTGTGTGATTGACTATGACTAAGACTGTAATTAAAAATAAACAGGATCTATGGCTGACAAATATGAAATTGAAATGATGCACAGTATTGCTGTAGCAAAACAGCCTAGCTTTACAATTTGAACTGTTTTTGTTTATTTAAGAAACATCTACAGTTTAATCAAATATAACTATGGCTTTTACAATCATTTTCCATCATTAAACCTTTTGCGACCGTGTATGTAATTGTAAACAGTAATTTTATACACAGGAAATGGGAGCAGCCTATTCAGGAAACTGGCAATTTATCCTGGGAAGACGGTATCTGATGTCTGTTACTGAGTCTTTCTGCATTTTCTCCAGGGTCAAGGCACCAGCCCCAGTCCCAGCTGATTGAGCCACAGTGCAGCCCCAAGTCCCCCGTCTTCAGGACTGGGAGCGAGCCAGCCCTGAGCCCCACAGTGCCGAGGAAGATGGGCTTCGAAACGTGGGCTGGGGAGGCCATCCGGGGTTCTGACAGCCAACTGTGCCCCAAACCCCCTCCCAAGCCCAGCAAGGTGCCATCGCTGCGGCTCCCCGGCTCCCCCCGGCTCCCACACACCCAGCAGCACCTGCTGGAGGTCAACTACTGTGAGCTGAGCCCCTGCAGCCCGGCGGAGTGGGAGAGGCTGAGCCAGACCCACACGCAGCAGCCCTCCAACAGCTACGTGGAGAGGCTGAGGACAGAGGACCACAAGAAGAGTGCATATAGGCTGTCGGAGACCAACTTTTCCATGCTAGATCTCAACTCCTACCACCCGGCAATGGAGGCGGTGGCGGACAGGAACGAGGAGGAGGAGGGGGAAGGCAAGGGAGGAAGAGAGGAGCGGGGCAAAATGTCCAGACGGCTGCTCTTCGAGACTGTTTCAGCCTTCCGACCCAACGAGTTCGAGTCCAGGCTGCTGCCCTTGGAGAACAAGCCGCTTGAGATGACCGTGCTCAGGAAAGCCAAGGAGCTGCTGGTCAACAAGGACCTCACCACCATTGCCAAGCACATCCTGCGGGCGGACTGCCAGGTATGTCCGTCCACACACAAGCTGGGGCAGGTGGGAAGCCTAACCTTTTAAATTGGCATTAGTGATTTGAATGGGAAATGGGACAGACCAGATATACAACTTCTTAGGCTCACTCAAAAAGTGACAGGTTAGCACAAAGAAGCCTATGAAGAAGAAGCATACATTAGTCTGTCTATTAGATCTAAGTCTTCAGGAGAATGCTGTTTGTCATTACTTAATCATTCAAAACTGAGCTGAGGAAAGCGATGAAGCAAACAATCTAAAAATATAAAGAAATGGAGGAGACATGAGGAGATTTAGGTACAAATGACAGAAGAATTGAATTGTGGTCTTACTCAGGCTTTTTCTTTTCACTGCATAGTTGTGCCAACTGCTGTGGTTTTGGGGTGTTGTTTACATTACAGTAATTCATAGGATTTGGGATAAAGCTACCTGACTGCTCCAGAGTTCAGGCAAAATAATCTACCAGATTTTAGGCAAATTAGCCATCTTTGCTATCTATAAGACTTGACTCATAGATAGATTTACAATCTAAATGAATTACAATGACATAAGGGATTCCCAGTTAGACATGGGGTAGTCAAACCAAGTGTATAAAAAACTAAAACAACTACTGCTTATTTTAAATATTGCCTACACGTGTGCATTACATATAAAACATACTTCTGTTTTGTTTGCTTTATTTTGAAAAGCAATATTTCCTTAAATGTTTTGGCAGAACATTTAGTTTATTCCAAGGAAAGTGTAATTGTAATGGGTGGAGATTGAGAAAACCTGACTGAAACCAACAAAGTTACAGTAAATACGAATGAAGCAAAACTAACAATAACAAAAAAAACACGAAATTATGACTCTCAACCTGATATTTTGTGAATAAATATTTAATACCAGTGAAAGCAAGTTGAATCTTGATCTCGGGTCTGCTTTTGTTCTTGCCAGCCCAGGAGAAAACTGGATGGGTCACATGCCTGGTTTGATATTTGGGAAAATACATAAAAGAGGCCGAGACAAGACATTCAGAAAGACGTAGCAGATAATTGAGATTGTCTCCAGTCCAGGGCAGGGCTCTGTCTGTGTTTGCCTGGGCTGTCCCTGTCCCACAATAACATTTCAATGTGGCACATATTTTAATTCGTCTAACCTCTGAACAGTTAATGTTGTGGGAAACCCATGACTGCATGTCTAGTCCTCAGGGAGACATCTTTATTAGCGTTAATAAAAAACATGAAGAGAGTACCAAAACAAGCTCACTCTGATGTGTTCGTTTTAGTTAATTATATTCAAATATACTTGAAAACATTGAAAATATTCAGAGCAGTGTGATTGGCACTGTTACCCCTTAAACCATATACCTATCAAAGACTAAAATAATCTATATAAAATAATATACATATATGTATAAATTACTTTTATATCTATGCATATATTATTTAGAGAGATATTTTCTTATCCTGAAAAGGCTGGCTTCAGTATATTATTTTTTCAGTATATCTACTTTCCTTTAGTATTTCCATGTTTCAACAGTCCATATTTTCATGTTTTCATGCCATTTGGAATGTTGTGCCTGTCAGGTTGCTAGGATTCTGAATGTCTCTGAAGAGGTCAAAGGGCAGATGGGCGTGAACTCTGGTCTGGAACTGGTTACTCTGCCCCACGGACGACAGCTACGACAAGATCTCATCGAAAGGTAAACATCCCAGCTGGAATCACCAAAACTTTACTGTTTTAGCTACTCAGCTTTTAAAGATAGTCTTCTTTTGAAATCCTGTTAATTTCTGCACAACAACAGTTCGATGTCGTAACCAACTTCAGTGGGCAAATGCATGACTCCTGGTTTCAGCTGTACTGGGCTGATGGCAGACAGCATGTATGGCATTGTGTGGTGGAGCGGTTTGCTGATGTCAACGTTGTGAACAGAGGTTATGGTATGGGCAGGCATAAGTTATGGACAACGAACACAATTGCATTTTATCAATGGCAATTTGAATGTACAGAGATACAGTGACGAGATCTTGAGCTATTCATCAGCTTGGCACAGCCATTGAAGAGCAGTGGGACAGCATTCCACAGGCCACAACCACAGCCTGATCAACACTTGCAGATGCCGCGCTGCATGAGGCAAACGGTGGTCACATCAATTAATGACTGGTTTTCTGATCCACAACCCTACCTTTTTTTTAAGGTATCTGTGTCCGACAGATGCATATCAGTCATGTGAAATCCATAGATATGGGCCTAATGAATTTATTTCAATTGACTGATTTCCTTACATGAACTGAAACGCATTAAAATCGTTGAAATCGTTGCATGCTGTGTTTATATTTGTGTTCAGCGTACAATATCTGGGCCCTGTGAATCCAGACAATAGAATAAATAGCCAACAGTGGTGGAAGTATTGGCTATTTAAATGAAAATATTCCTATATCATTTCAACAAGCTATGTTAATATAAACTGTATACTTTACCTTCCAGAAATATTACACACTCTGTATATACATGAATTCGTATTTATTATGGGCATATTTTCAGATTCAAATCTCGATGACGATGACGATAAAACATCACTAATACAACGGATTTCAAAGCAGGCCATTTTGTGCAGTTTTTCTGGGTATGCCCATGCTCAACGTGGCCAGCTTTTTTGGTTTTCTGTTTCAGGCACAACACCATGACGATTGGGGTGGCGGTGGATATCTTGGGCTGCACAGGCAGTCTGGATGAGAGAGCAGCAACACTCAACAGGATCATCCAGGTTGCTGTGGAACTGAAGGACTCCATGGGAGACCTTTTTGCATTCTCTGCTATCATGAAAGCCCTGGACATGCCCCAGGTACGGTGAATATGGCAGCGGATGAAATCTGTGTAAAAGCTAAATCAGCCAGGAATACAAGTACCTGCATTTATTCCCTGCACCATACTGTATAATAAAGAGTATTATTCTGATACAATTATTGACACTTATGCATTTATTGATGTTTTATTTACTATAGTTGTTTTTTTATTCCATGTTAACAGAGGACATATTAGTTTACATACATTCCCCTTAAGCTTTCTCCACTAAATAGTTCCCATCTTTACAAAGGTTGTTTCTTACATTGTAATGTGGTTCATGTGGACATAACTGACCAATTTATAATCCTTCACCAATCCACACAGCTAACGTCATTCTGACTGTTCCTAATTCTAAGCAATTGTGGTAGCTGAAGTACACTATACCAAGCCGGCTCTCTCTCTGTGTCCACAGGTCACCAGGTTAGACCACACCTGGACCACGCTAAGACGGAAATACACCCAGACAGCCATCGTATATGAGAAATCACTCAAGCCTTGTTTTAAGGGATTATACGAAGGCAGTGGTGAGATTGTATGTTTGGTTGATCGTATGAGAGAGAACCTACACCATCACGGTCTTTCTGATGTCCGAGAATGGACCTCCAGCATTCTTCCAAGATCATACATACTTCTCAGTTGATTTCCATATTCATTTTGTGAATGCTATTTGTGCTGGAATTAGCCATTAGAACTGGAAACTAGCTCTGAAGCATTAGGGATGGACTGGCCTGGTTTATAGTGGGTCCAGCAAAGTTAGGAGTTCTGTTAATGCAATGGATGTTCACCATTCCATGTGTCTCAAGCATGTGTGGATGGAGGTAAAAATGGAATTGGGAGGTAAATTAATAAATGACGCACGAGGGATCAGCTGAATAATGCACTGTACTAAAATACATTTCTCCTGCTGGTATTCCAGTGGACGTTCCTCTCCATAACACAACCGTGCCCCTCTTGATGCCCCTGCTGACTCTGATGGAGCGTCCAGCGGTCACCTTCGAGGGAATGGACCTGTGGGAAAATAACGACCAAGGATGCGAAATCATGATGAGGCATTTGGAAGAAGCGCGAACGGTTGCCGAAAACGCAGACGCTTACAGTGCCAACGCTGAGCGCATTCTTCGAGGTATGTGGCCAGTTCTCCAAGTCGCATCTGCCTGCCAAATGTCATAATGAACATCAGCACAGTGAGGGGTATATTGGTGTATTCACTACATCACAAAGTGTCAGAAGCTGTCCTTCCTTCCTTTAGGAACAATGCAATCACGGTTTTCTGTCACTAGTTATTTTATTTAATGTCAGCCTGCCACCAGAATATGTAATATATACACTCACCTAAAGGATTATTAGGAACACCTGTTCAATTTCTCATTAATGCAATTATCTAACCAACCAATCACATGGCAGTTGCTTCAATGCATTTAGGGGTGTGGTCCTGGTCAAGACAATCTCCTGAACTCCAAACTGAATGTCTGAATGGGAAAGAAAGGTGATTTAAGCAATTTTGAGCGTGGCATGGTTGTTGGTGCCAGACGGGCCGGTCTGAGTATTTCACAATCTGCTCAGTTACTGGGATTTTCACGCACAACCATTTCTAGGGTTTACAAAGAATGGTGTGAAAAGGGAAAAACATCCAGTATGCGGCAGTCCTGTGGGCGAAAATGCCTTGTTGATGCTAGAGGTCAGAGGAGAATGGGCCGACTGATTCAAGCTGATAGAAGAGCAACTTTGACTGAAATAACCACTCGTTACAACCGAGGTATGCAGCAAAGCATTTGTGAAGCCACAACACGTACAACCTTGAGGCGGATGGGCTACAACAGCAGAAGACCCCACCGGGTACCACTCATCTCCACTACAAATAGGAAAAAGAGGCTACAATTTGCACAAGCTCACCAAAATTGGACAGTTGAAGACTGGAAAAATGTTGCCTGGTCTGATGAGTCTCGATTTCTGTTGAGACCTTCAGATGGTAGAGTCAGAATTTGGCGTAAACAGAATGAGAACATGGATCCATCATGCCTTGTTACCACTGTGCAGGCTGGTGGTGGTGTAATGGTGTGAGGGATGTTTTCTTGGCACACTTTAGGCCCCTTAGTGCCAATTGGGCATCGTTTAAATGCCACGGCCTACATGAGCATGTCCATCCCTTTATGACCACCATGTACCCATGATGGCTACTTCCAGCAGGATAATGCACCATGTCACAAAGGTCGAATCATTTCAAATTGGTTTCTTGAACATGACAATGAGTTCACTGTACTAAACTGGCCCCCACAGTCACCAGATCTCAACCCAATAGAGCATCTTTGGGATGTGGTGGAACGGGAGCTTCGTGCCCTGGATGTGCATCCCACAAATCTCCATCAACTGCAAGATGCTATCCTATCAATATGGGACAACATTTCTAAAGAATGCTTTCAGCACCTTGTTGAATCAATGCCACGTAGAATTAAGGCAGTTCTGAAGGCGAAAGGGGGTCAAACACAGTATTAGTATGGTGTTCCTAATAATCCTTTAGGTGAGTGTATAGCCATATCTATGTATGTGTAAGAGTTCTATCCATACCAGTTAAAAAGTTAACTTTAACCTCAGGCAGTCACAAGACTACAATAAGCTCTTCATCTTCATATCATACAAATTCCTTCTGCTTCTGAATTCACCCAAAATTTAACTCAGGATTGGGATACTTATCAGCTCTGCCCTCCATTTGGTTTCAGATTTTAAGCCCAATGAAGACATGCTGGAAATCTTTAAGACTGACTTTCAGCTCCGGCTCCTGTGGGGCAGCAAAGGAGCGATGGTCAACCGAGCGGAGAGATACGACAAGTTCAACCTGATCCTAATGGCGCTGTCACGGAAACTGGAGCCTCTCGTCAAGCACACAGAACTCTGAGACGGGGAAACCAGAATGCAAATGGGAGAGGGAGAGAGAGAGAGAAACAAAAAAGCAAAACCTGAAAAAGAACAGCACTGGCCACCAATAGCCACCTTTCACCAGGGGGTCTTGGGTTTCGATGTTCGTATAGTTCCACAGGGTGCAATGTTCTTGGCCCACTGTGTCTTCACTGCAAGGGGACAGGGAAACCCAGCCTCATGGCTTGTCCCAACACTGATTTGTATAATTCAATAACTAGATCTTGATGTAAATTTATCAGATTCTTAAGCCAGCTGCAGGGTTGTCATTAAAGAGTTTGATTTTAAATTAAACTGGAAAGGTTTACGTCAATATTTTGTTGCAATTTGCCCATCACTGGATATAGAGTGGTTTGCTAGTGTGTACTGTAGGACTGGATTTTCACTTGCACCAGCTGGTATGGTCTTGCACTCCGGTTTCTGGTTCAGCTGAAGAGCCTTTAGGTCCGTTAGTTCACTTACCGGAGACTCCGCATACCCAACAGATAGTCGGACTACGTGAAAGGCTTGTTGGGGGAAAGTCTGTGTAAGTCTCGAAGGTGAACGGAAAAAACGTAAATACTTTCTTGTATGTATGCATCACTCAAGTTAGGGTGTCAATGTGTTTGAAAGACTTGTAAATATATATAACATGAAAAAAGGCAATTCCAGGCAATTGCAGAGATAAAATGATGAAAAGGAATTGTCCTTCTGTAAGGGACTGTGAGGATTTAAATTACACTCCTTTTCAAAGGGAGCTGGCATCCATGATATCATCTGCTACCTTTTGAAAAGGAACTCAAAATAAAACATGCTGCTTAGCATTTACACATTACAACTTCATCATATCCCACTTTCTTAACCCTGAAAAAAAATGTTTATATATTTGTCTGTTTATAGGCATAAAAACATGTAAATACGTCTCAGTTAGGAGCCTGTTAATGCAAGATTGTGTAATTTATTGTCCTGCTGAAATATCATTTACTTGTAAATAGGGTTACATTTTAATTGTATCTTTGTATGGAATATTGTAGAAAATAAATGTTAAGCCATACAAGCAATCAAGCTACGTACTGGTTTAAGGCTTTTCATTTTACACCAAAAACTATTGCAATAATTCATTGAAATAATAGAAAAATGTTTCTTTCACATTATGGAGCAGAAAATAAAATTGAAACATGCATTGTTTTCTTTGTTTTTGTTTTATTAGAACAACGGTTTTTTTTACAACAAAGTGTGTCTCACAACATTAAAAAAATAAAATAAAATCAGATCACACCATGTGCACAACATTTTGCAGAAATGAAAGTGCTGTCTTTGTGTTTAGCCTGAACCCTATTTAGAAACTGGTTTAGTCCATTCCACAATTTCCTTATTGCAGCATTTCTCAAGCCTTGTTCCCACCATCCAGACAACTATTGTGGATATTGAAAACAGTCTGAATGACTGAATGAACGTCCGATTGAATGCAAATTTATAAGAAATCAAACTAGCCAAAGAAACAGCCGTATATTAATGAATACTGTACTCCAAACGTCTACTTGAACTTTTCCACAACGTACTCTTTAGCAAAGCTCAGCTGCATGTTCACACAACAGTTCAATAACACTGTTTCCAGCAGGACAAGTTTGTTTTTTTCTTCCATTAATCAGCCACTATGACTTGGTTGGGGAGGGGGGGCACTTGCGTTTCAGTTGATCCCCTTTAATCCAAATAAGGTTTTCTACGGTTTATTCTTGAAAACATGCCTGCCCCTCTCCCCCTAAACCGACTGATACAGCAAGTCCCCATGCGTTTGGTGTCACACTGAAGGCTGTCATCATCATAACTAAATTAACTGCATTTCTAAGGCTAAGTTTCCATGTGTTTTATATTTTACTTTAGAGATTTTACCCATGCAAAATAACAAACCACCCCCCCACCCCTACATACACCCTTTCCATGTACAGAGAACATTCACAAAACAATCACACTAGGTAACCCACAGTCTTCAAAAAGCATTGTTTGACTTATTTAAGCTTCTCCTGTAAAGCAGTGTAAGGGTTTTATGCTCAATTATTCAATACATTGCTCTTTCAAACATGGCTGGAGCTCAGGCTGTCCCTGAACATTCACTCCAGATATTTCAGATCAAATGGCTGAAAAATGGCTGAAAGCAGAGTGGGAACAACCTAAACGAGGAGTGTCCACAGCAGGTGTTATTGAAAACCCTTAAATCATGAATATAAAAACAACATTCTTGTCAATTAAATGAGGATTTGGAACAAACATACCCCTCAGAACTGACAGACCAGAATTTCCTTAAATGAGCAACTAACTTATTTAAATGGGATTTAACATTTTCTCCTAGTTGGTAAGAACTGGGGATTTGGGGAGACCTATATAAAAAGAGATGCTGGTAAACCATGACTTTTAAACAAATCCTGTCAAGTTCTACTTCAGTTTGTACACAGATTTATGAAACTCACACATGACATTTAACTATAATAATGCCTTGAGACATACAATCACTGGGTGCATGAAGAAAAGAATATTAAAACTCAATTCAAATGTAAGATGTATTTATTCATTCATTCATTTCACTTGCTTTCCTTCCACAAAACAGATTAAAATAAACACTGAAAAGGGGGGCTATTTATAAACTCATTTTCATTTTTTAAAGAATTGTTTTGGGAAACAGAGGAACATCTCAAACAGTTTAAGAAATGTGTTCACAAAGAACAACCTAGTCCATCCCACACTTAAACACCCCAAAGACCAGCAGCATTTACAGACGACAGAACAAGTTAAAAGAATGCAAGCTGGGGTCCTTAGATACATTTTAAATCTCAACCACTTTTTTCCATTCCAGCCCTTCGGTGAAACTCAATAAACTGAACTATAAAGATACAAAACAAGTAAACAAACGAAGAACGCTGTTGTGGGAAAAGGAGTTGAGGTATTTCATTTTGTATCCTGTCCATTAAGTCTAAAGAATTTATTTTCAGCCTCTGTATTCTTCCCTTTCACAATCTACAGGCTTCTCCCCAGTTAAGTCTAAGTTTCAGGTAGTTTAAGTGGATTCACAAAAATAAAAGGTCATTTATTTAAGACAGACGTGCTTTCGTTGTACAAGTGAATGCTTTTCATTCAAATGCATCTTCGTCAGAACAGAAGTGGATGTATTTTTATTTTCATTTATTTTTATTTTTTTTTAAGATGGGATAAGAGTATCAACATGTAACTTTCACAGCTTTAAATATTAGGGCTACAGGTTAAGAAAAAAAAACGACTATGCATCAATTCACAAAGAGCCACAGATAAAAACCTGTACCAGTTTAGCAGACTGACACGAAATCAAGAGACCTTCACTTGAAATATATCTGACTAATTCATTAGCGATCAATGAATTAAAATCAAGGACAAAAAACAAAAACAAACCAACAACAAAAAAAAAAAAAGATTGATTACACATATACCCTGTCAGCTACTTAATCTAAATATTTGAAATAGTTAACATTTCATCTCCTCAGTTTTCAAAGTCATTAAATAAACAAAAAATGTTAGGAGTATCAAAACAATTCTACAGAAGTAACCGCATGAAGTAAGATTCGAGAGTTGTTTTTTTTTTTCTTCTTCTTCTTCTTCTTCTTCTTCTTTTTTTCAGTTCAGTTCAAAACGCAGCTAAAATGTTCATTACCAAAACAGTCACGGTGGTTACTGCTGCTTATTTACATTTGTACAAAAAGAAACATCCGTACTTTTAGACTTTATAGGGCAAAAGTGCATTTAGTTAAGATATGAACAGGTCCCTATATTTAAGTATTTCTCAAGACAAAAACAAAACTAAAATCACTAAGAGATAACGGCACAATTCTGAACAGTCATTCATATCTGATTAAATCCCCTATTAAAAAAGTCATAATAAAAACATTCTGTATGAAGAGAAGAGAGGTTAATACATATAAATCTCAGTAATAAAAACATTAAAAACATACATATATATATATATATACACAACTCAAATACACATACATACATATGTTTGTGTGTGTGTGTATATTTAAAAATAATGAAAATGAGTTGCACAAATTTTGGAAGCTGATCTGCATACTCATACTAGAAAATTAGATTATGTATGCGAGGTAATGAAAGGGAAAAAAAATAAGGGGAGAGAGAGAGAGCGCTTGACAAACTCCCAGAATGCAGTGCGGTGAGCCAACGGTGAAACAAGCCCTTGTTGCGTTACTGTAATTGGGTTGGCACTCGGCAGACTGTAGGCACTCTTCCACCGTTGTGTTAAGGCAAAGTTTGCACAGAGTTTGTAGTTTCAGTGGTGTTTGGTCTTTTTTAACCTTTAGTCCAGAAGAGGAGGAAGAAATAAAAAAATAATAAAAAAAAGAATGAAAGAAAAAAACAACAACAACAATAACAACAACAACAACTCCAGATGCTTCATGCTTTTGACTCCAGGTATGTCGAGCTGGGGCTGGACTGGCTGCAGTGAAGATGCTGGTCATTCCTTGGCTGGGCGTCAATGAGGTCGGAGATGGGGGTGTCAGTGAAAGAGCCACCAGCCCTGGTCACTGCAGCTCTGGCACTGGTCTAACCAGACATGCTCATGCGTGGTGTATTGAAGCAGCGCAATACAAAACCATAAATAAAGAAAGGTACCACAATGAGAATGTTCAAACGGGATGGGGAAACAAAGTTCATGCTTTATTTTAAGGGACAGTTGTTTGCTTTTAGTACAGTGGCTGTAAAAATCAATGAATTGACTTTTGGGGTATTTATTACATTCCCTGTTGGTTATTAGATACTAAGTACTCTTGATTACTTAATAATAGTGTGTAGCAAGACTTGGGTCAGTGCATAAACAATTTAAAAATTGTATCATTTTTAACAGCTGTAGTAATACTTGTCCGATTGTATTAAGGAAGAGTTAAAAGCAAAGGGGGGAAAAAAATCTGTTTACAAAATATGCATTAAGGAGTTTACCCTAACCCTAAAAAATGCATTTTGAACCAAACTTTTAAGAGACTATCCACCATATCAAACAATTTATTACCAGATTGTTAACAAGTAAATCCACTTTAAATAAAGCATGAACACATACAAATGGGACTCGATGACAAACAACTATTAGGTGTAAATGGATACAGCCAGGCGATGCTGTAGCGACAGTTTTGAACATCAGTGTAGGGAGTTATTACGCATGCGGCAACATATTAGGCACGAGGATGCAGAATGACACACAGGCAGAGGTTTCAAGTTGTCAAATACTGGATGGAAAGGAAATTCTAAGTCCGGTCAAGGTCTGGTTAACATTCAGGGTTTGAAATCCAAGCTGCCTTAAGTTAATCGACGGCAGGTGGGAAGGGAAACAGGGAGACATTCGCTTTCCAGATCATATTTTAATGGCGAAGGTTACGAATGACCGTTATTGTTATTTTTCGAGTGATTCATCAATCGTCTCTCTTTGGGCTCAGGAGATCAAAGGTAGTTTGTCTGGACACTGGGGATGGGATGATGTTAATGGTAATGGATATCGGCATGCAAAACAAGCAACCTGCTCACTCGTCCCTCCACATCTCACACCCCCCCGCCCACACACTCATAAATTCAGAGCTGCATGTGCCCTCCTTCACTGACTCGCCCTCTGACAGACACCCACACATCCACTCAGGAACCTGCAGTCCAAGAGGAGAGAAATAACACCGTTAACCCCAACAGATAGAAGGAGACCAGTGAGCTGCTGCAGTGGGAAGATTGCTGGAGTAAGTCATGGTGCTCTGTAGTTTAAATTGTGGTCTGATGCGTCTAAGCAAGAGACAATTTAGACATGGTAAAAAATAATAATAATAATAATAATTATATATATATATATATATATATATATATATATATATATACACACACACACACACACACACACATGAACCATGATTTTGAGTTTTCGGGGAGAGTTCACAGATTCTGCAATTAGTGAAACTGATCCCCAGACTTTTCCCCCTCAATTCTTCTTTATGCGTGTGCGTGTTTATTTGCATGTATTTCTTACTCACATTTAAGATAAACAGCAATTACAGAATGGTGACTCATTATTGAAACTGTAGCTGGTGTGATGATTACTGTACTAAATCAATTACTGATTAAGAAATTGAGGTTTTGGGCTGACACCCAGGTCGTGAGGTGGTGCCAATTCATCCAAGGATTTCACAGGTTCTAATTAGTGACACATAGTATCTGGAAAAGAAGTGTACCAAGAACACGAGAAGACTGATTAAATTGACTCGGACAACCGTGTTATTTAGAAAATATCACACTCCTCCAAGCCTTGAGGTCATCTTATATTGATTGTCCAAATGCATGCCATGCAATGAAGATCAAAACCAGAAGAACCACAGATGCTTGTGAAGGACATGGGGACACGTTTGTAGATTCCATATACATTTTGTGAATATATTATTCAGAAAAAAAAAAGAGTATCTTCTCCAGAACAAGACCTGGAAATAGCACATGGAAATAATTAAGGCTGGTCCACAATCAAAGAGACAGACTGCTGCAGATTTCAAGTTGTGATCAAAAACAAAAACAAGAACGTAAAAAGATGTAAAATCAACTTCATTTTTTAATTTAGCAAAAAGAGTTCCTTTCTTAAGTGATTTGTTAAAACCATATAAAACACCCATCTCCCTTATAGTAAATATGTTTCCGAACTGTGAAGGCCACTAAAATCACTTCAAAACCTGGAGGGAGGGGACGGGACTGTGACACACATCTGCCCAAAGGACTTAAACCCCTGTGTTAGGACAACATGTGTGCTGGGGTCGGGGGGGGGGTACAATTTCCTTGCAATACACACCCTAGGCGAGCTCACACAGTGAACACGTGACATCGGCTCTGCCAATGTAGCCGCCTGGCGGATGGAGAGAAGCGTTTGTCAGGAGGTTTTCAGTTCAATTGAGAGCCGAGAGAGGCCAGCGCCGGGATTCATATGTAGGTTACTGCACCTTTGCTGTTCTTTTCAAGCGTGATGTCTACGTAAGATGTTGGCACGTAGCCCTCCTCCCCGCTCTGCTTCCTCGCCCTTGTCCAGCCGTCACCCTTGTCCTCTTCGATGATGTACAGGACCTCCCCTTCCTGCATCACCAGGGTGCCTTCATTTTGACCTGAGGAGCCAAAGCAGAGAAGTGATTTGGTCAAGGTGAAGACATTTACATCGCAATTCAAGCAGCAGTGACAGGAGGAACGGAAGCTGGAAACCAATAAAGTGACTACTGGGTCAATGTGGCAACTGCATCTGGCTCTCTCACCATCAAAGCCATAGAGTGCCTTGCAGTGTCCGATCGCTGGTAGCGGGTCGTCGTCTTCAAACTCGTCGTCAAACTCATGGGGGTCTGGCTGAGGGGGGCTTCTGTGCTCCTGACTTGGGTCCTCTGTGTAGCTGCCTTCAGGGCTGAAAAACAAGGCAAAGGAAATGTTAGTACTACCATATCTAGCTGCCACTGTCAGGGTTTTCTTTCTTAGTGTCTTTTAGCTGTCATTAAAAGACCCTGGAGTTTCTCCTACTGTCTTTTGAGTGTGGCCCAAAGACAAAAGGGAGGTTGTGCAAAATAAGTTCTATCCATGGAGTTACAGTGGCCCCTGGTGGATAGATTGTTCGTCACTGTTCACTTAATTAAATGCTTTTTGATGTGGTCCATATGCACACCCACACATGAAATAATCAGACCTTCTATGTTGATTTCCTAATTGTTGTTAGATTTTTTCACCCTTAGTGACTACAGTGACACCTGGAGGATAACAATTAAAATACAATTTACAAAGCCAATTCAAGATAAACGCAACACTTACTATAAAGTCTAAGTGTAACCCAAGCCAAAAATCGCAAACAATTTAAAAACACTCAATTCGGATTCCAGGGAAGTAATACAAGGATCCCATTATGGATCTAAAGGTTTTTCAGCCCAGATCTTTCCAAACCTACTAAAGGATAGGAAGCAGACTTCGAGGGTGTCCCATAGGTGTCGTTGAAATTAACAGCTTGAATGTTTTGGACAGAGGCCCGAGGCGAGGGTGGGGGGAGGTCCACTGGGTGGCCGGTCCACTCACCTCTCTCTGCCGTGTGGAGCGTGATGGTTGACCTCGGCACTGGGACGCCGGTCGGCCCTCATGCCCGGTTTGCTTTCAACTTCAGAGAGCCAGGACTGGACAGAGAGGACACAGCAGCAACTGCAAGGTCATTCACACCCTGGGAAATACCCTCCTCACCCTACAGAGCTAGACAAATCTTGTCATCGGCGACCAAGTTCAAATCCCATTTAAATCTGAGATCTTAGCGAAGGTCTTTTGACTGAAATGTTGCTATGTTTGAAGTCTGATCTGAGAGAATGAAGTGGTCAAAAAGCAAACATACAACTTAATTTCTCCGATCTTTGGCAAAGATTAGGATATTTTGCAGATTAATCCTAAAGATAGCACTCACTGGTAAACGTGTATATTATACAGTGTAGTGTGTAATAAGACTGATTAAACTGGACTCTGATTTAATATTTTACATTTTCATTAATTAATTCATTAAATAATTCATAATAAAATGACAGATCAGGGGAGTGTGGAACAAAATACCCAGGAATACTATGGAAGTAGATTTGGGATCCTTGAGCAACGGCTGGGTGGGGTCCTCAGGTGAGAATTAGCAGCATATCATTATTTTAAATGAAAGAAAATGAAACTAGACATTTTTAGAGGCTTAAAATGCATAACTTTCAGATGTTTTTGAGGAAAATAAATTCCTCCATTCATCCACAAGGTGGCAGTAGCACTACACTGTGGCTTTTATAGACAAAGTCCTGGGCGACTCTCTTTCACATTACATTGTCCAAGGTTGTGCCAATCTGTCTGTTTGGGCAATAAACTCCTTAATCACAGACAATCATTTCAAATATTTAAAAGAATTTATCTAGAGTCTATTTTATCTAATTCATATATGTTATATCACATCTATGTCTACATATTCTAATATCTAAAGTTGAAATAAAACTATATAAAAAACCTTTTAAATATATTATTTGAAATATTTCAACGTTTGAAATCCCTGAGAAAATTATTTTCTTGGAAGTACAATGTTTAATGTGGTTAATGTATGATTGCCAAGTACCTCTCAATGTGGGATGAAGGATTGTCAATCAACTCGCCTTGCCAATGCAATTCTTGAGCTGACAGGGGAGGAAGGGAGTGCACAAGCACAGACACACATGTCCACCAAAGACAAAAGCAAAAGCTCATAGACTCCCAGTATACCAGAGGAGGAGCTGTTGCACAAACAATGGGGAAACACTGGCAACTCACTGCCACTCAATTGGGCACCCTATTGCATCAAAGCCTTTCATAATATTGGGACCTAGAGATATTTAGGCCTATCTGTAAACATAAGAGCTTGTCTCTCTCTCTCTGCTGAGCAGTTACCTCATTCTTGTGGATCTCTGATCGAAGGCGCTCTATGTTGCACATGGTCTCCGATATTTTGGGCTGCAGGCTCCCGGGATCTCCCATTTGGGGGCTTTTCTCATAAACATCTTTCATTTTGTTCAGTGCATCTCTGCAGAGAAGAGAGATGATAAGAGAAGAGATAACTATGAGGTTCAAATATTACAAAAATTAAACCATGCATGTCTTTAAAGGTTCTGTTGTGTCAAATATTTTAAAAACATATAATTCATCAAAATGATTATTTTAATATTAGTTCTTGTATTCATGACTGCGTTCTCACCAACCGCTTCATGTGCCTTTTATATGTAGTGTTTTTGTCTAAATATAACTTTAAGTGAGTTTCCTTTCTTCTTTTTTTTTAACATTTCTATAGAAGGTGTACAACAAGATTTGTTTCATTATTTTACACAACTACCTTGTGTTTTGCCAGGTTTTAATATTTAGTTTGTTACTATTGTTGTAGATGCACAAAGTTAGAGCCTGTATCTTGTAAAACCCACTGCTAGTTATAAACTAGGTATTACTTACGTCTTGAAAAATATAGAACTATAAGAAATAATTATTTGATTAATATACATAATGAACTGATGTTATGTTTTGTGATGAGTTCATACTTTCTATATGGATAAAGAACATACAGTGAGGGGAAAAAGTATTTGATCCCCTGCTGATTTTGTACGTTTGCCCACTGACAAATAAATGATTAGTCTATAATTTTAATGGTAGGTGTATTTTAACAGTGAGAGACAGAATAACAACAAAAAAATCCAGAAAAACGCATTTGAGGGATGAATAAGTATTTGACCCCCTATCAATCAGCAAGATTTCTGGCTCCCAGGTGTCTCTTATACAGGTAACGAGCTGAGATTAGGAGCACTCTCTTAAAGGGAGTGCTCCTAATCTCAACTCGTTACCTGTATAAAAGACACCTGTCCACAGAAGCAATCAATCAATCAGATTCCAAACTCTCCACCATGGCCAAGACCAAAGAACTGTCCAAGGATGTCAGGGACAAGATTGTAGACCTACACAAGGCTGGAATGGGCTACAAGACCATCGCCAAGCAGCTTGGTGAGAAGGTGACAACAGAAGAAACACAAAATAACTGTCAGTCTCCTTCGGTCTGGGGCTCCATGCAAGATCTCACCTCATGGAGTTTCAATGATCATGAGAACGGTGAGGAATCAGCCCAGAACTACACGGGAGGATCTTGTTAATGATCTCAAGGCAGCTGGGACCATAGTCACCAAGAAAACAATTGGTAACACACTACACCGTGAAGGACTGAAATCCTGCAGCGCCCGCAAGGTCCCCCTGCTCAAGAAAGCACATGTACAGGCCCGTCTGAAGTTTGCCAATGAACATCTGAATGATTCAGAGGAGAACTGGGTGAAAGTGTTGAGACCAAAATCGAGCTCTTTGGCATCAACTCAACTTGCCGTGTTTGGAGGAGGAGGAATGACCCCAAGAACACCATCCCCACCGTCAAACATGGAGGTGGAAACATTATGATTTGGGGGTGTTTTTCTGCTAAGGGGACAGGACAACTGCACCGCATCAAAAGGACGATGGACGGGGCCATGTAGCGTCAAATCTTGGGTGAGAACCTCCTTCCCTCAGCCAGGGCATTGAAAATGGGTCATGGATGGGTATTCCAGCATGACAATGACCCAAAACACACAGCCAAGGCAACAAAGGAGTGGCTCAAGAAGAAGCACATTAAGGTCCTGGAGTGGCCTAGCCAGTCTCCACACCTTAATCCCATAGAAAATCTGTGGAGGGAACTGAAGGTTCGAGTTGCCAAACGTCAGCCTCAAAACCTTAATGACTTGGAGAGGATCTGCAAAGAGGAGTGGGACAAAATCCCTCCTGAGATGTGTGCAAACCTGGTGGCCAACTACAAGAAACGTGTGACCTCTGTGATTGCCAACAAGGGTTTTGCCACCAAGTACTAAGTCGAAGGGGTCAGATACTTATTTCCTCATTAACATGCAAATCAATTTATAACTTTTATGAAATGCGTTTTTCTGGATTTTTTTGTTGTTATTCTGTCTCTCACTGTTAAAATACACCTACCATTAAAATTATAGACTGATCATTTCTTTGTCAGTGCGCAAACGTATAAAATCAGCAGGGGATCAAATACTTTTTTCCCTCACTGTAACCAGAGTAAGAAAACCAATTGAAAAACAACAGTAGATACTGCATACATATATAGCACTGTCATATATACTTCTACTGTGTTTGAGGCGAAATTTTGTGTGTCGTGTTTCCACTTACTGTAGGATTTCACAAATGAGTCCAGGAATCATTTAGAAATTCATCTACATTACAATAAGACTGTGAACAACTTTCCATTTGAAATCCAAATGAAAAACCTCCTCTAACAAAAACCTATTTCCTAATCTTTTATTACCCAATTTGAACTTTGACAGCAACGGCATTCTTTCAGTTCCGTTTTCCTGAGAACGATGACATTAAAATGTGGAGGTAGAGCGGCCCGGAGGATACCTAGGCTCTTAAGAATACATTTAGATCTGGGCTGCACCATTTACATTTAAGAAAACGTATTCATTCTGCAGAACCAACTGTGAAAATATTTGTGGCTTGTGTTGAAACTCCAGTAGACGTAAAACAAGACAAGATATTAGTGTATATATAAGATGCTATTTATCGAGCTGGAATCTATCATGTAAGCAATACTGAACACTGTTAAATTGAAAACTCACCAAATAATGGCGGATGTCATAAACTGGCATGTGTGTTATTTCAGAGTTTCCAGATGTGCTGGATCTTCCTGGATAGCGGAAACACAACGGAAAACTACAGAAGCACTGGATTGGTCTTCCCCACAGCAACTCGAGTCATTATGGATATGAATCCAACTGAGTGTTAGCATTTCATGGCCTTAACGCAAAACCACCAAAGTAGAGAATGTATTTTGTTTATATGTTACACTCAAGTTCGGTATTATAATAACCAAGGGGAGAAAAAGGGTGTACCTGAAATCATCAATGTAAAATAAATAAAAAAAATAAAGCGTTTGATAATGGATGGGAGATATTTTTCCACACAATAGCTCCATTGGCTGGAGGTCTGGAGAAAGGCTGCACCTAGTTGCCATGACTGCTCTACCACACCTGCTGTGTTCACAATTCAAATCAGACACACCTGTAATGACTTGGCCAGATCACTCCCTATATAAGGTGCAGTTTTCCTGCAGCTGAGAGCAAAGTACCTGAGCAGAAAAGCAACAAGGGAGTGCTAGGAGAGCACTCTTTTGGACTTGCCGCGGAGAAGACAAATCTAGTGCTTCTGTACATTTTCCGCAATCCAGAAAGTTGACATGACACGACAAGGATTTCCACAAGGACTATGAAAACAAGACTATTCAGTTTCCCCACAGCTTACAGCACACATGCATACTCTGACATTCCAGTTTCCTTTGTTTAAATCTGTACACCATATACATCATTAATAAACACTGTTAAAGCTATCAAAACTCAGTTCAGTCAATGTCATTCTATAGCCCTCACTGAAAACACCACCTGAATAGATTAATATTTATTTTAGGCAGGCCTATCTTCGAGCAAGGGAATAACAAATCCAGAATGGGCTTCACTGAACTGAGCTGATAAGCTTAGACTCATTAATCTAGTCACTGAATTCCCCGACCACACAAAAAGCTGCAATTGTCGAACCCGGATCGCATCCTGCTGTCCTAGCGGCGTAGTACCTTTGGTCCACCTCCTTCTGCAGTTCTTTGCCGAGCTCATCAATCCTCTGCTGAAGTTTCTTTCGCCGCTGTTCTGGGGGAAGGTGACTAAAATCTTCCAGTGTCGGTCCCTGCAAAATCACACACACAAAAATAAAACAAAACACAAACAAATCAATACCACGTGTGCACCATTATGAATGTATTTATTTTAAATAAATACAGCCAACACTTGGGACGAACACTCAGTTTTTCACATCAAACACTACAAAGGGAGAAGAAAGTTAAAGTGTTTGTTTCATTTTTTTGCAGAAAGAAAACAGTTTAACGGTTCAAGTAGTTAAGAGAGGCCTTTCTCCTTCAGGGACAGAAGTCATAAGTGTCAATTAAGAAAAGGCAGTGATGGTATAACAAGTGGAGAAGAATGGGTGGGGGAAGGCAATGTTTCAAATGTATTAGTAAGTAAAGTCACTCCAGATTCATGCTCGAGGACAGACTGCAACAATCCAGCAGGGAGAAATCTTACCAACTTTAAAGACCACTGGCCACATCATTCAGTACAGCAAGGGGGGTTGACAAAAATACAAAATAAATAGAATACAAATAAAATAAAAGGCAGTCTTGAAAATGTCCTTGTACCAATGATAAGAAAATCAAATGAGGTACCATCATCTACAAAGTATTTTGCATATCCTCTACACAGTCTTCTAAGAAGGATTTTTTATCTTCAGCGCAGGATGAGCTTTTCTATATTTGAAAGTCATTATAATACATTATAGATAAATGTTTGGGTTTATTCAGGTTGTCATACTGGTTTATGAACATTTGGTGTACATTAAACGTGCGTTTCAACAATCAAGATTAAAATACGATTTATACATTAATGTACCCACTTCCCTCGGTAACCCTATAAATGATTCTTGTTTTGTTTTTATTTTCCATATATTTTGTCGGGTAGCCATATGAAGCTAGAAAGTTCTGTGCAGAAGTTAATACAGGTACGAGAGACACAGAAAAAGGAAAACATTCTATGTAGAAGATAATTCATGTTTACACAAAATACTACCTTGTATTATCTTTTAACAGGCACAAAGATGCTTCTGTAGGATAAAAGTGATGCCCCCTCACCCAATGCACCCCATGGCTGTGTGTGTGTTTGATTGAGCACTACCAGCTCACCAGACAAACAGCTGTTTAATTAGATAAAGCAGAATATGGAGTACACAACTAGATGATCCTAGTCTATTGACAATGTCACAGTCTCACAGCTAAACAAAGCATGAGGGAATAGGAAGTATGGAGAAGCATCTATCTTTTGCATCAGACGTCAGCAAGCATAAGAAATGCATTTCCTAATTGCACAGACTGTAGCTCTTAACCTGTTTGACCTTCAATCAGCTGACAGACCAATATATCAAAGACTCACTGCACCCTATTGCACTAAATGAATTCATTTTTTGCACAACATGTTCTTATCAACCCTGATTGGTTAACCCTAGACTTTCAAATACTAAGGTGCACTTTTAGGACAATGGCCCACCCTGAACACCTTTGTATGATGTTATAATGAGGGAATGCTGCTTAGCTGGAACTTACTCTCATTCCCCCATTCTATATTCAATACATTATTTATGTGTAGTGGCAACAGGTCATATACTTCTTAAAATAAAGAAAAGCAATTTGTACACCAGGCTTCAAGACTTTGACCCAATTAGAGATGCTTTTATCATTATTGAAAAGGTTTTTCATTTCTCTAAGTCAGCAGTTACTAAGTGACATGTTTCCTGGTTCCAGCATCCAACGCCTGAGTAATTCAAATTGAATTCTGTAGAAATGCTTTATAATATTACATCAGACACCCATGCACCTGTACCCCACTGCCTCCTTGGGCTTTTGATTTACGTCTGCCTTCCATTAGCAAAATTACTGCCATGCTTTCAACATTGTAGAGGAACAGACATCTAATTAATTCCCTTAAATCAGAATACTTGCTCTTAATGTTCCCTGTGACATCCATTTCTCTGTGTAGGTGGTACAATTTAACAAATAACTTGCCAGAATAAATCATCCTTACACTGGAACATTAGGCTGAATACTCTATGAGTTCTAATTGAGAACCTTTCATTTCATAGAATCTTCCATTAAATAGCTATGAATCAATTATTTTAAATGGGCAGTCTTAACTGGAAATGGGCTGAAAAGGTCTTTTTAGTATGTGGTTATTTTCAGTGCTAGTTCTGAATGAAGTAGAACAAACTAATTAAAAATGCACAGTAAAAGACTAACAAAGAGCCAAAAAACTGCACTTGTTTATAAAACTATTGTGTTCTTCATGCTAGGTATAACTGGTGGTCATATACGCTTGTTGTGCAAGGGAAACTGTATTTGGAGTATCCAGAAGGTTACTTTGTGTAAATGAGGCATTACACCACAGTAAAATTGAGTACTGTTTGCTTAATTACCCCAGACAGCACTGTAAATACAAATAAAGCCTCAAAATATCCAGAGTGTTAAGTTTTCATTTTCACAATGTAGGCTGGCTTTTATGAAGCTGTCAAAGCAACCTATTAATCTTCTTCTACTTAATAATAATTGCCTATAAAACCCAACATATAATTACTCTCCCCAATCAGTAACAGTAACTGATCACCTGTTCACTCAATCAAATCGGTTACAGCTGATCAGCATTACTGCTTTACTGCGTATGGTAATTGAAAACCCATATTCATTAAACAGGGACTTTGCACTGGGACTAACCATCATTACACCACATCAAGTCATCCATAAAATGTCCCTGTGACTACAGAGAAACACGATTACATCGTTACAGGTGACAGTAGTGCAAAACAATTTAAAACCGAAGCAGACCTTAGTTTCAGGAATGCAACTGGAAGAGAGATGGAAGCTTTAAAGATAAAACACATTGAGAATCACAGCAAACGCACCACCCACATGCCTGAAGTCTCTTACCCCTCTTTTCAGCCCCCTAAATGATGAAATCCTGGGCTTCACTGTCTTCATTTCATTGAGACAGTAAGCTATAGGGTCACTGGCAAATTTGGGAGACTGAATGTCACTGAAAGTGAAGGAAGGGCAGGAGTGGGGCGGGGAGGAGGGTGGAGACTGGAGCAACAAACAAAACGAATGAGATAGTTGCTTAAATCATCACTAGTTCAACCCAGAATAAATGGTGAGTGTTAAAATTAGCATTTAGACACTAATGAGGATGAGATGAAACTCAAAAGTACGATAAAATAATGGACAGATTAAAAACAATGTATGAAAACCTGCTTTTCATTTACAAAAGGAGAATGATCTCATTGATTCAAAGAGCAGGACTGTTACTAGTGTGGGTTCTCATACAGATGAGATATGTGATGTCACATGACACCATAGATATCATGATGGAATTCTCTTGACCCTGTTCTTCTTTGCATGTAAACCACCCTTTCTAACCATTCTCCCGTGACACTACCACGATAGTTGAACACATAGTTAAATTTGAAATTTGAACTCTTTAAGTTTCTTTTTCAACATGGGTTCACAGCATTGTAGCCCCAGGAGAGAGGATTATGGCTCAAGGAAAATGTGTTGAATTTGATTCACAAACACATGTAAACCCAATGTCATCGTTTCTTAAATGACTACTGCCATGAAATGATCTGCATGAAATTCCCCCACAGAGCTCTGATTGCCATTTACAAATATTTCTTCTTTTCCCTTTAACTCGATTGAGTGGAATGGTATCAAAGGGAGGAAAACATCTTCGGTTTTTACAACTAGATTATTAAGTAACAGATAAGACATGTTCTTACAAGTGGGGCTTCTATACAATGTAAATGATGTTATTGACTAACGAGACATAACATAAGTTCTGTATACAAATACAAAATCCAATAATAAGCCTGGAGCTATGTGGAATAATTATAAAATCAAAGGAGATCCTAACATGTTAATCCCTTCCTTTCCAATTCTATAAAGACCTATTAAACTCAATCACCTCTAAATACAAGTACATTACTTCAAACCTTGACAAGCAGCAAGGTTCATAAAAAGAGCAACTAAGAGCTGTGACTGGATATTGTCCTTGCCTTTCTCGGACAAGCACTTTGAGAAGTCATCTGTCACAAGGACTCCCCACTGGGAATAGCTGCATTTGTTTTTTCCTGACAAGTTCAAACCATGTAACAGAACTGCACATACCATAAATCGTGCAGAAGCACTTCTATTCAAAAGCAGTGTGCATTTATAGAGGTGAAAATCATGTCAGAGTTGTCTTCGACTGGGGGGAAACAATCCTAGATAGGCTCTTGTCTTTTGACTGTAAAACTAGTGCACTTGATCTGCAGCTCTGATACAATCAGGACTAAATTTTATCTTCAAATATGATAAACACAATACAAAAAAATACAAAAAATAATGAATATTTAAGCTGCTAACCTTGGGCTTTTTCCCAAACAGCCACAGTTTGTTCTTGGCCTTCCCTATGCTATGCTTGGGATCGGGCTTAGTGGAGTCTATCTTGGGAGTGCTGATGGTTCCGTCTGAGCCTGTCCGGTAGATGTTCTGACTGAAGTCCTCGAAAGGAAATTCCCCTGGTGGCTCAAACCCAGATTTGAAAGACTCCACTACTATCAGAGAGTCCTGGAATGACAATGCAGAAGAGATGATCAAAGCAATATCCTATCAGAAAATGATTTCATGGAGCAATGCCCTTTCAAACTGGACCATGAAAAACACCTACTATCCTCTTGAACACCAAATAGCTTCATGCAGCTGTGTATTATCTACTCCCACCTATACAAGCCGTCATGGAGACATGGGTGTCAAACTGAGCAGCCCCCCGGTGTGTACAGTCACTGTCCATTGTCCCAATAGATCCATCTAAAACATTTCTATAATGTCATCCTTTCATCTTCTTGTGGATTAAGAGTGTGAATGTACTATTTATTACACTTTGCAATTTGTTCAAAAAGGGGAATCCAGCTGTGTTCTGCCATGGTGGAGTGCACACAAGCTGTAATTAAACAGCTGTTCCTTATATGATATAGATAATTCATTTTGTGTATATTATAATTGAAATATTAACAATAAGCATCAATGTAAGGAAGTATGTCTGTGAAAAGTCTGAGCCGAAACGTAACCAACCCTTATTAATACGGATGGGAAAATTATAATTCAAGATGCGTAAGATCACCTTACCCGACGATATCCAAGAACATGCCTATCACTTAACTGATGGGATTCAAGTATTTTCAGCTACTAGTCGTAATGCATGAATAGGTAACAAGTTATAAAATGAGTAACATACAAATAAGGTTCATGGATCAAGTTTTATAATAAAAATAACCAAGGTTAAAAAAACAAAAAATATTTCTTAGCACATATGTGTTTGTCACATATGACAGAGTATTTCAAATCAGAAAACAACATTTTGTTAAACATCTTTTTTAAACTACAGATGTGAGCAGGACATTATTATGCAAATTTAATCACAAAGGATCTTACACTACTCTGCATAAAGATCGTGGAAACTAAACTATTGAAGAACCAGAATATATCTTCATTAACCTTTTCAACCAAAACCGCGGTCTTGTTTATCTTGGTGTGTTCATATTTTTCTTGATTTTAGATTCAGTTTCAAAGCATCCTTTAGGACTTCATTTCGGTTTATGAGCTGACATTTCAGACTTGTATTGTAAACTGACATTTCAAACCAACTTCAAACTGATCTGTTATTTGTAAAACATTCGAATCAAGATTCTTTGGTGAGCACCATTGACTGTTATACGTTGTTGATAATTTTACGGTGTCTGAAATACACATGCTACACATGCAGAACAATAAGGAAATGCTAACCATACTAGGAAATTATTTTAGAAAGAGACAGACAGAACACACTTATATTGGCTTTAACAGCTCATGCACTCCTTTAAAGTAGTGTCTGTGGGCATGCGTGTTGAGAATCTTTTGGTAAATATTATCTGAACCCCTGGCTATAGGACTTATTTGAGAATTCAAGGCGTTTAAGCAACCAGACAATCCAAGTTTGAAATCACAGAAACCGTTTTTTCTTACCCTGCGTTCATCCACTGATTTGGCGGCAGATACCATTCCTTCGAGACACTTTGAGATGATCGGAATTACGCGACGTTCCACCTCAGCAAAGGTTTTGTAACTGTCCCCCAGCTTCACTGTCCTCCGCTCATCCATATCTTGCAGGTTCTAAGGGCAAGACAAAAATGGTGCCAAAGTACCTTAGACTCAGTCCCTGAGGCACAAAATTACACACAATACTGACCTCACTGCAGTTCCTGTGTTATGTATATAGGTCTAGTGACTGAGACCTTGTGCTTGCTTGAAAGTAATCTGCTCAAAAGATTCAAGGGATATTCCCATCAGCTTTCATTGGCCCGGGGTTAGAGTATTCTCTGACAAAGGGTGGGAAACGTATTAAATCACACTAACATTTTGTTTATGTTGGTATTCTGAGTTGATACAAGAATCAAGATCACAAGAATGGGGCTCCCAAGTGCCTCAACCAGTAAAAGCAGGTTGAGTCTATAGTCTAGATTTCCAACATGGACTGTTAAATAGCCAATCGTTTCCAGGATTCCCCCGCAGGACAGTATGCTATTGGCCGAGCGCTCCCAGGGTGGGTGAACTCTAGTCGGCTTCTTCTGCGGCAGAGATGTATGTGCCTTGCTGCAGTGTTAGAGCCACCTGCAACCCCGTTGATTATGAAATGCAAGTTACCTTAAATATTTGGGGGATTGCCGCATTAAAATGTTTCCATTGTTCCCCATTGAAGTTCTGTAACTGAGCCGCATACTCATTCTTACTCTCATCAGCCATGTGCGTCCGCAGGTACAGCTGGGATTTAGCCTGTGAAATGCATACAAAGTAGAATTAACTCTGACACATTCCAATTTACTGGTTCTTCCCAAAATAAAACCTGTAATTGTAATTTTATTATACTAATATAGGAATATTATTATAGAGTGCAGATTACATTATTTTCAAATCTACCTATTAGTTACTGTTCAGTTTTGTTGTTTATTATTTAGTACTTACACAAAACAGTATAGATCATGACAAAACTGCATTAATGTCATTGTGTTAAAGAAAGATTTGTGTTGCCTATGTGAGCTGCAGTTGTTTTGATTGGTTCCAACACTGTGCTTTCCATTGTATGTGTACAAGTACCATCTAACATCTCTACTTAAACAACATTACATAAACATTACTTTTCTATTCACTGGGTCTTACCTATAATTGTGTTTGGAGTTGTTAAAATGACATCAAGTTATTTACAGTCTGAAAAAGAGGTTATAGACAGAAGCAGAAATGAAAACCTACCTTCTCTACCTCAGATTTAGTGGCATTAACTTCATTATCTAATCGTTCATAGTTTAGCTGTGCTTTTTCGGCTTCCCTGCACTCTCTTTCAAACTTCTTCTTACTCTGAAAAATGGAAACAGACAAACAGACTTTTGATTTGAAGGATCAAGTGAAGGTAGTCTTTGCATTCCCCTACATTTAATTTGTTATAGAATAACTGACCTGGGGCTCAAACACCAGAAAAAGACTTACAGAAGCTTAAACAGTTATAAGGAATAAACAGACTGGGGTACAAATGCAATATGTGCCGTTGCAATGCCAAAACATCTGAATTCCATTATATTGTACTGGATCACAGAAGAATACCTAAAGCATGACAACATTAGAAATCACAACTCAAGATTGAGCCAGCAAACTCTGCCCTCCCTTAAGAGCCCCAAGATGGAACAATCATTTGGACGTATTAGGGATATGACCTTGTTCTTTTTTGAGTCACATTGGTTATTATTTGGAACAAAAAGTCCCTTCCTGTTTTGTAGAAACAGTTTAATTTGGTTTCTGAATGTTCATCAACAATCATTAGGGGAAGACGAGATACTAAACAAAACAATCATGTTTTTCCATAAATTCTGCACTCGCAAAGCAGTAGGAAACAACTTGCTTCAAGTGAACCTCCCAAAGAATCTGAATTTTGATAATTGACAACACAGCATGCCATTAGAAAGGATTCAACTACATTGTCATGCCTGCCAATCAAAAATCAATAATTCACAGGGAGACAGAACTCTTGCACAGTAAATAATTAAGGACTTGGCACCTAAGTTGATTACGTCAAAAACAGCAGAGTAAACCGCCTGCCACCCAAGAGCATATACCAAACAAACAAACAACCACTTGAAAGTATTTAATCTCTATTATCCGCGGATCAATATGCCATGAGCACTTTGTGTCATCATGATCAGCACAAGAATGAGCAGTGGAACTAAACCTGACTGCAGACTAGTTTATCAAATATAAGGTTACATCTGGCTCCAGGACCCATTTAATTGACCGGAAAGGTCAGAATTAAATCATTAAAGGATAGAGTCCAAAGACTTATGCATTCATTAGCATACTTTCAATTCTGGAGCAAGGTTAAAACCCTAAAACAATACAAACACTTCGTGATCTAAAATGTGATGCACATAAAGCTCCGCATAAACAGACACACAGGTACGGTCTGCCATGCTGTATTGCCCTTGCTGTAGGGGAAAGCCCACTCTGACCCAGCAGCCTCAGGTAACCAGACCTCAGGCCACAGTTGCACTCGGTTGCCGTCTATACTGGAAGGAAAGAGGAGAAAAAAAAAAAAAAAAAAAAAACTCACATTATCCATCTGTTTCCAGCAATGGTCCAAATATTGTTGAGCTTTCCTGCCTTCTTGAAGATGCTGTCAAAAATTCAAAATAAAAAGTAAAGCGTTTTAAATGATATATTTTCAGGTGTTATTTCTGATTGAAGTAAAGGTCATGACTGAAGTTAACTACTCAAAACTACATTTACACCATGTTTGTATTATAAAGCAGAATTCAAAAAATCGAAAATTATAATACCTAATTAGAATCATATTCCACTGGAATTTAAGGTCATAGGGAAACAGCAGCTAAGATAAACAAAAGGTTCTAGATATTCAGCATAAAAGCAAAAGCAGGATAAGCAAAAACATCCCTTACATGTTTTCTTTCCGATTTGAGCTCTTGAGAATAACGCATGAGCTCTCCGTAGACCTTGTGCCCCATCTCTTCAGCCACCACCTCTCGCTGCCCTGCGTAGTCATTCAGTTCATTCAAGATTGTATAGAAGGACAGACAAGATGAAAACCTGTAGGGTCAAACACATTTTTAAAGTTTCAAAATGTAGTATGGGCAGATTTACAATTGTTTGGGGGGGGGGGGGGACCCATGTTGCCTGTGCGCTCAGGACCCCCCTCGGATTCAAACCATTTCAGAGTTCAGCCAGCCGAGAGACTGTGCTATGCCAAGAGACCGATCTCCTGACGTGGGGTGGGACTGAACTGCACACAATTTACTATACATATATAGATTTGTAGTTATATTTTTTAGATAAAAAGCTGATGAAGATCCTGTCCCCTTGATGTACCACACCAAAGTGTTGCACCAAACCAACTATATTGAGACCTCTCAATCAAAAGCAATTACTAATAAAGGAAGCGCAATACAACTGAGCTCCTCCCACTTCCACTGATCAAAAAGTAGATTTTCTATCAAATCAAATGCATGATCAGTTTTTTTTAAGGCCCTCACTCCGTCTTGCCAAAAACTATACAAAAGGGGGAGAACAGAGAAAAAAGGGGGAAGGCTGGAAACACAATTAGCTGCCTGAGTTCATATTGACACAGAGTAAGGAAAACTCCCTGCTTGGCTGAATCTACTTAATTAAAAATGGCCTCAAAAATCACCCTCCCCCTCTAACCCTAATGAGAGTCAGGCCAGAGGAAACACATTTTACATCATTAAGGCCGTGTGTGGGAGCCCCAGGTGGCACATTACTGGAGACAACAAAGATCAAATTAAATCAGAAAAGCACCTCCCCCACCCCATCCCTCACACACATTCACTCTCCAGTATTAATGTAAAGTTGTGTGTTATTCATGTTATGACCCCTCATTTTGTTTTATTTACAAGGACTAAAAAAGCAATGGTTAAACGATGCATAACTAATGTCATTCGTTTGGAAAATGCGAAAGCTCTTTAAACGACTCCCCTTCTGTAGCATCATGTGGAGTCTCACTGTGACATTAAAGAAGGCCAGGAGATTCCAGTTGGTTTTATTAATGCACCGCAAAGCTTCAGAGAACAAACAGAATTCCACAGTGTCAAAGACTGCTTATACTATACTAAATTTATATAAGTCCAAATATATCCCTAAAGATGAACACATTTTCAGAAAAGTAGGATTGACAACCATTTTCTAACATTTGGCACAACCGAAACACCCATGTAAGTACCCATTGTTTTATCGAAGTGAATTAAAAACCTACCTTGGCTCTTCATCTTTGGGGCGTTTAGGGCAATATTTCTTTACAAGGTTCCTGTAACAAGAACAAAACAAAAAGGAAGGAAATCATCTTCAGTAAAAATCTCATCAAACCATCTACTGAACTTGACACATGCCGAACAAAGAAGCTGACACCTGGATTCAATTCCATGCATTCGTTTTATTGCCGGAAAACACACATACTGGGACTCCAGTAAGCACACGTAGCCAGCTACAGAAATGTCAAACATCAGAGAAAGTCAGTGCCAAACTGTTACAGTTTAGCATTTCAGTTTCACTAGGAAGATTTGCTTTCTGTTTCAAAGAAATTCATAAGGTTACAGAGTTAATAGTTTACTGCTGGTTTGGCAAACTCTTATGGAAATGTATTAAAGAGATACTTTAGTATAGCTGTCCAATAACTTGAAACAAAATTTAACAAATGTCAACAGGGACAGATTTCAGAAGTCCTACTTACGACAGTGAAATCCTTTACACAAAAAAATAGCAACAACAACACATAAATACACAGGCTACATGCTACTCGATTCAGAAGTAAACAGTTAAACACTGTTCCAATGCAAACAGTTAAGTGGGTTACCAGCGTTCCATTGCTAATACAGAAAAATCCCTTCACATTTCAGTTATTTCTGTTGTTCTGGATCTAAAGCTTAAGTAGGTCAATACAGACGTATAATTGGCAGCGTAATTTATTTATTTTTTTGTTATTTTGGGGTTTTGATTTTCCCCAACTGCATCCAGAAAATAAATTGAGAGGCAAAGGATGAGCATTCATTTGAAAAGTCTTGACGAAGAGGAAGACACCGCAGTAGGGGCTGCTTTCTTTGTTCTTAAGGGATTGGTAAAACATATGAAACGGAAAGGGCTTGAATCTCTAAAGCCCAATTCATGTGGGGGTCCTCAGACTGGCTCAAAAGCAGAGGAGGTCTGGGTCTCTGTAGACTAGTTTACACTGAATGCCGTCTGTTCGCGTTCAATTAGTTTTCCGAGAGAGGGTATACATAGGGAGGGAGAGGGAGAGGGAGAAACCCTAAAATCTGGTATATTAAGAATTCCTATCCTCTCTTGCTGAGGGAATTGACTTCCACAGCTGTGCTGAATAATCAATACTAATTATTGCAGCTGTCCTTTGCTTGAAGTGTCCATCACCTCAGTCAGCATTTTCCAAAGCCCCCCAGGAAAACACTATTGTGACAACACTAATAAAGACAAAAACTTTAATAAAGTCAGTAAAGGGACATAGCAGCAGTATGGAGTAGTGGTTAGGGATCTGGTTCAGTCAGGGGACACAGTCACTGTACCTTTGAGCAATGTACTTAAAGCTTCTGCTAAGAAATATAATAATAACAATAATAATAATAATAATAATAATAATAATAATAATAATAATAATAATAATAATAATAGCAGGCCCTGAAAGGCATCTTATAGATAATTTAGTTGATGGAAAACAAATGTAAACTTCTGCAAAAATAGAACTAGAACTGCACGTTTTATTTGTTAATCTAAAATTGGGTCTCATCTGCTAGACTAAACTCATTTGTGAGGACTCGATGCTCTCTCAGAAAATAGTTTTTAGTTTTTAGCTGACATTTTTGGAAATTGAAAGTATTCAGGGAGGCTATACCTAGTAATTAATGACATTTTTAACTTGTTATTACTACATAGTTAACACTTTACAATAGGTCTTCCAAATTACAATTTATTAACATAGTAGGTACTAATTAACTACATGTTAGTTACTAATAAGAACAGTATAATTAAGCATTTGTTAGCATGCTCTTAATGTGTAACAATTTGTACTTAGATATACTATTAATCATTTGCCCGGTAAGGGTACCTATGGAACTAAGCCGGCAGGCATGGCCCACTTTTGGTTAACAAATGCTTAATTAAGTAGCTAGTATGTTAATAAACTGTAATTTGGGAGACCCAGTGTAAAGTGTAACCATTACATCTTTATTTGGTTGAAGTCTTTATAAACCATTATGATGTGCTACTTTTATTTGTTTGTGTTAGCATTCATTTGTGCATAGGAAAAACCTTAAACATACGAGTGCAAAAACAAATCACAATTATATTTTGTAGGGTTGGGAAGTGAGGTATTGTTTTACTGGATGAATACCGCACACTCATTATAATTCAGAAGGCGATGTGCTGTACAATACTGTATCTAGGCAACATCCCAGTAAACCTGCTGGGAGGGATTGTAGACTAAGAGGAGGCTACAGCATTAAAAAAGACTAATGTTAGTCAGTCTCTTGTTATATATACACTATTTTAGGACACAGGAGTATTAATTGACATCTCAAAGGTGTGGTATATCAAGCAGATTTTGTGTTAAACAATGTTACATACCAAGATTGTGGTCTCTTATTTATAATTTTACACAGTAATAAAGTAATCCATTTAAACTCCGTGAAGCAATCTCTAATTGAAAGCAAGTACTGATCAGTACACAACCATTCACAATGATTTCAAAGTTTCGCTTACATGCACACACACAGAATAAATACATTCAAATTGAAACAAGAAAAGACAAGCTCGGAAATAAAGTCTGTGATTTGAAAATACGATAAAACAGTTTAGATTTTGTATTTTGTTCTGGGAGGGGAAAGGGGATAGTGTTCTTTGCAAACAGAAAATCAGAGCAGACATTAAATAATGAATGGGTGAATTCCCTTTAATGAGCTGGTCAACTCAGACTTCACTCTGAATGCTCATAAACTGACAGACCTGTATTCTGGTCACAGCACAGATGCTAGCTCCAATTCTGTGGAGCACCAATGGAGCAGACGAAGAAAAAACAAAAAAACACCACAAATGGTGTTCTTTCTCGCTGACATGTTAGAAAGCACGTTTCCAAACAAGTGTCGGCAATTATCGTGGGGCGAGATATCATATTCGCGCATTCGCCAGCGATTCTGATGACAGTGCAGTGGGGCCCCAAAAATACAATAGAGCGCTGTTTTAAGACCTGCTGAAACCAGGTTTATTTCCTGGCGCAAACTGAAACACAGTAACTGAACAGGCTCTGATCAGATGAAAACTATTCGGCATCTGAATGACAGAACAAGAAATTAAAAATTAAACCGAACAACATTTGTCCTAATTTAACAATAAACAAATAAAAATAAAATAACTCCTTTTGCAGATAGGGGTGTGGTGCAGCAGTCCAATGCTGGGCCAACTCCTCCCTTCTTGGACAGGGAGAGCACTATTTCTATACTTCACAGGTAGAAAGAAATTGTTGCACCTTGTAATAGATGTTGATAGATACCTATGTCTATAAAACTGGTGAAGTAAATCAGCAGTTTATTAATTTAAATGCCTACACTATAGTGCCATGCATATATAATTGTTTGTCAGTATTACCCCCAATAAACCAGATTGTCTGAATTTATACCCTTAGCCACCTGAAATGTAGTAGCTACTGGCTGTAGTGGTTCTGGCAGTTTTGGCATTTCCTCCTTCATTATGCTAATCGCTCAGTTGGAAAACTCCAGTACAGTAATCTGAAGGTTTGGAAGACGTTTATGTATGGTGCAACTTTGTTATATATAATGGATGTCACTCTGATACAATTACACAACTCGCTTTGACTAATGTGCTTCTAGGTGAGATGCGACAAAGGCCTCCACCACACGCTGGCAAAGCCATGAACTATTTTTTTTTACACTGTGACCTCAAACAGCCCACAACCCATTTATATCGCATCAAACGTTCACATTGTGATACCAGATTTCTCTGGTTCAGGATTCAAAACTTGTGGGGGTAATGGGTAAGTATTGAGGCACCTGGCAATACAGTAGAAAAATACAAACTGACCTAGTCACTAGTGTAGAAAGTGCAGTATAAACAAACAGAATTACCTCAACTGTTTTGCATAGTTCTGTTCAATCTCCGTCCTCTCTTTCACAAACTTTGCATATCTTTCCAGGAAGTCGATTCCCCATTGCGTGTGTTTTTCAAGGTTGTCAAATTGGTCCTGAAAAATAAAAGTTTGGATGTTAAGGTGTAGCAACATGCCCAATACACAAAGAAACAAGAGGAAATGCATATAATAGCACAGAATGGCTATTGTCAATTGTCAATAGCTTTGTCAATTCTGTGGTACAAGATAAAAATCCATAATGATCATGATTGGTACTGTCCTGGGTATGACACGACTTCATACTCACTTCTACATGAAATATGAGTGTGTTGAAATATGTAAAGGTGATTGTTTTTATAATATTCTTTTTGCTGTGTGCAAAATCACAAAGGGACATTGGAATACATCAAGATATCTGTGGCTGCACATAGGCCTTGTTGAGATAGCAATTTGAAACTCAAACCCAAACGCATTTATCAAATACAGCACCAAAAACCAAGCAAATAAAATCATAGGTCTACAGAAACTAAATTGTAACATAATAATTGGAGCATATTCAGAATCAAATCGCTAAACAGGCTACATCTAGGCAATACAATGTGCATGTCTGTTGGTTCACATAAATTAGATAGTTTGTTCTAATTTGCATGTGTGTGTTTTGTGTTTAGAACCAGATATCAAATTACTCACTATAAAAAAGTATCTTAAATGACATGCCTTAATACGAGTGCTACTCAGATATGATCATTTATCTCTTCATGTAAATATCTATGGTTAACTTTACAGGTCCTGCATATTATAGTTTCCCTGTGTTCTTGAAATAACAATATGAACCCAACTGCTGTCATCTACTGCGCTTTTCTTTGGTGTAGGGGGACGATTTCCACAGTCTTTCGTTTCCTGCTGCAGCATCTGGTTTGTTGCATCATGAATAAGTAAATTCTGTACTTTTTTGTAACTCGGTAGAGTTGTAAGAGTTCCTAAACAAAATGTATGTAATATATTAAGAGGCATCTCTGGGTAGGTTTCTTTAGGTAATTCTAAAGCACAATATGTGACCTTTAAAGCCATGTTTTAAAGCTGTGTGTTTGACTGCCATGGTACTGCAGGAATGGGATGGCAAACCGAGGACTGTTCAGAAATAGTCAGAGAATTCAGTAGGCACTGCATGGCAGTATGGTGTAGTAAACTGCTTCCAGGTCTGCTTTGAACTTTTCTGTTTTTCAGACAAGGTTTATGGAGGATATTCCAATGCCGAAATTACAAAGAAATAAATGCTGAAATAAAGTGAATTAATATTATGTGATATATATATGTCACTCAATTTACACTTCTGCTTCAAAATACTCATTTTCTGCTTTTTTACACTTTCCCGCTTCTGCATTTCCTTATCAACTGTTTTTTTTCAGTTTCATGATGACAAATTGCCTGCTGTCAATCAGAGACTATGGGTCTACATTATCATCTAAGAGTTGACACCAGAATTCTCTATATTAAAAAATTATATATAATAAATACAATGTGAGGATTAAATGTTCAAAGATGTGTCGTGAAGGGAACAATAGATTCTCAATACTTCCTCTATATCACGGTATGTGTAAGGTTTTAGTATGGTTCCCGCAGATGGGAAGAAATATATTGCTGCTCAAAAGTAATGTCAAGGCAGACTAACAGAATATACATTAGCAAACAGGCAGGATGCCAAGCAAAGGGTCATGGGAATGTCACAGCAACTTCAAGACTAGTCAACAATCTCAGAAAACGGGATGTTGAGGTTAGACGTCTGGTTTCAGAGTAGCAAGATGAAATAAGAATGTATGATTTAATTTTAAAGCATCATTAGATAAGCATTCATCAAAACAATAAGTGTATGAGGCTTTCCACTTAATTCCATTAAGCATATTGATTGTGTTTCCCTGTATACACACCAATAAATAGTATGAACAAAAATGACTGGGTAACAGAAATACTTTGTCGCCTTCCTCATAATCAGTTAAACATAGAATGTTTTTGATTGGTTTGTGGGAACTCTGAGCTCCATAAACGCCAGTTTGGAGAGGAGTAAAAAAAAAAAAACATAGGAAGTGTCAGCACCCATACTCGGGGCCATGCACCAGCATACACTGCTTTCACCTTCCCTCGGCAGCCTGGAACTGCTTCTTCACCAGAGAACAATCACAAGCCTGCAGTTTAGAAACTGACGCTTTACAGTTTGTGACATTAGCCTTTGGTCTAATGACTGATAGGATCATAACTCATCACCAGTGTGGTGGCATGCAGGTAAAAAATAATGTGTAAGGACTCATGTTAAAGCGCTAGGTCTGGATTTTGGATAATACTGTATTATTTAACAATGGTTTGCACCTTAATGTTAATTTGGATTTTGGTTTCATTTTTCAAAACTATTAAAAAAATTGTAACCAGCCATAACAACCTTAAATAACTACCTGACTACATGACTTATTTACCAGCATGTTAACACAGCCAGTGTTACCCCAACAAGGATTTACAAGGATGTTAGATGTTAACCGTTTTCTTCGTACATGTAACCAGGGAATGACAAGCAAATCAGATTACCAAATGAATAAGCAAGTTGATATAGTCACAGAAAAAGCATCAGTTAGGACAATGTTATATAGTGTGACACGGTGTGAGATGCAGGTCGTGTGTTCGGGGTCAGGGGTTTCCTGAGGAGGATTGTGCAAACTTCCATAAAAAAATAAAATAACTTGCGGTTTACCAATCAATGACTGATACAGTTCTGTTGCAATAATGCAGGTAATGCATACATGTTAAAATTTCAATCATACCCAAATAACTCTGATCATTGCCACCTGCTGCCAGAGGTTTCAGCAAGACATGAAAAGATGAAATCGTTTCTAAAGGGAAGTCAATTTTGTAAAGGTTAACAATTAACATGACAACAGTGCAGAGATTCAAACAGGCAGTGAGGGGGAGGGTAACAGTTCTGTTAAAATATTCCAGTGGATTTAGCAAAAGTAATCTTAATAGCATTCACAGATTCAGACAGGTTATGGTCCCCTGCCCAAAACCGTAGCAATGCTATTGTGCCAGATTTTGGGGCTGGAAAATCCATTTGGTCTTCTATTTTTAGTGAGGACTTCTGTTACACAAAATGTTTTAGACCCTGTAACACTTACCAAAGTAGTGCAGTTTACAGTATTCATTTGTTCATTATACAATCATTAGAATATTTTGGAAGCATTTCACTGCTGAACTGAAGCACAGATGTGTCATCTCAGAGATCCTGACCTAAAATTCTTTGGAGGTATTTCAGTATGGACACAATTACTTTGTGATTAGTACATTACACAGAAAAGTGAAGATGGAGGGAAAAGACAACTGGGAGTTCTAGTCCCACGCTGAGGCCTCAAAGAACTGCACTGGTGGCCACATTAGCCAAAAAACAAAACCATAACATACAATAAAAAAATAAACACTGCTTTATCAGTATAGTTAGAACCAGTCTGTCTGAGCCCTGTTGCAATTTCAGGAAAGAGCACTGGAACATACAGTGATGGAAAAAAGTATTTGATCCCCTGCTGATTTTGTACGTTTGCCCACTGACAAAGAAATGATCAGTCTATAATGTTAATGGTAGGTGTATTTTAAGAGTGAGAGATAGAATAACAACAAAAAAATCCAGAAAAACGCATTTCAAAAAAGTTATAAATTGATTTGCATGTTAATGAGGGAAATAAGTATTTGATCCCCTATCATTCAGCAAGATTTCTGGCTCCCAGGTGTCTCTTATACAGGTAACGAGCTGAGACTCTCTTAAAGGGAGTGCTCCTAATCTCAGCTCGTTACCTGTATAAAAGACACCTGTCCACAGAAGCAATCAATCAATCAGATTCCAAACTCTCCACCATGGCCAAGACCAAAGAACTGTCCAAGGATGTCAGGGACAAGATTGTAGACCTACACAAGGCTGGAATGGAATACAAGACCATCGCCAAGCAGCTTGGTGAGAAGGTGACAACAGTTGGTGCGATTATTCGCAAATGGAAGAAACACAAAATAACTGTCAGTCTCCCTCGGTCTGGGTTTCCATGCAAGATCTCACCTCGTGGAGTTTCAATGATCATGAGAACGGTGAGGAATCGCCCAGAACTACACGGGAGGATCTTGTTAATGATCTCAAGGCAGCTGGGACTACAGTCACCAAGAAAACAATTGGTAACACACTACGCCGTGAAGGACTGAAATCCTGCAGCGCCCGCAAGGTCCCCCTGCTCAAGAAAGCACATGTACAGGCCCGTCTGAAGTTTATCAATGAACATCTGAATGATTCAGAGGAGAACTGGGTGAAAGTGTTGTGGTCAGATGAGACCAAAATCGAGCTCTTTGGCATCAACTCAACTCGCCGTGTTTGGAGGAGGAGGAATGACCCCAAGAACACCATCCCCACCATCAAACATGGAGGTGGAAACATTATGCTTTGGGGGTGTTTTTCTGCTAAGGGGAAAGGACAACTGCACCGCATCAAAGGGACGATGGACGGGGCCATGTACCGTCAAATCTTGGGTGAGAACCTCCTTCCCTCAGCCAGGGCATTGAAAATGGGTCATGGATGGGTATTCCAGCATGACAATCACCCAAAACCCACAGCCAAGGCAACAAAGGAGTGGCTCAAGAAGAAGCACATTAAGGTCCTGGAGTGGCCTAGCCAGTCTCCAGACCTTAATCCCATAGAAAATCTGTGGAGGGAGCTGAAGGTTTGAGTTGCCAAACATCAGCCTCGAAACCTTAATGACTTGGAGAGGATCTGCAAAGAGGAGTGGGACAAAATCCCTCCTGAGATGTGTGCAAACCTGGTGGCCAACTACAAGAAACGTCTGACCTCTGTGATTGCCAACAAGGGTTTTGCCACCAAGTACTAAGTCGAAGGGGTCAAATACTTATTTCCCTCATTAACATGCAAATCAATGTATAACTTTTTTTGAAATGCGTTTTTCTGGATTTTTTTGTTGTTATTCTGTCTCTCACTTAAAATACACCTACCATTAAAATTATAGACTGATCATTTCTTTGTCAGTGGGCAAACGTACAAAATCAGCAGGGGATCAAATATTTTTTCCCTCACTGTAAGATTACAAGGCTACAAATGAGAGAAGTCCATCTGTACATTTGGATGCCATGCTAAAACAAACTGATCTGTCGGTTTCATGAAGTACCCTAGAGTGTCTGCTTCAACAATATGACTGGGTAACTCAAACGTCCCAATCAAGCACTTCATCACTTCACTTTATCAAGCACTTCCTCTACATTTCCACCTGTCCGCTCACTCGTGCATCACTGAGGACAGCAAAGGTTGTTGATTGGGTTGTCAGCTTTTCTGGGTCTTGAATACTTTCATACTTTTCTGTTCCATCAAAACCTTTTCTGTCCCAGGCCTATAGGACAGTGCTTTAAGGCCAGTAATGAACTTGAATTAAAATAAGTGACACTACTACGACGAGGTTTAAAAAGACGAGGCAAAGCTGGTTAAAAGCTGGAAATACCGGGTAAAGGAACCTCAGTCATAAGAGCACAGGTGCTTTGGCCTTGGCTGCAAGTTAAGCCTGTGTCAGAGAAACTGTTTGTTAGGCAGTATTCACCCTGGGTGCATTTCAAACATTTTCAATTAAATTCCATTGCATTGAGACAATGCATCCATGTACAAGTTGTTCACACCAGCCTTGGGCATTGTTTAGAAATAAACTAGGGCTAGTTGTTCTTCCTAGGATACTATTCACTTATGTTCATATTGCAGTAATCAAATGAACACTGTGTTTTTTGTATTATAAAACACTGGTTGTTTACATTAGCATCAAGTTTGTGAAAATGTGGGCACATCAGCAGATTAATTGCTCTTAATTGTCTCTCCTCTTTAACTTTTAGCACCCAGCACTGGTCCCAACTCTGAATAGAACCTCTCTCAGTCTTGAAGGAAAAAAAGCAAATTATATTTTAGTGTTTTTATGGGTTTTGTCAAGCTCATTTTGAACAGTGGTTCCATTTCCAACCATTGCCGAAATCACTCCACTGGAAATTTTCTGCACCTGTTTGAGTGCCGCATCCACATATGTAAATGTCAAAACTAACATCCGTGTCATTTCTGGATGTGTGAAATGTCTGGTTCGTTTCATTCTTTTGTAAAAGAACCGAGACCTCCAGTGTTCACATTCAGGTTTTTCAAGGAAATTTACTCCAGTGATTTCAGTTCAGTTTGGATCATTTGGTTTGCCACTCAAACTCAGTTCTTCAATAACAGTTCGACCAATAAATGTACTCGCTCATAGAGCAGGTGGAACCCAGCAGCCCAGATGTTGCTGGTTCGAGTGCAGGCCCCATCATTGCCTGAAGTACTCTGCTTTTTGTTCCATACATATTTAGGGTTTAATTAATTTACAAAATTGTGTAGCACCATTATACAATGGGCATGGGTTTTACATTTTTCTCTTCAACCTGGCATGTGCAAATTGGCCATAAAAAGGGTTCTCACAGGCTCCATGTATCAGGTGAAAATACTGCCATTAAAACAGTTTCTTGTTATTTTATTAAAGTTTTATTATTTGAATTGAAACAGCCAGTCTACAGTCTATTTGGATTCACAAAAACTGTATTTTGTCTGTTCTCAAGCACAGTTTTTCAATCACCGGGTGATTCCCATAGTGCTAATGGTCTTCTTTGGGGCTTAACATGTACATGCTGGCATTTGGGTTTGCACGGCTGTTAGATAAATCTGTTCACAGTGTGACAACTACAGCACTGAATAATCCAATCATCAGTGGTTCTAATTACAAAAAAAAAAAAAAAATTATATATATATACACACCACATCAGGGATTCCCCAATTGAGTAAAAGCCTGAGCCAGTATTAATCTGACCTTTTTGTTTTACAAACAGGTTAAATAAAAAATGGTTTGCTTCCATAGAGAATAATTGCGAATAATTGTTAATTTCAGGCCCTTCTGATATTACACAGGCATTTGTATGGGCAAAAAGAGTAATGTTGAATTAGAAATGCAAAAGCAAAACCAGCAAAGAGCAGATTGACAAAAGTGATTCTGCAATCATGCAGGGTAACATAGCAAAAGAGAAAAAGTGCCGGGTTCAAGAGTTCATTTATTTAACAATACAGCCCCATTATAAAATCATTACCTAACAAGAATATATACACAGATCAGCCATAACATTATGACCACCTGCCTAATATTGTGTAGGTCCCCCTTTTGCCGCCAAAACAGCCCTGACCCGTCGAGGCATGGACTCCACTAGACCTCTGAAGGTGTGCTGTGGTATCTGACACCAAGACGTTAGCAGCAGATCCTTTAAGTCCTGGAGGTTCCGAGGTGGGGCCTCCATGGATCGGACTTGTTTGTCTAGCACATCCCACAGATGCTCGATTAGATTGAGATCTGGGGAATTTGGAGGCCAAGTCAACATCTTGAACTCATGATTCATCAGACCAGGCCACCTTCCTCAATTGCTCCGTGGTCCAGTTCTGATGCTCACGTGCCCACTGTAGGCACTTTCGGCAGTGGACAGGGGTCAGCATGGGCACCCTGACTGGTCTGCGGCTACGCAGCCCCATACACAACAAACTACGATGCACTGTGACACCTTTCCATCAGAACCAGCATTAACTTTTTCAGCAATTTGAGCTACAGTAGCTCGTCTGTTGGATCGGACCACACGGGCCAGCCTTCGCTCCCCACGTGCATCAATGAGCCTTGGCCGCCCATGACCCTGTCGCCGGTTCACCGCTTTTCCTTCCTTGGACCACTTTTGATAGGTACTGACCACTGCAGACCGGGAACATCCCAAAAGAGCTGCAGTTTTGGAGATGCTCTGACCCAGTCGTCTAGCCATCACAATTTGGCCCTTGTCAAAGTTGCTCAGATCTTTACGCTTGCCCATTTTCCCTGCTTCTATCAATTTTGAGGACAAAATGTTCACTTGCTGCCTAATATATCCCACCCACTGACAGATGCCATGATAACGAGATTATCAGTGTTATTCACTTTACCTGTCAGTGGTGATAATGTTATGGCTGATCGGTGTACATGTTTTTAATGAACTTATATCATTGAAGTTTTTAAACCAGGTGATGGTTACAGTTTTCAAATTTCCCTTCTCCCTTTTCTATGCTACATTTGACCTTAACAAAGACACTTGCAACATTTGATTATCTTTGTTTACATTTCTTATTTTCAGCAGGAACTGACAGAAAAGAACTGACTTAGAACAGAGGATGAAAGGTGTTTGAAGTCTGATTGCAAGAACTCCAGACACAGAAGTTCAAAGGCTTGTTGTAATCAAACTTCTGCGGCAAGTAACAAACGACAGTCTGTAGAAAGCTGCAGTTAAGATGATTTCTCAGGCAAATTATGTAGATTCAGTTAATCTTTTTACCGAAATATTGCCTCAAAAGCCTCTACTCTAGTAATTCTAATTTAAAAGCCGACAATATAAAAGGGAAAATCAAAATGAGGTGAGATCAAACCCAAACAGATACAACTGTTTAATGACCTGCAGTTCAGTTGTTTCTTCCAATGGCCTAACAACTTGTGTTAGGCATGAATCAGAAGTCACTTTAATCAGCTTGATGAGACCTTTCAGTATCTCCCAAAATCTCCCTTCTTTGCGGTTTACTGGATCAGCACAATCGTCCTGAGTAGCGCTGTGCAAAAAAGCACGTGCATTACAATCTGAAGTCAGGCTTTCGTCACCACTTAATGATCGTTTCACATCGCCTGGGTGTACAGTGATGAACCGCACTCCGCAATCAAAGCCCTATCACGCATCTCCCCAAATGCATTTCTTGTGGGTGAAGCTTTATAACACTCCTGTTGGTCCTTAAATACTATCTCATTGCTAGGACAGTGTTTTTTAAATCTGCATGTGCCATCTTCGAGGTTGGGTTTCCTTTTCTCCAGATTTAATAAAAACTAAAGACTGCAATACATGCATTACAGAAATAGCCCTACTGCTTTGGCTAACATGCTCACTGTTGTATATTGCAAATGCCCAGTAAATACACGAACACATGGGGAGGAAAATGTAATAAGAATGAGCATTATTTTCCTTCTTGACAAAAACTGTTTTCTTGTGTACAGACATTTTCGCCATTCTGCGATGTATCTATCTGTTTAAAGGAACTGTTTGACTTTCCTTACATTTTCTGCACGTCAACTAAACTATTCTGCTAGAGTGTATCATTGGCAAGAAATTCCCCACTCGTCTTTGACCACTCGCTTTAAAACACTATTGGCGCGGTCTCCCGGGACACTTCTATTGAGGTGCTCGTGGACAGCTGCCAAAGCTCAGAACCCGGTTTGAAAACTTCCTCAGTGAAACAATGCCTCTCTCTCTCCCTTCAGAGCCGCTCTCTGAAGATTCAATTTGCTGCCAACATAAAATTTCTATAAAACAAAAAAACAGAACAAAAATGGAACGCATTCACCACTAGTTCGGCATAACGGATCTTTAACCAGCCCTGGAAAACTGCTTTAGACCTGCTCTACAGGATACACGGTAATTCTCATTCACTGTATATTCATTAAGTTAACCTGTGCACTGTTGTAACAGTTACAGACGCAGAATAAAGATCTGTCCCCCTTCATGTGAAATAATGTTATTCACCAATTCAGTACGTTCCTGAGATATTGTTTATTAACAAAGAGGATGGCAATAACTAGGTCTGCAACCTTATGGATCTCAGCAAGTGTTCCTATCCACCAGGGAACATGAACAAGTTACAAGTTTGTACGATTGTAAATAACACTTACTATATTACCTAGATCGTTTAAAAGACATATTATTATTTATTTCTTAACAGACGCCCTTATCCAGGACAAAATATAAATGTGGTGAGAGGATGTTGGTGGGCTCTGTTAGTTTGCATCAAGTCCTTGTTACATTGAGAGTGCGTAATTGTTTAGTTATGTTATTTTATTTCTCTATTTTTATTTTTCCCATTTGTTTTGTTCCTGTCAACACTACAGTCAGCCCATGTCTTCCTGGAAGAAAATAAAACCTTTTCCTGATATTTGTGTTTGAGTTGCGCCTTCACTGTAAAGACACAAGGCTTCACACTTACAGAAGTACTTCACAGAAATCAATATATATCCAGTTTATTTAGATTTTGTTGCAGATACAGTAAGTTTCAATTGAAGGGTGCCAGTAATAGCCCATATTCTGTGCCTTTCGGTACTTTATGTCATGTACTTACATGCACCTTGAACTGTAGTATATTAGAAAAGATAAAAAAATGCTGACAATTCAAGAACAAATAAAGACTTAAGTTTAATTGTTAAAATTGGACTACTCTAGTAAAAATAAAATGCTATGATCCATTAACAGAACTATTTATTTCTTTATTTATTTATTTATTTTTTATGGAAAAAGGAACCCCTAATGGTTTTAAACTCCCAAAGAAGGTCATGGGTCACCAATGGAGTTGGTTTACTTTGACCAAGTTCTTTTCCCCCTCATTTTTTCATGTTCCAGGCCTTAGAGTTTGTTGTGTTCTGCTTTGCTCTGTGTTCTGCCTCCTTTGCAAGACATTTCTACTTCCACAACACGAAGACTCTTGAACAATATTCATTTGTCGGGGAAACAACTCATCACTGATTTTTTTTTTTTTTAACAATTCTTTACGAGTCTTCCCAAGCTCACAGTCTTGAATTTGGCTTTAAGGTCTGTTGCAATGCAGCCAGGGGTTAACAGCAGAAGACCCTCCCAACACAAAAGAGTGTGGTGATGCATACTGAACATGTCCTGAATGCTAGCAGCTGTCTGTCAGAGATCCCCACAGTGAGATTGGGAGGACAGTACTGAGGAGTGACAGAAGCATGTCTCCCAGGGTACTCACAGACAAGAGTTTGGGTTCTTGGTTACAGACACCCTGATGGCAACTGTGAGTCACACATAAATGTACAGCAACATTGAGAATATGGGGTAAGTTATCCCTAGACCAAATACAATATCTGCTGATCTGTACATGTACCTATACAACTTTAAAATCATTATAATCATAATTTGAAATTAGCAGTTTCCATTGTATTGTAGAAATGTGAAGTTAGCAGTTTAAACACCAAAAATGTAATCTATTACCTCGAGTCATTATGTTACAGATTAATTTATCATTTGTTCATTTAAGAATGTTCGACTTCTGGTAAGTGTCCTGAAGAAACTCCTCTTTAATACTCTGATATGCAGTACACCATGAAATCCTTGCTAATGAAGCATCAGCAGATTGTTTGCACTACACTAGCCAAAGACATGTGGGCGGTCTGTGAAGGGAATCATTTAACCGCTAGACTGGTGCTGTAATCAAGTGGAACAAAAACTCCAGGCTGGCTGGGATTCCTCTCAACACCATGCACTCTCTGCCAGGACACAATCTCACAACAGAAGTTGTGTAGTGCACTGCCCGATTATTCGATTATGAGGATAGCGCTTTCTGGGAGAGGACTGAGGTGACTGACACTTACCCTAAAAGTAATCTGCTTGTAAGATAGGGATGATTAAATTGGCAAAGCACAATAAAACGGGAAATTGATTCACTTGGTAAGGGACTAGTAAACCCTGAAAATACGGTTCTGAGAATCTACCCTGAAAACTACAATAGTTAAAGGTCACAAGCAAAAACGAAGTGGGGGTGCATTCTAGACTTAAACTAGGAAGCACGTCTTTACCCAAACAGTTGGGGGAGGTTTGGAACAGGAATGTAGTTTAAACTTCAACTATATACAACTGTTTTACAAAAGGGAGACCATTTACAGGCAAGAGAAAACCTTCACAAATATTGAAAAAAAGAAAGAAGGGGAAAAAGACAAACCACTGGTTGGAAACTATTTAGCAATATGATCCTATTACAACCAGAAATACTGGCCTTAAGACCGTCTAAACACAGCCGCAGCTCCAGAACGTTCAAGTTTCAAGAGGTGGTGATGAAAGTTTCGTTTTTGAAACTGGTTCGATTCAACAGCTCCTGGATATTATGAACTAGACATCTAAAATTGAAAGAAACATTGATCTTTTCTCATCTCCCAAAATACCAGATTTAATCCATCCAATGTTTATTAGCAAAATAATTGCATGCTTAAGGACACAAAATAAAACTATATGTATTACCGTTTGATGAAGTATCTAATTTACAATTGCATTATGTGGAAAAAGGAGTTTGTGAAATGCCAGTAGTGTTTATAGACAAAGGGTAAGTTCATCTTTTTGTAAGGTTTCAGTTGGCTGTTATGGCTACCTCTGCACAAAACAGACATTCTGATTCCAGAACATTAACTCCACAGGAAACTAACATTGAGAAGTAATAGGGAGAAATAATGCTGCCTGTAATGGCATGAATTTACATACGACAGGGTTGTTTGCTAACACATACGCACTAAACGGCAGGATCTCACAACGCAGACATACTAATCCGCTGTCATTGCCTTTATAGGTTTGATGGTGGCATTTGTTCCTCTGTGATAGGTGACAATAGTCACCAATATGTCCAGCATGCATAGGAGCACTAACTAGGACACTGTGGGGAAGAGAGGAAGAAAAAGCAAGCAGTGATCAAAATTAACTTTTAATTCAGTTATCAAACTCCAGGGTGATCGTACAATGTCTCCATAGACAGCTTTGAAAGGTAGAATTAAGTGCCATAATTTGTAGTAGATTACTACACATTTCAATATGGTTTAATTCCAGTGCATGAAAACTTAGGCTGAATGAACAACTGATGTTCTGATGTCGTCAGAGAGGAAGTTAAAAGCACATTTATTTAATTCACAGAAAATACATGTATATAATATACATATTTATTTCCTTTTTTATTCATCCAGGCTATGTATTTATTTATTTCGATTTTATGTATTTATTTTTCAATTTTGGCACAAATTACCCTCCATAAATAAAACTCAGTCACTGACATGAAAGCCAAATGTAACCCGAGCCAAGGGTCCGTCAAACTATACCAGACTCTATAAGTAGAATGCGCCACACTTATTCGATGTTGTATAAGGGAAACACAGTATTTATCAAATACTGAAACCACCCCATATAGGTCCCCTTCGGTTAAAGGAAGAATATTGACGTGTAATTCAAAAAGATGCGCCAAAGAGCAGTTTATTCACACAATAGAATACAATTAAAAAATAGGTCAGATAAAACAAGCAGACAATAACATTGAAAACAGTTTAACAAAGAACCGCCATAGCTCCTTTTTGTGTGGCTTTTCCAATTCAAAAGCAAACATCTATGCTTATTTGAATTTCTCCCACATGTATGTTATTATATGTTACTAAATATTTTAATTAAATACATATACGGCGTATCTTGTCCAACCGCCAGACCTGCAGTTTACGCATATATATATGAATATAATATAGCCGACAATCTGGGTTTTGTAATAACATTAATCATTGTGAAAGTTATAATCGTGTTGATTCCTGAAAGATGTGATTTTATAGACATTATATTATCATTATTTTATTAGCAGATTTTCACCTGATATATAGCTCTCTGCCTGTCCTGATTGGAGTTGGAGTTTCTAACTTTCCTGTTGAATTCAATCTTGATGCAAACCCAGGTCTCTGGATCAATGCTTTGATCAGTCACCTGTTTGATCATGAATGCTAATTATTTTGTATTAGGCCTAGGTGTAGAGCACTGAGCCATCATTGAATAAATGGTAATATTTGGTGCAGAATGAGGAAAGGCTGTGCAGAGTGATGCATTCATCAATAAAAAGGGGAGAAATGAAAGAGCTGAAAAACATTACAACTAAGGGGTGAAATTAAATAGATTTAATAAAAGCCTAAACCAAAACAGACAGTCCAGTCAGTGTGTAATTTGTAACTGAATATGCAAATTGTTGATGAATACACAAATTGATGATAAACTGTTGCTGGTGACGAAAAGACAGGATCCCCAGAAAAACTACCCTGCAAGGGCTGACTGGCATGAGACACCTGGTGGAAACCAGCCTGACCTTATATAAATAAGACTGCAGACTTTTTGGGTTACTGTCTTTTTAGATTTACATTATATTTATTTTGTCGGTAGTCTGTCTTGCTTTTCTATTTGTTAATTTACATAAAAGTTTCCTATCAACACATCATGAGTACCTGGGTTTCCCACAACCCCCCTGTGCATGTAACTACCACACACTGGTAGAAACCTTTAGCAGCATCTTGTATATGATCTTGTGTTAGAATCTACAGGCTTTACAACATCTTGTAGGAAAATGTATAAGATCTTGCACCAAATCCAACAGACATTAAAAGACATTACAGCATGGTCATAATACAAATCATGCAAAGGATCCTATAAGATCCCACAGCAAATCCTGTCTCAGATCCTAAAGGAAATATTTTACTGGATCCTAAATGACCTTGTACAAGATCCTGTGGGAACTTAGCACAAGACCTTGCAAGATGTTTCCCAGGGTGAATTTACAAAGTAAACATAGCAGAATTCTGGTCAGCAAATTTTCCTTCCAATACATTAGAGATAATGAAGAAAGCTAGTGGAGTTTGATATGGTCACAAACTGTATGCACTGAGGGAGAGTTGTGTGAACTTAAAGAGAAAATGAGGTGTGGAGCACTGACTGTTATCATGAGTATACTCACATGAAGTTCAAAGATCATACATCATATGCAACAAAAAACAAAAAATAAATTGAAAGCTTTAAAACTATCAGGAAATCATTGTACTGGATTAACCAACTAGAACCAATACCAGAATATGGTGTAGTGCTGGTCCACATGATTATTTTAAGTGAAGGTTTATGCCTGATATGATTGAATTAATGGTGACAGAAACCAACAGAATGGCTGAAGAGGGTCACACTCCTGTACTTTACCCATAATTCCCTCGGTCTGGAATATTAGCTGGAAACCTATTGATGACCAGGAAATGGAAAAAATAATTGCACTTCATAATTACAATAGGACTAGTTGCAAATCCACAACTATCCGATTACGAGAATTGTAACATACAAACAAATCGCTAAAACACAAGTTATACTCCATATATTATTTTCTCCATTTTAGCTGATGACAGCCTGCGAATTAAGAGGTCCAAGTCTTTCTGAGGAGGGATTTTAACAGTTGAACTAATGAGATATTAAGTGAGACATCAACCAATTACATTTACTTGCAAATAACAAAATCATGCCTGTTTCAGACTAACTGTCCTGTTAACAAGTAATAGCATAGTACAGGACGTTATCTGATAATAATTTAGTCACACCCAGCAGTGTTTCCCTTACAATTGTACTGGCGGGGCAGCCCAGTGAGCGAAAGTGAAAAAAAAAAAAACACAAGCGCACATGCTCTGCCCTCCGTTCTCCCCCACTTTTGGTCACCACGAAGCCCACCCAACAATTCCCCCCCCAGTCGATGATCTGCTAGCTCCCCCCCTAAACTATTCGGTAAATGACCGCATTGCCAATGCACATATGCAATATCCTGGAGTAAAAAAATGTTACTGGGGCTACATCAGTTCAAACCGGTTAAACCCGTTCTCCCAAACGGTAGGATTCCCTTGTGTCATTATGGCTTCTGCTGCCGGATGGTTAAGGTGAAGCCTGGCAGATTGCAGTATCCATAGATGTCAGACATGAGGATAGACAGCTTTTCCTAATACACATGCTCAATCTCTCAGTGCTCATAAATAATCAACAGGATGATCTCATACACAAGGATTCCCCTGGGCCGGCCTGCTTAGCCAGGCTGCCTATCAAATCTCATTTTACAGAAACTCTATCAACAACTTACAGCCTGGAAGTTTATTTTAAATAAACATTTCCCTGCCCCACTCCCCACCCCTGCTTTTTAAAACAACATAAAGCAGGCTGAATGTTTCTTTACAGTTATTAATAACTGCTTGTTTAGATGGATTGTTTATTTGAGTGGATCTCAGTAAGACCAATACCTGGATCTGGAGCATCAACTATTGTAAGTCAATACGCCTTCTGTTTTGTCAGTATGGTGAAAAGGACAGCTATTCATTTCAGACCCCACTAGGAGGTTTTCAGAATGACATTACACGGGAACTAGAGGAATTAAGTATTAAATAAAAAAGATTGGTCGTCTAGCTTTTTGAAGAAGTTCTGAATATTTGGAAGATCTCTGTGCAAGGGTTCTGCACCTCAAATAGAAATGCAAAACTGCTTCTTTTTTCCCCAACGTATCCCTCAGATGTCTGTGTACCCAGCAACAGAAGCTCAAATTGTACTAATTGAATTAATGAATAAATATGTAAGTGATCATAAATAACACATTTGCATTATGCCTCAAACAGTGGAAACATACATTTTATGCATTTAATTATAAGAATTGGCACCAAAAAAATGACACTGATTTCATATCAATATATTATTTTGTATAGTGCCCTTTGCAGTGTAGCCACAGAGCACTTTAAAGAAAACAAACAAAAATAAACAAATGAATAAACCACAAACAATTACATTAAATTTAAATTAAACCATTTGGCACAGATGATTTGCCGAGATGTCTTTTTCAAAACATTTATTAAAGCATTGGCTGTGTAGAAATTTGATTGTCCACCCAATCCACGACAAAACTATAAAACTAAACTACAGGTTTCATGCACATCCTAACCTTGTGGCCTTTAGAACAGAAGAGCCATTAGACACAGTAGTTAAATATTAATGAACACATTCCTAACAACACTTAAGATCATAGTGTTCAACACAGGAATTTATTATCAACCCTTTCCATACAGTAACTACCTTTAAAACTAAGACATCTATTGTATTGTGCTGAGCAATTAATTGTAGTGAAATGTTATAACAGTTCTCTCAATGTTAAAAAGGACCAAAATTAAAGTAAAAATAATCTACAATTGTATTCTGTATAACCCGCTGTAATTACATCAAGAAAGCTATCAGCAGGCTGGTCTACAGTAACAAGAGAAATTGAGGGCAAATTGGAAAAGCTAACTACATTTAAATTTGTTCCTGTTTCATTAAAATCACAGGCCAAACTGGGAAAATATCCAACATCTCCAGCTGGAAATCTTATGCTTTTAGGCACTTCACTAATAACAGCATGTGCATGTATGGAGCAATGCGTTCACTGTTCAGTTGAGCAAGGCACTTTACAAGGACCTAGTTATCAAGTTATCATATGAATTGACAGATTCCACTGAAGAAAAAAGCCTTAAAATCTAAAAACTGTGCCAGCTCCTGTTTTATTTACCATATCCTCCAAGTAACCCCCTGCCCTTCATGGACTGCCCATAGGCAAGCTTTGTGTAACCCATCTCATCAATACTCTACCCCCCTCCTCTCTTGGGTTTGGGTTTAATTCACTTCGTGCCAGAGAGCAGTACAGATGGTGTTTGAGGTATTGGTGCTATAAAACAAAAAATAAAAAGGGGGGGACAAAAGCACCACTCGTATTAAATTGCCTGTGTGCAACATTTATGAATCTGGTAAGTTGATACGTACAGCATTTTTCCCCCTCTATTTCATCTATACACTGATGCCTGCTGGGGGAGGGGAAATCAGCCCTATTGGAAATCTCTCCTATAACTCTTATTTTCAATGTCATGCAAAGTATATGGCATGGGCTCCTTTAACCTTCTCAGAACCCGGCAATGGGGTAATTTCAATACCACAGCAGAATACACGATTATTGAACCCTTTGACTCTTCCACTAAAGAGCGTCCAGATGAGACAGACCGGCAATCAGCCCCATGAGACCATTCATTCCTGGGTTAACTTTCATAGTAGGGCTGTGCGATATGACGATATATAAACCCGGCTGTGCTAAATCTACCTGAATCTGCACCTTACAGCGCATGTGTTGCGTGATCACTGTTACTTGTGTTATTGTGGTTATGTGGCAGTAAATCATACTGTGTATATGTATATATGTGCTCTGAGGAAGATAAGTCGAAACGTGTAAGCATTATGATGTTCACTTTCTCTAATAAATAATTTTCGAGACATCTGTGAATATGGACTGTTTTTAGACGGGAGCTGCTGTACCATCCTAATATAATACGCATAATTGTTCTATATAAAATCCCTGGGATAAGGAACCCCGCATTTAAGATTTTTTAAAACTATTGTATTTTTAAACTTATGTGTATGTATGTATGTGTATATATATATATATATATATATATATTTATCCCATAACAACACGTAATAGTAATCACACACCACTTGCCCTGTAATGTATTGCATTAGGCTCCTCATCCACCCCCCAACCTCTCCTCACAGGTGTTCCCCAAGGCTCCGTCCTGGGCCCGCTCCTGTTCTCTCTCTACACTCGCTCCCTGGGCCCCCTCATCACTTCCCACGGCTTCTCCTACCACTTCTACGCTGATGATGCTCAGATCTTCCTGTCTTTTCCCTCTTCTGACCCTCTCATCCCCTCACGCGTCTCTTCCTGCATGTCTGCCATTTCTGCCTGGATGCACTCGCACCACCTCAAGCTCAACCTCTCCAAATCAGATCTCCTCTTTTTCCCCCACTCTTCCTCACCTTCTGCTGACCTCCCCATCTCGATCCCCCTGGAATCCACCACACCTTCCTTCTTCCTCCACTAAAAATCTAGGAGTCACCCTCGATCCTGCGCTCTGCTACACCCAGCACATCACCACGCTGACGCGCACCTGCAGATTCTTCCTGAGCAACATATGCCAGATCCGTCCCTTCCTCACCGACTACTCGACTCAGCTACTCGTCCAGTCACTGGTCCCGCCTGGACTACTGCAACTCCCTCCTGGCCGGCCTGCCTGCCTGCATCTACTACCCGCCGCTCCAGCTCATCCAGAACTCTGCGGCTCGTCTGGTATTCTCTCTGCCACGATTCGCACACGCTACTCCACTGCTCTGCTCCCTCCACTGGCTCCCGATACCAGATTGCATCCAGTTCTAGACTTTGACCCTCACCTACCGCTGTCTTGACCACACTGCACCAAGCTACCTTCAGACACTCGTCTCTCCATACATCCCCACCAGACCACTGCGCTCCTCCAGTACCAGAAGACTCACTCTACCTCCTCTCCACTCTCCTTCCTCCAGAGCCGCTCCTTCTCATCCTTGGCCCCTAAGTGGTGGAACAACCTGCCCACCGAAGTCAAAACAGCAGAGTCCTTGACCTCATTCCGGCGCTTACTCAAGACGCATCTCTTCCGACAGCACTTGTAATATTAGTCCTCTATCCCTGCTAGATAGCACTTCAGCTTATTATGCTCCTCGCGTTCTTGATTGTTTTCCTCCTTGCTCCCTTTCCCGTAGCCCTCGTCTGTAACCCTACATCTTGACAGCACTTAGCTTTCACCGTCCAGGATGTAGGAAGTCTTTTACTGTACTTGTGTAAATTGTAAATGGAATTTGTAAAATGTATTTTGAATTGCTATGTTTTAGCCAAGTTGAATTTGTAATGACTGATGCCTTTCTCTGTATTTTTTCACTTATGTTGTAAGTCGCCCTGGATAAGGGCGTCTGCCAAGAAATAAAAATAATAACAATAATTCTGCATATATTTACCATGACAGCCTGCATGTAGTATTTGTTAGTTTTGCTTATTGAAGGATTAACGAAATACTTGTAGTTTGAATGTCTTTGGTCTTATTTTGTGGCTTGATTGGATAAAAACAAGAAATCGAGATATTATTTTTAACTCATATCGCCCAGCCCTATTTCATAGCATATGCATTGTTGGTTTACTAAAGTCTCCCAAGTGAATCCCAGTCTGCTATAACAGCCTGCAGTTAAAACGAAGCTCATCTGTCCCATGCAGCAGTCACATGCGGTCAGAGACGCTGAAAAGTTCTGGAACCCTAATCACCAGATCTCATGATTCCATGCTTGTTAGTGTTTTTGTTTAGATTTCAATTTAGAATCTCAAATAATTTGTTCATCTTGTTCACCCCCATTTGCTGCTTCAGTGAGGGATGGCACATCACGTGTCCTCCAACTCACACCCGCACCGTCGAGGCCATCCAATATTTTTCATAACAGACCCGACTGCTTACAGTGCATCTAAGCACACTGATTTGAGGATTTGAGGCAGAAGGGACCTTTAAGACCCTGAAATCGCAGTCGTCCAAGAAGGCAGAGCAGAGAAAGTTTTTTCCAGCCATGGCGTCACAACGCCAATAAGGTAGGGTGCTGCTCCCTGGGAACTCATGGTCAAAGATGGCAATGGCATAGCCTAGACTGTAGATCAGCTCTAACGTTTTCATGCTGCATTAATCATTCAAGACCCACTCATGATCCCGTTGTGAATCTGACAAATATATTTCAGTGTCTTAAGCTATCAAACAGCCTGTGACTTCCCATGTGAATAAAAGAAAATGTGTAAAATGTTAAAATGTGTAAAACATTATGAATAACAAGTTATAAAATACATACAGTGCCTATAGGAAGTATTCATCCCCCCTTGGACTTTTTCACATTTCAGGTTGTGTTACAGCCTGAAGTTTTAATGCATTTAAATGGGACTTTTTTCCTAATCAACAGATTACAAAATCTGTGTGTGTGTGTGTGTGTGTGTGTGTGTGTGTGTGTGTGTGTGTGTGTGTGTTGGGGGGGGGAAACAAAATTAAACAAAGACTGGATTAAAATATTTACACCTGTCTCTGTAAAGTCCCACAGTTGGCTAGTGCATTCAAAACAAAGATGCTGGATCTAGGGGATTACAAAACAACTCCGGGGTAAAATTGATTGTGGAAAGGCAAAGATCAGGGGATGGGTATAAACATATTTAAATGCATTGAATATACAATGGAGCACAGTCAAGTCAATCATTAAGAAGTTAAAGGAATACAACACCACCCAGAATCTGCAGAGAAATCACCAAGAGGCCAGTGACAGCTCTAGAAGGACTACAGCAATCCATGACTGAGATTGGGGAAACTGTCCATGTATCAAAAACAGCTCAGGTACTCTGGCCTGCATGGAAGAGTGTCAAGAAGGAAGCCTGAAAAAATGGCATGTCAAATCCCACTTGGAATTTGCACAGCATAAGACTGGATGGAGTTTCACCTTTCAGCAGGATAATGACCCCAGGCACACAGCGAAACCATCACTAGAGTGGCTTAAAAACAAGAAAGTGAATGTCCTAGAGTCAAACACCAGACTTGAGTCCAATTGAGAATCTGTGCAAGACTTGAATGACACCCATCAAACTTCACAAAGCTTGAACACTTTTGCCAAGAAGAAAGGGCAAACATTGCACGATCCATATAAACCTTATAGAAATTAATTGCTGCCAAAGGTTGTTGAAAACTTCCCTAACCAAGACATTTCAGGGTTTATTTTCATTAACTGTGATTTCACAATACAAATTATCTTGCCTCTTCAATGCATTTAGTAGGTTGTGTAAATCAAAGGTAAAATTAAATCCCATTTATCCCAAAATGTCAGGTTGTAACAACCAAATGTGAAGAAGTCCAAGGCAAGTGAATACTTCCCATAGCCACTGTAAATTGTGCCTTTATTTGTGCGCACATTAACAGCAATTACATTTTCAATAGACAATAGGGCTTCATACAGGTTTAAACTTGCTTTCCGTTAACCCTTGCACAAACCAGAGTAACTGGAATGAGTAAATCCATTCTTCAGGGTCATTATAGGAGGACTGGATGTTTCCACTCTCACAGGGCATAGTTAATATTTACCCAAGGATAACCTGGTAAAACTGGAAGAATTCAATACTGAGTGACTCATATGACTCACTGTCATTGAAAGATAGGGCCTGACAGATCCATCGGAGTACCGATATTATCGGACGATATAGGCCTTTTTTTACAGAAATATCTGTACTATATCTCAAACTATTTGGTAAATATTTGTTTAAGTTACAATAAAATCCTTCGTCAGACTTCAGACAATTAATAAATACGTTTATTTGGTTTTACAGTCGTTATTATAATTATTTAACAATTTTAAGATGTTTTTTTTTTTTTTTTTAAACACAGTTATGATGCTTCAGTTTTCACTGGAAGCTCGGACTCCACACTGACGCACACAACACTACTGAGCGCTGGTGAAACACACACACCCCCAGTGAGAAACACAGAGCTTATAAACCAATATACATGTTAAATAAGTTACACTTTCGAGGGCATTTTTAAATACATTTTTTTTTTAAACAAATGCAGCTGTGCTATGCGTCCTGCACTATAACCTGTTGAGCACTGAGCAGGGCTGTGAACCGGAGAGAACCTGACGTGTGTAAATGATAGAAGGCAGACCAGCACTCGAATGTATAGAAAAAGCACCTTGGTCTTTGTTCTAATGTATAGAACATGCATATTTTTGTATTTTTCCTTTAATTTCCCTTATACATTACATAAGTTAGATTTTTTTTTTTTTTTTTTTACAATGTTTGATTCGTGGTTGTTATTTATTATGAAGATGAATGTTAAGTTTATTATGTAAAATTTTAAAATCCTGCCTTCAATGTATAATTGACACACTTTATCTCCGACAGGGAGAGATTTGAGGCATTCATGATAGAAAATGTCTGTTTGGCATGCTAGCAAAAGATATATCGGTAGATACATCTGTAATCTGGAAATTTGCTTCCCAATTATTGGTATCGGTATGGGACACAAAAATCCTGTATCGGTCGGGCATTAGTATATTTTCCTGAAACCAAACAAAACAGCCCATGGATAATGTGAATGACGGCTGTATGTGATATGAAGTGGGATCTTCTCCATTAAAAAAAAAAAAAAATGTCCATGTTCATTCTTATTTAGTGTAGCAGAAACCAAGTGGTAGGACATTGTAGTTTAAATATCGGCTTATCAGAAGTTGTTGTTAGTGCTTATCGCAGTTTAAAAACACTCTTGCCTATATTTGCTTAAGCCTGCCTAGCAACATTGTGCATTTGTTTTAAAAACTGAGATTCAATTGTAGTGGCACTGAAGCCTTCAACTCCCAATACCTCAAAAACAGGAAACTGAAAGCATGCTGGTGCAGCACATGGAGCCAGGGTTGGCCTCCACGCTCTCAATGAAGTGATCAAAGAAAGAAAACGACAAACTGCATTGAAACACAATTACCACTTTCAAGTATTGTAAAGACTCGCACAGCTGTGACACAGAGGTTTTCTCTGGAAATTTTGGTAACCCTGTAGCACCTTTCAAATGCCAATATAAGTATTCTGGGACTATTTGGAAGCACCATTGCCCAGAAAAAAATACATAGATACATGACCAAATCCATCCAGACATATGATATGTAGACCTATACTAATATAACAGACCTATATTAATATAATTGTATTATAATCATAATAATAAATAGTATTATAAATAAAATGCATTGATACTTTTTGGACCCATTCACTTTAATTACAAAGTATGACTATTATATGCACACAGTTTTCACAAATTAGTTTTTAATTGGTTTTTTTAACATGGCGATCAGAGCCCATTATCTGAAGGGTAAGTTCCATACTCTGCCACCAGGGGTGCTGTGACTGCAGGGGGTGCCAAGTCTTGTTCCGGTTTCAGCCTTACTGTAGTCCCTGGTCTCAAAGAAGGGTTTATACTTAAAATAACAATCTCTCTGATCGTAATATCTGTTGACTACTATCTTGATATGATTCAGGTATTCACAATCCTGAATGGGATGCACAAAGTCAAACTACAGGACTTCTTCACATGCAACAATAAAATAAGGACCAGAGGTCATGACTGGAAGTTAAAGTTATGTTTAATAGAGAAAACAGTAAGCACGTCTTTACACATGAGTTTAGAGTTGTGGTTGTCAGATGCAAGCTTCCAGAAAATTGGTTCCTTGAAAAAAAATGGCTGCACACATTTCACCAGTTACTGTTACCAGAGGAGCAAGATAAGACCAAACTGTGCCTCTTATGTGTAGCCCTGGTTGTGTTCTTGTATTCCAACACATTAACATGACTTGTTTCTTCTCTCAGAGTGATCTGTATGCAGATTGTTAGCGTCATGTAAACAAGTAGGTAAAACCTTTATTATTGTCAAAATAATTTTGACTAATAATGGTTACACACAAGGACAAGCAAAAACATTTAGACTGAAGCCTTCTTCGTGTCAGTTCTTTTGAACTCTAACTTGCCCATTACTTAGGAATCCTAGGATGCCTACTCTTGAGCACTATAGGAGGTGGCCCTCAAGTGTCTGAGTTTTGCGTTTACAAACATCAGAAAATGCTTAACGCAGCCTCTACCTCCCCCTGTTCTGAAAGGCTCTACAGCTGACTTGGGGACAGAGCTGAGCTTGAGAAACCCATATGGGTTAGGGTTTGAAGTAATGAGCTCATTGTTGCCTGAAAGCCAGAGAATGAGCTTTGACAGTGTGTGAACAAATAAAGCTCTCATAAGAGCCCCTTTGAACTTCATCAGGAACCCTAAATCACCTACCAAAGCATGATTCAGTGAGCCTTACCAAGAAAGATTACATTAAAAGTATAATTTTGGTTCCCATTTTGCATTTTATAAGCATTTTTCTATGTACTGCAGTTTTCCTTTGCTTAGGCCAGTGTCTCAGGCAATGTGGATTTTGGTTGAAAAATTAGTACAAGTATAGCAAAAAAATTGTGCATCGGTTTGTACACGAACAGTGCCAGCGAGAGTGTTGTGTACAAAAAGCTTGTGACCGAATCTACACGTCAACCAATCAAGTCTGTTTCTGGAAGACTAAATAAATGCAGTCGCCAAGCAGATGGTAGAACACCAGGCAGAACTTTCAAGTCAATTTAATTTGCTTTAAATCGCATGAGAAGAGTGCACTGGTATTTCCAAAGCTTTTACAATGTTCTCAACAAAACAGAAATAATAAAACAAAGTCCAGTAACTAAACAATATCTGTAGTACTTATCCTGAGCTCAGAACTCCAGGATGAAGCATTGCTTATCAGTCTACATATTTTACGCCTAAAGCACAGTTTTGTCTTTACAGTTCTCGGCAAATAAATCAATCTCTCTTTGACCCCCCCCCCCCACCTCGCATTAAAATGTTTCACTGATAAAAAAAAAAAAACTGATAAAAACTGCATTACACAGTACGAAGTGCAGTGCAGTGCTAAACATAAAAAATGTTTGCGAACATGAATGTGAACAGATGTCTTGGTTTTCCATTAATAGTCTTGAGCATCTCAACCTTTTTCTCAAAATCATTATTCGTTCATTTAAGTCCTTTTTTCAGCCACTACCGGTAGCAAAATTCACTGTAAATTGTAATTTTGCCAGTGTCCTGATTCACAAAATTTATTTAAATGACTCCATTCAAATGGAAATTCTATGAAGGAAATGACTTCACAATAACTACATTACTCTCAGTCTTAGTACAAAGGTTTCTCTTCTGTAGCTTCCCCTCATCCACAATGTTTATGAGCACTTACCTTCAAGGCAGGGAATTGAGAAAGGAGAAATGCTTCCTTCCGTAAAGTCACTCATTGGACAACAGAGGAGAGAAAAACAAACTATGGCCACTGTTAATAACTTCGTCCAGAGTTTTCATGCTGCGCAGTATTGATTTTGCCATTTCTGCAGACCCCTTTGTGACCGTTAAAGGGAAAGTGAGGAGTGCAATTAATAATACAACTTCATTTCTTTATTAGGATTAAGATCATGTACGGTTTATTTGTTTTCTTGCATTACAGAGTTTTCATTTAATGATTAATAGAAACTTGTCAGACACAGAGAGACTGCAGTGTCACTCTGGAACCTGTGCTCCCATACTGCAGGCCACGTGGCATTATTTCTCTGCATGTATTCCGAGAGAGACCCCCCTGGGAGAAAGCGCTGCTGCCGAATACTACAAGCCGAGAGACTTGCACTGCAAAGTGGAGTATGTTGACATTTAGGGTGACACTTCACTATGCATTTTCTCTTCAAATACTAAAATGTAAAATGTAGTTTATTCTACCTTTCATTTGTACACAGGAGAATTTGCCCTGATGTACTTCGGTTCAATATCATAATTATACTTCAGAAATCACCTGATGTTGTACTTGTCTTAAGCCAAGTCGTTTTACACGTTTCCATATACTAGCATACAATCTATGGCATATAAACACAATTATATAATCACAACATCAATTCATGCAGGAAGTTAAAAAGGTGTGCAGGTTCCAGTGCTTACAGAAAGTGTTGTGCTGCACAGAGAGCACAGACGATCACAGAGCCAGCAGTGATCTAAATGTGATCTGTGATATTGATCCTAATACAGCTGGGTGATCCACCCCTAATTTTCCCTTCAACAAAAGACAGCGGGCAGTTGAAAACAAGTCATCATTTATGAAAAAACTGAATGTCAGGAGGGTATGCATTTACTTCCCGTTCTGATTTCCCTAATCTGTGACATACAAAATCACCATAGAACGGGATATTACTAGAGCAAGACAGAATCCTTAAGTGCAAATGATTGACGAAAACCTGCAGAAATTCCAGTTAAATGAGTATTACCCGTCACACAACCACAATAACAAAAGTAAATCACAATAAATCGAATCCAAAAAATAGTACACATTCTACCTCTTTTCCAGTTTTTTTTATTGTGTTCACTTAATACACCCGGGTTCACAGAAGTCACTGGTATGAGAGTTGCATTTCGTTGCTATGACAATTGCATGTGAGGATTTGATTTGAGGTACAGCATTCATGTATCTGACAATCTGTCTGAGGCTTACAATAAAAGAACCTTACAAAAATACAATGCAAAAATCGATTGGAAAAAGGAAAGACAGTGAAGATGAGGCCAGCAAAAAAAATACTATATCCACCAAAATGCAAGATCATGCTCGATAATTTCCATGTAATTTCTCTTTTAGACTGGGATTACTTTTTGTGTACCTTCTGTCAGCGCTTCATTGACCACTGTTGAAAGCAGATGCCGTTAGAACACTTGGAATCTTACTTGCAATCTGTATTTCTGTAGAGAAGAAAATTAGCCTAAATACAAAATATAAATGTATGCAGATTTACCAGAGAATGTATGTAAAAAGTTCAGCACAATTTGGAAAAATGTCAGTCTGGGCCTAGACATTTCTTAAACCCTCAGTTGTTGTTCCTGGAATTAAATGGGAACCAATACTGCAGCTTTAGTGAAATTTACATATTCACTTACAAATGACATGCAGACTGTCTTTTGAATTAGATTAGAATATTTCTAGATGTCCTACAATTCAAAAACAGCCTTTTATTAAATCCTACAGTTACCCATGTCAGTTGTAGTCAGTTTCTGTTTAATTTCACCCCTTAGTTGTAAGGTTTTCTAATATTCAAGTAATACTTATGGGAAGGATCAACCATGTAAAATCAAGTTAGTAGTAACAGTCCATTACCATGCCCACTCACTCTGCAGCCAACTTGAAAAGTGATCCATGCAAAAGATGAATGTCATTTCAACCATTCCAAATGTACCATACAAACTTCAGTTCAAGCCATTGCACAGTATAGACACAAATACCAGTGTTAAGAGCATAAGAAAGGTTAAAAATAGCCTCTAGTCCTTTATTTGGTTGATAGTAGAATGATAGTGTCAGCTCCCTACCTGGATAGTGTGTAAAAGACCACTACAAACCTTTGTGTAAAGAAGTTGCCTCCCTGCATTCCTAAACATACCTGCCCTTTATTTCCACTTCTCTGGGGTCTCATTTCAGAGTTGAGGATTAGTTAGTTCTTTGGAGTGACAGATGCCTGTGGTACACCACTAATTACTTCACCATCACTTACCATTAAAACTAAATGTTCTGCACATTAACCAGTTCACAATCTAAGGTCTGTTTTTGAAATGTTATTCACAGTGCCCTTGCTCATTTAAATTGTACAATTAAATGAGAGTTCTGCCCAGAAGAGAATCAAGCACTTTTGTGTTTGCAGAGACACATACCATACCGTTTTAATGCATTGCTCTCAACAACGTAAAACTAACATCCTCAATTAGGCATTTTAAACACACAGGAAAATATATGCTCAGCTTTCAAACTATTTCCTGTTTACACCTGAGTTGACCATGGTGCTGCAACTAATTACATGAGAAACCATAAATGTTGCAGTGTTAGAGATCTGCAGTTTCTCATCCTTTACAAAAACGGGAACAGCAGAGAACATCCCATAGGTACTGACCTGTAATAAACACTGCAAGAGGGCCTGTTTTCTTTGTAATGAATATAGGGCAGCAACAGAAATTAAATCCTTAATTTGTTTTTTGTCTACCATTGTCAACCTAACAAGAATGCATATTTCAACTGAATGCAATTATGGCCCTGTTCACTCAGATGCACAGGAAGTCTGTTGCCCAGATTGCTGCACTTTAATAGAATGAACTACACTATCAAGTTCTTCTACATGTTGGATGAGGGGAAGTAAACTGTACTTTATTCAAATGCTCTAAAAGTTGCAGTCCCACAATAATCAAATACATATTTTATCATATACATTGCTATAGATAAACAATGATGTTTCGATTCAGTTCATTTAAATCCTATAGTATTGTTCAAAAGGGTCCACAATATAATTGGCTTTCTTGCATTCTCCAAAATTCAGACATTTCACACACAGGTACTGATTCAAGTTTGGGCTTTCCAACAAGCTGGAAATTGACTTGCTCAGGAAAGCCAAGTCTGCAACATACCAGACCACTCGTGTATTAAAGTGGTCTAAATCTTTTATGTTCTGAGAAAATCAAAGTAACCAGAAAATGTAACAGGTTTGGTTTTCCGAGTGTTGGAACGAAAAAAATTAGTTATACTACCTTAAAATGGAAGGGCCAGAATACACTTGCAATAAATGTTGGTGTTTTAGCCTGAAGCGTATGCTATTAGATCTTGGACTAGACTAAAACTATAAAACAGTATGGGCTAGTCTATCTCTCCTCCCCTTCTGGGCTATAACACCCCTCTATGGTTTTTCATTATGGTTAGAATATAGTTTGTACAGATGCCAAAACAGGATACGAACTGCACCTCATTCCTTTAACCCTTAGCCTATAGCTCTAGATGCGAAATCCAGCATGTTTACCAAAGGAAATTGCTGCGTCTGTGGCGAACCTTATGCCATATCACTTTCGGAGTAAATAGGAAGTAAGTCCAAATGCACACAATTTCTTCCACCACTGAACCATCTTAGGTTGTATATAAAGGAATGGATTTGTTCCAAGTTCGTATTCTATCATAGTATCCTCACAGTGAGGCGCACATTCTAGCTCTCCCTTCTGCTTGACAATCTCACACACTACAGTAGTGCCTATTCACAGTCCTTCAATTTAGCATTCACCTCTCCAAGCTCCTGGTGAAGTAATCTAATCTGCACATATGCTGGGGGGACGTTTTGTTAAATATTGTTGCGTGTCTAACACTTTCAGGGCTTTCTTCAGTTGGCACTTATTAATGCCACACTTCCACTGTTGAATTTGGACAGGTTAACGGTAACAGATGTGCGAGGCAGACTGATGTTTTGTGCAGGATATCCTGAGAAAGATTAGCACTGTAGAACCGGGGTAGAATCTCCTTCACAGAAACAGGTGGCATATGTGAAAGAAAGCCAGAGTCTGCCTTCTGGAACTTGACTTGCCTTCAGGATGTAGTGGAACACGCATCTAATTCCAGGGCTAAAACGTCTAGTGAACCATACTTGCAGTTTCTACACCAAGAGTCCCAAACACAATGCCTGGAAGGAGAAAGTATCTCTGGCTTTTGTTTCAACCTGGCTTTAAGTGACTTTATTGGTTTGATTGTCTGGTTAACTTCTCTCCAAGCCTATAGGCTGCAAATTAGGTTAGAGTTAGTGTACCTTGATTCAAAATAAACTTCTAAGCCAGGGGAGTCAGACTACAGTCCATGGGGCCACAGTGGCTGCTGGTTTTTGTTCCAACAGGAGCTCTCAGGTATTCAACGAATGTCATTATTGTCTCACGTATTCTAAAATAGAAAATCTTGGTTAAGTTTTACAGCTGATTACATCAAATACAATGATCACTCAAAGTATTGTACTCACAGAGAAATCCCGGAAAAGAAGGGTTAAATCATGCAGTTTAGTCAATCGTTTCATCAGTCCAAATAAGAAGCCAAGAGCTGGGCAGGAAATAAAAGCCAGTTTATAAATTGTGAAACGACCTTCAAATAATGTTATGATTATAATTGATAACATAACTAGATTAAGTCATCAAGCGCTACAGAACAAAAAACATACGATACTGTGCCTGCCCCCAGGAACCGCATTTGAGAACCTCTAGTCCACACAGGGAATGCCATAACTGAGGGAGATGTCTGAAAAACACAAATCCACAGACTGTTGGGTGTCAAGGTTTGGCTTTCCAGCAACACAGCTATTGATCTCTCAGGGATCTCTTCCCACAAGGCTTTTGAGATGGCTGGTAAGATTGTGCAGCCCGTGTAATAAGCTAAGGATTTCCATTGCCAGCAAGTTAAACACTTTAGACCAAACCATCTGGAATTTGGAAAATTAAAAAATGCACCGATTGTCAATCATGTCTTGCAGCTATCGCATACACAAGCCTGCAAAACATGCACCCATTTATTTTCACAGAATTTCACACTGTGGGAAGAACTGCTATGGCTCTTACACAGCACACTGACAGGTGCCCAGTTAGCTACAGCTGGAAATCTACAGGAACCCAAAACACAGAATAGCATAGCCATGACTGGAGGTATAGGCCTACAGGTTATACATCACACTGTGTGCCCAGAGGAGGAGGCCTTTAACAGATATTCTGTACAGGTGTATTTTCTTTTGCACTTAACTTTTCTGTATTGCATTTATCGTGATAACTGTTATGAAGTCAATTACTTTGCAACTTCTAATTGTTACTTTAAATGACCTAGTCTATATAATTGCAAGTGTATTTGGTAAGCATGTCAGTCAAATGATTAAAGGAAAATAAATGTGGTAGTGGGAAGGTCTAACTATTGCGTGGTTTAACTTATTGACAGATTATCAAATAACGTACAGTGGTGCAGGAAGGATGTGGTAATATGAAGTGTGGGCATTACAACGGGGTCCATGAAAATACACAATGAAGCCTTGTGTTCCACTAGGCGACCAAAGCGGACAATTGACAATCAAAACCCGGCAACACAGCACCCTTCAGTTGCGATCGATGAAATTTTGCTATATCCTCACAAACACTCACAGCAGCCTTGATAATTTATGCAACAAAGACACTCAAATTTAAAAGGAAAACTTCCTGCATTCTTCATTGGTGCATCAAAATACCAGCTTAAAGGAAGGTTTAGCCATCACAGGCACTACAAACTGCAGGCTCTAGTATATTAGCTTCTGTACTGTAATGAACCAGATGTACGAGGCCTTTGAGTGAATTTGCACAGACGGACACGTGGAGTTAAAAAGGATACGCACAGATGCTTTACTGCCTCTAAAACAATTCGTACCGGGGCTTGCAGAACTGGATCAAAGCTCTGTGCAGTAGGAGTGTTATTCCGATCCCTGAGGAAATTACATTCCTTTGGCAAAAATGAACCCTGACGGATACAGAAAACCAGCCCTGCAGTACTTCTTGAGGTAAACAGTATGTATGATGGGAGTCGTGACTCAGAGATTATACTCGTCACACAAGGTTTGCCTGCTTTGAAGTCACTGTATCAGCTGCTTTATTACTCACAACGCTCATTTCCTCGATTGCTCAGTAATGTAATCCATCCAATTAACTAAAAACCAACATGGAAAACTAAAGGAAACTTATTACATCTTGTATATCCCATTTCGATTTGTCACCATGTGAAGAGAGGCCAAACTGAATATGACTAACACTGAGCGCATGTATTGCAAACATTTGGTCCCCCCCACCCCTATATCCCCACTGGCCCGTGCATTTGCTATTAATTATAAAGTCACCACACTGTCCAGCACAAGAATGGGCTTCCTTCCTGACATCCCGTTTCAATCCATTTTAGATCCTTACAGAGCAGAAAGGATATAAGCAACAGGACTTTGTGATGACACCACAAGTTATTCCATGTGCAACCTACACAGGGGAAAAACGAATCTGGAAAGTATAAGAATTCAATGTCAGCCCTTAATTCAATGATATCTATACCCCCATCACATTTTAATTATTTGTATTTTATTCTACCCGTCTGCATTGTCAGCTGCTCCTGTATCTTGTGGTGGTTTAGTCTTGCTGTATAGATCTGTGTGTAATAAAAACAAAATTTTGGGTATCCTCCTTCCTTGTCAAATCTCCTAAAACGAATCTTGCTATAATTGAATAAAAGGAAACATTGATAAACTGCAGAGATCAGTTCCACCCTCCTGCAAAGAAATGGTGCAGGTAAAATCTATATTTGAAGCTATCAAGAAAATGAATGGTATAAAGTATGTAGTATGTAAAAAAAATGTATATAAAAACATGTATAGAATAAATGCTTCCTTTCATTTCGAAGATTAAATCGTTACAGTTCTAAAGCTGCAGCATGTGTTGAAGTTTGTTTGGCCTTTGAAAAAGCATACTTTGTAACCCCCTTCTTTTCATTCAAGACAAAATACAGGCACAAGTGCACAATCAACAAAGTTCAATAAGGGGTCTGATCTTGAGGATAGTCACGCTGCAAACAGTAATTTGTATCTTATCTTCATCAATATCTCCTGCCTCCACTACAAAGCTGGCGAGATTACAGAACAGCCCGACTGGCTAAAAGGATCTCGACCAGTTTTCTCCTCCATCTTGTAGGTTAAATTCAAAACAAACAGATAAAAAGACAAGCATGTCTGAGTGCCCTGAGCATGGGATGATACAGCACACATTAAAAGCTTTATGCATTTTTTTTTTCCTGGACTTCAGGCTTAACCACAAATGGTCTGTAATTACAACATGGAAACATGGGAGAGAGAGAGGAACACTTAGGCTGCTTTTTATTGCTGACAATCCAGTGTACAGCAAAAGGGAACTGACTGTAATAATAAAGTCCTCCCCATAATTGGCATCTTGTCAATGGTTAGGCATCAGTGTATAGATGCATCTCATAAATATAGATATAACCTAGATCTGTGTGTGTGTGTGTGTGTGTGTGTGTTTACAAGGGGGAGGTTTAAAGAGCAATAACTGTAACATCATTATTATTATTCATAATAATAAAAACAACTTCCAGGTGGTACATCAATCCAGATCCACGAAACAGTCTTGGCACCAATCGTCGAATGACCACAGTACTCAGGAGGTGAGAAAACATACTTTTCCAAATGTCATTCAGCTCTCTTTCTGTGCCATTTCAGCTCCTGCAGCCAGAACAAAAAGCAAAAGGAGATTTAAACACACCTGAGAAAAAGCCACGAAATGTAAAGACTCCCATTGAACAGTTTATCCAGTATAACATTAGGCAAAAGACCGTCTGACTCAAGAAAAGGTCAATGAAAACACATTGTTTTGAAAATGCAACACAGTTCAGTGAAGCTTTGGTAAAATGAGCACGTAGTTTGGGGACTTTGATCACACCAACCTCCAAAGCAGTGTTTGGGACCATATTCCACTTGAGACTCAAATATCAATGTTTATGCAACTATGACTGACATTTTTTTTTCACTTTGGAAATTCACCATTTCAGTAACACTCACAGGCCTGTTATAGCACTGTCTCATTCCCAGGGGGTTCCCCAATATAAGTGCATTAGTTCCGCTTGGGGTAGCTTAGAAAACAAGAAGTCTGAACTATATGCACTGATTACAGAGCACCAGAAATGCAAGAGCACGTCATATATATGGTAAGGTCAATACTGTAGGTCATATGACATGTACAGTATTGACCTTACCATAGTGAAGGACAGAAATTACACTTTAAAGGGAATGACAAAGACAAAATCATTAATTTCTATCTCGTTAATAAGGAAACAACATGAATTTGCCTTCGGTCACCCTTTAACTTTAATTTGTGTGTAAGGTTTTTTTTTTTTATAAGAAATGTCAAATTTAGATCAGAATGACAACATGACCAATTCTTATTTTAATTTGACAATATTAATGCATTTTGCTGAACTATTTTGCTTAGCTTAATGCACTAATCTTGCTGCATTAATTTCGGTTTGCATGGCTTGCAGTAGAAAGAGACTGCTTTTTACTAAATGTATCGAACATTTTAAATTTCAAAATGTTTATTACAATTTGACAAACTAATAATTTCTGTGTTCCATCAACAATTTTGACATTTTTATCATTTTGATTACATCTAAATTAGAGCCGCAAAAAATAAATCGAATAAATGCGGCATCTTTAAAGCATTGCCCACACAATACTTACAATTAAATTGATCTTGTCCAGTCTTTTTGTTCCAATTATTGGCATTTATTTAACTGTTCAATAACACAGCCCTTCTGTGTGTCAGATCTCCAAAAAGGACATGTACTTTCACCCCTTTTTATCATAAATGAATCCTAGAAGCCAAAGTTAACCATACTTGCACCATCTTCTTAGCAAGATAGCACACAAATCCACAATATCAGAGCCGACTCAACATACACCGACCTTGTGACTGTATCAGTAATGTTTGTACAGCCAGCTTTCAGCAGGTACCATAAAGTAAAGTATTCTTTCAGTGTGTCAACATGTGGGCACCTCTCACAGGCCTAATGACTCCATTCAACAAATGTTTCAGCAGTTTCTGGGAAGATTTTGAAGATCAAATGCCCTTGTGTATCAATGAAAACAGAAGGGGGAGTAAATGGTTAAAATTGTTTTATTTTAACCAGTATGATCTCCCTTGAGGATAAATAAACATTTGTGAATGGCTTCATGGATTTTACTTGAATGTTTGACTTTAAAAGTGCAAGAAACTAAATATTAACTTCTTAGCAGTGTAATAATTAACTCAACAGCTGTAATACAGTACCATATCAATGCAGAGCTACACCAAGTGGATCGGCTAACTGCACAGAAGAGTCTTTAGTTAATGGGGAAATCCATTCAAATTTCCCTGCAAGGTACAACCGTCAAGAGCTAAACGTGGTTGTAGAAGTTATATAAATGCATTAATAAATATAAACAAACCAATCACATTTTCAAAAGAAGATCATCACATTACATAAAGCATGCCTGCAGTTCTGCACAACATTTAAAATATACTATTGCAGGAAACCGTAGATTGCGTCTCAAGGCCAATATGTTAGTATGCAGGTCACCGTAAAACTGCCTGAAAGACTGCTCATTTCCAAATGCGACCTTTTCTCACCGGCCCACATTCCTCCTGCCAAACAGGAAAACACCACATGCAGTGCCAATTAATATGAGCACACGAGACAAAAAGGGGAAAAGCAACAAGGCACTGTAGGTTTTCACGACAGGACTCAAAACAGAGTACGACGAGGTAGCGAGGGAACTATAGAAATCAGCTGTCACTTCAACAAAAGGAGAGAGAGATAGAGAGAAAAAAGTTCAGTATGCTTGTATAATTTTTGTAAACAGGCCCCAACTATTAGTCAAGCTGTAAGAGGCCCACGTCCAGAGATAGGGGGGAAATCTCTGAACAATGCACTCAGTTACCCTTCCAACACAACCCGCCAGCTCCCAGAGAGCCTCTGCTGTACTTGAATGCATTTTCCATGCTTAGAGAACAATGGATAACTAACACCCTAGCTTACATTTCTCATTAAAGGCACTCTATGGCTAACCAGTAAAAAGACCACTGACAGCGTCGGATCCAACATCTCGAGCCTACACTACAGGCTGGCTGTCATCAATCTTCTATTAAAGCTACCACTCCTGCAGATCGACACGTTTTAGTTTTTTTATGGTCATAAACTGATTTATGCTTTTTCTTTAGATCATTTTAATCATATAAAATGCATTTCAATATTATGATTATAAAATGGAAACCGGTCAAGAGGTGGTAAAGAGAAAATTCAGGTTAAAAATACATACAAAATTAACAGGATAATTTTTTTTTTTTAAAGCATTATAATTAAAGACATCGTTGAAAAAGTGAAAATGTTAAAAATTACAATGGGTCGGACTGCTTAAAGAACAGATCAGAGATGGACAAAGGAAGCAATGAAATGGCTCCCATGAGATTAAAAAATACCTAGAAGAACATATAAAAGATGGGAAGATTAAATAAACTTTGCAGACATTGCATAGAAAAGGGAAGCTATAAATTGATGCAAGTGGAAACATCTTGGGGTGGCCTTTATCCAGCAGTGGATCAATTTTGGTGGACAGATTACATAGATGCTCATCATCATCATCAGTGATAAAACAAATCGGAGCAAGCACACATAAGCAATAAAATGATTACACAGGGCTCCACACATCTTCGGTGCTGATTTTCTTGTTACTGAATTCTTTACATTATTATTAGAATGCTATCTGGGACTACATCCCAGGGCTGCGAGTGAGAATATACTGTGAGAATATAAGTGCTGCAGAAAACCATCAATCTTGAAGCAATTTAATGACTGGTTTTCAAGTCACTCCCCACCCTTAACAAGGAACACAGTAGTATTAGTAATACACTGGAATAACATCCATATTAACATTCTTACCAAATGAGAACATTGGCAATGCGTGTGCTGATAGCTGGGGACATTACAGAACAGTGCTAACAGGAAAAGCACAGCATCTGTAATTTTTATTTAATAGGAACAGCAGGCAGGTTGCCCAATGGTATAAATGAACAGGGATAAAATATGAACTGCGTCTGAACTTCGCTCCCTGCAGGTTGTAGGGATTTGTAAAATAAAGGCAATGCTTCAAGCTACATATAGAGTGTCAGTATCTCACAATGTGTAGCACAGTACACTTCAACCATATAGCAACTTTATCCAGGCGACTGTGAACAGCAATATTTTTAATGCAACAAGTTCTGCCAAAATGGATCTACAATTACCCAGATCCACTCAGTCTATTGTCACAGCAGCAAAAGGGCCATCAAGTCAGTAATCGTGATTTAAGCACAGTTACAGTTATATAAACTATTTCAATATCCCCCATAGGTTTACATTACTTTTTTCAAGTTTAATATTTTTTGTTGGGCATATTTATGCAGGTTTGTAACAACTGAACAATACCTTCCCCCACCCTTACTCAAAACCAGATGTGTAATAAGCACAAGATAAGTGGAATAATAAAATGTTCTATAAATACATTTATGACTGTTTTTCTCCTGTTAGAGTAAGCTGAAATGCCTGACAGTTTAAAATAAGATTTTGCTGGTGGTTAAATATGGTTACATATTTAATATACTCAGACCAGAATTGTGTTTGTAATTATACACTATAGCAAATCATCGATATCTTAAAATCTTAAAATGTTATTATTGTCCATCATTAAGATACAATAGACACTTCAGTAACCCAAAATGGAACCCTGTTCATCACAGAAAGTGTGATATAAACTATTTAATAGCATTGTTTTAAATAATTATACAGCGTCCTACCACGTTAGAATGGAGAGTGGAATGTGAAACCTAAAACACCAAGCATAAAATAAACCAGACAAAGACACAAGTGCCATCTGTTAGCTTGGCCTTTATGCATCTTGGAAGCCTGGCTTTTATATCATGTCATTAGATGAAAAGAGGGATATTTCAAAGTTTGGGGTTACTACTTTTAATATGGCAGGGAAGGCGTTGTATTATCAATAAATATATAAATACATGTATACATACAGTGCTTAGAAGTTAAAGTGTAATTCCTTGGTCACAAATCCTGATAATCCCACAAGAGAAAATATCCACACCCTAAATTCACTCGGCTAAACCCACTACGGAGCATATGGCTTCACATCTGTCACAGATCCAATGGGAGCACTATTGTTTGAGCTGCAATTGACCAAAGCAACACCCAAAAGCTACTAGAGAAACCACAAATTAGCATTAGCAGTTCCTTTTATTTTTTATTTTTATTAAACATACTTCTCTTCTGGTTACACAACATTAGTCATGTGGTACCATTATGACTGGCACCATTGAAGCCCTGCAAAGATGACAACAGCTCCAGACTAGCAGAGTGAGATTAGTAGTAATCTTAGCTTTCCTCACCTTCCGTAACACCAGGTAGCCCCAGATTAGTGCTAATCAGAGTCTGTGGAGCCAGACAGAAGTCCAGACTAACACAGGCAAAAATCTACGTGCAGAAAAACCTCAATCAGGGGACTGAAACATATTCCCTTCATTTACCTAAACCCTGGTGGCTTCTCATCACCACTGTCTCTCTTATCAGTTGCTGGCCAATGGTACATTAACAAATATAATGATAGAATGAAGGATGAAAAAGAACCCTCACTCAAATAGGTTTAAAACAGTCTAACTAAGGAAGATTTGTTTTTTGTTTTAAATCGATTGTAAAAAACAAAGTGACTACACTTTTTGTAATGAAGCCACCACTTAATTAATCCCAAATAAATAAAACAGCGTCTCCACAAGAGAACATTCCAAAGACATGACTTTGGGTCTGAAGACTTTGCAAATTAAATGGATGCCGACAGGGAGATAGCTCTATAAATATAAATGAATAAACATGCATTTATTTTGATGAGAAAATCCGCTCTAAAGGCAAGAGACTATCTGATAGTTTGCATTTGCCTTCACTGAGCTCAAGGAGAGCACCCAGTCTGTTTCAGCCATGTGTGATAGCCTCTCAACCTCTGGGCTGCCGAGTGACAACACAGACTCCTATAGATAGCTGGAGCAGTTATCTTCTCCCTGCAGGCGCCTACTGCCTCTCATCAGAGCAACTTTTTATTTTCAAGGCAACAGCTGGAGTTAAATTGGAAACGTCCGTCCAAGCACACAAACAAGCAGAGAAATGGGGGGGGGGGGGGGGCTACATTATTTTAAAGTAAAGGTCCGATACATTTATCCAGGTTAGAAGAGAAGGAATTAGGAGTTTGCCATGTAAATGATCCCTCTGGATGCTGGGAGCTCTCTCTATGTGGCACCTCTTTTCCAGACGTCTCGAGTGAGTCACGCGTGGCAGTTTGTATGTTAAGGGAGCCGGTGCAGTGGTGCCACTCCTAAAGACAAGCCACGTTTGCCCGTCGTGCTATGAAGCAACATTTTTTCCTGGGTGTTCCTGAGCTGCATTTGCACATTAGTCATTTCCAAGAAAGCAGAAACCCACACTATCATTATACAATGTCTATTAAGTTGTGCCTTTTTTAGATGCTACAGTTCAGCACTCTTTGCATGGCTTTGTGCTAAGGTTCAGAGGTGGTCTTATACCACTCAAACACTAGGGGCTAGGACCAAATCAAAACATTGACCTACCCATCCATTAACATCTATATACCTGTATCCTATTACAGATTCATTTGCGGTCAGAAGACATTTTCTATTACTTATAAATCAAAACACAATAAGGTAAAACTTAATTATATGTGAATTGTGAATAGGTAATAATGTTCATGATTTAATTAACTGGATAAAAACACACAGATACTTAACCATCATGTGCTATAGTACCTTACCCAGGAAACTTACTAAGCATACAGCGAAACACAAGTAAGTTACTAGAAGTATGAAAACCATTTAATTTAATGTATTTTTCAGCAGATAGATAGTGGCATGGCTCCAACTTGATAAAATCATTATTGTGGAAATGGATACAGTTAACCTGTGTAGTTTAAATGGTAATGGTAAAGAGAATGTTTATACATGGAGGACATGCCGACTGGTAAAACCGGTTTTGGAAAAGCAGGTTAAGCAGTCTTATGTTAAAATAACAAAAAAAATCTCAGCTTCTCACTGTAATTATAATTGTCCCTTGGCTTCCCCTTACAAGTAATAACCTGTCAATGTCATACAAATAAAAAAAGTCAATCTTCAAAGACACGAAAACACAGAATTTAAGCAAGTCAGTGCCTAAATCCAAGGATGTCGTCTAGAAAACACAGTCATGTTTAACTTCTGGATATATACTTGTCTTGGATTATGGGAATGTTATGTATCCAAATACATAAACAATTTGCAATATGGAACCCCAGCTTCATTAATTGGATATGGTTTATAATTTATGTGGGTTGTGATTACGGAACATACAACTGTGATTTGTATGCAGCATGTAGTTGCAGTGATTAATGCAGAACAGGCACAAACCATCACATATAACAGATCTATGTTAAGGGAGTTTGGGAAGAAAGATTGTTTTATTTTTTAGCACTGTATGACAGAAACATTTTACCAGAACAAAAAAAACTTAAACAAAAGCCCTTGATTAATGTCATTGTTAGAACACAGATGCTGTTGTAGATTGACTGTGTGAGAGAAGTGTAATTGTTGGGATTGTCTCTTATGTATTGCCAGCTGCTCCCCCGAGACCCCCATGCAAAAAAGATGTTCTACCTCAAGGGGTTAATCCTGGAGAGTCAAATGTTCAAATATAAATACAACATTTAAAAATGTGGTGAAATGTATAAAGACAGCACATCATTTAAATAGACTTTTTGCTGTTTTTTTTTTTTTGTGTGCAATACACTTCCTTTTCTGAGATCTGTGCTCCAAATCACACACCACCTCCCCTTTGTTGCAGGCGATTTGCAAGACTCCAGCCTCGTTTCCCATTGCCGGTTTGTTTTCCCTGGAGTTCCCGGCCTGAAAACGGTTTGATCTGGTAGTCAAAGAGTCCACCCAAGAAGGCTGACGATCTTCACGTTTCTCTCAGTTAAAAATAGCCCTTTCTTAGCAGCTTGCTCACTCGGTTTCCTCTTCACACACCCTAACCCCCAGCTCCTCAATGTCCAGGATTGTTCTACGAGTAAACAATCAACACTCTGGGCATGCTCAACACTTCAGCCCTGCAATCACAATCACATGCGCTTCCTAACCAAGAAAAGATACCTAGACTGAGCCAACCTGTATGTTGACAACCTGTGGAATTTCTAGTCATGTTCATGAAAAGGTGGGACTACAAACTATGAGGCACTACTGCCCCCCCAGGCCTTCTCCTGGACAACCCCGCAATCTGATTAGTTTTGTAGGTCACACCACATCCCCAATTTTTAGAGACATGATATGCATGTTCAGCCAGTAGTGTAACTTATGGCAACAAAAAAATGTATCCCAAACTTATTTCCGCATTACTGAATTCACCAAAACAACTGCTTTACTGATGACAATTTAATACAATTTTGGTGTCCATGGTCTCATAGTCACCATGTATCAACTTAAAAGCAGGGTTGAGGTCAATTCCAGTTGCTCCATTCCAATTCCATTTGAAGTTCATATTTAATTCAATTCCAATTCCAGTGCAGCCTATGATGTCAATAGCAAAAAGAAATGCAACTGGAATTTGGAATGAGTCTAAAAAAGGGAATTGGAATTGAAAAAGTAGAATTGAGCACAACACTGCTTACAAGCTATTTAGTCAGCCCAGTATCTAGGTGCTCATAGATTCTGGAAGGATGCAAACAACTGACATTCTGGCAACACAACCAAGTAAACAGTCACCAGTTTGCCCATTTAGCCACAAAATGTCTTGAATGTTGAATTCGAAAAGTATGTTTCTTAGATGCAATGGACAGTATTTATGAAAACAAAATGTTAATGGATCCATAATAATAAAATACAAATATCTGTTATACCATCTGTTCCTGTATTTCAATTGAACTGTTCCTTGGGTTTAGAAATAAATATGAGTTAGTATTTTAATGTAATGTAATTACAATCAAAATGTCGTGTACATAATTGTATTTCACTATAACTGCAAAGAAAAACAAAACTGTAATTGTATTTTTAACTACCATTATTACAGTAAGTAATCAGGGGGGATTGTAATTGTAACCTGATCACAAGATACTCCACCAGAATTTACTATAGGTGGTTGACAGACTAAAGCAGCAAGAAGACAGAAATACCATTAGCATATTATATTCGCATTGTTCATTGTCAATTGCTGTAGAGGATTACTCTTTCACTCTATGTAGATTTCAGCTGCTCCACTGTTTCTGGTTGGGCTGCCTTCCACAATCACTTTTAAATTAGTTTAACAATTTGAAACAAATTCATTGCAAACCAAAGATGTACATTATGGTTTAACCTGCTGCGAAGATTATGGGGCAGATGTGGTTTGATTTCTGTTTGTCACAATTCTAGCTTTTATTACTCATGAGAACTACAGCTTTAACAGTGATTTTTTTTTTTTCTGAAACCTTGAAATGCAGTTTTTAATGTTGTTTCTATATGATTTTGACTAGATGAGCCCCATTCAATGCTTTAACATTTCCAAACTCTGCTCATTTGGAACCTACATTCACACTTGTCTAGTCAGGCTGCCCTAATGTTAGACACTGAATAAGCAAGGATGAGTAAATAGAAAAAAATGGCCATTTTGCAGACATTGTAATAAAGATTTAAAGCAATATAAATCAATGTTTCAACCAAACTCTACTGTGCAGATAATGTGATTGTCAGATTCAAAATGTGGATTGGGTCAAAGATGATCTAAGAGATGCGTCTGTAATCATTAGGTAATCACCACTTTGAAATTTGGCAAGGTGTGCAATGCAACAATATTCCATGGACCACGGGACCTTAAAACCAGGCAGAATGTGCTACCTACTCATTTAAGTTTCGGTCTATAAATAACCATGATGTAATAGACCCAAATTATAGAGAGTATGCATCTACTGAGCTGCAAAGACAAGCACACAGACTTCTGACTTTAATGTGAATATACCAAGCTTCAATCAAGAATGTGGATGTGGCATTGTAAACAGAATACAACATACAAGATCCAATAGGCAATGCTCGCTTCAATATGCTGTCAGAGTGGGGAGATTTACGCCCGCACCCAGACGATTGGCAGGATAATCCTGCAGATTTTAGAGTAATAGCCTGATAGCATTAATCCCCTGCATCCACAGAAAAGTCTCAAGGCCTCTGCAGTTGATTAGCCAGGCTCTTGCAATTGAGCAAGGAGAAACAAACAGGCAGAATGTCATTCCCATTGGATAATTAGAAAGACTGTCAAAAGACTGCCTTATTAATGTTTGCCCAATTATTATTTTTCATTAATACTACTGCAGCTAATGTCTGAATCATACTGCACTCTTCAAGAAGGACTGGAAGAATACTCCCATGTCAATATTTCTAAACATGCACTGACTCAGACAGACAATGGAGAGTAATGACAGGTAAGACTGAGGTAATTAGTCAGCACTTCTTTGCTAGAAACATGCTTTGCACTGTAGTTCACGATGAAGTTAAATGAGAAAGGGAGTAACAATAGATACTACCTACAAAAACCAGAAAGTTCTCATTTCTGTCCATTTCTAAATCTGGTCAACAGGACGGCAGGTCCCGTATGTGACAAAGACAACACTTTATAGCAAGGGGTTTCTATCTATGGTTTACAAAATTGAATAAATTAAATGAACCTGTTCTGGGAACACCAACAGATCACATTAAAAGCAGAAAACCTTTGATTCTGTTGTAAGTAAAGGGACGACAGGATTTACTACTAGTGTCACTTTTAATGTCATTTGACTGGACAGGCTTCTGTCAGTAATGGTGGGTTCGTGGATTTGATACGGGGGAGACATGTGTAGCATGTATGATATAGAGTGGCAGCTTTCAAATACAATTTGAAATGAGAGAGAAATGTTTAGTTCTCGGTGGCTGGATATGCTTGTATCCCATCATGTATATCTGCATGTGTGACGGTGTGTGAGGGCGAGAGAGATGCATTATTTTATAATACTACCCACGAATACAATGAAAGCTTCTCATGGTGACCGATGCAAGTTGTCAAGCCTCCAGAAGGGTTTAGCAATTAAAACGGTGCCTACAGGGCTTTCCACACACCAACCCATCTGCATTGGCAGAGTGACTGTCAACCGAAGGAGGAGACCCCCCCATGCTGTATCCATTACACTGCTGATTGTTGCTCATTGCCATGCCGGCGCTGTAATCCTAGACGACATTGTCCAAACCTCCCCCCAAATCCATCTTTCTGCAACAACTTCATCGTACAGCCTCAATATTATCGCTTTACAACGTCTCATTATATCGGATGTGCTATAAAAACCTTCGGCAGGTGTAACACAATGACATATTGAGTCAGTTGTGTGGGCAACACCCCTGTGATCAGAATACATTTGATCTTGTTTCTCCCTGGCTGTTCAGACCAGTCACAAAATCGGGGGGGAAGCAACATTCACACACTAAAATGTTTCCACGACACGAAGGGATTTTTAAAAATAACAAAACGATGGCCCAAGAAAATCATCGGTGCACGGAAAACTACAATGCTCATTAGCACATTTTCCAGTGCCAAATGCACGGGCTGTCAACAGCTCCCTAACAATGTAATTGGCGGGATATGGCAAAGAAAAAGAGGTAGGAGGAAAAAAAAATCAAAAACTCCACCGATGTTTCTTCCATTGTATTTCCCGCAGTTCCTCGGTGTTGGTGAACTGCGCTCCCCTACTCCAGTGTGCATTGTTTGATCACCCTTGCGCAATCGACTCACCTACTGGTATCGCTACAACCCAGCAACAACAAAAAACACACCGACAAAGCAACCAGCCACACCACTTTACGACGTGGACCCGATTACAATACGTTGATTCCCATCTTAGTGCATGCATTTGATTTTATTTCAGGAAATATGCTTCTTTTCTTGAAAGAAAGCTTTAAGCCCCCACCCCTTTCTGTATTAAACTGGGTGTGAATGGCCTCAGACGGCGTATGATTGTGAACAAAAAGAAACTCAAAAATCCATGTCAGATCTCCATTACAGACTGTAATCCTTTATGTTCAACAAAAGCCCCCCCTTCCAATACCCTTCCGTGCAGGGAAGGGACAAAACATTTCAACCAGGCGATCGTGGTCGACCGTGGGTAAGGTAAAGGTGCTCCTCGGTGGCTGTGTATTGTCACGATTCCATTCTAGAACGCGCGACGAGAACCTTGGGCTGTTCCAGTGGAGTGGCATTTCTTTCCACACCAAACTGATCAAAGAAAAGAGAAAAAGTGACTTGCACTCACCCAAAGCTCCGTTCCCCAACTCATTGCACCTCTTCTGACAAAACTCCCCGACTGTCCGTAATCGTTCCCCCAGCCGAAACTCCCAAGCTTACGATCCCGGTGTCTGTGTGCCACTAACCCTCTTTCCTGTCTCAGCGCTGTTGCTCTGCTCCAGCTCACTGGAGCTGTCTGGCTGGCTCGCCGCTCGCAGAGGAAGTTGGGATCTTGGAGGACACAGAGAAACGGGAGGTTCAGGTTTTCCGAGTGAGTCAATCGCATTACAATTAAGGAATTCGGCTCTTTCTCTGCTGTATGTATTTTGTGAGGAAACATTCTCGCCTAAGTTGTATTTTAATACCAAATGTCGAATGTAATACGAGACTACACTTAGGAATAGTTATACCTTTTGATTGTCTGTATCTTTGTCAAGAGAAGATGTATACTAAGGTTCTCTATTATGTAAAATAAAAGTGACGATGCCTAAACTTAAAAATGTACAGAAGATTAACATAAGTTAATAGATGATCAAGTGTGCCTAGAAAATGTATGTTTTATAGTTATTTTTAATGGTGTTTATATATATATATATATATATATATATATATATATATATATATATATATATTAATTGGCATGTGTTTGTTTTGATATATTTATGTAGATCAACTGTTTGGATAAAAAAAAAAACTTTGACATCCACATAAATTGCACAGAATTGAACCCTGTTGAATGTTTACTTATTAGTAGTTTATCAAATTGCAACTGGGCATAGGTGTATGTTTAGTGTGGGAAGCACCCAATAATGTATGCCCATCTCCACATGCATAGGGGACATACTTACTTTACTTATCCTCTTCGCTTCAAGAGGCGCATAAGGTCGAAACACGAAACCTCCATGTTTTTCTGTCTTTCTGTCTTTCGCCTTTACTTCGGCTTCACCCCATCTGCTTCAGCATCTGCTTGAGCTCGGTGCCAGGTGTTTTATGGGGGCAGCCTCTAGGTCTTTTGCCTTGTGGTGTCCAGCGAAGTGCAGTCCTAGGGAGACGTGTCCCCACCAATTCTGAAATGAAACCTTCACAACTGCAGCTGGGTACAGGTTTGTTAGTTGAAATTCACTGGTAGGTCATAGTCTAAGCCTATGTACAGTATGTTTAAATGGTCTAGAAGAACATGCTGGCCAAGCATGTGATTATAATGGGTTGATCTGCTACTGAAAACCAAATGAGCAAGAAAGTCCAAATGGTACTTCTCATTTGTAGCCATTGTAATGTTCTTATGTTCTTTGGGACACTTTCACATAGATGGACTCATCATAACCAATGTCCACTCAGTGTGATTTCTGTGTCCACTGACCACAGTTGTGATGCCCGTCTCTTTTCAGTTGTGTGTTTCACAGGCAACATGGCTTGGTGCACCATCTCCTTTAACATATACTGCCATCTCCATTTAAGAGCATTGGTATTGACAAGCAGATTTAATTGTGTGGGGAATTGTGTTGTGTTGGGAAAATGTTATACTTCCTTTACAGACCATCAACTTTGACTGTCAAGAGGGAGACTGCTATACATGATATTGCCAAAAGAAATGGGAAAATCTTCCCTCTGCTTGTAAAGGATTATGACTAAAGTCATATTCTAGTTGTTTTTTTGTGTAGATCACCATACATGGCTGTGCATATTGCATTATTAATTGAATTATATGTACCAAGCTTGAAGTGTAACATAGTACTTCAAGGTGTTCCCCAGTTCTGGCTCTGGGGCACCCACTGTATGATGTCTCTTGTGGATTGACTGAAAGCAAAGAGAAAATAGTCCTTTAAGACAACTGTTCAATTAACCCTTTCAGTGGTGAGTTCTAAAACAGCTGACTGTGCCCACAGGAGTGAGGGTTATTTTTTCTGCCTCTTTGCATACTGCTTCTATTACTACCATACCATACGGTAGTAATCATCATAATCAGCCAAAACATCTTTCCAAAGCATCTTGCAGTGTCTAAATGGGGCTTCATTATCCACTGCTGGTGTAGAGTTACATACTACAAATATTAATATTACATCTGGAATTTGGAGTCACTTTCTTATAGTTTTGCACAGTGAGTCAGGGACAGAGTGAGGGCTTGAATCAGGAATCTTCTGAAGCACTCAGCCACCTTGCCTCCTCAGTGAAGTCTACTAGAGGCCATGCTGGCTAGAGTCTATGTCAGTTGACGTAGCAGGATAAGTGGTTGATAATGAAAAGGAAATCACAGATGACTGGACTAGAATTGTTTTTGTTTTGTTTTTTACTTGCAGTATATTTTACCTTTCTGAAATGCTGTATACACTTTACAAACTAATATATTGCCACTGACTATCCTCATACATCATTACTGATTTGTCGTTGTATCCAAATCACTGCAAGTACTGGACAGCTATATGAAATAATAAGGAGTGAATAATACAAAAAAGTAAGATAATCAAAAGCATCAAGATATACAAGTCAGCTGTGATAAGGTATAAATTGATCTCCTCTGTGGACTCTTTCCTGATCACCAGTGAAGCTCTAAATTACTCACTGTCTGAGAATGGGACTTCACTGCAGTTATCACAAAAAACAAATCCTATGTTATGTGTTAAGCCATTACAGCCAAGGGTGGGCCTACACTCTATGGATTAACTTGCGAGAAACTGTAATCTGTTGTCCCAATACTTCTTGTATTTTGTAATGGTTTGGAAGTGGTGTAATGGAAAATTCCTCGATTGGATCAGCGCCACACACACTCAAGACCACTGTCTGAGTAATTCGAAGAATAGTAAATGGGTGTCACTGAAAAAAGTAACAATGTGCCAGATATCTTTATGGAGATGCCATGAGCATTTTTGACATACAGTGCCTTGCGAAAGTATTCACCCCCCTTGGCGTTTTTCCTATTTTGTTGCATTGCATTACAAATTCTGAAAAATAAAAAACGTGAAAGTGGTGTGTGCATATGTATTCACCCCCTTTGCTATGAAGCCCCTAAATAAGATCTGGTGCAACCAATTACCTTCATAATTAGTTAAATAAAATCCACCTGTGTGCAATCTGAGTGTCACATGATCTAAGTATATATACACCTGTTCTGAAAGGCCCCAGAGTCTGCAACACCACCAAGCAAGCGCCACAATGAAGACCAAGGAGCTCTCCAAACAGGTCAGGGACAAAGTTATGGAGAAGTACAGATCAGGGTTGGGTTATAAAGAATATCCGAAACTTTGAACATCCTACGTAGCACTATAAAATCCATTATTAAAAAATTGAAAGAATTTGGCACCACGATAAACCTGCCAAGAGAGGGCTGCCCACCAAAACTCACGGATCAGGCAAGGAGGGCATTAATCAGAGAAGCAACAAAGAGACCAAAGATAACCCTGAAGGAGCTGCAAAGCTCCACAACGGAGACTGGAGTATCTGTCCATAGGTCCACTTTATGCCGTACACTCCACAGAGCTAAAAAAAAGCCATTGCTTAAAGAAAAAAATAAGCAAACACATTTGCTGTTCGCCAAAAGGCATGTGGGAGACTCCCAAAACATATGGAAGAAGGTACTCTGGTCAGATGAGACTAAAATTGAGCATTTTGGCCATCAAGGAAAACACTGGGAACACCATCCCCACAGTGAAGCATGGTTCACAGTTTTTTTTTACAGAGGTTAAGTAATTGTTTTAAATGGATGAATGTTATACTTCATGAGTCAAAGAAAGGATTTATATATATACAGGATAGTGTGTGTTTTGGTGTGGTTAGGGGTTGGAATTACATATCCTCCGATCAATTTTGGATAAATATGTTACAAGTTATAGTTATAAATACAGTGAAACAAGTCAGTCAAATTCTCCTAAAAAAATTAATAAAACTAAGTGTGGTTAGTGTACATTAAGAAAATGGAAATTCATACTCAAAAACATATACACACTCAGTGTATATACACTCACCTAAAGGATTATTAGGAACACCATACTAATACTGTGTTTGACCCCCTTTTGCCTTCAGAACTGCCTTAATTCTACGTGGCATTGATTCAACAAGGTGCTGAAAGCATTCTTTAGAAATGTTGGCCCATATTGATAGGATAGCATCTTGCAGTTGATGGAGATTTGTGGGATGCACATCCAGGGCACGAAGCTCCCGTTCCACCACATCCCAAAGATGCTCTATTGGGTCGAGATCTGGTGACTGTGGGGGCCAGTTTAGTACAGTGAACTCATTGTCATGTTCAAGAAACCAATTTGAAATGATTCGACCTTTGTGACATGGTGCATTATCCTGCTGGAAGTAGCCATCAGAGGATGGGTACATGGTGGTCATAAAGGGATGGACATGGTCAGAAACAATGCTCAGGTAGGCCGTGGCATTTAAACGATGCCCAATTGGCACTAAGGGGCCTAAAGTGTGCCAAGAAAACATCCCCCACACCATTACACCACCACCACCAGCCTGCACAGTGGTAACAAGGCATGATGGATCCATGTTCTCATTCTGTTTACGCCAAATTCTGACTCTACCATCTGAATGTCTCAACAGAAATCGAGACTCATCAGACCAGGCAACATTTTTCCAGTCTTCAACTGTCCAATTTTGGTGAGCTTGTGCAAATTGTAGCCTCTTTTTCCTATTTGTAGTGGAGATGAGTGGTACCCGGTGGGGTCTTCTGCTGTTGTAGCCCATCCGCCTCAAGGTTGTACGTGTTGTGGCTTCACAAATGCTTTGCTGCATACCTCGGTTGTAACGAGTGGTTATTTCAGTCAAAGTTGCTCTTCCATCAGCTTGAATCAGTCGGCCCATTCTCCTCTGACCTCTAGCATCAACAAGGCATTTTCGCCCACAGGACTGCCGCATACTGGATGTTTTTCCCTTTTCACACCATTCTTTGTAAACCCTAGAAATGGTTGTGCGTGAAAATCCCAGTAACTGTGAAATACTCAGACCGGCCTGTCTGGCACCAACAACCATGCCACGCTCAAAATTGCTTAAATCACCTTTCTTTCCCATTCAGACATTTAGTTTGGAGTTCAGGAGATTGTCTTGACCAGGACCACACCCCTAAATGCATTGAAGCAACTGCCATGTGATTGGTTGGTTAGATAATTGCATTAATGAGAAATTGAACAGGTGTTCCTAATAATCCTTTAGGTGAGTGTATATTCCAAGGAAAATCAAGCCTTGTTTGCCTGACTGGTTCACTGAGCACTTTGTGTTACACATATGTTCCCCTGTGATCAACTGTCTCAACATATGAAAAACAGAACAGGCGTAATTTTTGTTTTGGTATCACTCTTAGTCATATTCTTTCTTAATTAAAAAAAGGCTTTCTGATTGTCAATGGATTGGATTTTTTTTGACTGGTTCCTTTATCTAGTGTGAATCAGTCTAAATCTGCAACCTGATGTTGTAACATACAGACAGGTGACAAATTAAAGGAAAAACAAACATTAAGTGTCTCAGTGTTGGACAACACGAGCCACCAGAACAGCTTCAATGTGCCTTGGCACAGATTCTACAAGTCTCTGGACTCTACTGGAGGGATGGAACACCATTCTTCCAAAAGATATTCCCTCATTTGATGTTTTGATGCTGGTGGTGGAGAGCACTCTCTAACATGTCGATCCACAATCTCTCATAGGTGTTCATTTGGGTTGAGATTTGGTGACTGTGAAGGCCATAGCATATGATTCACATCATTTTCATACTCATAATCAAACCATTCAGTGAGCCCTTGTGCCCTGTGGATGGGGGCATTGTCATCCTGGAAGAGACACTCCCATCAGGATCAGAATGTTTCACCATAGGATAAAAGTGATCACTCAGAATAACTTTGTAATGATTTGCAGTGACCCTTCCCTCTAAGGGGACAAGTGGACCCAAACCATGCCAGGAAAATGCCCCCCACAGCATAACAGAGCCTCCGGACGGTAGGGGTCCAGCAGTCAGGCCTGTGCCGTTCTCTTGGTGTCGCCACCAAGAACACTAGCCAGTTGAGTTTTTGTGACTGAAGCTCCTGCTATTGGGTCTCCAATAATGACCCCTCTTTCAAAGTCACTTAGATCCTTTCCTCTTGCCATCTTGATCCAAAATCTGTGAGCACTAGTATGATGCATCGATCAAATACTTTTCTCTTCAGGGAAATGGGTAGATTTCTTTTCAATAGCATGCCGCTTCTTCCAAATGTACTCCAACCCATTTTGCTGTCCAAGGTAGACATACATTTTGACTTCTTTAAGAAGATTTTAAGAAAACTTTGTTCTTTGTTCTTACTCAAATTCATTTTGAGTACAGTTTTCTTTCTTGTTCTTGAATTTGAAGTTGCAGGTCTTCAAGTGTTTTTGCAAATATGACACTGTGATTAGCAAAACGTAAGTTTATCAAATAAGTTCCTTCATTCTTTTTTCTTCCTAGTCCAAAGTCTTTAACATTTCTTCAAGAGTTGCAGTTCCAGATTTGAGGTAATGAAAATGTGCAAATTTAACTATACCAAAAGACAGAAAATGTGGAAGCATATTTACTTTTAATCAAACCCCTGCACAGTTTTTTTTTTACAAAGATATGTCTGTTTTATTATTGTATTATGTTATTAACAGATGCCTTTATGTAACAACTTACATAGAGCATTGTACATTAGTATTTTGTAAAACTATGTATGCACATTGTTTCAAGGGTAGGAACATCTCTGTCATACATGTAGCACTATTTACAGTGCAATTGATTTAGAACATAAGGTAATGATAATGTACATATTAACTGATATACTTTTTTACCCAATACAAATATAGATCAAGGTCTGTGATCTTGAGGCCCAGCTGGTTGATCTGCACTGTATTAGTATAGAAGAATTAGTCAATCAGCCCATGAGAGAGATGGTGTGCACGCCAAAACCTAGGATAGTTGAGACTTTAGAACAGGAAAGTGTAGAGAACTGCTGGGTTACAGTAGGTCGTAACCGCAGAAAAGGGCAAGCACAACCCTTAGAGACATCCCAAGAGCTAGAAATGCCCAACAGGTTCCAACTGCTGGACACCGAGTTGGACAGTGATGGCTCCGAGGGTGATGGGAGGGCAGTTGAGCACCAGAGCACCATGGTGCCCACTCCCCCCCAGGACAGGGAGTGTGTTCACACAGTGTGTTCTAGTGATAAGGAGACCTGCATGTTGTTTTGCCTGCCTGGTACTCAGGTTGCAGATCTCCCTAAACTAGTAGATGGGCTACTGGCCAAAGCCAGGGGGAATCCACTGGTCATGGTCCACATTGGAACCAATGACATAGGAAATGGTAGGGCACAGGTTCTGCAAGACAAATTTAAAGAGTTAGGAAAGAAACTAAAGAGCAGAACCTCCATGGTAGTTTTCTCCAAAATACTTCCGGTACAACATGCATGGCCAGAGAGACAGGCAGAGATTAGAAAATTTAACATGTGGTTGAAATCCTGGTGTAGGGAAGAGGGTTTTAGATTTATGGAGCGTGGGTCTTTCTTCTGGGATAGATGGGACCTGTACAACCCGGACAGTCTACATCTAAACAAAGGGGGGCTAATGCATTGGGAGAGCGTATGTGCAGAGTAATTGAGAATCTTTTAAACTAGGCACCAGGGGGGCAAGGAGCTCTGACAATGGGACATGTTCCACTAAGGAAATAAAACCAAGGGAAACTGCTAGTAGGAAAGACCTGAAATGTTTGTACCTCCATGCCAGGAGTTTAAAGAACAAGATGTTAGACCTAGAAGCCACAGTGCCAGTGTGTGACAATGACTTGTAGGAGTAACGGAAACATGGCTACCAGAAAATGATGGGGATGAATACAAGTTGAAACACACAGTTTAGGAGAGACAGGTGGTGGGGTTACATTATGTCAGAAATGGCATTGAGGGAGAAGAACTCAAATTAGATCCTAGTTACGGAATCTTTGTGGGTTAAACTTTTGAATAATAGATCTGGAGGATTAGCAGTAAGAGTGTGTTACAGACCACCCAATTCAGATATTCAGACAGATGTTGCATTGTACAATGTAATCAGGACTGCATGTAGCAAGGATGTGGCTGTTATCATGGGGGATTTTCATTTCCCAAACAGACTGGGAAAGCCCAGTTGGGACTACAGAAGCAGAAATAGAAATGGTTGAGATGGTAAATGACTGCTTTCTAACTCAATTTGTCAGGGAACCAACCAGAGAGAGCGCATGCATTGACTTGATCTTTTCAAATGACCAGGATAGAGTCAGAGGGACACTAGTTAGAGAACCAATGGCAAATTGTGATATTGACAATATGGTTAGCTTTGAGGCATACTTTCAATAAACAAGGACCAAGTCTTAAACAATGGTCTACAATTTTAGAAAAGCAAACCTTGAAGGTATGAGGCAGCGCTTAGAAGAGTTAGACTGGAACACACTGGATACAGATTCAGTTGAAAATGGATGGTTATATTTTAAGAATATACTACTTGAGGCTCAAAGAAATTTGAACCAAAACTTGAGGACCAAAAAACATTGGTCAAAATGGTTTAATAGAGGTATGCAAAAAAATATCAAGAGAAAGAAAAGGGATAGAGATTAAACAAAATACAACTAATATGTTGAGCTGCAAAGAGATCTTAAGAAAGGGATCAGGAAAGCAAAGTGGGAAATAGAAAGAAACATAGCTCTTGGAATGCAAAGAGCTTTATTTCAATATTACAACAGCAAGAGATCAATAAAGGAGGAAGTGAAACAGATAAAGGGCAAAAATGGAAGTATCAGATGTGGCAAATGTTGTAAATTAGTATTTCACAGAGGTATCTACAAAAGAAAACACAGATAACATGGCACAGGTTAACAATCAGTCCAGTCAAACCCTAAGAGAGATCAGGATAAATGAGGAGGAGGCAAATATCATACAAATCCACAAGAAAGGGGACAAAACTGAGACAGGAAATTACAGACCAATCAGTCTCACCTGTATTATTTGTAAAATGTTGGAAAATATGATTAGGCAGAAAATAGAGGAGCATCTTAATGAAAACCATATTCTTGGAGATAGTCAACATGGGTTTAGATGAGGCAGATCATGTCTTACTAATTTATTGGAGTTTTTTTGAACATGTAACTGCAGCTGTGGATCATGTGAAAGCATATGATATGATATACTTAGATTTTCTAAAAACTTTTGATAAGGTTCCACACCAAAGACTGATCCTAAAATTAGAAGCTGTAGGTATTCAGGGTAATGTAAGTAGATGGATTATGAACTGGTTGATGTCTAGGAAACAGAGGGTGTCGATTAGAGGAGTTGCTTCTAACTGGAGTGAGGTTGTTAGTGGAGATCCACAGGGATCAGTACTAGGGTCTTTGCTTTTTCTAATCTATATTAATGATCTGGACTCTGGGATAGTTAGCAAACTTGTCAGATTTGCAGATGATACTAAAATAGGTGGCTCAGCAGATACAATCTCAGCAGCATGGGCTATTCAAAGGGACTTGGATAATATTCAGGTGTGGGAAGACACCTGGCAGATTAAATTAAATGTGGACAAGTGCAAGGTATTTCATGCAGGTAACAAAAATGTCCACTATAATTACACTATGGGAGGAATAGAACTAGATGAAGTAACACATGAGAAAGACCTAGGAGTCTATGTGGACTCCTCACTCTCCCTATCTAAACAATGTGGGGAAGCAATAAAGAAGGCAAAGAGAATGCTAGGGTATATTGTCAAAAGTGTAGAATTGAGAACAAGGGCAGTGATGTTCAGACTGTACAATACGCTAGTTAGAGCTCATCTGGATACTGTGTACAGTTCTGGGCTCCACACTTCAAGAAAGTGATCGCTGCTCTAGAGGCAGTTCAGAGGAGAGCAACCAGACTTATTCCGAAGGGAATGTCCTACTGAGAGACTGAGGGAACTGAACCTTTTCACCCTGGAACAGAGGAGACTACGTGGGGACTTGACTCAAGTCTTCAAAATCATGAAAGGCATCGACCACATCAAACCAGAGGAGCTTTTCCAGATCAGCAGGGACACATGGACCAGGGGACAAAAATGGAAATTGGGATTCAAGGCATTGAAGACAGAAAACGGGAGACACTTCTTCACACGGAGAGTTGTAACAATGTGGCCACTCCCCAGCGATGTGGTTGAAGCTGAAAATTTGGGAACATTTAAAAACAGACTGGATAGGATCCTTGGATCACTTAGTTATTAAAGGACACCAAACGAGCACAATGGGTCGAATGGCCTACTCTCATTTGTAAACTTTCTTATGTTCTAGCTTCAGACTATTGCACAGTTATTCTTTTTATTTTGAGAAAAGGACATTTTTTCTTTGGCGTGAAATGCTGTGTGATCTAGATGAACCGCCTGAAAAGGTGAGTTTTGGGGTTGTCTGAACTATTATGGCTGGCTTCTACAGTGATTTTCTGGGTGGCTTTGAGAGGCCCTTTTTTCCACTGGCTTTGTTTACAGGCATTTGAAAGCTTTCTGGATAGCCATCTTCAATCAGCCTACAATGTGTTTATGCCTTGCCATTTAGTTTTAGTTTTTTTAAACTGCATTATGTTAGACACACTATAAAATTCACTTGCCTGAGAGTTTGAGTCAGACACACCAGCACACACACTAACAGAAAACTACACATTTAATCTTTGATTTTTTTTCACCACAGTAGTGAAAACTTTATTTTCATACAGAGCAATTCATTGAGCATTAGGAGGTGTTACAGATAGAATTTCTCATAATCCAGTCCTATCCTAAACATAGATTTTCTGCAAAGCTCCAAGCACTTATAGGATTTGCTGTGCAGACTGGCTGTAACTTTATCTTATTCTCTTATTTTTCCATGAAAATGTATTGCATCAGTCCTCAAGTTCACAAGATTCAACCCCTTCGCCACATTTGAATGGGTTCCCAATTAAGCTGATGATGTTGGAAAGTTCCCACTAAAGGAGCTAGCTATCTCCCTTTCATTGAAAATTCATTATAGACAACAATTCACTTTGACTGGTGTGTATATCTTACCTGGCTGATGAGCTGGCAAAATGAAACACTGCAAAAGCCCTGTTAAAAAAGACCAGCATCTATTAATTGACTTGCAGCATACTACAGACAAATGAGAAAACAGCTCCCTCTAGTGGCAAGAAAATGATACAAACATATGGTCCAAATTTTCAATTTTGATTTTATTCTCATTATTCACTTTTGTTCACGACTTGAAATAAAATTCTTAATACAATGGTAAAATTATATATATATATATATATATATAAGATAGGATTTGAAGGAACTCACCAGGTTGGTTGGCCCAAATATCTTGGCGAACTAAATTGTGAATTTAGGTAGCCTCAGTTGCTTCTCTCTCCATGTAATCACAGACAGACTCGATGATATTGAGATCAGGGCTCTGTGGGGGCCATACCATCACTTCCAAGACTCCTTGTTCTTCTTTACGTTGAAGTTAGTGCTTAATGACTGTTGCTGTATGTCTGGGGTCGTTGTCATGCTGCAGCATAAATTTGGGGCCAATCAGATGCCTCCCTGATGGTACTGCATGATGGATAAGTATCTGCCTGTACTTCTCAGCATTGAGGAGACCATTAATTCTGACCAAATCCCCAACTCCATTTGCAGAAATGCAGCTCCAAACTTGCAAGGAACCTCCACCATGCTTCACTGTTGCCTGCAGACACTCATTCGTGTACTGTTCTCCAGCACTTCGGTGAACAAACTGCCTTCTGCTACAGCCAAATATTTCACATTTTGACTTATCAGTCCAGAGCACCTGCTGCCATTTTTCTGCATCTCAGTTTCTGTGTTTTCATGCATAGTTGAGTTGCTTGGCCTTGTTTCCACGTCGGAGGTATGGCTTTTTGGCCGCAAATCTTTCATGAAGGACACTTCTGACCAGACTTCTCCGGACAGTAGATGGGTGTACCAGGGTTCCAAAATTTTCTGCCAATTCTGAGCTGATGGCACTGCTGGACATCTTCCGATTGCGAAGGGAAGTAAGCATGATGTGTCTTTCATCTGCTGCCGTAAGTTTCCTTGGCCGACCACTGTGTCTACGGTCCTCAGCGTTGCCCTTTTCTTTGTGCTTCTTCAAAAGAGCTTGGACAGCACATCGGGAAACCCCTGTCTGCCTTGACATTTCTGCCTGGGAGAGACCTTGCTGATGCAGTATAACTACCTTGTGTGTTGTTGCTGTGCTCAGTCTTGCCATGGTGTATGAGTTTTGACAGTAAACTATCACCTTGTTAGCTGAGTTTGGCTGTTCCTCACCCAGTTTTATTCCTCCTACACAGCTGTTTCTGTTTCAGTCAATGATTGTGTTTCAACCTACATATTGAATTGATGATCATTAAACAATTATACCAAACAGGTGCTAATCATACAGCTGACAATATGCCTACAAAATCTAGAAGAATTGATGCTGTTTTGAAGTCAAAGGGTGGTCACACCAAATATGGATTTGATTTAGATATTTCTTCTTATCACTCGCTTTGCATTTATTTAATTGATACATATAATCTATTTACATATCTATTTTTGAAAGCATTCTTACTTTACAGCATTTTTTCACACCTGCCTAAAACTTTTGCACAGTACTGTATATATACATAAATATGACTCTTTCCACCCTCTTCGCTCCCCTTCCTCAAGAGCCCAGCTCTTTCACTCCACTGTTGCCCCCAAGTGGTAGAAAGTTGTGTTCAGACACACCTGTTCAGGTTGTAGGCCTACTTAATACTTCACTTTCTAATTTGCACTAATCCTTACCTCCTGTACGTATTTGTGCAATTAACGCCTTACTGTAACTTCTGTAATTTTTGTAATTATGCCTGCTACAATCCCACTACACACAATACCAATGTAACTACTGCACTATATTTTGTACTTTTTGTTCATTTTAATTAGGACTCATGCTATATATTTGTGGATATTGTGTTCTGGACTTATGTATACATACAATAATAATAACTAGATTAAAAAGTTTCTAGAAACTTCATTGGTGTTATAAAACCACCGTTTTAAGACCCTTTAAAAGAGTATCTGATGAATATAAGCAGTTCACTATGTTTAGCACCTTTTAAATAATTGTAACTTGAAAGCTTGATAGCTTGCCTCTGGAAGGCTTTACGAGAGCATATTGCATTTGACCTGACAGGAAGGTCAAAGTGCATCACAAAAGGCATTTCCATGGGTTCCTATATGTGTTCCATAATAACTACAGTGAGGGAAAAAAGTATTTGATCCCCTGCTGATTTTGTACGTTTGCCCACTGACAAAGAAATGATCAGTCTATAATTTTAATGGTGGGTGTATTTTAACAGTGAGAGACAGAATAACAGCAACAAAATCCAGAAAAACACATTTCAAAAAAGTTATAAATTTGATTTGCATGTTAATGAGGGAAATAAGTATTTGACCCCTTCGACTTAGTACTTGGTGGCAAAACCCTTGTTGGCAATCACAGAGGTCAGACGTTTCTTGGAGTTGGCCACCAGGTTTGCACACATCTCAGGAGGGATTTTGTCCCACTCCTCTTTGCAGATCCTCTCCAAGTCATTAAGGTTTCGAGGCTGACGTTTGACAACTTGAACTTTCAGCTCCCTCCACAGATTTTCTATGGGATTAAGGTCTGGAGACTGGCTAGGCCACTCCAGGACCTTAATGTGCTTCTTCTTGAGCCACTCCTTTGTTGCCTTGGCTGTGTGTTTTGGGTCATTGTCATGCTGGAATACCCATCCACGACCCATTTTCAGTGCCCTGGCTGAGGGAAGGAGGTTCTCACCCAAGATTTGACGCTACATGGCCCCGTCCATTGTCCCTTTGATGCGGTGCAGTTGTCCTGCCCCCTTAGCAGAAAAACACCCCCAAAGCATAATGTTTCCACCTCCATGTCTGACGGTAGGGATGGTGTTCTTGGGGTCATTCCTCCTCCTCCAAACACGGCGAGTTGAGTTGATGCCAAAGAGCTCGATTTTGGTCTCATCTGACCACAACACTTTCACCCAGTTCTCCTCTGAATCATTCAGATGTACAGGCCCGTCTGAAGTTTGCCAATGAACATGTGCTTTCTTGAGCAGGGGGACCTTGCGGGCGCTGCAGGATTTCAGTCCTTCACGGCGTAGTGTGTTACCAATTGTTTTCTTGGTGACTATGGTCCCAGCTGCCTTGAGATCCTCCCGTGTAGTTCTGGGATGATTCCTCACCGTTCTCATGTTCATTGAAACTCCACGAGGTGAGATCTTGCATGGAGCCCCAGACCGAGGGAGACTGACCATTGTTTTGTGTTTCTTTCATTTGCGAATAATCGCACCAGCTGTTGTCACCTTCTCACCAAGCTGCTTAGCGATGGTCTTGTAGCCCATTCCAGCCTTGTGTAGGTCTACAATCTTGTCCCTGACATCCTTGGACAGCTCTTTGGTCTTGGCCATGGTGGAGAGTTTGGAATCTGATTGATTGATAGCTTCTGTGGACAGGTGTCTTTTATACAGGTAACGAGCTGAGATTAGGAGCTCTCCCTTTAAGAGAGTGCTCCTAATCTCAGCTCGTTACCTGTATAAAAGACACCTGGGAGCCAGAAATCTTGCTGATTGATAGGGGATCAAATACTTATTTCCCTCATTAACATGCAAATCAATTTATAACTTTTTTGAAATGCGTTTTTCTGGATTTTTTTGTTGTTATTCTGTCTATCACTGTTAAAATACACCAACCATTAAAATTATAGACTGATCATTTCTTTGTCAGTGGGCAAACGTACAAAATCAGCAGGGGATCAAATACTTTTTTCCCTCACTGTATGTTCCAGTGCTCTCTCCTGAAATTGCAACAGGGCTCAGACAGACTGGTTCTAACTATACTGATAAAGCAGTGTTTATTTTTGTAAGTGCAGTTAGGTTTATAGTTATCAGCCAGTTCTCACTTTGACCTTAAGGAAAGGAGAAAATAATAGATTTTTTCTAGATGTTTCTAGGAGAAAATAATAGATTTATAATACTCAGTGAATTTCATCTAGAGGGAAAGGTCAAAGGTCAAATTCAGAGTGCTATTGAAAGCCCATATATGGTCTCTGTGAGGCATTATAGAGCAAAAACTAGTAAAATCTTGCATTTGACCTGAAACGAGAGGCCAAAGGTCAAAATCAAGGTCGACTTCAAATAGAACACTTATGGTTTCCTATACAAATGCAATAGTAAAGGGGACAAATCTGAAAGCAGTTATATAGCAAAAACACATTTAAGTGACCCTAAGGGAAGGGTCAAAGTTCAAACATGTATTGAGATGAACCCATTTGGCCCCCTATGGCATGATTCATGATGACTGTGATGGATTTTGCCAACTTTAAGCCTGAAATGCATGAACATGTGATTTGACCTGGATGGAGAGGTTAGAGGTCATCCGTGGAGTCAGCACATATGGTTTTCTATACATGTTCTATAGTGACCTTCATCGTATCTGCCACCCTTACGAAGTATAATGTGTTTTTTGGCGATATCCCATGATCCAAAGCTCCAATCATAAAGCAGTTAGCAGTTTTGGAAACTTAATAAATAGTCCCCTATCTTTGCGGCACAACGCAGATAATAATAAAATGCAGAGCAAATCTACTAATGCCAGTTTTTCGTGCAAAATCTGAAAGAGCCCGGATAAAAAGTAGAAAGTGTTTTTCTTTGTTTCCCTCCAGGTTGAGATTAGTGTGACACCAGAGGCGCTAGTGAGTCGGCGCGGAGCTGAAGTTGTTGATTCTTGTAAAACTGGGCTTTGGTGGCGTGTAGCTTCGAAGAAAGATGTACAAAAGCATCCTAGCAAGGTAGGTATTAGAGAATATCAGGAACGAAAACATTGGACTTAATCTTTTCCTCGCACATTTGGAAAGCGTTATTGCTAGGTGCAATGGAGAAAAGGTACATATCCTGACCTTTGGAGTCCGCAGGACTGTAGCTAGTTACTGTGCACCGACCCAAGGAAAACATTAAAAATAATACATTATCTGGGAAGTGTGGGGGGGCGGCTATAAGTGAGGAAATTAGCTTTAAGTGTTTTCACACAACACTGGGTGAGGTAATCGGTAATTTGAATGGCAGTGTTTTCCAAACCAAACACAAGAGCTGGCACTCAGTGCCTCGAGTACCATTTAGTGTGTAAGCGATTGTCAAAAACTGTAACATGTTCCTTAATACTACGCTCCCTTTCCTTGGCTGTGACCTAACACCTTGTCTGCACTTACCAGCTCATATTATTTACTGTATAGCTCGTATACACTTGTGGAAATTGGCATTTGTAAAATGTATTATGCCTTGAACTGCACTTTGTATTGCTCTTATTTTGTAAGTCGCCCCGGAGTCTGCTAATAAATAAATAAATAAATAAGTATAATATACATATATTTCAAACTTTACAGAAGTCTGCGGACAGAGGCGAGACTGATTCAAGGATTGATCTCTTCGTCTTCCGAAACAACGAACTCAAAGCCCTTGAACAACAGCACCGCGAAATGCAGAAGACAGCACTGCACACGGACATGGCGCCCGGCCGCCCCCCGGCCGCAGAGTTTAAAACGGGCAGCGGAGAGACAGCAGCGCCAGATACCGCAGTGTTTTATTAGCTCTGTGCCGACGAGGAAGAAGACCTTGCCCTGCGCCTTTCCAGTTTTAGAGCAAGACGTTCAGCCAATCCATAGGCATGTTTATGAGGCAAACGCACGCAACAGCGCAGTTTGTTATCAAAGGTTAGACTTGCATTGTGAAAAACTAAAGTTTAGGCTACTGAAGTAAAGACTCTAAACACCTCCTTGTCCTGTAAAACACCATCCATTATGTTCCCCCATGTGTAACCTGCTTACAAAGGAAGGCGTGCTACTGTGGAATGCATTCAGTTCAATTAAAGGTGGCTGTCTGTGACTGCAATGGTGTGGGTGTTTTATTTTTTAAAATTTGTTTAATTTGAGCCACTGCCCTCCCCCACAGTCTCTGCACATCTCTGATTGCAATGTAGGTTCATCAGCAGTAAATGCATCCCCACTTCAATCAAATATAATATAGTTGCTTGCTGAAAAAGTCAAATTTTAAGTGTTATGAGAAGTTGAGTCTAATGCACTTATTATTATTAATTTATTTCTGAGCAGATGCCCTTGTCCAGGGCGACTTAAAAAATATAAGAGCAATATTTACTTGTCAGAGGGTACAAACCCAAATTACTGGTCTGAAAGTTCATGTAACACCAATGTTAATGTGTTTAGCAAGTTGGTCACTGCCAGCCAGCTAGCAGGACAGAGGTTATAATGAGAATTACTGTTTTTGACAGGTATTGGGAGTGCATAGAAAAGGTGCGAAGGGGCGGAGGCGAGAATGCCATCGCTAGGCACACGCAGAGGAACAAGAAGCTCCTGGTCCGGGAGAGACTGCGGCTTCTATTGGACGATGAGGATTACCTGGAGCTGTCACCCTTTGCAGGGCTGGATTTGCCTTACGGGAACGTGCCATCAGCAGGGTGTATTACGGGTGCAGTCCTATTCAAGTTATGTTTGTATGAGTGACCTGTGATCATGCTGTCACCTGTACTCTTAGTTTGTGTAGTTATGTGTACATAGGACACTTAAAGTACATTTTACACACACACACATAATCAATGCTTTATTACACTATCAAGAATTCTATATATACCGTAATATACAGAGCATATGTACATGACTGAAATAGTTTTTTCTGTTTCAATGGCATCCAATATGGTTGGTCATTCGTTAGTTTCATCAGCAAAAGTCTACATTTGACATCGGTTCCACGGTACAACTCAGCACTGGTGAACTGCATAAAAATAAAACTAACAAGCAAAAACAAATGTATATATGAACTGAAACCAAATGCAGAAATACTAACTTACCTTTCTTGCTCACTCTGTGTATGTCCCATTAGGCATTGGTAAAATCTGCGGCTTGTGGTGTGTCTTTATTGCCAATGATGCCACCATAAAAGGCGGTACAGCTTATCCCATTTCTGTGAAGAAGCAGCTGAGAGCCCAAGATGTAGCTGTGCAGAACCGTCTACCTTGCGTGTATTTAGTGGACAGTGGAGGCGCATTCTTACCTCTTCAGGTAAAAAGAAAAAAGGCCCTTCAGTTGTAGACGTGCCACGCTCAATTTCCTCTGAAGTCACATGGCACTGTATAATGTAATATACACTCACCTAAAGGATTATTAGGAACACCTGTTCAATTTCTCATTAATGCAATTATCTAACCAACCAATCACATGGCAGTTGCTTCAATGCATTTAGGGGTGTGGTCCTGGTCAAGACAATCTCCTGAACTCCAAACTGAATGTCTGAATGGGAAAGAAAGGTGATTTAAGCAATTTTGAGCGTGGCATGGTTGTTGGTGCCAGACGGGCCGGTCTGAGTATTTCACAATCTGCTCGGTTACTGGGATTTTCACGCACAACCATTTCTAGGGTTTACAAAGAATGGTGTGAAAAGGGAAAAACATCCAGTATGCGGCAGTCCTGTGGGCGAAAATGCCTTGTTGATGATAGAGGTCAGAGGAGAATGGGCCGACTGATTCAAGCTGATAGAAGAGCAACTTTGACTGAAATAACCACTCGTTACAACCGAGGTATGCAGCAAAGCATTTGTGAAGCCACAACACGTACAACCTAGAGGGGGATGGGCTACAACAGCAGAAGACCCCACCGGGTACCACTCATCTCCACTACAAATAGGAAAAAGAGGCTACAATTTGCACAAGCTCACCAAAATTGGACAGTTGAAGACTGGAAAAATGTTGCCTGGTCTGATGAGTCTCGATTTCTGTTGAGACATTCAGATGGTAGAGTCAGAATTTGGCGTAAACAGAATGAGAACATGGATCCATCATGCCTTGTTACCACTGTGCAGGCTGGTGGTGGTGGTGTAATGGTGTGGGGGATGTTTTTTTGGCACACTTTAGGCCCCTTAGTGCCAATTGGGCATCGTTTAAATGCCACGGCCTACCTGAGCATTGTTTCTGACCATGTCCATCCCTTTATGACCACCATGTACCCATCCTCTGATGGCTACTTCCAGCAGGATAATGCACCATGTCCCAAAGGTCGAATCATTTCAAATTGGTTTCTTGAACATGACAATGAGTTCACTGTACTAAACTGGCCCCCACAGTCACCAGATCTCAACCCAATAGAGCATCTTTGGGATGTGGTGGAACGGGAGCTTCGTGCCCTGGATGTGCATCCCACAAATCTCCATCAACTGCAAGATGCTATCCTATCAATATGGGCCAACATTTCTAAAGAATGCTTTCAGCACCTTGTTGAATCAATGCCACGTAGAATTAAGGCAGTTCTGAAGGCGAAAGGGGGTCAAACACAGTATTAGTATGGTGTTCCTAATAATCCTTTAGGTGAGTGTACATGTCAACAGCATTTTCTAGAGTCAACTGTGAGTTAAAACCAGGATCATAACCATTTAGTTATTGTATTTAATTGACAGGCAGATATATTCCCAGATAAGAACCATGGAGGACGTACTTTCTACAATGAAGCTATCATGTCAGCCATGAAGATTCCTCAGGTATGAAACCGTGATTGGATGAGCTGTCTACTCACCAATACGATTTATAGTTCCTCCTGTCGTTTAATTGTGTACATTAAGTGACATGATTATTCACATTCTTGAGCTCTGACTGTTTTTTGTTCTTCTACTTGGCCTTTGCAGTTTCTTCCCATAGTTGGTGTTTCTGCCCTGCACATTGTAGCAGGGTTACACAAGAAGGGGTGAATCTGTAGTTGGTGTAAGAAATTTGATGTGTAAGGAATCCACAGGATCATGGTGAAATAATAAGATCTTTATTGTATAATGGTACTAACATAATATAGAGAAACAGGTGACAGAGATACGGCGGATCCCTGGACTCAGCGAAGGTTCTGAGCCCTGAGCAAACATAGGTGCAGTACAAGAAAAGCTTGTATATGGGAATAATTAGGAAGAATCAATGGTATCGGTAAAGAACAATATCTCCAATTAAGAAATGCTATCAAATCAAAAATTAATATTATCAATAACAATTTACAACCCCCCCTTTATGGAAACAATCGATACATTGACCGTTTTCAAGAAACCATTATCAAAATTATATAATCTCTTATCCAAAAATGACTCATAAATATCTCTTCCAATTGACGACTGGGAAAAAGACTTAGCAATCCATACTGATATCAGCTTCTGAACACAAATCTGCAAGAATATATGCACAATGAGTAATAACACCCTCACACAACTGATACAATACAAAGTCATTCAAAGAATGCACATTACCCAGCACAAAATGTTTAGAATGGGTTTCTTAGAGCTTGATACTTGTTCATACTGTATGCTGAACACCCCTGACAATTACTTTCATGCCTTTTGGCTCTGTCCACCAACTCAACACTTTTGGCAAGAAGTGATAAACAAAACATAATCTTTTTTGGGCTGCAGCATCCCGCTCTCTCCATCCACGTCTACTCGGAGACCTAACCACACTCAACCCTCCACAAAACCCAACTCAAGTTCTCATAGTGTTAACTATTGCCAAGAAGACTATACTCCTGAACTGGAAAAGCAGACACAAACTTAGCATCACACAATGGCTAAACCTGCTAACAGATTACACAGGAAAAAAACAACCACCAACAGTAACCAGGAAAATAGATTTAATGAAACCTGGGCACAAGTTCTGAATTTTTTCTATTTACCATCATAACTAATGTTTCATGCACACACGTACATGCACACAAAACTCCAAAGAGTCTGTTAAATTAAATTATTTTAAAGCCATCTATCTCCTTGAATAGATGCACTCAATTTGATGTTGGGGTGGAGGGTGGGTAATGGGATGGGGAGAGAAAGGGCTCCATTTGATGGGAACACGGGTCATTGCAGGGATAAAACTTAGTCTCCGGGACTAAGCACACACATCCCCACAGAGCCAGAGGCCCAATTTATTAGTGGGACTTAGTCGGGCACCCCCATACAGGAGCCCAGGTTGGCCATGGATGGTCTTGGATGGGTAGGGAAGGGTAGTAGGGGAGGGTGGGTGAAAGAGGGTGGTGTGGGGTTAGAGGGGTCGTTGGGGGACAAGGAGGGGTAAAGAAACTCTTATTCTCTTAATAATGTTAATATATATTAAAAAAAAAAAAATGAAAGTGTCAAGGCAAGAGAAATCAGATGTTTTGAGAATTGAGTGTCTCCGTCTGCTACAGACTCCTCAACACACAGACTGAAAGGCAGATGCACACAGGCCCTGTATGAGCCAACCTGGATTAATTTGTATAAGTACAATATAGTTGCTGTTCAATATTAGAAGTTCTTACAATTGTATACCCCGATTTTTCTGTTAGAAGGTAAAAAAAAAGGAAAGTCAGACTACATTATAGAATTCCAAGAATTGTACTAGGAAATAATATACTGTACTGTATGTACTCTAATACAATATAATATGTATAGTTATATAATACAATATAACATGAGGTGAAGGTCTATAGTATGCCTATCATAAGTACCTTGCATAGATGCAAAGTAATTTTAACTATAACAATTAGAAATTGCATGCAACTTTTAAGGCTTTCAAGCTGTATCAGTAGGTTTCAGATCGCAGCACTTCATGTATGGAAGTCTAATAACTAAGATGATCTTTGCAGTACTTGCATTCTTAAATGTAATGCAATGCTGCTCTGTGGCCTCCAGGTGGCGGTGGTTTGTGGTTCTTGCACAGCAGGTGGTGCTTATATCCCAACCATGGCAGAAGAGACAGTGATGGTGCACAGAATTGGGACCATATTCCTGGGCGGCCCACCTCTGGTGAAGGCAGCGACTGGAGAAGAGGTGACACCTGAGGACCTGGGAGGAGCCAGACTTCATGCAGAGTGAGTGAGCGGTGTGAGCTGTGGAGAATAGGTGAGCCTCAGCTATCGGGAGAGGCGGAGAACACGCATCCTTCTAGAAATGCAAGTCCCTTACACACAAATATAAGCAATTCGTAATTTTTCTTAACCATTTATAAGGCCAATATTACCGTCCAGGCAACACTTGGACTGTCTCATTTAGAGGTGTCTGTGTGTCAGCATTTAATGGAAACTTGTAGATTTTATGAGCTAGTTTTCATTCCACCTCGGCACTTCATTAGTGAATTGAAGTAATTATTAATTCAGCTGAAACAATGTCATCTCTTTCCCAGCTCTAATGCAGGTGATGATTTAAAGCAGGGTAGTCCAACCCTGGTCCTAAAGATCCCCTGATATAGTTACTTTTGGTTGTCAATGTTTTAAAACACCTTTAGGAAATGTTTGCTTTTGCAGTTTTGAAGAGTCAAATATATTAAGTATGACTCGTTTATATATAGAGTATTTGACATAATGAAGAGTGATAATGTTAAAATGACAATGAACCAGACACATTGCAAACAGAACAGACCAAAGATGGACAAAAGGAGCTATAGAATTGATCCCACGAAATGACAGACCTAGAAGGGCGTCTGCCAAGAAATACAAAATAATGGGGAAAGTAAATAAGAATCTTTCCTGGCGTGACCTGGAACTAGACACACTGTACATGGAAACAAGTGGACATATCTTGGGGAGGCCTTCAACCAGCAGCTGCTGCTGATTTATTTCTTACTTATTTGGATGATGTAACATTTGCTGAAGCTTAGCAGGCTGTTGAAAGTGAGGACCAGCAATGGGCAAAATAACCTGTGAAATGGCTCCTCACCAAAGTTTGTGACAGTCTCAATATGTATTGCACAAGAGTGAATACATGTTCTGTCCCTCTGGGCTAAGTGTAGGACTGTGTGTTGCAGAGTGAGTGGCTGTGTGGATCATTTCGCTGCTGAGGAGGAGGAGGCCTACGAATGCACCAGAAACATCATCTCTACACTGAACTTTGAGCTGCCTGTGGAGGGGGCAGAGGACAATAAGGAGCCTCTGTACAGTGTGGAGGAGCTGCATGGGCTGGCGCCAAGACATTACAGCTACAGTCTGGACATCAAACTGGTGATCTATTTACACTGGCTTTTCATACACCTGCCCAGCTTTTACACCGTGCTCACAGTAGTACCCATCGCAGGCTAGAGATCACTCTCATTTTGATTTTGTATCAGTAGGGATGAGCAGGTTTTTTAGCTTAGGCTCTTCACAGGTCAGTCTTGGGTACAAATGCAACATTTAGGGCTGAGCGATTAAACATCGGTAATTTAGAACAAACACTGGGATACCCTTCAGCACTCTAACTGGACTGGGGGGTCTTTAGGGCCTGGAATGGAGACCTACTTTTCTAATCATAAAGCTCACTTGATCAGAACTTTTTCCAACTTTGAATTCCTATAAAGAGCTGTGACTTCAATTTTAAACATACTAGAGCAGAATTGGCAAATATATTTGAGTGTGAGTCTTTTATAGGCACATGTAGTCTCTTATAAGATAATAATGTTTGATCTTTATACTGTGATCAGCCCTTTCTGTGGACAAGGTCTCTGAATCCCTGAACTGGGAGAATTCTCACTGCTTTGGCCTACAACTGAAAATCAAGTAAACATGTTTAATTGGCCTTCCCAGTGCGTGTGAGAGGAAGATCGTGTTACAGCTAATGACAGGTCTGTCCCCCCACTGCTTTCGGTTACAACTTGTTTCAGTTTGCAGCAGCTGTTTACAATATCCTCTGTTTGTCTCAGATTTTGAGTCGCCTGGTTGATGGAAGCAGGTTCCAGGAATTCAAAGCCCGCTATGGCACAACCCTGGTGACTGGTTTTGCACGAATTGAAGGGTAGGGAATTTTTCTAGTACCTTTTACCTTTCTAGTAACCCCGACACTTGTAGTTGTGTGATGTACCTGCATGTTTGAGACTTAAAAAAGTTAAGTATGGCCTTAAAAGTCTTCTACTAATGACATGAAACATTTTCTTTACACAGTTTTTTCTAGATGTTTTTATGTATTAGATCAGTCTTTTCTGCTCTCATCTGCAAAACAGTGAGTGTTTAGAAGTAAACTTCTATTTATGTGTTATGACTGCTTTAAAAAATATGACTTAGTTTTGGTCTACCTTTTAAAATTGTCAAACCATTTTTTTTATTGTATCCATCTACACAAAGTCGATGTATTTTAATTGGTAGTTTTCATTACACTAAGGAACTGTTCTGATCGCGGTGAGGTGAGGCTATTTGTCTTATACCCTGCAACACACATTTTGCGGCATGGGTTTATGGTGTTAACAAGTTGTTTTTTCTCACCATTGCCTGATTGAAATTAAGCCTGCAGTCATTATGCTGTTTTTAAACAAAACCATAAGAATGCACAAAACAAAAAAAGGCTTTTTGTATGAGAGATTCAGTTCTTTTCCCACTCTTTAAGGAAGATAATCAGATTAGATTTCTGTAATTTGTTTACAAAATCAGACCTGGAATTACTGGTCTCAGTCTACAGATGTTTCAGTCTAGTGACAGTTAAACTGAATGCATTTAATATATAAAGTAGTTTATATAGTATATAAAGGGACTTTCTTATTTATTTTGTAGGCAATGGTTTTGATTTTACTTGATTTTGGCAAGAGGAAAGGCCACTATTCTCTATTATCCCCCCCTCTCCAAACTAAAAAGCGTCTGTCTGGGCCTCTGTGGTTGCCATGGCCACAGATTGTAGAAGCTCAAGGATCGTGTGGCACTGAGAGAGGGATGATGACAATGTTGGGGAATTGTCAGACAGGGGTCTAGAAACAGCTTTTTTTCAGCAGCAGAAAAAAAATACATATTTCAGTTAAAGCATCATATCATATCATTTCACTGTTAAAAACCAATAAGGTGCAGATTTAAGGGCCGAGCAGCACTATTTTAAGATAACTTTCTAGTTCAGGTTTTTAAACAACAATGGCAGCATAAAGCAATCATTTTCATGTTGCCTTTCCCCCTCCCAGACACCAAGTTGGAATTGTAGCGAACAATGGGGAACTGACTTATGAAGCAGCCCTGAAAGGCAGCCATTTTGTTCAGCTCTGTGACCAGCGTGATATCCCACTGCTATTCCTGCAGAATACTCACCCCTCCTCACCAAAGACATTCTCCTTATCCCAGGTACATTTCCCGGTTTATTTATGTTGCACTTGTTCTTGGTCCTGTGAAATTCCCCCAGCCCACCAAAAGGAAGACCAGACATTATCATGGTTAATTTCATTCAAATAAATACACACACAAAATTACTTAAGCAGTGTGTTATGGATTTCTCAGTGTTTTTATAGGGATTTTGCTGTAGCATATTGGACAAACTACTAGAAGTAGTACAACAAAAGTAGCCAGACTTCACAGCACTCAGCACAGATGCACTTATTTCCATACTTACATTTGCTCTGACTTAAGTTGCACTATGAACAAAGGTTTGCTTTTACCATACTCTTTCTTGGCAGGTGTATACTTTTAGATACCTTTGAGTCACTATGGGTAAGGGCAATTTCTAAGAAACAAATAATAATAATGGATATTTTGCTCTAGATAATCCTTTGTATAGTAAATGTTCTCTCCTCCACAGGCAGAGAGCAATACCAGCAGACTGAAGGCCCAGGCTTCTATGATGTCGGCTGTAGCCTGTTCGTCGTGCCCCAAGATCACAGTGGTAATAGGAGGCTGCCATGGAGCAGAAAGTTACGCAATGGTATATTTTTCTCTCTATATATTCTATATTATATTTCTTTTGTGTCTTTTGCAGCTTAAGCAATTGCATGAACTACACCAAAATGTGTCTTCACTGTAGCCCTCCAAGGCCAGAGTCAATCAGGGTTTTTCGGTCTCTTTCCATGCTTTAGGTCTCTTTCTGCATTAGACCTGGGAAAGGACCTAAACTTATTCTATGAAGCAAATAATGATTAATTAAGAGCTCAGGTGGTGCAAAAAACAGGATTATTTTGGCTCTTGAGAACTGGTTATAGACTTTTCCCTGTAGACCGAAAACAATGTGTTAAGTGTGAATGCTGCTTTTGGTTTTTAGTGTGGCAGGTCATTTGAGCCCAACTTCCTGTTCCTGTGGCCCAGCGCCAGGGTGTCAATGATGGGTGCAGGGTACTCAGAGCAGCACGAAGAGGAGGAGGAGGTGATCCACAAACAGTGAGTACCTGTGATTGCCAACCAACTTTCTATTGATGGCATACACAACATGATTATCTCTGTAATACTTTGTGTAAACACTTTGAAATTAAATAAAGCTGTTGCTGTTATTGAGGGTGACTTCAAGATTATAATTATTATCAACTGATACATATTCAGAGTAGTTATATTATTCTGGTTTACAAATGGAAGACCACTACCGACCTGTAAAATTAAACAATCATTTCATTTCTGGCCTCATCCATGTTTTTCAAGAATTCGAGCCACGGACAGGAAACGAACATCTTTTTGACGCATTCTGTCGTCTTTTTCTTGAAAACCGCAGCAGCAGGTGGCAGCACTATGAACAAGCACAAGAATTAGAAAACCAAATACACACCTACAATACATATACAGTGAGGGGAAAAAAGTATTTGATCCCCTGCTGATTTTGTACGTTTCGAGGCTGATGTTTGGCAACTCGAACCTTCAGCTCCCTCCACAGATTTTCTATGGGATTAAGGTGTGGAGACTGGCTAGGCCACTCCAGGACCTTAATGTGCTTCTTCTTGAGCCACTCCTTTGTTGCCTTGGCTGTGTGTTTTGGGTCATTGTCATGCTGGAATACCCATCCACGACCCATTTTCAATGCCCTGGCTGAGGGAAGGAGGTTCTCACCCAAGATTTGGGTCCATCGTCCCTTTGATGCGGTGCAGTTGTCCTGTCCCCTTAGCAGAAAAACACCCCCAAAGCATGATGTTTCCACCTCCATGTTTGACGGTGGGGATGGTGTTCTTGGGGTCATAGGCAGCATTCCTCCTCCTCCAAACACGGCGAGTTGAGTTGATGCCAAAGAGCTCGATTTTGGTCTCATCTGACCACAACACTTTCACCCAGTTCTCCTCTGAATCATTCAGATGTTCATTGGCAAACTTCAGACGGGCCTGTACATGTGCTTTCTTGAGCAGGGAGACCTTGCGGGCGCTGCAGGGTTTCAGTCCTTCACGGCATAGTGTGTTACCAATTGTTTTCTTGGTGACTATGGTCCCAGCTGCCTTGAGATCATTAACAAGATCCTCCCGTGTAGTTCTGGACTGATTCCTCACTGTTCTCATGATCATTGAAACTCCACGAGGTGAGATCTTGCATGGAGCCCCAGACCGAGGGAGACTGACCGTTATTTTGTGTTTCTTCCATTTGCGAATAATCGCACCAGCTGTTGTCACCTTCTCACCAAGCTGCTTGGCGATGGTCTTGTAGCCCATTCCAGCCTTGTGTAGGTCTACAATCTTGTCCCTGACATCCTTGGACAGCTCTTTGGTCTTGGCCATGGTGGAGAGTTTGGAATCTGATTGATTGATAGCTTCTGTGGACAGGTGTCTTTTATACAGGTAACGAGCTGAGATTAGGAGCACTCCCTTTAAGAGAGTGCTCCTAATCTCAGCTCGTTACCTGTATAAAAGACACCTGGGAGCCAGAAATCTTGCTGAATGATAGGGGATCAAATACTTATTTCCCTCATTAACATGCAAATCAATTTATAACTTTTTAGAAATGCGTTTTTCTGGATTTTGTTGCTGTTATTCTGTCTCTCACTGTTAAAATACACCTACCATTAAAATTATAGACTGATCATTTCTTTGTCAGTGGGCAAACGTACAAAATCAGCAGGGGATCAAATACTTTTTCCCCTCACTGTATAATTATGTGAGCCATAATTTAGGAGGCAGGTAAATTCTGCTTTACGATGAATAATTGAAAAATAAAAATAAATGGCCTGCCCAATATCCTGTTTCCCCTTTAGTGATTGCTTAAACAGGTTAGTACTAATGAAAAAGGTGCTTAATGGAGAATTAAAACTCTAGGAGAACTGTGCAAAGAAATATAAAGGTTATTTAGTTTCACCAAGTGTTTTTCTGTCTCTTTATTCTTCTTTGTGTTGTTTGTAGTTTCTGTATCATTTTTACGGGTAGTAACCAAAAGTTTCAAAGCCATACGTGAGCACAAGTGGTCTGCATTGGTCAGATAATTTCTTCCAAATATACTCAATCCCTTGTTTTTGTTTACTTCCTTTGGTTTTCTATCTGGACTGATTTGTTGGCCATCGTAGACATAAGTATATCTTTTGATCTAGTCCAATTTTCTCAGTTTTCTGAGGGTCATGACTTTGGCCTTGCTTAAATACATTTTTAAATCAAATATTTTACTTGTATCAAAGAGTTCTGAATAATACCCTGTTTCCACTGGCCATGTTCAGGTGCACCTCAGCATGGCCGGGCTGTAACTGTGCACCTAAACTTTGCTGCCAGCGTTTCCCTTCATTGTCGTTCGGTACAGCAGCTCTAGGAAGAGAATGTGAGACAAAGGTCAAAACACATCCTGGGATGCTTGGCATTCTGGGATTTAGTGTTAAAAACTGGAGGCTGAAATACCTTAAACATTAAAGTGCAATCAAATTTGGACTGAAACATTTTTACAATATCTAACAGATAGGGTGCCCAGATATTCAAATGTAGAAACTGGGACATATTTAAAAAATATTTGTAAAACAAATTACATCACTTAAAAATGTCTGTCCTGTGTAGCCACTTAGCATATCTTGAAATATACAGTCACAGCCTATATATGTAGTTTCTTAAGAACCAACTAATGCCCCGTTTCCACTGGCGGACGCGTCCGGAAGCGTCCGGCCCCGGATGCTTAAATGGGTGTTTCCACTGGCTAAGCGTCCGGACGCGTCCGTGTTTTGTGGACGGTTAACAATCTGGTGCTGGACGTGTCCGTAAGTGTCCGTCCCCACTGAGGACATGATTCGCTTTCAAGAGCGGAGGTGTGCACTGGACTGTAGACAGACAGGGAAGAAATCAGATACATTATGTTGGAAGATTTAATGTCAAGTGCTGTGTGCGATCACGAAGAAATTGCAGTTTTATTAGCAGCATGGAGTGAAATCCACATACAGAGACAATGACTGCTTACAGTTAATATCCGAGTGCATTAAAAACCTGGATTTCACAGGACCGATGCAGTGCTGTGACTAGTTAAGAATAAACTGAAGGATAATAATCGGATTGTAGCAGATTGTATTTTATGAATAACTGGACGGTGTTTCAGGCTGTCTTTTTTTTTTTAATGGTGTGCAGGACAATCTGCAGAGACAGTCAGTATGAAGGTGAACACTATTAAGTTAACGTATGGCCATTGACAAGTTAAATTAATGAATAAATAAATACAGTAGATCTGGGTTTCCCCCTAAAACATTAAGGACTGGTTTAATAAATGCGTCCATAAACGTCATGACTGAGATGTGCACACTTTAGTTCAATTATAACCTGCTATATTGTAGCTGGAAGAATAATCGTGAAACATGTGTATTTTGTTTCAACTGTAACTTGCCCTGGTTAAGGACGTCTGCTAAGTAAATTATAAATAATATGGCAAAAAGTATTGTTTGCAGTTACAAATCTGTAGTAATAGTAATAAATTAAGGGAGTCACGCTGTGCCATTTAAAATACATATATATACATATAAAATACATAGCACAAATGATGACGATAATAATAACAATACATATTTGCTATTTAGTATTATTGTTGCACATGGAAACGTATTCTTATGGGAACGTGCTTGTCTGAATATAATGTTGTCAATACACGTTTAGCTTCCTAATCTCTCTTAACAGAAACATATATTTATTACGCTGTTTACAATCATGTAAAGCAGAAAGAATAAAACAGACACAAAAGTCCTCTCCACGTCAGGCTGTATCGCTCGTAGTGTTGTTCTCTGTTTCTGTTTTTAACACAAACATAAACCAAACCCACAGTCGCTGCTCCTCCTTCAGAGGGACGGACTTCACAACAGCCTGGTTTTGCAGAAAAAGCTCTGGGACGCGTCTGAGGACGGACGCGTCCGGCACGGCATGGCACAACACGGACGCTTGCATTCTAATACAACTAATAATTCTCTATAACCTACATAAGCTTAAACAGTGTTACTAAAGAAATGAATCACAAATTAATAACTTTGTGCGTGGCATCAACTTTTATTTTGTATTCCTTTTGAAAATTCCTTGTCCTGACACCATAATTAATGGATCAGGTAGTGCTTGTATTAATCACACATTTTTCAAGGTAGTGATGCATTTCTGCAATCAGTTCTATACTAGGATTATCATTATGCTAGTAGTAGTATACATATAGTTACCGGTAATGAGGGTTTACTAATATAATATAACTAAAATATTTGCTTCTTCATGCGATTGATCACATAAAAACAAGATTTTAATAGTTTTAAGAGAGTATAAATGGGAAAGCTAACATTGACAAGACATTGGGACATTTAATTTAAATCCCGGACGTATGGTCACCATAATCTTTCAAGTTTGCATGTATTTATACCAAAAAAGGTGAATGTATTTTGTCACAGCGCAATATTACAGTCTGATGCAGTCCTTTCTCCAGCAGATCTTGATTTTGTCGGTGTCTTGGATGTTGATATGGCATTGTTATAGATATATTTTATGTTTTCTCCACCTTTTGGTTTATTAAAGCACTGAATAAACATGTATAGATTGATTCTAATGCTTTGTCAAAGTGGATAAAGTCCAGTTTACAACTTGAATTTGATCCTTTGAGATCTTCTGAATCCTACTAGGTCTCTTGATTGGGCAATGTCCAGGGTGTCTTGAAGGCAATACTGTACATTTAAAACCCATTTTTGCCACACAGCATGTACATTAGTATCAGCTGTAGCCCTGCCACCTGCTTCTCTAACTTCATGTCCTCTGTTTAGATTGCAGGAGGAGAGCTCTGCCTTCTTCTCCTCTGCGAGAATGTGGGATGATGGAGTGATTCTGCCTGAGGACACTAGGCAGGTAAAAAGTTACAATAAGATTCTAAAATAAGCATCACTGACTTAACGAAAGATCACTCGCTTTTAAGATACAGAAAGTTCAAGGAAAAGTGAGGGCTGGAAAACATCTGATACTTGGAGACGCATCACGTCACTGATTTAAAAAAAATTGTAAACAGTACTTGACCTTAATCATAATAAAGCAATGCAGTGAACTGTATTAATATTTTTAAATATTTGATCAACCCCTGGCTTTTCCTAAAAGTAAGGCAACCTGGCTGCCTGAACAGATTTCAGATTTCAGATTACACTGCATTTTGAGTTGCTTTAAAGTAGCCTCGCCAAACACACTTTGAAATAACCGATTCAAGGTAGCAAGATAAATTAATTGAACAGCTGTTGTGTTTTTTTAAATTATGATTTACTGCTGAAGCAGACGTTACAAAATAAATAGGCTGTTTGAAACCTGCAGCATAATCCAATACCTCTCAAAGTTTCAGATTTGCTTGTGTTTTGCCTTTCAGGTTTTGAGCAAATGTTTGAAGATTGTGAAACAGCAAGACTATCAGCTCTCCAAACTAAAAGAGAGATGCCCTGTTTTGCGCATGTAGCATTGTAATACAGAGGCTCTTGCACACAGTAGTACTATACAGGGATGCACCAAATCCAGGATTCGGTTTCTGATCAGATTTTAGGTATTTGGAGTTTGGAATTGACAATTCCAGAAAAACAAAAACAAAAACTGATACTGCTTTACTCTGCTGGCAAAAACAGCCCAGTGCCTGCTTTCATAAAACAAGTTACATTTCTTAAGGGGAAGTTAAGGAATCCGACTTAAGTTGGTCACATACAGTGCATCCGGAAAGTATTCACAGCGCTTCACTTTTTCCACATTTTGTTATGTTACAGCCTTATTCCAAAATGAATTAAATTAATTATTTTCCTCAAAATTCTGTTTGTAGAATACCCCATAATGACAAAGTGAAAGAAATTTGTTTGAAATCTTTGCAAATTTATTAAAAATAAAAAACAAAAAAAGCACATAAGTATTCACAGCCTTTGCTCAATACTTTGTTGAAGCACATTGCTGCATTCATCTTTCCCTCGTCTCCCAGTTCCTGCCACTGAAAAACATCCCACAGCATGATGCTGCCACCACCATGCTTCACTGTAGGGATGGCATTGGCCAGGTGATGAGCGGTGCCTGGTTTCCTCCAGACATGACGCTTGCCATTCAGGACAAAGAGTTCAATCTTTGTTTAATCAGATCAGAGAATTTTGTTTCTCATGGTCCGAGAGTCCTTCAGGTGCCTTTTGGCAAACTCCAGGCGGGCTGTCATGTGCCTTTTACTGAGGAGTGGCTTCCGTCTGGCCACTCTACCATACAGGCCTGTTTGGTGGAGTGCTGCAGAGATGGTTCTTCTTCTGGAAGGTTCTCCTCTCTCCACAGAGACATGCTGGAGCTCTGTCAGAGTGACCATCGGGTTCTTGGTCACCTCCCTGACTAAGGCCCTTCTCCCCTGATCGCTCAGTTTGGCTGGGCGGCCAGCTCTAGGAAGAGTCCTGGTGGTTCCAAACTTCTTCCATTTATGGATGATGGAGGCCACTGTGCTCATTGGGAGCTCAATTTTGAGTGTCATGGCAAAAGCTTTTTTTAATTTTTATTAAATTTTCAAAGATTTCAAACAAATTTCTTTCACGTTGTCATTATGGGGTATTGTTTGTAGAATTTTGAGGAAAATAATGAATTTTAATCAATTTTGGAATAAGGCTGTAACACAACAAAATGTGGAAAAAGTGAAGCGCTGTGAATACTTTCCGGATGCGCTGTAAGTGAATATACTTAAGTATTAACGTAGTTAATGGTTGCAAAAAATGGTTGTGCAGTACAACACGTGTGTGTGTGTGTGTGTGTGTGTATATATTAGGTATTCTCTAATCTTCTGAATTGAAGGACTTGCTGAATAATCTGTTGTCAAAACAATGGAAATATCGATGTATAAATTATTAACAAAAAACAAACTATGATTAATCTGTTATTAATTGTAGTTTTTCCTCTTTAAACTTTATACAAAAATATGGATTTGGTGCATCCCTAGTACTATATAATAATTTAAGACATTGTATTTACTCGAGTGAAGAAAACATGTTTTAATTGTAAAATAAAATAAACTTGTACTAATGGAAATCAATCCCTGTGTTCCTGGTTTGCTTTTCACATTAGATCTTCCAGGTAGTTGACAGCATAGTAACACACTGATCTTAGCCCATACAAAAGAGACATAAGTGCAATAGACTTGAATGCTTTGGCCGTTTACATGCACCTGATCTTCTCACCAATGCAGAAGCGCCAGCTGCCTGTGAGAGTGTGTGCTTTCCGTAACCCTGTCTTTGTAAGAAATTCTAGTTTCAGTATGTTCTGACGTGTAACAGTACAGGTGTGCTGTACAGTGGCCTGCTCATTTTGTGTTTTAGTACTCCTGCAGGAAGAACAATGCTCCTCTGTATGCACTTCTGTACCTAAGGTTCATGTTGATTTTCAAAATGATTTTATTCACAATGTATCCACCACTAAGCCCACGTCTACCTTTCCAATGATTCACCTTACTGTTCTGTTTTTTGTTTTATTATTACTACCATATTAGGATGTTATAATTACCATTATTTTATATAGTACAAAATACACTTAGATGAATTAATGACAAAGTGTATAGATGACACAATGTGGCAGAAACAAAACAACACAATGAATAAATTATTACTGAAATCAATTTGTGATGGAAAACCAAGTTCCACATAAAAACACACACTAGGAAATGAACCAGGTCCGTTTTTATATGGGTATGAATAAACCATATTGTGAAAAATGAATTGGATACTTTTACAGATGAAATGTGCAGTGCATTTATACTACATTTGAGTGCATTGGACCCCTATGGTATGCTACTAGAGTCCCCTTCCAATGGAATGTGTCTATGTATAGGACAGTTTGTAAAAAGTAACTAAGCTTTTACTCGGGTGTTCCCTCTGATGAGTAAAACAAAACCAAATTAGTTTTTGTTTTTCCCCTTATTCTTGGAACAAAGGGGAATGTCATTTAGTTCCTAAATCCATGACTAAGATTAAGCTTATTTGACGCGTAATTCAAATGGAATCTGGGTTACTGGAACTCCTTTAAATCTCTTGCCCCTGTTTGTGACTAAAACTTTTCCAAAGAGTTATTTTTCAGGCCACACCTCATCCTTTGTTATAGGGGGGAGGAAAAAAAGAAAGGTGCAGGCAATTCCCAGGTCCTTCATCGTAAAACTGCATTAATTCAGACAAATTAAAATGCATTTCACACACCGAAAAATAAACTTTCATTTCTAGAGATGTTTATTCTTGCATGCTTAGAATAGAATAGAACTTCCTGCATTGCCTCCTTGTGTTCTGGCACCAAGATGCACAACTTGCACCATATCCTTTAACCGAAATAGCTGGAACAACACTTTCTTACAATTGACATTGCTAGCTTGTCTCTCTTTATGCATACAGTTAGTTTGGAAAACAAAATGGCAATAGGAACAATCAATCAATAATGATAATAAATGCACTGCAGGGAAATAAAGTGGAATAAATTGTAATATGTTGCATGTATGTATGCAGCAAAGAAGCACTTTTTACATGTACAGGTAATTTGTCTGATGCTTGTTAGCACCGTAGTGAGCAGAGACTACTTTTTGTCCATCTTCATGAAAAACCGTTATGAATTATTTGAAGTTCTGTGTAGCATTTCTGTGGTCCTAGGGTTTATACATGCCGTGGAAGGTCACTGGTATGATGACTTCAACCTCGGCCCGTGCAATTTCAGTCAGATCCTTGGCATTCAATATCAGCAGGTAGCCTGGTCTCTGTGCAGCTCCAGGATTCACCACTATTGTCAGGATAACCCCTGAAATAAACCAGACATAAGTGATGAAACATATAAACCTCTGAGCTGAGGATAGTTTGGATCAAAATCATATACCTCTACACCCTTCATTTCACACCATGTTATTCGGTGGTAATAAACACTGTTCACTGTTCACTGTTCACAGTTGGGTGAACAGATTCAGCCTAGAGAAACTGTTCAACTGTTCATTTCACACCATATTGTTGCGCTGTAAACAGCTGTTGCTGCTGCACAGCCTTTCAGCCTTACCATCATCTTCCTCTACCGCATCAGGAGTTTCCACAAAGATAGGCTCAGATGGGTAGGAATCTGGTTCCTGCCAAACCCATGTTTCCTTGGTCTTCACATTCAACTTGCAGATCTTGGAGACAACCAAAAAAAACAAGAGGAAGTCAAGAGTCTAACGACTACTGCTTCAGTTTAACTCTGAAGGACTTTGAGTGCAACCACAGAACTGCCCCATATGGAAAACTTTTTTTTTTTTTTTTTACATATTTAAAATACAGTGTACTTATACAGTGTATCAATGAACTAATCTGAATGCAATAAGATGAATTGCCTGTTTCAATACAATGAACACTGAATAAGAATGATACATTAATGCACTAATAGTGATAGTTAATATTCTATTAATGCATTATGCCTTCCCATTAGGTGTGCAGCTCTCCAAGCTATCGGTAAGCATAAGGACTGTTGGGTCAGTGTTAGTTAAACCATGTAGGTCACCTTGAATAAGGCTAAATAACTTATATACTACTACTGCTACTTACAATAATATGACTGCAGAGACATATTCTCTATGGTAAGAGGTTGGTCCCTACCCTGTCGGGAATAAAATGGTTCAGCCCCAGTCCATAGGCATAGGTGTAGTTCTTTCCACAGAACTTCTTGTAGTTGATCTGGGGGAATTCAAAAGCTGCAGGAGAAAAGAAAATCAGCACTGCTGTGTTTTGTTGAGAGCTGGAGTATATCAGTCTCTACTCTGCAAAACTTCACAAACAGAGTAAACAAATTGAGTCAGGGAGTCAGTGGCATCACAGTCAACATCTACCCACAACCCCAACCCTACTGGAAACTCTAGCTAGAGCCAGCAAAAGCATATCCAGAATTGGAGACAAGCTGGACACGAACCACAGCATGTATCCTGCACTCTCTGTATAAATATCTATTGGATGCAACACTTCTGAGCCTCCAGGAAAATTTTTTTAACAAGAGTAGTTCCTTCCCTTCTGAATGGCCCATCAACTGACTGCACACAGCCTACCTTGGCGAGGTCCAGAGAACAGGATTTCAGGCTCCAGCCACACTGTGCCATCTGACCACATGGTGGCTGTGGCTGTTGTGTATGGCAAGGAGATCAAATTCTTGCCCTGCTCCTCCTGCAAAACACAAAATAATAATAAAGTGGCCAGCATTTCACCCATCATGTCAACAGTGCATGGACTCCTTTTATATGAAATTCTACATGTTTGCTTATGCTTTCTTCATTTCAAGGGCATCTCAGACAGAGATTCAAGGTTTGGTATGTACAAAGACCACTACCATAAAGCACGGCAAATATTTTATTATATTGACCTTTATTCTAAATTTGAACTTTCATTTTTTAAGGATAATGTATTCTATACTGGAATATGGAAATATTGGAGCTATGTTCTCCTGTGAAGACCTGGCTGAATCCCACAGAGGTCTGGAAGCCTCAGGGCTTGTGTATACCCAAAATAGGCCGGCTAGCATTACAAAGGGAATGACTGCCTATCAAATGGATTTTAATGGAGAGGTTAAGTAGAATCCTGGGCTATATAATACAAGTATGATCTGGGGAAATATCCTACCCTGTTTACATCAAGAGGAAGCACGTATCTTCTGACTTCCGGCTGAGGAGCCATCATGGCCTGCTTCTTTACCTCATCCCAGTTTTCCCGCAGGTTTGCCAGGTAGAGATAGTTGTACACAAATTCAAACCTAGAGGGAACAGAGGGAGTCATTTCTGTAAACCTAGAGTATATGTTTTTTTGTTCAGCCTCAACTCTTAATTACTTCATTGAGACACTTAGACATTGTTTCCAGGTTGTGAGTAGGTAGGGATATAAAAGGACCTCCAAACACTATAGGCCCTTCAGAACCAGGGTACCCCACCACTGGCTTAAGTGTTCAGACAGCAGACCCGGTTGACACATGTGAATTTCTCAGGGCTTTAGACACATTTAGATACATTGCACCCTACCCTTTCCAGGTGCACAGGTCCACTACTATAAAGCCATCATCTTCATAGCAGTTGATGTGATGAAAGAGGTTAATTGCTGAAGTCCGGAATTTCACCTTCTGATATTCTCCAGTTTTCTTAGTGGCCAGATGAAACCATGTCTGGAAAATGAAATTAAATCTGTTTTTGGTAATTCATACAAGGGATAAACATTCAATTTCATTTTTTTTTTTCAATATACGCCGATCAGCCATAACATTATGAACACTGACAGGTGAAGTGAATAACACTGATAATCTCGTTATCATGGCAGCTGTCAGTGGGTGGGATATATTAGGCAGCAAGTGAACATTTTGTACTCAAAGTTGATGTGTTAGAGTAGGAAAAATGGGCAAGCGTAAGGATCTGAGTGACTTTGACGAGGGCCAAATTGTGATGGCTAGACGACTGGGTCAGAGCATCTCCAAAACTGCAGCTCTTGTGGGGTGTTCCTGGTCTGCAGTGGTCAGTACCTATCAAAAGTGGGCCAAGGAAGGAAAAGCGGTGAACCGGCGACAGGGTCATGGGCGGCCAAGGCTCATTGATGCACATGGGGAGCGAAGGCTGGCCCGTGTGGTCCGATCCAACAGACGAGCTACTGTACCTCAAATTGCTGAAAAAGTTCATGCTGGTTCAGATAGAAAGGTGTCAGAACACACAGTGCATCACAGTTTGTTGCGTATGGGGCTGCGTAGCCGCAGACCAGTCAGGGTGCCCATGCTGACCCCTGTCCACTGCCGAAAGGGCCTACAATGGGCATGTGAGCATCAGAACTGGACCACGGAGCAATGGAAGAAGGTGGCCTGGTCTGATGAATCATGAGTTCAAGGTGGACTTGGCCTCCAAATTCCCCAGATCTCAATCCAATCGAGCATCTGTGGGATGTGCTGGCCAAACAAGTCCGATCCATGGAGGCCCCACCTCGCAACTTCCAGGACTTAAAGGATCTGCCGCTAACGTCTTGGTGCCAGATACCACAGCACACCTTCAGAGGTCTAGTGGAGTCCATGCCACGACGGGTCAGGGCTGTTTTGACGGCAAAAGGGGGACCTACACAATATTAGGCAAGTGGTCATAATGTTATAGCTGATTGGTGTATAAATATGTTATGGAAAATGTCAAAAGTGGTTTATGTGAAATGTCTTTCCCCCCACAGTATGAATCTTAGACAAATACTGTCCCATATAAATGAAAAGTCCAATGTATTTTTTGCTCACATATAAAAGCCGAACAATTAATATTTTAGAGCATTGTTTTCTATTGTTTCTGTGAGCTGTTTAATCTTTCAAGCCATCGGTTTCCTTTCACATTGAAAGTGAGAAGTACGAACAGAACAGCAAAAACTGATGACATTACAGATGATAACCATCTGTTGGCAAGCAAACAATGTTTACTGACATTTTTGGAAGCTGAGGAAAACCTGGTCTACCTGTAGGCCATCCAGCCATGGGAGAACTTATCCAATTTATTAATTCTCCCTTGCAGCCTACATTGTGACAGACTCACCCCCATTGTTTCATTAGACTCAAAGCAGTCCATATAGTTGGCCCCTCTGATACTCCAGGCACCCAGAAATTTCAGCAGGTGGATTTTCACCGGTGTCTCCACAAAAACAAAGTAGTTCTCGGTCATACCAAAACTGAGAAGAAATAAATAAATAATGGTAACAGGCTCACCAACACAAATTATCTGACATGTTTCTTGTCTATATAAATACTGTTTCAAACATGTTTTAAATGTAAGTGTTTATTATTATTGAAATATATTCTTGAATATAAATTCCTGTTGTTGTCAGAAACTGTGCTCCCATGCAGTACCAATGTGGCGGAGAGCTCTCTGACCAACCTGTGCACATAGGAGGGCTTGAACCGGTCACTGCAGGGGATCTGCACCACCACCTTCATCTTGTCGATGGGATCCGATTTGTCTGGAAGCAGAATGGCATGTGTGGGTATAATCTGGATTAACAACCAGTTGCCTTAGGGAGGTGTTCTTCAAATCCAGACTTCAAGGACCAGTGTCCAGTTGTATAAAATAATGTATCGAATAACACAGATATTGAATACAATAGCTTTTCCTGTAACTAGTGTATTGGCTTCAATGTGCCATGCTACTTTGTGTAACATCCTTAAATATAAGACACATTCAAGGGAAATTTGAGGGGATTTTGACTGAAGTTGTTTTATGCAACTGGCTTCAGAAAATTCTCAATTGGTAACAGGAATTAATTATTTATTTAAACAAACTAATTAAACCCCTTTCTTTTCATACAGGTGATGACTGAAAACCTGCTGGACTCTGACACATGTATAATTTCTCCCAAAATAAAGTAATACATACAAAATAATCTGTGTAAATAAATTGTTAAATTTGAATTTTAAAATGGGTTCTATCATGTCAGTGTTATGAGAACCAATCAGAATATTTGGCAACATTTGAAAACCCAAAAAGGAAGGCTGCAAAAAAAGTTCAGGATTTTATCTTTTTAATTGTTTGAAAGATCATTGGTACATTACTTCCACTAGCTGGAGAAATATATTCTTGGCAACTGTTTTTTTCATGTATAGCTGCAATTTAATGCAAAAGGACAGTTTGCATTGTAGCGTTATGTTGGGTGTATTTTGATAAGAGCATTTTAGCTCTGAGCTGAAGCACTGATCTAAAGAAGACCTCTCCCCCCAAAGTTATCAGATTTCCTTAACTCATCAGCTTGGAACTGGTTTGCATCAAAGTGACAGTTTTGGGGAGGATGGCACCAAGAAGAGGCCAAATAGTTTGGAATCCTGCTATGAGATGTCTGGAGAAAGGGGCACTCTTTGAAGTGGACGAGAGCCGAAATCCCGACATAGAGCTACGAACCCGGGCCAACTGGCATTTCCAAAAGATGGCATGGATTGACATCAGTCATAAATCAAGCCCCCCTCCAATAGGACACTGGGGGCTGAAACCGAAATCCAATCTCAAAAACTCAAGAACCAATCACCTATTGATCTGACAGACGTATAAAGAACAACGCACGGCCTCTCTCTCTCTCTCTCTCTCTCTCTCTCTCTCTCTCTCTCTCTCTCTCTCTCTCTCTCTCTCTCTCTCTCTCTCTCTCTCTCTCTCTCTCTCTCTCTCTCTCTCTCTCTCTCTCTCTCTCTCTCTCTCTCTCTCTCTCTCTCTCTCTCTCTCTCTCTCTCTCTCTCTCTCTCTCTCTCTCTCTCCTGAACCAGCAGCTCAACCTGTAGCTCTGTTGCCAGAACCGGAACCAGAAACCAACCAAGTCTTTGCCGGCAACAGAAGAGTTAAACTGGGAGAAGGAGATTGAGCCGTACGAAGAATTATTTTAAAGGACTTTATTAAATAAAGAACTTTACAGACTGCGCTGCCCGCCTGTGCCCACCTGATCAGTGGAGTGAATACAGCTGGACAATTGACTAAGTCGACTGTATACGAAAGTGTCAGTCATTTAAATAGCTATTTGAGTCTTAAGAAACTTGACCCTTGGAACAAACAGGGCCCTGCTTTCCTCAAAGACTTTGTCTTCAAGTAACTACGGTGGAACCCTGCTTACAAAGAAGATTTTGTGCACAACCTTGGAGCCTTCAAACAAGTGGAAAATCTGTTTGGAAAAGACTTTACATTCGCGAAACCCCAACTTCCAGGTGCATCGACTGAGTGGAAGTTCTTGGACAAAGCCGAACCGGACTGCCTTTGTTCCAAACCACACGGACCTCGTGCCATGTGCTGTTATCTGAGCCCGAAGCCAGAGAGGCCTCTCTGCGACGAAGTTCAGATAAGTTTAACAGTTTGGAGTTCATGATTCATGACATTTGAGAAATCAATTAGAAATGTTAATCTGTGATTCATAACTCTAGAATGTGTAATATCATTTAGTTTTCTTAAATATAAATGTATGTTGCATTAAACTGTTTTGTTGATAATTTTAGAAATAAAATCTGTCAACGCCGAGAAATATCTTCTCATTCCTGTTTAACTGTTTAATCTGAAATTGACACAAGTTAATAGACATTAGATTATTGGTGGCCCTGCCTATCCTTAATCATTGAATAATAATCAGTACTTAAACGTAAATGAGACTGATATATATATAACGAGAAGTTACCTGACATAAATACTAACCTGCGTAGTTATTTAATGTCTGACTAACAATACTAATGAGAGACTCACCTTCGTCTTACTAACCGGTATTGTAGTCAATGTGTTTATAACCTTTTTTGTTGAACGATTTGTGTGATATATGCGATCCCATGGTCTTTGATTTGGTCACGGAAGTGATTTGTCTTTGATTTGTTGATCTAGAGTTGAATTTTAATTAGTTTTCCCTTTTGTATAATTAGTGTAGTGCTACATTTAGTCTTTGTTTTTGAATAAATTTGACAATTTATATCTTTGGAATTGGTGTCTGCGTCCAATTATTACAGAAATTGAGTTCTACAAGATTCCAGGATTCGTGATAAGGTGATACTATAAATTCACTTCTTTAATTGAAATGTATAAGTGTACCTTACGCTACAGCATACTCATCTGAAATTGTGATTGGTCTACACAGATTACCTTTGTTACAGAATAGTAATTTTAATGTTCAAACACACCTTTCTGGGTAGGTGGGATGGAGACAATGTTGTAGGCAATGGACATGCCTTTGCCAAAACAGTTTCCAATGTTATACACTGTGCCATCTTTCTCAATGTGTGGATGGGCTGTCACCCCATTGATGGAAACATAGTTGCACAGGTCCACCTGGGAAGACAGACCATCAAGCATAAACTGGGGGAATAACTGTCACAATCACACAAACAATGTAGACACTTTTCAAATTTAAAATGAGTCATACAAGACAATTAATAATTACCTTTGCAATTGTTTCCAGAGTCTCAGGGTTGACTTTTGTAATGTAGTTTGTTTCTGTGCAAGCGTAAAAGTCCTCTCCTACAGGATACACATTTACCAGGGCATTGTCTGTGACCTCAATGCCTTTGAAGTAAGAGAAAAACCTAAAACACAAGCAAAGCAATGCCAATGGGAGTTAGCTCATGTCCGTTTATCCTGGGCCTTTTCGAAGGTCTCCCAGGAAGCATTTGTTGATGTTGATGTAATTATGCAAAAGCAGATTTTTTAAGACTTTGATTCTCCTCCTTTCTGAGAATGACATTTGTTGTATATTAACTCAATGCATTGGCGATAAGTACTGTATTAATTGGAAGTGTATTCCCCCCTTCTCCAACTGAGACCAGGCTAAATCATAACAACTGGTACCTTACTCCTCCAAGTCTACTCCAAAGCCTTTCAACTCTAGGGCCCTTCAATACTCCCTCTCTCTGTATTTTTTTTATTTTTTTTTATCTGGAGTTACCATTCATGGGAATGTGCAATGAACTAACAGCTGGATTCTTGTGTAATAAAATGATACTTGCTATTGCTTAACAGCTGGATTCTTGTGTAATAAAATGATACTTGCTATTGCTGTGGAACCATTTTGATTGAGGCCTTCATGAGCCATTTGCTGAAGCGCTAAAGCTAATTAGTCACGTTCAGGCAGGGGATCCGTGCATCTCATCAAGCAAAATATCAGAGAGGGACGTCACATAAAGCCTTTAAAATACTTGAATAATTAAAGAAAGGTTCTGTCTGTTGACCAGGCGAGTTCCTATGAATTCCAACTCCAGCCCTCAAGACTCCAGAATCTTTGCCAAACCCAGGAAACTGTGTGTACACCTTTGCAAGAGAGTGGCATAGCCTAGATTCAAACCAGCAACCTCCAGACTTCCAGACAAGTACCAGTTTCCATTATTTATAAGTGCAGTACTGCTGGCACTTAAAGGGCTCCTGACACATAAAAAATATGTAGTCGTATTAAGATCCTGTCATGTTTGCCAGCTTTATCGCATTGTGGAGCCCAAAAAATAAGAATAGCTCAAGTCTTGACTATGGAGCAGCTGGACCCTACCTTTTGATGGATTCCTGAGGGACACCAATACCTTAACCAACAATGTATAAGCACCGTGGAAAATAACATTGTATTCATTTACAAAGCTGAGTAGTCAATATCAAATGCATTTTGGGGTGAAAGGTTTTCTGAGGTTGTGAAAGTGTTAATTATTTTCATGGGTGCTTATACATGGCTGATTATGGTATCTACTCACATCACAAGAGGAACGCCCAGGAAAGCTAGTTTCTAGTTACTCTCCGGAGCAGTCGTGACTTCTTTGTCTTTTAATCTTAACGCCATAAGCCAGACTTAATCTCAGGAGCCCTTTAAGGATTTAATGAAATACAGCCAACCTGGAGAAAATGTTCTTGCAGGGATCAGGGAAGGCGAAGGTGCCAAACTCAGTGATGACAATTCTCTTCTCGGTCATTGCTCTCACGTATGTATCTGTTCTCAGAAATCTGGAAAATAAATGTAAGAGATGACTGAAAGAACACATTCTCCCTCAAAGTAAAAGTGTGTTAAAGAGAGAAACTTTCAGCTTCAAATAAAAAAAATGAAGCTGGAAGTAAATGCCCTTGTCTGGTTACTAAAAGTAATTCCATACCTGCTTTTTCTTGAAGCAAAATAATTATAGAAAACTAGTTTCAATTACAAGTTGGTTATTTCATTCTAGAACTCAACTAAGTGCCTTCTATCTTCTACATAAATTATTCTGGCCACTCCATCTTTATTGTTAGCCAAGTTATTTTGTGGACTTGTTGCTGCCACTACAATATTTTCAGCTTTCAAACATTCGCATCATCAGCATATCCGACTCGTTTACTAGCTGGAATAGAGTCTGGGGCCATGCTCTTCACTTTCTCTTCTTGAGGGTTGGAGCGTACCTGGTTTACTTTCCACCTCTGCTCATGATTGGGGAATGACATTACTCACTCATCTGATCTGAAGTCACTGATGGTGATCATTTAAAAAGAAGCATCAAAAAACTGTTTGCATTGCGGTCCTCAAGGAGTGTATTTGATGGAAATTGATACATTTATTTTACATCATCGAGGAGGAGCAAATGAAAAAGGAAAATCCCTATGGCAGAAATGCACAGCTGACCCCATTTTGAGGATTCTCACCATGTGAGTATTTAAGTAAAGCATGTGGAAACTGATATATATCCACAGCGGCATTAGCCTATTAAAGAATCCAACCAGATAGTTAAACAAAATAGGCCTCTCTTAAATCATGCCATCTCTGTCTGTGACCTTTGTCCTCCTTCCTTGTCTTGGTCATATGAAAAGACTACAACAACACAAGCAGCTCCCTTCATGGATGCCTTGATAAACTGGATTAGATGTGGCAGTGATTAACTTTCAGTTGGATTTTCCAAATCTATGCGAGGAAATTTGCTAATTTGCTACAATCACATCTATGAGAGGGCTTCCCACTTTCTCCACAGAAAAACAAGTCATGAAATAAGGCAAAAACAACTATGTAATGGCAGTTTTGTACTACTAGCTAAAATCGCAACAGCTAATTACATACAAATGGCAGCTAAAGCCTTGTTATGTACTATTATATGTATAAGGGAATCATTACTAATTGAAACATATGAAAACAAGATCAATTCAAATGCAAGATTAGAAAGAGAAAATAACCAGGTGTTGTCACACAATAAACAAATCTGTACCAAATTTTCCACAAGACAATTTCACTGCACTTAATCAACAAAACAAATATTAAAATATGACTTAGAGAGAGAGAAACAAAATCCACATAGATGTAATTTCTATACCACTCCTTGGGAGAGTGGGTTGATGTGGGGCTCCTTCTTACTTTCGGTGGTAGGTGACTTGTCCATTCTTGAAGTCAAACTTGTGCAAGAGGGCTTGGCCATCAAACAGGTGATAAAATGGCTCGTCCCCAACCTCAAACAGACCAGGCCCCAGTCTCAGCAGACTACCCTTTATCCAAGGAGGAATTCTTCCTGAAGACACAAGAAAGACACCTTTCACCAGTTTCTAAAAATGACATTGGTTGAATTCACTGCAGACCTCAATTGGGACCCATTTAAAAAGCACACATTTGTTTACTTGCCACACAGTGGAAACAGTCCATAGTGGAGTTAGAACAGTGAATTTTGTAGATGTTAGGTGTAGTTAGTTTTTTCTTTAAAATATATGGTGCAAATGGCAAATTACATTCATTGGTATGTATATATGTCTTATACTATAGAACAAATTTCCAGAGTTCTTTCTTTATTGCAATAAAGTATTTTAATGAAGCAAGGCAATTTGTTACACATTCATCCATGTCAATAAAACAGAGGTAAGCAAAGGTGTACGAAAGAGAATATATTGAAAGGACACAGGCAGTGAACACACCTGTAACCTGGGCTGGAATTGGTTCTGAAAGTTCCTCCACCGTCTCAAATATTTTCTTGTAGCCACCAGCGGGATGTTCAACTCTGAAATCATTAACCGCAGAGCACTTGTATTGATGCATGAAAAGGACTAAGACATTTCTGACTGCTTTGGAAGATATACATATTTAAAATCTAAAACTGCTTGGACTAAAACTAAAACTAAAATATTGTATTATTGTTGTTATTAACTTGTATAGTTTAGGAGTAAGTCCTTGATTCTTTTCTCTGACACCAATGTCAACAAATATTGTACTGCCAAGTTTGATCAGAATAACAGCTGAGCAATGTAAGCATATAAAAACCTAAAAAAACAAGAGACTACTAAGCCCTGTTTTAGTCACGTGGTTGAAAGAAAAAAAAAAAGTGACTGCAAGTTTACTTTGGTCACCATTTTCACCGCAGTTTAACTAAGCTTACCATGGTTAACCCTATTTTATCATTAACATCTTTATAACTCTTACAGATACAGTACTTCAGTGGACTAATCATTTAGAAATGGGGAAATTTAAGTAAATCATTCCAAAACCACAGCCAGAGCCATAATGCTTCGAACAGTTACATTGAATTGTTCATTTTAAGTCACTCTCTTCGTAATCTCAAGACCTGCAAAAAACAAATTCCTTCAAAGAATTACATTTTCCTAGCAAGAAAAATACTTTCACTGGTTGAGGGGGAAAGAAAAAAAGTGCTGTTTGCTAATAAACTCAGCATATTTCCAAGGCTGCATGAGTCTCTGCCTATGCCCCACCCCCACATTTAAAATATATCATTCTAGCTGCCGAGACATTTAAATATTATGAAATGAAATCTCTGAAGTATTCTGTGAACTAGTACTGGAGGACTGAAGAAAGGAAAGGCACACTCACCGGCTACACATTTTTCCTTTCCTTTCACAGCTCAGTGTTCCTCTGATGTCTGAAAGGAAAACTTTAGTTGCGTTGGGGGCAAATCCTGGGTATATATACACACAGAATTTCCATCCAAGGAAGAACTCCGGTGACTGAAAGGAGCTTTCCAGCCAATCAGGCCGTAGAAGAACAAGAATTCCTTTGTGCCCAGATTCTGAAGCTTTTCTAGTCAAGCTTGGCTTAAAACACAATACACCTCTTTCAACCTGATTTTGTTTCTCTCTTTAATTAAGAACAGAATCAAGAGAACATTTCAAAGCATGTTGCAATGAAAGGAAAACAATTCTGATAGTTACAATGTTTAAAATGTTTCTATTAAAATCTCTATTATAGATTGGGGGAAAACGTGGTTTCTTAAAATTGACCTTTTAGCTGCTTACTAAGTACCCAACCAGAGGATTCTCAATGTATTCTTACTACGAGCACTGAAAGGAAACTCTAGTTTTATGTTATTGTTTTCTGAAAGCATCATTGTTTGAATGCATCAGGGATAAAATATTAGTTTAGACTTTATCAGGAAAAAAGTTTTGCATTTTGATGGCCGGATGCATACTAAATACAAGCATTTGAAGACATTGCATGGCAACATTCTAACTGAATATGAAAGATAAAATACAAAAATTGGTCATACAAGATGGTTTCCTGTTCAATATACCAATGCTGAACTTCTACAGTTCAGTAGAATTTTATCGTTTGAAAGTTAGGAAACATTAATTAATACCACGTGCAAGAAGGATTTTTCGTTTCACATCGTTTTGTTTTGTTGTTCTGGAGTAAATCTGTTCACTAATGTCCTTTAACACCAGAATAATCCAACAAGAAAAAGGCTTTTGAGATTACCAGTGACATGCACTCGGACAACAACTATATTGTTTAAGCAAACTCTCCTGGGAAAGGCTGGACTTCGACATGCTTGCTGCCCAAGAAATGTCTTTTAATTACCATACTATTATATAAAAAATATACAATTGTACCACTCTATCAGCTTGTCCACTCCCCTTATGATACAAACATGCTTAGTGTAAACATACATCAATTGATAATTGGTGGCCACTTATTCTAGAGACTTGTTTTTATTTTTACTATCTTAATTTAGGATATTTTTTTAACATGGAAACAATATTCTTAATGGTCAGGTGCTATCAAACCAGCTTCAGAGCAAGCTGCCACATACGTTTGGATTTACTTTATTTTGAGTGTTATACTTATTTAATCTACGTCAAGGGTGGCATGGGCAAAGGTTTAGGGGGAATTGTCACCCCCAATATGGAGAGCATCAATTTGTTTCTCTAAATCAGGGGTTCCCAAACTGTGGCCCGGGGGCCAAATGTGTCCCTCGTGGATGTTTGGTGTGGCCCCCCAAAGCCAACCTTCAACCCCCTCTTTTCCGAACCTGTTATATATTTTTACACTTTGAAAATGTTCCATTACAAATTGCACATGTAATTTGGGGGAAGATAATAAAACAATTAAAGTTCATAAATGTTCCATAACAAAAATGTATAGGACATAAAAAGGTATGATTTGGGATATAGTTCATTTTTTAATCGGTGGTTCATTTTCTACTGCTGCCCCCCCATCCCATGTAACCTTTGGAAATTTGCCCTCCATCACCAGACATTCAGAACCCCTGCTCTAAATCATAGGCACAATGTACCCCTCCCCCATTCCACAACTCAGCAGCAATACCCCCTACACACACTCAGCAACTTGGCAGGAAACAGCCCCCCTACTCAACTCACAATTGGACTCATGATGGAAGTCATTTTCACAGCCTGTCTGTATTTGACTATTTTTTAAGTGATCATGCTTAACCACAGAGAATTAATGAAAACCTCTGTAAAGTACACAAGTACAAATGGGCTGCATCGCACCCTATGTGGCTTATCTGAGAATTTGTGCTTTTGATCATAATACAACCATATGGCTTTAGTGGCAGTAAACTAAAAACAGAGGTTAAGTCTCTCAAATCTACATTAAAACTCTAATCAGAAGAAGGGCGGAAACTGCATTAATGCATCAGGAAGTAGAAATAGTCCCTGGTCTCCACATTTCACTCTGAACATAAGCAGGGGATTTAAGGATCCCATTCCAAACGGCTCAGCGACATTCCAGGACAACCTTGAGGCCAGGAGTTCTCCCTCTGCACATCAACCAAACAAGCAGTATGGACCAAACAACACTCTTGATTTTTCAGGTTTGCGTTTCATTAGGATAAAAAAAAAAAAAAAAACATTTTTATTTTTTATTTTTGACTTTTACTATTCACACCATTTCTCCCAAAGCCCATTTGTCACTAATCAATCTATAGCACTGGTTTCACTATCTCATATCTACAAAAAATACTGGACAAAAGGTGCTCTTTCCCACAAGATGTCTGTATAAATGTTAGAACCTCCATCTTTACTGTGGTTGTGTAATTATTCTGCCATGATGACAACAATGAAGCTTATATAACGTACAAAATAATGTACTAAAACCTTTGACCTCCTGTACAGCAGAATAACCAATTATACTCAAAGAACTCTTCTCTTGGTAAAAACCTGGTTACAGGCAAGGATTATAAACCCAATTATATAAAATATATTTATAATATATATATATATATATATATATATATATATATATATATATATATAATCACACACTTTACCAATGCATATTAGGGCAGGGGTCAGTTCCAGTTTGTCTAATTACATTTGCAGTTACTTTCCAATTCCACTAGAGCCTCTGATGTCAATGCCATAAAGAATTAGAATTTGGAATGGGTCCGAAAAAGGGAATTGACACCAGCCTTGCATAACATAACTACTGTAGTGTACCTTTAGAAGGATACAATAAGTTTTGTTATTTGTTGGAATGAAGGACCCTTTCATGAAGTGTTGCATACTTGCAGAGATTTGCAGTTATGGTGTATTTGAACGTTTTAGCACTGTTGTGTAAGGGATTACGTTTTATAATGGTGCATCAATATAGTTGTAATGCAGAATTCATGTGAAAAACTAACTGGGAGGGGAGAGAGAGCCCAGTGGAACTTCAGAAGGCAACACAATATAAATGCTGTATTAAAAGTATTTGAAAAAATAAACCATAAAAAAAAAGCATTAGAATAGAATTTACAAATAAGTCAATGACATGGTTTTAAAAATTGTTTAATCTTTTATGAAATTTTCACTTGTATGTGTAAACATGCATCTCTTCCCTGGGTCTTCAAACAAGAGGCCTTAGGTCACATATTAAATTGAGATCAATTTGAAACAAACAACTGAGAATAGCCTAACTGTCATGTGAAACCCGGGGCATAACCACACATTTTAAATCTCAAGGTGCAGGAAGAGTAACAGGAAAACATCTCACTGAGGAAGAAAAAAAGTGACAAATCTATAACTTAAGTGACAATAGGCTGCATTACAAGAGCAGGGGTACAGAGACAAGCACCTATCCTTTTTGTCTAGATGGGCATGCGGTATTACTCCGAGTATGGCTTAGCCTTAGCGAAAGTCTGACATGCTCTGAATATTGCCTACTTCCATGATAATGTGATCTGAAAACACAAAATAACATGACAACTGGAGAACTTCAATACCAATGCAGTCCCTAAAAATTACAACAAACCCACCAGGACAAAAATGTTAAGCACCTGCTGTAATTTAAAATTTGTCACTTAAAGCACAATATTCACATGAAAACACAGCCATTGACACCTTTGACAAATGCCTTTTGAACCTTCTCCCATATAATCACCTGCTCCCCTTACAGTTCACTTAAATAGCTGCAACCATGTTTATGTCATTTTAGTCATTCAAAACATTAATACAAAGTTGTAAACAGCATTTGTAAACCTTTAGAAATATAGAACAATTATTCACATTCAGCATTGAAGGTTATATATCTGATTTACAGCAATGTTTTCAAAGTCAAAGAATATATAACAAGTATGTCCAGAACAAGAAGTAAATAATTCTGTTGGCATTGCTTTGTGTTACAAACAAAACAAAGCAGACCCTAGTGCAGAACAATGTCATCTTCCAGACTGTGCATGGCAGAACATGATCAACATGGAGTCCAAAACTTACCTGCTGTGCTTAAAAGCAAAGGGCAATCCATGTATGAAACAATTAACAGACACAAATTAAAGCTTCCTTTGGATGTCATGTGAATTTCAGAAAACATTAAGATGCAATAATCTTGTGATCACACACACTCACACACAGAAAATAATGAAATAGAACGTGGAATACAAACTCAAAAGGAGTGACACGTTGGTTATTGGAGTGTGTACAAATGCACAGATATTCTGCATTCCCAGTCAGTCTATAGCCTTGAGAAAAAGGGCTTCATTCATCTCCCAAGATTGTCATATTTACCCCATCATATTGTAACTCAATTACGCCCGTTTGTAAAAGAGCTTAAAAAATATATAAACGGCAGCTACCTACAGAGAATACATACATCTCTTATTTAAACCCTGAATAAATTAACCATTCAAATACCTCCTAGCTTCAGCAAAATATAGTATTTTTTTAATCTACAATATAATTCTGAATCTCTCTGATCAAGTATAGTCAGTATGTCAGGACAAACATGTTATATTAGCTTCCCCAAACCAAAGGAGATTGTTGATTGTCCCTCGTGAAGGTCTTTAGAGTTCCAACTTGCAAACTTCCAATGTAAAATAAATATACGAACACTGAACAGATATGCCTTCAGTTCCACATGCCAAGTGTTTTCGGTCTCTTCAGGTTCAGCAACATTGGAGGCTTTATTTTTGGCTTATCAACAAAAAGCTGGGCCTCACTTTCTGTGGTTGGGAACCGACGGTGGTAGATGTCTGGATACTGTTTTTGAAACTAAAAAAAAATAAATAAAAGGCAAGCATTAAATTCACTCCAGGCCCTGAGTATACATGGACGTTATATACAAACCTTAGAAAGGAAAACCACACTCAAACTTTATGGCAAAAATATACATTATACTTTTAGAAAGACAATGACAGTGGGTGCCTGATACGTCAGATATTTTACCTACGTTACCCCCAAGAAACTGTTATCCGTTAAAAATCCAATGCGGATCAAATATAATGACCATGTACTCATAATTACTCATCACACTAGAAGGTTCTTCAGATACGAAAAACACTCGTAGCTATGCAAACTGAATAAAGTGTCTAAGACAAACAGAGGAGAAGAACTTGACTTGAAGATTTCTATTCTGTGACATCACCATATCAAAGGAAAAGGCAAGTGTGAGCAGCCAGTGTATAAAGTGGGGCACAAATCTATATTATAGTCATACCTGCTTAAGCTTCTTCTTTTTCTCCTTCATAGATAACGATTTGTCCTTGATGAGGTTTTCTAGGAGGTCAGCAATGGCAGCTTGAGAGACCGAAAGCTTTTGTTCTTCGAACTCCTGCGAGGTGATCTGTCTACAGAAGGAGTAGGTAGGCAGAGTGACGCTGACCCCTGGCCCTGGGTATGTAATCTAGAAATAAAAAAGGATGTCTGACACATCACTGGTGTATATTTCATAAAGAAACATCTGCCTTGAACATGAATTTGTGAAATATAGACAGATCTGTCACTACTTCTAAATTATTCTTTTCCAGTAACTAAAGAATGTTACTTTGCAGTTTAAATTCATAATCTTCAATTTTATAAATAACTCCAGCCTTTAAAATATGCATTATATCCTTTTCCTAGAACTGCCAAAACACTTAAGTCAACATATCTTAAACAAACATGCAAATGGCTTTAATGTAGCATGCATTCCACCTTTCAGAATAACTGCTGTGGAAAAAGTTCCATAAAGTAGTAATTTAACATTCACTTACTGGGAAGATAGATTGTGTGCGTACCTGAACTTTCCTGAGGTAGTCTATATGGTCCTGAACAGCAGTCATCAAGTACTCCGGAACTTGAAGAATCTCAAGGTGATGATCCATTAAAAAGGACACCAGCCGTGTGGCCAGGAGCTCATCAAGGTCTACTTCCTCTTCACAGCACAAAACACAACGTGAGAAAGTGTGCACCATCTGAAATAGAACAGCGACACCTAGCGTTCATACCAAAGTCATGTTCCCCAAAAAAACAACACACACACAAAGCAGGAGGAATGTTACAATACCTACACTAAAACACAATGGCAAAATTAGGAAATAGGCAGAGATCAGTTAGGAAAGGGTAATATTTGAATGACTCCATCAGTTTGGGAAAACGGGAAAAAACGGAAAAGAAAAAAAAAAATCAGAGTAACCAAGATGCTTAAAAGCAAGCCCCTGATTCATCAGTAAGGATGCACACCCGATCCGATTCTACACCTTTTCTATTCAAAGTGAGGTACACTGGGCATTTGTATTGTTAAGAAATGCTTTTACTTTTATTTATTTTTTAACTATCCAGGAAGGAAACACACTAAAATATAATTCAAACTTCGGTTATCACCGAAAAAAACATCCTTTTCGCCTACCAACCCAGTAACCCCCCCAGTGGTCAACACTCCACCCAAGAAGCCAGCCCCTAACCCCCACCCCCCCAGTGGAAGAGAGATCTGAGCACAGTAGCAGCTGTGGCACGTGTCTTCCACGGATCAGAGCAGTAGACAGTAAGAAGGAAAGATCCAATGTTTCCACTAGAGGAGTTTAGGAGCTTATATATTAAGGTTAAAAAAAATGCTTTTTTCTTTTGGATTTGATTTCTCACCAGTGTCCTAGTTCCTATAGCATCATGGAGACGTGGCATGTCCACATTTTGACTCATTCGCGAGATCATTCTCATGAGTAGCTGCAGCCTACGCCGATTAGCTGGAGGCAGCAGAAGAGTACATAGCTGGAGGGCTTCTACTGCAACCCTTTCCAACTGGGGTTGGAAAAGACCTTAAAACAAGACATCACTGTATTACTGTAAGCTCATTATTTTTAGCACATATGGCATTTGAATATTGAAGTCACTTTCAATTTAAATTCATTAATATTTTCAGCAGAACTAGAATTAAAAAAATACGTTTCTGTCCTACCAGTGCTCAATACAAATTAATATTATTTTTGAAACCGTTCAAAGAAAGACAAAAAAAATGCATAAGAACAATGGCTATAGATTTGAAATGTGAGTAAACGAACCATTCCCATTATCCATCAGGCAACAACTTAACATTCCTGGAAAAGCTCGTCACTCTGACACTCATGCAAAGTTATAAATGCTGCTGAGCAAACCAGGATGGAAAGGAACCCTTCCTTCTTTAGCGAAAGTTTTGCTCCTAATGTGCAAATAACAAAACAAAATCAGAACTGTTCCTTTCAGCATGCACTACACAACCACAAAGCATGCAGTACAATACACAAAGAAAAGGAGGCATGCAATAACATTCAAATGTAAGCTTACTTTGTTCAGGACTCAAGTAACGTGCAAAAGTGGATATTGGAACAGTGGGCAACTTTTCAGAGACATCCAAAGAGCTTTTGTAGAGTCTGCCCACAGCCCCGCTTTTCCATCCGGGGTTCTTGGTGGCAGCTAAGTTTAACACACTGGGCCTCCTCAGGCCAATGCTGGAGGAAAAATCTGGCTTCATGGTAATTTCAGCCACAGGGGCGTGGATGCTAAAGCAACTGGAGGAGAGTGCTTTATGCTCTCCGATATCAGCGCAGCTCCCGATGCTTTTGGAGCGGATAATCTGGGGACTTTCTCCGGGGGGAACTCTCTGGGATGATGGAGTACAAACCCTAGAAGATTGGCAACTGGAGACTTCTGCTCCACTGCCGCTGGTGGGCAATAGGCTGGTCGTGGAAACAGAAACGTGGTGTTCCGCCCGTGGGCGAATGTCAGTCAGAGAGCCAGCTCTACATTGGGAGCTTCTGAACACAGTGCCACTGAAAGACAAGCTCTCTGAAGATCTCGGTGAAGCAGAAGCCGAAGATCCGGTGTGAGAAACGTCCATAATTCCTTCCAGGGAATGACACCTCGGCCTGAACTTCATGGGCACGGATCCGCCGCTCTGAAACCCTGAAAGGTTCTGACAGCTGCCGCCTACTATGTCACTGGCTCTTCTACCAGCCACACCATACTGCTGTATCCTCCTCTCACAGCCTTTTAGCATGTGCTTAGCTGCCACATTAGAGCACAGCACCTCTTTCATTGGCGATTCGCTTTCATCTAAAGATTCCTTGCGGAGGAGGCTTAACAAAAGGCACTCGGTCGATTTGAAAGGGTTATTGTCATTGAGGTGCAGGGTTTTGGCTGGCTGAGGATAGCAGGGCTCTTCCTGGTTTTTGCGTTTCCCGCACTGAGGCTTTTGGACCACAATGTAGCCACACCACACTAGCAGAAAACCAGACAATACAAGATAAAATAAAAAAACATACAAAAAAGACTTCTGAAGCAAGGCAAGTCAAAGCTGGGTTGGTGGGTGGGTATATTGGGGAAGGCAAGCAGCACATACATTTCGCAGGGTTAGTAAAAGGTTTTATCTTATGCCAAAATACAATTACACACACAACACAACAAGCATGTAAGCAATAGTATGTATATAAAAGACTATCCTGTTACAGGCGATTGGTTATACATTAACTTACTTGTGTTGCTTTAAAGGATCAATTATACATCATGTGCGATTAATTACATTATTCAAAGCAGTTCTCATTTCAGAGGCATTCGATTGGGCTTTATAGTAGACTACAACTGTAGGCATGATACACTCCTTTTCTTAAGTATATTATTTCTATAAACCCTTCTAATTTCCATACAAACATTACAAAAGTAATTTCAGTCAAAATCATTTCACTTTTTGTACACTATTCTACACAGTGCCTGCATTTCATGGGGGGAACTTATAAATGTGACATACACTTTGTTTCTTTAACAATGATGTACGAGTATCAAAGTCTGATATTAACTTTGTCCTATATTGCACAATACACATTCATGTATCTTCACACAGTTTCTGAGTCCTAGGTCATACGTGCTCAGTGCAAGTCTCTTGTGCTAATTTTACAACAGCAGGACTGTCCCTCACCATTTAATCTACAAATACATCTAATAAAAATGCAGCATACATACCCAAAATGTTGACAAACAACTCATAGTATTCAAATGTGAGCAGTGGCTGAGGTAGGTTTAGAAAATAATCTGAAACCGTTTTAAACACATCTCTCTCAAACCCAGGATAGGATGGCTGGCTAGAATCATACTTGGGCCCTTTATGGAATGGGAAAAAAATAACAATAATTTTACAATTAATATTACACTATTGCAGGAATAGGTTGGCCTTAATTATACATGGCCCTAATAACAAATGTACATATATATAAAATCAGACCTTTTTTTTCTATTTTCTTTTTACATGCACAATAAAAGCATATCTTACATCTATATAAAAATATGAAGAAATAAATCCTTGAAATTATCTTCAATTTAATTGAAACAATAACAAAGAAAAAAAGACAGGCTTTTTACTTACAGTTTGCCAAACACTTCATAGCAGACAAAACCCAATGAGGTAGGTCTCCTACGGGGAAAAAACAAAATCAAGATATAACACCGATCAAAAATTCACATCCTCGGAGCAGCTGTGAATATTCTGGAGTTGGCTGTTTTAAAGACTAGCGAATTAAAGCGGTTTTGCCAATACAATATACATTTGCAAGATCCTATGCACTCTAGGCCTAGTTCAAATTTTAAACTCCACACGCAAAGGTGCTGTTTCCACCAGCTACACAGCAGCTATAAATATTGACCAATATTAAAAATGAGTTTTTTTCCTTAATCACACAACTCCACACAACAATTTTTAATCCCAAATTATTTCAACTACATTTTTTTCAAATGTTCACCCAATTTGGAACCGCCAGTGACTAAACTCAGCATTGCTACAACTTCTATGCTGCTTCATTTCATATGTATTTTGCCCAGAAAGCCCAATCAGAGGATTAGATACAGATGGAAAAGCCAACACCCTGAACTTGCAGTTTCCTGCGAAGCCACAGGAGAGAACCAAGTTTTTTCAAGGCACTTTGCATCCACCCTACCTGTCACCAAAATACGCGCTCTGGAGCCCCCCACCCGCACACCACCTCAAACATTTGTAAATCTGAAATGACTGCTTTCCAGGACATACGTATATTTCCAGCTGGCATTAAAGGACTTAATCTGAATTAATGTAATAAAGTTACCTGACTTGTCCTCTAATGTGACAACACCATGCTTGTTGACATTGGTCATGTTGTACACAATGTGCTCAGGATTTACTTGGGCTGGGTCAATCACATCTTCTAGTGAGGTCAAACCCAAAGTTTTATGCAAACTAAAACAAAAAGAAAACAAAAAGTCAACTCAAATAGTGAATTACTAGCCTGTAAAGTCAGATAGAGTCTTTAAACTTTGTTTCCAGACGTCTGTTCCACACAAGATAAAGATACTTACTGCGTTAGAGTGATGTTTCTCCAAACATCATGAATATCTTCCTGGGTTATTTCTCTGCTATGTACTTGTTCCCTTTCAAGGGCACTGGTGGGCTCTTCTTGGATTAATGGATCAATGTTTTCCTACAAATTAGATAATTAAGTAAAAATTAAGATTTCACAAATGCCGTTTAAAACAAATGTTGGATTTCATAGCAGAATGTAATGTAAATTTAATTCATTCCTCTATGCATGATAGCATGAATGTCTCACCTGTGAGTCACAATCAATTTTTTTAGAACTCCTCCTATATAACTGAGCAAAAAAGCCCTCCTTATCCTTGGTAGAAATGGCTGCCGTTTTCTTCCTCAATGGCGATGGTCGATTTGGAATTGCTTTTAATGGTGATGTTGGAGGAAACCTATGGAAATTTGAACATGAAATAGATATGGTTCAGGAATCAATGCATTTGTGAACTGTGAAGGAAAATAATAGCTTTTTCTGAAAAGGCTTGAGGTCCAGAAAAATCTAAACTTTTACCCATTTGTCAATAAAAGTATTTAATGCAGAGGTTGAAATTATGTCATAGAAAAAAAATCATGAAAATAAAACATAAAAAAATAGATGGCTCCATCATGTTGTGTGAATTCATATTTGTAAATGGTGGGTAGATTAAAGTGTTTATTTGTTGTTGTTATGTTTTTTTAACTAGGTCCCCTCTTATTTTAAACTTTGGTGATCATTACATACACCATGCCTTTCTAGCCATCTATCACAGTTCTCATATTTTCAGAAATAATCCGGGTTTACTTCCTACTGATCATGACACACAAACTTGTACACTTCAGATATTCATCATTCTCAACAGGATGGATAAAGTCAACCTCGCAGACTACAGGTTCAAAATCTCAACATGGATCAGAGTAGTTTGAAAAATGGTAAGGCACAATTAAGAGAGAAAATACATCTTTACTTCAACTAATAAGCTTTTTAACAAACTGACTCTCTCTGTTCCCTCAATAAACAGCTGGGTGAAATTCCAAGGCCAATTAGTTACTAACAACTTAACAAGCAAGATGGTCCGGATGTCCTCATATCATTTGTAAGCTTTGGTTTCTTCAGAACTTTGAATAAAACAAATAGGTACACAAAATGGAATCGAAATACTATCTTTCATGCATCACCCACTCATTTTGCATGGACAGACAAAAAACAAATGAAAGACAAAAAAACAGAACAGTTCTTCAATGGAACCCAAAGAGCTCTCTCAAATACATGTATGTCCTAACAAATTAAATTTACAAAATAAAATTGGAGTTTCAACCTATCAATGCCTTTTTTAGGTAGTCCCACAAACAGGCATTGTCTAACGCCTGCTGCATTTCCTATTTTAGGATGAGGTACACTGAAATTCTGGACAGAAATGAGAGGCCTCTACATTCAATGACTGTTTTCAATTAGCTAGGAAGTGTAAAAGCAAAATATCCCCTGGGGGTTCACAGCCTTCCAAGTGCTCCTCCTTTTTTGGATATTTGGTGACTTAACACACAAGGCAATCAAATCCCGGCCAGACTTGTGCATATGTATATTTATGCAAAAGTTTAGCAACTATAAAATAAAATGAAACTAAGTTCTCTCAGATAGACAGATACGAGTATCATATTGCAAGTTCGTTAGAAGTGTGGCTACAAGGCTGTCAGGAACCTGAAATTCAATACACACCTAAAGAGCTGACTATTGTCTTCCAGGTCTTCAGAACCCCATCTTCCCTTCACATCTTCGATTACATGGTTTTTAAGAAATTTTCTTAGCAGCTGGAGGGTCTGCTGCCTGGTAACCTCAGGGCCAAAATTGCTATTGTTTCTAAGGAGCTCATGTAACCAGTCTGCAGCTGCCACAGCAGTGAAACTGTTGCCAAAAACTCGGAAGTGTTGCCTGTGTTTTTTTAAAGGCATCCCAGCACGGAAAAGCTTTGTGACTTCATTCCACTACAAGGAGAGAGAGAGAGAGAGGGAGGGAGAATGATGGTTAGAGTGAAACAAGTGCAATGCCCTACTTATCACTAGTAAGAGATTTATTCTTATTCTATGGATTATTACACTGTCACTCTTATTGGGTGAAAATCTTAGGAAGTGCACTTTGAGCCCCTTGCGGTTGTGCTTATGTATCTATGTACACACCGAAAATATACCATGCAATTGTAGTTAAAACACTTTCCCTTGAACAATACATTTTTAAAAGCATTTCATTAAAAATAACGGGTTATATAGCACTCTCTTTTCAGCACTAAATTCACAATGCAGATTGGAAAATAGCTTAACGTGGTAGTAGTACAAGATTAAAGTCAGGTCTGGGCATTTTAGAGGTTGTTAGTAAAGGAACTGCGATTCCTTTACTAACACTAAAGACCATTTAAATATTACTACTAATAATAATAAAAAATACAAATGTTTATATTTGCAGGGCCTTTTGGTCACACAGCGGTTTTTTCTTGTACATGCACAGAAATGAGACCTAATTCTCACTGCAATTGATGGGAATGAGATGGAGGGAACAATTGCAATAGTTAAATGTAATTCATTAGAACAAACAAATGTTTTAGTACATACATTAGTTGCAAATGCAGTGTAATGATCTGGCGTTAAACCGAAGCAGAAACAGTGGAAAACGACATAATTAAAGCACAGCTGGATTTGAAACAATACAACTAGTACAACAAAGAACGGAAACAGACAATTACCCAGTCCCCAATTAATAACTAAAATGAGAAAATATGATGTAGAAGCAACCTGCTGTGTGGACATGTTACTCGGTTTATTAGTCAGTGACGAATATGCTACTCTCATTTACAAATATGCGTCCATTTGTGGTGCATGTTTACAAAAATGATGCCACGCAGAACAAACCATTACACCCCGGAAGCAAGACTGACATCAGTCTTTGACAGATCTGAGTCGAATTACACTAATCAAGATAAAACAGTAATTTTCATTGCTTATTTAACATTTCCTGTGATTTTATAAGCCACCGTGGTTAGGACTAATTGGTGCCACTCGTTACACTGGGCGTATTCTTGTTTTAACAAATAATGCTCTACTAGTAACCAGCCTTGTTATTTGTGAAAGATTAAACGCGTCAATCGTTGAATTCACCCTTACCAATTTCGTAGCCCTGTAAGGACCCGGGGTGACGATGCGAGATTCCTGGAAGTTCATTTTAAATACAGTTAACACTGTCCTGTAGTCTTTTCGCGTCACTTACGGAAGGACATCTTTCTGCATCTTTCTGTCTGAAGCGCCATTCAACCGACAAAGTTTGAAATTCCGAGCAAAGTGCCGGAGTGATGCGATTGGAGGAAAGTGTAGTCATGTGATCGCATCAAGGGTCGCGTTCAGGTAGCGCAGATTTCCGCGTTTCTGCGCGGGTTTGCGATGCTGCACCAATGGGATCTGAGGGATTCCGCAGATCTGTGCAGAACTGCGGAAATCTGCGCTACATCAACGCGACCGACATACTTTGAAACCCAAGGCCACTTCTACGTATTACAGTACCTCTTCAGTACAAGCGAGCACCAAACCTGCACTGGAGGACTTTAAAGTAAGATACGTATGTTGGCTGTGTATGGTAATTGCTGTTGGAGAAGGAGAAACACATACTGTTATTAGCTGGAAAAGAAACCGCTTTTACCTGCATGGCAGCGCTGTATTATAGGGCCTCTTTTCAGATATTAAAACGTGACCCCAATTGCTTTTTTTGGTGAACAAACAAAAGTCCCTTTTTTATTTGTCAGTTACACACAATAATAACATCATATGACACAATGAGAAGGAAAAGGGCGTCTGCTACGAAATCAATAATAATAATAATAATAATAATAATAATAATAAATATATAATTTATATGTAGCCACAGGGCTCATTTCCAGAATTATATACAACATTTCAGTCATTGTCTCCGAGAACGGCGGGGCGAAGGGCCAGGGAAAACGAAGTGCCGTGGCTGAGAAATTCAGTTCATGAATTTACCCGACATTATCGTTAGTGGGAAAAGGTAAATATCGGTACAAATCGCAATACAATTATATATATATATATATATATATATATATATATATATATATATATACACTCACCTAAAGGATTATTAGGAACACCATACTAATACTGTGTTTGACCCCCTTTCGCCTTCAGAACTGCCTTAATTCTACGTGGCATTGATTCAACAAGGTGCTGAAAGCATTCTTTAGAAATGTTGGCCCACATTGATAGGATAGCATCTTGCAGTTGATGGAGATTTGTGGGATGCACATCCAGGGCACGAAGCTCCCGATCCACCACATCCCAAAGATGCTCTATTGGGTTGAGATCTGGTGACTGTGGGGGCCAGTTTAGTACAGTGAACTCATTGTCATGTTCAAGAAACCAATTTGAAATGATTCGACCTTTGTGACATGGTGCATTATCCTGCTGGAAGTAGCCATCAGAGGATGGGTACATGGTGGTCATAAAGGGATGGACATGGTCAGAAACAATGCTCAGGTAGGCCGTGGCATTTAAACGATGCCCAATTGGCACTAAGGGGCCTAAAGTGTGCCAAGAAAACATCCCCCACACCATTACACCACCACCACCAGCCTGCACAGTGGTAACAAGGCATGATGGATCCATGTTCTCATTTTGTTTACGCCAAATTCTGACTCTACCATCTGAATGTCTCAACAGAAATCGAGACTCATCAGACCAGGCAACATTTTTCCAGTCTTCAACTGTCCAATTTTGGTGAGCTTGTGCAAATTGTAGCCTCTTTTTCCTATTTGTAGTGGAGATGAGTGGTACCCGGTGGGGTCTTCTGCTGTTGTAGCCCATCCGCCTCAAGGTTGTACGTGTTGTGGCTTCACAAATGCTTTGCTGCATACCTCGGTTGTAACGAGTGGTTATTTCAGTCAAAGTTGCTCTGCTATCAGCTTGAATCAGTCGGCCCATTCTCCTCTGACCTCTAGCATCAACAAGGCATTTTCGCCCACAGGACTGCCGCATACTGGATGTTTTTCCCTTTTCACACCATTCTTTGTAAACCCTAGAAATGGTTGTGCGTGAAAATCCCAGTAACTGAGCAGATTGTGAAATACTCAGACCGGCCCGTCTGGCACCAACAACCATGCCACGCTCAAAATTGCTTAAATCACCTTTCTTTCCCATTCAGACATTCAGTTTGGAGTTCAGGAGATTGTCTTGACCAGGACCACACCCCTAAATGCATTGAAGCAACTGCCATGTGATTGGTTGGTTAGATAATTGCATTAATGAGAAATTGAACAGGTGTTCCTAATAATCCTTTAGGTGAGTGTATATATATATATATATTGTAGCGATCTGGGACTGGGGATCTATATGTTCACAGGTTATGTTATGCTTGTGTAACTGTTTAGAGTGTTTAGTTACTTAGGTCAGCGGTTGGCCAAGCACAGGAATTGGGGGAGCCATTCACAGGGTACTAGTTAATAGATAGGGGTGCCCCAGTTCCCGCGACTTAGTTTTCTTACTGGAGATTAAGTGTGAGTTTAGCTGAGATTCTGTGTCAGTCAGCAGAGTATATACTCCAGTCAAAATCTGTTCTTGTAATAAAGTGCCGGTCTCCTTACATTGGTGTCAAGAAGTGAGAGATTCAAATCCACATCTCCATCCTCTCGAAAAGGAAACAAAAAAATCAATGTGCCACACGCACAAGGAGAGAGAGACAGCGGAGACCCCACTCGTGGGGGAGCCCTAAGAACAAATTGGGGTGGTTTAGGCTGTGGAGCAAGATGACAGGCCCGAGACTGAGGCTGTGATGAGCCAGCAAGAAAGCTCCAGGGATCTCGGACTGGCGGTGACAAGCCAGCAAGAGGCCCAGCAGCCACAGGATGGCCGTGATGAGCCCCCGCTACAGGCAGCGACTGAGTCAGTGAGCAGTGCCAAGCAACCGCAGGAGGCAGTTGAGTCCAGGTGGGAGAGAGTCAAAAGGACTGGAAACAGAGAGGACTGGGAAGTGACTGGAGCGACAGGGAGAAGCTGATACAGTTGATGAAATGTTTAAGTGAGGAGGTCCAGCGAGTGAGAGGCTACACTGAGCAAGAGTGCGCAGCCCAGCTACTGACGAAGAGGAAGCTCAGACGGTGGAGCAGCGCAAGGGGCATCCACAGTGACTGAATTACGACAGCGAGGATCCGCCAGAAGAGGCCTCCACAGAGCCGACAGGTCCTGCAGAGGAAGAGGGCGTTGGCGACTCAGAGCAGCGCGACGATGTCATTGAGGCTAGTCTTACTACTGTATGATAGTCTAAATAATTGATGTTAAAATGATTACAATAAAATGAGGGTTGTGTATGTTTGTTGCAGAGATCTGGGGCGGGTTGCAGGCCAGGTTACTGTTACAGAGAAGAATAGTGCAAACAGCTACACTGCAGAGGCGAGTGGAGTACTCAGTACTGTTACCAGAGAGAGAAACAGCAACAGGACAGCTACATTAGCTTCAAGTGCCGTGAAATGCGCGAATCCACAATTAAGTGAAAAATATTTTTTTATATAAAGAACGATAGGTTGCGTATGCAACCCCGGTTATCGTAAAAAGGAAGCACTGCCCAAGGGGGAGGGCTTTCTGCGCACTTCCATAGGAACCCAATCGAAACGTCATTCTATCAAAGCTGCCATTGGCCCCTGCTCGCATCACTCAGAACAGGTCCCTTCCACTTCCTGTTCTATAAAATGTGACGTCAGCGCAGATTCATCCTCTTTTGTCGGGAGCTAGGACTCCCGCGCAACCTTGTAACCCTTGGGCAGTGCTTCCTTTTTCAGATAACCGGGGTTGCATACGTAACCTATCGTTTTCTTTCAAGTCGGAAGCACTGCCCAAGGGGGAGGGGTTACTGTATAACCAAGCTGTCGCAAGGGAGGAGGCAGTGAGCTGATAACGGAGCCTGCCTCGAGGTGTACCGCTAGGGGCCTCGGCAACACAACTCCAGACAGGACCCACAAAGGCCCCTTGGGGCCAAACTGGGCTGTCCAGGAGCGAGGATCTTAGTCACGCTCTACCGGGGACTGTCTGCAATCAGCATATACAAAGCGGGGCTACAGAAGTCAACTCTTTTGCCTTCCACTTTCAATAGCAAGGCCGGCTGCTCTACTAGTGCATCTAGGAGTGAGGCTGTATATCTACTTGCACAAAATATAGCGTGGGAAATCAAGCTACTTGATCCTGCAGGAGCGGGGCCACAGACCCACTGAATAACACAAAGCTGGCTAGTTCACCGAGTAGCTACAGCTGGACATAACAGTATACACAGCGTGGCAGCAGAAACATTCATGCTGCCTCCGCGCAACACGTGAAAATCACGTTCACTGAATGGTACAGAGCATCCAGCTCCACTGTGCTGTCATAACAACTAAACACATTGCAGGGTGCAGGAAGCAAATCATGCACGGGAGCAGTTCTCACCTATTAGTGCAGCTAATGCAGGACATTATGCAGGCTCTACCATGACCATCAAACCATAACATTGCATTCATCCACTCTTCGCATAAGTCCCAGCTAGGAGCGAGGCCACACCAGAGCTACAATGTTGTACAAATGAACAACAATATATATCGGAACATTCATGCCGCCTGCACACAGCACAGGAGCATCCAAATCAGCTGAATATTACAGATTGGTAGAGCTCTATTGTGGTGACAATTAGATTTCATACAAACAAACTATATACACCACGGGACGCAGGAGACTGCTCATACGCCACACGTGGGACATCATAGCTGTGGCCGCTTGCTCCACTAGCACAACTAGAAGCAAGGCCACACCAGCCTGACTGTGTCGTGACAAACTAACTATATACATCACGGGGCACAGGAGCCGGCTCATGCGCCACACGTGGAAACACAGGAGCAGTTGACACCTGCCGAATAGCGCAGCTAGCGCAGGGCAACCACAGCTCTTACTGTGTGAATAAATTAACTATGTACTACAGTGGGGCACTGGAGAAACTCAAGCACCGTCCACTGGAGGACAACAGCAGCGGTCCCCTTGCTCCATGGCGTACACAGCCAGAGCGGGCCACAGACCTGCTGACCAAGGAACTATATACACAGCAAGGCAGCGAAACTCGAGCGCCATCAGCTGGAAACAGCGGCAGTGAGCTCTATCCTGCACAAGTAAAATGGAGCCACAGTCCTGCTGTTTATCACATTTATATATATACATAGCAGGGTATAGGCCAGACGCATGCACCACTGCGACACAATGCATAATGAACGAACTATATACAGGGTGGCCTCGTAAAGCAACGTGCCTGTAGGCCGCATGACAGATCCTGGGAACACATCGACAGGGCAGTAAATCCAGGAGCAGCTCGCATGGGTGCTCGTCTGGAAGGCATAGTCCAGTGGAAGGGAAGACACGGTTCACTAGCTCCCTCAGGATGCACTTAACAGGGGCAGACTGGGAGATGGAAAATGCAGGAGCCAGAGCCCATAGGCTACTGGGGCTCGACTGCAGCCAACACCGGGTTCCCAATGGAAAGGACCGATCCCGTCAAGTCCAACCTGTAGAACCAGGCAAATGTAAGCAGTGAAGCCCAAGCTGCAGCCACACAAATGTCTGCCAGGGGGGCGCCTTGAAAAAGGGCCCAAGATGTGGCAACACCTCGAGTCGAGTGGGCCACCAGGTGTTCAGGCACCAGGGACCCGGTGGACTCATAGACCATGGTAATGGTGTCCACAATCCAATGCGAGAGGCGCTGCTTTAAAAGTGCCTGTCCCTGTGTCCGTGCTCCATAAGACACAAACTGTTGGTCTGCGCGCCGCAAAATGGACACACGATGGGTGTACGGACAGGGCGTGTAACTCCCCCAAAAATGCAGTCTTAAGTGACACCAGCTTGAGCTCAGCTGAGTTCAGTGGCTCAAATGGGGCTTAAAAAAGTGCATCCAGCACTACATCAAGATGCCATGCGGGCAGTGAAGGGGTGCGAGGAGGCCGCAGCCGTCGAGCTCCCTTTAAAAACTGCACAGCCGCAGCGTGGACAGGGACTTGCCCTGGTCCAACAGCTCTTGTAAAAACTGTAATATGACCCCAATGGGACAATGAATTGGGTCTTGACCGCTGGCTTGGCACCAGGTGCTAAACGTCCGCCAGTGGTAGGAATACTGCGACCTCGTAGAGGGAGCTCTCGCCGACTGAATAGTGGCTAGGCCCAGAGCTGGTGGAGGCCCGGGTTGGGGTGCCAAAGCGTGCCCTGCACCTGGGACAACAAGTCCGCTCTCACTGGGAGCTGCCAGGGCTCTCCGTGGAGGAGGGCAATCAGGTCTGGGAACCAGAATCTGAGAGGCCACCGAGGGGCTATCAGCAGAACTGGGCAGCATGTGGACTCTGCCAAGGCAGAGATCCACCTCTAAGACTGGAGGGCCTCCCTGACAGAGGAGGTCTGCTGCCGTGTTGACTAGGCCTGGGAGTTGAACTGCTCTGATGGAGCGGAACCGTGGCTACGCCCACAGAAGCAGACGGCGTGCTAGACAGTACAGTCTGCACGACCGGAGACCTCCTTGCCTGTTGATATAGGCGACCACTGCTGTGTTGTCCGTTAGTATCAACAGATGTCTGTCCCGCAGGACTGGCAGCAAATGAGACAATCCTAGGAGTTGATCCAGGACGTTGATATGGAGGGCCCGTGCTCGCTCCGTCCACCTGCCTCGGACTCCACGTCCGTCGCAGACTGCTCCCCAACCCTGCTTGGAGGCATCTGTCGTCATAACTGCTCGCTGGTAGACTGGCCCCAGGGGCACACCGAGGGTCAAATTGTGAGGGCTCCACCACCAACAGAACGCCTTCCAGCACGTCGGAGTGACTGTGACTCAGCGTGCATAATCGCGGTGAGGATGTATCTGTAAAGTGTAGCATTATGTTGGGTGTATTTTGAGAAGAGCATGTTGGGCTCTGAGCTGAAGCACTGATCTAAAGAACTTTGGGGGGGGAGAGGTCTTATCAGATTTCCTTAGCTCATCAGCTTAGAACTGGTTTGCATCAAAGTGACAGTTTTGGGGAGGATGGCACCGAGAAGAGGCCAAATAGTTTGGAATTCTGCTATGAGATGTCTGGAGAAAGGGGCCTGTAGGTGATAAAAACTCTTTGAAGTGGATGAGAGCCGAAATCCCGACATAGAGCTACGAACCCAGGCCAACCGGCATTTCCAAAAGATGGCATGGATTGACATCAGTCATAAATCAAGCCCCCCTCCAATAGGACACTGGGGGCTGAAACCGAAATCCAATCTCAAGAACTCAGGGACCAATCACCTATTGATCTGACAGACTATAAGGAACAGCGGACGGTCTTTCTCTCTCTCTCTCTCTCACCTGAACCAGTAACTCGCTGCCACAGCTCAACCTGTAGCTCTGTTGCCCGAACCGGAACCAGAAACCAACCAAGTCTTTGCCGGCAACAGAAGAGTTAAACTGGGAGAAGGAGATTGAGCCGTACGAAGAATTCTTTTAAAGGACTTTATTAAATAAAGAACTTTACAGACTGCGCTGCCCGCCTGTGCCCACCTGATCAGTGGAGTGAATACAGCTGGACAATTGACTAAGTCGACTGTATACGAAAGTGTCAGTCATTTAAATAGCTATTTGAGTCTTAAGAAACTTGACCCTTGGAACAAACAGGGCCCTGCTTTCCTCAAAGACTTCGTCTTCAAGTAACTACGGTGGAACCCTGCTTACAAAGAAGATTTTGTGCACAACCTTGGAGCCTTCAAACCAGTGGAAAATCTGTTTGGAAAAGACTACATTCGCGAAACCCCAACTTCCACGTGCATCGACTGAGTGGAAGTTCTTGGACAAAGCCGAACCGGACTGCCTTTGTTCCAAACCACACGGACCTCGTGCCGTGTGCTGTTATCTGACCCTGAAGGCAGAGAGGCCTCTCTGCGACGAAGTTCAGATAAGTTTAACAGTTTGGAGTTCATGATTCATGACATTTGAGAAATCAATTAGAAATGTTAATCTGTGATTCATAACTCTAGAATGTGTAATATCATTTAGTTTTCTTAAATATAAATGTGTGTTGCATTAAACTGTTTTGTTGATAATTTTAGAAATGAAATCTGTCAACGCCGAGAAATATCTTCTCATTCCTGTTTAACTGTTTAGTCTGAAATTGACACAAGTTAATAGACATTAGATTATTGGTGGCCCTGCCTATCCTTAATCATTGAATAATAATCAGTTAAGGGAAATTGTGGTAACAAGTAATAATAGGATCTTTCTCGGCACCTAAACGTAAATGAGACTGATATATATATAACGAGAAGTTACCTGACATAAATACTAACCTGCGTAGTTATTTAATGTCTGACTAATAATACTAACGAGAGACTCACCTTCGTCTTACTAACCGGTATTGTAGTCAATGTGTTTATAACCTTTTTTGTTTAACGATTTGTGTTATCATATGCGATCCCATGGTCTTTGATTAGGTCACGGAAGTGATTTGTCTTTGATTTGTTGATCTACAGTTGAATTTTTAATTAGTTTTTCCCTTTTGTATAATTAGTGTAGTGCTACATTTAGTCTTTGTTTTGAATAAATTTGACAATTTATATCTTTGGAATTGGTGTCTGTGTCCAATTATTACAGAAATTGAGTTCTACAAGATTCCAGGATTCGTGATAAGGTGATACTATTAATTCACTTCTTTAATTGAAATTTATAAGTGTACCTTACGCTACATAATTGGTGCCCCGTGTGAGGAATCTTAGACTGAAAAGTACTAATTTCTGTAATAGTTATTGGATAGCTTTGTCCAGAAATCCAGATTCCAAAGTTTTGAAACAAGAAAACTTTTGTAGGCGCGATACACTGTTTGTACTCTAGAGGACGCTCTAGAATTGCCCACGTGGTATGTGTATGGTTTCCAAAGTCACAAAAGGTTAAGTCTGTTTTAGTTACTTGTGATAAATTGTTGATATCCTAAGCGTTGGCATTAGAGTCATTAGGTGATTAATCGAGTACTGTTCTGTTGGGTTGTTACTGAATAGCCAAAACAATGATTACCCAAATGTCCCCATGTGAAGCATTGATTGTTAAGGTACCAGGAACAGAGATTCCTGAATTCCTTGGACGCCTAGGCAGTTTGGACTTTGAAGTAGAGTCGCGTCGAACTCAGTTGGTAAACGACACTACGACGCAACTCGAAAAAGAGTCGATAGAGGTGGTGAAAGTTATGGCTAGCTTAGCACTTGCAAGCTCAAGGTTAGTGAACTGGAGCATAAGCAAGTTTGAAAAACTGAAAAAGCTAGGAGAAAAGTATCCTAAAGCGAAAGAAGAAAGAGCCAAACGGCATGGAATGGTTTTAGAATTTGAAGGAAAGCTAGATACTTGTGGAAAACAAGTCATTGTGTTGAATGCTGAAAAAGAGGACTTAATTGAACAGAGAGAGCAATTAGGAAATGATTTAAGACAATGTCAAGCTGAATTGGAAACTACTCTGATCCAAGTAAAAGGTCTGCAAAATGACAGATGTAAAGCGGTTGAAAATGAAAGGATAGTTTTGAAGGACCGGGATGTTTTGGAAATGCGTCTTTGCAAAACAGTCAGGGAGAAAGATTTGGGCACTGTAAAAATGGAGATACTCGAAGGCGAGGTCATACATTTAAAAAGGGACAGTGAAGAAATGAGGAGAGTAAATCAGTTGCTTAGGGGAGAACTCAAATCAACTGAAGTTGAAAATGAGCGTCTCAAGCAACAAATAGGGGCCCTGAAAGCTGCCTCTCGGTGGGCTGCAGAGCTGACACCTGACAGCATAAAGGAACAGCCGGAACCGGCCAATGCACGTCTCCACATTTAGGCCCCGGGTTGCCTCGTCCTGATCGTACCCCTCCCTGTAGTCTTTCTCCACCCAGGGTAAGAAGCTCGTCGCACAGACGAACTTCCTCTCCCGAGAGTCCTGACCGAAAGGTTAACATGCGCCAGTTGAGCAAACTGGCTAAAGATTGTGAAACCTTTAACCCAGCAGACAAGGAAGGAAATGTGGAAGCGTATATTAAGGACATTAAGTATGCTTTGCGTTTCTATCCTGAGGCTACGGAGAAGGAAAAGGTTCTCCTAATCCGCAAAACTACCTCTCGCCAAGTCCATTCTTGGATGGAGAGGCAAGTGTCCATGGTCTGCGATAGTTTTCAACGCTTGTGCAGAGCATTAGTTAGGGACTATTCCAGGTTCATTGATCCAGTGGCAGCAGTGACTGCCGCACACCAGATCAAACAGGGTAAGAATGAGTCCCCCCGTGATTACTATGAAAAGCTTAGGAAAACCTATTTTGCGGGTCAAGATCGACCCGGGGCCGAGGAAGAGGTGAGCTTTAAAGGGTTGTTTGTTGCTAATTTGTTCCCAACGATTAAGGAAATGATCATATTACATGCAGACGCAACGTATACGAACATAGCCGAAATTCGTAAAATGGCACAGAAAGCTTGGGAAAGCAATAGCGCCTCTGATCGTAAAGATTCAAGCACCCAAGTACTGGCAAGGTGCTCTGAGAGCCCTAGTTCTCCACTGGAGTTAGAGGGGACAGAGATTCAAAGAAGGAAAGAACCTCCCAAGGATGGAACCCAAGACACCCAGGCTTACAATAAAAAAAAGAAAGAAAATCCCAAGTGGATTAAAAGTAAAACAAGGTACAAGAAAAAGTATAAAGGAAAGAAATCTGCTCCTAACCCAGTTGGGTTAACTCAGTCTCTGAGCAATGTTGCAGTTTCTGAGCTACTGCTACGCTTAGCTCTGCTCCCTTTGCCCCCTCTTCCCAAACTGGAAGTTAGTAGCCAGGGTAAAGGGCCGGACTCGCCACCTGAGGCATGACTAGCTCTGGAACCACCCCCTGTCCCCGCCTCCGTGTTTTTGATTGGATGTGAGGAACAGCAGGGGGGTTTCTCTGACACATCAGCCCACTGGGACCTCCCAGTGGGGGAAGTTGCCTGCAGGCAAGCTGAACCTTTGGTGATGTTACTGGGTGATCTGACACAGAGAGGCAGAGCCAAGCAAGTTTACATATAAGTGACCATTGAGAATGTGTGGGAGTGTGAAGCCTTGTTGGACACTGGGGCTGATATTTGTTTAATGTCTGCCACCACATTTGGCGAACTGAAACAAATTATGGAAACCTCAGACCAACGACTGAAAGTGGAAGCTTGTAGTGTGAACATTACAAGTTACACAGAGAGTAAGGCACAGCTCACTCGAAAGGCGTTGTTAGAGTTCACCTTTGGGAAGATTAAGTTGGTTCATCCAGTTTATATTTCCAAATTTGAAACAGAGAAGTTGATCATTGGTCAGGATCTATTGAACAGGTTGTGGGCTCAAGTTCAATCACCAAAGCAAGTGGAATTGAATGACCGATATGATACAGCCACCAAGGTACAACTTCCCAATGAGACCATTTTTGTGCATGTCCCTAAAGGGGGCACCAGCTTACCATGTAAGCCAACCATTCAAACCCAGGTCCCTACCAACTATTATAGATATAGTGAAGGTCAGGTGCCTGAATAACACTTGAATTCCCAGTCACCTCCCTCTATTAATCAACTTCCACCTATTGGTTACCGTCAGTAACCATACTCAATCCTGAGTAATACTAATACCAATTGTTTTTTTGTTTTAATGTACTTGTGTTATAATATGTAACCTGTATATGTGCTAGTATAGGATTGTCAATTTGATTGGAATACATTCTGCTTAAATAATGAACTATTCGTTTTTTTCTTTGATTTCTCGGGGTCATGAATGGTGAAGTCCACTGTTGAATTCTGTTACATAACATTGAGATAAATGCTTAACGTCTTATTTTGTCTTGAAGGGGATAACGTCCTAGTCGACCTCAGTCCCATTCAAGAAAGGGGGTATGTAGCGTTATGTTGGGTGTATTTGGATAAGAGCATTTGGGCTCTGAGCTGAAGCACTGATCTAAAGAAGACCTCTCCCCCCCCAAAGTTATCAGATTTCCTTAGCTCATCAGCTTGGAACTGGTTTGCATCAAAGTGACAGTTTTGGGGAGGATGGCGCCGAGAAGAGGCCAAATAGTTTGGAATTCTGCTATGAGATGTGACAGGCCGAAGGGGGGAACAGCAAACTCGAACGCTCGGCCCTCTTAGGTGAAGCGGAGGAACTTCCTGTGCATCTGCGCAATAGGGATGTGAAAGTAAACAACTTTCAGATCCACTGAAATTAACCAGTCACCGGGCCTGATGGCCTGGGACATGGTTTGCAGGTTGAGCCACCCTGAGGTGGCGGTTCAGGCGTCTCTGATCCAAGATGGGGCGGAAATGGGGAATCGCTGTTGGGAGAACAATAGAGAAGGGCTATCTGGTCTGTGTATATGTTTGTTTTTTTATTTTTGGTGCTAGCCAAAGACAGTAATGTCTCCATAGAAGAAGAACTTTTCATTTTCTGGGGCCAACGGAGTTTTTATTTTGGTTTTCTTCTGGAGGAGCGAATCACCATCTGTTTTTTTTTTAACTTCAAGAATCTACTTTTGGGAGTTGACAAGATATGGACTTGACCTTTTGGGTATTTGTTGCTGACTTCTTTGGCGCTTGGGTTTTCCACCTTTCATCTGGGATTTACTGATTTTACTGTGGATGGACAATTGAACGTTTGGGGACTGTGGCACCACTGGAAGAGTTTTTGGACTTTTGCATGTTGCCTATGTTGCTGTCATCAGTAATATGTGTTTATGTTAGTGGTTTGGCCAATCTGATGATATGTTCAAGGGACCCATTATTGTATTTGTACCCCAATATACTGTGTAATCTATTCTTTCTAGCTTTGATTCCCTGGACCTCACCTCTTTTTTTTATTTCTGAGTGGTAGTTGATATAATTTAACAAACCGTTACAATTATCCATGGGAACTAGGAAGTGTGCAAATTGCTCGCTTCTCCAGGAGAGAACACTGCCACGGGTCCCTCTTTCACGGCCACACCACGCCTCTGAAGGGGTAAGTGTAACTCCAAGTCATCATCCACAAGTGGGCCTGACAATGAGGTAGTCATATTATACCCACATCAAAGAATACATGTAAAGGTACTAACCTAGTCCCTCGTCTTGCCTGTGACAACCAGAGCTGGTGGCGTGCCGCCACAATAGCTGCCAAGGAGCATCCAGTTGCCTTTGCGCCGTGACGCATCACATTGACCAGCAGGTCGGCCGCCACCGCTATCTCCCTGAGGTTCCTCCTCCATGAGCTCCACCTCTGACTTGTCTACTGTCCTTGTCCATAGACAGGGCAAAGAGGCTCCCCTCAGAGTCCCGTGGTACATGGGCCAGGGTCTGGGTCTGCTGTTTGCGCTGCCTGTGCAGACAGAAGGGCACAGATGTGGTCCATCCTGCTATTCAGGGCAAGGATGGCTTCATCTCTACCTCTGTCTGTGAAGCCGGTTCTCCGTCGCCAATGGTGTGGCAGGGAGGGGGCTAACGACGACTCAGAAGAGGGGGAGAGAGCCTGTGGGCGTCGCTCCACCGCTCTTCCCTGTCGTTCACGTGCTTCCGCGGGGATGCACGTGCACGTGGCTGTAGCGGCACGCACTGCGGGCACTGCAGGCAGCCACGGGGGGGCGCAGCTGCTGTGGCAGGTATGGTAGTGGCAGCCGGCCCAGCAGCGGAAGCAGGAGAAGACGCGGCTGTCTCCGTAACTGCAGCCCTAGAGGAGGAGACGGAGGTGCTCAAACAGACAGGGAATAAGACTTCCCCACTCCAGGCGGGCAAGGTGCACTGGCCGCAAGCGGCACAGTTGGGTGGGCTAGAGGAGCTCATCGCCAAGCGCACACGCACGTGCACAGGGAAATGTGCAGCAGACAACTGAAACGCCTCTGCAACAAGTGGAGTGCCTAGCAGGCCCACTGCTGTAAGTGCGTAAGTGTAAGTGTTGCCACCTGGCAACGTTTATATACACGGGGGCACTGCGACACCAACCACACGCAACCTTGCTGTTGCTGGACTGAACACTGTGTATACCAAGCACCAGGTGCTGGATACAAGTGCAGCGTAGGCCCGTAGGCCACACCATGTGTGCCACAGTTTCCTGGGACACCGGGTGACGCAGAGTCGGGGGTCTGCGGGGGCCGAGGGTAGTAGACCACCAGCCATAGCAGGATCTAAAACCGAGGCCTGCACGCATGGACTGGGAGGGCTAGTGGTCCTCGTTCTCGGCGAACTGAGAGAGCAAGATCTCCTACAGCCACAGTTGCGGGCTGTAGTGCGGGCGCAAGCCGGCGGAGGAACACCTCACGCAGGTCAGATCTCTTATGACACACTGCCGCTGCTAGCGCTCCTGCTGTGGAGGAAGAGGTCCTGTGGAAAAAAAAACAACACAGCAAGCAGTCGGAATATATATAGCACTATATAAACAGGACTATTATTTTTAAAAGGCTCTTCTTGTGAATGAAACTGAAACCGAAAGCGCAGCCGGACCTCCAGTGTGCGGACAGGATAGAATCGGGATTAGCTATCAATAATAACTAAACACACACAAGACAGAGACGATGTGTATCGAAAAACGGTGGTGAACAACACTAAGAAGTGAGCCAGCCAGCCGAAATACGCAGTTTGAATGTTTATTACAAACACAGACACAGAGAGCTTACATTCTCGGGTCCAGCAAAGAGGCAAAAGAGGACAAACCTGCACTGACATCACGTTTTATAGAACAGGAAGTGGAAGGGACCTGTTCTGAGTGACGCGCGCCAGGGCCAATGGCAGCTTTGATAGAGTGACGTTTCGATCGGGTTCCTACAGAAGTGCGCAGAAACCCCTCCCCCTTGGGCAGTGCTTCCGACTTGAAAGATAAGCTTATTTTCATTTATGCATAAAAAGGCCTCAATTTACGTTGTGTTGTAGCCTACTTGATCTTGATGATGTAAAGTTATCCTGATGTTTTGTTTCATGTGTGTACAGTGTGTACAATTAGCTGTATGTCTATAGTTATACAGTAGGTTAAGGCTACCACACACTTAAATTGTATTGCATTGTAAATATTTATATGTAAATGTCAAGAGAGGTGACTTGTTTTGCATTTCCTTTCAGTCTCGTATTTCTTACCTCCCATTTTGTTTTCCTCAAATCATAGTCGTGTATCTTACATGGGGTTGCTCTCTTTCACAGATTTCTAGTCTTTTGTTGTTACTGTGTTAAATATTTGGCCAGTAATTACATGAAAAGTTATACATTTATATTTATAAATATTATTTTGTATACTGGTAAGTTAGCCTTGATTAGTCTTTGTTTCACGTCTTTTTCTTTTTAAGTTAAATATTTGATGTCTCAGGATAGCGTACTGTTGCTAATAATAATAATACAAACCATATATTTCATTACAATAACACACACACAGATATATATTAGAGCTGTCAGTCAATTAAAATATTTGATTGGTTAATCAATGGGCATTGGTTGATTAATCGGGCAATTATTAAAATAAGTGTAACGGACTTTAAGTGGTTGTGCCACACAATTTAATAAATACTAGGCATTGATATTACAGTATAACAATGCTGTAACGTTAATGGTCAAAAATAGAAATAAAATAGGAATGTATATTTAAAATCCTTATAATCAGCAACTAAATTGTAATTGCTACATCAAACGGGTACTACAAATGATACTGTACTCACACTGCCCTTGTAACAAAAGCATTGCATGCAAATGAAACAGAAAGCTTTTCATTTGTCTTCAATATTTCTTTACAAATTGTGTTAGAATTTAAAGTTTAGTTTTCCCATTAGCGGCTGTAACCCTGCAGTTGTGCGCAGATACTGTACTACTTCTCATGATGTGATCTCTTGCGTGATTCGCCTTTATAATTTACCACTAGAAGCACAGGGCTGGTGAGTTTGAACGATGTAATTTTAATTACTCTCTGTTCCTGAATACTCTGTGGATACTCGTTCGTGACTTTTCCTAAATATATGTATAAAATATGCCTACTGTGTTTTAGTTGCATAAACGCAAATCACATTCAAGTCGTAATCTCTACCTCACCTACAGTCTACAGTCTTTCATGTGCTTTTAGAACCAATTCCAAGTCCCATGCAGTACCTTCAATTGGCTCCCTTCAGGAATCGAGTAGCCAGAAAGTGGGCTCCTGGTGAGACATTTTTAATCATGGCATGCTGATATAGCCACCAGGTAGACTTTGAGGGTGGATGTGGACTTGCCTTCCTCTATCAGATCCTGCAGGAAGTATAGTATGGTTGCCATGGGACAAGACACAGTTCCACTTGCCTGGTCAGGCACCAGTTCTGAAAAAATTACCACTTGTAGGCCACTTGCAGCAGTGCTGGTTTGGGGTGCCACAGGAATCTGTCCACTTGACTGAGTAAGTCCTTGCTCAGTGCAGAACCCTGGCAGGTCCCACAACGCATTATTATTATTATTATTTTTATTTCTTGGCAGACACCCTTAACCAGGGCGACTTACAACATAAGTGCAAACAAAGTGCAAAAATACAGTTAAGTACAAGGCATCAATCATTACAAATTCAATTTATCTAAAACATAGCAATTCAAAATAATACATTTTACAAATTCCAATTTACAATTTACACAAGTAAGTAAGTAAGTGAGGTCCTACATCCTGGACGGAGAAGCTAAGTGCTGTCAAGATGTAGGGTTACAGTCAAGGGCTACGGGAAAGGGAGCAAGGAGGAAAACAATCAAGAACGCAAGAAGCATAATAAAAACTGTGAAGTGCTATCTAGCAGGGTTAGAGGACTAATATTACAAGTACTGTCAGAAAAGATGTGTCTTGAGTAAGTGCCGGAATGAGGTCAAGGACTCTGCTGTTTTGACTTTGGTGGGCAGGTCGTTCCACCATTTAGGGGCCAGGGATGAGGAGGAGCGGGCTCTGGAGGAAGGTAGAGTTAGTCTTCTAGCACTGGAGGACCGCAGTGGTCTGGAGGGGATGTATGGAGAGACGAGTGACTGAAGGTAGCTTGGTGCAGTGTGGTCGAGACAGCGGTAGGTGAGGGTCAATGTCTTGAACTGAATGCGTGCCGTTATCGGGAGCCAGTGGAGGGAGCGGAGCAGTGGAGTAGCGTGGCAGATAGAATACCAGATGAGCCGCAGAGTTCTGGATGAGCTGGAGCGGCGGGTAGTGGATGCAGGCAGGCCGGCCAGGAGGGAGTTGCAGTAGTCCAGGTGGGAGAGGACCAGTGACTGGACGAGCAGCTGAGTCGAGTAGTCGGTGAGGAAGGGACGGATCCGGCGTATGTTGCTCAGGAAGAATCTACAGGTGCGTGTCAGCGTGGTGATGTGCTGGGTGTAGGAGAGCGCAGGTTCGAGGGTGACTCCTAGGTTTTTAGCGGAAGAAGAAGGAGAGAGTGTGGTGGATTCCAAGGGGATCGAGATGGGGAGGTCAGCAGAAGGTGAGGAAGAGTGGGGGAAAAACAGGCGATCCGATTTGGAGAGGTTGAGCTTGAGGTGGTGCAAGTGCATCCAGGCAGAAATGGCAGACAAGCAGGAAGAGATGTGAGAGGGTATGAGAGGGTCAGAAGAGGGAAAAGACAGGAAGATCTGGGCATCATCAGCGTAGAAGTGGTAGGAGAAACCATGGGAAGCGATGAGGGGGCCCAGGGAGCGAGTGTAGAGAGAGAACAGGAGCAGGCCCAGGACAGAGCCTTGGGGAACGCCTGTGAGGAGAGGTTGAAGGGTGGATGAGGAGCCTTGCCATGTCACTTAGTAGGACCGGTCACTGAAGTAGGAGGAGAACCAGGTGAGAGCAGTCCCAGAGATTCCAAGGTCAGCGAGGCAGGAGAGGAGGATTGAGTGATCAACGGTGTCAAATGCTGTGGAGAGGTCAAGGAGGATGAGGACGGAGGAGAGGGAGGCCGCCTGAGCACAGCTGAGGGAGTCAGTGACAGCCAGGAGAGCCGTCTCAGTGGAGTGGGTTGTGCGGAAGCCGGATTGCAGAGGATCAAGGAGTGAGTGTTGGGACAGAAAGTCAGAGAGCTGACGGTGGACCGCCTGCTCGAGAGTCTTTGAGAGGAAGGGGAGTAGGGAGACAGGGCGGTAGTTCTGAGGAGAGGTGGCATCAAGGGTTGGTTTCTTGAGCAGTGGGATGACAGCAGCTTGTTTAAATGCAGAGGGGAAACAGCCAGAGAGAAGTGAGGAGTTGAGGAGGGAGGAGATGAAGGGGAGAAGATCAGGAGCGGTTGCTTGGAAGAGGCGAGAAGGGAGAGGGTCCAGGGCACACGTGGGTTTGTGACGTAGGAGGAGAGCAGAAACTTCAGCATCTGAGAGAGGTGAGAATGAAGAAAAGGAAGCTTGATCAGTGGAAGGTTTCTGTGTGATGGGAGATGAGGGAGGAGAAGGTGGAGAAGAGTTTGCGGGGGTTGTTGACAGTGGATTCAAAGAGAGATTAGAAGTAAGACTTATTGGCTGAGGTGAGAGAGGACGAGAATGTTGACAGTAGAGAGTGGTAGAGTTCGAGGGCAGCTGGGAGTTTGGTCCTTTTCCACTTCTGTTCGGGTGCACGCAGACTAGTTCGGGTTGCGCGGGTCACGGAGAGTGTTGAAGGGGAGCAGCCTCTAGAGAAGATGAGGTCTACCTGGCGGCCAGCCCTGTGAGTGGGGGGAGATGGGGAGAGAGAGAAATTAAAGGAGTGAAGGAGAGGAAGAAAACCGGCACAGTGGGAAGGGTTGGAGAGGTGGATGTTGAAGTCTCCCAGGAGGATGGTAGGTGAGGACAGCGAGGGGAGGGAGGAGAGAAGAAAGTCGAGTTCATCCAGGAATGAGGTGAGTGGACCAGGTGGACAGTAGAGAACTAGAAGGAAGAGATGAGAGGGAGAGGTGATTTCCACTGCATGGAATTCAAAGCTGTGGGTTGAGATAGAGGAGAGAGGGGCACAGAGAAGAGGAGAGAAGGGGAGAGCAGGAGCCCTGTTCCTCCTCCCCACCCAGTAAGATGAGGGGAGTGGGACAGGACGAACAGAGAGGATAATGCAGCAGGGGTGGTAGAGTTGTCTGGGGAGATCCATGTCTCGGTGAGAGCGAGGAAATCCAGAGACTGGTGGGAGGCGAAGGTGGAGATGAAGTCGGCCTTGTTGGAAGCTGAGTGGCAGTTCCACAGGCCCCCAGAGAGTGGAGTAGAGGGGGGGAGAGGCAGAGAGTTGAGGTTGGAGGGATTAGGGAAACAATGGCGCGCAGGTGCACGCCGAGAGGGAGGAGAGAGCAGGACAGGAATCAGAGAGATCGTCATGGTTGCGTGTTGTTACTGTGCAGCGTCTCCTCGCAGTCTTCTCGCTGCAGTCCCCGCAGCTAGAGTCCCTGCCCTTTGTAAGTGTGGCCCTTCAGAAGGGGGGCACTGAAGGCTGCTGGTGTTGACTGCTGGCGCAGAGTGGTGGGGGGCGGTTAAATACGACATCTGTAACTAATTAGGACAGAAACACCTGTGTTGCGTTGAATGACACAAGGCTGGTCAGGATGGCCCTCCCTCCCACGCAGGACTGCTAATAGCACAATTAATGGCCGTTTAATATCTGAATACAGACAAAGACAGTGCCATCTGCATCATCTGCGCATCTGCACCAATGCTGGAAACCATAGCTGTCTCGTCCACCGGGGGGCAATCAAGAGTACATGAGCTCCTTCCTGGTGAATCCTCTCCAGTGGAAGAAGTGGTAGTGGGGGGAAGGTGTACAGTAGTTCCCGCGGCCACGGGTGAGCAAAGGCGTCCACTACCAGTGGGACTCCTACTGTCTCCGGGGAGAACCACAGTAGCAGTGGGCCGTGGCTTGGGTGGCAAAGAGGTCAACTCAAGCTCGTCCCTGCTTCTCCCATATTTGCTCTACCATTTGGGGATGAAGCCTCCATTCCGAGCTGTCTGGCCCTCCACGAGAGAGGATATCTGCCGCTGTGTTGGGCACACCTGGCAGGTGTATTGCTCTTTTCAAATGGAGATTGTCCTGGGCCCACAGGAGAAGTTTGCACAACCCACGATATAGTATGGGTGAGTGCATGCCCCCCTGGTGGTTGATGTAAGCCAAACAAACCAAAACAGTCCGATGCATTTAAAATCAAAATCCTAATGGCCAATGTATTTGACAAACAAAAGAAACAGAACAAAACTAACCAAAAAACCCAAACAACTAGTGCTTTAAAAACAACTAAACCTTTAAAACAGTTAAAATTCATTTTTTTTTAAAGTCATTTTTAAAAACCTATCTTTTCATAAAATGGTTAAAAGATCTTGGACTCGGGCTCCAGCAGGGGGAGATGGCCGTCCCCGGAGGTGGGTCCCATCATGGGATCCTGAGCTCCCCCAGATCTTGTATCTGCCAGTTCTTAAAGGCTTCCTCCTTGCCCCTCTGATGGACCTCCAGATTGACATAATCCCTAATAAGTACCATGCCCCTCCGTGCGGTCCAGCTCCTGCTTGTTGAACAGACAGGTCAGTAAGGTAAATACTATTTTATTGTATTTAGAATTTTACATTTACATAAAAACAATTCAATTTTTTAATACTTATGATTAAAATCTTTTAAAATCAATTCTTAAAATCACTTAAAAAAAATTAAAATCTTTGTGATTTTAACAAAAAACAAAACAATTAACTTCAAATAAACGTGCCCAAAACAACAAAACAAATGTGATTAAAGCAAAACTGCTCACCAACATAAAAGTCAAATACATTGAAAATAACTGAAAATGCATTGGACAAAATAAAGAAACAATTAAAAAGGTAAAAATAAAAAACAAACAAAAAAGGTCCAATGCATTTAAAATTAAATCCAAAACGGTCAATGTATTTGACAAAAGAATATAACAAAACTAAACCAAAAAACCCCTAAACAATTAGTGGTTTAAAAACAACTAGGTCAGTAAGGTAAATAAATACTGTTTATTTGGTGTAGTATTTTACATTTTACATGAAAAAAACAATTCAATTTTTTAATACTTATGATTAAAATCTTTAAAACTCAATTCTTAAAATAACTAAAAAAAAAAAAAATCTGTGATTTTAACAAAAAACAAAACAATTAACTTCAAAATAAACGTGCCCAAAACAACAAAACAAATGTGATTAAAGCAAAAACTGCTCACCAACATAAAAGTCAAATACATTGAAAATAACTGAAAATGCATTGGACAAAATAAAGAAACAATTAAAAAGGTAAAAATAAAAAACAAACAAAAAAGGTCCAATGCATTTAAAATTAAATCCAAAACGGTCAATGTATTTGACAAAAGAATATAACAAAACTAAACCATAAAAACCCTAAACAATTAGTGGTTTAAAAACAACTAAATCTTTAAAAACAATGAAGATTCATTTTTAAATCGTTTTAAAAACAATCATCCATAAAATATTTAAAAGATCTTGGACTCGGGCTCCAGCAGGGGGAACTGACCGTCCCCGGAGGTGGGTCCCATCATGGGATCCTGAGCTCCCCCAGATCTTGTATGTGCCAGTTCTTATAGGCTTCCTCCTTGCCCCTCTGATGGACCTCCAGATTGACATAGTCTCTTACGAACACCATGCCCCTCCGCGCGATGACGATCGGGTCCAGCTCCTGCTTGTTGAACAGACAGATGTTCCGTCCCTCCCACAGTGCCTGCTTCACTGCGCAGACGACACGCCACCAGCACCTCAGGGTAGATGATGAAATTCCCCTGGCCGGACCGTACAGGATCTGCTGGGCGGTCGCCCGCGCAGGAACGGCAAACCTGTGGAGGAACGGAGAGAACAGGAGCCAGACCCTGTGGGCGGAGGGGCACTCACTAAAGATGTGAGCCTCCGTCTCCTTCCCCAGGCAACCCTTATAGGGGCAGGTGTCATAAGGAGCTATGCCCCTTCTGTGCATGAACACTCGGGTGGGGAGACACCGACTCACAGCCATCCAGGAGACATCTTTCTGCGTGTTCGTGAGGCAAACGTGCGTAGCGTTAGCCCAGATAAACCGGCAGGTTTCGGGAGGGAAATCTTCTATCCGGCTGGTCTCCTGGGTAGATCTCATCTGACTACAGATGGTCTTGTAATCCCAGGAGGCCAGCACGACTTTATGGAGGCCTACTTCGAGCGCAAAGGCTCGGAGCGCCCTGTAGAACGGCGGGGGATCCCACGAGTGCGGCCTGGTGTTATCCATGGCGCAGAGGCCGAATGGTCTCAGGCTGCTGGCAAAATAAAAGCGGTTCATGAAACTCACTTTCTTGCCAGCAGCCTGGATGTTCTTGACCACATAGGCCAGCCCCTGCGCCTTTATCAGCCGCACAACGTCCGGGACCCCCCTTCCTCCATCCAGGGTACCCTTCACCATCTGCACTCTTTTCAGCCTCTCCATTTTGCTCCCCCAGACAAACCGAAATATAATTCGGGTCACTAATTTTGCGATGACCTTGTCTGGGGGGAAGATCATTCCTACGTAGAGGAGTATCGGGAAGAGGATGGCCTTTACGACCAGCACCTTACCAGCCATCGTCAAGGTCCTTGTGCTCCAGCCGTGGATCTTCCTTTGGACCTTCGCTATCGCCTCCTCCCAGCTCCGGGTGCCCGTGTTGGTCCCGTCGATCGTGATCCCCAGAACCTTGATAGACGGCTTCACAGGGAACACGGTCGGCGGGCCCCGGCCGACAGGCCATGCCCTGGAGAGGTAGACCTCGCTCTTGGCCCTGTTCACAGCGGCCCCCGTCGCCCTGCAGAAGCCGTCCAGCAGTTCCTCGACCCTGGCCACGGACGGAGCGTCCGTGCAGACCACGGCCACGTCGTCCATATAGGCCAGGGCCTTCAGTTGCTCTCCGCCGGAACCCGGGAGATGGAAACCTGTCACCCGGACGTCCCGGCGGATCGCCTGCATGAACGGCTCCAAGCAGAGGACGTACAGCAGGGCCGACAGGGGACAACCCTGCCGGACCCCCGACCTGACCGGAAATGGTTCGGTCAGGTGGCGGTTCACAAGGACCCTGCTGCTTAGGCCGCTGTAGATGATCTTGACCCACTTCCTCAGGCCAAGAGCGATACCCATCCTCTCCATGACGAGCTGCAGGTATTCGTGGCCCACTCTGTCGAAGGCCTTCTCCTGGTCCAAACTGATTAGGACCAGGGGAAGCCCTCTCTCGTTCGAGTAGGCCACGACATCCCTGAGCAGCATGGCGTTGTCGGCCGCCGATCTCCCCCGGGCACCACAGACCTGGTCGGGACCCACGACTTGAGGGAGTGGCCGCTGCAGCCGGAGCGTCAGTGCTTTGGCCAGTATCTTGTAGTCGGTGCACAGGAGGCTGACTGGCCGCCAGTTCCTCAGATCTTTTTGGTCTCCCTTCTTGTGAAGAAGGGAGAGGATACTCTTCTTCATAGAAGGGGCCAATCTGCCCTTTCTGTACATCGACCCCAAGACCTGGCCCAGATCTTCCTTAAGCACCTCCCAAAAGATCTTATAGAACTCAGCAGGGATCCCGTCGGGACCCGGTGTCCTTCCAGAGTTAAGACTCTTTATCACCTGGGAGAGTTCAGTGGTGGTGATCTCTGGATCCTCCTCCTCCTCCTCGTCCCCCTCATTGCGGGACTCCAACAGGGACAGAAAGTGATGGATCAGATTTTGATCCACCACCTTCTGATCGTACAACTCCCTGTAGAAATCCCGCACCACTGTCTCAACAGCCTCTCTGCCCTCCACCTCTTGCCCCGAGGAGTCGATCATGGAGGACATTGCAGGCCTCCTCTCCTTCGTTTTCTTGAAGAAGAAGCGGCTGCATTTCTCATCGTCCTCCATGATGCGGACCCTGGAAAGGACCTTAATCTTCTCTTGCTCCTCCCGATAGAGGGCGGAGAGACTCAGTTTGACCCGGGCCACCTCCTCAGCTAGGTCGAAGCCTCTGAGCTGTAAAAGACTCAGGCACTGGAGGCGGGCGTTTAGATGGGAATATCTCGCCCGCCTCTCACGAGCTTTCCGTTTCCCCAGCTGAATGAAGTAGCCCTTGGTTCTTTTCTTCACCATCTCCCACCACTCTATGGGAGAATCAAAAAGGTCCTTCAGGGTCCTCCACTCCTCGAGGCGTCTGCTAAAGGTCTTAATAACACGAGGGTCATCGAGCAGGGAGGTGTTGAGCTTCCAGACCCCAGGCCCCGACTCCCGTGTGCTCGGAATGAGCACCTCTGTCGTCAGGAGCCTGTGGTCTGAAAAGAAGACCGCCTCCGAAGACATGGCGGTCCTCTCCAGTGGCTTACTGAGGAGGACGAGATCTATCCTGGAGAAGGAGGAGCCAGAAGAACTCACCCAGGTGAACAAGGGGACCAGGTCCCGACCTGCGTCGCAGAGTTCAAAGTCCTCCACGAACGCATCCCTGCTGGATCTATCGTTGCGGGGCTTACTCCGGTCTACATCCCTCAGAGCACAGTTGAAATCACCTGAAATGATAACTGGCAAGGTGCCGATCAGGAGCGGGCGTAGCTGAGGGAGAAAGAGGACTCTCTCTCTCTGGCTGGTGGGGGCATAGACATTGACCAGCCTCAATACAGCCCCCTTGTATTTAAAATCGAGGCTGGCCAGTCTGCCCGCCTCTATTACCTTAAATGTTTTAACTGTTATGAAGGGGTTTTTCAGGAGTACGGCAATCCCGTCCGCTCGGGACACATTGGACCCCGACCAGAAGGATTCTCCTAGGGTCCAAGTGTCCCGGAGATCTTTATATTCTTTTTGGAACGGGATGCCGCACTCCTGCAAACAAATAATATCCGCCTTCATTCCAGCCAGAGAGTTTAAAACATCGGTCCTCTTTTTCACCTCAGCAATGCTCCTCACATTTATTGAGATAATAGTTAATGCCATAATGGCTGTGAGGGCAATTACCCGCTCCGTAACAATCATGTAAAGAAACCTTTCTCTTCCCCACTCCTCTCTTCTCCCTCACCTAGCTTAGCGCTAGCACCCATCATTTCAATCATTTGCCTCACCGCTTGATCCTCTAGGAAGACTATGGGGGGGGCTCGGCTCCCGCCACCCGGTAAGGCTGGCGAAACTCCACTGGGCTCAGGGCCCGTGGTGCTGGAGGTTCTCCCTGGTTCCTTTGAGGCCGAGGCCCGACGAACAGATGGCAGGGCAGAGGCTTTATGTACAACTGGGGAGAAAACTGTGTAGACCCCGCTAGTTGTTCTTTTAACTAATGGTGGGGGAGGGGGTGGTCTCTCCCTTCCCGGCTGTCTGCCGCCGCAGGCCTCCTCCCCCAGCGCCAGTGACCTTACCATCACGTCCCTGATGTCTTTCTGGGAAAGGACACTGGCGCCGACTCTCATCTCCTGAGGACCTGCGGCTCTCCCACTACTGCCGGGAGGGCATACCTGACCCCTCCCCTGGGAGAGTCTCAGTTGTGGGGCAGGAGGAATGTAATTTCTAGGGGGCCTCTCATCCACCAGGCTGCCCAATCAGTAAGGTAAGCCGACACAAGCTCTAACTCCTCAGGGGTTCCTGTCAACTAAGATAGCCTGTGCATTGCTTGCCCTGACTGCTGAGTCAGGACAGGCTGCATAGGCCTTGCGCAGCATGGCACCTGTTGTCCTGCACTTTGCAATGCTTGTTGGGACAAAGGTGCTCTTCCGTGGGAAGGAACCCAGGCCCTTCTGGTATGCCCCCGCTGTCTTGTACATGGCCTCCACATTCTTATAGGTTGCAGGTCCTGAGGCCAGACATGACCATGTGGACTGGACGTTGTCCTGGAAGAGGGGGAGGGCTTCTGAGGGCTTGGATGTTATTTCCCTTATAAGCCAGTTGCATGGCACCTTCTCCTGGGACCTCCACTACCTCCAGAACTCCACCTTCAGCCCCGCAAAGTGCTCTGGCAGGCCCATCATCTATGACTCCCCTGCGAATGTGGGTGCATGTCTCTCTGCCCACATTGTGTCCACCATCTGTTGCTGCTTGGACATGGCCATCTCCCCCATCTGCTGAAGCAGGCTCCCTGTCTCCTGGGCAGAGGAGAACGGTGGGGTGGGGTGCATCTAGGGAGGGGTGCCTAGGGGAGAGCAAGTGCCTCTGTACTGGGAATATTCTCCTGGGGGAGCGTGGGTGTCTGAGGGCAGCTTCCCCTCGCACCTGACACAGCAATGGAATGCCCCTCTTGGCTTTGGAGGCATGGTGGGCACGAGGAGGTCCTTCAGGATGTCCTCCTCTGGGAGACCTGCCAAGAAGGATGTGAGATCCAGTGGTAAGGGGAGCTCCCCAAATGCCTCGGAGATGATGATGTCAGAGCCCACTTTGATGATTGAACTCCTGCAATGTAATGCAAGATCGACACGGTCACTCAAGATTGCTATAGGGCTATAAAACCATGTCCAACCCAAAACTGGATTGTAATAATAATGTTATTAGCAATAATAATTTTTACACTTACAGCAATTTTCTATCTAAGACACTCAAAGCACTGGATCACCAGTATTGAGTGCAGGATGGTATGGCTACTGACATGTAGGCAGTGGCATCATGCCATTGGAGCAGGGGGGTGGAACGTGCCCCTCCAAATTATTTCCAGTTCATATTTTACACAAAAAATAAAACAAAAACTGTTGTGTTTTGTTACATTGCATGAGGTATCAATAAATCTGGAGGGCACTGTACATTTACAATTAGTACAATATGATCTGCTACTGTGTGGAGATGCAGAAATACATGTAGATGTGACTAAACTAAAGGTAGGAGAGGAAGTGGTGATTATTGTTTAGGGTGCCACATTCAAAACAGAAATAGTACAACAAGACCAAATAAAAGCAGTAGTAATATATTAAAGTGGAACCTTGTGCTTCAGTTGCAATTACATTGACCTAATTGTTCTTATAGTTTGTACAATATAGTTTGCATGCCATTTTTAATGACGTTTTTTTATATAATCAGAAAGAGACAAATGTAATTTTGCCAAAATATCGACTGACAAGAGATTAATATATAAGAATATTAATATAATTAATTGTATTATTATTATTATTATTATTATTATTATTATTATTATTATTATTATTATTAATACAGTAAAAGCTCTACAGAACAAACTTCAACTCCGCACAGGACAGAGAACCCCTGAGACACTCCTACACAACAGACATCCAATAACTTAAATACAAATAGTTCGAGTGACACTTAAATAGACATATATAAATAGATATATGCAAATGTTTGTGCAGTGTAAATATCAAAATAACTTGTGGTCAAGTTACGATATACAATTCAGATCATATCATTACTCAGTTAGTCCGTTCATTTCGCGCCAAAAAATATGGTGAGCTGAGACCTCGTGGCGCAACGGTAGCGCGTCTGACTCCAGATCAGAAGGTTGCGTGTTCAAATCACGTCGGGGTCAGTCTTTTTAGCAGGATTTTCTTGTCGTGGAACCTAAAGGTAATGTATTCATTATAAGGCGAAAGTTCTCAGTGCATATGTCTTAGGTGAGACTGCACTTTTTTATTTTTTATTTTGGGGGCATTATTTTTTGCAGTTATGAATCACTCTCAGTTACATGTGGACTGCAACCTAACCTGTAGCAGGCGAGACTGCCGGGCGTCTTCTCACCTCTGAGAAAGCAGAACAACTTCCTGTACACGTATGCTCCTTTGTATTGGTTCTTTCTTGTGGAAGATACAGGATTGTGAGGCTGCGCTACTCGTTAGAAGTAAACATTGCCCAAGGTGACGAGATTGACAGACTTTGATCAGAATTAACTTGGGGGATGGAATTATGAAAGCTTTAAAATGTTATAAATGTATGTGTGTGGGTGGGTGGGTGTGTCTTCTGTACAGCTGGGTGTTATTGCCTTTCTATCTACCCCCACACACCAGACGCTAATGGAACACTGAAACTCAGATAATTTGGGATAGAAGGAAATAATGACAGAGAGACAGACAGGCAGATGTGCAATACTTATTTCTAGCACCAGCGTTGGTGGTATAGTGGTGAGCATAGCTGCCTTCCAAGCAGTTGACCCGGGTTCGATTCCCGGCCAACGCAACGTTCTTTTTCTGGGTTTGTGTAATCTAACTAACAATAAATATAAAACGAAATAAATACCTATACATAACCTGTGCAGTAGTCGAGATGCGTGTATTACACAGCATCAGCTATCTCTCTAGAAAATGCTCAAGACTCCCTGCTGTATCCTGGCCGAATTCCAACTGCTTTAGCTCCATGTGCCAGTAGTTGAATTGCACCTCTTGCTACGTGGCATTTTCTCTAGTAAGATTGCAAAATTCAATCTAGCATATGGCTCGTTGGTCTAGGGGTATGATTCTCGCTTTGGGTGCGAGAGGTCCCGGGTTCAAATCCCGGACGAGCCCATTTTTGTTTTTTTTCATTCATATTTTTTTAAATACAGCATCCTGGAAAGTATCTTTGTTCAATGTGAATCATTTCTATTCATCATAGTTTTAGTATGGCAAATACCACAAATAATATGATACATAATGTGGACACACTGGACTTTCTGAAACTTACATGGTTGCCAAAAATGTTTTAACAGCATATTGTAACACTAGAAATAAAAGCATGGATATAAAACTATGTTTACTTAATTATATACTCGATAGTTCCATACGAGTCATTGGACAGGGTCACCACACATAGATCTCTCTTTTTAAACTGACCTCAGGCTAAATATGCTTTATATCTGTAGAAGAAACTTTAACCATTAGTATAAATAGTATATAGTATAGTAAATTAGTATAAAGATCAAATACACTGTTGGGAGAGAAAAGGTGTTACAGAATACTGATTACCTTGAATTATATACAAAGTCATGTGACCTGTAAGAATACAATGAAGTAGCTTCACAATTTGACTACTAGGTGGTGCTGAAAACAACAAATGTAAAGTTCACTGAATGTGTGACATGACTGTCTGTAAAGATCTGTATCATTGAAGATTCCTGGAGGGAGAAGAGGGGTGCACAATTTCTGGGTGAGGAGCATAGTTGGTGTCAGGTGAAAAGATGAATCTGAGTCTGTGGAAATGGTAGATGATGATTGCTGTAACCTCCGCCATTAGGGTGGACAGCACCTCATGAGTGAGATGAGAGGGACCTGTCATAAGGAGCATAAATTAAAGTATATGTTGTGACACACCTATCATCCATTCCCAGGCACCTCCCCTGTGGGATGAATGTGGTGGGTTGAAAATCCATGGGCAGCCTTCTTCACCCAGGTACTTCCTCACACTGGGTTGGTTGGGGACGGTCAGCAGGATTTCCACCTCTTTACAGGTGCCTACAAATATGGTTCCACAATCCAAACGGATCCGCTTGGCAGGTCTCCGAAGGGAAAAGAACCTTCTCAAGTCATTAATAAAGCTTGTTGTGTCCATAGAGCACAGGACATAGGGCACAGGTACTCATGCAGGTGAATAGTATGGCCCATCTTTTACTGCTTGCCTGACCTCCTCCTCATAGTCTTGTGACTATGGTTGAGGGACCAAACACGTCTAGTCTGGAATGCGTGAACGTTGTATCGATGCTCAAGCGATCAATGGGTAGATCTCCCATCTTCTATTCGATTCTCCCTCAGAGTTTGTTGCAGGTCACACACTGCAGAATGCGGCAGCACCTGGTGCTTGACTATCATGGTAGTTTTCCACGAGTAGTTTTGCGGCATAGTTGTGGCCAGGAATGATGAACGGATACTTAGTTTTGTGGTCTGTTAAGCTGGCTTTCAAATCTCAGAGTAGTGGTTGAGCAGCATCGAATGCAGATGCCATTCTCTTTGAGGAAAGCCTTGTGCTCCTCTAGAGGCTTGCTTCTGAAGCCCTTGCAGCATTTGAGAGGTTGCAGCTGTAGCTATTCACTGGATGTCAATTGTAGCCCCTCAATGGTGTTCACAAATTATGATTTCCATGCCCAGTAGCTTTCTGGCTAGTCATCAAACTTAATGAGCCCGGAGTTGACAAGCTCCCGGCACACTATGTATTGTGATGGAGTATACATTCCTAGAGTTGGAGTGGAAGGCTCTGGGACCCTGCGGGTTGAGGAAGGTGCACTCTATCTTGGGAAAGGAGGCTGAAGACAAGGCGGACATCTTGGTAGAGCCTTTTTTGGTTGTGGTCTATTGGTGTTTTCATTAGATGTATATTTTGAGGGCTCAGAGACGAGTTAGGTTTTTGTTTGTTTGCTGTTTTTTTGTCAATAAATATACACCCCGGCGCTTCCAACTATATCTGGTTGCGTGAGTTTTCAGATGTATTGACCATACAGGGAATCTGATCCATCACAGTATCTTGCGACATCACTCATGTTAGCTTGGTCATTCAGCTGTGACTGTGGTGTGGCTTTGATGGGTGAGGATGTGAATGGTGGCGTGGTGCTGACGTTGGCCTCACCGACTGCTGTGCCATAATGTCATTGTTGTTTTTCATGTGCGAAGCTCTTGTATCATTGTACAAGGTAGTATGATGAAATCTGACAGGAGTCTCAGGTCTTAGTTCATGGAGGATTGGCTCTAGAGGTGGACTGTACAGTTCAATGACTAGAGGCGACCTTGAGTCTCATATAGGTTAGCCTATTGATTATGTAATGCGGTTGGTTTAGGGGATATTTGCCGCACAGTCGTGGGGAAATCAATAAACTGATGAACGATCTTGGGTGCTGTTAATACCAGTATGGTCTGATGGACAATTCTGCTTATTGAAGGCTGTGGTGGTCCCAGATCATCACTGCTACATTGTTGCATTTTCACTGTGGCCAGACACCGCAACATTGTCACACCTGTATTTCTGCTGACAGTGGCGTAAGAAACTGCTTTTCTGACTAGTTCAGTAACAAACAATATTCAATTTCTGACCAATATATATATAGTCACAATAACTTATCACACCACTGTAACACTTTCGTTTCATGGAAGGTGTGCTAAAGTCCTCATTGTTGCCATCTACCAACTCCTAACTAGTTAGGGGAGCTTTTGAGGTCTCTTAAATGTTGGTCAGGTTAGGAGTGCTTTTAAATCTATGGAATCTTCATGAATAGCTTTTACTCCTAAAAGTAAAAGTAGGACCAAATTGATGCCACTCAGATATTTCAGGACTGTAATGTCTGTCATTTTTAGGGTTCATTTTTAGGGTTCAATCATAAGTACCTAACTACAGGCAAGTTACCAGTTTACTGGGTAGCATGGAAGCTGCCACCACCTTTGTTAACACAGCAAGGTCTGGGAGAGGAGAACGCCTAAAATGTATACAAGACAGAACCACAGAGATCAATTACTTTGACAAGCTTTAAGCAACAAGGAAACTGTATTTAACAATATAAGAGGGGGTTTCTACACAATGGGGTTGTTTGGGGGAAAAGAGTAGCTTCTGACAATAAACTTAGGTTACTTCAATCAAGCATTGACTTTTCATGATTTCATTCAACCACTGTCTTCTGGATATTCAATCAGCTGAAACAGTCAAACAGTATAGAGATTGTGTGTTTTAGGGCACAGGTATTTGGTTAAGGACTCACAACAATGTCTTTGATAAACATCTGTTGCCTACCAATGCTGACCATCACCAATAAACTCTTCAAACACTTCAACAACAGTAACAAACTTAGGTCTGTGTTAATTAATATGTATGTGGTAAACATAATGAGATGTAATCACTTCTCACAGAGAAGACTGTAACCCATTGTCTCTGAAGATACAAAAAGGCTTCTCCAACTCACATCTGTAGTTCTTTTCTTCACTTCATGTGAGAGGAGAGCTCCGGGTTAACCTGTATTTATGTTTTCTGTAATAAACTTGTTACTTCTTCATCGGTGTATCCTGGGACTTACTAAAACCACTACATAACTATATACAAAGAAGTCATCTTTTGTTTTCTGAATTTACAAAACTAAAAAATACTGCTCTCCATCTTCAAACACGAGAGCATTATTCTGTCTGTCGCTGTAAATTCCGTCCTCTTTCATCTTGTGCTTCAAAATGTCTATTTCCATATTTAATTTAATCTTCTCGAGTTGTATTTTTTATTTTTCTACAATTAGTTTCTTTGTTTCTGTCTCTACTTTAAGAATTTCTTTCTCCAAGAGTGAGCGTTGAAAATCATCAATTCGAGTTTTCCTTTCTTTCACTTTTGGTGTGCTATGTGTCCCAGTGAAAGAGTGCGTTGTTTCTGGCTGAGACTCACTGAGTAGGAGCACACTGGTGTCTATAAATAAGTAAAACATATTTAGTAAACATGACTTCTAATTTACCAGCATATGATTGTCACTCATTTTCTTTACACACACACACACACACACACACACACACACACACACACACACACACACACACACACACACACACACACACACACACACACACAGAGAGATAATTCATGCATTTATATATATATTTACAAAAAGTAGCAATGATTAAAAATCGTATAGGCTACAACGTTACATTACACGGTAGGTTTGCATTTGGTTGCAGCCTGTAACATGGGTGCTACATTTGTATCACTTTAGTGAGTGGCAATTGCTACAATGTATACTTTTTTGGCAGGTAAACAGTGGGAGGGTTAAATTAAATTCAAACATGCTCGCTGTCATGAGAGAAAAAGGCAAGTCGCAATTGTTCTTCTTGTTATTTAACAAACGTTTCCAGTGTGTTAACTAAAATTGTAGAGGGTTGGGACTGTGCCATAAACTTACATAAAAATAAGAAAGTTACAGTAGGCGAATTCTAACTGAATAGATTACTTGCAGCATAATGTGAATGTTACGTGGTAGCCTGCATATGATCCATTTCATATACTTTAAGTATAAATGGAGCTGATAAATATCACACCTGCTGGTGTCATTTCGACGACAATAGCATCACTTTCGAGAGAAGCCAGGCCGTTTTCGTTGTCATCTTGAATGCCATCTTGAACACCGATCAAACCAGTAAATTCTGGAGAATCTTCTCCGAATATGTCACTTATTGTGTCGCTACAAATAGATATTTTAGGCAATGGTCCTCCACCAGTTGCAGGGTATTTCCAAGCACTCATGTCTTTTTTAGCTCTTGCTAAAAGGTCCTTCCATTTTTTCCTAATTTCTTCAACACTACGATGCTCATCGCAGCACTCATTTACCGAATTGGTTATTTCCTTCCAAATTTCCTGTTTTCGCTTGTTTGTAACTGTTTTGTTTTGTTTTGCTGTCAGAAAGGATTTATTTGTGTTATATAATTCAATTAGTTTACGAATTTCTGTGTCTGTAAAGTTAATTTTCCTCTTTTTGGCGTTTGGTGCATCCATCTTGCCGTTAACTAACGTTAAGAAAGTTGTTTCTGGGTGCTTAGCAACTACTTTGTAATTACCAGTGATGATTTCCAAGGAAATGTATGCAGTCTACACATACTGCAATTAGGTATAAATGATTTAAAAAACAATTAGTGGATTTATTTACATATACATTGTATTCACATGAACGCGCATTTCATAAGCCAGACTTAACCATCATTAACGCTGGGCATAGTTACGCCTGACTAAATACATGGTTGGTGCAACAGGCGTAATTCAAATATTTAAGTCAGACGTAGTAACTTTAAAGCCTTGGACTTACGTCCAGCTGGTGCACTCCACTCCTGGAGGGTGAGACCGTAGGCTGGTGAGACCGTAGGCTGGCCACTCCTCTGTCCACCCCCTCTGTCCCCCTTGCCTCCACCGCTGGCTGAAGCCGCCGCGACACCTCCGAGGTGGCTAGAGGAGGCACCCTTTTGTGCTGGCGGTTTTGTGACTCTTCCCCTGTCAGACACCTGTGCAGCGCCGATGTTCCTGGCCTTTGCTTTCTTCTCTATTTGAGCCAGCACCTGATCTAATTCACCCTCCAGCTGCAACGGTTCTGGGGCTTTCTTTCTCACCACCAGCCCATCGCAGCCGGAGGGAGGGCTGGCTCTCTCCTGCGAGACAGACTCGGCTACGCTGTCCTTCGACCCGGCTCCCGAGGCTCTGCTCTCCACTCCCACACATGGTGGCGCGGTGGGTCTGGTTTTCTGTTTTTTTCTTTTTCCACCACGGCGTAGCTCTGCAACCCCTGCTTTCGCTGGAGGGGGGAGGGGGGCTTCTGCCCTGGCTCCAGGGTGGGGGGGGCGAGGGGGGGCTCGACTAACTTGGGCTTCCTCCAGAGAGGAGACAATATTAGGGTTCTTACCAGTATTCTCCTCTCTGTCCACCACTTTTCTCTTTTTATTGCTCACCTTCACCCAACCCCCTCCCTCCGACTGTTCCCCCTTTCTCTTGAGCGGTTCCTTTGGGGTGGGGGGGGGGTCCTGGAGCCAGGGCATATACCTGTTCTTCTTCTCCCTCTCCCTCCTCCTCCCGTGCTGGGCTTCCCTCCTGTTTCGGCTCAGGGTACGGAATGGAATTACTAGTCTGTGAGAAGGGAGACCCGAATCTATTTGCGTATGACTGGGGGCAGTTCTTATAGATATGGCTCCCTCAGCAGCAGAGGTTGCAGAGTATCTTTTCTCTGCAGGCGTGTATCAGATTACCTCCTTTACACTTGCCGCAGACCACCGCTGTGCATTGGGCAACAATCTGGTCTCGGCCCCAACACCGCCTGCAGAGTTTTGGCATCACATCATAGTAGACCAGCCCACTAGCTTCTCCTATTTGTATAGTACTGGGGAGGTGGCAGACCTTCTCCGGGTTCTCCACGCTCCGCCTCAACCGGATCCAGCACTGCCCCGCTCCCCCCCACACACCGTCCCCATACAACACCTTATCTATTCGAGTGGAGACCTCACTGAACCTCACGAGCCAGATCTCCACGTCCTTGCCAGAGACCGTCTCGCAGAAAAACTGCACAGTCACTATTCTATAGCGAATGTCCGACAGGATTATCATTGCGAAACCCGCCAGCTCCCTGTATTTCTCCCTTCTATACACACTGTAGCACTCCTCTAGCAGATCACATTAGCAAAGCTTACCTCGAAGATGTCTTTGTATTTATGCGGCAGCTTCACCAGACAGTTCAGGTCTTTAGGAGCAAAGCCCATACTTTTCTGTAGTACCTCCCTACTAAACTGGAGTCTCGACATCCGCTGGTCTCCTCCGCCTTCCCTGATGAACTGCACCGCATGGACACGGAGGCGGCGACGGGTATTGTTTATTTTTGGGGGGGGGTATATATTGTTTAGGGTGCCTATGCCTAAAAACACCCCTGCTGGGATGCACGAAGGGCTGAGGGGGAGAGAGTTGTTACACGTGTTTTGCATGTGGAACCAGACAAAGAGAGAAAAGTGGATGTGCAGAGGGAGGGGAGAGAGAGATAGACAAAACTGTACAACACAATATTTTACATATTACATGCAAAGAAATATATACATATATAAATATATTGATGCAGAGCTGATATGTCTTTTATTGTATTTAAATTTCTAACAAGACCTCAGGTCTTAAAGCAGCTCTGAGGAGGTGAAGGACACGCAGGACACATCACGTGCTACTTTACCTTCCAGGCCTGGTCAAAGAGCACCAGGCACAGTGCGTCAACACAGTGCACAGCATCAGCACAGTGACGTTCCCCTCACAGTGCGGAGACACCAGCATGGCAGCTGGCCTCCTGTCATCAGTCAGTTCACATCAGACACTTGTGTTTACTTTCTAAAAGTAATGTGCAACAGGTGTCCCAGTTTAAAACATTCAAAAGTTATAAATAAATAAATAAATGTACATTTTTTTAACAAATTGAATATTAGTTAAGCAGTAAAGTATATAATAAATCAATGCATTTCAAGTGTATTCTGTACTCTGTGTACTCTGTTGTGGGGTGGCGGTGTCCTCTCTCTTTTACCCACTCAGCCCTGCTCAGAAGCCAGTCTGCTCTGGGCTGGCCCTGCTAGCACCTACACACAGACACAGAGTGGGTCACCACAACACCTGTCTAGGTGCACCCGTCTGTCTGTCTAGCCTTAATCACATTATTTACATACCCATGCTTACAAATATCTACATTTACACAAAATATCCAACATCACTCGAACATCTGATTCCCACTTTAGACTTCCAAATAGACTTAAGTCTACCTGTCCAAGTGTCCATCTGTCCCAATATATGCTACCACTGATCTTAACCCCCCGTCTGTCCACCTCTCTGTCTTCTCTGTAGTCAGGGCTGCTGCTGTGTCTGTCCGCCCCCCCTTCACCTGAGCCTGTGTGCCTCCCCCTGCTGCCAGACCATACTCCAGCCCTGCTTCAGCAGCCACTCCTTCATGTCCCTGACAGACACATCCGACACATCTTCTCGTCTTGCCGGACCAGGAACTGCTTCACCAGCTCTTTGTGCAAGACACCATCTCCTTCCCTTACAGCACCTGCAAACAGGCCAATCCTACCTACACCACCCACTCTCACACGGGACAGATGGATACTCTCCTAATCCATCACAATCCCAACAGCACCTTTCATAGGGACTAATAAAACCTGAGCTGTATCTGTGTGTTTCTGTAGTGAGCTGTGTGCGAATGTGTAACTGTGCAGTGCTGTTGTGTGTGTAGAGCTCTGTCTGCCTACAGGGGTCAGCTGTATGGTACCTGCTGCTGCATGTAGCTCTTCTCCCAGTCCATCTTGATCATGGTCAGGTAGTCACAGTACCCATTATACTCCCTCAAGGAGCACACAACCTGGAATTGAAAACAAACAAACAAAACAACAGGAATAATAACTGATGCCCCGTTTCCACTGGCGGAGGTGGAAATTGTGTACAGAAATATTTTTTACTAAAGGAGTTTGTGGTGCAAAGGTAGCGCGTCTGACGCCAGATCAGAAGGTTGCGTGTTTAAATCATGTCGGGGTCAGTCTTTTACACAACAGGAACTACTAATTTCTGCCAGCCACAGCTCCTCTTAGTATTATTAGTCAGCACCACTAGATGGCACTCACAGACAAAGATTCTAGAATGTGTAAATCAAGAAGATTCCGACAACTGCAGCGCACCGTCTTCTACGTGCCAGTAATATAACTTTATACATTAAGACACTTACCTGGCTCGTTGGTATAGGGGTATGATTCTCGCTTAGCGCCGTGCGGCCAGTCGAGAATAGGTGTAACAGACTGCAAGCCCTAAACCGTGAGAATTGCCCTGTTACAGTGGTCATTGCACATTGTCACAACTTGGTGCCTATAAGTATTACTTTTGTTTTAACACTGCTTGTGTAACTTAATGTGATGTATACTTTTCTTTGTTTGGAAAGCATAATATCATCACACTTATGAAAGTTTGCTTGCAGAATAACTCCACTGCTTATTAAACTTACAATTATTATAAGAGAAATGAAAGAGACTTTCAGTGCCTAGGTGATTAAGAATGCCAGTTACTTTTATCTGTAATGCAACTTCAGTTTTATTTGAAGCATATTATTTTGTGTAATTTTATTTTATTGTGTACTTACCTAGTGTGACTTTTTACCTATCTGTATGTGCTCACATTTCTATTACTCAAATACCATTGTAGTTCTTTCAAGCAACTGATGGATTAATGTAACTTAGTTATAAAGTACATTAAGTAAGTAAATGGTAAATATGTACATTTTAAAAAGTTAAGATGAAAAGTTGTGTTTTTTGTTCTTGTGACAGTTGAAATAAATAACTGAATTTAATTAAGCCAACTGCTAAATTAATCTTACTAAGTTAGCAAGTGTATAATAAGTGTAAGAGGATTTTTTTTCTATGCTTGGTTTTTCAGCTAATCCAATAAATAGTTGAACTGAAGGCCTATTTATTTACCTCAATAAGATTATTAAGAGGGAAGACTAATATAATTTAATTATATTTCTAAAACAACTAACAGCAAAGAAACCGATAAAACCTGATTTCTCTCACTGTTCCTCACAGAGAGCAGTTGTGGTCAGTCTAGTCAGCAGCAGGCAGCCAGGTCTCTCTCTCTTCTTCCTCCTGTCCTGCTCGTTGTCATTGTTGTTCTTCTTGTGTGCTAATTTGTTCAGTTTAAAAGTTTATATTTTTCTTACAACACCAATAATAGTGGAACACCTCTATACCATGAGCTCAATGCGTGATGAGACCATGCTTCACTCTGTCCAAGGTCAAAAAGGTCAACACAAGAATACACTAGTTAGTTAGGAGTCACGGGTTCCCATGTAGAAATTCTACATTGTAGAAAAATTTGCTGTACGTTAAAATATAAGTAAATAGTAAAATGTATTATTAAATGGCAAATAACTACATTTCATAGTCTGTTATTGGACAATGTAAGAGAGAGTTTATTACAATGTTTTTGTTCCCCCAATGGACAGTTGAAAGAAAGCCATTAGACCACACTGTCTGTGTGACCTATAACAAAAATACTGCACATTCAATAACTTGTTGTCATTATTGTTACAGTAAAGCCCAATATTTGCTGGAACTGGTTACATCTGAATAACTAGGTAGGTGCATTATTTTTAGATAATGGCAAGTTATAATGGTTCACCAAAAACAAGCATGTGTAAATATACACTTATTATTTGGATTTGAAGAATAACCTCTGTTAAATTTAAACTGTTTAATATAATATACAATAGTAGTAAAATCAGCAATACATATAACCACAACATATGTTACATATATACTTTCATGTCCACTGTACTATTTTCCTTGTGTGCCATTCCAGAATGATTTCTGTATCAAATTTAAACTGAGATTTCAAAGAAATAAAAATGTTAGAAAGACAAAAAATATATTGACAGTATTTTTTTTTATTTCTCTTGATTCTGTATTCAGTTTATTTTTTAATATGATACTTTGAATTCACACCATGTAATTTCCTCTGTCAAGCTCAATGCCACTATACACTCACCTAAAGGATTATTAGGAACACCATACTAATACTGTGTTTGACCCCCTTTCGCCTTCAGAACTGCCTTAATTCTACGTGGCATTGATTCAACAAGGTGCTGACAGCATTCTTTAGAAATGTTGGCCCATATTGATAGGATAGCATCTTGCAGTTGATGGAGATTTGTGGGATGCACATCCAGGGCACGAAGCTCCCGTTCCACCACATCCCAAAGATGCTCTATTGGGCTGAGATCTGGTGACTGTGGGGGCCAGTTTAGTACAGTGAACTCATTGTCATGTTCATGAAACCAATTTGAAATGATTCGACCTTTGTGACATGGTGCATTATCCTGCTGGAAGTAGCCATCAGAGGATGGCTACATGGTGGTCATAAAGGGATGGACATGGTCAGAAACAATGCTCAGGTAGGCCGTGGCATTTAAACGATGCCCAATTGGCACTAAGGGGCCTAAAGTGTGCCAAGAAAACATCCCCCACACCATTACACCACCACCAGCCTGCACAGTGGTAACAAGGCATGATGGATCCATGTTCTCATTTTGTTTACGCCAAATTCTGACTCTACCATCTGAATGTCTCAACAGAAATCGAGACTCATCAGACCAGGCAACATTTTTCCAGTCTTCAACTGTCCAATTTTGGTGAGCTTGTGCAAATTGTAGCCTCTTTTTCCTATTTGTAGTGGAGATGAGTGGTACCCGGTGGGGTCTTCTGCTGTTGTAGCCCATCCGCCTCAAGGTTGTATGTGTTGTGGCTTCACAAATGCTTTGCTGCATACCTCGGTTGTAACGAGTGGTTATTTCAGTCAAAGCTGCTCTTCTATCAGCTTGAATCAGTCGGCCCATTCTCCTCTGACCTCTAGCATCAACAAGGCATTTTCGCCCACAGGACTGCCGCATACTGGATGTTTTTCCCTTTTCACACCATTCTTTGTAAACCCTAGAAATGGTTGTGCGTGAAAATCCCAGTAACTGAGCAGATTGTGAAATACTCAGACCGGCCCGTCTGGCACCAACAACCATGCCACGCTCAAAATTGCTTAAATCACCTTTCTTTCCCATTCAGACATTCAGTTTGGAGTTCAGGAGATTGTCTTGGCCAGGACCACACCCCTAAATGCATTGAAGCAACTGCCATGTGATTGGTTGGTTAGATAATTGCATTAATGAGAAATTGAACAGGTGTTCCTAATAATCCTTTAGGTGAGTGTATCTCCATCATTCTGTATAACGGTCACGTTTCCCTGAGGGAGCTGAGGACCCAAGTGCAGTGCTGGGTCGGGCATTGGTGGTCGTGGTCGTGGTCGTGGTCGTGGTCGTGGTCGTGGTCGTGGTCGTGGTCGTGGTCGTGGTCGTGGTCGTGGTCGTGGTCGTGGTCGGAGGAACAGGGGCTCAGCATTGCAGTAAGGACTGGCAAAACTTCGCCCAGACTGAGGGAAGTGAGGGGATTAAAAGGGGAGCAGGAACCAGGCTTGGGAGGTGCAGGGCGAATAGGAACAGAGGGATAGAACAGGAGTGCACATGGGTGACCGGAATGTTAATTGAGTGACGAGAGCAGGGAGAAGGCAGGGAAATGACGGCCCATAGTGGTGACAGAGGGGGAGTGCAAGGGGATCATGACAATAACTTTCTCATCAGTTAAATGCTTCTGGTGCCCCCTTAAATATACATTCCCATCCATTTTCCTTCCCCTCCTGTGTAACTGTGTGATGTCAAAAGCATGTCATATACAAATAATTATCATTTGAATTTAATTTGTTGTTTAACTATTATAAAGCTTTTACAGTCAGGGTGCTGATAGACTATTAAAAAAACGAAATGAATACAGTGAAAAATTGAAACACATTTACATCTAATATAACTTCAGTCATCATGTAGAATAAACAAATTATCTAAGCAGTTCTTCCTGTAGTCACTGAAACAGGTGAACATTATAGGATATTAAATAACAGAACGTAAATAACAGTATTTTCACTTTGTCATGTTTTGAAAAGGCTAATAAAATAAAACTTACCACGATATAAAATATAAATATTTGTAATCCTTTAAAATACCCAGTAAATGTGATCTCTGTAGAATGAATGCGAGTGCTTTATATATACGTTCAATTCCACTTTTATATCGATATACAGAGGAATAGAAAGCTGCTTTTCGTGCTGTCGAAACACAGAAAGTACCTAAACGGCTTTTACAAACGCAGGCTGAAACTGCGCAACAGCGCCAGAAGACGTAGCGGCAGCACGAAGTATTACACCCGTAGAGGTTTAGCACTACCATAGAGAATGTTGGGAAAGTGTTTAGGGCTGTTTAGTTAACAAAGTTCAATATAATTCATCCCGGACTTATTCAGATATTACATAGAGCTCTGTGGTGGCCAACAGTATAATGTATTGAAATATATAGGCTATTCATAATTTAGTCGTCTATATTTCTCTGCTGTTGGAACATGTTCTTGATCTTGATTACAGTCTATTTAAATGTAGAGACCGGTTAGGCCTATTTGAATAACAGTTCCTTAAAGATGAGGAAGGAGAAAGAAAATGAATTGTTGGATAAGAAGCTGGCTGTGAGTGAGAACTTGGATATTCAGTTGTCACGTGTACAGATTTCGAGCATATGGTGTTAAACTGGATCTGATTCTTTATTTCTATTCACAGGCTTGTGATTTCTGTATCAAATTTAAACTACTGAGATATCATATTAGAGATATAGGAAAGACCAAACATATGTGCAGTATCCGGTTTTGTTTCTTTCTTTCTGTAATTTCTGCTTTAAGTTTAACTTGGTATTCTCGTCATGCCATGTGTTCTGTGTCATGCTCACTGTCACTATCTCTTTAGCATTCTGTTTAACTTCTTCATCACGTCAATGCTTCAGTTGCCCATTCATTAAGCTAATGGTCACTAGCAAAACATCACCATAGTTCCCAATATTTTTCCTTGACGTCCTGTGTTAACTGAAGTTTAAGGACCTCGTGGCGCAACGGTAGCGCGTCTGACTCCAGATCAGAAGGTTGTGTGTTCAAATCACGTCGGGGTCAGTCTTTTACTCAATTTCCCTGTAATATCACTCAATAATTCCTGCTCTGGAGAGTGTTATTAATATCCTAGAATGCAAACGTTGTTAGTCTAAGTAACATGCATCTACACCCGAGAGGATGCATAAAAGTCAGTCTGGTCTCCTGCACATTGAAATTATATTTGATTTTAAGAATCCGTATCGTTTGTTATATTTTAATCTGCCTTGTTATAGGCTATTAACAGTGGACTGTCACAATCCGTGTTTTATTCACTGCTGTATAGCTCCCTTTTATGTATTTCTTGTGCTTTCGATTACCGCCTACCCCATACTGTCTCACTTTCTGATCCCTGGTCGACACAATTCATACACTAATAAAAACGTATAGAAATACTTTAGATAACATCAACACTACTAGGTAATAGTAGTAGATGGGATTCAATGTTCATTTCTCGGTTCATGTTTGAGCGATTCCGAGGCCTCGCTAAGGTGCCTTTTAGTGATGCGCTAAGGTCGCTGCACTGTGGCGCGGCACACCGACCCCCCAGGATGTTGCCATATTATTAGGAATATTATTAGGGTTCCACTGTACAAGATCTGCTGCCGTGCTCGGCATTACCAGCAGCTTATCCAGACGGAGGCGCCGGGTGTCACAGAGAGATGCAGGTCGGTGCTGCTGGTGGAGCGAGTCACTCATACTTTGACAATCACTCTTTGGGTGCATCGGGGTGTGTATATTGAAGTCACTAGACTTTCATTGACGTACACGGAGTAGCCTACACAGCATCAGCTGAGTTTGCGCCTGTAGAAAAGCCTGGCTGAATTTCTGCCAGCCCCAGCTCCTCTAGTCCAATAGTGCTATTAGTCAGCAACATTAGATGGCAGTCACACACAAGGTGCTTGAACTTGAGACTAAGAAAGTTTCCAGCTGTTGGAGCGCACCGCTTTCTACGTGGCACTAGTGTAAAGATGTCACTAATGTAAGTTTGTTCGAGATATGATTCTCTCTTAGAGTGCGAGAGGTCCTGGTTTAAAATGCCTTTCTTTTACGGTTTTCTTAATTTCTCATTGTATAAAACACATTATTATTATTTTTATTTCTTGGCAGACGCCCTTATGCAAGGCGACTTGCAACATAAGTGCAAGAATACAGTTAAGTACAAGGCATCAAACATTACAAATTCAAATTTACATTAAACAAAGCAATTCAAGATAATAAATTTTACAACTTCCAATGTATACAGTTAAGTACAGTAAGTGCAGTCATACATTGTGAAAAGTTAAGCTAAGTGCCGTCGAGATGTAAGATGTACAATTGTCGAAATCATGTTTTTGGCCAGTGAATAAGATCTCTTCTCCTCTCATCAGCATTTTATTATGGTACAACCCCTTTTCTGTATAGATTTGTTTATAATACACATGTATATACTACATATACTATTATCATTAAAAATATTGTAGACAGACGCCATCCGACAGTCAATCCGTCTGTTTTTAAATCCATCTAGTTTTGTCCATTTGTCCAAAATGTGGCTAGAGACAGTGGCTTGCTTTCTACCTAGTTCCCCCAGTAAAAGCCATTAACCACTGAAGAAACTCAATTCATTTCTGACAGTCATTTAAGGTAAGGTACATCCTTGCCATTCTTAACAATGACTGTGATGTCATCTACGTAAGCCACCGCTTTGAAAAGTTTCATTAATACACCAGGCACAATCAGCCCAAATAGTCTGTAGGTCATGTAAATGCATCACTACCAGCAGGTGACACACACACACACACACACACACACACACACACACACTTTTTTCTCGAGTTTGTTTTTCCATTCCAATGGGTGTCCAAGTTACTCCAACAGTCCAAGTTACACTGTCAATCAAATACATCATTGTCCGTGTTCCACCTCGGGGGGTAAATTCAATAAACTATGCGCTAAATAAAAACGGACCTTTAAATAAACAGTATTCATCTATCGAGAATCTATGTTCATGGTTTGTATAGAAGTATTTCCACATATGCATCTGGACACTCGGGCAAGCCAGCTGAGAAGTCGCTCAAGTCGCCGCAGCTAAGTATCGCCTTTTTCTCTCGCGTTTCCTAGTTTAGTTAAGAGTTACATTGATTGTTTACGTGGTTTGTTTAGCTAAGAATGATATATCTTGCACCTGTTTTGTAGTAAGAGCAGCGACTGTTTGTTAGTGAATTTAGCAAGTTACTTATATATACTTTAAAAGCTAATACACTCCTCTCTATGCTCACCAACAACAATGTTGGCGACGATGACGGCTAAAGTAAGGAGAAATAGAAATGCCACTTCCATTCACTCCAATTACTATTGTTGTTATTATTACAAGGGAAAACTATGACCCTTGGTCATCAGTGTCTTGGGCGGACAGTTATGTCATTTAACAACATCCAAGATACCAGAGCCATCGGTCAGTCAGCACCGCTAGATGGCGGCAGTCAGACACTCATGCAATGTATGAAGGAGAAAGTGTTCAAATAGAGGAGCGCACAACTCTCTACGTGGCACCGATGTTAACTAGTTTTCACAGAAACCTGTGCTATGTGGCTCGTTGGTCTAGGGGTATGATTCAAAGTGTTCAAATCCCGGACGAGCCCTTTGTTTTAGTCTTCTCTCATTCATTTTCATTTTCTCAGCAAAGCACCCTTGACAGGGTACTTTTGCCAACATGAAAAACATTTCCTTCATGTATCATGACTTCATTATGGTAATATCTCATTTCGTATGTTTCCAAATAGGCCTCTTAACAATCATCTACAAGCCTACATATACCAGCATGATTTCATACAATGTGCACGATATGTAGTCCATGTCTGTCTCTCTGTCTCTCTAGATATATGTTTATAATTGAGTTGATGATAGTTGCATCTGTGCGCCAAACTGTGTCTGAGCAGCAGACTGTAACTTGAAATAATTGCATGAAAATGTCTGTATCTTCTTAATTTTATGCAGGTTAGTTCAGCTAGTAAGGAAGGTCACTATCTTTTTTATCTTTTTCTGTAACTAAACCATTCAGTCTTTCTACATGATGCCGTAAATCCAACATTTCCCCAATTCGCTCCCTGCGAGAAGACAATGCGGTGTGCAATGAAAGTGATAGCCTGTCACTTGGCAGTTCAGTTCTGCGTACCACCAAGTCTTATTAGACTCCTTAGTTCTAACTGCAAGTTCCCTGCCATGTCCATGAAAGGGGATTGAGTCCGTATTGAACCATTATCTAAAACTTGATTTGATTGTGTACTTACCCAGCGTTACTTTTCACTTTTCTGTATGTGCACATATTCCTGTTATCCACAAACCACTGTAGTTATTTAAAGCAACTAAACGCAATAACTTCATCGTCACTCTTGTAACATTAAAACCCAATATTCACTTGCGCTGTTTAATCTGTGAATAACTAGGTGAGTGCATGTTTTTTCAGACAATGGCCAATTCTACCTGTTCACCAAAAGCAAGCATGTGCAAATATGTACATTTATTATTTGGACCTTATTATATTAAACCTATTGTAAAATAAAATACAATATTAGTAAAGGCAAATACACTCACCTAAAGGATTATTAGATACACCTGTTCAATTTCTCATTAATGCAATTATCTAACCAACCAATCACATGGCAGTTGCTTCAATGCATTTAGGGGTGTGGTCCTGGTCAAGACAATCTCCTGAACTCCAAACTGAATGTCTGAATGGGAAAGAAAGGTGATTTAAGCAATTTTGAGCGTGGCATGGTTGTTGGTGCCAGACGGGCCGGTCTGAGTATTTCACAATCTGCTCAGTTACTGGGATTTTCACGCACAACCATTTCTAGGGTTTACAAAGAATGGTGTGAAAAGGGAAAAACAGCCAGTATGCGGCAGTCCTGTGGGCGAAAATGTCTTGTTGATGCTAGAGGTCAGAGGAGAATGGGCCGACTGATTCAAGCTGATAGAAGAGCAACTTTGACTGAAATAACCACTCGTTACAACCGAGGTATGCAGCAAAGCATTTGTGAAGCCACAACACGTACAACCTTGAGGCGGATGGGCTACAACAGCAGAAGACCCCACCGGGTACCACTCATCTCCACTACAAATAGGAAAAAGAGGCTACAATTTGCACAAGCTCACCAAAATTGGACAGTTGAAGACTGGAAAAATGTTGCCTGGTCTGATGAGTCTCGATTTCTGTTGAGACCTTCAGATGGTAGAGTCAGAATTTGGCGTAAACAGAATGAGAACATGGATCCATCATGCCTTGTTACCACTGTGCAGGCTGGTGGTGGTGTAATGGTGTGGGGGATGTTTTCTTGGCACACTTTAGTCCCCTTAGTGCCAATTGGGCATCGTTTAAATGCCACGGCCTACATGAGCATGTCCATCCCTTTATGACCACCATGTACCCATCCTCTGATGGCTACTTCCAGCAGGATAATGCACCATGTCACAAAGGTCGAATCATTTCAAATTGGTTTCTTGAACATGACAATGAGTTCACTGTACTAAACTGGCCCCCACAGTCACCAGATCTCAACCCAATAGAGCATCTTTGGGATGTGGTGGAACGGGAGCTTCGTGCCCTGGATGTGCATCCCACAAATCTCCATCAACTGCAAGATGCTATCCTATCAATATGGGCCAACATTTCTAAAGAATGCTGTCAGCACCTTGTTGAATCAATGCCACGTAGAATAAAGGCAGTTCTGAAGGCGAAAGGGGGTAAAACACAGTATTAGTATGTTGTTCCTAATAATCCTTTAGGTGAGTGTATAAGCGGAATATATTTGTTATAAATATAACAGATATAGTTTTATATTCACTGTATTTTCCATTTTATGGAATTCCAGAATAATTTCTGTATCAAATTTAAACTACTGAGATATCATATTAAAGATATAGGAAAGACCAAACACATGTGCAGTATCCGTTTTTTTTTTCTTTCTTTCTGTAATTTCTGCTTTAAGTTTAACTTGGTATTCACGTCATGCCATGTGTTCTGTGTCATGCTCACTGTCACTATCTCTTTAGCATTCTGTTTAACTTCTTCATCACGTCAATGCTTCAGTTGCCCATTCATTAACCTAATGGTCACTAGCAAAACATCACCATAGTTCCCAATATTTTTCCTTGACGTCCTGTGTTAACTGAAGTTTAAGGACCTCGTGGCGCAACGGTAGCGCGTCTGACTCCAGATCAGAAGGTTGTGTGTTCAAATCACGTCGGGGTCAGTCTTTTACTCAATTTCCCTGTAACATCACTCAATAATTCCTGCTCTGGAGAGTGTTATTAATATCCTAGAATGCAAACGTTGTTAGTCTAAGTAAGTAAGTTTTAGTCTTCTCTCATTCATTTTCATTTTCTCAGCAAAGCACCCTTGACAGGGTACTTTTGCCAACATGAAAAACATTTCCTTCATGTATCATGACTTCATTATGGTAATATCTCATTTCGTATGTTTCCAAATAGGCCTCTTAACAATCATCTACAAGCCTACATATACCAGCATGATTTCATACAATGTGCACGATATGTAGTCCATGTCTGTCTCTCTGTCTCTCTAGATATATGTTTATAATTGAGTTGATGATAGTTGCATCTGTGCGCCAAACTGTGTCTGAGCAGCAGACTGTAACTTGAAATAATTGCATGAAAATGTCTGTATCTTCTTAATTTTATCCAGGTTAGTTCAGCTAGTAAGAAAGGTCACTATCTTTTTTATCTTTTTCTGTAACTAAACCATTCAGTCTTTCTACATGATGCCGTAAATCCAACATTTCCCCAATTCGCTCCCTGCGAGAAGACAATGCGGTGTGCAATGAAAGTGATAGCCTGTCACTTGGCACTTCAGTTCTGCGTACCACCAAGTCTTATTAGACTCCTTAGTTCTAACTGCAAGTTCCCTGCCATGTCCATGAAAGGGGATTGAGTCCGTATTGAACCATTATCTAAAACACAAAACTATGAGAAAGCATTCGTGATCTATTGGTGCGCATCGCTGCCTTCCGAGTAGTGGCCAGTACTACTACTACTAAAGGTAATTATATTAAGGAACGAATGAACGAAAGAGAGAGTATCATTACTCAGTACACTTAGAGGCTATGTGTGTACTAGTAACTTGTTACTTGATTTAAGTCACGAAAAGTCCCATCCAACGTCAGTCCCATCCTATGTAATGTGTGATGTCCAGAGCCGGCCCTAGCCATTTGGGGGCCATATGCGAGATTTGATAGTAGCCCCAGAACCATCCCCCCTCTCGATGAAAAACATTTTAGTGGTGCCCATGTTTATGGCGTATAGAGAATGTTTAGTTAAAACTAAAATAAACACAAACATTTAAATAATGCACATCACAGAACATGTATTGCACTTTAACATACACTGTACTTGTTGAAGAAATTGATGTAATAATCAATACAAATGTAAATAGTGCACTATGCATATTGAAATCAGAGCAATAACTAATAAACTGTTTAGGTAAAATAACATCCACACCAAAAATACTCAATACTGAAAATACTATAGTGCACAAAAAACTGAATTTAAATAATACAATACTATCAAAAATCATTAGCTGACAACTGGCAAACTACTGCAGTACTTAACTACTAGCTGATCATTATCATCATTTGGATGGCAACTGGCAGTAGGCTAGCTAGCAAAGTGAGCTGGATTATTACTTTATAATGATATATAATTTATAAAGACATGTAAATTCCTCACAAAGTTATGACTTAAAGTCCCACTGCTTGGAATTTAGAAAACACAGAACATCACTAAAGTTCCCCTGACATTATCTTTATAAACTCCACCACAATATACATTATATCCATCATATTTACATTACATTTAGCATACATATCCCTGACGCGTGTATTGACCTCACTGGAGACAATATGCTCGAGTCACAGATTAAATGCCCCTCTCCCTCTCGGGTTTACATGGTCTTAGTTTATTGCACTAGAGACGAGTTGTTTACCCGCAGCACTGCACAGGGCAAAGGACTGTCTTGTGCATTGCGCCTTGTTAAATACTTTGTTTTAATGATCTTACCGAGTGGTTTTTTACGTCACTGGTGGGGCTACAAAGCCATGAATCGAAGTGTTTTATCAAGTTAGGATTAAATCACGATGTACAGTACTGAACAGTGTACAACAGACCCACAACAATTTAGAGAGCATAATGATAAAGGAAACCACTGATCCGCATTAACCATGAAACGTGTTGGTTCGGCAGTTACTGCTCTCAGGAAGGTAATGTGACTGCCTCCCGTCTCCCCAAAGCTCCCGTCATTGATGAAGCAGGCGTGACCGCACCTTCCCAAGCTCTTCACTATGACTTCACATCTTGTCGCTATTAAAATCTAGCATGTGTCACAGAGTGGAAGTTATACAGTACCACTGGGGGGTAAAACTTATGGAAGCACGACTACACCGCCTAGCGGTTGTCTACAGCCGCTAGGACCCATTGGGAGGTTGTCGATTGCCCAAATATGCCCATTTTGCATTTACTACCTCAATTCTCCCTTCGATTTAGGTTATTTAAATTGGGGAATCTCAAGCCAGGAGCACACCACAGACCACACAAGACAGGTATACAATTAACTGGATTACAAATCTCTAATATAAAATCCATCAGACTTCCTCTTTATGTTAAAAAGACAAAAAAGTTCAAACTAAAAAATGCATTCGTGGAGGGTTCTGTTGGTCTCCTCCGGCAGCACCAGGAGCTGGAATGGGGCAGGCAATAGTCCACGTGTCCTAGTACAAAGTAATGAAGGGCTCCGACAAAAATTCAGCTTCTGCTCTGGTCCGGGTTTGGCAATACAAAGAAATTACAATGTCCATGTACAGTCCAAGAAAACAATGGCCGAGTTGAAAAAAAAAATGCAACAGAAAGACGTTGCATCAAAAGAGTTAATTAAAACCCAATGCCTTTGCTGTATTAAGTCCATTTGTGGCTAAAAATACTGATCCAAATCTTCAATAAGTCATCCTTTAATCCACAAAAGGAATCCATAAAGGCAAAAAAGTTTACATTTAAATTCTAAAAGAGGATCTCTAAAATAAATGCTAAAAACAGGGGATGCCAGAGGAGGCATGAAAGTAACAGTATCCACAGGTTGTTCGTTCTTATCCTTTGAAACACTACTGTAGTTCAAAAAGCCTGTACGCTATCCCTTCTCTGGATACTCTCGCTAGCGTTGCAGAGGTCGCCTCAGCTCTCCTCTGGGTCTCTTAGCCCTTTCCGTTACTTGTCCATCAAGTCCTTCGTTCGCCTTTGGCTCCACGTTTCGTTCCCGTTGCTCTGCAATCCCGTCCCCCCCAGCTCCACCCCGGGAGCATTTTATCTCCAGCCTAACAGGTGCTCCTCATGGTCAATTATTGAATTTCGTAGAACCTGGCGAATAAGCGGGTACTCTCATGAATGCGTGATTAGCCATGTGTATATTTAAATCAATCAATCGTAAATAAAACTCGTGCATTTCCGTGAAGTGGGGCGGGACATTCAAAGTAAACAAACGTGATTTTAATGGGAATAATGTGATAATATAAGAGGTTTAAAGTGAATTAATAAAACAAAACAAAAAGCAATAAAAAACACACAAAACAAATACCAAAATAGGCTAACGCCCATTGCTAGTGATGCAGTAAAGGGACACTGTTTGGAATGAATGAGAATTGTGCATTCTTACCGATGCCCCACAACGATCACACCTTTTGATCGATCAGCTATTTAACTCTTTCATCAACCTCCATTACCTATAACATAATTCTGAGAAATATACCTTTTCTTTCAAGTGTGCTGCAGGAAACATCCACTTATTTATAATTCGTTTTATGTCACTTGTTTGCTGCAAGAAAGGCAAGGCGAGTAAGGCTGTAGAACACTGCTACATTATGCATCTTGCACTATGGTGTCGGTAATATAGTTTTTTCGTGCAATACTTATTTATATTGTATTCATAATTCGTTTTGTCACTTGTTTCTTGCATACTGTTTTTATTTTGTGTGTTTTTTTCTTGTTTCAAAAATAAAGAAAATCTAAGACATGAAGCTATGCAGTTTCTGTGTGAGTGTATGAACACAATGATCGGTGGTGGAATTGGCTGCGATGCCAGGGGCACCAGCTAAAATCTTGCCTAGGGCATCAAATTGGTCAGGGCCGGCCCAGGGCGGAATGACTGATGTGCGGTCCTAATTAATCGGCTACGTAAATCATTCCTTTCCGACCGAACCTGTAACGCTCAAATAAATAATCTGTATAATTTATTTAGCCATCTAACTTCAAGTTAACCTGACACTGAGCAGGTTTGATTTTTGTTTGTCCGTGTTCCACCTCGGGGGGTAAATTCAATAAACTATGCGATACATAAAAACTGACCTTTAAATAAACAGTATTCATCTATCGAGAATCTATGTTCATGGTTTGTATAGAAGTATTTCCACATATGCATCTGGACACTCGGGCAAGCCAGCTGAGAAGTCGCTCAAGTCGCCGCAGCTAAGTATCGCCTTTTTCTCTCGCGTTTCCTAGTTTAGTTAAGAGTTACATTGATTGTTTACGTGGTTTGTTTAGCTAAGAATGATATATCTTGCACCTGTTTTGTAGTAAGAGCAGCGACTGTTTGTTAGTGAATTTAGCAAGTTACTTATATATACTTTAAAAGCTAATACACTCCTCTCTATGCTCACCAACAACAATGTTGGCGACGATGACGGCTAAAGTAAGGAGAAATAGAAATGCCACTTCCATTCACTCCAATTATTATTGTTGTTATTATTACTAGGGAAAGTGTTCAAAAGAGGAGCGGTGAAGGATGGTGGGTTCCTCAGCGCAGGGTTGAGTCCAGCACTGGCGCCTTGTGTTCGCCTCTCAACAGGTAGTCGCCGCCCGAAAGCTAACATCGCCTATGGACTATTTGTATTCGCTGCTTTGGACTGTCTTGTGTATATGTATAGTAGGTTTAGATATTGTAGAATGTAAGTACTGTTAGCCTGTAGTTGTTTTTTTCTAGGGTGACTGAGGCTCGCTTTGGGTGCGAGAGGTCCCGGGTTCAAATCCCGGACGAGCCCTTCTTCTTACTCTTTTCTCGTTTGTATACATTTGTTAATGTTTGAAGCCTATGCTAGATACAAGATTTACATACGGGGCAAATACACTCTGCAATAATTGGGCAATTGTAGCCACACCTGAGCGAATCACTGTATTAAACCCGTGAGTATTTGCAGGACAAGATCAGTTAATTATTTCACATCGTTTTTTGAACTGTGAAGGACCTGGGTAGTTTCTGAAATTGGTTTCACAAACCTTGATTAACGCATTGTGGTACAATAGTGATAATCGGAGTCTCTGAACCCAGCCCTTGAAGCTGCATTTTAACAATGTGAAATACACCGGTATACACAGAAAAATCCAGGGCATATTTTCGCATAAGGTGGCATTACAATCAGTGGCGTATGGAGGCGAGCAAAATGAGGGCGACGCAGAATATTTTGGGGGAAATGTGTGAGATTCTAGCAACAAGGTGTGAGACCGTGAGATGGAGCCTCAATGCGTGAGACTCTCTCCCACTTTGTGAGATTTGAGAGCTATGTGTAACCAAGCCTGCTGAGATCCATCTCCATGCGTGTGTGTGTCAGCGTGGTGATATGCTCAGCGCAGGATTGAGGGTGTCTCCTAGGTTGGTACGTGCATCCAGGTGGAAATCGCAGAGAAAGAAGAAGAGATGTGAGAGGGTGTCAGAAGATGGAAAAGACAGGAAGATATGGGTGTCGTTGTGAATATATTCTTGCAGATTTGTGTCCAGAAACTGGTATCAGTGTGGATTGCTAAATCATCTTCCCAGTCGCCAATTGGAAGGGATATTGATGAGTCATTTTTAGATAAGAGATTATATCATTTTGATAATGGTTTCTTGGAGAGGGTTAATTTGTCGATTGTTTCTATAAACACTCAACTCCACTCCGCTCTCAGTTGTGTCACTCTGAATTGCAATTTTTAACTTTCTGTTTTTATACATTTGATACAAAGAGATTCTAATCTCTCTCCTTCCAAACTTCTGATTGGTCAGGGGTGGGGTAATAAAATTGAAATTTGAATCAAAGCAGTCTTTGCCATTCCTCTCCCTTGATTCCTACAGAATGTGTATCGGGGGTGTGATGGCTTTGAGGAATGTGAAAATGGTTCAGATATTACCTAGAGTTTCTAACTCTCTATATTGTCAAGTTTTAGTTCTATCAATTACACGTTCAAGTCCCTCAAAGCATAACCTTACAGTTGATACCAAACAAGACAGGTGTTCGTTCTCGTTGATGTTAAATTTGAGGCTTATTGGATCTGATGCCCATGTCAGTGCAGGATCAATTAGGTTGTGTGAATAATTCTCCTACCAAATGTTGATGTTGCATTGCATGTGAAATATAAATGGTCCTATGATTGTTCTAGCTAGCTAATGCTCTTTCTTTTAAGACCAAACATGGCTTATTCGTGTTTTGGTTCGGAGGTAGAATTACTTAATTGTCAGTACGTTAGTTTTAAGTCAACTTTTATTGTTTGTTACCAAACTGAGGAAAAAGCTGGGTAACACTTCTGTTAGCAGCATGTAGTTTGTATTTGGGTATGTTGCCCTGGTCTATGGAATATATAAAGTGCCTTGATTGTCTGAGTTTCACAAAATAAATCTTCAGTTGCAATGTGGTGCTGGTCTCTGTGGAGACGGGCATGGCAGTCCGTGTGTCAATTGGGCGGCTCCAGCATGGACGTTATCTGTTGTGCGTTGGTGAGCACAGGCCTGTCGTAAACACAAAACTTAAAAGCATTCTCCTTAACTCCTTTACCACAAGCCTACACTTCTCAGTTAGGAAGGTATATGAATTTGTGTATATATTTGCCAAAATAAGGTCGTATGATTTACACTTTTGAAGACGGTTTGGTCGGGGTGGATATAAGCACCGCAGCAGGGAATAAAATTAACACCCGACACCCTCCAAATGCGGGTAGATTTAATAGTGTGGAAAAATAATTACTTTTAATTACTTTTCAGTCATAATTACCGACTCTTTAATTACCCGAATCAAAGAGTTTCAGAATTATAATATGACACAAAAGGAAAGAGAACCGCAACAAACACATGAATACACACACAGCCGCCTATTGCTATTTATTTTGTATTCGCTGTAACTCGAACGCACAGTTATGTTTCCGAACGCAGAGCGGCAGTCTATAGCGCTTTTCCACCGACAAGGAGCCGGTGCCAGTTCGGAGCCGGTGCCTAATTTAGTACCGTTCCTTGATTTTCCACCGCAAAAGAACTGGCTCCCGGCGGCACGGAGCCACTTTTTCTGGCACCAAAAACTTGCTGGTCTGGATTCAAAGAACCAGTGACATCAGGGGGCGGGGGCGGGGTAAAGCCGTCTCCACCAAAAGTTATTTGCTTGACTGCAGCCGTCATGTTTAAACTGCCAGCAGAGACGCGAGCATTGAGGAGAGTTTTGATTAGAAATGAGCAGCAAACAGCGATCTGTCGAGGAGAGATACAGTAACAATATGGTCTCACCAGGTCCACTAACTCGTTAGGAGTTGGCAAATGGCAGCAATGAAAGACGACTAAACGCACCTGCCGTGTTACAGCGATATTATGATGATGGAGAGTTACGATATAGATTGGACAGAAATGTTGTTTGTTAATGAACTGGTCATTCACTGGTGTTACGCTGAATCCAGTGCCCCTACGAGTCATGTGTCCCGGGTTGGTTTGCGCAGGATTAATAATTTATTAATACATTAATTTTCTTAACACAGGGCGAATTACACAAAACATACATATTTTACAGTTAGAGAAGATCAAATACACAATAAGATCTGTTACAGTGATGCGCTTTGCGAGCGATCACACGCCAGCAGTGCTGACAATGGATTATTATTATTATTATTATTATTATTATTATTATTATTATTATTATTATTATTATTATTATTGTGTATTTGTTAGCAGACGCTCTTATCCAAGGCGACTTTCAGAACATCTGAGCATTGCTGCGTGTCTGGCAACAGGGACAATGCAACAGTGATTTGGGACCATCATCCCAGACTTCATCAATAAGCACAATTTCCCATCAAACCATTAACATCACCTGAGATTGTCCAACAGTTTATTGATCTGCCCACGACTGCGCTGCAAATACTCCTAAAACAGCCGCATCCATAATCAATAGACTAGCCTATAGTGATTGTTTTTTAAACAAGAATAAAAGTAAAAATATGCCACAAAATGAATGAAAATGTGAACTGTGTGGGCGGTGACGAATGCATGTTAACTAACTCTGAAGTAGCGAATCCGTGTAAATCCCTTAATGCATCGATAAAAATAAATACAAATAAAAGGCGGAGTTATCTTAGCATATTCGTATAGTTATTTTTATTTTTTGGCAGATGCCCTTATCCAGGGCGACTTACAACATAAGTGCAAAACAAAGTGCAAAAATACAGTTAAGTAAAAGGCAATCATTACAAATTCAATTAAACTAAAACATCGCAATTCAAAACAATAGATTTTACAAATTCCAATTTACACAAGTACAGTAAGTGAGGTCCTACGTCCTGGACAGTGAAAGCTAAGTGCTGTCAAGATGTAGGGTCACAGTCAAGGGCTACGGGAAAGGGAGCAAGGAGGAAAACTATCAAGAACACGAGAAGCATAATAAAACTGTGAAGTGCTATCTAGCAGGGAGAAAGGACTAATATTACAAGTACTGCCGGAAGAGATGTGTCTTGAGTAAGCGCCAGAATGAGGTCAAGGATTCTGCCGTTTTGACTTCGGTGGGCAGGTCGTTCCACCATTTAGGGGCCAGGGATGAGAAGGAGTAGGCTCTGGAGGAAGGAGAGTGGAGAGGAGGTAGAGTTAGTCTTCTGGCACTGGAGGAACACAGTGGTCTGGAGGGGATGTATAGAGAGACGAGTGTCTGAAGGTAGCTTGGTGCTGTGTGGTCGAGACAGCGGTAGGTGAGGGTCAATGTCTTGAACTGAATGCGTGCCAGTATCGGAGCCAGTGGAGGGAGCAGAGCAGTGGAGTAGCGTGTGCGAACCGTGGCAGATAGAATACCAGACGAGCTGCAGAGTTCTGGATGAGCTGGAGTGGGCGGGTAGTGGATGCAGGCAGGCCGGCCAGGAGGGAGTTGCAGTAGTCCAGGTGGGAGAGGACCAGTGACTGGACGAGCAGCTGAGTCGAGTAGTTGGTGAGGAAGGAATGGATCCGCTGTATGTTGCTCAGGAAGAATCTACAGGTGTGTGTCAGCGTGGTGATGTGCTGGGTGTAGGAGAGCGCAGGATCGAGGGTGACTACTAGATTTTTAGCGGAAGGAGAGAGTGTGGTGGATTCGAAGGGGATCGAGATGAAGAGGTCAGCACAAGGTGAGGAAGAGTGGGGGAAAAACAGGAGATCCGATTTGGAGAGGTTAAGCTTGAGGTGGTGCAAGTGCATCCAGGCGGAAATGGCAGACAAGCAGGAAGAGATGTGAGAGGGTATGAGAGGGTCAGAAGAGGGAAAAGACAGGAAGATCTGGGCATCATCAGCGTAGAAGTGGTAGGAGAAACCATGGGATGTGATGAGGGGGCCCAGGGAGCGAGTGTAGAGCGAGAACAGGAGTGGGCCCAGGACAGAGCCTTGGGGTACGCCTGTGAGGAGAGGTTGGGGGGTGGATGAGGAGCCTCGCCATGTCACTTGGTAGGACCGGTCGCTGAGGTAGGAGGAGAACCAGGTGAGAGCAGTCCCAGAGATTCCAAGGTCAGCAAGGCAGGAGAGGAGGATGGAGTGATCAACGGTGTCAAATGCTGCAGAGAGGTCAAGGAGGATGAGGACTGAGGAGATGGAGGCCACCCGAGCACAGCTAAGGGAGTCAGTGACTGCCAGGAGAGCTGTCTCAGTGGAGTAAGCTGTGCGGAAGTTGGATTGCAGAGGATCAAGGAGTGAATGTTGGGACAAAGTCAGAGAGCTGATGGTGGACCGCCCGCTCGAGAGTCTTTGAGAGGAAGGGGAGTAGGGAGACAGGGCATTAGTTCTGAGGAGAGGTGGCATCAAGGGTTGGTTTCTTGAGCAGTGGGATGACAGCAGCTTGTTTAAATGCAGAGGGGAAACAGCCAGAGAGGAGGGAGGAGATGAAGGGGAGAAGATCAGGAGCGGTCGCTTGGAAGAGGTGAGAAGGGAGAGGGTCCAGGGCACACATTGTAGGTTTGTGACCTAGGAGGAGAGCAGAAACTTCAGCATCTGAGAGAGGTGAGAATGAAGAAAAGTAAGCTTGATCAGAGGGAGGTTTGGGTGTGATGGGAGAGGAGGGGGGACTATTGGAGTGCCTGCAGATGTCTGCAATCTTGGAGGAGAAGGAGGTGAAATCATCAGCAGTGAGAGATGAGGGAGGAGGAGGAGAGGGAGGAGGGGGAGGGGGAGGGGGAGGGGGAGCAAGGAGGGAGAAGAAGGTGAAGAAGAGTTTGTGGGGGTTGTTGACAGTGGATTCAAAGAGAGATTGGAAGTAAGACTTCTTGACTGAGGTGAGAGAGGACGAGAATGTGGACAGTGCAGAGCGGTAGACTGCGAGGGCAGCTGGGAGTTTGGTCCTTTTCCACTTCTGTTCGGTGGCACGCAGACTCGCAATGTTTTGATCAAAGACCTTTTTAACACTTTTACATTTTAAATCCATTATGTCCACCATTTATTTATTTCAACATTTATTTATTTATTCTTTTCCCTCTGTATTTATTTTTAATTTTGGCATGGATTATCCTCCATAAATACTACTTTGGCCGTTTCCCATAGTAATGATGATGATATTTCTGGAGAATCGTTCATTTCCATGAAGAATGTGCACTCTTTCTCCAAGACTGTGTCAAATTCTTCATTTTTAAGCAGTGACGTTATGAGGCGACATCTAGTGGGAGGTTGTTGTAAGAGTCGATTGTTTACGTAAATGTGACCGGTGCATGGTCAGATATTATAATGGGGTGAATTGTAGTCTGATATTTCTGACATGATTGAGTTACAAGTAAAATAGAAATCAATGCGAGAGAAGTCTGTATATTCTTTGATTAATGGATGTTGCAATCACCAACTATCGCAGAGACCAAGATCATTACTATTATGCCTGAATGTTACTACAGAGCACCACACTCTGGAATGATTATTAGTATTTGAGTGATCTATTCAGCTAGAGGTTGTGTTAAAGTCTAGTTTTGTGAAAAAATTATGAAAAAAGGATGGGTCATCATTATTTGGCCCATAAATACTTGCAATGTTTTTTTTGTGATCAATTTTCATCAAAACAGATAATGTATAACGATAATGACAGATAGTGTCAAACCAGACAATTAACTATATACAGTAGTCTCGGAGATTGCAAAAAGAAAATTACATTACAATAGAAATAAAAGATAAGAATTACACTAAAATCATAGCACTTGGGATGTTGGAAAGTGCAGAGAGGGTCAGACCCCAAACGTGGAGTGTGGATGTTTGAGCTTTGTTAATGTGGGCTGTAGTAAATTCCAGCCTAGTAATGTCCTTATACATACCCAGCCACATATGCTGTGGTGTAGCATTGGGAGATTGGCAGACAATAGCTTTTTTTGGCAGCGGTCAGTCCTGCAAGCAGAATTTACCCTTGAGATGCAGTGAGAGAAATAGTCATCATCATTTAAAAGTAACAGAGATGGGATAGGAGGTATGTCTGCTTCCAAAATGCGAGCCCAGGGCTCTACGCTTAGTTTTTTCCATAGGAGCACTGTGCCACTGTGCCACACTATTTAAAATAAATAAATAAATAAAATTAGTTGCACATCATCATAAATGGTTCATATTTAATGCTAAAATTAAAAACAAATGCAACAATATTCAAGACATTTAAATACAGTGCTGTACAATTGAGCCTCGTGGGGGGGGGGCAGTGGCTCAATTCGTTCCGGGGGGAGCCCCCCACTCTCACAGTTTTTCCACTGTCTCCTGACAGTCACGGACTCCCTCAGCTGTGCTCAGGCAATTTCAGTCTCGTCAGTACTAATCCTCCTTAATCTCTCTGCAGCATTTGACACCATCGATCACTCCATCCTCCTCTCCTGCCTCTCTGTTTTCTCTCTATACTAGCTCCCTGGGCCACCTCATCACATTCCATGGTTTCTCCTACCATTTCTATGCAGATGACACCCATATATTCCTGTCTTTTCCATCTTCTGACACCCTCTCACATCTCTTCTTCTTTCTCTGCGATTTCCACCTGGATGCACTTGTACCACCTCAAGCTCAACCTCTACAAATCTGATCTATTTTTTTCTCCCTTTGACCTCAGCTTCTGCTGACCTCTCCATCTCAATCCCCTTAGAATCTACGACACTCTCTCCCTCTTCATCCGCTAAGAACCTAGGAGACACCCTCAATCCTGCGCTGAGCATATCACCACGCTGACACACACACGCATGGAGATGGATCTCAGCAGGCTTGGTTACACATAGCTCTCAAATCTCACAAAGTGGGAGAGAGTCTCACGCATTGAGGCTCCATCTCACGGTCTCACACCTTGTTGCTAGAATCTCACACATTTCCCCCAAAATATTCTGCGTCGCCCTCATTTTGCTCGCCTCCATACGCCACTGATTGTAATGCCACCTTATGCGAAAATATGCCCTGGATTTTTCTGTGTATACCGGTGTATTTCACATTGTTAAAATGCAGCTTCAAGGGCTGGTTTCAGAGACTCCGATTATCACTATTGTACCACAATGCGTTAATCAAGGTTTGTGAAACCAATTTCAGAAACTACCCAGGTCCTTCACAGTTCAAAAAACGATGTGAAATAATTAACTGATCTTGTCCTGCAAATACTCACGGGTTTAATACAGTGATTCGCTCAGGTGTGGCTACAATTGCCCAATTATTGCAGAGTGTATTTGCGCGTATGGTGCAATTTGCCCCGTATGTAAATCTTGTATCTAGCATAGGCTTCAAACATTAACAAATGTATACAAACGAGAAAAGAGTAAGAAGAAGGGCTCGTCCGGGATTTGAACCCGGGACCTCTCGCACCCAAAGCGAGAATCATACCCCTAGACCAACGAGCCACCTATCTCTACAACTTCAGCAAACTTACTAGAGAATGGTGCCACGTAGGAAGCGGCGCTCTCCTCTCCAGCAGCTGGAGGCGTTCCCGTGTAACGCCTTTCCAGATTGTTTGTGTGATCCCTTGAATAGTAGCTTATAAAGCTCCCGAAAGATCGCAATACCACCTTTCTGGATCAGCACTTCACACACAAGTTAACAGATAATGTGGATAAATTAAACGATTCAGATGATTTCCGAAAAGGTGAAACAACAATTATCATGTATTACATAGAGTTTGGTACATCTGAAATCAACCAAGCAGTTTAGCAGGCAGTTTAGCAGCAGAAACCTAGTTAAAGTAAAATAAAAACATAGGTCAACATATGTCAACTACCTGGAAAGCGCTTTCCCGTCTTTGATCAATGGCAGTGCTTAACCACACTGTACCGTATGTCGCCGCAGAAGTACAGTGTGAGAGACGCGGCTAAACGCCACCAACCCTCAGCAAACACCCACTACGCCACCCAACATTGATATTAAGGTGACAAGGGGAGCCTCAGTCACCCTAGAAAAAAACAACTACAGGCTAACAGTACTTACATTCTACAATATCTAAACCTACTATACATATACACAAGACAGTCCAAAGCAGCGAATACAAATAGTCCATAGGCGATGTTAGCTTTCGGGCGGCGACTACCTGTTGAGAGGCGAACACAAGGCGCCAGTGCTGGACTCAACCCTGCGCTGAGGAACCCACCATCCTTCACCGCTCCTCTTTTGAACACTTTCCCTAGTAATAATAACAACAATAATAATTGGAGTGAATGGAAGTGGCATTTCTATTTCTCCTTACTTTAGCCGTCATCGTCGCCAACATTGTTGTTGGTGAGCATAGAGAGGAGTGTATTAGCTTTTAAAGTATATATAAGTAACTTGCTAAATTCACTAACAAACAGTCGCTGCTCTTACTACAAAACAGGTGCAAGATATATCATTCTTAGCTAAACAAACCACGTAAACAATCAATGTAACTCTTAACTAAACTAGGAAACGCGAGAGAAAAAGGCGATACTTAGCTGCGGCGACTTGAGCGACTTCTCAGCTGGCTTGCCCGAGTGTCCAGATGCATATGTGGAAATACTTCTATACAAACCATGAACATAGATTCTCGATAGATGAATACTGTTTATTTAAAGGTCAGTTTTTATGTATCGCATAGTTTATTGAATTTACCCCCCGAGGTGGAACACGGACAAACAAAAATCAAACCTGCTCAGTGTCAGGTTAACTTGAAGTTAGATGGCTAAATAAATTATACAGATTATTTATTTGAGCGTTACAGGTTCGGTCGGAAAGGAATGATTTACGTAGCCGATTAATTAGGACCGCACATCAGTCATTCCGCCCTGGGCCGGCCCTGACCAATTTGATGCCCTAGGCAAGATTTTAGCTGGTGCCCCTGGCATCGCAGCCAATTCCACCGCCGATCATTGTGTTCATACACTCACACAGAAACTGCATAGCTTCATGTCTTAGATTTTCTTTATTTTTGAAACAAGAAAAAAACACACAAAATAAAAACAGTATGCAAGAAACAAGTGACAAAACGAATTATGAATACAATATAAATAAGTATTGCACGAAAAAACTATATTACCGACACCATAGTGCAAGATGCATAATGTAGCAGTGTTCTACAGCCTTACCGCCTTGCCTTTCTTGCAGCAATCAAGTGACATAAAACGAATTATAAATAAGTGGATGTTTCCTGCAGCACACTTGAAAGAAAAGGTATATTTCTCAGAATTATGTTATAGGTAATGGAGGTTGATGAAAGAGTTAAATAGCTGATCGATCAAAAGGTGTGATCGTTGTGGGGCATCGGTAAGAATGCACAATTCTCATTCATTCCAAACAGTGTCCCTTTACTGCATCACTAGCAATGGGCGTTAGCCTATTTTGGTATTTGTTTTGTGTGTTTTTTTATTGCTTTTTGTTTTGTTTTATTAATTCACTTTAAACCTCTTATATTATCACATTATTCCCATTAAAATCACGTTTGTTTACTTTGAATGTCCCGCCCCACTTCACGGAAATGCACGAGTTTTATTTACGATTGATTGATTTAAATATACACATGGCTAATCACGCATTCATGAGAGTACCCGCTTATTCGCCAGGTTCTACGAAATTCAATAATTGACCATGAGGAGCACCTGTTAGGCTGGAGATAAAATGCTCCCGGGGTGGAGCTGGGGGGGACGGGATTGCAGAGCAACGGGAAAGAAACGTGGAGCCAAAGGCGAACGAAGGACTTGATGGACAAGTAACGGAAAGGGCTAAGAGACCCAGAGGAGAGCTGAGGCGACCTCTGCAACGCTAGCGAGAGTATCCAGAGAAGGGATAGCGTACAGGCTTTTTGAACTACAGTAGTGTTTCAAAGGATAAGAACGAACAACCTGTGGATACTGTTACTTTCATGCCTCCTCTGGCATCCCCTGTTTTTAGCATTTATTTTAGAGATCCTCTTTTAGAATTTAAATGTTAACTTTTTTGCCTTTATGGATTCCCATTGTGGATTAAAGGATGACTTATTGAAGATTTGGATCAGTATTTTTAGCCACAAATGGACTTAATACAGCAAAGGCATTGGGTTTTAATTAACTCTTTTGATGCAACGTCTTTCTGTTGCATTTTTTTTTTTCAACCCGGCCATTGTTTTCTTGGACTGTACATGGACATTGTAATTTCTTTGTATTGCCAAACCCGGACCAGAGCAGAAGCTGAATTTTTGTCGGAGCCCCTCATTACTTTGTACTAGGACACGTGGACTATTGCCTGCCCCATTCCAGCTCCTGGTGCTGCCGGAGGAGACCAACAGAACCCTCCACGAATGCATTTTTTAGTTTGAACTTTTTTGTCTTTTAAACATAAAGAGGAAGTCTGATGGTTTTTATATTAGAGATTTGACCATTAGGTTAATGAATGGGCAACTGAAGCATTGAAGTGATGAAGAAGTTAAACAGAATGCTAAAGAGATAGTGACAGTGAGCATGACACAGAACACATGGCATGACGTGAATACCAAGTTAAACTTAAAGCAGAAATTACAGAAAGAAAGAAAAAAAAAACGGATACTGCACATGTGTTTGGTCTTTCCTATATCTTTAATATGATATCTCAATAGTTTAAATTTGATACAGAAATTATTCTGGAATCCCATAAAATGGAAAATACAGTGAATATAAAACTATATCTGTTATATTTATAACAAATATATTCCGTTTATACACTCACCTAAAGGATTATTAGGAACACCATACTAATACTGTGTTTTACCCCCTTTCGCCTTCAGAACTGCCTTTATTCTACGTGGCCATGATTCAACAAGGTGCTGACAGCATTCTTTAGAAATGTTGGCCCATATTGATAGGATAGCATCTTGCAGTTGATGGAGATTTGTGGGATGCACATCCAGGGCACGAAGCTCCCGTTCCACCACATCCCAAAGATGCTCTATTGGGTTGAGATCTGGTGACTGTGGGGGCCAGTTTAGTACAGTGAACTCATTGTCATGTTCAAGAAACCAATTTGAAATGATTCGACCTTTGTGACATGGTGCATTATCCTGCTGGAAGTAGCCATCAGAGGATGGGTACATGGTGGTCATAAAGGGATGGACATGCTCATGTAGGCCGTGGCATTTAAACGATGCCCAATTGGCACTAAGGGGACTAAAGTGTGCCAAGAAAACATCCCCCACACCATTACACCATTACACCACCACCAGCCTGCACAGTGGTAACAAGGCATGATGGATCCATGTTCTCATTCTGTTTACGCCAAATTCTGACTCTACCATCTGAAGGTCTCAACAGAAATCGAGACTCATCAGACCAGGCAACATTTTTCCAGTCTTCAACTGTCCAATTTTGGTGAGCTTGTGCAAATTGTAGCCTCTTTTTCCTATTTGTAGTGGAGATGAGTGGTACCCGGTGGGGTCTTCTGCTGTTGTAGCCCATCCGCCTCAAGGTTGTACGTGTTGTGGCTTCACAAATGCTTTGCTGCATACCTCGGTTGTAACGAGTGGTTATTTCAGTCAAAGTTGCTCTTCTATCAGCTTGAATCAGTCGGCCCATTCTCCTCTGACCTCTAGCATCAACAAGACATTTTTGCCCACAGGACTGCCGCATACTGGATGTTTTTCCCTTTTCACACCATTCTTTGTAAACCCTAGAAATGGTTGTGCGTGAAAATCCCAGTAACTGAGCAGATTGTGAAATACTCAGACCGGCCCGTCTGGCACCAACAACCATGCTACGCTCAAAATTGCTTAAATCACCTTTCTTTCCCATTCAGACATCCAGTTTGGAGTTCAGGAGATTGTCTTGACCAGGACCACACCCCTAAATGCATTGAAGCAACTGCCATGTGATTGGTTGGTTAGATAATTGCATTAATGAGAAATTGAACAGGTGTATCTAATAATCCTTTAGGTGAGTGTATTTGCCTTTACTAATATTGTATTTTATTTTACAATAGGTTTAATATAATAAGGTCCAAATAATAAATGTACATATTTGCACATGCTTGCTTTTGGTGAACAGGTAGAATTGGCCATTGTCTGAAAAAACATGCACTCACCTAGTTATTCACAGATTAAACAGCGCCAGTGAATATTGGGTTTTAATGTTACAAGAGTGACGATGAAGTTATTGCGTTTAGTTGCTTTAAATAACTACAGTGGTTTGTGGATAACAGGAATATGTGCACATACAGAAAAGTGAAAAGTAACGCTGGGTAAGTACACAATCAAATCAAGTTTTAGATAATGGTTCAATACGGACTCAATCCCCTTTCATGGACATGGCAGGGAACTTTTAGTTAGAACTAAGGAGTCTAATAAGACTTGGTGGTACGCAGAACTGAAGTGCCAAGTGACAGGCTATCACTTTCATTGCACACCGCATTGTCTTCTCGCAGGGAGCGAATTGGGGAAATGTTGGATTTACGGCATCATGTAGAAAGACTGAATGGTTTAGTTACAGAAAAAGATAAAAAAGATAGTGACCTTTCTTACTAGCTGAACTAACCTGCATAAAATTAAGAAGATACAGACATTTTCATGCAATTATTTCAAGTTACAGTCTGCTGCTCAGACACAGTTTGGCGCACAGATGCAACTATCATCAACTCAATTATAAACATATATCTAGAGAGACAGAGAGACAGACATGGACTACATATCGTGCACATTGTATGAAATCATGCTGGTATATGTAGGCTTGTAGATGATTGTTAAGAGGCCTATTTGGAAACATACGAAATGAGATATTACCATAATGAAGTCATGATACATTAAGGAAATGTTTTTCATGTTGGCAAAAGTACCCTGTCAAGGGTGCTTTGCTGAGAAAATGAAATTGAATGAGAGAAGACTAAAACAAAGGGCTCGTCCGGGATTTGAACCCGGGACCTCTCGCACCCTAAGCGAGAATCATACCCCTAGACCAACGAGCCACATAGAACAGCTCTCTGTGAAAACTAGTTAACATCGGTGCCACGTAGAGAGTTGTGCGCTCCTCTATTTGAACGCTTTCTGCTTCAAACATTGCATGAGTGTCTGACTGCCGCCATCTAGCGGTGCTGACTGACCGATGGCTCGGGTATCTTGGATGTTGTTAAATGACATAACTGTCCGCCCAAGACACTGATGACCAAGGGTCATAGTTTTCCCTTGTAATAATAACAACAATAGTAATTGGAGTGAATGGAAGTGGCATTTCTATTTCTCCTTACTTTAGCCGTCATCGTCGCCAACATTGTTGTTGGTGAGCATAGAGAGGAGTGTATTAGCTTTTAAAGTATATATAAGTAACTTGCTAAATTCACTAACAAACAGTCGCTGCTCTTACTACAAAACAGGTGCAAGATATATCATTCTTAGCTAAACAAACCACGTAAACAATCAATGTAACTCTTAACTAAACTAGGAAACGCGAGAGAAAAAGGCGATACTTAGCTGCGGCGACTTGAGCGACTTCTCAGCTGGCTTGCCCGAGTGTCCAGATGCATATGTGGAAATACTTCTATACAAACCATGAACATAGATTCTCGATAGATGAATACTGTTTATTTAAAGGTCAGTTTTTATTTATCGCATAGTTTATTGAATTTACCCCCCGAGGTGGAACACGGACAAACAAAAATCAAACCTGCTCAGTGTCAGGTTAACTTGAAGTTAGATGGCTAAATAAATTATACATATTATTTATTTGAGCGTTACAGGTTCGGTCGGAAAGGAATGATTTACGTAGCCGATTAATTAGGACCGCACATCAGTCATTCCGCCCTGGGCCGGCCCTGACCAATTTGATGCCCTAGGCAAGATTTTAGCTGGTGCCCCTGGCATCGCAGCCAATTCCACCACCGATCATTGTGTTCATACACTTACACAGAAACTGCATAGCTTCATGTCTTAGATTTTCTTTATTTTTGAAACAAGAAAAAAACACACAAAATAAAAACAGTATGCAAGAAACAAGTGACAAAACGAATTATGAATACAATATAAATAAGTATTGCACGAAAAAACTATATTACCGACACCATAGTGCAAGATGCATAATGTAGCAGTGTTCTACAGCCTTACCGCCTTGCCTTTCTTGCAGCAAACAAGTGACATAAAACGAATTATAAATAAGTGGATGTTTCCTGCAGCACACTTGAAAGAAAAGGTATATTTCTCAGAATTATGTTATAGGTAATGGAGGTTGATGAAAGAGTTAAATAGCTGATCGATCAAAAGGTGTGATCGTTGTGGGGCATCGGTAAGAATGCACAATTCTCATTCATTCCAAACAGTGTCCCTTTACTGCATCACTAGCAATGGTATTTTGGTATTTGTTTTGTGTGTTTTTTATTGCTTTTTGTTTTGTTTTATTAATTCACTTTAAACCTCTTATATTATCACATTATTCCCATTAAAATCACGTTTGTTTACTTTGAATGTCCCGCCCCACTTCACGGAAATGCACGAGTTTTATTTACGATTGATTGATTTAAATATACACATGGCTAATCACGCATTCATGAGAGTACCCGCTTATTCGCCAGGTTCTACGAAATTTAATAATTGACCATGAGGAGCACCTGTTAGGCTGGAGATAAAATGCTCCCGGGGTGGAGCTGGGGGGGACGGGATTGCAGAGCAACGGGAACGAAACGTGGAGCCAAAGGCGAACGAAGGACTTGATGGACAAGTAACGGAAAGGGCTAAGAGACCCAGAGGAGAGCTGAGGCGACCTCTGCAACGCTAGCGAGAGTATCCAGAGAAGGGATAGCGTACAGGCTTTTTGAACTACAGTAGTGTTTCAAAGGATAAGAACGAACAACCTGTGGATACTGTTACTTTCATGCCTCCTCTGGCATCCCCTGTTTTTAGCATTTATTTTAGAGATCCTCTTTTAGAATTTAAATGTTAACTTTTTTGCCTTTATGGATTCCCATTGTGGATTAAAGGATGACTTATTGAAGATTTGGATCAGTATTTTTAGCCTCAAATGGACTTTATACAGCAAAGACATTGGGTTTTAATTAACTCTTTTGATGCAACGTCTTTCTGTTGCATTTTTTTTTTCAACTCGGCCATTGTTTTCTTGGACTGTACATGGACATTGTAATTTCTTTGTATTGCCAAACCCGGACCAGAGCAGAAGCTGAATTTTTGTCGGAGCCCCTCATTACTTCGTACTAGGACACGTGGACTATTGCCTGCCCCATTCCAGCTCCTGGTGCTGCCGGAGGAGACCAACAGAACCCTCCACGAATGTATTTTTTTGTTTGAACTTTTTTGTCTTTTTAACATAAAGAGGAAGTCTGCTTGGTTTTTATATTAGAGATTTGACCATTAGGTTAATGAATGGGCAACTGAAGCATTGAAGTGATGAAGAAGTTAAACATAATGCTAAAGAGATAGTGACAGTGAGCATGACACAGAACACATGGCATGACGTGAATACCAAGTTAAACTTAAAGCAGAAATTACAGAAAGAAAGAAAAAAAAAACGGATACTGCACATGTGTTTGGTCTTTCCTATATCTTTAATATGATATCTCAGTAGTTTAAATTTGATACAGAAATTATTCTGGAATCCCATAAAATGGAAAATACAGTGAATATAAAACTATATCTGTTATATTTATAACAAATATATTCCGTTTATACACTCACCTAAAGGATTATTAGGAACAACATACTAATACTGTGTTTTACCCCCTTTCGCCTTCAGAACTGCCTTAATTCTACGTGGCATTGATTCAACAAGGTGCTGACAGCATTCTTTAGAAATGTTGGCCCATATTGATAGGATAGCATCTTGCAGTTGATCGAGATTTGTGGGATGCACATCCAGGGCACGAAGCTCCCGTTCCACCACATCCCAAAGATGCTCTATTGGGTTGAGATCTGGTGACTGTGGGGGCCAGTTTAGTACAGTGAACTCATTGTCATGTTCAAGAAACCAATTTGAAATGATTCGACCTTTGTGACATGGTGCATTATCCTGCTGGAAGTAGCCATCAGAGGATGGGTACATGGTGGTCATAAAGGGATGGACATGCTCATTTAGGCCGTGGCATTTAAACGATGCCCAATTGGCACTAAGGGGACTAAAGTGTGCCAAGAAAACATCCCCCACACCATTACACCATTACACCACCACCAGCCTGCACAGTGGTAACAAGGCATGATGGATCCATGTTCTCATTCTGTTTACGCCAAATTCTGACTCTACCATCTGAAGGTCTCAACAGAAATCGAGACTCATCAGACCAGGCAACATTTTTCCAGTCTTCAACTGTCCAATTTTGGTGAGCTTGTGCAAATTGTAGCCTCTTTTTCCTATTTGTAGTGGAGATGAGTGGTACCCGGTGGGGTCTTCTGCTGTTGTAGCCCATCCGCCTCAAGGTTGTACGTGTTGTGGCTTCACAAATGCTTTGCTGCATACCTCGGTTGTAACGAGTGGTTATTTCAGTCAAAGTTGCTCTTCTATCAGCTTGAATCAGTCGGCCCATTCTCCTCTGACCTCTAGCATCAACAAGACATTTTCGCCCACAGGACTGCCGCATACTGGCTGTTTTTCCCTTTTCACACCATTCTTTGTAAACCCTAGAAATGGTTGTGCGTGAAAATCCCAGTAACTGAGCAGATTGTGAAATACTCAGACCGGCCCGTCTGGCACCAACAACCATGCCACGCTCACAATTGCTTAAATCACCTTTCTTTCCCATTCAGACATTCAGTTTGGAGTTCAGGAGATTGTCTTGACCAGGACCACACCCCTAAATGCATTGAAGCAACTGCCATGTGATTGGTTGGTTAGATAATTGCATTAATGAGAAATTGAACAGGTGTATCTAATAATCCTTTAGGTGAGTGTATTTGCCTTTACTAATATTGTATTTTATTTTACAATAGGTTTAATATAATAAGGTCCAAATAATAAATGTACATATTTGCACATGCTTGCTTTTGGTGAACAGGTAGAATTGGCCATTGTCTGAAAAAACATGCACTCACCTAGTTATTCACAGATTAAACAGCGCCAGTGAATATTGGGTTTTAATGTTACAAGAGTGACGATGAAGTTATTGTGTTTAGTTGCTTTAAATAACTACAGTGGTTTGTGGATAACAGGAATATGTGCACATACAGAAAAGTGAAAAGTAACGCTGGGTAAGTACACAATCAAATCAAGTTTTAGATAATGGTTCAATACGGACTCAATCCCCTTTCATGGACATGGCAGGGAACTTTTAGTTAGAACTAAGGAGTCTAATAAGACTTGGTGGTACGCAGAACTGAAGTGCCAAGTGACAGGCTATCACTTTCATTGCACACCGCATTGTCTTCTCGCAGGGAGCGAATTGGGGAAATGTTGGATTTACGGCATCATGTAGAAAGACTGAATGGTTTAGTTACAGAAAAAGATAAAAAAGATAGTGACCTTCCTTACTAGCTGAACTAACCTGCATAAAATTAAGAAGATACAGACATTTTCATGCAATTATTTCAAGTTACAGTCTGCTGCTCAGACACAGTTTGGTGCACAGATGCAACTATCATCAACTCAATTATAAACATATATCTAGAGAGACAGAGAGACAGACATGGACTACATATCGTGCACATAGTATGAAATCATGCTGGTATATGTAGGCTTGTAGATGATTGTTAAGAGGCCTATTTGGAAACATACGAAATGAGATATTACCATAATGAAGTCATGATACATGAAGGAAATGTTTTTCATGTTGGCAAAAGTACCCTGTCAAGGGTGCTTTGCTGAGAAAATGAAAATGAATGAGAGAAGACTAAAACAAAGGGCTCGTCCGGGATTTGAACCCGGGACCTCTCGCACCCTAAGCGAGAATCATACCCCTAGACCAACGAGCCACATAGCACAGGTTTCTGTGAAAACTAGTTAACATCGGTGCCACGTAGAGAGTTGTGCGCTCCTCTATTTGAACGCTTTCTGCTTCAAACATTGCATGAGTGTCTGACTGCCGCCATCTAGCGGTGCTGACTGACCGATGGCTCGGGTATCTTGGATGTTGTTAAATGACATAACTGTCCGCCCAAGACACTGATGACCAAGGGTCATAGTTTTCCCTTGTAATAATAACAACAATAGTAATTGGAGTGAATGGAAGTGGCATTTCTATTTCTCCTTACTTTAGCCGTCATCGTCGCCAACATTGTTGTTGGTGAGCATAGAGAGGAGTGTATTAGCTTTTAAAGTATATTCAAGCAATGAACACGTCAAATAAATGTAATACCGAATACTTTTGCACGCAAGTGCACATGTATGTTACAGCGCTTCTGGGAGCACGGCCCACGTGAAGCAAGAGGGCGCAGTAAAGGTCTGCGAGTCAAGTGTGATGTGGGTATCCTGCAGCAGGGAGAGGAACCTTTGTTTTTCTACAGACGAAGCTGGTGCTGTGGGATACTAGTGTAAGGCCATTTATTCGTCATCTGTTCATGCGCAACGGTTCACCAGAAGTGTGTTAGTGAAAACAGCGGTAAGTGCAGGCTTAGTAGGGTCGCAATAGCTTGAATTGTGTCGACCATGGATCAGAAAGTGAGACAGTATGGGGTAGGCGGTAATCGAAAGCACAAGAAATACATAAAAGGGAGCTATACAGCAGGTGAATAAACACGGATTGTGACAGTCCACTGTTAATAGCCTATTACAAGGCAGATTGAAATATAACAAACGATACGGATTCTTAAAATCAAATATAATTTCAATGTGCAGGAGACCAGACTGACATTTTATGCATCCTCTCGGGTGTAGATTCATGTTACTTAGACTAACAACGTTTGCATTCTAGGATATTAATAACACTCTCCACAGCAGGAATTATTGAGTGATATTACAGGGAATGTAGAGTAAAAGACTGACCCCGACGTGATTTGAACACACAACCTTCTGATCTGGAGTCAGACGCGCTACCGTTGCGCCACGAGGTCCTTAAACTTCAGTTAACACAGGACGTCAAGGAAAAATATTGTGAACTATGGTGATGTTTTGCTAGTGACCATTAGGTTAATGAATGGGCAACTGAAGCATTGAAGTGATGAAGAAGTTAAACATAATGCTAAAGAGATAGTGACAGTGAGCATGACACAGAACACATGGCATGACGTGAATACCAAGTTAAACTTAAAGCAGAAATTACAGAAAGAAAGAAAAAAAAAACGGATACTGCACATGTGTTTGGTCTTTCCTATATCTTTAAAATGATATCTCAGTAGTTTAAATTTGATACAGAAATTATTCTGGAATCCCATAAAATGGAAAATACAGTGAATATAAAACTATATCTGTTATATTTATAACAAATATATTCCGTTTATACACTCACCTAAAGGATTATTAGGAACAACATACTAATACTGTGTTTGACCCCCTTTCGCCTTCAGAACTGCCTTTATTCTACGTGGCCATGATTCAACAAGGTGCTGACAGCATTCTTTAGAAATGTTGGCCCATATTGATAGGATAGCATCTTGCAGTTGATCGAGATTTGTGGGATGCACATCCAGGGCACGAAGCTCCCGTTCCACCACATCCCAAAGATGCTCTATTGGGTTGAGATCTGGTGACTGTGGGGGCCAGTTTAGTACAGTGAACTCATTGTCATGTTCAAGAAACCAATTTGAAATGATTCGACCTTTGTGACATGGTGCATTATCCTGCTGGAAGTAGCCATCAGAGGATGGGTACATGGTGGTCATAAAGGGATGGACATGCTCATTTAGGCCGTGGCATTTAAACGATGCCCAATTGGCACTAAGGGGACTAAAGTGTGCCAAGAAAACATCCCCCACACCATTACACCATTACACCACCACCAGCCTGCACAGTGGTAACAAGGCATGATGGATCCATGTTCTCATTCTGTTTACGCCAAATTCTGACTCTACCATCTGAAGGTCTCAACAGAAATCGAGACTCATCAGACCAGGCAACATTTTTCCAGTCTTCAACTGTCCAATTTTGGTGAGCTTGTGCAAATTGTAGCCTCTTTTTCCTATTTGTAGTGGAGATGAGTGGTACCCGGTGGGGTCTTCTGCTGTTGTAGCCCATCCGCCTCAAGGTTGTACGTGTTGTGGCTTCACAAATGCTTTGCTGCATACCTCGGTTGTAACGAGTGGTTATTTCAGTCAAAGTTGCTCTTCTATCAGCTTGAATCAGTCGGCCCATTCTCCTCTGACCTCTAGCATCAACAAGACATTTTCGCCCACAGGACTGCCGCATACTGGCTGTTTTTCCCTTTTCACACCATTCTTTGTAAACCCTAGAAATGGTTGTGCGTGAAAATCCCAGTAACTGAGCAGATTGTGAAATACTCAGACCGGCCCGTCTGGCACCAACAACCATGCCACGCTCACAATTGCTTAAATCACCTTTCTTTCCCATTCAGACATTCAGTTTGGAGTTCAGGAGATTGTCTTGACCAGGACCACACCCCTAAATGCATTGAAGCAACTGCCATGTGATTGGTTGGTTAGATAATTGCATTAATGAGAAATTGAACAGGTGTATCTAATAATCCTTTAGGTGAGTGTATTTGCCTTTACTAATATTGTATTTTATTTTACAATAGGTTTAATATAATAAGGTCCAAATAATAAATGTACATATTTGCACATGCTTGCTTTTGGTGAACAGGTAGAATTGGCCATTGTCTGAAAAAACATGCACTCACCTAGTTATTCACAGATTAAACAGCGCCAGTGAATATTGGGTTTTAATGTTACAAGAGTGACGATGAAGTTATTGTGTTTAGTTGCTTTAAATAACTACAGTGGTTTGTGGATAACAGGAATATGTGCACATACAGAAAAGTGAAAAGTAACGCTGGGTAAGTACACAATCAAATCAAGTTTTAGATAATGGTTCAATACGGACTCAATCCCCTTTCATGGACATGGCAGGGAACTTTTAGTTAGAACTAAGGAGTCTAATAAGACTTGGTGGTACGCAGAACTGAAGTGCCAAGTGACAGGCTATCACTTTCATTGCACACCGCATTGTCTTCTCGCAGGGAGCGAATTGGGGAAATGTTGGATTTACGGCATCATGTAGAAAGACTGAATGGTTTAGTTACAGAAAAAGATAAAAAAGATAGTGACCTTCCTTACTAGCTGAACTAACCTGCATAAAATTAAGAAGATACAGACATTTTCATTACAAGGCAGATTGAAATATAACAAACGATACGGATTCTTAAAATCAAATATAATTTCAATGTGCAGGAGACCAGACTGACATTTTATGCATCCTCTCGGGTGTAGATTCATGTTACTTAGACTAACAACGTTTGCATTCTAGGATATTAATAACACTCTCCACAGCAGGAATTATTGAGTGATATTACAGGGAATGTAGAGTAAAAGACTGACCCCGACGTGATTTGAACACACAACCTTCTGATCTGGAGTCAGACGCGCTACCGTTGCGCCACGAGGTCCTTAAACTTCAGTTAACACAGGACGTCAAGGAAAAATATTGTGAACTATGGTGATGTTTTGCTAGTGACCATTAGGTTAATGAATGGGCAACTGAAGCATTGAAGTGATGAAGAAGTTAAACATAATGCTAAAGAGATAGTGACAGTGAGCATGACACAGAACACATGGCATGACGTGAATACCAAGTTAAACTTAAAGCAGAAATTACAGAAAGAAAGAAAAAAAAAACGGATACTGCACATGTGTTTGGTCTTTCCTATATCTTTAAAATGATATCTCAGTAGTTTAAATTTGATACAGAAATTATTCTGGAATCCCATAAAATGGAAAATACAGTGAATATAAAACTATATCTGTTATATTTATAACAAATATATTCCGTTTATACACTCACCTAAAGGATTATTAGGAACAACATACTAATACTGTGTTTGACCCCCTTTCGCCTTCAGAACTGCCTTTATTCTACGTGGCCATGATTCAACAAGGTGCTGACAGCATTCTTTAGAAATGTTGGCCCATATTGATAGGATAGCATCTTGCAGTTGATCGAGATTTGTGGGATGCACATCCAGGGCACGAAGCTCCCGTTCCACCACATCCCAAAGATGCTCTATTGGGTTGAGATCTGGTGACTGTGGGGGCCAGTTTAGTACAGTGAACTCATTGTCATGTTCAAGAAACCAATTTGAAATGATTCGACCTTTGTGACATGGTGCATTATCCTGCTGGAAGTAGCCATCAGAGGATGGGTACATGGTGGTCATAAAGGGATGGACATGCTCATTTAGGCCGTGGCATTTAAACGATGCCCAATTGGCACTAAGGGGACTAAAGTGTGCCAAGAAAACATCCCCCACACCATTACACCATTACACCACCACCAGCCTGCACAGTGGTAACAAGGCATGATGGATCCATGTTCTCATTCTGTTTACGCCAAATTCTGACTCTACCATCTGAAGGTCTCAACAGAAATCGAGACTCATCAGACCAGGCAACATTTTTCCAGTCTTCAACTGTCCAATTTTGGTGAGCTTGTGCAAATTGTAGCCTCTTTTTCCTATTTGTAGTGGAGATGAGTGGTACCCGGTGGGGTCTTCTGCTGTTGTAGCCCATCCGCCTCAAGGTTGTACGTGTTGTGGCTTCACAAATGCTTTGCTGCATACCTCGGTTGTAACGAGTGGTTATTTCAGTCAAAGTTGCTCTTCTATCAGCTTGAATCAGTCGGCCCATTCTCCTCTGACCTCTAGCATCAACAAGACATTTTCGCCCACAGGACTGCCGCATACTGGCTGTTTTTCCCTTTTCACACCATTCTTTGTAAACCCTAGAAATGGTTGTGCGTGAAAATCCCAGTAACTGAGCAGATTGTGAAATACTCAGACCGGCCCGTCTGGCACCAACAACCATGCCACGCTCACAATTGCTTAAATCACCTTTCTTTCCCATTCAGACATTCAGTTTGGAGTTCAGGAGATTGTCTTGACCAGGACCACACCCCTAAATGCATTGAAGCAACTGCCATGTGATTGGTTGGTTAGATAATTGCATTAATGAGAAATTGAACAGGTGTATCTAATAATCCTTTAGGTGAGTGTATTTGCCTTTACTAATATTGTATTTTATTTTACAATAGGTTTAATATAATAAGGTCCAAATAATAAATGTACATATTTGCACATGCTTGCTTTTGGTGAACAGGTAGAATTGGCCATTGTCTGAAAAAACATGCACTCACCTAGTTATTCACAGATTAAACAGCGCCAGTGAATATTGGGTTTTAATGTTACAAGAGTGACGATGAAGTTATTGTGTTTAGTTGCTTTAAATAACTACAGTGGTTTGTGGATAACAGGAATATGTGCACATACAGAAAAGTGAAAAGTAACGCTGGGTAAGTACACAATCAAATCAAGTTTTAGATAATGGTTCAATACGGACTCAATCCCCTTTCATGGACATGGCAGGGAACTTTTAGTTAGAACTAAGGAGTCTAATAAGACTTGGTGGTACGCAGAACTGAAGTGCCAAGTGACAGGCTATCACTTTCATTGCACACCGCATTGTCTTCTCGCAGGGAGCGAATTGGGGAAATGTTGGATTTACGGCATCATGTAGAAAGACTGAATGGTTTAGTTACAGAAAAAGATAAAAAAGATAGTGACCTTCCTTACTAGCTGAACTAACCTGCATAAAATTAAGAAGATACAGACATTTTCATGCAATTATTTCAAGTTACAGTCTGCTGCTCAGACACAGTTTGGTGCACAGATGCAACTATCATCAACTCAATTATAAACATATATCTAGAGAGACAGAGAGACAGACATGGACTACATATCGTGCACATAGTATGAAATCATGCTGGTATATGTAGGCTTGTAGATGATTGTTAAGAGGCCTATTTGGAAACATACGAAATGAGATATTACCATAATGAAGTCATGATACATGAAGGAAATGTTTTTCATGTTGGCAAAAGTACCCTGTCAAGGGTGCTTTGCTGAGAAAATGAAAATGAATGAGAGAAGACTAAAACAAAGGGCTCGTCCGGGATTTGAACCCGGGACCTCTCGCACCCTAAGCGAGAATCATACCCCTAGACCAACGAGCCACATAGCACAGGTTTCTGTGAAAACTAGTTAACATCGGTGCCACGTAGAGAGTTGTGCGCTCCTCTATTTGAACGCTTTCTGCTTCAAACATTGCATGAGTGTCTGACTGCCGCCATCTAGCGGTGCTGACTGACCGATGGCTCGGGTATCTTGGATGTTGTTAAATGACATAACTGTCCGCCCAAGACACTGATGACCAAGGGTCATAGTTTTCCCTTGTAATAATAACAACAATAGTAATTGGAGTGAATGGAAGTGGCATTTCTATTTCTCCTTACTTTAGCCGTCATCGTCGCCAACATTGTTGTTGGTGAGCATAGAGAGGAGTGTATTAGCTTTTAAAGTATATTCAAGCAATGAACACGTCAAATAAATGTAATACCGAATACTTTTGCACGCAAGTGCACATGTATGTTACAGCGCTTCTGGGAGCACGGCCCACGTGAAGCAAGAGGGCGCAGTAAAGGTCTGCGAGTCAAGTGTGATGTGGGTATCCTGCAGCAGGCAGAGGAACCTTTGTTTTTCTACAGACGAAGCTGGTGCTGTGGGATACTAGTGTAAGGCCATTTATTCGTCATCTGTTCATGCGCAACGGTTCACCAGAAGTGTGTTAGTGAAAACAGCGGTAAGTGCAGGCTTAGTAGGGTCGCAATAGCTTGAATTGTGTCGACCATGGATCAGAAAGTGAGACAGTATGGGGTAGGCGGTAATCGAAAGCACAAGAAATACATAAAAGGGAGCTATACAGCAGGTGAATAAACACGGATTGTGACAGTCCACTGTTAATAGCCTATTACAAGGCAGATTGAAATATAACAAACGATACGGATTCTTAAAATCAAATATAATTTCAATGTGCAGGAGACCAGACTGACATTTTATGCATCCTCTCGGGTGTAGATTCATGTTACTTAGACTAACAACGTTTGCATTCTAGGATATTAATAACACTCTCCACAGCAGGAATTATTGAGTGATATTACAGGGAATGTAGAGTAAAAGACTGACCCCGACGTGATTTGAACACACAACCTTCTGATCTGGAGTCAGACGCGCTACCGTTGCGCCACGAGGTCCTTAAACTTCAGTTAACACAGGACGTCAAGGAAAAATATTGTGAACTATGGTGATGTTTTGCTAGTGACCATTAGGTTAATGAATGGGCAACTGAAGCATTGAAGTGATGAAGAAGTTAAACATAATGCTAAAGAGATAGTGACAGTGAGCATGACACAGAACACATGGCATGACGTGAATACCAAGTTAAACTTAAAGCAGAAATTACAGAAAGAAAGAAAAAAAAAACGGATACTGCACATGTGTTTGGTCTTTCCTATATCTTTAAAATGATATCTCAGTAGTTTAAATTTGATACAGAAATTATTCTGGAATCCCATAAAATGGAAAATACAGTGAATATAAAACTATATCTGTTATATTTATAACAAATATATTCCGTTTATACACTCACCTAAAGGATTATTAGGAACAACATACTAATACTGTGTTTGACCCCCTTTCGCCTTCAGAACTGCCTTTATTCTACGTGGCCATGATTCAACAAGGTGCTGACAGCATTCTTTAGAAATGTTGGCCCATATTGATAGGATAGCATCTTGCAGTTGATCGAGATTTGTGGGATGCACATCCAGGGCACGAAGCTCCCGTTCCACCACATCCCAAAGATGCTCTATTGGGTTGAGATCTGGTGACTGTGGGGGCCAGTTTAGTACAGTGAACTCATTGTCATGTTCAAGAAACCAATTTGAAATGATTCGACCTTTGTGACATGGTGCATTATCCTGCTGGAAGTAGCCATCAGAGGATGGGTACATGGTGGTCATAAAGGGATGGACATGCTCATTTAGGCCGTGGCATTTAAACGATGCCCAATTGGCACTAAGGGGACTAAAGTGTGCCAAGAAAACATCCCCCACACCATTACACCATTACACCACCACCAGCCTGCACAGTGGTAACAAGGCATGATGGATCCATGTTCTCATTCTGTTTACGCCAAATTCTGACTCTACCATCTGAAGGTCTCAACAGAAATCGAGACTCATCAGACCAGGCAACATTTTTCCAGTCTTCAACTGTCCAATTTTGGTGAGCTTGTGCAAATTGTAGCCTCTTTTTCCTATTTGTAGTGGAGATGAGTGGTACCCGGTGGGGTCTTCTGCTGTTGTAGCCCATCCGCCTCAAGGTTGTACGTGTTGTGGCTTCACAAATGCTTTGCTGCATACCTCGGTTGTAACGAGTGGTTATTTCAGTCAAAGTTGCTCTTCTATCAGCTTGAATCAGTCGGCCCATTCTCCTCTGACCTCTAGCATCAACAAGACATTTTCGCCCACAGGACTGCCGCATACTGGCTGTTTTTCCCTTTTCACACCATTCTTTGTAAACCCTAGAAATGGTTGTGCGTGAAAATCCCAGTAACTGAGCAGATTGTGAAATACTCAGACCGGCCCGTCTGGCACCAACAACCATGCCACGCTCACAATTGCTTAAATCACCTTTCTTTCCCATTCAGACATTCAGTTTGGAGTTCAGGAGATTGTCTTGACCAGGACCACACCCCTAAATGCATTGAAGCAACTGCCATGTGATTGGTTGGTTAGATAATTGCATTAATGAGAAATTGAACAGGTGTATCTAATAATCCTTTAGGTGAGTGTATTTGCCTTTACTAATATTGTATTTTATTTTACAATAGGTTTAATATAATAAGGTCCAAATAATAAATGTACATATTTGCACATGCTTGCTTTTGGTGAACAGGTAGAATTGGCCATTGTCTGAAAAAACATGCACTCACCTAGTTATTCACAGATTAAACAGCGCCAGTGAATATTGGGTTTTAATGTTACAAGAGTGACGATGAAGTTATTGTGTTTAGTTGCTTTAAATAACTACAGTGGTTTGTGGATAACAGGAATATGTGCACATACAGAAAAGTGAAAAGTAACGCTGGGTAAGTACACAATCAAATCAAGTTTCACGAAAGATGATATGCTTCAGATACAACTTAATAGTAAAAATGCATTATGGTAAAGAGTTAATAGCTTTGTTGATAACCTCAACGTATGCTAATCAGTCTCTGTTTCGTGTTTATTATCATAATAATTGTAATTATTATTATTAGTAGTAGTATTCTACAATAAAACGTGCATAAGTTCGAATTGTGCCGATATGTTTTCTGCACAAGGAAAAGTATATATATTATTAAGTTACACAAGCATTGTAAAGAAACCAACAACATATAGGCACCTGGGTGTGTTCTTCCTACTTGGATAAGTAGGTTAGCCGGCTAAGTTTCAGGATAACTTGGCATTAACTCGGGATTTTCCATTCTCCGTAGCGAGTTTAAAGTTCAGCCAGCTATGTTTCCAGAGCAGCATGTCCAGCATCTCAAACCTGCTCCCTGTCAGGTTAACTTGAAGTTAGATGGCTAACAATCTGACTGTATTTCATCTGCCCAGTTAAATGACAGCTGACTGTGTCCCCCAACAATGACGGCGCAGTTCCTAACAGATCCAGTAGTGATCCAGACCCAGTAGCTTTTCTGAGAGGAATAATTCATAGAGATTATAGATTTAAATTATACAGATTAATTATTTGAGCGTTACAGGTTCGGTTGAAAAGGAATGATTTACGTAGCCGATTAATTAGGACCGCACATCAGTCATTCCGCCCTGGGCCGGCCCTGACCAATTTGATGCTCTAGGCAAGATTTTAGCTGGTGCCCCTGGCATCGCAGCCAATTCCACCACCGATCATTGTGTTCATACACTCACACAGAATCTGAATAGCTTAATGTCTTAGATTTTCTTTATTTTTGAAACAAGAAAAAACCACACAAAATAAAAACAGTATGCAAGAAACAAGTGACAAAACGAATTATGAATACAATATAAATAAGTATTGCACGAAAAAACTATATTACCGACACCATAGTGCAAGATGCATAATGTAGCAGTGTTCTACAGCCTTACTCGCCTTGCCTTTCTTGCAGCAAACAAGTGACATAAAACGAATTATAAATAAGTGGATGTTTCCTGCAGCACACTTGAAAGAAAAAGTACATTTCTCAAAATTATGTTATAGGTAATGGAGGTTGATGAAAGAGTTAAATAGCTGATCGATCAAAAGGTGTGATCGTTGTGGGGCATCGGTAAGAATGCACAATTCTCATTCATTCCAAACAGTGTCCCTTTATTGCATCACTAGCAATGGGCGTTAGCCTATTTTGGTATTTGTTTTGTGTGTTTTTTATTGCTTCTTGTTTTGTTTTATTTATTCACTTTCCACTGTCAGCTCTCTGCATTCCTTTCCCATCTCTCACTTCTTGATCCTCTGCAATCCGCCTTCCAAACACCGCTCACACCACTGAGACTGCTCTCCTGGCAGTCACTGACTCCCTCAACTGTGCTCGGGCAGCCTCCCTCTCCTCAATCCTCATCCTCCTTGGTCTCTCCGCAACATTTGACACCGTCGATCACTCCATCCTCCTCTCCTGCCTCGCTGACCTTGGAATCTCTGGGACTGCTCTCACTTGTTTCTCCTCCTACCTCAACGACCGGACCTATCAAGTGGCGAGGTTCCTCATCCACCTCTCAACCTCTCCTCACAGGCATAACCCCCGGGTTTAGCTATCCTCCCGATGGGTCACACTTCGGTAGCTACCTTTTTTACTTTCATGGGGCCCTGAAATCCTCGCTGCGCCCCTGGTCATGAAAGCTGTAATGTCTGGTATCAAAATACATTACTGGCTTTCGGCTTACACACGTCATTTCAACCCACTTGCTCAAGCAGACCGAGTAAACGTTTACTCGAGGTATACGGTCACACAGAAGGAGCATCCCAAGAACACCAGTAAATGGCGTAGAAATTTTGAAAACATGCACAATTTTCCACGATCTAAGCCCACAGTTTACGTGCAAAATCTAACGTCTGAGATGATGGTATCCATGTAACATTCCCGAAATGGACGCATTTTAAAAATGCAAGGTAACGGTCTGGTCCATTTATTGTGGGTTTCAAGGTAAAGTACATTGCTGATGGACGTTTCATGGTTAATGCAGATCAGTGGTTTCCTTTATCATTATGCTCTCTAAATTGTTGTGGGTCTGTTGTACACTGTTCAGTACTGTACATCGTGTTTTAATCCTAACTTGATAAAACACTTCGATTCATGGCTTTGTAGCCCCACCAGTGACGTAAAAAACCACTCGGTAAGATCATTAAAACAAAGTATTAAACAAGGCGCAATGCACAAGACAGTCCTTTGCCCTGTGCAGGGCTGCGGGTAAACAACTCGTCTCTAGTGCAATAAACTAAGACCACTAAGACCAGGGGCATTTAATCTGTGACTCGAGCATATTGTCTCCAGTGAGGTCAATACACGCGTCAGGGATATGTATGCTAAATGTAATGTAAATATGATGGATATAATGTATATTGTGGTGGAGTTCATAAACATAATGTCAGGTGAACTTTAGTGATATTCTGTGTTTTCTAAATTCCAAGCAGTGGGACTTTAAGTCATAACTTTGTGAGGAATATACATGTCTTTATAAATTATATATCATTATAAAGTAATAATCCAGCTCACTTTGCTACCTAGCCTACTGCCAGTTGCCATCCAAATGATGATAATGATCAGCTAGTAGTTAAGTACTGCAGTAGTTTGCCAGTTGTCAGCTAATGATTTTTCATAGTATTGTATTATTTAAATTCAGTTTTTTGTGCACTATAGTATTTTCAGTATTGAGTATTTTTGGTGTGGATGTTATTTTACCTTTAACAGTTTATTAGTTATTGCTCTGATTTCAATATGCATAGTGCACTATTTACATTTGTATTGATTATTACATCAATTACTTCAACAAGTACAGTGAATGTTAAAGTGCAATACATGTTCTGTGATGTGCATTATTTAAATGTTTGTGTTTATTTTAGTTTTAACTAAACATTCTCTATACGCCATAAACATGGGCACCACTAAAATGTTTTTCATCGAGAGGGGGGATGGTTCTGGGGCTACTATCAAATCTCGCATATGGCCCCCAAATGGCTAGGGCCGGCTCTGGACATCACACATTACATAGGATGGGACTGACGTTGGATGGGACTTTTCGTGACTTAAATCAAGTAACAAGTTACTAGTACACACATAGCCTCTAAGTGTACTGAGTAATGATACTCTCTCTTTCGTTCATTCGTTCCTTAATATAATTACCTTTAGTAGTAGTAGTACTGGCCACTACTCGGAAGGCAGCGATGCGCACCAATAGATCACGAAAGCTATCTCATAGTTTTGTGTTTTAGATAATGGTTCAATACGGACTCAATCCCCTTTCATGGACATGGCAGAGAACTTGCAGTTAGAACTAAGGAGTCTAATAAGACTTGGTGGTACGCAGAACTGAAGTGCCAAGTGACAGGCTATCACTTTCATTGCACATCGCATTGTCTTCTCGCAGGGAGCGAATTGGGGAAATGTTGGATTTACGGCATCATGTAGAAAGACTGAATGGTTTAGTTACAGAAAGAGATAAAAAAGATAGTGACCTTTCTTACTAGCTGAACTAACCTGCATAAAATTAAGAAGATACAGACATTTTCATGCAATTATTTCAAGTTACAGTCTGCTGCTCAGACACAGTTTGGCGCACAGATGCAACTATCATCAACTCAATTATAAACATATATCTAGAGAGACAGAGAGACAGACATGGACTACATATCGTGCACATTGTATGAAATCATGCTGGTATATGTAGGCTTGTAGATGATTGTTAAGAGGCCTATTTGGAAACATACGAAATGAGATATTACCATAATGAAGTCATGATACATGAAGGAAATGTTTTTCATGTTGGCAAAAGTACCCTGTCAAGGGTGCTTTGCTGAGAAAATGAAAATGAATGAGAGAAGACTAAAACAAAGGGCCACGTAGAGAGTTGTGCGCTCCTCTATTTGAACACTTTCTTCTTCAAACATTGCATGAGTGTCTGACTGCCGCCATCTAGCGGTGCTGACTGACCGATGGCTCGGGTATCTTGGATGTTGTTAAATGACATAACTGTCCGCCCAAGACACTGATGACCAAGGGTCATAGTTTTCCCTTGTAATAATAACAACAATAGTAATTGGAGTGAATGGAAGTGGCATTTCTATTTCTCCTTACTTTAGCCGTCATCGTCGCCAACATTGTTGTTGGTGAGCATAGAGAGGAGTGTATTAGCTTTTAAAGTACATTCAAGCAATGAACACGTCAAATAAATGTAATACCGAATACTTTTGCACGCAAGTGCACATGTATGTTACAGCGCTTCTGGGAGCACGGCCCACGTGAAGCAAGAGGGCGCAGTAAAGGTCTGCGAGTCAAGTGTGATGTGTGTACCCTGCAGCAGGGAGAGGAACCTTTGTTTTTCTACAGACGAAGCTGGTGCTGTGGGATACTAGTGTAAGGCCATTTATTCGTCATCTGTTCATGCGCAACGGTTTACCAGAAGCGTGTTAGTGAAAACAGCGGTAAGTGCAGGCTTAGTAGGGTCGCAATAGCTTGAATGGTGTCGAACTCCCCCGAAGCATCACAAGTGTGATGGCGGAAGCCTAGAAAGAAAACGTTGCGTTGGCCGGGAATCGTACCCGGGTCAACTGCTTGGAAGGCAGCTATGCTCACCACTATACCACCAACGCCCAGAAAGTCTCTCATTCCATGACTTTTGAAGCATTTCAGATCATTCATCTGACTAGATACATGCGAATAATCACAGCCTACAGTGTAAAGCTTCTGATTACAGACAGGGCGTGTTGAGTGTGCTAAGTAACTTGCTAAATTCACTAACAAACAGTCGCTGCTCTTACTACAAAACAGGTGCAAGATATATCATTCTTAGCTAAACAAACCACGTAAACAATCAATGTAACTCTTAACTAAACTAGGAAACGCGAGAGAAAAAGGCGATACTTAGCTGCGGCGACTTGAGCGACTTCTCAGCTGGCTTGCCCGAGTGTCCAGATGCATATGTGGAAATACTTCTATACAAACCATGAACATAGATTCTCGATAGATGAATACTGTTTATTTAAAGGTCAGTTTTTATTTAGCGCATAGTTTATTGAATTTACCCCCCGAGGTGGAACACGGACAATGATGTATTTGATTGACAGTGTAACTTGGACTGTTGGAGTAACTTGGACACCCATTGGAATGGAAAAACAAACTCGAGAAAAAAGTGTGTGTGTGTGTGTGTGTGTGTGTGTGTGTCACCTGCTGGTAGTGATGCATTTACATAACCTACAGACTATTTGGGCTGATTGTTCCTGGTGTATTAATGAAACTTTTCAAAGCGGTGGCTTACGTAGATGACATCACAGTCATTGTTAAGAATGGCAAGGATGTACCTTACCTTAAATGACTGTCAGAAATGAATTGAGTTTCTTCAGTGGTTAATGGCTTTTACTGGGGGAACTAGGTAGAAAGCAAGCCACTGTCTCTAGCCACATTTTGGACAAATGGACAAAACTAGTTGGATTTAAAAATAGACGGATAGACAGTCGGATGGCGTCTGTCTACAATATTTTAAATGATAATAGTATATGTAGTATATGCATGTGTATTATAAACTAATCTTTACAGAAAAGGGGTAATACCATAATAAAATGCTGATGAGAGAAGAAGAGATCTTATTCACTGGCCAAATACATGATTTCGACAATTGTCGTACATCTTGACGGCACTTAGCTTTACTTTTCACAATGTATGACTGCACTTACTGTACTTAACTGTATACATTGGAAGTTGTAAAATGTATTATCTTGAATTGCTTTGTTTAATGTAAATTTGAATTTGTAATGTTTGATGCCTTGTACTTAACTGTATTCTTGCACTTATGTTGCAAGTCGCCCTGCATAAGGGCGTCTGCCAAGAAATAAAAATAATAATAATGTGTTTTATACAATGAGAAATTAAGAAAACCGTAAAAGAAAGGCATTTTAAACCAGGACCTCTCGCACTCTAAGAGAAAATCATATCTCGAACAAACTTACATTAGTGACATCTTTACACTAGTGCCACGTAGAAAGCGGTGCGCTCCAACAGCTGGAAACTTTCTCAGTCTCAAGTTCAAGCAACTTGTGTGTGACTGGCATCTTGTGGTGCTGACTAATAGCACTATTGGACTAGAGGAGCTGGGGCTGGCAGAAATTCAGCCAGGCTTTTCTACAGGCGCAAACTCAGCTGATGCTGTGTAGGCTACTCCGTGTACGTCAATGAAAGTCTAGTGACTTCAATATACACACCCCGATGCACCCAAAGAGTGATTGTCAAAGTATGAGTGACTCGCTCCACTAGCAGCACCGACCTGCATCTCTCTGTGACACCCGGCGCCTCCGTCTGGATAAGCTGCTGGTAATGCCGAGCACGGCAGCAGATCTTGTACAGTGGAACCCTAATAATATTCATAATAATATGGCAACATCCTGGGGGGTCGGTGTGCCGCGCCACAGTGCAGCGACCTTAGCGCATCACTAAAAGGCACCTTAGCGAGGCCTCGGAATCGCTCAAACATGAACCGAGAAATGAACATTGAATCCCATCTACTATTATTACCTAGTAGTGTTGATGTTATCTGAAGTATTTCTATACGTTTTTATTAGTGTATGAATTGTGTCGACCAGGGATCAGAAAGTGAGACAGTATTGGGTAGGCGGTAATCGAAAGCACAAGAAATACGTAAAAGGGAGCTATACAGCAGGTGAATAAAACACGGATTGTGACAGTCCACTGTTAATAGCCTATAACAAGGCAGATTAAAATATAACAAACGATACGGATTCTTAAAATCAAATATAATTTCAACGTGCAGGAGACCAGACTGACTTTTATGCATCCTCTCGGGTGTAGATGCATGTTACTTAGACTAACAACGTTTGCATTCTAGGATATTAATAACACTCTCCAGAGCAGGAATTATTGAGTGATATTACAGGGAATGTTGAGTAAAAGACTGACCCCGACGTGATTTGAACACACAACCTTCTGATCTGGAGTCAGACGCGCTACCGTTGCGCCACGAGGTCCTTAAACTTCAGTTAACACAGGACGTCAAGGAAAAATATTGGGAACTATGGTGATGTTTTGCTAGTGACCATTAGGTTAATGAATGGGCAACTGAAGCATTGACGTGATGAAGAAGTTAAACAGAATGCTAAAGAGATAGTGACAGTGAGCATGACACAGAACACATGGCATGACGTGAATACCAAGTTAAACTTAAAGCAGAAATTACAGAAAGAAAGAAAAAAAAACGGATACTGCACATGTGTTTGGTCTTTCCTATATCTTTAATATGATATCTCAGTAGTTTAAATTTGATACAGAAATTATTCTGGAATCCCATAAAATGGAAAATACAGTGAAAATAAAACTATATCTGTTATATTTATAACAAATATATTCCGCTTATACACTCACCTAAAGGATTATTAGGAACACCATACTAATACTGTGTTTTACCCCCTTTCGCCTTCAGAACTGCCTTAATTCTACGTGGCATTGATTCAACAAGGTGCTGAAAGCATTCTTTAGAAATGTTGGCCCATATTGATAGGATAGCATCTTGCAGTTGATCGAGATTTGTGGGATGCACATCCAGGGCACGAAGCTCCCGTTCCACCACATCCCAAAGATGCTCTATTGGGTTGAGATGTGGTGACTGTGGGGGCCAGTTTAGTACAGTGAACTCATTGTCATGTTCAAGAAACCAATTTGAAATGATTCGACCTTTGTGACATGGTGCATTATCCTGCTGGAAGTAGCCATCAGAGGATGGGTACATGGTGGTCATAAAGGGATGGACATGCTCATGTAGGCCGTGGCATTTAAACGATGCCCAATTGGCACTAAGGGGACTAAAGTGTGCCAAGAAAACATCCCCCACACCATTACACCATTACACCACCACCAGCCTGCACAGTGGTAACAAGGCATGATGGATCCATGTTCTCATTCTGTTTACGCCAAATTCTGACTCTACCATCTGAAGGTCTCAACAGAAATCGAGACTCATCAGACCAGGCAACATTTTTCCAGTCTTCAACTGTCCAATTTTGGTGAGCTTGTGCAAATTGTAGCCTCTTTTTCCTATTTGTAGTGGAGATGAGTGGTACCCGGTGGGGTCTTCTGCTGTTGTAGCCCATCCGCCTCAAGGTTGTACGTGTTGTGGCTTCACAAATGCCTTGCTGCATACCTCGGTTGTAACGAGTGGTTATTTCAGTCAAAGTTGCTCTTCTATCAGCTTGAATCAGTCGGCCCATTCTCCTCTGACCTCTAGCATCAACAAGGCATTTTCGCCCACAGGACTGCCGCATACTGGATGTTTTTCCCTTTTCACACCATTTTTTGTAAACCCTAGAAATGGTTGTGCGTGAAAATCCCAGTAACTGAGCAGATTGTGAAATACTCAGACCGGCCCGTCTGGCACCAACAACCATGCCACGCTCAAAATTGCTTAAATCACCTTTCTTTCCCATTCAGACATCCAGTTTGGAGTTCAGGAGATTGTCTTGACCAGGACCACACCCCTAAATGCATTGAAGCAACTGCCATGTGATTGGTTGGTTAGATAATTGCATTAATGAGAAATTGAACAGGTGTATCTAATAATCCTTTAGGTGAGTGTATTTGCCTTTACTAATATTGTATTTTATTTTACAATAGGTTTAATATAATAAGGTCCAAATAATAAATGTACATATTTGCACATGCTTGCTTTTGGTGAACAGGTAGAATTGGCCATTGTCTGAAAAAACATGGACTCACCTAGTTATTCACAGTTTAAACAGCGCCAGTGAATATTGGGTTTTAATGTTACAAGAGTGACGATGAAGTTATTGCGTTTAGTTGCTTTAAATAACTACAGTGGTTTGTGGATAACAGGAATATGTGCACATACAGAAAAGTTAAAAGTAACGCTGGGTAAGTACATAATCAAATCAAGTTTCACGAAAGATGATATGCTTCAGATACAACTTAATAGTAAAAATGCATTATGGTAAAGAGTTAATAGCTTTGTTGATAACCTCAACGTATGCTAATCAGTCTCTGTTTCGTGTTTATTATCATAATAATTGTAATTATTATTATTAGTAGTAGTATTCTACAATAAAACGTGCATAAGTTCGAATTGTGCCGATATGTTTTCTGCACAAGGAAAAGTATATATATTATTAAGTTACACAAGCATTGTAAAGAAACCAACAACATATAGGCACCTGGGTGTGTTCTTCCTACTTGGATAAGTAGGTTAGCCGGCTAAGTTTCAGGATAACTTGGCATTAACTCGGGATTTTCCATTCTCCGTAGCGAGTTTAAAGTTCAGCCAGCTATGTTTCCAGAGCAGCATGTCCAGCATCTCAAACCTGCTCCCTGTCAGGTTAACTTGAAGTTAGATGGCTAACAATCTGACTGTATTTCATCTGCCCAGTTAAATGACAGCTGACTGTGTCCCCCAACAATGACGGCGCAGTTCCTAACAGATCCAGTAGTGATCCAGACCCAGTAGCTTTTCTGAGAGGAATAATTCATAGAGATTATAGATTTAAATTATACAGATTAATTATTTGAGCGTTACAGGTTCGGTTGAAAAGGAATGATTTACGTAGCCGATTAATTAGGACCGCACATCAGTCATTCCGCCCTGGGCCGGCCCTGACCAATTTGATGCTCTAGGCAAGATTTTAGCTGGTGCCCCTGGCATCGCAGCCAATTCCACCACCGATCATTGTGTTCATACACTCACACAGAATCTGAATAGCTTAATGTCTTAGATTTTCTTTATTTTTGAAACAAGAAAAAACCACACAAAATAAAAACAGTATGCAAGAAACAAGTGACAAAACGAATTATGAATACAATATAAATAAGTATTGCACGAAAAAACTATATTACCGACACCATAGTGCAAGATGCATAATGTAGCAGTGTTCTACAGCCTTACTCGCCTTGCCTTTCTTGCAGCAAACAAGTGACATAAAACGAATTATAAATAAGTGGATGTTTCCTGCAGCACACTTGAAAGAAAAAGTACATTTCTCAAAATTATGTTATAGGTAATGGAGGTTGATGAAAGAGTTAAATAGCTGATCGATCAAAAGGTGTGATCGTTGTGGGGCATCGGTAAGAATGCACAATTCTCATTCATTCCAAACAGTGTCCCTTTATTGCATCACTAGCAATGGGCGTTAGCCTATTTTGGTATTTGTTTTGTGTGTTTTTTATTGCTTCTTGTTTTGTTTTATTTATTCACTTTCCACTGTCAGCTCTCTGCATTCCTTTCCCATCTCTCACTTCTTGATCCTCTGCAATCCGCCTTCCAAACACCGCTCACACCACTGAGACTGCTCTCCTGGCAGTCACTGACTCCCTCAACTGTGCTCGGGCAGCCTCCCTCTCCTCAATCCTCATCCTCCTTGGTCTCTCCGCAACATTTGACACCGTCGATCACTCCATCCTCCTCTCCTGCCTCGCTGACCTTGGAATCTCTGGGACTGCTCTCACTTGTTTCTCCTCCTACCTCAACGACCGGACCTATCAAGTGGCGAGGTTCCTCATCCACCTCTCAACCTCTCCTCACAGGCATAACCCCCGGGTTTAGCTATCCTCCCGATGGGTCACACTTCGGTAGCTACCTTTTTTACTTTCATGGGGCCCTGAAATCCTCGCTGCGCCCCTGGTCATGAAAGCTGTAATGTCTGGTATCAAAATACATTACTGGCTTTCGGCTTACACACGTCATTTCAACCCACTTGCTCAAGCAGACCGAGTAAACGTTTACTCGAGGTATACGGTCACACAGAAGGAGCATCCCAAGAACACCAGTAAATGGCGTAGAAATTTTGAAAACATGCACAATTTTCCACGATCTAAGCCCACAGTTTACGTGCAAAATCTAACGTCTGAGATGATGGTATCCATGTAACATTCCCGAAATGGACGCATTTTAAAAATGCAAGGTAACGGTCTGGTCCATTTATTGTGGGTTTCAAGGTAAAGTACATTGCTGATGGACGTTTCATGGTTAATGCAGATCAGTGGTTTCCTTTATCATTATGCTCTCTAAATTGTTGTGGGTCTGTTGTACACTGTTCAGTACTGTACATCGTGTTTTAATCCTAACTTGATAAAACACTTCGATTCATGGCTTTGTAGCCCCACCAGTGACGTAAAAAACCACTCGGTAAGATCATTAAAACAAAGTATTAAACAAGGCGCAATGCACAAGACAGTCCTTTGCCCTGTGCAGGGCTGCGGGTAAACAACTCGTCTCTAGTGCAATAAACTAAGACCACTAAGACCAGGGGCATTTAATCTGTGACTCGAGCATATTGTCTCCAGTGAGGTCAATACACGCGTCAGGGATATGTATGCTAAATGTAATGTAAATATGATGGATATAATGTATATTGTGGTGGAGTTCATAAACATAATGTCAGGTGAACTTTAGTGATATTCTGTGTTTTCTAAATTCCAAGCAGTGGGACTTTAAGTCATAACTTTGTGAGGAATATACATGTCTTTATAAATTATATATCATTATAAAGTAATAATCCAGCTCACTTTGCTACCTAGCCTACTGCCAGTTGCCATCCAAATGATGATAATGATCAGCTAGTAGTTAAGTACTGCAGTAGTTTGCCAGTTGTCAGCTAATGATTTTTCATAGTATTGTATTATTTAAATTCAGTTTTTTGTGCACTATAGTATTTTCAGTATTGAGTATTTTTGGTGTGGATGTTATTTTACCTTTAACAGTTTATTAGTTATTGCTCTGATTTCAATATGCATAGTGCACTATTTACATTTGTATTGATTATTACATCAATTACTTCAACAAGTACAGTGAATGTTAAAGTGCAATACATGTTCTGTGATGTGCATTATTTAAATGTTTGTGTTTATTTTAGTTTTAACTAAACATTCTCTATACGCCATAAACATGGGCACCACTAAAATGTTTTTCATCGAGAGGGGGGATGGTTCTGGGGCTACTATCAAATCTCGCATATGGCCCCCAAATGGCTAGGGCCGGCTCTGGACATCACACATTACATAGGATGGGACTGACGTTGGATGGGACTTTTCGTGACTTAAATCAAGTAACAAGTTACTAGTACACACATAGCCTCTAAGTGTACTGAGTAATGATACTCTCTCTTTCGTTCATTCGTTCCTTAATATAATTACCTTTAGTAGTAGTAGTACTGGCCACTACTCGGAAGGCAGCGATGCGCACCAATAGATCACGAAAGCTATCTCATAGTTTTGTGTTTTAGATAATGGTTCAATACGGACTCAATCCCCTTTCATGGACATGGCAGAGAACTTGCAGTTAGAACTAAGGAGTCTAATAAGACTTGGTGGTACGCAGAACTGAAGTGCCAAGTGACAGGCTATCACTTTCATTGCACATCGCATTGTCTTCTCGCAGGGAGCGAATTGGGGAAATGTTGGATTTACGGCATCATGTAGAAAGACTGAATGGTTTAGTTACAGAAAGAGATAAAAAAGATAGTGACCTTTCTTACTAGCTGAACTAACCTGCATAAAATTAAGAAGATACAGACATTTTCATGCAATTATTTCAAGTTACAGTCTGCTGCTCAGACACAGTTTGGCGCACAGATGCAACTATCATCAACTCAATTATAAACATATATCTAGAGAGACAGAGAGACAGACATGGACTACATATCGTGCACATTGTATGAAATCATGCTGGTATATGTAGGCTTGTAGATGATTGTTAAGAGGCCTATTTGGAAACATACGAAATGAGATATTACCATAATGAAGTCATGATACATGAAGGAAATGTTTTTCATGTTGGCAAAAGTACCCTGTCAAGGGTGCTTTGCTGAGAAAATGAAAATGAATGAGAGAAGACTAAAACAAAGGGCCACGTAGAGAGTTGTGCGCTCCTCTATTTGAACACTTTCTTCTTCAAACATTGCATGAGTGTCTGACTGCCGCCATCTAGCGGTGCTGACTGACCGATGGCTCGGGTATCTTGGATGTTGTTAAATGACATAACTGTCCGCCCAAGACACTGATGACCAAGGGTCATAGTTTTCCCTTGTAATAATAACAACAATAGTAATTGGAGTGAATGGAAGTGGCATTTCTATTTCTCCTTACTTTAGCCGTCATCGTCGCCAACATTGTTGTTGGTGAGCATAGAGAGGAGTGTATTAGCTTTTAAAGTACATTCAAGCAATGAACACGTCAAATAAATGTAATACCGAATACTTTTGCACGCAAGTGCACATGTATGTTACAGCGCTTCTGGGAGCACGGCCCACGTGAAGCAAGAGGGCGCAGTAAAGGTCTGCGAGTCAAGTGTGATGTGTGTACCCTGCAGCAGGGAGAGGAACCTTTGTTTTTCTACAGACGAAGCTGGTGCTGTGGGATACTAGTGTAAGGCCATTTATTCGTCATCTGTTCATGCGCAACGGTTCACCAGAAGTGTGTTAGTGAAAACAGCGGTAAGTGCAGGCTTAGTAGGGTCGCAATAGCTTGAATGGTGTCGAACTCCCCCGAAGCATCACAAGTGTGATGGCGGAAGCCTAGAAAGAAAACGTTGCGTTGGCCGGGAATCGTACCCGGGTCAACTGCTTGGAAGGCAGCTATGCTCACCACTATACCACCAACGCCCAGAAAGTCTCTCATTCCATGACTTTTGAAGCATTTCAGATCATTCATCTGACTAGATACATGCGAATAATCACAGCCTACAGTGTAAAGCTTCTGATTACAGACAGGGCGTGTTGAGTGTGCTAAGTAACTTGCTAAATTCACTAACAAACAGTCGCTGCTCTTACTACAAAACAGGTGCAAGATATATCATTCTTAGCTAAACAAACCACGTAAACAATCAATGTAACTCTTAACTAAACTAGGAAACGCGAGAGAAAAAGGCGATACTTAGCTGCGGCGACTTGAGCGACTTCTCAGCTGGCTTGCCCGAGTGTCCAGATGCATATGTGGAAATACTTCTATACAAACCATGAACATAGATTCTCGATAGATGAATACTGTTTATTTAAAGGTCAGTTTTTATTTAGCGCATAGTTTATTGAATTTACCCCCCGAGGTGGAACACGGACAATGATGTATTTGATTGACAGTGTAACTTGGACTGTTGGAGTAACTTGGACACCCATTGGAATGGAAAAACAAACTCGAGAAAAAAGTGTGTGTGTGTGTGTGTGTGTGTGTGTGTGTCACCTGCTGGTAGTGATGCATTTACATAACCTACAGACTATTTGGGCTGATTGTTCCTGGTGTATTAATGAAACTTTTCAAAGCGGTGGCTTACGTAGATGACATCACAGTCATTGTTAAGAATGGCAAGGATGTACCTTACCTTAAATGACTGTCAGAAATGAATTGAGTTTCTTCAGTGGTTAATGGCTTTTACTGGGGGAACTAGGTAGAAAGCAAGCCACTGTCTCTAGCCACATTTTGGACAAATGGACAAAACTAGTTGGATTTAAAAATAGACGGATAGACAGTCGGATGGCGTCTGTCTACAATATTTTAAATGATAATAGTATATGTAGTATATGCATGTGTATTATAAACTAATCTTTACAGAAAAGGGGTAATACCATAATAAAATGCTGATGAGAGAAGAAGAGATCTTATTCACTGGCCAAATACATGATTTCGACAATTGTCGTACATCTTGACGGCACTTAGCTTTACTTTTCACAATGTATGACTGCACTTACTGTACTTAACTGTATACATTGGAAGTTGTAAAATGTATTATCTTGAATTGCTTTGTTTAATGTAAATTTGAATTTGTAATGTTTGATGCCTTGTACTTAACTGTATTCTTGCACTTATGTTGCAAGTCGCCCTGCATAAGGGCGTCTGCCAAGAAATAAAAATAATAATAATGTGTTTTATACAATGAGAAATTAAGAAAACCGTAAAAGAAAGGCATTTTAAACCAGGACCTCTCGCACTCTAAGAGAAAATCATATCTCGAACAAACTTACATTAGTGACATCTTTACACTAGTGCCACGTAGAAAGCGGTGCGCTCCAACAGCCGGAAACTTTCTCAGTCTCAAGTTCAAGCACCTTGTGTGTGACTGCCATCTAATGTTGCTGACTAATAGCACTATTGGACTAGAGGAGCTGGGGCTGGCAGAAATTCAGCCAGGCTTTTCTACAGGCGCAAACTCAGCTGATGCTGTGTAGGCTACTCCGTGTACGTCAATGAAAGTCTAGTGACTTCAATATACACACCCCGATGCACCCAAAGAGTGATTGTCAAAGTATGAGTGACTCGCTCCACTAGCAGCACCGACCTGCATCTCTCTGTGACACCCGGCGCCTCCGTCTGGATAAGCTGCTGGTAATGCCGAGCACGGCAGCAGATCTTGTACAGTGGAACCCTAATAATATTCCTAATAATATGGCAACATCCTGGGGGGTCGGTGTGCCGCGCCACAGTGCAGCGACCTTAGCGCATCACTAAAAGGCACCTTAGCGAGGCCTCGGAATCGCTCAAACATGAACCGAGAAATGAACATTGAATCCCATCTACTATTATTACCTAGTAGTGTTGATGTTATCTGAAGTATTTCTATACGTTTTTATTAGTGTATGAATTGTGTCGACCAGGGATCAGAAAGTGAGACAGTATTGGGTAGGCGGTAATCGAAAGCACAAGAAATACATAAAAGGGAGCTATACAGCAGGTGAATAAAACACGGATTGTGACAGTCCACTGTTAATAGCCTATTACAAGGCAGATTAAAATATAACAAACGATACGGATTCTTAAAATCAAATATAATTTCTACGTGGAGGAGACCAGACTGACTTTTATGCATCCTCTCGGGTGTAGATGCATGTTACTTAGACTAACAACGTTTGCATTCTAGGATATTAATAACACTTTCCACAGCAGGAATTATTGAGTGATATTACAGGGAATGTTGAGTAAAAGACTGACCCCGACGTGATTTGAACACACAACCTTCTGATCTGGAGTCAGACGCGCTACCGTTGCGCCACGAGGTCCTTAAACTTCAGTTAACACAGGACGTCAAGGAAAAATATTGGGAACTATGGTGATGTTTTGCTAGTGACCATTAGGTTAATGAATGGGCAACTGAAGCATTGACGTGATGAAGAAGTTAAACAGAATGCTAAAGAGATAGTGACAGTGAGCATGACACAGAACACATGGCATGACGTGAATACCAAGTTAAACTTAAAGCAGAAATTACAGAAAGAAAGAAAAAAAAGAAAACCGGACACTGCACATATGTTTGGTCTTTCCTATATCTTTAATATGATATCTCAGTAGTTTAAATTTGATACAGAAATTATTCTGGAATCCCATGAAATGGAAAATACAGTGAATATAAAACTATATTTGCTGTATTTATAACAAATATATTCCGCTTATACACTCACCTAAAGGATTATTAGGAACACCATACTAATACTGTGTTTTACCCCCTTTCGCCTTCAGAACTGCCTTAATTCTACGTGGCATTGATTCAACAAGGTGCTGAAAGCATTCTTTAGAAATGTTGGCCCATATTGATAGGATAGCATCTTGCAGTTGATCGAGATTTGTGGGATGCACATCCAGGGCACGAAGCTCCCGTTCCACCACATCCCAAAGATGCTCTATTGGGTTGAGATCTGGTGACTGTGGGGGCCAGTTTAGTACAGTGAACTCATTGTCATGTTCAAGAAACCAATTTGAAATGATTCGACCTTTGTGACATGGTGCATTATCCTGCTGGAAGTAGCCATCAGAGGATGGGTACATGGTGGTCATAAAGGGATGGACATGGTCAGAAACAATGCTCAGGTAGGCCGTGGCATTTAAACGATGCCCAATTGGCACTAAGGGGCCTAAAGTGTGCCAAGAAAACATCCCCCACACCATTACACCACCACCACCAGCCTGCACAGTGGTAACAAGGCATGATGGATCCATGTTCTCATTCTGTTTACGCCAAATTCTGACTCTACCATCTGAATGTCTCAACAGAAATCGAGACTCATCAGACCAGGCAACATTTTTCCAGTCTTCAACTGTCCAATTTTGGTGAGCTTGTGCAAATTGTAGCCTCTTTTTCCTATCTGTAGTGGAGATGAGTGGTACCCGGTGGGGTCTTCTGCTGTTGTAGCCCATCCGCCTCAAGGTTGTACGTGTTGTGGCTTCACAAATGCCTTGCTGCATACCTCGGTTGTAACGAGTGGTTATTTCAGTCAAAGTTGCTCTTCTATCAGCTTGAATCAGTCGGCCCATTCTCCTCTGACCTCTAGCATCAACAAGGCATTTTCGCCCACAGGACTGCCGCATACTGGATGTTTTTCCCTTTTCACACCATTCTTTGTAAACCCTAGAAATGGTTGTGCGTGAAAATCCCAGTAACTGAGCAGATTGTGAAATACTCAGACCGGCCCGTCTGGCACCAACAACCATGCCACGCTCAAAATTGCTTAAATCACCTTTCTTTCCCATTCAGACATCCAGTTTGGAGTTCAGGAGATTGTCTTGACCAGGACCACACCCCTAAATGCATTGAAGCAACTGCCATGTGATTGGTTGGTTAGATAATTGCATTAATGAGAAATTGAACAGGTGTATCTAATAATCCTTTAGGTGAGTGTATTTGCCTTTACTAATATTGTATTTTATTTTACAATAGGTTTAATATAATAAGGTCCAAATAATAAATGTACATATTTGCACATGCTTGCTTTTGGTGAACAGGTAGAATTGGCCATTATCTGAAAAAACATGGACTCACCTAGTTATTCACAGTTTAAACAGCGCCAGTGAATATTGGGTTTTAATGTTACAAGAGTGACGATGAAGTTATTGCGTTTAGTTGCTTTAAATAACTACAGTGGTTTGTGGATAACAGGAATATGTGCACATACAGAAAAGTGAAAAGTAACGCTGGGTAAGTACACAATCAAATCAAGTTTCACGAAAGATGATATGCTTCAGATACAACTTAATAGTAAAAATGCATTATGGTAAAGAGTTAATAGCTTTGTTGATAACCTCAACGTATGCTAATCAGTCTCTGTTTCTTGTTTATTATCATAATAATTGTAATTATTATTAGTAGTAGTAGTATTCTACAATAAAACTTGCATAAGTTCGAATTGTGCCGATATGTTTTCTGCACAAGGAAAAGTATATATATTATTAAGTTACACAAGCATTGTAAAGAAAACAACAACATATAGGCACCTGGGTGTGTTCTTCCTACTTGGATAAGTAGGTTAGCCGGCTAAGTTTCAGGATAACTTGGCATTAACTCGGGATTTTCCATTATCCGTAGCGAGTTTAAAGTTCAGCCAGCTATGTTTCCAGAGCAGCATGTCCAGCATCTCAAACCTGCTCCCTGTCAGGTTAACTTGAAGTTAGATGGCTAACAATCTGACTGTATTTCATCTGCCCAGTTAAATGACAGCTGACTGTGTCCCCCAACAATGACGGCGCAGTTCCTAACAGATCCAGTAGTGATCCAGACCCAGTAGCTTTTCTGAGAGGAATAATTCATAGAGATTATAGATTTAAATTATACAGATTAATTATTTGAGCGTTACAGGTTCGGTTGAAAAGGAATGATTTACGTAGCCGATTAATTAGGACCGCACATCAGTCATTCCGCCCTGGGCCGGCCCTGACCAATTTGATGCTCTCGGCAAGATTTTAGCTGGTGCCCCTGGCATCGCAGCCAATTCCACCACCGATCATTGTGTTCATACACTCACACAGAATCTGAATAGCTTAATGTCTTAGATTTTCTTTATTTTTGAAACAAGAAAAAACCACACAAAATAAAAACAGTATGCAAGAAACAAGTGACAAAACGAATTATGAATACAATATAAATAAGTATTGCACGAAAAAACTATATTACCGACACCATAGTGCAAGATGCATAATGTAGCAGTGTTCTACAGCCTTACTCGCCTTGCCTTTCTTGCAGCAAACAAGTGACATAAAACGAATTATAAATAAGTGGATGTTTCCTGCAGCACACTTGAAAGAAAAAGTACATTTCTCAAAATTATGTTATAGGTAATGGAGGTTGATGAAAGAGTTAAATAGCTGATCGATCAAAAGGTGTGATCGTTGTGGGGCATCGGTAAGAATGCACAATTCTCATTCATTCCAAACAGTGTCCCTTTATTGCATCACTAGCAATGGGCGTTAGCCTATTTTGGTATTTGTTTTGTGTGTTTTTTATTGCTTCTTGTTTTGTTTTATTTATTCACTTTCCACTGTCAGCTCTCTGCATTCCTTTCCCATCTCTCACTTCTTGATCCTCTGCAATCCGCCTTCCAAACACCGCTCACACCACTGAGACTGCTCTCCTGGCAGTCACTGACTCCCTCAACTGTGCTCGGGCAGCCTCCCTCTCCTCAATCCTCATCCTCCTTGGTCTCTCCGCAACATTTGACACCGTCGATCACTCCATCCTCCTCTCCTGCCTCGCTGACCTTGGAATCTCTGGGACTGCTCTCACTTGTTTCTCCTCCTACCTCAACGACCGGACCTATCAAGTGGCGAGGTTCCTCATCCACCTCTCAACCTCTCCTCACAGGCATAACCCCCGGGTTTAGCTATCCTCCCGATGGGTCACACTTCGGTAGCTACCTTTTTTACTTTCATGGGGCCCTGAAATCCTCGCTGCGCCCCTGGTCATGAAAGCTGTAATGTCTGGTATCAAAATACATTACTGGCTTTCGGCTTACACACGTCATTTCAACCCACTTGCTCAAGCAGACCGAGTAAACGTTTACTCGAGGTATACGGTCACACAGAAGGAGCATCCCAAGAACACCAGTAAATGGCGTAGAAATTTTGAAAACATGCACAATTTTCCACGATCTAAGCCCACAGTTTACGTGCAAAATCTAACGTCTGAGATGATGGTATCCATGTAACATTCCCGAAATGGACGCATTTTAAAAATGCAAGGTAACGGTCTGGTCCATTTATTGTGGGTTTCAAGGTAAAGTACATTGCTGATGGACGTTTCATGGTTAATGCAGATCAGTGGTTTCCTTTATCATTATGCTCTCTAAATTGTTGTGGGTCTGTTGTACACTGTTCAGTACTGTACATCGTGTTTTAATCCTAACTTGATAAAACACTTCGATTCATGGCTTTGTAGCCCCACCAGTGACGTAAAAAACCACTCGGTAAGATCATTAAAACAAAGTATTAAACAAGGCGCAATGCACAAGACAGTCCTTTGCCCTGTGCAGGGCTGCGGGTAAACAACTCGTCTCTAGTGCAATAAACTAAGACCACTAAGACCAGGGGCATTTAATCTGTGACTCGAGCATATTGTCTCCAGTGAGGTCAATACACGCGTCAGGGATATGTATGCTAAATATAATGTAAATATGATGGATATAATGTATATTGTGGTGGAGTTCATAAACATAATGTCAGGTGAACTTTAGTGATATTCTGTGTTTTCTAAATTCCAAGCAGTGGGACTTTAAGTCATAACTTTGTGAGGAATATACATGTCTTTATAAATTATATATCATTATAAAGTAATAATCCAGCTCACTTTGCTACCTAGCCTACTGCCAGTTGCCATCCAAATGATGATAATGATCAGCTAGTAGTTAAGTACTGCAGTAGTTTGCCAGTTGTCAGCTAATGATTTTTCATAGTATTGTATTATTTAAATTCAGTTTTTTGTGCACTATAGTATTTTCAGTATTGAGTATTTTTGGTGTGGATGTTATTTTACCTTTAACAGTTTATTAGTTATTGCTCTGATTTCAATATGCATAGTGCACTATTTACATTTGTATTGATTATTACATCAATTACTTCAACAAGTACAGTGAATGTTAAAGTGCAATACATGTTCTGTGATGTGCATTATTTAAATGTTTGTGTTTATTTTAGTTTTAACTAAACATTCTCTATACGCCATAAACATGGGCACCACTAAAATGTTTTTCATCGAGAGGGGGGATGGTTCTGGGGCTACTATCAAATCTCGCATATGGCCCCCAAATGGCTAGGGCCGGCTCTGGACATCACACATTACATAGGATGGGACTGACGTTGGATGGGACTTTTCGTGACTTAAATCAAGTAACAAGTTACTAGTACACACATAGCCTCTAAGTGTACTGAGTAATGATACTCTCTCTTTCGTTCATTCGTTCCTTAATATAATTACCTTTAGTAGTAGTAGTACTGGCCACTACTCGGAAGGCAGCGATGCGCACCAATAGATCACGAAAGCTATCTCATAGTTTTGTGTTTTAGATAATGGTTCAATACGGACTCAATCCCCTTTCATGGACATGGCAGAGAACTTGCAGTTAGAACTAAGGAGTCTAATAAGACTTGGTGGTACGCAGAACTGAAGTGCCAAGTGACAGGCTATCACTTTCATTGCACATCGCATTGTCTTCTCGCAGGGAGCGAATTGGGGAAATGTTGGATTTACGGCATCATGTAGAAAGACTGAATGGTTTAGTTACAGAAAGAGATAAAAAAGATAGTGACCTTTCTTACTAGCTGAACTAACCTGCATAAAATTAAGAAGATACAGACATTTTCATGCAATTATTTCAAGTTACAGTCTGCTGCTCAGACACAGTTTGGCGCACAGATGCAACTATCATCAACTCAATTATAAACATATATCTAGAGAGACAGAGAGACAGACATGGACTACATATCGTGCACATTGTATGAAATCATGCTGGTATATGTAGGCTTGTAGATGATTGTTAAGAGGCCTATTTGGAAACATACGAAATGAGATATTACCATAATGAAGTCATGATACATGAAGGAAATGTTTTTCATGTTGGCAAAAGTACCCTGTCAAGGGTGCTTTGCTGAGAAAATGAAAATGAATGAGAGAAGACTAAAACAAAGGGCCACGTAGAGAGTTGTGCGCTCCTCTATTTGAACACTTTCTTCTTCAAACATTGCATGAGTGTCTGACTGCCGCCATCTAGCGGTGCTGACTGACCGATGGCTCGGGTATCTTGGATGTTGTTAAATGACATAACTGTCCGCCCAAGACACTGATGACCAAGGGTCATAGTTTTCCCTTGTAATAATAACAACAATAGTAATTGGAGTGAATGGAAGTGGCATTTCTATTTCTCCTTACTTTAGCCGTCATCGTCGCCAACATTGTTGTTGGTGAGCATAGAGAGGAGTGTATTAGCTTTTAAAGTACATTCAAGCAATGAACACGTCAAATAAATGTAATACCGAATACTTTTGCACGCAAGTGCACATGTATGTTACAGCGCTTCTGGGAGCACGGCCCACGTGAAGCAAGAGGGCGCAGTAAAGGTCTGCGAGTCAAGTGTGATGTGTGTACCCTGCAGCAGGGAGAGGAACCTTTGTTTTTCTACAGACGAAGCTGGTGCTGTGGGATACTAGTGTAAGGCCATTTATTCGTCATCTGTTCATGCGCAACGGTTTACCAGAAGTGTGTTAGTGAAAACAGCGGTAAGTGCAGGCTTAGTAGGGTCGCAATAGCTTGAATGGTGTCGAACTCCCCCGAAGCATCACAAGTGTGATGGCGGAAGCCTAGAAAGAAAACGTTGCGTTGGCCGGGAATCGTACCCGGGTCAACTGCTTGGAAGGCAGCTATGCTCACCACTATACCACCAACGCCCAGAAAGTCTCTCATTCCATGACTTTTGAAGCATTTCAGATCATTCATCTGACTAGATACATGCGAATAATCACAGCCTACAGTGTAAAGCTTCTGATTACAGACAGGGCGTGTTGAGTGTGCTAAGTAACTTGCTAAATTCACTAACAAACAGTCGCTGCTCTTACTACAAAACAGGTGCAAGATATATCATTCTTAGCTAAACAAACCACGTAAACAATCAATGTAACTCTTAACTAAACTAGGAAACGCGAGAGAAAAAGGCGATACTTAGCTGCGGCGACTTGAGCGACTTCTCAGCTGGCTTGCCCGAGTGTCCAGATGCATATGTGGAAATACTTCTATACAAACCATGAACATAGATTCTCGATAGATGAATACTGTTTATTTAAAGGTCAGTTTTTATTTAGCGCATAGTTTATTGAATTTACCCCCCGAGGTGGAACACGGACAATGATGTATTTGATTGACAGTGTAACTTGGACTGTTGGAGTAACTTGGACACCCATTGGAATGGAAAAACAAACTCGAGAAAAAAGTGTGTGTGTGTGTGTGTGTGTGTGTGTGTGTCACCTGCTGGTAGTGATGCATTTACATAACCTACAGACTATTTGGGCTGATTGTTCCTGGTGTATTAATGAAACTTTTCAAAGCGGTGGCTTACGTAGATGACATCACAGTCATTGTTAAGAATGGCAAGGATGTACCTTACCTTAAATGACTGTCAGAAATGAATTGAGTTTCTTCAGTGGTTAATGGCTTTTACTGGGGGAACTAGGTAGAAAGCAAGCCACTGTCTCTAGCCACATTTTGGACAAATGGACAAAACTAGTTGGATTTAAAAATAGACGGATAGACAGTCGGATGGCGTCTGTCTACAATATTTTAAATGATAATAGTATATGTAGTATATGCATGTGTATTATAAACTAATCTTTACAGAAAAGGGGTAATACCATAATAAAATGCTGATGAGAGAAGAAGAGATCTTATTCACTGGCCAAATACATGATTTCGACAATTGTCGTACATCTTGACGGCACTTAGCTTTACTTTTCACAATGTATGACTGCACTTACTGTACTTAACTGTATACATTGGAAGTTGTAAAATGTATTATCTTGAATTGCTTTGTTTAATGTAAATTTGAATTTGTAATGTTTGATGCCTTGTACTTAACTGTATTCTTGCACTTATGTTGCAAGTCGCCCTGCATAAGGGCGTCTGCCAAGAAATAAAAATAATAATAATGTGTTTTATACAATGAGAAATTAAGAAAACCGTAAAAGAAAGGCATTTTAAACCAGGACCTCTCGCACTCTAAGAGAAAATCATATCTCGAACAAACTTACATTAGTGATATCTTTACACTAGTGCCACGTAGAAAGCGGTGCGCTCCAACAGCCGGAAACTTTCTCAGTCTCAAGTTCAAGCACCTTGTGTGTGACTGCCATCTAGTGTTGCTGACTAATAGCACTATTGGACTAGAGGAGCTGGGGCTGGCAGAAATTCAGCCAGGCTTTTCTACAGGCGCAAACTCAGCTGATGCTGTGTAGGCTACTCCGTGTACGTCAATGAAAGTCTAGTGACTTCAATATACACACCCCGATGCACCCAAAGAGTGATTGTCAAAGTATGAGTGACTCGCTCCACTAGCAGCACCGACCTGCATCTCTCTGTGACACCCGGCGCCTCCGTCTGGATAAGCTGCTGGTAATGCCGAGCACGGCAGCAGATCTTGTACAGTGGAACCCTAATAATATTCCTAATAATATGGCAACATCCTGGGGGGTCGGTGTGCCGCGCCACAGTGCAGCGACCTCAGCGCATCACTAAAAGCCACCTTAGCGAGGCCTCGGAATCGCTCAAACATGAACCGAGAAATGAACATTGAATCCCATCTACTATTATTACCTAGTAGTGTTGATGTTATCTGAAGTATTTCTATACGTTTTTATTAGTGTATGAATTGTGTCGACCAGGGATCAGAAAGTGAGACAGTATTGGGTAGGCGGTAATCGAAAGCACAAGAAATACATAAAAGGGAGCTATACAGCAGGTGAATAAAACACGGATTGTGACAGTCCACTGTTAATAGCCTATTACAAGGCAGATTAAAATATAACAAACGATACGGATTCTTAAAATCAAATATAATTTCTACGTGGAGGAGACCAGACTGACTTTTATGCATCCTCTCGGGTGTAGATGCATGTTACTTAGACTAACAACGTTTGCATTCTAGGATATTAATAACACTTTCCACAGCAGGAATTATTGAGTGATATTACAGGGAATGTTGAGTAAAAGACTGACCCCGACGTGATTTGAACACACAACCTTCTGATCTGGAGTCAGACGCGCTACCGTTGCGCCACGAGGTCCTTAAACTTCAGTTAACACAGGACGTCAAGGAAAAATATTGGGAACTATGGTGATGTTTTGCTAGTGACCATTAGGTTAATGAATGGGCAACTGAAGCATTGACGTGATGAAGAAGTTAAACAGAATGCTAAAGAGATAGTGACAGTGAGCATGACACAGAACACATGGCATGACGTGAATACCAAGTTAAACTTAAAGCAGAAATTACAGAAAGAAAGAAAAAAAAGAAAACCGGACACTGCACATATGTTTGGTCTTTCCTATATCTTTAATATGATATCTCAGTAGTTTAAATTTGATACAGAAATTATTCTGGAATCCCATGAAATGGAAAATACAGTGAATATAAAACTATATTTGCTGTATTTATAACAAATATATTCCGCTTATACACTCACCTAAAGGATTATTAGGAACACCATACTAATACTGTGTTTTACCCCCTTTCGCCTTCAGAACTGCCTTAATTCTACGTGGCATTGATTCAACAAGGTGCTGAAAGCATTCTTTAGAAATGTTGGCCCATATTGATAGGATAGCATCTTGCAGTTGATCGAGATTTGTGGGATGCACATCCAGGGCACGAAGCTCCCGTTCCACCACATCCCAAAGATGCTCTATTGGGTTGAGATCTGGTGACTGTGGGGGCCAGTTTAGTACAGTGAACTCATTGTCATGTTCAAGAAACCAATTTGAAATGATTCGACCTTTGTGACATGGTGCATTATCCTGCTGGAAGTAGCCATCAGAGGATGGGTACATGGTGGTCATAAAGGGATGGACATGGTCAGAAACAATGCTCAGGTAGGCCGTGGCATTTAAACGATGCCCAATTGGCACTAAGGGGCCTAAAGTGTGCCAAGAAAACATCCCCCACACCATTACACCACCACCACCAGCCTGCACAGTGGTAACAAGGCATGATGGATCCATGTTCTCATTCTGTTTACGCCAAATTCTGACTCTACCATCTGAATGTCTCAACAGAAATCGAGACTCATCAGACCAGGCAACATTTTTCCAGTCTTCAACTGTCCAATTTTGGTGAGCTTGTGCAAATTGTAGCCTCTTTTTCCTATCTGTAGTGGAGATGAGTGGTACCCGGTGGGGTCTTCTGCTGTTGTAGCCCATCCGCCTCAAGGTTGTACGTGTTGTGGCTTCACAAATGCCTTGCTGCATACCTCGGTTGTAACGAGTGGTTATTTCAGTCAAAGTTGCTCTTCTATCAGCTTGAATCAGTCGGCCCATTCTCCTCTGACCTCTAGCATCAACAAGGCATTTTCGCCCACAGGACTGCCGCATACTGGATGTTTTTCCCTTTTCACACCATTCTTTGTAAACCCTAGAAATGGTTGTGCGTGAAAATCCCAGTAACTGAGCAGATTGTGAAATACTCAGACCGGCCCGTCTGGCACCAACAACCATGCCACGCTCAAAATTGCTTAAATCACCTTTCTTTCCCATTCAGACATCCAGTTTGGAGTTCAGGAGATTGTCTTGACCAGGACCACACCCCTAAATGCATTGAAGCAACTGCCATGTGATTGGTTGGTTAGATAATTGCATTAATGAGAAATTGAACAGGTGTATCTAATAATCCTTTAGGTGAGTGTATTTGCCTTTACTAATATTGTATTTTATTTTACAATAGGTTTAATATAATAAGGTCCAAATAATAAATGTACATATTTGCACATGCTTGCTTTTGGTGAACAGGTAGAATTGGCCATTATCTGAAAAAACATGGACTCACCTAGTTATTCACAGTTTAAACAGCGCCAGTGAATATTGGGTTTTAATGTTACAAGAGTGACGATGAAGTTATTGCGTTTAGTTGCTTTAAATAACTACAGTGGTTTGTGGATAACAGGAATATGTGCACATACAGAAAAGTGAAAAGTAACGCTGGGTAAGTACACAATCAAATCAAGTTTCACGAAAGATGATATGCTTCAGATACAACTTAATAGTAAAAATGCATTATGGTAAAGAGTTAATAGCTTTGTTGATAACCTCAACGTATGCTAATCAGTCTCTGTTTCTTGTTTATTATCATAATAATTGTAATTATTATTAGTAGTAGTAGTATTCTACAATAAAACTTGCATAAGTTCGAATTGTGCCGATATGTTTTCTGCACAAGGAAAAGTATATATATTATTAAGTTACACAAGCATTGTAAAGAAACCAACAACATATAGGCACCTGGGTGTGTTCTTCCTACTTGGATAAGTAGGTTAGCCGGCTAAGTTTCAGGATAACTTGGCATTAACTCGGGATTTTCCATTCTCCGTAGCGAGTTTAAAGTTCAGCCAGCTATGTTTCCAGAGCAGCATGTCCAGCATCTCATACCTGCTCCCTGTCAGGTTAACTTGAAGTTAGATGGCTAACAATCTGACTGTATTTCATCTGCCCAGTTAAATGACAGCTGACTGTGTCCCCCAACAATGACGGCGCCGTTCCTAACAGATCCAGTAGTGATCCAGACCAAATTGTTGTGGGTCTGTTGTACACTGTTCAGTACTGTACATCGTGTTTTAATTTTAACTTGATAAAACACTTCGATTCATGGCTTTGTAGCCCCACCAGTGATGTAAAAAACCACTCGGTAAGATCATTAAAACAAAGTATTAAACAAGGCGCAATGCACAAGACAGTCCTTTGCCCTGTACAGGGCTGCGGGTAAACAACTCGTCTCTAGTGCAATAAACTAAGACCATGTAAACCCGAGAGGGAGAGGGGCATTTAATCTGTGACTCGAGCATATTGTCTCCAGTGAGGTCAATACACGCGTCAGGGATATGTATGCTAAATGTAATGTAAATATGATGGATATAATGTATATTGTGGTGGAGTTTATAAAGATAATGTCAGGGGAACTTTAGTGATGTTCTGTGTTTTCTAAATTCCAAGCAGTGGGACTTTAAGTCATAACTTTGTGAGGAATTTACATGTCTTTATAAATTGTATATCATTATAAAGTAATAATCCAGCTCACTTTGCTAGCTAGCCTACTGCCAGTTGCCATCCAAATGATGATAATGATCAGCTAGTAGTTAAGTACTGCAGTAGTTTGCCAGTTGTCAGCTAATGATTTTTCATAGTATTGTATTATTTAAATTCAGTTTTTTGTGCACTATAGTATTTTCAGTATTGAGTATTTTTGGTGTGGATGTTATTTTACCTAAACAGTTTATTAGTTATTGCTCTGATTTCAATATGCATAGTGCACTATTTACATTTGTATTGATTATTACATCAATTTCTTCAACAAGTACAGTGAATGTTAAAGTGCAATACATGTTCTGTGATGTGCATTATTTAAATGTTTGTGTTTATTTTAGTTTTAACTAAACATTCTCTATACGCCATAAACATGGGCACCACTAAAATGTTTTTCATCGAGAGGGGGGATGGTTCTGGGGCTACTATCAAATCTCGCATATGGCCCCCAAATGGCTAGGGCCGGCTCTGGACATCACACATTACATAGGATGGGACTGACGTTGGATGGGACTTTTCGTGACTTAAATCAAGTAACAAGTTACTAGTACACACATAGCCTCTAAGTGTACTGAGTAATGATACTCTCTCTTTCGTTCATTCGTTCCTTAATATAATTACCTTTAGTAGTAGTAGTACTGGCCACTACTCGGAAGGCAGCGATGCGCACCAATAGATCACGAAAGCTATCTCATAGTTTTGTGTTTTAGATAATGGTTCAATACGGACTCAATCCCCTTTCATGGACATGGCAGGGAACTTGCAGTTAGAACTAAGGAGTCTAATAAGACTTGGTGGTACGCAGAACTGAAGTGCCAAGTGACAGGCTATCACTTTCATTGCACATCGCATTGTCTTCTCGCAGGGAGCGAATTGGGGAAATGTTGGATTTACGGCATCATGTAGAAAGACTGAATGGTTTAGTTACAGAAAGAGATAAAAAAGATAGTGACCTTTCTTACTAGCTGAACTAACCTGCATAAAATTAAGAAGATACAGACATTTTCATGCAATTATTTCAAGTTACAGTCTGCTGCTCAGACACAGTTTGGCGCACAGATGCAACTATCATCAACTCAATTATAAACATATATCTAGAGAGACAGAGAGACAGACATGGACTACATATCGTGCACATTGTATGAAATCATGCTGGTATATGTAGGCTTGTAGATGATTGTTAAGAGGCCTATTTGGAAACATACGAAATGAGATATTACCATAATGAAGTCATGATACATGAAGGAAATGTTTTTCATGTTGGCAAAAGTACCCTGTCAAGGGTGCTTTGCTGAGAAAATGAAAATGAATGAGAGAAGACTAAAACAAAGGGCTCGTCCGGGATTTGAACCCTTTGAATCATACCCCTAGACCAACGAGCCACATAGCACAGGTTTCTGTGAAAACTAGTTAACATCGGTGCCACGTAGAGAGTTGTGCGCTCCTCTATTTGAACACTTTCTTCTTCAAACATTGCATGAGTGTCTGAATGCCGCCATCTAGCGGTGCTGACTGACCGATGGCTCGGGTATCTTGGATGTTGTTAAATGACATAACTGTCCGCCCAAGACACTGATGACCAAGGGTCATAGTTTTCCCCTGTAATAATAACAACAATAGTAATTGGAGTGAATGGAAGTGGCATTTCTATTTCTCCTTACTTTAGCCGTCATCGTCGCCAACATTGTTGTTGGTGAGCATGGAGAGGAGTGTATTAGCTTTTAAAGTATATTCAAGCAATGAACACGTCTAATAAATGTAATACCGAATACTTTTGCACGCAAGTGCACATGTATGTTACAGCGCTTCTGGGAGCACGGCCCACGTGAAGCAAGAGGGCGCAGTAAAGGTCTGCGAGTCAAGTGTGATGTGGGTATCCTGCAGCAGGCAGAGGAACCTTTGTTTTTCTACAGACGAAGCTGGTGCTGTGGGATACTAGTGTAAGGCCATTTATTCGTCATCTGTTCATGCGCAACGGTTCACCAGAAGTGTGTTAGTGAAAACAGCGGTAAGTGCAGGCTTAGTAGGGTCGCAATAGCTTGAATGGTGTCGAACTCCCCCGAAGCATCACAAGTGTGATGGCGGAAGCCTAGAAAGAAAACGTTGCGTTGGCCGGGAATCGAACCCGGGTCAACTGCTTGGAAGGCAGCTATGCTCACCACTATACCACCAACGCCCAGAAAGTCTCTCATTCCATGACTTTTGATGCATTTCAGATCATTCATCTGACTAGATACATGCGAATAATCACAGCCTACAGTGTAAAGCTTCTGATTACAGACAGGGCGTGTTGAGTGTGCTAAGTAACTTGCTAAATTCACTAACAAACAGTCGCTGCTCTTACTACAAAACAGGTGCAAGATATATCATTCTTAGCTAAACAAACCACGTAAACAATCAATGAAACTCTTAACTAAACTAGGAAACGCGAGAGAAAAAGGCGATACTTAGCTGCGGCGACTTGAGCGACTTCTCAGCTGGCTTGCCCGAGTGTCCAGATGCATATGTGGAAATACTTCTATACAAACCATGAACATAGATTCTCGATAGATGAATACTGTTTATTTAAGGTCAGTTTTTATTTAGCGCATAGTTTATTGAATTTACCCACCAAGGTGGAACACGGACAATGATGTATTTGATTGACAGTGTAACTTGGACCGTTGGAGTAACTTGGACACCCATTGGAATGGAAAAACAAACTCGAGAAAAAAGTGTGTGTGTGTGTGTGTGTGTCACCTGCTGGTAGTGATGCATTTACATAACCTACAGACTATTTGGGCTGATTGTTCCTGGTGTATTAATGAAACTTTTCAAAGCGGTGGCTTACGTAGATGACATCACAGTCATTGTTAAGAATGGCAAGGATGTACCTTACCTTAAATGACTGTCAGAAATGAATTGAGTTTCTTCAGTGGTTAATGGCTTTTACTGGGGGAACTAGGTAGAAAGCAAGCCACTGTCTCTAGCCACATTTTGGACAAATGGACAAAACTAGATGGATTTAAAAATAGACGGATAGACAGTCGGATGGCGTCTGTCTACAATATTTTAAATGATAATAGTATATGTAGTATATGCATGTGCATTATAAACTAATCTTTACAGAAAAGGGGTAATACCATAATAAAATGCTGATGAGAGGAGAAGAGATCTTATTCACTGGCCAAATACATGATTTCGACAATTGTCGTACATCTTGACGGCACTTAGCTTTACTTTTCACAATGTATGACTGCACTTACTGTACTTAACTGTATACATTGGAAGTTGTAAAATGTATTATCTTGAATTGCTTTGTTTAATGTAAATTTGAATTTGTAATGTTTGATGCCTTGTACTTAACTGTATTCTTGCACTTATGTTGCAAGTCGCCCTGCATAAGGGCGTCTGCCAAGAAATAAAAATAATAATAATGTTTAATAATAGTATATGTAGTATATGCATGTGTATTATAAACTAATCTTTATAGAAAAGGGGTTATACCATAATAAAATGCTGATCAGAAATTAAGAAATCCGTAAAAGAAAGGCATTTTAAACCAGGACCTCTCGCACTCTAAGAGAGAATCATATCTCGAACAAACTTACATTAGTGACATCTTTACACTAGTGCCACGTAGAAAGCGGTGCGCTCCAACAGCCGGAAACTTTCTCAGTCTCAAGTTCAAGCACCTTGTGTGTGACTGCCATCTAGTGTTGCTGACTAATAGCACTATTGGACTAGAGGAGCTGGGGCTGGCAGAAATTCAGCCAGGCTTTTCTACAGGCGCAAACTCAGCTGATGCTGTGTAGGCTACTCCGTGTACGTCAATGAAAGTCTAGTGACTTCAATATACACACCCCGATGCACCCAAAGAGTGATTGTCAAAGTATGAGTGACTCGCTCCACTAGCAGCACCGACCTGCATCTCTCTGTGACACCCGGCGCCTCCGTCTGGATAAGCTGCTGGTAATGCCGAGCACGGCAGCAGATCTTGTACAGTGGAACCCTAATAATATTCCTAATAATATGGCAACATCCTGGGGGGTCGGTGTGCCGCGCCACAGTGCAGCGACCTTAGCGCATCACTAAAAGGCACCTTAGCGAGGCCTCGGAATCGCTCAAACATGAACCGAGAAATGAACATTGAATCCCATCTACTATTATTACCTAGTAGTGTTGATGTTATCTAAAGTATTTCTATACGTTTTTATTAGTGTATGAATTGTGTCGACCAGGGATCAGAAAGTGAGACAGTATTGGGTAGGCGGTAATCGAAAGCACAAGAAATACATAAAAGGGAGCTATACAGCAGGTGAATTAAACACGGATTGTGACAGTCTACTGTTAATAGCCTATAACAAGGCAGATTAAAATATAACAAACGATACGGATTCTTAAAATCAAATATAATTTCAACGTGCAGGAGACCAGACTGACTTTTATGCATCCTCTCGGGTGTAGATGCATGTTACTTAGACTAACAACGTTTGCATTCTAGGATATTAATAACACTCTCCAGAGCAGGAATTATTGAGTGATATTACAGGGAATGTAGAGTAAAAGACTGACCCCGACGTGATTTGAACACACAACCTTCTGATCTGGAGTCAGACGCGCTACCGTTGCGCCACGAGGTCCTTAAACTTCAGTTAACACAGGACGTCAAGGAAAAATATTGGGAACTATGGTGATGTTTTGCTAGTGACCATTTAGGTTAATGAATGGGCAACTGAAGCATTGACGTGATGAAGAAGTTAAACAGAATGCTAAAGAGATAGTGACAGTGAGCATGACACAGAACACATGGCATGACGTGAATACCAAGTTAAACTTAAAGCAGAAATTACAGATAGAAAGAAAAAAAAGAAAACCGGACACTGCACATATGTTTGGTCTTTCCTATATCTTTAATATGATATCTCAGTAGTTTAAATTTGATACAGAAATTATTCTGGAATCCCATGAAATGGAAAATACAGTGAATATAAAACTATATTTGCTGTATTTATAACAAATATATTCCGCTTATACACTCACCTAAAGGATTATTAGGAACACCATACTAATACTGTGTTTTACCCCCTTTCGCCTTCAGAACTGCCTTAATTCTACGTGGCATTGATTCAACAAGGTGCTGAAAGCATTCTTTAGAAATGTTGGCCCATATTGATAGGATAGCATCTTGCAGTTGATCGAGATTTGTGGGATGCACATCCAGGGCACGAAGCTCCCGTTCCACCACATCCCAAAGATGCTCAATTGGGTCGAGATCTGGTGACTGTGGGGGCCAGTTTAGTACAGTGAACTCATTGTCATGTTCAAGAAACCAATTTGAAATGATTCGACCTTTGTGACATGGTGCATTATCCTGCTGGAAGTAGCCATCAGAGGATGGGTACATGGTGGTCATAAAGGGATGGACATGCTCATGTAGGCCGTGGCATTTAAACGATGCCCAATTGGCACTAAGGGGCCTAAAGTGTGCCAAGAAAACATCCCCCACACCATTACACCACCACCACCAGCCTGCACAGTGGTAACAAGGCATGATGGATCCATGTTCTCATTCTGTTTACGCCAAATTCTGACTCTACCATCTGAATGTCTCAACAGAAATCGAGACTCATCAGACCAGGCAACATTTTTCCAGTCTTCAACTGTCCAATTTTGGTGAGCTTGTGCAAATTGTAGCCTCTTTTTCCTATCTGTAGTGGAGATGAGTGGTACCCGGTGGGGTCTTCTGCTGTTGTAGCCCATCCGCCTCAAGGTTGTACGTGTTGTGGCTTCACAAATGCCTTGCTGCATACCTCGGTTGTAACGAGTGGTTATTTCAGTCAAAGTTGCTCTTCTATCAACTTGAATCAGTTGGCCCATTCTCCTCTACAATAGGTTTAATATAATAAGGTCCAAATAATAAATGTACATATTTGCACATGCTTGCTTTTGGTGAACAGGTAGAATTGGCCATTGTCTGAAAAAACATGCACTCACCTAGTTATTCACAGTTTAAACAGCGCCAGTGAATATTGGGTTTTAATGTTACGAGAGTGACGATGAAGTTATTGCGTTTAGTTGCTTTAAATAACTACAGTGGTTTGTGGATAACAGGAATATGTGCACATACAGAAAAGTTAAAAGTAACGCTGGGTAAGTACATAATCAAATCAAGTTTCACGAAAGATGATATGCTTCAGATACAACTTAATAGTAAAAATGCATTATGGTAAAGAGTTAATAGCTTTGTTGATAACCTCAACGTATGCTAATCAGTCTCTGTTTCGTGTTTATTATCATAATAATTGTAATTATTATTAGTAGTAGTAGTATTCTACAATAAAACTTGCATAAGTTCGAATTGTACCGATATGTTTTCTGCACAAGGAAAAGTATATATATTATTAAGTTACACAAGCATTGTAAAGAAACCAACAACATATAGGCACCTGGGTGTGTTCTTCCTACTTGGATAAGTAGGTTAGCCGGCTAAGTTTCAGGATAACTTGGCATTAATTCGGGATTTTCCATTCTCCGTAGCGAGTTTAAAGTTCAGCCAGCTATGTTTCCAGAGCAGCATGTCCAGCATCTCAAACCTGCTCCCTGTCAGGTTAACTTGAAGTTAGATGGCTAACAATCTGACTGTATTTCATCTGCCCAGTTAAATGACAGCTGACTGTGTCCCCCAACAATGACGGCGCCGTTCCTAACAGATCCAGTAGTGATCCAGACCCAGTAGCTTTTCTGCGAGGAATAATTCATAGAGATTATAGATTTAAATTATACAGATTATTTATTTGAGCGTTACAGGTTCGGTCGGAAAGGAATGATTTACGTAGCCGATTAATTAGGACCGCACATCAGTCATTCCGCCCTGGGCCGGCCCTGACCAATTTGATGCCCTAGGCAAGATTTTAGCTGGTCCCCTTGCATCGCAGCCAATTCCACCACCGATCATTGTGTTCATACACTTACACAGAAACTGCATAGCTTCATGTCTTAGATTTTCTTTATTTTTGAAACAAGAAAAAAACACACAAAATAAAAACAGTATGCAAGAAACAAGTGACAAAACGAATTATGAATACAATATAAATAAGTATTGCACGAAAAAACTATATTACCGACACCATAGTGCAAGATGCATAATGTAGCAGTGTTCTACAGCCTTACCGCCTTGCCTTTCTTGCAGCAAACAAGTGACATAAAACGAATTATAAATAAGTGGATGTTTCCTGCAGCACACTTGAAAGAAAAGGTATATTTCTCAGAATTAAGTTATAGGTAATGGAGGTTGATGAAAGAGTTAAATAGCTGATCGATCAAAAGGTGTGATCGTTGTGGGGCATCGGTAAGAATGCACAATTCTCATTCATTCCAAACAGTGTCCCTTTACTGCATCACTAGCAATGGGCGTTATCCTATTTTGGTATTTGTTTTGTGTGTTTTTTATTGCTTTTTGTTTTGTTTTATTAATTCACTTTAAACCTCTTATATTATCACATTATTCCCATTAAAATCACGTTTGTTTACTTTGAATGTCCCGCCCCACTTCACGGAAATGCACGAGTTTTATTTACGATTGATTGATTTAAATATACACATGGCTAATCACGCATTCATGAGAGTACCCGCTTATTCGCCAGGTTCTACGAAATTCAATAATTGACCATGAGGAGCACCTGTTAGGCTGGAGATAAAATGCTCCCGGGGTGGAGCTGGGGGGGACGGGATTGCAGAGCAACGGGAACGAAACGTGGAGCCAAAGGCGAACGAAGGACTTGATGGACAAGTAACGGAAAGGGCTAAGAGACCCAGAGGAGAGCTGAGGCGACCTCTGCAACGCTAGCGAGAGTATCCAGAGAAGGGATAGCGTACAGGCTTTTTGAACTACAGTAGTGTTTCAAAGGATAACAACGAACAACCTGTTTTTTTTTTTTTTTTTCAACTCGGCCATTGTTTTCTTGGACTGTACATGGACATTGTAATTTCTTTGTATTGCCAAACCCGGACCAGAGCAGAAGCTGAATTTTTGTCGGAGCCCCTCATTACTTTGTACTAGGACACGTGGACTATTGCCTGCCCCATTCCAGCTCCTGGTGCTGCCGGAGGAGACCAACAGAACCCTCCACGAATGCATTTTTTAGTTTGAACTTTTTTGTCTTTTTAACATAAAGAGGAAGTCTGATGGATTTTATATTAGAGATTTGTAATCCAGTTAATTGTATACCTGTCTTGTGTGGTCTGTGGTGTGCTCCTGGCTTGAGATTCCCCAATTTAAATAACCTAAATCGAAGGGAGAATTGAGGTAGTAAATGCAAAATGGGCATATTTGGGCAATCGACAACCTCCCAATGGGTCCTAGCGGCTGTAGACAACCGCTAGGTGGTGTAGTCGTGCTTCCATAAGTTTTACCCCCCAGTGGTACTGTATAACTTCCACTCTGTGACACATCCTAGATTTTAATAGCGACAAGATGTGAAGTCATAGTGAAGAGCTTGGGAAGGTGCGGTCACGCCTGCTTCATCAATGACGGGAGCTTTGGGGAGACGGGAGGCAGTCACATTACCTTCCTGAGAGCAGTAACTGCCGAACCAACACACATTACTTGTGTGTGCCAAATACTTCTGTTTTATTAGTACCTAATTTTTCAGCACCAGTATTTAACTTTGCAGATTGTTGGAAAAAAACTGTACAGGTATTCCCTGCTAACACACAACATTGCCAATAACATTGTAGCAATATAATTTATATTGCTACAGCATTGAGGCAATGTGCTAGCAGGGTTGTTGTACTTTGGAATCGGTTCATGCTTCACGATTGGTTAATTGCCTATTTATTTTTTTTTGCCTTCATAAACAATTCGTGGATCGACTTTGCTCCCTTTTTCTTGGGATTGTGCGTCTTGTAGGCAGTCCATAGGTTGTCCCTATATTAATTTATTCATGAAATTCCAACCGAAATAGCGACAGTTCTACAGCTATTTCAAACCGGAAGTTTGAATCGCTCCTGATTTCAGGAAAGAGTTCTTCATTTACACCGTCTCGTTCTGTCCGTCCCTCCCCTCCTCAGCCTTGGATCTCTTCTGTTCTCCGCTCAACCTGATCCAGTCTGCGCACCACTGAGCACAAGTGGAAGAGATCCAAACTCCCAGCGACCCTCGCACTCTACCACTCTCTACTGCCCACATTCCCCTCCTCGCTCACCTCAGTCTTACTTCCAGTCATTCTTTGAATCCACTGTCCACAACCCCCGCAAGCTTTACTCCACCTTCTCTCTCTTCTCCCCCCTCCTCCCTCATCTCATCTCACCTCATCATTTTGCCTCATTCTTCTACAAGATCACAGACATCCACAAGCTCTTCAACAGTCTCCTCTCCACTCCCACCCTGCCCAAGTCTCCCACCGATCAAGCTTCCATTTCTTCATTCTCTCCTCTCTCAGACTCTGAACTTTCCTCTCTCCTCCTAGGTCACAAACCCATAATATGTCCCCTGGACCCTCTCTCTACTCGCCTCCTGCAAGCGTCTGCTCCATTTCAACTCCCCTTCTTCTCCTCCCTCCTCAACTCCTCACTCCTCTCTGGCTGTTTCCCCTCTTGCATTTAAACAAGCTGCGGTCATCCCACTCCTCAAGAAACCTACCCTTGACCCCACCTCTCCTCAGAGGCACCTGTCTCTGCCCTGTCGCCCTACTCCCCTTCCTCTCAAAGACCCTCGAGCGTGCGGTCCACTGTCAGCTCTCTGCATTCCTTTCCCATCTCTCACTTCTTGATCCTCTGCAATCCGCCTTCCAAACACCGCTCACACCACTGAGACTGCTGTCCTGGCAGTCACTGACTCCCTCAACTGTGCTCGGGCAGCCTCCCTCTCCTCAATCCTCATCCTCCTTGGTCTCTCCGCAACATTTGACACCGTCGATCACTCCATCCTCCTCTCCTGCCTCGCTGACCTTGGAATCTCTGGGACTGCTCTCACTTGTTTCTCCTCCTACCTCAACGACCGGACCTATCAAGTGGCGAGCTTCCTCATCCACCCCTCAACCTCTCCTCACAGGCATAACCCCCGGGTTTAGCTATCCTCGCGATGGGTCACACTTCGGTAACTACCTTTTTTACTTTCATGGGGCCCTGAAATCCTGGCTGCGCCCCTGGTCATGAAAGCTGTAATGTCTGGTATCAAAATACATTACTGGCTTTCGGCTTACACACGTCATTTCAACCCACTTGCTCAAGCAGACCGAGTAAACGTTTACTCGAGGTATACGGTCACACAGAAGGAGCATCCCAAGAACACCAGTAAATGGCGTAGAAATTTTGAAAACATGCACAATTTTCCACGATCTAAGCCCACAGTTTACGTGCAAATTCTAATGTCTGAGATGATGGTATCCATGTAACATTCCGGAAATGGACGCATTTTAAAAGTGCAAGGTAACGGTCTGGTCCATTTATTGTGGGTTTCAAGGTAAAGTACATTGCTGATGGACGTTTCATGGTTAATGCAGATCAGTGGTTTCCTTTATCATTATGCTCTCTAAATTGTTGTGGGTCTGTTGTACACTGTTCAGTACTGTACATCGTGTTTTAATCCTAACTTGATAAAACACTTCGATTCATGGCTTTGTAGCCCCACCAGTGACGTAAAAAACCACTCGGTAAGATCATTAAAACAAAGTATTAAACAAGGCGCAATGCACAAGACAGTCCTTTGCCCTGTACAGGGCTGCGGGTAAACAACTCGTCTCTAGTGCAATAAACTAAGACCATGTAAACCCGAGAGGGAGAGGGGCATTTAATCTGTGACTCTAGCATATTGTCTCCAGTGAGGTCAATACACGCGTCAGGGATATGTATGCTAAATGTAATGTAAATATGATGGATATAATGTATATTGTGGTGGAGTTTATAAAGATAATGTCAGGGGAACTTTAGTGATGTTCTGTGTTTTCTAAATTCCAAGCAGTGGGACTTTAAGTCATAACTTTGTGAGGAATTTACATGTCTTTATAAATTATATATCATTATAAAGTAATAATCCAGCTCACTTTGCTAGCTAGCCTACTGCCAGTTGCCATCCAAATGATGATAATGATCAGCTAGTAGTTAAGTACTGCAGTAGTTTGCCAGTTGTCAGCTAATGATTTTTGATAGTATTGTATTATTTAAATTCAGTTTTTTGTGCACTATAGTATTTTCAATATTGAGTATTTTTTGTGTGGATGTTATTTTACCTAAACAGTTTATTAGTTATTGCTCTGATTTCAATATGCATAGTGCACTATTTACATTTGTATTGATTATTACATCAATTTCTTCAACAAGTACAGTGTATGTTAAAGTGCAATACATGTTCTGTGATGTGCATTATTTAAATGTTTGTGTTTATTTTAGTTTTAACTAAACATTCTCTATACGCCATAAACATGGGCACCACTAAAATGTTTTTCATCGAGAGGGGGGATGGTTCTGGGGCTACTATCAAATCTCGCATATGGCCCCCAAATGGCTAGGGCCGGCTCTGGACATCACACATTACATAGGATGGGACTGACGTTGGATGCGACTTTTCGTGACTTAAATCAAGTAACAAGTTACTAGTACACACATAGCCTCTAAGTGTACTGAGTAATGATACTCTCTCTTTCGTTCATTCGTTCCTTAGTATAATTACCTTTAGTAGTAGTAGTACTGGCCACTACTCGGAAGGTAGCGATGCGCACCAGCTTTCTCATAGTTTTGTGTTTTAGATAATGGTTCAATACGGACTCAATCCCCTTTCATGGACATGGCAGGGAACTTGCAGTTAGAACTAAGGAGTCTAATAAGACTTGGTGGTACGCAGAACTGAAGTGCCAAGTGACAGGCTATCACTTTCATTGCACACCGCATTGTCTTCTCGCAGGGAGCGAATTGGGGAAATGTTGGATTTACGGCATCATGTAGAAAGACTGAATGGTTTAGTTACAGAAAAAGATAAAAAAGATAGTGACCTTTCTTACTAGCTGAACTAACCTGCATAAAATTAAGAAGATACAGACATTTTCATGCAATTATTTCAAGTTACAGTCTGCTGCTCAGACACAGTTTGGCGCACAGATGCAACTATCATCAACTCAATTATAAACATATATCTAGAGAGACAGAGAGACAGACATGGACTACATATCGTGCACATTGTATGAAATCATGCTGGTATATGTAGGCTTGTAGATGATTGTTAAGAGGCCTATTTGGAAACATACGAAATGAGATATTACCATAATGAAGTCATGATACATGAAGGAAATGTTTTTCATGTTGGCAAAAGTACCCTGTCAAAATGAAAATGAATGAGAGAAGACTAAAACAAAGGGCTCGTCCGGGATTTGAACCCTTTGAATCATACCCCTAGACCAACGAGCCACATAGCACAGGTTTCTGTGAAAACTAGTTAACATCGGTGCCACGTAGAGAGTTGTGCGCTCCTCTATTTGAACACTTTCTCCTTCAAACATTGCATGAGTGTCTGACTGCCGCCATCTAGCGGTGCTGACTGACCGATGGCTTGGGTATCTTGGATGTTGTTAAATGACATAACTGTCCGTCATAGTTCAAGGGTCATAGTTTTCCCTTGTAATAATAACAACAATAGTAATTGGAGTGAATGGAAGTGGCATTTCTATTTCTCCTTACTTTAGCCGTCATCGTCGCCAACATTGTTGTTGGTGAGCATGGAGAGGAGTGTATTAGCTTTTAAAGTATATTCAAGCAATGAACACGTCAAATAAATGTAATACCGAATACTTTTGCACGCAAGTGCACATGTATGTTACAGCGCTTCTGGGAGCACGGCCCACGTGAAGCAAGAGGGCGCAGTAAAGGTCTGCGAGTCAAGTGTGATGTGGGTATCCTGCAGCAGGGAGAGGAACCTTTGTTTTTCTACAGACGAAGCTGGTGCTGTGGGATACTAGTGTAAGGCCATTTATTCGTCATCTGTTCATGCGCAACGGTTCACCAGAAGTGTGTTAGTGAAAACAGCGGTAAGTGCAGGCATAGTAGGGTCGCAATAGCTTGAATGGTGTCGAACTCCCCCGAAGCATCACAAGTGTGATGGCGGAAGCCTAGAAAGAAAACGTTGCGTTGGCCGGGAATCGAACCCGGGTCAACTGCTTGGAAGGCAGCTATGCTCACCACTATACCACCAACGCCCGGAAAGTCTCTCATTCCATGACTTTTGATGCATTTCAGATCATTCATCTGACTAGATACATGCGAATAATCACAGCCTACAGTGTAAAGCTTCTGATTACAGACAGGGCGTGTTGAGTGTGCTAAGTAACTTGCTAAATTCACTAACAAACAGTCGCTGCTCTTACTACAAAACAGGTGCAAGATATATCATTCTTAGCTAAACAAACCACGTAAACAATCAATGTAACTCTTAACTAAACTAGGAAACGCGAGAGAAAAAGGCAATACTTAGCTGCGGCGACTTGAGCGACTTCTCAGCTGGCTTGCCCGAGTGTCCAGATGCATATGTGGAAATACTTCTATACAAACCATGAACATAGATTCTCGATAGATGAATACTGTTTATTTAAAGGTCAGTTTTTATTTAGCGCATAGTTTATTGAATTTACCCCCCGAGGTGGAACACGGACAAACAAAAATCAAACCTGCTCAGTGTCAGGTTAACTTGAAGTTAGATGGCTAAATAAATTATACAGATTATTTATTTGAGCGTTACAGGTTCGGTCGGAAAGGAATGATTTACGTAGCCGATTAATTAGGACCGCACATCAGTAGATAGTAGGGTTTTTTGGGCGCGGCCTATTTTGTTATGACGTATGCCCTAAGCTTATTAATATTCCTACGTCATAATTGGGGGGCGTGATTTTAGAGTTATTTCCTTAATTATTCCTACGTCATATCCGTCAGAAAGTGTACACCCCTAAAACCCTGAACAACAAGGCCACCCATAAAGACCCCCCCCCCCCTTTGAAGGCAACGCCCCGAAACTCTCCTCTCTATTTAAGACCCCGCGCTGCTTTTAGGCAATACCTCTTTAATTCTCAGCATCTGAAACATCCCGCTTCTTCAACATGTCCAGCAACATCAACATGAAACCCCGCAAGAAACAATCCCGGGCAAGGGTTCCTGTACTCACCAATTTGAAGATTGAACGCTCCTGGGTGTTGTTCTGGGGGGGTCGACGGGGTTACCGCTTTAAAAGGGATCCCAGCTATGTTGGAGTGGAGCTTTTTGCTTTGGGAGAGAAGGAGGGTACGTTGGAACCTTTTGAGACGGTGATTGAATACTCTTTTGAGGACTGGTTGAAGGTGATGGCATGGAGAGACCTGGGGCTTGTGGATAAGACTCTAGAAGGCTTGCAAGAGGGTCCAAGAGAAGGCGAAACGGAGTCTCCGACTCAGAGTTTTGAAAGGTGTGAATGGGAAAGCTTGCAGAACTACGGTACAGTGGTGAAGAGTCTATCTCTAACTACTGATCGTAAGGTTTTGTTTAGCAGTACCCTGATTACAAACCCTATTGAAGGGGTTGTGGAGGATCCAGAAAAACAGGTTACTGAAATTATGTTTGACGCCGTGGACTGGCCGTTCTTGAAAGAGGTCATAAACTGTATAAATGATGGTTTTGACATCTTGACCAAATGTTCACAACTGGATTCTTTTAGAAGTTGAATATGCTGGATTATGGATTATATATCCCCCTTGAATGACGACGACGATGATAAAACAGACGACCTGTGGGGGGTTGGAGGGGGGTCTGACGGCTCAGGGTCTACTCTCTTCTAAGAGGGCGGTGTGTCGTGACGTAGTGAAGAGATAGGATAAAAGGCGCAACAATTCATTCATGGTTTAAATTTAAAGAGAATGTCTTACCCGAAAGCTGCGGACGTCGACAGGCTCTACAGGCCTCTTCAAACCCGGGATCACCCCTGGTTCTATTCCCCAGATTTTGTATACACTCCGGAACCCTCTGACTGCGGTTACCCTCCAAGACCTCAGACCCCGGTCCCTCAGGACGAAACAACATGCGGAGCGATGGATGTCCAAATGAGTCTCGGGGATCCCCAGCCTCTGGAGCTCATGGAGGGCCTCGATTTTGCCGAACTGTCTACCGTCTGTGCGTCTCAGGAGGGGGTCAGTCCAATGGATGTAGAAACACCCCACAAACCACCAGGCGACCCAATGAGCATCGGACTGTCTCGGGGGCGTGATGAAGACGCAGGATTTGTGCCCGGGGTAGGTGTCCAAGTAAGCAGAGTGGTTAAAAGCACCCTGGTGTATATTCTGAGTGCTCTCATCGACCGAGCTCTGAAAGAAGTCTGTCGGGGGTGTGAAGTGAATCACCCCAGTCAGTTGAGACACAGTTGTTTGTTTGAACCAGACCGTTACTATTTCCTGTTCTATTTCAACGTGTTTTACAGAAGACTGAACAAACCGTGGCTGAAACCGGCACTAATCAAGGCTCTGTCTTACTCCCACATACATGTCACTGCTGGACAAGTCCAGAAAATCATAGATGAGATTTTGCTGGAGCTGAAAAAGGAGCCGTTTATAATAGAGAAACTTGGGCAGCTGCTCAATGACCTGGATGAGCCAAGTAGAAAAACCGCTGGCAAGCTAAAAGCTTATTTCTTCCGTAAAGAAGTTAAAGCTGGGGGCAGCGACGAAGAATTCGACATCTACGCCACTGATTCAGACTCTGACCTGAACTAAGGGACTTTGAACATGGGGAATGTTCTGGACTGCTGCTGCAACTGGTTCTGTCATCAACACTCTGCAGCTAACCTGAGAGCGCTATTACACCATGTGCTTGACAGAAAAGTAGCCAACGCGAGCCTTTTCTCTACAGATTTAACCATCGATGAGGATCAACTTTCAAACCTGGAAAAGTTAATGGTTGCTGTAACAAAGACCGGGGGGTATGAACACTGGGATGAAGCGCTCAAGGGGGCCAAGAATGATATTAGGCCATTTCATCAACATCTGTATGACCTTTTACTGAGCATGTTTAATACCCCTCTGTTTACTTTTAAAATAGGTCATATTGTTGTTTTATTTACATATGTAACTGAGGTGTGTGCCTACAAGATAAAGAAACAGGTATTTGTTGATATAGATCAAGTAACCAATCATCTGATTTCTTTTTGTCTGGACCGTAGAAAAAATTGTTGTGTATGTTATACTTTTCTCAAATGTCTAAAAAGGGGTATCTGCTCTCCTGAAGTTGAATAAAAAACCTTGTATAAAAACTTTGCGCATAGTGTGGGTCTGTGTGTTTATTTGGCAGAATGACTCGGCAAGCTCCCCAAATGCATGAACTATACTACAACCCAGCCACGATTGGGGGTTTGGCGGGTAAGAAGGGTTTTCAAAGGGGACTCGCTGAGGCCGGTGTGAAGGTTAATGATGTGGTTGTTTCAGAATGGTTACGGGAACAAGACGCCTATACCTTACATAAACCTCTCAGGATTAACTTTAAAAGAAACCGTGTATATGCAACTGACATAGACTCACAATGGCAAATGGATCTAGTCGATATGTCAAATTTATCAAAACATAACAATGGTCACAAATTCATGTTGATGTGTATCGATGTGTTATCAAAATATGCCTGGGCTCGCATTCTACATAATAAAACAGGTCGGGCGGTGACAAGGGCCTTTGAGGATATATTGTCCCAGGGACGATGTCCTAAAAAACTGCAGACTGATAAAGGAAAAGAGTTTCTCAACAGAGAATTTCAGAATCTACTGAAGAGACACAAAATACATCATTTCACCACCGGTAATGAGCTTAAGGCATCGGTGGTGGAGAGGTTTAACCGCACCATAAAGACCAAAATGTGGAGATATTTTACAGCGGTCAACACGTTCAAGTATTTTGATAAAGTTCAGGATTTTATCGATGCTTACAACCAAGGGTATCACGCCAGTATTAAAATGAAGCCTATAGATGTTGATCAAAGTAATTCTTTTAAGGTCTATAAAAAATTATACGGCCCATTTATTAAGAAGGGGAAAACTACTTATAAGTTCAACATCGGCGATGTGGTTCGCGTTTCAAAGCTAAGGAGTACTTTTGCCAAAGATTATGAACAAACATTTTCTGACGAATATTTTACAGTTACCGAACAGGTGGCTAGAGACCCCCCCGTGTACCGGTTAAAAGACTATGACGGGGAGGATATAGAAGGAACGTTTTACGAAGCCGAGTTACAAAAAATTATTGTGGGTAAAGACATTGTATACAGAGTTGAAAAAATATTAGCTGAGAAAACCCAGAACCGGAAAAAATATGTGTTGGTGAAATGGCTTGGATGGCCTGAAAAGTTCAATAGTTGGGTCCCTGAACAACAGGTTTGTGATATTCAAGCCTTATAACAACATGCCCGCCGGTGTGAGGGGGTCATTACATTCGATACTCAAGATGGAATCAGGAGGCTTCTACGTGACTCTACCCAGTAACGCCTCTCTCGATATATACCCTAAAAATGAAATATCCAGTTACACGGTACAATTTGGAAAATCTATAGATCTAAGGGGGTCGTGGGAAGTGGGGTTGGCGGAAATACAGTATCCTTACACTTGGGCTGTTTTACAAGATAAGGATGCCACCTTCGCCATTTTTGACGATGTTAAAAAGAGTCAATGGACATTCACGATGCAAGGAGGTTATTATGACAATGTGGATACAATATTAGATGAGATGCATAAACAGTTCTCAGAAGGCACCCCCAACATCAAGCTATATTACAACCCTATTAAAAACAGAGTGTACAAGGTGTCAAAACCTGGTATTAGCATTCAAACCAAAGGACAACTGGGGCGTATATTAGGGTTCTATTCTGACACAGAGAGCAGGTTCTCAGAAGTGGTGGCCCCCTTCCCGGCTGACATCAGGGGCGGCTTTTACACTCTTTATGTGTATACGGATATCATAACACACCAGAGGGTCGGGGATAGCTATGTCCCCCTTTTGAGAAATGTACTTATTAAAGGTAAAAGCAATGACATGGTCACAATTACTTATGACAAGCCACACTACGTACCAGTCTCAAAGACCCACTTTGACAACATCACGATCGAAGTAAAATCGGATCAGAATATCAACGTACCCTTCCGCTTCGGTAAAGTTATTGTCAAACTACATTTTCGACCCCTGAAACAGTGTGTACATTATTAAAATGGCTACCTCGAGGGGTTATGTAGATCCTAGCGCCTATGTGGATTATTACAAGATGCAAGCCGGGAACGGCTTGCCCGGTTTTGTAGGAGCCCCCACAATGTATGGAGCCGGTCTAGGAGGACTCTTTCGTGGTCTCTTTAGAATGGCCGTACCCCTGCTTAAGAGAGGCTTTGCTATAGCCAGACCCCACTTGAAATCAGCGGCTAAAAATATTGTTAGTGACGTGTTCACCAATGTTATGAACCGGGCAGCTAGCCATGAGCAGCAGGAGGGTTCGGGTCTCATGGTAATGGCGAGGAGGGGGGGTAAAAGAAGAAACAGTATGTGTCCACCAGGGCGACGAAGATCCGTGGCTAACAAAAAACGAAGAAGCTCTCATTCTCCAACATATCGTGGAAACACTCGGAGAAGGAAGCAGCACAAGAAAAAACCTGCAAAAAGAAAGTCTCAAAGAAAGACAAATAGAGCCTCAGGATACATCTTTTAAAAATGTCTTTTGTCCACAGTCTATCGGAAGAATGCGTCAAATCAGAACTGGATCTGTTTACAGTTCCATACACTCAAACGAGTATAGATAAGAGCATATATGTAGAGATACCCCCTCTTTCCGCAATTTCAGATACGGCCCCTCTGGAGTTTTTTATAGCTGGCAATGGCGAGGATTATATTGATTTGAATAACACATTTATTTTAATGAACTGTAAAGTGACTGATGAGGATGGCGATGCAATCGAGAAGACGGCCAACGCTGGGGTCATCAATTACCCGGTGGCCACCATGTTTTCACAGGTGGATGTGACCCTGGGAGATCGGCTCATTAGTCAAAGCAGCAATACTTACCCCTATAGGGCCATGATGGAGTGTATCCTTAATTATAGTGAGGAGACCCTAAGCAAACAGTTCAGCCCCGGCCTTTTCTTCAAAGACACCCCGGAAGCTATGGACGACCAGGATCCAGAGGGACTCAATAAGGGTTTGCAAAAAAGAACGGCCTTTTCAACAGAAGGGAGGACCTTTGAGCTAATGGGACATATTCATGCAGACATATTTTTCCAAGAAAAACTCATGCTCAACGGGGTAGACATTAAAATTAAAATGATCCGTAGTAAAAGTGCTTTTTGTCTGATGACCCCTGATACTGAAAAATATAAACTGACCATATTATCGGCCTCGCTGTTTGTGAAAAAAGTATCCGTCTCCCCGGCGGTTAAACTAGGACATGCGCAGGCTTTAATGACGGCAAACGCCAAGTACCCGATCGAAAGAGTCTATATGAAAGTCCACAGTATCCCCGCAGGGACACGGGTGATGAACCAGGAAAATCTGTTTCTAGGCCAGCTCCCAAAACAGGTTATTATAGGTCTCGTGGATAATGATGCGTTTACCGGGGTTTACAACAAGAACCCCTTTAACTTTAAACATTATAACGCGGAATTTATAGCACTGTACGTCGATGGTGTGCAGGTTCCATCCAGACCTTTTCAACCTGACTTTGAAAACGGCAACGCGGTTCGTGAATATTACAGTCTAGTACTGGCTACGGGTCGCCATCTCAAGGATCAACCTCTGCTGATCGATCGCCGGGAATACTGCAGCGGTTACACCCTGTACGGTTTCAACCTGACCCCTGACGAAGAGTGTGGACAACATTTTTCACTGATGAAGACGGGCAATATGCGTTTGGAGATGCGTTTCAAGCAGCCTCTACCACGCACTGTAAATATGGTCGTGTATGCTGTGTTTGACAACATTATTGAGGTGAATCAGAGGAGAAACGTTCTGTATGATTATTATTAAAATGAACACCAGAGAGCTCAACCACATCATGAATGCCCTGGACGGCTCACGGAAAGTGTTTCAAGGAGTCTACGCCTGCGACCAGCTGCCTAAATTTAAGATCAAGAATTTACCTGCAATGTACATAATCAACACACACCCTAAAAATATGCCCGGAGAACATTGGCTGGCTATTTATCTAAGGGAGGACCGCCGTGGGGAATTTTTTGATTCCTATGGAAACCCCCCGGATTTCAGACCTTTCCCTCGGAAGATCAATAACTTTCTGCTCAACAACTGTCAAGAAACCATTTACAGCGGTCGTCAAGTACAAAGTCTTCAGACCTTCACTTGTGGTCAACACTGTGTGTTTTTCTTATATCATAGATCTAAAGGAAGGTCATACCCCGATATTATGTCCTTGTACAGTGAGGATTTAGGCCAAAATGATAAAAAAGTGGCAGAGTTTGTCAGGACACTGTGGACCCCCCCTTATAACACAATGACTTACGACCCTAGCCAGCCATGTATACAGATGGGGTGTTCTTGTGAGGATTTTAAAAGATGTCATGCGTGTTAAAGTGAAAAAATAATGAAAACAGCCTTTGAATCATTAGTTTTGTTTTTATTCAGCACAAATCTTATACAAAGCAGGGTTATGTTATAAATAAATGTACAACATTTGAAAATAAAAAATAAAAATAAAAAAATGGTTTGTCGGTTCCTTATTTACAGGGGAGACAAATAAAAACATGAGATTAATAAGCTTCCCAACGATGGATAGATCCTGAGGAGGGTTGCTCAACACGGTCAGAGTAATGAGATATCGGCGTCAGATCAGTCACCACCTCTTTACACAGACGGATTTTTTGTCGCGTTTCCTGGTTAGGGACTGTTGATTGGGGTATGTTCAGACAGGCCATCGCCTGTAGGAAAGCATTCCAGCCTACAGGTCGGCGACTATCGGGTACCTTATTAGTGCTAGTGACACTCTTCAACAAATCAAACATGTGTGAACCTTTGAGCAGTTGTCCTTTAAAAACAAATTCACCCTGTTCATTCCAAGTCGTTACCCGCGGTTTCTGAACCATTTTGTGCAGAATATATTCTGCATGTCTTTTGCTTCTGGCCGGCATGTTTCTCAAAACATCCGTTACAACATCTCCCTCTGAACTCTCAACAGGTTCGGGCACCGCAACATCTTTATCAACCGTACCCCCCGCATCAGTCCCAGAACCATTTTCTTGAGAGGCCATGGTTAAAGTTAAAATGTTTTGATCTTTTTCACCCTGTCTAACCAGACGGAGGTAGAGCTGTAACGTGTTGCTATACATCTGGGCTTTGGAATACTGATTTAAATCGGCCCTGGCCAGTATAGCTTTCATTTCAGAGTCCAGGTTGTTTTCGGCCGTTTGTCTAATGGGCTCTGGCCCGACAACATTTTTTCTCAGTTTCTCAAGCTGCTCCTGAGGGATCAAAAACATTTTCTGAGCATATTCCATTATTAACCCACTCTGGAAGCTAGAAGACTGGTTAGGAAAGGCACGGCTATGCTCAACAGCGGTCCTATAAAACCTCCGGTTTGATTAATCTTCTTTCTTTTTCTTTTAATAGAATACTTCTTATTAGCGATGATCTTGATAACCGCTTTTTGTTTTTTGAGTTTAGAATGTTGAGAAGGGGTTAGGGGTATATTACCGCGTAAGATGTTAAAAGCTATTTTACACAGGGTCTCGATCAAATCCGAGGGGGCCCCTGCCAGCACAGCTTTCCTATGGCACGGGCTCCCCTCAAATAACATTTGCAAAAGCGGCAGATTTCTTTTAATCCGAACAGACATTCTTATTTATTTCCTTTTCTTTAGCACATACACTGCCGGCCAATCGGGCGGGCACAAACCTGTTCTGAGGCGAAAGTCTTCTGGGGTTTGTGCTTTTAAGTCCACAATCAAGTACCCGTAGGGTTTTTTGGTGGCATCCTCAAATGCCTCCAAAAAGAATTTGGTCTGGTTAGGGTACATTTGACGAGCCAAGACGGTGACCTGTAGTTTATCTCTGGGGTTTTTAAAAAGAATTATATAATTGGCATTTAAATTAATAGTGCGGCTTTTTTTACCTTGAAAAAATAGATTTTGAACTAAATAAATAATACTTAAATTCCTATGATGAGTGTACTTTTGTAAAGCTTTTTCCACTTCACTGTTGTCACCGGCCTGCTCCATCAGGTCATCAAGGATCACTAGATTAGTTTGTCCGGGCGGGAACAGGTCATCGTCACACAACGAGGCGGGGAGACCTTGCACAAATTTCAGATTATTTTTTTTTGATGCCAAATCATCGTAGAGAGGTTGCCAGCAAGAGTAACACCACACTATGTTGTCAAGAGCTTGGGACACGGTTGCGTCCACATCTTCTATGATGTTCTTTATAAGATAGCTCTTACCCGAATTGGAGGGACCGGCTATAATACAGGAGAAAGGGTGTTGAAGTCTGTTATCAAAACCACCGCTAATATCCATAAGGCAGAGTGGTATAATCAGTCTTCAACACTCTTTTATTGTACACCACCCTGAACCGTTTGTTTAGTGATCTATTTTCCAATGTGTACCCCTTTTTATTGCGATAGATCTGATTTCCGGCTGTAATAATCTCGCGAGGAGGCGCGTCTTTCTCGGTTACAAAACTTTGTACCAGGGTCGTCAGAGACTTGATGTTAATGAGCTTGTTGTTACAATGGTTCAGAGTGAAACCCTTAACTTTCATACAGGTCTTACCCGCAGCCGTTCTGTATGCGTAAGTCTTAGGACCCCCTGAAACAAACTCAACTATGTGGTCCTGAGGATCTAGCTCACTCGTTAACTCCCCAAGGTAGTCCCCGAGGGGAGGGACCCAATCCCCTGGCCTGGTGACAAAGATTACAGAGTCAGTATCATGATAGAGCGTGCGTTCCTGCAGCTGATCCATTAAGTTGTACAGTTCAAGCCGGGCGTAAGCCGTGGTAAAAACCGCTATGAAAACATTAACGTTTCCCTGTTTGGTGGGGAAATCTTTAGGGGCCCTCCACTGGACCTGTGCCACGTGGTCATTTAAGAATTGAAAGTGTGATACTGCATGTTGTTTGGAAAACATAAATTCTATAAACTGTTCAGGGGTTTTAATCAAGGTTGTGTTTAGACGGTTATTTCTTTCCCCAAACTTACCCCACAGACTGTTTAAAATCAGTTTGGACATTTGTCTCTTGGCGGGGTTTACAGTTATGTTCCCCGGCTCTAGACGGATCCCTTCCTTTTCAAAATATTGCTGAACGTACCGCTCTTTGGCAGCGGAGTCAACACACCATGAGGGATAGCCCGATGCCTCCTGTTTCCCTTTCAGATGGGTCATAATGTACTCAGCAAAAAGAGTATCAGATTTTTCAGAAAAATGCCAAACCTCATACACCTTACCGACTCTGTAACCTTTCTCCACCGCCTTGTCAAGCTCAATGCTACACCAGACACCCGTCAGCGCTCTCTCGTCATCACTGTGCAGACAAGAGGTATTTTGATTTTCAGTTTCCACACACGTTCTACACAGAGGGAACATCAATTTTCCCGAACACCTGTAAGGCAACACGGGTAAGAACAGCTCGCGAGGAGGGTACATGCTGACTTTGATCAAACCAAAGTACTGTCCGATTTCGAGAAAGTCACGATAAACAATGGTTGGATGCCCCACCGGGTACATTTTGGTCTTGTTGACATAAGGGTACAGACTGGTGAAATCATAGTAATCTACTCTCTCACCCTCCTTTACCTCATAATGTAAACAGAGGGCGTTGGTACGACCCCCAAATAACGCATCCCTGGGCTCTAGACGTTCAGGAAAGTCCAAGGTTTCCATAAACCGTTGTACCCCCACATCCTGTTGCTTCAGGGTCGTCCACGCGTGTTCCCAAATCACCAGTACATTCAAACCATAGGTGTTTTTTAAAGTTTCAATTCGTTCCTGGAAATCATAGTACATATCACCGCAGAGTTTTTGTGTTACGGGGTTAAAGGTGTTTGGGTCGAAGCACTGAGGACAGCCCTGGTAAATACAACCAGCAAACTCATAAGCGGTACGCCGCCCGGACACGTCGCTAAAACCGTCTAAGTAGTAAGGACCCATTTTGACTTCCCCTTGATTTAAAGCATGTCTGATGAAGATGTTATCCCGGGCACTCAGATATTCCAGCCACTGTATGGAGACAGTCGAAAAGTTCTTTTGTCTAGCACGATAGTTGTCAGAAGTGGTGACCGCTATAGTGTTTTTCTGCAAGAAATTGGATCGATACATTTTCATGCAGAGAGACGCTATGGTCACACTTTGCAAAGGGTCGAGACCCGACGTGTTGATAACCTCGGCGCGGAAACGCAAACAGGCTTCTTTAAGGATCACCACATCATTTTTACAATAAGCGGCCATCTCTTCTCGGAAATCAAAAACACCTCCCTTAACCGTATTGTACCATTTAAAGAATTCCTCCCTCTCATGAGACATCATAGTATCAACCCCATAATAAGAGGCGGGCGGGTAGGACCCTCGATAATTTTGAGTGTCCTTAGTATTAAAAAAATGGCAGAACCAACCTTTCTTCTGAGCCTCAAAACCCAGAGCTTTAGGCAAAGCGCTCAATTTCATGGGGAGGAAATTTAACGAGTCTATGTAACGTTGGTTGAAAGCCTCGTCGGTGAAACACATGATCTTGCTACCCTGAGCTATTATTTTTGGGGTCACCCCATTTTCCACCAGATACTTCATCAATATGTAAGAATCATAACCCTTAGCATTGTGGGCAATAAATGTGTAATTGAGGTATTTTGGACTAGCTAGCTGACCACTCACAATCCAACATGTCAATACAGTGTATATAATTAGCAACATGGACCCCGTTTTCTTGCCGGCATTCAAAATCAAAAAAGACATACCGGTTGTGCGGCGGCTCCTTTTTAACCGGCTGAATAAAGCACTGGTGTTCAGACCCCGGGGTTAAATCCGCATTACAGATCCTACATCTCGGTTCCAGACATTTGTGTGGTTTAACCTCATGAAAACGGTACTGGAGGCAACACTGCGGGCAATATTTAGTTTGATCACAATAACTCCGTTTTTTAACCCCCTCAGCAGCGGCCCTCTGCACCTTATGTTCGGAAAAACAGAACGCGGAGAGACAAATCCTTAAGCAATCTTTACATCGAATGGTAGGGGCCAAACCCTTACGACATTGCGGATTGAAACAGACGTTACAGTAACCGTCACAGCGGTGCTTAAGCTTATCATTGAAGGCCTTATAACACCAATGACAAACATACGAACAACCCAAAAAAGCCGTCAAACTCTTTATTCCAAAGTAATGACTATCACTTAGGAAGAGAAACAGTGTCTGTGTATGGGTTTCAGGATGTGTCTGAAATTTCACAAATACTTCCTTTACCTCACAACGGTACCACACAACAATTTTTAAAGACAACAACTCCTCAAACATGGCAATGTCTGAAAAGGCAACCATCTGTTGAGAGTTTAAGCCGGCCCTCTGATGAAGCATTAAAGCCTCTTGCATAGCTTGGGGTTCAGGCATGTCGGGGGTGAGTAGTTTTATTAAACTGTAAGCAAAACAGAGCTTATTGTCACCATTGGAACTCACCACTAATTGCCTGAGCTTGTTCCTAATTATGTCGTTCTTCAAGCGTTTCGACAGTCTTCTAAGCGCCCCACCCTCAGGGTTACGAACCACATTCATTACCAGAGACAGACTTTCATCAGCTAAGATGGATGCGTTACTTTGCAATAACGCTTCGATTTTAGCCAGAAATTCATCAACATCTAAATTATCTCCACTCAGCATTACAGATAGGTTGCTAAACAAATCATCCCCTCTGAGTTCTAACTGTACAACATCTCGAGGTCTGACCCTTTCAGCAACCTGTTCAAGCATGTTTTGCAAGGCCTCGTGTATGTTGACAAATATTTCTGCATAATTGTCACAATTTAAAAGTTCTGCAAAATTAAAACGCTGAATCATTTCAAAATTGTTATAGGCCGGTCTATCTATAATCACGGGATCACTGGTACTCTTGGACACATCATCATTTTGAACAAAGCCTTCAACCCCTACATTCTCACAGAGCATGTCATCCACAGCCTTATCAGTCTCAGAACCCTCCACATTCCGAACACCCCCACCGCTGACATCTACAAAACCCCCTTTTTGAGGAGGCTCATTTAAAGCCTGTAAAAGTCCTTCAAAGATATCCACCCGGTTAATGTCAAGACCCTCCTCTATAGTGACGGCTGCTTCTGCCGCCATACTGTGTTCTAATGGTCTCAAATCATTTATAATAGGGGCAGAATTTGGTCGGGGTAGCGTCTCCAAAGCCTCCACCATTTCAAACAAATCGGGGTGAACTAGGGGTTGAACCTCTATAAGCGCTACCGTTGGGAGGTGGTTATTTAGATCATTGACCATCTGTAACAGGTCGGGGTTCACCGGTAAGTCTGGTAATTCACATTCTATCGGTGGTGATTGGGGGTTATTTAAATCATTTATCATTTGTAATAGTTCCTGGTTCATTGGGACATCAGAGGAGTTCACAACAGGGCCGGGGGTGTTCTCTCGGGAAGGTCTTTTTGGGGCCCTAACTTGTTCATAATCCTTTAGTTTGTGAGTTCTTTTACCAAGTCCGGACATTTTTTTTTATTTTTTATTTTTCCAACAACCCACAATAGTAAGGCGTTTTGTATCTATTAAAACATTAAATACGGTACAATTCGTTAGTAAGGGTATTAATAAGGGTGTTTTGACTCTCTATCACAAGGTTTTGCCCCACTAACACAAGTCTTTGATTTAGTAACAAGGTATGTAGCAACTCATGCCGACCTTCAGGAAGTAGCTCCGGGGGATGGTGTCCTGGCTCAGCTGCAAAGGATGGTCGCTCCGGTAAATCTCGGTCGAAGGAGGCAGGGAGCGAGCGTATACTCACGGACGGAGACCAAGAAGGCCTTTGCGGTGACACCCTGGCCAATCGCGGTGTACTGTTCAGCGTTTCTGTAGCCAAGAAACGGGGCTGGGGGGACGATGTTGAAACCAGTCCGTCGTTGGGTGGTGTGTCAACCCTGACTGACGGCGACCCCTGAGGTTGTTGGTTGCCTGTATTTGTTCCGCCCGACAATGCGGCGGGCTGAATCTGGATTGTTGAATTACCCCCAGAAGGCTGTGGCCTGAGTAGATGTTGGGGGGTCTCCAAGACCACCGTGGGGGATCCTCTCGGTGATCTCTCCGGGGAAGATGTTTGATCCCACTTAGACGGGGTAATTGTCCTCAATAGCTCATCCACAGAATGACTATCCCAAGAGTCTTGGGAAGAATAAAAATATACATTACATTTACATCTTTAAACGGCGACAGAAATCAAACTTAAAACAACATGTCCAGGACCTTCAAAACCTTTAGCTTTTTTAGACCTTTGAAAATAGGCTTAGACATTCACTACAACGCCTTATTATTTACAGACAATATATTTATTAGGACTTGATAATAAATGTAAAACAGAGAAACATTTCATTTTTAAACGAACCTTCCAAGTGTAAACGCTTCCTGATCCCGGGACTTCCTGTTTCACAAACGTTTTCATGATCTGTTTAAATATTAAATACAATGAACACCTTCAAGCCTTTTCCTACAGCCACTTTAAAACAGAAGTATAATTGCGGGAGATAAGCCAAACAACTTACTAAAACCTTTCGGACAGCTTTACTTCCTAACCAGACGGTCGGGCAATCGGTCATTTCTAAACACATGCCCCAGAAACAAGCCTAGACCTGTCCGGACTTCTAAAGATCTTTCCCAGAACCCCCAAGACCTACAGGAAATGGACACCCCTCGCTTAAATATTAGCCCTCAACGGGCAAACAAAACCCTTTTAAAAACATTAAAGTTTGAAAGATCTTACTTACCTCCAAAGAATAATCGTTTCTTATGTTTTTCAGCTGATTTAGCTTTTTGCACTTCTGTGAAGGTAAGAGACATGTTTAACCTTTAACCACCCCTCTTTATAAAAAGCTTTAACCTCTTACAAGCGGCAGATATATACTCACCGCTATCAGATACAGGGGCTGACGGCCTTTCAGATTCTTGAAAGGTTACGGTTCTCGAAGGTAAAACGAAACAATCCCTCGATGTGGAAGGCCTTTCGTTGTCTCGAACCACGTTTCTTAATACTGTTAGAAAGGATATTTTTTTAAATTAACAAAACGGGCCTCAAACATCTTACCGAAACGTTATACAAACAAACAGGGGTTTAGTTCTTACACGGTCGGCAGACAGCCTGTCTAGGGACAACCACTTCTCTTGGTTGATCCTCGGAGACATTAATCACAGGCCTTTCGATAGTTTCTGTGTAATTAAAGAGACCGCCATTAATATATATTAAAACGTTTTCATAACTCTAATGAGCCGCTTCAAAACACAACCACAGACCCATACATAAGAACCCTTGAGCGCAAACACAAAAATCTTACCGTCGTTGTTCCAGATGATCTCCTCAGCGTTGGGAATTAACTCCTGTTGACTGGCTGAAAAATAATTTTACAGAACTTAAAACAGATGTTATAACCTTATTTACAATACATGCCCACGCTCTGAGTCAATGAAAATAATCTGAAGACTTACCTAAAAACTCGTTTAAATCGAAGTCGTTGATGTTGTTTCCGGACATTGTTGATCTTTAGGCTTAAATCGAAAGGTCAGTATGAGTCTGTCGAGCTGAAGACCAGACCTTCATACTTATACTGATGGCCGGATGCCGGATCTGCTTGTAAGGCATTGTTCTGGGCTGGCCTTTGTGCCGTCCTGTTATCAATTAACATATCAAAACCAACCAATAAAATGACCCTGCATCAATTTCAAATAGAAACCAAGATGGCGACGATCTCTCTCCTCTCTACTCTAAACTTTTATTAGAACCTTTTGGTCTCTCAAAAAAACATTTTTAAGCATCAAGACCTATAGTCAATAAACACTAAGAATATTTCAGGCCTTTATACGCGCTAAAAAACAACCTGAGCCAAGAAAATAACTATAAAGATCTAAAATAAGTAGCGCTTTTACAGTGATTTTTTTTTTTTTTTTTTTTTTTAATAGCGATGCTTTGTTTGGTATTAAACAAGTCACAAACTACTCAGAACAGCGTTTATCCCCACAAAAGAGATATTTGGGTTTATTTTACAAAGCTTATAAATTATATAGTTTAAAAGTATTCTGAATGTTTTGAGACCACACGCCATGCCTACGTTTGTCTGAGCCCACCCCCGTCCCCCGTGGTGTGAGTGATTTAGCCTTGAGTGTTGTGATCTATTTAGCATTGAGTGATCAGTTGTTTTTATTTTTTAAATGATTCCTTATCATCAGGGATTGAGCCTGCTAAAATACCTTAAAAACATATCCTTATCTTAAGTCTAACTCTTATGAGCTTTAAGACCCTAGAATGTATTTAAGTAAAACGAATGAACACATTATGTGTGAGATAAAATATAACCACAGCTTTTTTTTTTTTTTTTTTTTTTTTTTTTTTTATACAAATACAATTAACCTATACCCACAAACACCCACACACACACACACCCACTTTTTTTAATTTTATTTTTAATTAAATTTGAGGGGAGAGACAGAGCCATATACATTGGGGTTAACATAAGTACCCTATGCAAAACAGGCATTGTTAGGACCTGTGACCATTACAGACAACAGAACTTGTTGATCTTATAAAATGATTGGGCGAGAGAGAGAGATATAGAGACAGACAGAGACAGAGCCAGTGTGAATATGATAAACGCACTATTCAAAATGGCATTGTTAAGACCTGGGACCATTACAGACAACAGAACTTGTTGATCTTATAAAATGCTTGGGCGAGAGAGACAGAGAGAGAGACAGACAGAGACAGAGACAGAGACAGTGTGAATATGATAAACGCACTATTCAAAATGGCATTGTTAAGACCTGGGACCATTACAGACAACAGAACTTGTTGATCTTATAAAATGCTTGGGCGAGAGAGACAGAGAGAGAGAGACAGACAGAGACAGAGACAGAGACAGTGTGAATATGATAAACGCACTATTCAAAATGGCATTGTTAAGACCTGGGCCCCTTACATGTATATTTAAAAAAGACCCCCAACCGCTACAGGAAGAGCCGACCCATTCACACTCTACAGTTGACCAACAAGACAAACCGGTTATGGGGGGCCTTGTTGTTCAGGGTTTTAGGGGTGTACACTTTCTGACGGATATGACGTAGGAATAATTAAGGAAATAACTCTAAAATCACGCCCCCCAATTATGACGTAGGAATATTAATAAGCTTAGGGCATACGTCATAACAAAATAGGCCGCGCCCAAAAAACCCTACTATCTACTCACATCAGTCATTCCGCCCTGGGCCGGCCCTGACCAATTTGATGCCCTAGGCAAGATTTTAGCTGGTCCCCTTGCATCGCAGCCAATTCCACCACCGATCATTGTGTTCATACACTTACACAGAAACTGCATAGCTTCATGTCTTAGATTTTCTTTATGTTTGAAACAAGAAAAAAACACACAAAATAAAAACAGTATGCAAGAAACAAGTGACAAAACGAATTATGAATACAATATAAATAAGTATTGCACGAAAAAACTATATTACCGACACCATAGTGCAAGATGCACAATGTAGCAGTGTTCTACAGCCTTACCGCCTTACCTTTCTTGCAGCAAACAAGTGACATAAAACGAATTATAAATAAGTGGATGTTTCCTGCAGCACACTTGAAAGAAAAGGTATATTTCTCAGAATTATGTTATAGGTAATGGAGGTTGATGAAAGAGTTAAATAGCTGATCGATCAAAAGGTGTGATCGTTGTGGGGCATCGGTAAGAATGCACAATTCTCATTCATTCCAAACAGTGTCCCTTTACTGCATCACTAGCAATGGGCGTTAGCCTATTTTGGTATTTGTTTTGTGTGTTTTTGATTGCTTTTTGTTTTGTTTTATTAATTCACTTTAAACCTCTTATATTATCACATTATTCCCATTAAAATCACGTTTGTTTACTTTGAATGTCCCGCCCCACTTCACGGAAATGCACGAGTTTTATTTACGATTGATTGATTTAAATATACACATGGCTAATCACGCATTCATGAGAGTACCCGCTTATTCGCCAGGTTCTACGAAATTCAATAATTGACCATGAGGAGCACCTGTTAGGCTGGAGATAAAATGCTCCCGGGGTGGAGCTGGGGGGGACGGGATTGCAGAGCAACGGGAACGAAACGTGGAGCCAAAGGCGAACGAAGGACTTGATGGACAAGTAACGGAAAGGGCTAAGAGACCCAGAGGAGAGCTGAGGCGACCTCTGCAACGCTAGCGAGAGTGTCCAGAGAAGGGATAGCGTACAGGCTTTTTGAACTACAGTAGTGTTTCAAAGGATAACAACAAACAACCTGTTTTTTTTTTTTTTTACTCGGCCATTGTTTTCTTGGACTGTACATGGACATTGTAATTTCTTTGTATTGCCAAACCCGGACCAGAGCAGAAGCTGAATTTTTGTCGGAGCCCCTCATTACTTTGTACTAGGACACGTGGACTATTGCCTGCCCCATTCCAGCTCCTGGTGCTGCCGGAGGAGACCAACAGAACCCTCCACGAATGCATTTTTTAGTTTGAACTTTTGTCTTTTTAACATAAAGAGGAAGTCTGATGGATTTTATATTAGAGATTTGTAATCCAGTTAATTGTATACCTGTCTTGTGTGGTCTGTGGTGTGCTCCTGGCTTGACATTCCCCAATTTAAATAACCTAAATCGAAGGGAGAATTGAGAGGTAGTAAATGCAAAATGGGCATATTTGGGCAATCGACAACCTCCCAATGGGTCCTAGCGGCTGTAGACAACCGCTAGGTGGTGTAGTCGTGCTTCCATAAGTTTTACCCCCCAGTGGTACTGTATAACTTCCACTCTGTGACACATCCTAGATTTTAATAGCGACAAGATGTGAAGTCATAGTGAAGAGCTTGGGAAGGTGCGGTCACGCCTGCTTCATCAATGAAGGGAGCTTTGGGGAGATGGGAGGCAGTCACATTACCTTCCTGAGAGCAGTAACTGCCGAACCAACACACATTACTTGTGTGTGCCAAATACTTCTGTTTTATTAGTACCTAATTTTTCAGCACCAGTATTTAACTTTGCAGATTGTTGGAAAAAAACTGTACAGGTATTCCCTGCTAACACACAACATTGCCAATAACATTGTAGCAATATAATTTATATTGCTACAGCATTGAGGCAATGTGCTAGCAGGGTAGTACTTTGGAATCGGTTCATGCTTCACGATTGGTTAATTGCCTATTTTTTTTTTGCCTTCATAAACAATTCGTGGATCGACTTTGCTCCCTTTTTCTTGGGATTGTGCGTCTTGTAGGCAGTCCATAGGTTGTCCCTATATTAATTTATTCATGAAATTCCAACCGAAATAGCGACAGTTCTACAGCTATTTCAAACCGGAAGTTTGAATCGCTCCTGATTCAGGAAAAAGTTCTTCATTTACACCTTCTCGTTCTGTCCGTCCCTCCCCTCCTCAGCCTTGGATCTCTTCTGTTCTCCGCTCAACCTGATCCAGTCTGCGCACCACTGAGCACAAGTGGAAGAGATCCAAACTCCCAACGACCCTCGCACTCTACCACTCTCTACTGCCCACATTCCCCTCCTCGCTCACCTCAGTCTTACTTCCAGTCATTCTTTGAATCCACTGTCCACAACCCCTGCAAGCTTTACTCCACCTTCTCTCTCATCTCCCCCCTCCTCCCTCATCTCATCTCACCTCATCATTTTGCCTCATTCTTCTACAAGATCACAGACATCCACAAGCTCTTCAACAGTCTCCTCTCCACTCCCACCCTGCCCAAGTCTCCCACCGATCAAGCTTCCATTTCTTCATTCTCTCCTCTCTCAGACTCTGAACTTTCCTCTCTCCTCCTAGGTCACAAACCCATAATATGTCCCCTGGACCCTCTCTCTACTCGCCTCCTGCAAGCGTCTGCTCCATTTCAACTCCCCTTCTTCTCCTCCCTCCTCAACTCCTCACTCCTCTCTGGCTGTTTCCCCTCTTGCATTTAAACAAGCTGCGGTCATCCCACTCCTCAAGAAACCTACCCTTGACCCCACCTCTCCTCAGAGGCACCTGTCTCTGCCCTGTCGCCCTACTCCCTTTCCTCTCAAAGACCCTCGAGCGTGCGGTCCACTGTCAGCTCTCTGCATTCCTTTCCCATCTCTCACTTCTTGATCCTCTGCAATCCGCCTTCCAAACACCGCTCACACCACTGAGACTGCTGTCCTGGCAGTCACTGACTCCCTCAACTGTGCTCGGGCAGCCTCCCTCTCCTCAATCCTCATCCTCCTTGGTCTCTCCGCAACATTTGACACCGTCGATCACTCCATCCTCCTCTCCTGCCTCGCTGACCTTGGAATCTCTGGGACTGCTCTCACTTGATTCTCCTCCTACCTCAACGACCGGACCTATCAAGTGGCGAGGTTCCTCATCCACCCCTCAACCTCTCCTCACAGGCATAACCCCCGGGTTTAGCTATCCTCCCGATGGGTCACACTTCGGTAGCTACCTTTTTTACTTTCATGGGGCCCTGAAATCCTCGCTGCGCCCCTGGTCATGAAAGCTGTAATGTCTGGTATCAAAATACATTACTGGCTTTCGGCTTACACACGTCATTTCAACCCACTTGCTCAAGCAGACCGAGTAAACGTTTACTCGAGGTATACGGTCACACAGAAGGAGCATCCCAAGAACACCAGTAAATGGCGTAGAAATTTTGAAAACATGCACAATTTTCCACGATCTAAGCCCACAGTTTACGTGCAAAATCTAATGTCTGAGATGATGGTATCCATGTAACATTCCCGAAATGGACGCATTTTAAAAGTGCAAGGTAACGGTCTGGTCCATTTATTGTGGGTTTCAAGGTAAAGTACATTGCTGATGGACGTTTCATGGTTAATGCGGATCAGTGGTTTCCTTTATCATTATGCTCTCTAAATTGTTGTGGGTCTGTTGTACACTGTTCAGTACTGTACATCGTGTTTTAATCCTAACTTGATAAAACACTTCGATTCATGGCTTTGTAGCCCCACCAGTGACGTAAAAAACCACTCGGTAAGATCATTAAAACAAAGTATTAATCAAGGCGCAATGCACAAGACAGTCCTTTGCCCTGTGCAGTGCTGCGGGTAAACAACTCGTCTCTAGTGCAATAAACTAAGACCATGTAAACCCGAGAGGGAGAGGGGCATTTAATCTGTGACTCGAGCATATTGTCTCCAGTGAGGTCAATACACGCGTCAGGGATATGTATGCTAAATGTAATGTAAATATGATGGATATAATGTATATTGTGGTGGAGTTTATAAAGATAATGTCAGGGGAACTTTAGTGATGTTCTGTGTTTTCTAAATTCCAAGCAGTGGGACTTTAAGTCATAACTTTGTGAGGAATTTACATGTCTTTATAAATTATATATCATTATAAAGTAATAATCCAGCTCACTTTGCTAGCTAGCCTACTGCCAGTTGCCATCCAAATGATGATAATGATCAGCTAGTAGTTAAGTACTGCAGTAGTTTGCCAGTTGTCAGCTAATGATTTTTGATAGAATTGTATTATTTAAATTCAGTTTTTTGTGCACTATAGTATTTTCAGTATTGAGTATTTTTGGTGTGGATGTTATTTTACCTAAACAGTTTATTAGTTATTGCTCTGATTTCAATATGCATAGTGCACTATTTACATTTGTATTGATTATTACATCAATTTCTTCAACAAGTACAGTGTATGTTAAAGTGCATTACATGTTCTGTGATGTGCATTATTTAAATGTTTGTGTTTATTTTAGTTTTAACTAAACATTCTCTATACGCCATAAACATGGGCACCACTAAAATGTTTTTCATCGAGAGGGGGGATGGTTTTGGGGCTACTATCAAATCTCGCATATGGCCCCCAAATGGCTAGGGCCGGCTCTGGACATCACACATTACATAGGATGGGACTGACGTTGGATGCGACTTTTCGTGACTTAAATCAAGTAACAAGTTACTAGTACACACATAGCCTCTAAGTGTACTGAGTAATGATACTCTCTCTTTCGTTCATTCGTTCCTTAGTATAATTACCTTTAGTAGTAGTAGTACTGGCCACTACTCGGAAGGTAGCGATGCGCACCAATAGATCACGAAAGCTTTCTCATAGTTTTGTGTTTTAGATATTGGTTCAATACGGACTCAATCCCCTTTCATGGACATGGCAGGGAACTTGCAGTTAGAACTAAGGAGTCTAATAAGACTTGGTGGTACGCAGAACTGAAGTGCCAAGTGACAGGCTATTACTTTCATTGCACATCGCATTGTCTTCTCGCAGGGAGCGAATTGGGGAAATGTTGGATTCACGGCATCATGTAGAAAGACTGAATGGTTTAGTTACAGAAAAAGATAAAAAAGATAGTGACCTTTCTTACTAGCTGAACTAACCTGCATAAAATTAAGAAGATACAGACATTTTCATGCAATTATTTCAAGTTACAGTCTGCTGCTCAGACACAGTTTGGCGCACAGATGCAACTATCATCAACTCAATTATAAACATATATCTAGAGAGACAGAGAGACAGACATGGACTACATATCGTGCACATAGTATGAAATCATGCTGGTATATGTAGGCTTGTAGATGATTGTTAAGAGGCCTATTTGGAAACATACGAAATGAGATATTACCATAATGAAGTCATGATACATGAAGGAAATGTTTTTCATGTTGGCAAAAGTACCCTGTCAAGGGTGCTTTGCTGAGAAAATGAAAATGAATGAGAGAAGACTAAAACAAAGGGCTCGTCCGGGATTTGAACCCTTTGAATCATACCGCTAGACCAACGAGCCACATAGCACAGGTTTCTGTGAAAACTAGTTAACATCGGTGCCACGTAGAGAGTTGTGCGCTCCTCTATTTGAACACTTTCTTCTTCAAACATTGCATGAGTGTCTGACTGCCGCCATCTAGCGGTGCTGACTGACCGATGGCTCGGGTATCTTGGATGTTGTTAAATGACATAACTGTCCGCCCAAGACACTGATGACCAAGGGTCATAGTTTTCCCTTGTAATAATAACAACAATAGTAATTGGAGTGAATGGAAGTGGCATTTCTATTTCTCCTTACTTTAGCCGTCATCGTCGCCAACATTGTTGTTGGTGAGCATGGAGAGGAGTGTATTAGCTTTTAAAGTATATTCAAGCAATGAACACGTCAAATAAATGTAATACCGAATACTTTTGCACGCAAGTGCACATGTATGTTACTGCGCTTCTGGGAGCACGGCCCACGTGAAGCAAGAGGGCGCAGTAAAGGTCTGCGAGTCAAGTGTGATGTGGGTATCCTGCAGCAGGGAGAGGAACCTTTGTTTTTCTACAGACGAAGCTGGTGCTGTGGGATACTAGTGTAAGGCCATTTATTCGTCATCTGTTCATGCGCAACGGTTCACCAGAAGTGTGTTAGTGAAAACAGCGGTAAGTGCAGGCTTAGTAGGGTCGCAATAGCTTGAATGGTGTCGAACTCCCCCGAAGCATCACAAGTGTGATGGCGGAAGCCTAGAAAGAAAACGTTGCGTTGGCCGGGAATCGAACCCGGGTCAACTGTTTGGAAGGCAGCTATGCTCACCACTATACCACCAACGCCCAGAAAGTCTCTCCTTCTATGAATTTTTGATGCATTTCAGATCATTCATCTGACTAGATACATGCGAATAATCACAGCCTACAGTGTAAAGCTTCTGATTTCTGTTGAGTGTGCTAAGTAACTTGCTAAATTCACTAACAAACAGTCGCTGCTCTTACTACAAAACAGGTGCAAGATATATCATTCTTAGCTAAACAAACCACGTAAACAATCAATGTAACTCTTAACTAAACTAGGAAACGCGAGAGAAAAAGGCGATACTTAGCTGCGGCGACTTGAGCGACTTCTCAGCTGGCTTGCCCGAGTGTCCAGATGCATATGTGGAAATACTTCTATACAAACCATGAACATAGATTCTCGATAAATGAATACTGTTTATTTAAAGGTCAGTTTTTATTTAGCGCATAGTTTATTGAAGTTACCCCCCGAGGTGGAACACGGACAATGATGTATTTGATTGACAGTGTAACTTGGACTGTTGGAGTAACTTGGACACCCATTGGAATGGAAAAACAAACTCGAGAAAAAAGTGTGTGTGTGTGTGTGTGTGTGTCACCTGCTGGTAGTGATGCATTTACATAACCTACAGACTATTTGGGCTGATTGTTCCTGGTGTATTAATGAAACTTTTCAAAGCGGTGGCTTACGTAGATGACATCACAGTCATTGTTAAGAATGGCAAGGATGTACCTTACCTTAAATGACTGTCAGAAATGAATTGAGTTTCTTCAGTGGTTAATGGCTTTTACTGGGGGAACTAGGTAGAAAGCAAGCCACTGTCTCTAGCCACATTTTGGACAAATGGACAAAACTAGATGGATTTAAAAATAGACGGATAGACAGTCGGATGGCGTCTGTCTACAATATTTTAAATGATAATAGTATATGTAGTATATGCATGTGTATTATAAACTAATCTTTACAGAAAAGGGGTAATACCATAATAAAATGCTGATGAGAGGTGAAGAGATCTTATTCACTGGCCAAATACATGATTTCGACAATTGTCGTACATCTTGACGGCACTTAGCTTTACTTTTCACAATGTATGACTGCACTTACTGTACTTAACTGTATACATTGGAAGTTGTAAAATGTATTATCTTGAATTGCTTTGTTTAATGTAAATTTGAATTTGTAATGTTTGATGCCTTGTACTTAACTGTATTCTTGCACTTATGTTGCAAGTCGCCCTGCATAAGGGCGTCTGCCAAGAAATAAAAATAATAATAATGTTTCATAATAGTATATGTAGTATATGCATGTGTATTATAAACTAATCTTTACAGAAAAGGGGTAATACCATAATAAAATGCTGATGAGAAATTAAGAAAACCGTAAAAGAAAGGCATTTTAAACCAGGACCTCTCGCACTCTAAGAGAGAATCATATCTCGAACAAACTTTCATTAGTGACATCTTTACACTAGTGCCACGTTGAAAGCGGTGCGCTCCAACAGCTGGAAACTTTCTCAGTCTCAAGTTCAAGCACCTTGTGTGTGACTGCCATCTAGTGTTGCTGACTAATAGCACTATTGGACTAGAGGAGCTGGGGCTGGCAGAAATTCAGCCAGGCTTTTCTACAGGCGCAAACTCAGCTGATGCTGTGTAGGCTACTCCGTGTACGTCAATGAAAGTCTAGTGACTTCAATATACACACCCCGATGCACCCAAAGAGTGATTGTCAAAGTATGAGTGACTCGCTCCACTAGCAGCACCGACCTGCATCTCTCTGTGACACCCGGCGCCTCCGTCTGGATAAGCTGCTGGTAATGCCGAGCACGGCAGCAGATCTTGTACAGTGGAACCCTAATAATATTCCTAATAATATGGCAACATCCTGGGGGGTCGGTGTGCCGCGCCACAGTGCAGCGACCTTAGCGCATCACTAAAAGGCACCTTAGCGAGGCCTCGGAATCGCTCAAACATGAACCGAGAAATGAACATTGAATCCCATCTACTATTATTACCTAGTAGTGTTGATGTTATCTGAAGTATTTCTATACGTTTTTATTAGTGTATGAATTGTGTCGACCAGGGATCAGAAAGTGAGACAGTATAGGGTAGGCGGTAATCGAAAGCACAAGAAATACATAAAAGGGAGCTATACAGCAGGTGAATAAAACACGGATTGTGACAGTCCACTGTTAATAGCCTATTACAAGGCAGATTAAAATATAACAAACGATACGGATTCTTAAAATCAAATATAATTTCTACGTGGAGGAGACCAGACTGACTTTTATGCATCCTCTCGGGTGTAGATGCATGTTACTTAGTCTAACAACGTTTGCATTCTAGGATATTAATAACACTCTCCAGAGCAGGAATTATTGAGTGATATTACAGGGAATGTTGAGTAAAAGACTGACCCCGACGTGATTTGAACACACAACCTTCTGATCTGGAGTCAGACGCGCTACCGTTGCGCCACGAGGTCCTTAAACTTCAGTTAACACAGGACGTCAAGGAAAAATATTGGGAACTATGGTGATGTTTTGCTAGTGACCATTAGGTTAATGAATGGGCAACTGAAGCATTGACGTGATGAAGAAGTTAAACAGAATGCTAAAGAGATAGTGACAGTGAGCATGACACAGAACACATGGCATGACGTGAATACCAAGTTAAACTTAAAGCAGAAATTACAGAAAGAAATAAAAAAAAGAAAACCGGACACTGCACATATGTTTGGTCTTTCCTATATCTTTAATATGATATCTCAGTAGTTTAAATTTGATACAGAAATTATTCTGGATTTCCATGAAATGGAAAATACAGTGAATATAAAACTATATTTGCTGTATTTATAACAAATATATTCCGCTTATACACTCACCTAAAGGATTATTAGGAACACCATACTAATACTGTGTTTTACCCCCTTTCGCCTTCAGAACTGCCTTAATTCTACGTGGCATTGATTCAACAAGGTGCTGAAAGCATTCTTTAGAAATGTTGGCCCATATTGATAGGATAGCATCTTGCAGTTGATCGAGATTTGTGGGATGCACATCCAGGGCACGAAGCTCCCGTTCCACCACATCCCAAAGATGCTCAATTGGGGTCGAGATCTGGTGACTGTGGGGGCCAGTTTAGTACAGTGAACTCATTGTCATGTTCAAGAAACCAATTTGAAATGATTCGACCTTTGTGACATGGTGCATTATCCTGCTGGAAGTAGCCATCAGAGGATGGGTACATGGTGGTCATAAAGGGATGGACATGCTCAGAAACAATGCTCAGGTAGGCCGTGGCATTTAAACGATGCCCAATTGGCACTAAGGGGCCTAAAGTGTGCCAAGAAAACATCCCCCACAACATTACACCACCACCACCAGCCTGCACAGTGGTAACAAGGCATGATGGATCCATGTTCTCATTCTGTTTACGCCAAATTCTGACTCTACCATCTGAATGTCTCAACAGAAATCGAGACTCATCAGACCAGGCAACATTTTTCCAGTCTTCAACTGTCCAATTTTGGTGAGCTTGTGCAAATTGTAGCCTCTTTTTCCTATCTGTAGTGGAGATGAGTGGTACCCGGTGGGGTCTTCTGCTGTTGTAGCCCATCCGCCTCAAGGTTGTACGTGTTGTGGCTTCACAAATGCCTTGCTGCATACCTCGGTTGTAACGAGTGGTTATTTCAGTCAAAGTTGCTCTTCTATCAGCTTGAATCAGTCGGCCCATTCTCCTCTGACCTCTAGCATCAACAAGGCATTTTCGCCCACAGGACTGCCGCATACTGGATGTTTTTCCCTTTTCACACCATTCTTTGTAAACCCTAGAAATGGTTGTGCGTGAAAATCCCAGTAACTGAGCAGATTGTGAAATACTCAGACCGGCCCGTCTGGCACCAACAACCATGCCACGCTCAAAATTGCTTAAATCACCTTTCTTTCCCATTCAGACATTCAGTTTGGAGTTCAGGAGATTGTCTTGACCAGGACCACACCCCTAAATGCATTGAAGCAACTGTCATGTGATTGGTTGGTTAGATAATTGCATTAATGAGAAATTGAACAGGTGTATCTAATAATCCTTTAGGTGAGTGTATTTGCCTTTACTAATATTGTATTTTATTTTACAATAGGTTTAATATAATAAGGTCCAAATAATAAATGTACATATTTGCACATGCTTGCTTTTGGTGAACAGGTAGAATTGGCCATTATCTGAAAAAAACATGCACTCACCTAGTTATTCACAGTTTAAACAGCGCCAGTGAATATTGGGTTTTAATGTTACAAGAGTGACGATGAAGTTATTGCGTTTAGTTGCTTTAAATAACTACAGTGGTTTGTGGATAACAGGAATATGTGCACATACAGAAAAGTTAAAAGTAACGCTGGGTAAGTACATAATCAAATCAAGTTTCACGAAAGATGAGATGCTTCAGATACAACTTAATAGTAAAAATGCATTATGGTAAAGAGTTAATAGCTTTGTTGATAACCTCAACGTATGCTAATCAGTCTCTGTTTCGTGTTTATTATCATAATAATTGTAATTATTATTAGTAGTAGTAGTATTCTACAATAAAACTTGCATAAGTTCGAATTGTGCCGATATGTTTTCTGCACAAGGAAAAGTATATATATTATTAAGTTACACAAGCATTGTAAAGAAACCAACAACATATAGGCACCTGGGTGTGTTCTTCCTACTTGGATAAGTAGGTTAGCCGGCTAAGTTTCAGGATAACTTGGCATTAACTCGGGATTTTCCATTCTCCGTAGCGAGTTTAAAGTTCAGCCAGCTATGTTTCCAGAGCAGCATGTCCAGCATCTCATACCTGCTCCCTGTCAGGTTAACTTGAAGTTAGATGGCTAACAATCTGACTGTATTTCATCTGCCCAGTTAAATGACAGCTGACTGTGTCCCCCAACAATGACGGCGCCGTTCCTAACAGAGCCAGTAGTGATCCAGACCCAGTAGCTTTTCTGCGAGGAATAATTCATAGAGATTATAGATTTAAATTATGCAGATTAATTATTTGAGCGTTACAGGTTCGGTCGTAAAGGAATGATTTACGTAGCCGATTAATTAGGACCGCACATCAGTCATTCCGCCCTGGGCCGGCCCTGACCAATTTAATGCCCTAGGCAAGATTTTAGCTGGTGCCCCTGGCATCGCAGCCAATTCCACCACCGATCATTGTGTTCATACACTCACACAGAAACTGCATAGCTTCATGTCTTAGATTTTCTTTATTTTTGAAACAATAAAAAACCACACAAAATAAAAACAGTATGCAAGAAACAAGTGACAAAACGAATTATGAATACAATATAAATAAGTATTGCACGAAAAAACTATATTACAGACACCATAGTGCAAGATGCATAATGTAGCAGTGTTCTACAGCCTTACTCGCCTTGCCTTTCTTGCAGCAAACAAGTGACATAAAACGAATTATAAATAAGTGGATGTTTCCTGCAGCACACTTGAAAGAAAAAGTACATTTCTCAAAATTATGTTATAGGTAATGGAGGTTGATGAAAGAGTTAAATAGCTGATCGATCAAAAGGTGTGATCGTTGTGGGGCATTGGTAAGAATGCACAATTCTCATTCATTCCAAACAGTGTCCCTTTATTGCATCACTAGCAATGGGCGTTAGCCTATTTTGGTATTTGTTTTGTGTGTTTTTTATTGCTTCTTGTTTTGTTTTATTTATTCACTTTCCACTGTCAGCTCTCTGCATTCCTTTCCCATCTCTCACTTCTTGATCCTCTGCAATCCGCCTTCCAAACACCGCTCACACCACTGAGACTGCTCTCCTGGCAGTCACTGACTCCCTCAACTGTGCTCGGGCAGCCTCCCTCTCCTCAATCCTCATCCTCCTTGGTCTCTCCGCAACATTTGACAACGTCGATCACTCCATCCTCCTCTCCTGCCTCGCTGACCTTGGAATCTCTGGGACTGCTCTCACTTGATTCTCCTCCTACCTCAACGACCGGACCTATCAAGTGGCGAGGTTCCTCATCCACCCCTCAACCTCTCCTCACAGGCATAACCCCCGGGTTTAGCTATCCTCCCGATGGGTCACACTTCGGTAGCTACCTTTTTTACTTTCATGGGGCCCTGAAATCCTCGCTGCGCCCCTGGTCATGAAAGCTGTAATGTCTGGTATCAAAATACATTACTGGCTTTCGGCTTACACACGTCATTTCAACCCACTTGCTCAAGCAGACCGAGTAAACGTTTACTCGAGGTATACGGTCACACAGAAGGAGCATCCCAAGAACACCAGTAAATGGCGTAGAAATTTTGAAAACATGCACAATTTTCCACGATCTAAGCCCACAGTTTACATGCAAAATCTAATGTCTGAGATGATGGTATCCATGTAACATTCCCGAAATGGACGCATTTTAAAAGTGCAAGGTAACGGTCTGGTCCATTTATTGTGGGTTTCAAGGTAAAGTACATTGCTGATGGACGTTTCATGGATAATGCGGATCAGTGGTTTCCTTTATCATTATGCTCTCTAAATTGTTGTGGGTCTGTTGTACACTGTTCAGTACTGTACATCGTGTTTTAATCCTAACTTGATAAAACACTTCGATTCATGGCTTTGTAGCCCCACCAGTGATGTAAAAAAACACTCGGTAAGATCATTAAAACAAAGTATTAAACAAGGCGCAATGCACAAGACAGTCCTTTGCCCTGTGCAGTGCTGCGGGTAAACAACTCGTCTCTAGTGCAATAAACTAAGACCATGTAAACCCGAGAGGGAGAGGGGCATTTAATCTGTGACTCGAGCATATTGTCTCCAGTGAGGTCAATACATGCGTCAGGGATATGTATGCTAAATGTAATGTAAATATGATGGATATAATGTATATTGTGGTGGAGTTTATAAAGATAATGTCAGGGGAACTTTAGTGATGTTCTGTGTTTTCTAAATTCCAAGCAGTGGGACTTTAAGTCATAACTTTGTGAGGAATTTACATGTCTTTATAAATTATATATCATTATAAAGTAATAATCCAGCTCACTTTGCTAGCTAGCCTACTGCCAGTTGCCATCCAAATGATGATAATGATCAGCTAGTAGTTAAGTACTGCAGTAGTTTGCCAGTTGTCAGCTAATGATTTTTCATAGTATTGTATTATTTAAATTCAGTTTCTTGTGCACTATAGTATTTTCAGTATTGAGTATTTTTGGTGTGGATGTTATTTTACCTAAACAGTTTATTAGTTATTGCTCTGATTTCAATATGCATAGTGCACTATTTACATTTGTATTGATTATTACATCAATTTCTTCAACAAGTACAGTGTATGTTAAAGTGCAATACATGTTCTGTGATGTGCATTATTTAATTGTTTGTGTTTATTTTAGTTTTAACTAAACATTCTCTATACGCCATAAACATGGGCACCACTAAAATGTTTTTCATCGAGAGGGGGGATGGTTTTGGGGCTACTATCAAATCTCGCATATGGCCCCCAAATGGCTAGGGCCGGCTCTGGACATCACACATTACATAGGATGGGACTGACGTTGGATGGGACTTTTCGTGACTTAAATCAAGTAACAAGTTACTAGTACACACATAGCCTCTAAGTGTACTGAGTAATGATACTCTCTCTTTCGTTCATTCGTTCCTTAGTATAATTACATTTAGTAGTAGTAGTACTGGCCACTACTCGGAAGGCAGCGATGCGCACCAATAGATCACGAAAGCTTTCTCATAGTTTTGTGTTTTAGATAATGGTTCAATACGGACTCAATCCCCTTTCATGGACATGGCAGGGAACTTGCAGTTAGAACTAAGGAGTCTAATAAGACTTGGTGGTACGCAGAACTGAAGTGCCAAGTGACAGGCTATCACTTTCATTGCACATCGCATTGTCTTCTCGCAGGGAGCGAATTGGGGAAATGTTGGATTCACGGCATCATGTAGAAAGACTGAATGGTTTAGTTACAGAAAAAGACAAAAAAGATAGTGACCTTTCTTACTAGCTGAACTAACCTGCATAAAATTAAGAAGATACAGACATTTTCATGCAATTATTTCAAGTTACAGTCTGCTGCTCAGACACAGTTTGGCGCACAGATGCAACTATCATCAACTCAATTATAAACATATATCTAGAGAGACAGAGAGACAGACATGGACTACATATCGTGCACATTGTATGAAATCATGCTGGTATATGTAGGCTTGTAGATGATTGTTAAGAGGCCTATTTGGAAACATACGAAATGAGATATTACCATAATGAAGTCATGATACATGAAGGAAATGTTTTTCATGTTGGTAAAAGTACCCTGTCAAGGGTGCTTTGCTGAGAAAATGAAAATGAATGAGAGAAGACTAAAACAAAGGGCTCGTCCGGGATTAGAACCCTTTGAATAATACCCCTAGACCAACGAGCCACATAGCACAGGTTTCTGTGAAAACTAGTTAACATCGGTGCCACGTAGAGAGTTGTGCGCTCCTCTATTTGAACACTTTCTTCTTCAAACATTGCATGAGTGTCTGACTGCCGCCATCTAGCGGTGCTGACTGACTGATGGCTCGGGTATCTTGGATGTTGTTAAATGACATAACTGTCCGCCCAAGACACTGATGACCAAGGGTCATAGTTTTCCCCTGTAATAATAACAACAATAGTAATTGGAGTGAATGGAAGTGGCATTTCTATTTCTCCTTACTTTAGCCGTCATCGTCGCCAACATTGTTGTTGGTGAGCATGGAGAGGAGTGTATTAGCTTTTAAAGTATATTCAAGCAATGAACAAGTCAAATAAATGTAATACCGAATACTTTTGCACGCAAGTGCACATGTATGTTACAGCGCTTCTGGGAGCACGGCCCACGTGAAGCAAGAGGGCGCAGTAAAGGTCTGCGAGTCAAGTGTGATGTGGGTATCCTGCAGCAGGGAGAGGAACCTTTGTTTTTCTACAGACGAAGCTGGTGCTGTGGGATACTAGTGTAAGGCCATTTATTCGTCATCTGTTCATGCGCAACGGTTCACCAGAAGTGTGTTAGTGAAAACAGCGGTAAGTGCAGGCTTAGTAGGGTCGCAATAGCTTGAATGGTGTCGAACTCCCCCGAAGCATCACAAGTGTGATGGCGGAAGCCTAGAAAGAAAACGTTGCGTTGGCCGGGAATCGAACCCGGGTCAACTGCTTGGAAGGCAGCTATGCTCACCACTATACCACCAACGCCCAGAAAGTCTCTCATTCCATGACTTTTGATGCATTTCAGATCATTCATCTGACTAGATACATGCGAATAATCACAGCCTACAGTGTAAAGCTTCTGATTACAGACAGGGCGTGTTGAGTGTGCTAAGTAACTTGCTAAATTCACTAACAAACAGTCGCTGCTCTTACTACAAAACAGGTGCAAGATATATCATTCTTAGCTAAACAAACCACGTAAACAATCAATGTTACTCTTAACTAAACTAGGAAACGCGAGAGAAAAAGGCGATACTTAGCTGCGGCGACTTGAGCGACTTCTCAGCTGGCTTGCCCGAGTGTCCAGATGCATATGTGGAAATACTTCTATACAAACCATGAACATAGATTCTCGATAAATGAATACTGTTTATTTAAAGGTCAGTTTTTATTTAGCGCATAGTTTATTGAATTTACCCCCCGAGGTGGAACACGGACAATGATGTATTTGATTGACAGTGTAACTTGGACTGTTGGAGTAACTTGGACACCCATTGGAATGGAAAAACAAACTCGAGAAAAAAGTGTGTGTGTGTGTGTGTCACCTGCTGGTAGTGATGCATTTACATAACCTACAGACTATTTGGGCTGATTGTTCCTGGTGTATTAATGAAACTTTTCAAAGCGGTGGCTTACGTAGATGACATCACAGTCATTGTTAAGAATGGCAAGGATGTACCTTACCTTAAATGACTGTCAGAAAGGAATTGAGTTTCTTCAGTGGTTAATGGCTTTTACTGGGGGAACTAGGTAGAAAGCAAGCCACTGTCTCTAGCCACATTTTGGACAAATGGACAAAACTAGATGGATTTAAAAATAGACGGATAGACAGTCGGATGGCGTCTGTCTACAATATTTTAAATGATAATAGTATATGTAGTATATGCATGTGCATTATAAACTAATCTTTACAGAAAAGGGGTAATACCATAATAAAATGCTGATGAGAGGAGAAGAGATCTTATTCACTGGCCAAATACATGATTTCGACAATTGTCGTACATCTTGACGGCACTTAGCTTTACTTTTCACAATGTATGACTGCACTTACTGTACTTAACTGTATACATTGGAAGTTGTAAAATGTATTATCTTGAATTGCTTTGTTTAATGTAAATTTGAATTTGTAATGTTTGATGCCTTGTACTTAACTGTATTCTTGCACTTATGTTGCATGTCGCCCTGCATAAGGGCGTCTGCCAAGAAATAAAAATAATAATAATGTGTTTTATACAATGAGAAATTAAGAAAACCGTAAAAGAAAGGCATTTTAAACCAGGACCTCTCGCACTCTAAGAGAGAATCATATCTCGAACAAACTTACATTAGTGACATCTTTACACTAGTGCCACGTAGAAAGCGGTGCGCTCCAACAGCTGGAAACTTTCTCAGTCTCAAGTTCAAGCACCTTGTGTGTGACTGCCATCTAATGTTGCTGACTAATAGCACTATTGGACTAGAGGAGCTGGGGCTGGCAGAAATTCAGCCAGGCTTTTCTACAGGCGCAAACTCAGCTGATGCTGTGTAGGCTACTCCGTGTACGTCAATGAAAGTCTAGTGACTTCAATATACACACCCCGATGCACCCAAAGAGTGATTGTCAAAGTATGAGTGACTCGCTCCACTAGCAGCACCGACCTGCATCTCTCTGTGACACCCGGCGCCTCCGTCTGGATAAGCTGCTGGTAATGCCGAGCACGGCAGCAGATCTTGTACAGTGGAACCCTAATAATATTCCTAATAATATGGCAACATCCTGGGGGGTCGGTGTGCCGCGCCACAGTGCAGCGACCTTAGCGCATCACTAAAAGGCACCTTAGCGAGGCCTCGGAATCGCTCAAACATGAACCGAGAAATGAACATTGAATCACATCTACTATTATTACCTAGTAGTGTTGATGTTATCTGAAGTATTTCTATACGTTTTTATTAGTGTATGAATTGTGTCGACCAGGGATCAGAAAGTGAGACAGTATAGGGTAGGCGGTAATCGAAAGCACAAGAAATACATAAAAGGGAGCTATACAGCAGGTGAATAAAACACGGATTGTGACAGTCGACTGTTAATAGCCTATAACAAGGCAGATTAAAATATAACAAACGATACGGATTCTTAAAATCAAATATAATTTCAACGTGCAGGAGACCAGACTGACTTTTATGCATCCCCTCGGGTGTTGATGCATGTTACTTAGACTAACAACGTTTGCATTCTAGGATATTAATAACACTCTCCAGAGCAGGAATTATTGAGTGATATTACAGGGAATGTAGAGTAAAAGACTGACCCCGACGTGATTTGAACACACAACCTTCTGATCTGGAGTCAGACGCGCTACCGTTGCGCCACGAGGTCCTTAAACTTCAGTTAACACAGGACGTCAAGGAAAAATATTGGGAACTATGGTGATGTTTTGCTAGTGACCATTAGGTTAATGAATGGGCAACTGAAGCATTGACGTGATGAAGAAGTTAAACAGAATGCTAAAGAGATAGTGACAGTGAGCATGACACAGAACACATGGCATGACGTGAATACCAAGTTAAACTTAAAGCAGAAATTACAGAAAGAAAGAAAAAAAAGAAAACCGGACACTGCACATATGTTTGGTCTTTCCTATATCTTTAATATGATATCTCAGTAGTTTAAATTTGATACAGAAATTATTCTGGAATCCCATGAAATGGAAAATACAGTGAATATAAAACTATATTTGCTGTATTTATAACAAATATATTCCGCTTATACACTCACCTAAAGGATTATTAGGAACACCATACTAATACTGTGTTTTACCCCCTTTCGCCTTCAGAACTGCCTTAATTCTACGTGGCATTGATTCAACAAGGTGCTGAAAGCATTCTTTAGAAATGTTGGCCCATATTGATAGGATAGCATCTTGTAGTTGATCGAGATTTGTGGGATGCACATCCAGGGCACGAAGCTCCCGTTCCACCACATCCCAAAGATGCTCAATTGGGTCGAGATCTGGTGACTGTGGGGGCCAGTTTAGTACAGTGAACTCATTGTCATGTTCAAGAAACCAATTTGAAATGATTTGACCTTTGTGACATGGTGCATTATCCTGCTGGAAGTAGCCATCAGAGGATGGGTACATGGTGGTCATAAAGGGATGGACATGCTCATGTAGGCCGTGGCATTTAAACGATGCCCAATTGGCACTAAGGGGCCTAAAGTGTGCCAAGAAAACATCTCCCACACCATTACACCACCACCAGCCTGCACAGTGGTAACAAGGCATGATGGATCCATGTTCTCATTCTGTTTACGCCAAATTCTGACTCTACCATCTGAAGGTCTCAACAGAAATCGAGACTCATCAGACCAGGCAACATTTTTCCAGTCTTCAACTGTCCAATTTTGGTGAGCTTGTGCAAATTGTAGCCTCTTTTTCCTATTTGCAGTGGAGATGAGTGGTACCCGGTGGGGTCTTCTGCTGTTGTAGCCCATCCGCCTCAAGGTTGTACGTGTTGTGGCTTCACAAATGCCTTGCTGCATACCTCGGTTGTAACGAGTGGTTATTTCAGTCAAAGTTGCTCTTCTATCAGCTTGAATCAGTCGGCCCATTCTCCTCTGACCTCTAGCATCAACAAGGCATTTTCGCCCACAGGACTGCCGCATACTGGATGTTTTTCCCTTTTCACACCATTCTTTGTAAACCCTAGAAATGGTTGTGCGTGAAAATCCCAGTAACTGAGCAGATTGTGAAATACTCAGACCGGCCCGTCTGGCACCAACAACCATGCCACGCTCAAAATTGCTTAAATCACCTTTCTTTCCCATTCAGACATCCAGTTTGGAGTTCAGGAGATTGTCTTGACCAGGACCACACCCCTAAATGCATTGAAGCAACTGCCATGTGATTGGTTGGTTAGATATTTGCATTAATGAGAAATTGAACAGGTGTATCTAATAATCCTTTAGGTGAGTGTATTTGCCTTTACTAATATTGTATTTTATTTTACAATAGGTTTAATATAATAAGGTCCAAATAATTAATGTACATATTTGCACATGCTTGCTTTTGGTGAACAGGTAGAATTGGCCATTATCTGAAAAAAACATGCACTCACCTAGTTATTCACAGTTTAAACAGCGCCAGTGAATATTGGGTTTTAATGTTACAAGAGTGACGATGAAGTTATTGCGTTTAGTTGCTTTAAATAACTACAGTGGTTTGTGGATAACAGGAATATGTGCACATACAGAAAAGTTAAAAGTAACGCTGGGTAAGTACATAATCAAATCAAGTTTCACGAAAGATGATATGCTTCAGATACAACTTAATAGTAAAAATGCATTATGGTAAAGAGTTAATAGCTTTGTTGATAACCTCAACGTATGCTAATCAGTCTCTGTTTCGTGTTTATTATCATAATAATTGTAATTATTATTATTAGTAGTAGTATTCTACAATAGAACTTGCATAAGTTCGAATTGTGCCGATATGTTTTCTGCACAAGGAAAAGTATATATATTATTAAGTTACACAAGCATTGTAAGGAAACCAACAACATATAGGCACCTGGGTGTGTTCTTCCTACTTGGATAAGTAGGTTAGCCGGCTAAGTTTCAGGATAACTTGGCATTAACTCGGGATTTTCCATTCTCCGTAGCGAGTTTAAAGTTCAGCCAGCTATGTTTCCAGAGCAGCATGTCCAGCATCTCAAACCTGCTCCCTGTCAGGTTAACTTGAAGTTAGATGGCTAACAATCTGACTGTATTTCATCTGCCCAGTTAAATGACAGCTGACTGTGTCCCCCAACAATGACGGCGCCGTTCCTAACAGATCCAGTAGTGATCCAGACCCAGTAGCTTTTCTGCGAGGAATAATTCATAGAGATTATAGATTTAAATTATGCAGAATAATTATTTGAGCGTTACAGGTTCGGTCGGAAAGGAATGATTTACGTAGCCGATTAATTAGGACCGCACATCAGTCATTCCGCCCTGGGCCGGCCCTGACCAATTTAATGCCCTAGGCAAGATTTTAGCTGGTGCCCCTGGCATCGCAGCCAATTCCACCACCGATCATTGTGTTCATACACTCACACAGAAACTGCATAGCTTCATGTCTTAGATTTTCTTTATTTTTGAAACAATAAAAAACCACACAAAATATAAACAGTATGCAAGAAACAAGTGACAAAACGAATTATGAATACAATATAAATAAGTATTGCACGAAAAAACTATATTACAGACACCATAGTGCAAGATGCATAATGTAGCAGTGTTCTACAGCATTACTCGCCTTGCCTTTCTTGCAGCAAACAAGTGACATAAAACGAATTATAAATAAGTGGATGTTTCCTGCAGCACACTTGAAAGAAAAAGTACATTTCTCAGAATTATGTTATAGGTAATGGAGGTTGATGAAAGAGTTAAATAGCTGATCGATCAAAAGGTGTGATCGTTGTGGGGCATCGGTAAGAATGCACAATTCTCATTCATTCCAAACAGTGTCCCTTTATTGCATCACTAGCAATGGGCGTTAGCCTATTTTGGTATTTGTTTTGTGTGTTTTTTATTGCTTCTTGTTTTGTTTTATTTATTCACTTTCCACTGTCAGCTCTCTGCATTCCTTTCCCATCTCTCACTTCTTGATCCTCTGCAATCCGCCTTCCAAACACCGCTCACACCACTGAGACTGCTCTCCTGGCAGTCACTGACTCCCTCAACTGTGCTCGGGCAGCCTCCCTCTCCTCAATCCTCATCCTCCTTGGTCTCTCCGCAACATTTGACACCGTCGATCACTCCATCCTCCTCTCCTGCCTCGCTGACCTTGGAATCTCTGGGACTGCTCTCACTTGTTTCTCCTCCTACCTCAACGACCGGACCTATCAAGTGGCGAGGTTCCTCATCCACCCCTCAACCTCTCCTCACAGGCATAACCCCCGGGTTTAGCTATCCTCCCGATGGGTCACACTTCGGTAGCTACCTTTTTTACTTTCATGGGGCCCTGAAATCCTCGCTGCGCCCCTGGTCATGAAAGCTGTAATGTCTGGTATCAAAATACATTACTGGCTTTCGGCTTACACACGTCATTTCAACCCACTTGCTCAAGCAAAACGAGTAAACGTTTACTCGAGGTATACGGTCACACAGAAGGAGCATCCCAAGAACACCAGTAAATGGCGTAGAAATTTTGAAAACATGCACAATTTTCCACGATCTAAGCCCACAGTTTACATGCAAAATCTAATGTCTGAGATGATGGTATCCATGTAACATTCCCGAAATGGACGCATTTTAAAAGTGCAAGGTAACGGTCTGGTCCATTTATTGTGGGTTTCAAGGTAAAGTACATTGCTGATGGACGTTTCATGGATAATGCGGATCAGTGGTTTCCTTTATCATTATGCTCTCTAAATTGTTGTGGGTCTGTTGTACACTGTTCAGTACTGTACATCGTGTTTTAATCCTAACTTGATAAAACACTTCGATTCATGGCTTTGTAGCCCCACCAGTGATGTAAAAAAACACTCGGTAAGATCATTGAAACAAAGTATTAAACAAGGCGCAATGCACAAGACAGTCCTTTGCCCTGTGCAGTGCTGCGGGTAAACAACTCGTCTCTAGTGCAATAAACTAAGACCATGTAAACCCGAGAGGGAGAGGGGCATTTAATCTGTGACTCGAGCATATTGTCTCCAGTGAGGTCAATACACGCGTCAGGGATATGTATGCTAAATGTAATGTAAATATGATGGATATAATGTATATTGTGGTGGAGTTTATAAAGATAATGTCAGGGGAACTTTAGTGATGTTCTGTGTTTTCTAAATTCCAAGCAGTGGGACTTTAAGTCATAACTTTGTGAGGAATTTACATGTCTTTATAAATTATATATCATTATAAAGTAATAATCCAGCTCACTATGCTAGCTAGCCTACTGCCAGTTGCCATCCAAATGATGATAATGATCAGCTAGTAGTTAAGTACTGCAGTAGTTTGCCAGTTGTCAGCTAATGATTTTTCATAGTATTGTATTATTTAAATTCAGTTTCTTGTGCACTATAGTATTTTCAGTATTGAGTATTTTTGGTGTGGATGTTATTTTACCTAAACAGTTTATTAGTTATTGCTCTGATTTCAATATGCATAGTGCACTATTTACATTTGTATTGATTATTACATCAATTTCTTCAACAAGTACAGTGAATGTTAAAGTGCAATACATGTTCTGTGATGTGCATTATTTAATTGTTTGTGTTTATTTTAGTTTTAACTAAACATTCTCTATACGCCATAAACATGGGCACCACTAAAATGTTTTTTATCGAGAGGGGGGATGGTTTTGGGGCTACTATCAAATCTCGCATATGGCCCCCAAATGGCTAGGGCCGGCTCTGGACATCACACATTACATAGGATGGGACTGACGTTGGATGCGACTTTTCGTGACTTAAATCAAGTAACAAGTTACTAGTACACACATAGCCTCTAAGTGTACTGAGTAATGATACTCTCTCATTCGTTCATTCGTTCCTTAGTATAATTACCTTTAGTAGTAGTAGTACTGGCCACTACTCGGAAGGCAGCGATGCGCACCAATAGATCACGAAAGCTTTCTCATAGTTTTGTGTTTTAGATAATGGTTCAATACGGACTCAATCCCCTTTCATGGACATGGCAGGGAACTTGCAGTTAGAACTAAGGAGTCTAATAAGACTTGGTGGTACGCAGAACTGAAGTGCCAAGTGACAGGCTATCACTTTCATTGCACACCGCATTGTCTTCTCGCAGGGAGCGAATTTGGGAAATGTTGGATTTACGGCATTATGTAGAAAGACTGAATGGTTTAGTTACAGAAAAAGATAAAAAAGATAGTGACCTTTCTTACTAGCTGAACTAACCTGCATAAAATTAAGAAGATACAGACATTTTCATGCAATTATTTCAAGTTACAGTCTGCTGCTCAGACACAGTTTGGCGCACAGATGCAACTATCATCAACTCAATTATAAACATATATCTAGAGAGACAGAGAGACAGACATGGACTACATATCGTGCACATTGTATGAAATCATGCTGGTATATGTAGGCTTGTAGATGATTGTTAAGAGGCCTATTTGGAAACATACGAAATGAGATATTACCATAATGAAGTCATGATACATGAAGGAAATGTTTTTCATGTTGGTAAAAGTACCCTGTCAAGGGTGCTTTGCTGAGAAAATGAAAATGAATGAGAGAAGACTAAAACAAAGGGCTCGTCCGGGATTTGAACCCTTTGAATCATACCCCTAGACCAACGAGCCACATAGCACAGGTTTCTGTGAAAACTAGTTAACATCGGTGCCACGTAGAGAGTTGTGCGCTCCTCTATTTGAACACTTTCTTCTTCAAACATTGCATGAGTGTCTGACTGCCGCCATCTAGCGGTGCTGACTGACTGATGGCTCGGGTATCTTGGATGTTGTTAAATGACATAACTGTCCGCCCAAGACACTGATGACCAAGGGTCATAGTTTTCCCCTGTAATAATAACAACAATAGTAATTGGAGTGAATGGAAGTGGCATTTCTATTTCTCCTTACTTTAGCCGTCATCGTCGCCAACATTGTTGTTGGTGAGCATGGAGAGGAGTGTATTAGCTTTTAAAGTATATTCAAGCAATGAACACGTCAAATAAATGTAATACCGAATACTTTTGCACGCAAGTGCACATGTATGTTACAGCGCTTCTGGGAGCACGGCCCACGTGAAGCAAGAGGGCGCAGTAAAGGTCTGCGAGTCAAGTGTGATGTGGGTATCCTGCAGCAGGGAGAGGAACCTTTGTTTTTCTACAGACGAAGCTGGTGCTGTGGGATACTAGTGTAAGGCCATTTATTCGTCATCTGTTCATGCGCAACGGTTCACCAGAAGTGTGTTAGTGAAAACAGCGGTAAGTGCAGGCTTAGTAGGGTCGCAATAGCTTGAATGGTGTCGAACTCCCCCGAAGCATCACAAGTGTGATGGCGGAAGCCTAGAAAGAAAACGTTGCGTTGGCCGGGAATCGAACCCGGGTCAACTGCTTGGAAGGCAGCTATGCTCACCACTATACCACCAACGCCCAGAAAGTCTCTCATTCCATGACTTTTGATGCATTTCAGATCATTCATCTGACTAGATACATGCGAATAATCACAGCCTACAGTGTAAAGCTTCTGATTACAGACAGGGCGTGTTGAGTGTGCTAAGTAACTTGCTAAATTCACTAACAAACAGTCGCTGCTCTTACTACAAAACAGGTGCAAGATATATCATTCTTAGCTAAACAAACCACGTAAACAATCAATGTAACTCTTAACTAAACTAGGAAACGCGAGAGAAAAAGGCGATACTTAGCTGCGGCGACTTGAGCGACTTCTCAGCTGGCTTGCCCGAGTGTCCAGATGCATATGTGGAAATACTTCTATACAAACCATGAACATAGATTCTCGATAGATGAATACTGTTTATTTAAAGGTCAGTTTTTATTTAGCGCATAGTTTATTGAATTTACCCCCCGAGGTGGAACACGGACAATGATGTATTTGATTGACAGTGTAACTTGGACTGTTGGAGTAACTTGGACACCCATTGGAATGGAAAAACAAACTCGAGAAAAAAGTGTGTGTGTGTGTGTGTCACCTGCTGGTAGTGATGCATTTACATAACCTACAGACTATTTGGGCTGATTGTTCCTGGTGTATTAATGAAACTTTTCAAAGCGGTGGCTTACGTAGATGACATCACAGTCATTGTTAAGAATGGCAAGGATGTACCTTACCTTAAATGACTGTCAGAAATGAATTGAGTTTCTTCAGTGGTTAATGGCTTTTACTGGGGGAACTAGGTAGAAAGCAAGCCACTGTCTCTAGCCACATTTTGGACAAATGGACAAAACTAGATGGATTTAAAAATAGACGGATAGACAGTCGGATGGCGTCTGTCTACAATATTTTAAATGATAATAGTATATGTAGTATATGCATGTGTATTATAAACTAATCTTTACAGAAAAGGGGTAATACCATAATAAAATGCTGATGAGAGGAGAAGAGATCTTATTCACTGGCCAAATACCTGATTTCGACAATTGTCGTACATCTTGACGGCACTTAGCTTTACTTTTCACAATGTATGACTGCACTTACTGTACTTAACTGTATACATTGGAAGTTGTAAAATGTATTATCTTGAATTGCTTTGTTTAATGTAAATTTGAATTTGTAATGTTTGATGCCTTGTATTTAACTGTATTCTTGCACTTATGTTGCAAGTCGCCCTGCATAAGGGCGTCTGCCAAGAAATAAAAATAATAATAATGTGTTTTATACAATGAGAAATTAAGAAAACCGTAAAAGAAAGGCATTTTAAACCAGGACCTCTCGCACTCTAAGAGAGAATCATATCTCGAACAAACTTACATTAGTGACATCTTTACACTAGTGCCACGTAGAAAGCGGTGCGCTCCAACAGCTGGAAACTTTCTCAGTCTCAAGTTCAAGCACCTTGTGTGTGACTGCCATCTAATGTTGCTGACTAATAGCACTATTGGACTAGAGGAGCTGGGGCTGGCAGAAATTCAGCCAGGCTTTTCTACAGGCGCAAACTCAGCTGATGCTGTGTAGGCTACTCCGTGTACGTCAATGAAAGTCTAGTGACTTCAATATACACACCCCGATGCACCCAAAGAGTGATTGTCAAAGTATGAGTGACTCGCTCCACTAGCAGCACCGACCTGCATCTCTCTGTGACACCCGGCGCCTCCGTCTGGATAAGCTGCTGGTAATGCCGAGCACGGCAGCAGATCTTGTACAGTGGAACCCTAATAATATTCCTAATAATATGGCAACATCCTGGGGGGTCGGTGTGCCGCGCCACAGTGCAGCGACCTTAGCGCATCACTAAAAGGCACCTTAGCGAGGCCTCGGAATCGCTCAAACATGAACCGAGAAATGAACATTGAATCCCATCTACTATTATTACCTAGTAGTGTTGATGTTATCTAAAGTATTTCTATACGTTTTTATTAGTGTATGAATTGTGTCGACCAGGGATCAGAAAGTGAGACAGTATAGGGTAGGCGGTAATCGAAAGCACAAGAAATACATAAAAGGGAGCTATACAGCAGGTGAATAAAACACGGATTGTGACAGTCCACTGTTAATAGCCTATAACAAGGCAGATTAAAATATAACAAACGATACGGATTCTTAAAATCAAATATAATTTCAACGTGCAGGAGACCAGACTGACTATTATGCATCCTCTCGGGTGTAGATGCATGTTACTTAGACTAACAACGTTTGCATTCTAGGATATTAATAACACTCTCCAGAGCAGGAATTATTGAGTGATATTACAGGGAATGTTGAGTAAAAGACTGACCCCGACGTGATTTGAACACACAACCTTCTGATCTGGAGTCAGACGCGCTACCGTTGCGCCACGAGGTCCTTAAACTTCAGTTAACACAGGACGTCAAGGAAAAATATTGGGAACTATGGTGATGTTTTGCTAGTGACCATTAGGTTAATGAATGGGCAACTGAAGCATTGACGTGATGAAGAAGTTAAACAGAATGCTAAAGAGATAGTGACAGTGAGCATGACACAGAACACATGGCATGACGTGAATACCAAGTTAAACTTATAGCAGAAATTACAGAAAGAAAGAAAAAAAAAGAAAACTGCACATGTGTTTGGTCTTTCCTATATCTTTAATATGATATCTCAGTAGTTTAAATTTGATACAGAAATTATTCTGGAATCCCATAAAATGGAAAATGCAGTGAATATAAAACTATATTTGTTATATTCATAACAAATATATTCCACTTATACACTCACCTAAAGGATTATTAGGAACACCATACTAATACTGTGTTTGACCCCCTTTCGCCTTCAGAACTGCCTTCATTCTACATGGCATTGATTCAACAAGGTGCTGACAGCATTCTTTAGAAATGTTGGCCCATATTGATAGGATAGCATCTTGCAGTTGATCGAGATTTGTGGGATGCACATCCAGGGCACGAAGCTCCCGTTCCACCACATCCCAAAGATGCTCTATTGGGTTGAGATGTGGTGACTGTGGGGGCCAGTTTAGTACAGTGAACTCATTGTCATGTTCAAGAAACCAATTTGAAATGATTCGACCTTTGTGACATGGTGCATTATCCTGCTGGAAGTAGCCATCAGAGGATGGGTACATGGTGGTCATAAAGGGATGGACATGCTCAGAAACAATGCTCAGGTAGGCCGTGGCATTTAAACGATGCCCAATTGGCACTAAGGGGCCTAAAGTGTGCCAAGAAAACATCCCCCACACCATTACACCACCACCACCAGCCTGCACAGTGGTAACAAGGCATGATGGATCCATGTTCTCATTCTGTTTACGCCAAATTCTGACTCTACCATCTGAAGGTCTCAACAGAAATCGAGACTCATCAGACCAGGCAACATTTTTCCAGTCTTCAACTGTCCAATTTTGGTGAGCTTGTGCAAATTGTAGCCTCTTTTTCCTATTTGTAGTGGAGATGAGTGGTACCCGGTGGGGTCTTCTGCTGTTGTAGCCCATCCGCCTCAAGGTTGTACGTGTTGTGGCTTCACAAATGCCTTGCTGCATACCTCGGTTGTAACGAGTGGTTATTTCAGTCAAAGTTGCTCTTCTATCAGCTTGAATCAGTCGGCCCATTCTCCTCTGACCTCTAGCATCAACAAGGCATTTTCGCCCACAGGACTGCCGCATACTGGATGTTTTTCCCTTTTCACACCATTCTTTGTAAACCCTAGAAATGGTTGTGCGTGAAAATCCCAGTAACTGAGCAGATTGTGAAATACTCAGACCGGCCCGTCTGGCACCAACAACCATGCCACGCTCAAAATTGCTTAAATCACCTTTCTTTCCCATTCAGACATTCAGTTTGGAGTTCAGGAGATTGTCTTGACCAGGACCACACCCCTAAATGCATTGAAGCAACTGTCATGTGATTGGTTGGTTAGATAATTGCATTAATGAGAAATTGAACAGGTGTATCTAATAATCCTTTAGGTGAGTGTATTTGCCTTTACTAATATTGTATTTTATTTTACAATAGGTTTAATATAATAAGGTCCAAATAATAAATGTACATATTTGCACATGCTTGCTTTTGGTGAACAGGTAGAATTGGCCATTATCTGAAAAAAACATGCACTCACCTAGTTATTCACAGTTTAAACAGCGCCAGTGAATATTGGGTTTTAAAGTTACAAGAGTGACGATGAAGTTATTGCGTTTAGTTGCTTTAAATAACTACAGTGGTTTGTGGATAACAGGAATATGTGCACATACAGAAAAGTTAAAAGTAACGCTGGGTAAGTACATAATCAAATCAAGTTTCACGAAAGATGATATGCTTCAGATACAACTTAATAGTAAAAATGCATTATGGTAAAGAGTTAATAGCTTTGTTGATAACCTCAACGTATGCTAATCAGTCTCTGTTTCGTGTTTATTATCATAATAATTGTAATTATTATTATTAGTAGTAGTATTCTACAATAAAACTTGCATAAGTTCGAATTGTGCCGATATGTTTTCTGCACAAGGAAAAGTATATATATTATTAAGTTACACAAGCATTGTAAAGAAACCAACAACATATAGGCACCTGGGTGTGTTCTTCCTACTTGGATAAGTAGGTTAGCCGGCTAAGTTTCAGGATAACTTGGCATTAACTCGGGATTTTCCATTCTCCGTAGCGAGTTTAAAGTTCAACCAGCTATGTTTCCAGAGCAGCATGTCCAGCATCTCAAACCTGCTCCCTGTCAGGATAACTTGAAGTTAGATGGCTAACAATCTGACTGTATTTCATCTGCCCAGTTAAATGACAGCTGACTGTGTCCCCCAACAATGACGGCGCAGTTCCTAACAGATCCAGTAGTGATCCAGACCCAGTAGCTTTTCTGCGAGGAATAATTCATAGAGATTATAGATTTAAATTATACAGATTAATTATTTGAGCGTTACAGGTTCGGTCGGAAAGGAATGATTTACGTAGCCGATTAATTAGGACCGCACATCAGTCATTCCGCCCTGGGCCGGCCCTGACCAATTTGATGCCCTAGGCAAGATTTTAGCTGGTGCCCCTGGCATCGCAGCCAATTCCACCACCGATCATTGTGTTCATACACTCACACAGAAACTGCATAGCTCCATGTCTTAGATTTTCTTTATTTTTGAAACAATAAAAAACCACACAAAATAAAAACAGTATGCAAGAAACAAGTGACAAAACGAATTATGACTACAATATAAATAAGTATTGCACGAAAAAACTATATTACAGACACCATAGTGCAAGATGCATAATGTAGCATTGTTCTACAGCCTTACTCGCCTTGCCTTTCTTGCAGCAAACAAGTGACATAAAACGAATTATAAATAAGTGGATGTTTCCTGCAGCACACTTGTAAGAAAAAGTACATTTCTCAAAATTATGTTATAGGTAATGGAGGTTGATGAAAGAGTTAAATAGCTGATCGATCAAAAGGTGTGATCGTTGTGGGGCATCGGTAAGAATGCACAATTCTCATTCATTCCAAACAGTGTCCCTTTATTGCATCACTAGCAATGGGCGTTAGCCTATTTTGGTATTTGTTTTGTGTGTTTTTTATTGCTTCTTGTTTTGTTTTATTTATTCACTTTCCACTGTCAGCTCTCTGCATTCCTTTCCCATCTCTCACTTCTTGATCCTCTGCAATCCGCCTTCCAAACACCGCTCACACCACTGAGACTGCTCTCCTGGCAGTCACTGACTCCCTCAACTGTGCTCGGGCAGCCTCCCTCTCCTCAATCCTCATCCTCCTTGGTCTCTCCGCAACATTTGACACCGTCGATCACTCCATCCTCCTCTCCTGCCTCGCTGACCTTGGAATCTCTGGGACTGCTCTCACTTGTTTCTCCTCCTACCTCAACGACCGGACCTATCAAGTGGCGAGGTTCCTCATCCACCCCTCAACCTCTCCTCACAGGCATAACCCCCGGGTTTAGCTATCCTCCCGATGGGTCACACTTCGGTAGCTACCTTTTTTACTTTCATGGGGCCCTGAAATCCTCGCTGCGCCCCTGGTCATGAAAGCTGTAATGTCTGGTATCAAAATACATTACTGGCTTTCGGCTTACACACGTCATTTCAACCCACTTGCTCAAGCAAAACGAGTAAACGTTTACTCGAGGTATACGGTCACACAGAAGGAGCATCCCAAGAACACCAGTAAATGGCGTAGAAATTTTGAAAACATGCACAATTTTCCACGATCTAAGCCCACAGTTTACATGCAAAATCTAATGTCTGAGATGATGGTATCCATGTAACATTCCCGAAATGGACGCATTTTAAAAGTGCAAGGTAACGGTCTGGTCCATTTATTGTGGGTTTCAAGGTAAAGTACATTGCTGATGGACGTTTCATGGATAATGCGGATCAGTGGTTTCCTTTATCATTATGCTCTCTAAATTGTTGTGGGTCTGTTGTACACTGTTCAGTACTGTACATCGTGTTTTAATCCTAACTTGATAAAACACTTCGATTCATGGCTTTGTAGCCCCACCAGTGATGTAAAAAAACACTCGGTAAGATCATTGAAACAAAGTATTAAACAAGGCGCAATGCACAAGACAGTCCTTTGCCCTGTGCAGTGCTGTGGGTAAACAACTCGTCTCTAGTGCAATAAACTAAGACCATGTAAACCCGAGAGGGAGAGGGGCATTTAATCTGTGACTCGAGCATATTGTCTCCAGTGAGGTCAATACATGCGTCAGGGATATGTATGCTAAATGTAATGTAAATATGATGGATATAATGTATATTGTGGTGGAGTTTATAAAGATAATGTCAGGGGAACTTTAGTGATGTTCTGTGTTTTCTAAATTCCAAGCAGTGGGACTTTAAGTCATAACTTTGTGAGGAATTTACATGTCTTTATAAATTATATATCATTATAAAGTAATAATCCAGCTCACTATGCTAGCTAGCCTACTGCCAGTTGCCATCCAAATGATGATAATGATCAGCTAGTAGTTAAGTACTGCAGTAGTTTGCCAGTTGTCAGCTAATGATTTTTCATAGTATTGTATTATTTAAATTCAGTTTCTTGTGCACTATAGTATTTTCAGTATTGAGTATTTTTGGTGTGGATGTTATTTTACCTAAACAGTTTATTAGTTATTGCTCTGATTTCAATATGCATAGTGCACTATTTACATTTGTATTGATTATTACATCAATTTCTTCAACAAGTACAGTGAATGTTAAAGTGCAATACATGTTCTGTGATGTGCATTATTTAATTGTTTGTGTTTATTTTAGTTTTAACTAAACATTCTCTATACGCCATAAACATGGGCACCACTAAAATGTTTTTTATCGAGAGGGGGGATGGTTTTGGGGCTACTATCAAATCTCGCATATGGCCCCCAAATGGCTAGGGCCGGCTCTGGACATCACACATTACATAGGATGGGACTGACGTTGGATGCGACTTTTCGTGACTTAAATCAAGTAACAAGTTACTAGTACACACATAGCCTCTAAGTGTACTGAGTAATGATACTCTCTCATTCGTTCATTCGTTCCTTAGTATAATTACCTTTAGTAGTAGTAGTACTGGCCACTACTCGGAAGGCAGCGATGCGCACCAATAGATCACGAAAGCTTTCTCATAGTTTTGTGTTTTAGATAATGGTTCAATACGGACTCAATCCCCTTTCATGGACATGGCAGGGAACTTGCAGTTAGAACTAAGGAGTCTAATAAGACTTGGTGGTACGCAGAACTGAAGTGCCAAGTGACAGGCTATCACTTTCATTGCACACCGCATTGTCTTCTCGCAGGGAGCGAATTTGGGAAATGTTGGATTTACGGCATTATGTAGAAAGACTGAATGGTTTAGTTACAGAAAAAGATAAAAAAGATAGTGACCTTTCTTACTAGCTGAACTAACCTGCATAAAATTAAGAAGATACAGACATTTTCATGCAATTATTTCAAGTTACAGTCTGCTGCTCAGACACAGTTTGGCGCACATATGCAACTATCATCAACTCAATTATAAACATATATCTAGAGAGACAGAGAGACAGACATGGACTACATATCGTGCACATTGTATGAAATCATGCTGGTATATGTAGGCTTGTAGATGATTGTTAAGAGGCCTATTTGGAAACATACGAAATGAGATATTACCATAATGAAGTCATGATACATGAAGGAAATGTTTTTCATGTTGGTAAAAGTACCCTGTCAAGGGTGCTTTGCTGAGAAAATGAAAATGAATGAGAGAAGACTAAAACAAAGGGCTCGTCCGGGATTTGAACCCTTTGAATCATACCCCTAGACCAACGAGCCACATAGCACAGGTTTCTGTGAAAACTAGTTAACATCGGTGCCACGTAGAGAGTTGTGCGCTCCTCTATTTGAACACTTTCTTCTTCAAACATTGCATGAGTGTCTGACTGCCGCCATCTAGCGGTGCTGACTGACTGATGGCTCGGGTATCTTGGATGTTGTTAAATGACATAACTGTCCGCCCAAGACACTGATGACCAAGGGTCATAGTTTTCCCCTGTAATAATAACAACAATAGTAATTGGAGTGAATGGAAGTGGCATTTCTATTTCTCCTTACTTTAGCCGTCATCGTCGCCAACATTGTTGTTGGTGAGCATGGAGAGGAGTGTATTAGCTTTTAAAGTATATTCAAGCAATGAACACGTCAAATAAATGTAATACCGAATACTTTTGCACGCAAGTGCACATGTATGTTACAGCGCTTCTGGGAGCACGGCCCACGTGAAGCAAGAGGGCGCAGTAAAGGTCTGCGAGTCAAGTGTGATGTGGGTATCCTGCAGCAGGGAGAGGAACCTTTGTTTTTCTACAGACGAAGCTGGTGCTGTGGGATACTAGTGTAAGGCCATTTATTCGTCATCTGTTCATGCGCAACGGTTCACCAGAAGTGTGTTAGTGAAAACAGCGGTAAGTGCAGGCTTAGTAGGGTCGCAATAGCTTGAATGGTGTCGAACTCCCCCGAAGCATCACAAGTGTGATGGCGGAAGCCTAGAAAGAAAACGTTGCGTTGGCCGGGAATCGAACCCGGGTCAACTGCTTGGAAGGCAGCTATGCTCACCACTATACCACCAACGCCCAGAAAGTCTCTCATTCCATGACTTTTGATGCATTTCAGATCATTCATCTGACTAGATACATGCGAATAATCACAGCCTACAGTGTAAAGCTTCTGATTACAGACAGGGCGTGTTGAGTGTGCTAAGTAACTTGCTAAATTCACTAACAAACAGTCGCTGCTCTTACTACAAAACAGGTGCAAGATATATCATTCTTAGCTAAACAAACCACGTAAACAATCAATGTAACTCTTAACTAAACTAGGAAACGCGAGAGAAAAAGGCGATACTTAGCTGCGGCGACTTGAGCGACTTCTCAGCTGGCTTGCCCGAGTGTCCAGATGCATATGTGGAAATACTTCTATACAAACCATGAACATAGATTCTCGATAGATGAATACTGTTTATTTAAAGGTCAGTTTTTATTTAGCGCATAGTTTATTGAATTTACCCCCCGAGGTGGAACACGGACAATGATGTATTTGATTGACAGTGTAACTTGGACTGTTGGAGTAACTTGGACACCCATTGGAATGGAAAAACAAACTCGAGAAAAAAGTGTGTGTGTGTGTGTGTCACCTGCTGGTAGTGATGCATTTACATAACCTACAGACTATTTGGGCTGATTGTTCCTGGTGTATTAATGAAACTTTTCAAAGCGGTGGCTTACGTAGATGACATCACAGTCATTGTTAAGAATGGCAAGGATGTACCTTACCTTAAATGACTGTCAGAAATGAATTGAGTTTCTTCAGTGGTTAATGGCTTTTACTGGGGGAACTAGGTAGAAAGCAAGCCACTGTCTCTAGCCACATTTTGGACAAATGGACAAAACTAGATGGATTTAAAAATAGACGGATAGACAGTCGGATGGCGTCTGTCTACAATATTTTAAATGATAATAGTATATGTAGTATATGCATGTGTATTATAAACTAATCTTTACAGAAAAGGGGTAATACCATAATAAAATGCTGATGAGAGGAGAAGAGATCTTATTCACTGGCCAAATACCTGATTTCGACAATTGTCGTACATCTTGACGGCACTTAGCTTTACTTTTCACAATGTATGACTGCACTTACTGTACTTAACTGTATACATTGGAAGTTGTAAAATGTATTATCTTGAATTGCTTTGTTTAATGTAAATTTGAATTTGTAATGTTTGATGCCTTGTATTTAACTGTATTCTTGCACTTATGTTGCAAGTCGCCCTGCATAAGGGCGTCTGCCAAGAAATAAAAATAATAATAATGTGTTTTATACAATGAGAAATTAAGAAAACCGTAAAAGAAAGGCATTTTAAACCAGGACCTCTCGCACTCTAAGAGAGAATCATATCTCGAACAAACTTACATTAGTGACATCTTTACACTAGTGCCACGTAGAAAGCGGTGCGCTCCAACAGCTGGAAACTTTCTCAGTCTCAAGTTCAAGCACCTTGTGTGTGACTGCCATCTAATGTTGCTGACTAATAGCACTATTGGACTAGAGGAGCTGGGGCTGGCAGAAATTCAGCCAGGCTTTTCTACAGGCGCAAACTCAGCTGATGCTGTGTAGGCTACTCCGTGTACGTCAATGAAAGTCTAGTGACTTCAATATACACACCCCGATGCACCCAAAGAGTGATTGTCAAAGTATGAGTGACTCGCTCCACTAGCAGCACCGACCTGCATCTCTCTGTGACACCCGGCGCCTCCGTCTGGATAAGCTGCTGGTAATGCCGAGCACGGCAGCAGATCTTGTACAGTGGAACCCTAATAATATTCCTAATAATATGGCAACATCCTGGGGGGTCGGTGTGCCGCGCCACAGTGCAGCGACCTTAGCGCATCACTAAAAGGCACCTTAGCGAGGCCTCGGAATCGCTCAAACATGAACCGAGAAATGAACATTGAATCCCATCTACTATTATTACCTAGTAGTGTTGATGTTATCTAAAGTATTTCTATACGTTTTTATTAGTGTATGAATTGTGTCGACCAGGGATCAGAAAGTGAGACAGTATAGGGTAGGCGGTAATCGAAAGCACAAGAAATACATAAAAGGGAGCTATACAGCAGGTGAATAAAACACGGATTGTGACAGTCCACTGTTAATAGCCTATAACAAGGCAGATTAAAATATAACAAACGATACGGATTCTTAAAATCAAATATAATTTCAACGTGCAGGAGGCCAGACTGACTATTATGCATCCTCTCGGGTGTAGATGCATGTTACTTAGACTAACAACGTTTGCATTCTAGGATATTAATAACACTCTCCAGAGCAGGAATTATTGAGTGATATTACAGGGAATGTTGAGTAAAAGACTGACCCCGACGTGATTTGAACACACAACCTTCTGATCTGGAGTCAGACGCGCTACCGTTGCGCCACGAGGTCCTTAAACTTCAGTTAACACAGGACGTCAAGGAAAAATATTGGGAACTATGGTGATGTTTTGCTAGTGACCATTAGGTTAATGAATGGGCAACTGAAGCATTGACGTGATGAAGAAGTTAAACAGAATGCTAAAGAGATAGTGACAGTGAGCATGACACAGAACACATGGCATGACGTGAATACCAAGTTAAACTTATAGCAGAAATTACAGAAAGAAAGAAAAAAAAACGGATACTGCACATGTGTTTGGTCTTTCCTATATCTTTAATATGATATCTCAGTAGTTTAAATTTGATACAGAAATTATTCTGGAATCCCATGAAATGGAAAATACAGTGAAAATATAACTATATCTGTTATATTTATAACAAATATATTCCGCTTATACACTCACCTAAAGGATTATTAGGAACACCATACTAATACTGTGTTTAACCCCCTTTCGCCTTCAGAACTGCCTTAATTCTACGTGGCATTGATTCAACAAGGTGCTGAAAGCATTCTTTAGAAATGTTGGCCCATATTGATAGGATAGCATCTTGCAGTTGATCGAGATTTGTGGGATGCACATCCAGGGCACGAAGCTCCCGTTCCACCACATCCCAAAGATGCTCTATTGGGTTGAGATCTGGTGACTGTGGGGGCCAGTTTATTACAGTGAACTCATTGTCATGTTCAAGAAACCAATTTGAAATGATTCGACCTTTGTGACATGGTGCATTATCCTGCTGGAAGTAGCCATCAGAGGATGGGTACATGGTGGTCATAAAGGGATGGACATGGTCAGAAACAATGCTCAGGTAGGCCGTGGCATTTAAACAATGCCCAATAGGCACTAAGGGGCCTAAAGTGTGCCAAGAAAACATCCCCCACACCATTACACCACCACCACCAGCCTGCACAGTGGTAACAAGGCATGATGGATCCATGTTCTCATTCTGTTTACGCCAAATTCTGACTCTACCATCTGAAGGTCTCAACAGAAATCGAGACTCATCAGACCAGGCAACATTTTTCCAGTCTTCAACTGTCCAATTTTGGTGAGCTTGTGCAAATTGTAGCCTCTTTTTCCTATTTGTAGTGGACATGAGTGGTACCCGGTGGGGTCTTCTGCTGTTGTAGCCCATCCGCCTCAAGGTTGTACGTGTTGTGGCTTCACAAATGCCTTGCTGCATACCTCGGTTGTAACGAGTGGTTATTTCAGTCAAAGTTGCTCTTCTATCAGCTTGAATCAGTCGGCCCATTCTCCTCTGACCTCTAGCATCAACAAGGCATTTTCGCCCACAGGACTGCCGCATACTGGATGTTTTTCCCTTTTCACACCATTTTTTGTAAACCCTAGAAATGGTTGTGCGTGAAAATCCCAGTAACTGAGCAGATTGTGAAATACTCAGACCGGCCCGTCTGGCACCAAGAACCATGCCACGCTCAAAATTGCTTAAATCACCTTTCTTTCCCATTCAGACATCCAGTTTGGAGTTCAGGAGATTGTCTTGACCAGGACCACACCCCTAAATGCATTGAAGCAACTGCCATGTGATTGGTTGGTTAGATAATTGCATTAATGAGAAATTGAACAGGTGTATCTAATAATCCTTTAGGTGAGTGTATTTGCCTTTACTAATATTGTATTTTATTTTACAATAGGTTTAATATAATAAGGTCCAAATAATAAATGTACATATTTGCACATGCTTGCTTTTGGTGAACAGGTAGAATTGGCCATTATCTGAAAAAAACATGCACTCACCTAGTTATTCACAGTTTAAACAGCGCCAGTGAATATTGGGTTTTAATGTTACAAGAGTGACGATGAAGTTATTGCGTTTAGTTGCTTTAAATAACTACAGTGGTTTGTGGATAACAGGAATATGTGCACATACAGAAAAGTTAAAAGTAACGCTGGGTAAGTACATAATCAAATCAAGTTTCACGAAAGATGATATGCTTCAGATACAACTTAATAGTAAAAATGCATTATGGTAAAGAGTTAATAGCTTTGTTGATAACCTCAACGTATGCTAATCAGTCTCTGTTTCGTGTTTATTATCATAATAATTGTAATTATTATTATTAGTAGTAGTATTCTACAATAAAACTTGCATAAGTTCGAATTGTGCCGATATGTTTTCTGCACAAGGAAAAGTATATATATTATTAAGTTACACAAGCATTGTAAAGAAACCAACAACATATAGGCACCTGGGTGTGTTCTTCCTACTTGGATAAGTAGGTTAGCCGGCTAAGTTTCAGGATAACTTGGCATTAACTCGGGATTTTCCATTCTCCGTAGCGAGTTTAAAGTTCAACCAGCTATGTTTCCAGAGCAGCATGTCCAGCATCTCAAACCTGCTCCCTGTCAGGATAACTTGAAGTTAGATGGCTAACAATCTGACTGTATTTCATCTGCCCAGTTAAATGACAGCTGACTGTGTCCCCCAACAATGACGGCGCAGTTCCTAACAGATCCAGTAGTGATCCAGACCCAGTAGCTTTTCTGCGAGGAATAATTCATAGAGATTATAGATTTAAATTATACAGATTAATTATTTGAGCGTTACAGGTTCGGTCGGAAAGGAATGATTTACGTAGCCGATTAATTAGGACCGCACATCAGTCATTCCGCCCTGGGCCGGCCCTGACCAATTTGATGCCCTAGGCAAGATTTTAGCTGGTGCCCCTGGCATCGCAGCCAATTCCACCACCGATCATTGTGTTCATACACTCACACAGAAACTGCATAGCTCCATGTCTTAGATTTTCTTTATTTTTGAAACAATAAAAAACCACACAAAATAAAAACAGTATGCAAGAAACAAGTGACAAAACGAATTATGACTACAATATAAATAAGTATTGCACGAAAAAACTATATTACAGACACCATAGTGCAAGATGCATAATGTAGCATTGTTCTACAGCCTTACTCGCCTTGCCTTTCTTGCAGCAAACAAGTGACATAAAACGAATTATAAATAAGTGGATGTTTCCTGCAGCACACTTGAAAGAAAAGGTATATTTCTCAGAATTATGTTATAGGTAATGGAGGTTGATGAAAGAGTTAAATAGCTGATCGATCAAAAGGTGTGATCGTTGTGGGGCATCGGTAAGAATGCACAATTCTCATTCATTCCAAACAGTGTCCCTTTATTGCATCACTAGCAATGGGCGTTAGCCTATTTTGGTATTTGTTTTGTGTGTTTTTTATTGCTTCTTGTTTTGTTTTATTTATTCACTTTCCACTGTCAGCTCTCTGCATTCCTTTCCCATCTCTCACTTCTTGATCCTCTGCAATCCGCCTTCCAAACACCGCTCACACCACTGAGACTGCTCTCCTGGCAGTCACTGACTCCCTCAACTGTGCTCGGGCAGCCTCCCTCTCCTCAATCCTCATCCTCCTTGGTCTCTCCGCAACATTTGACACCGTCGATCACTCCACCCTCCTCTCCTGCCTCGCTGACCTTGGAATCTCTGGGACTGCTCTCACTTGTTTCTCCTCCTACCTCAACGACCGGACCTATCAAGTGGCGAGCTTCCTCATCCACCCCTCAACCTCTCCTCACAGGCATAACCCCCGGGTTTAGCTATCCTCCCGATGGGTCACACTTCGGTAACTACCTTTTTTACTTTCATGGGGCCCTGAAATCCTGGCTGCGCCCCTGGTCATGAAAGCTGTAATGTCTGGTATCAAAATACATTACTGGCTTTCGGCTTACACACGTCATTTCAACCCACTTGCTCAAGCAGACCGAGTAAACGTTTACTCGAGGTATACGGTCACACAGAAGGAGCATCCCAAGAACACCAGTAAATGGCGTAGAAATTTTAAAAACACGCACAATTTTCCACGATCTAAGCCCACAGTTTACGTGCAAATTCTAATGTCTGAGATGATGGTATCCATGTAACATTCCGGAAATGGACGCATTTTAAAAGTGCAAGGTAACGGTCTGGTCCATTTATTGTGGGTTTCAAGGTAAAGTACATTGCTGATGGACGTTTCATGGTTAATGCAGATCAGTGGTTTCCTTTATCATTATGCTCTCTAAATTGTTGTGGGTCTGTTGTACACTGTTCAGTACTGTACATCGTGTTTTAATCCTAACTTGATAAAACACTTCGATTCATGGCTTTGTAGCCCCACCAGTGACGTAAAAAACCACTCGGTAAGATCATTAAAACAAAGTATTAAACAAGGCGCAATGCACAAGACAGTCCTTTGCCCTGTGCAGTGCTGCGGGTAAACAACTCGTCTCTAGTGCAATAAACTAAGACCATGTAAACCCGAGAGGGAGAGGGGCATTTAATCTGTGACTCGAGCATATTGTCTCCAGTGAGGTCAATACACGCGTCAGGGATATGTATGCTAAATGTAATGTAAATATGATGGATATAATGTATATTGTGGTGGAGTTTATAAAGATAATGTCAGGGGAACTTTAGTGATGTTCTGTGTTTTCTAAATTCCAAGCAGTGGGACTTTAAGTCATAACTTTGTGAGGAATTTACATGTCTTTATAAATTATATATCATTATAAAGTAATAATCCAGCTCACTTTGCTAGCTAGCCTACTGCCAGTTGCCATCCAAATGATGATAATGATCAGCTAGTAGTTAAGTACTGCAGTAGTTTGCCAGTTGTCAGCTAATGATTTTTGATAGTATTGTATTATTTAAATTCAGTTTTTTGTGCACTATAGTATTTTCAGTATTGAGTATTTTTGGTGTGGATGTTATTTTACCTAAACAGTTTATTAGTTATTGCTCTGATTTCAATATGCATAGTGCACTATTTACATTTGTATTGATTATTACATCAATTTCTTCAACAAGTACAGTGTATGTTAAAGTGCAATACATGTTCTGTGATGTGCATTATTTAAATGTTTGTGTTTATTTTAGTTTTAACTAAACATTCTCTATACGCCATAAACATGGGCACCACTAAAATGTTTTTCATCGAGAGGGGGGATGGTTCTGGGGCTACTATCAAATCTCGCATATGGCCCCCAAATGGCTAGGGCCGGCTCTGGACATCACACATTACATAGGATGGGACTGACGTTGGATGCGACTTTTCGTGACTTAAATCAAGTAACAAGTTACTAGTACACACATAGCCTCTAAGTGTACTGAGTAATGATACTCTCTCTTTCGTTCATTCGTTCCTTAGTATAATTACCTTTAGTAGTAGTAGTACTGGCCACTACTCGGAAGGTAGCGATGCGCACCAATAGATCACGAAAGCTTTCTCATAGTTTTGTGTTTTAGATAATGGTTCAATACGGACTCAATCCCCTTTCATGGACATGGCAGGGAACTTGCAGTTAGAACTAAGGAGTCTAATAAGACTTGGTGGTACGCAGAACTGAAGTGCCAAGTGACAGGCTATCACTTTCATTGCACACCGCATTGTCTTCTCGCAGGGAGCGAATTGGGGAAATGTTGGATTTACGGCATCATGTAGAAAGACTGAATGGTTTAGTTATAGAAAAAGATAAAAAAGATAGTGACCTTTTTTACTAGCTGAACTAACCTGCATAAAATTAAGAAGATACAGACATTTTCATGCAATTATTTCAAGTTACAGTCTGCTGCTCAGACACAGTTTGGCGCACAGATGCAACTATCATCAACTCAATTATAAACATATATCTAGAGAGACAGAGAGACAGACATGGACTACATATCGTGCACATTGTATGAAATCATGCTGGTATATGTAGGCTTGTAGATGATTGTTAAGAGGCCTATTTGGAAACATACGAAATGAGATATTACCATAATGAAGTCATGATACATGAAGGAAATGTTTTTCATGTTGGCAAAAGTACCCTGTCAAAATGAAAATGAATGAGAGAAGACTAAAACAAAGGGCTCGTCCGGGATTTGAACCCTTTGAATCATACCCCTAGACCAACGAGCCACATAGCACAGGTTTCTGTGAAAACTAGTTAACATCGGTGCCACGTAGAGAGTTGTGCGCTCCTCTATTTGAACACTTCTCCTTCAAACATTGCATGAGTGTCTGACTGCCGCCATGACTGATGGCTCGGGTATCTTGGATGTTGTTAAATGACATAACTGTCCGCCCAAGACACTGATGACCAAGGGTCATAGTTTTCCCTTGTAATAATAACAACAATAGTAATTGGAGTGAATGGAAGTGGCATTTCTATTTCTCCTTACTTTAGCCGTCATCGTCGCCAACATTGTTGTTGGTGAGCATGGAGAGGAGTGTATTAGCTTTTAAAGTATATTCAAGCAATGAACACGTCAAATAAATGTAATACCGAATACTTTTGCACGCAAGTGCACATGTATGTTACAGCGCTTCTGGGAGCACGGCCCACGTCAAGCAAGAGGGCGCAGTAAAGGTCTGCGAGTCAAGTGTGATGTGGGTATCCTGCAGCAGGCAGAGGAACCTTTGTTTTTCTACAGACGAAGCTGGTGCTGTGGGATACTAGTGTAAGGCCATTTATTCGTCATCTGTTCATGCGCAACGGTTCACCAGAAGTGTGTTAGTGAAAACAGCGGTAAGTGCAGGCTTAGTAGGGTCGCAATAGCTTGAATGATGGCTATTGGCAGAAGCCTAGAAAGAAAACGTTGCGTTGGCCGGGAATCGAACCCGGGTCAACTTCTTGGAAGGCAGCTATGCTCACCACTATACCACCAACGCCCAGAAAGTCTCTCATTCCATGACTTTTGATGCATTTCAGATCATTCATCTGACTAGATACATGCGAATAATCACAGCCTACAGTGTAAAGCTTCTGATTACAGACAGGGCATGTTGAGTGTGCTAAGTAACTTGCTAAATTCACTAACAAACAGTCGCTGCTCTTACTACAAAACAGGTGCAAGATATATCATTCTTAGCTAAACAAACCATGTAAACAATCAATGTAACTCTTAACTAAACTAGGAAACGCGAGAGAAAAAGGCGATACTTAGCTGCGGCGACTTGAGCGACTTCTCAGCTGGCTTGCCCGAGTGTCCAGATGCATATGTGGAAATACTTCTATACAAACCATGAACATAGATTCTCGATAGATGAATACTGTTTATTTAAAGGTCAGTTTTTATTTAGCGCATAGTTTATTGAATTTACCCCCCGAGGTGGAACACGGACAAACAAAAATCAAACCTGCTCAGTGTCAGGTTAACTTGAAGTTAGATGGCTAAATAAATTATACAGATTATTTATTTGAGCGTTACAGGTTCGGTCGGAAAGGAATGATTTACGTAGCCGATTAATTAGGACCGCACATCAGTAGATAGTAGGGTTTTTTGGGCGCGGCCTATTTTGTTATGACGTATGCCCTAAGCTTATTAATATTCCTACGTCATAATTGGGGGGCGTGATTTTAGAGTTATTTCCTTAATTATTCCTACGTCATATCCGTCAGAAAGTGTACACCCCTAAAACCCTGAACAACAAGGCCACCCATAAAGACCCCCCCCCCCTCTGAAGGCAACGCCCCGAAACTCTCCTCTCTATTTAAGACCCCGCGCTGCTTTTAGGCAATACCTCTTTAATTCTCAGCATCTGAAACATCCCGCTTCTTCAACATGTCCAGCAACATCAACATGAAACCCCGCAAGAAACAATCCCGGGCAAGGGTTCCTGTACTCACCAATTTGAAGATTGAACGCTCCTGGGTGTTGTTCTGGGGGGGTCGACGGGGTTACCGCTTTAAAAGGGATCCCAGCTATGTTGGAGTGGAGCTTTTTGCTTTGGGAGAGAAGGAGGGTACGTTGGAACCTTTTGAGACGGTGATTGAATACTCTTTTGAGGACTGGTTGAAGGTGATGGCATGGAGAGACCTGGGGCTTGTGGATAAGACTCTAGAAGGCTTGTAAGAGGGTCCAAGAGAAGGCGAAACGGAGTCTCCGACTCAGAGTTTTGAAAGGTGTGAATGGGAAAGCTTGCAGAACTACGGTACAGTGGTGAAGAGTCTATCTCTAACTACTGATCGTAAGGTTTTGTTTAGCAGTACCCTGATTACAAACCCTATTGAAGGGGTTGTGGAGGATCCAGAAAAACAGGTTACTGAAATTATGTTTGACGCCGTTGACTGGCCGTTCTTGAAAGAGGTCATAAACTGTATAAATGATGGTTTTGACATCTTGACCAAATGTTCACAACTGGATTCTGTTAGAAGGAGAATATGCTGGATTATGGATTATATATCCCCCTTGAATGACGACGACGATGATAAAACAGACGACCTGTGGGGGGTTGGAGGGGGGTCTGACGGCTCAGGGTCTACTCTCTTCTAAGAGGGCGGTGTGTCGTGACGTAGTGAAGAGATAGGATAAAAGGCGCAACAATTCATTCATGGTTTAAAATTAAAGAGAATGTCTTACCCGAAAGCTGTGGACGTCGACAGGCTCTACAGGCCTCTTCAAACCCGGGATCACCCCTGGTTCTATTCCCCAGATTTTGTATACACTCCGGAACCCTCTGACTGCGGTTACCCTCCAAGACCTCAGACCCCGGTCCCTCAGGACGAAACAACATGCGGAGCGATGGATGTCCAAATGAGTCTCGGGGATCCCCAGCCTCTGGAGCTCATGGAGGGCCTCGATTTTGCCGAACTGTCTACCGTCTGTGCGTCTCAGGAGGGGGTCAGTCCAATGGATGTAGAAACACCCCACAAACCACCAGGCGACCCAATGAGCATTGGACTGTCTCGGGGGCGTGATGAAGATGCAGGATTTATGCCCGGGGTAGGTGTCCAAGTAAGCAGAGTGGTTAAAAGCACCCTGGTGTATATTCTGAGTGCTCTCATCGACCGAGCTCTGAAAGAAGTCTGTCGGGGGTGTGAAGTGAATCACCCCAGTCAGTTGAGACACAGTTGTTTGTTTGAACCAGACCGTTACTATTTCCTGTTCTATTTCAACGTGTTTTACAGAAGACTGAACAAACCGTGGCTGAAACCGGCACTAATCAAGGCTCTGTCTTACTCCCACATACATGTCACTGCTGGACAAGTCCAGAAAATCATAGATGAGATTTTGCTGGAGCTGAAAAAGGAGCCGTTTATAATAGAGAAACTTGGGCAGCTGCTCAATGACCTGGATGAGCCAAGTAGAAAAACCGCTGGCAAGCTAAAAGCTTATTTCTTCCGTAAAGAAGTTAAAGCTGGGGGCAGCGACGAAGAATTCGACACCTACGCCACTGATTCAGACTCTGACCTGAACTAAGGGACTTTGAACATGGGGAATGTTCTGGACTGCTTCTGCAACTGGTTCTGTCATCAACACTCTGCAGCTAACCTGATTGCGCTATTACACCATGTGCTTGACAGAAAAGTAGCCAACGCGAGCCTTTTCTCTACAGATTTAACCATCGATGAGGATCAACTTTCAAACCTGGAAAAGTTAATGGTTGCTGTAACAAAGACCGGGGGGTATGAACACTGGGATGAAGCGCTCAAGGGGGCCAAGAATGATATTAGGCCATTTCATCAACATCTGTATGACCTTTTACTGAGCATGTTTAATACCCCTCTGTTTACTTTTAAAATAGGTCATATTGTTGTTTTATTTACATATGTAACTGAGGTGTGTGCCTACAAGATAAAGAAACAGGTATTTGTTGATATAGATCAAGTAACGAATCATCTGATTTCTTTTTGTCTGGACCGTAGAAAAAATTGTTGTGTATGTTATACTTTTCTCAAATGTCTAAAAAGGGGTATCTGCTCTCCTGAAGTTGAATAAAAAACCTTGTATAAAAACTTTGCGCATAGTGTGGGTCTGTGTGTTTATTTGGCAGAATGACTCGGCAAGCTCCCCAAATGCATGAACTATACTACAACCCAGCCAAGATTGGGGGTTTGGCGGGTAAGAAGGGTTTTCAAAGGGGACTCGCTGAGGCCGGTGTGAAGGTTAATGATGTGGTTGTTTCAGAATGGTTACGGAAACAAGACTCCTATACCTTACATAAACCTCTCAGGATTAACTTTAAAAGAAACCGTGTATATGCAACTGACATAGACTCACAATGGCAAATGGATCTAGTCGATATGTCAAATTTATCAAAACATAACAATGGTCACAAATTTATGTTGATGTGTATCGATGTGTTATCAAAATATGCCTGGGCTCGCATTCTACATAATAAAACAGGTCGGGCGGTGACAAGGGCCTTTGAGGATATATTGTCCCAGGGACGATGTCCTAAAAAACTGCAGACTGATAAAGGAAAAGAGTTTCTCAACAGAGAATTTCAGAATCTACTGAAGAGACACAAAATACATCATTTCACCACCGGTAATGAGCTTAAGGCATCGGTGGTGGAGAGGTTTAACCGCACCATAAAGACCAAAATGTGGAGATATTTTACAGCGGTCAACACGTTCAAGTATTTTGATAAAGTTCAGGATTTTATCGATGCTTACAACCAAGGGTATCACGCCAGTATTAAAATGAAGCCTATAGATGTTGATCAAAGTAATTCTTTTAAGGTCTATAAAAAATTATACGGCCCATTTATTAAGAAGGGGAAAACTACTTATAAGTTCAACATCGGCGATGTGGTTCGCGTTTTAAAGCTAAGGAGTACTTTTGCCAAAGATTATGAACAAACATTTTCTGACGAATATTTTACAGTTACCGAACAGGTGGCTAGAGACCCCCCCGTGTACCGGTTAAAAGACTATGACGGGGAGGATATAGAAGGAACGTTTTACGAAGCCGAGTTACAAAAAATTATTGTGGGTAAAGACATTGTATACAGAGTTGAAAAGATATTAGCTGAGAAAACCCAGAACCGGAAAAAATATGTGTTGGTGAAATGGCTTGGATGGCCTGAAAAGTTCAATAGTTGGGTCCCTGAACAACAGGTTTGTGATATTCAAGCCTTATAACAACATGCCCGCCGGTGTGAGGGGGTCATTACATTCGATACTCAAGATGGAATCAGGAGGCTTCTACGTGACTCTACCCAGTAACGCCTCTCTCGATATATACCCTAAAAATGAAATATCCAGTTACACGGTACAATTTGGAAAATCTATAGATCTAAGGGGGTCGTGGGAAGTGGGGTTGGCGGAAATACAGTATCCTTACACTTGGGCTGTTTTACAAGATAAGGATGCCACCTTCGCCATTTTTGACGATGTTAAAAAGAGTCAATGGACATTCACGATGCAAGGAGGTTATTATGACAATGTGGATACAATATTAGATGAGATGCATAAACAGTTCTCAGAAGGCACCCCCAACATCAAGCTATATTACAACCCTATTAAAAACAGAGTGTACAAGGTGTCAAAACCTGGTATTAGCATTCAAACCAAAGGACAACTGGGGCGTATATTAGGGTTCTATTCTGACACAGAGAGCAGGTTCTCAGAAGTGGTGGCCCCCTTCCCGGCTGACATCAGGGGCGGCTTTTACACTCTTTATGTGTATACGGATATCATAACACACCAGAGGGTCGGGGATAGCTATGTCCCCCTTTTGAGAAATGTACTTATTAAAGGTAAAAGCAATGACATGGTCACAATTACTTATGACAAGCCACACTACGTACCAGTCTCAAAGACCCACTTTGACAACATCACGATCGAAGTAAAATCGGATCAGAATATCAACGTACCCTTCCGCTTCGGTAAAGTTATTGTCAAACTACATTTTCGACCCCTGAAACAGTGTGTACATTATTAAAATGGCTACCTCGAGGGGTTATGTAGATCCTAGCGCCTATGTGGATTATTACAAGATGCAAGCCGGGAACGGCTTGCCCGGTTTTGTAGGAGCCCCCACAATGTATGGAGCCGGTCTAGGAGGACTCTTTCGTGGTCTCTTTAGAATGGCCGTACCCCTGCTTAAGAGAGGCTTTGCTATAGCCAGACCCCACTTGAAATCAGCGGCTAAAAATATTGTTAGTGACGTGTTCACCAATGTTATGAACCGGGCAGCTAGCCATGAGCAGCAGGAGGGTTCGGGTCTCATGGTAATGGCGAGGAGGGGGGGTAAAAGAAGAAACAGTATGTGTCCACCAGGGCGACGAAGATCCGTGGCTAACAAAAAACGAAGAAGCTCTCATTCTCCAACATATCGTGGAAACACTCGGAGAAGGAAGCAGCACAAGAAAAAACCTGCAAAAAGAAAGTCTCAAAGAAAGACAAATAGAGCCTCAGGATACATCTTTTAAAAATGTCTTTTGTCCACAGTCTATCGGAAGAATGCGTCAAATCAGAACTGGATCTGTTTACAGTTCCATACACTCAAACGAGTATAGATAAGAGCATATATATAGAGATACCCCCTCTTTCCGCAATTTCAGATACGGCCCCTCTGGAGTTTTTTATAGCTGGCAATGGCGAGGATTATATTGATTTGAATAACACATTTATTTTAATGAACTGTAAAGTGACTGATGAGGATGGCGATGCAATCGAGAAGACGGCCAACGCTGGGGTCATCAATTACCCGGTGGCCACCATGTTTTCACAGGTGGATGTGACCCTGGGAGATCGGCTCATTAGTCAAAGCAGCAATACTTACCCCTATAGGGCCATGATGGAGTGTATCCTTAATTATAGTGAGGAGACCCTAAGCAAACAGTTCAGCCCCGGCCTTTTCTTCAAAGACACCCCGGAAGCTATGGACGACCAGGATCCAGAGGGACTCAATAAGGGTTTGCAAAAAAGAACGGCCTTTTCAACAGAAGGGAGGACCTTTGAGCTAATGGGACATATTCATGCAGACATATTTTTCCAAGAAAAACTCATGCTCAACGGGGTAGACATTAAAATTAAAATGATCCGTAGTAAAAGTGCTTTTTGTCTGATGACCCCTGATACTGAAAAATATAAACTGACCATATTATCGGCCTCGCTGTTTGTGAAAAAAGTATCCGTCTCCCCGGCGGTTAAACTAGGACATGCGCAGGCTTTAATGACGGCAAACGCCAAGTACCCGATCGAAAGAGTCTATATGAAAGTCCACAGTATCCCCGCAGGGACACGGGTGATGAACCAGGAAAATCTGTTTCTAGGCCAGCTCCCAAAACAGGTTATTATAGGTCTCGTGGATAATGATGCATTTACCGGGGTTTACAACAAGAACCCCTTTAACTTTAAACATTATAACGCGGAATTTATAGCACTGTACGTCGATGGTGTGCAGGTTCCATCCAGACCTTTTCAACCTGACTTTGAAAACGGCAACGCGGTTCGTGAATATTACAGTCTAGTACTGGCTACGGGTCGCCATCTCAAGGATCAACCTCTGCTGATCGATCGCCGGGAATACTGCAGCGGTTACACCCTGTACGGTTTCAACCTGACCCCTGACGAAGAGTGTGGACAACATTTTTCACTGATGAAGACGGGCAATATGCGTTTGGAGATGCGTTTCAAGCAGCCTCTACCACGCACTGTAAATATGGTCGTGTATGCTGTGTTTGACAACATTATTGAGGTGAATCAGAGGAGAAACGTTCTGTATGATTATTATTAAAATGAACACCAGAGAGCTCAACCACATCATGAATGCCCTGGACGGCTCACGGAAAGTGTTTCAAGGAGTCTACGCCTGCGACCAGCAGCCTAAATTTAAGATCAAGAATTTACCTGCAATGTACATAATCAACACACACCCTAAAAATATGCCCGGAGAACATTGGCTGGCTATTTATCTAAGGGAGGACCGCCGTGGGGAATTTTTTGATTCCTATGGAAACCCCCCGGATTTCAGACCTTTCCCTCGGAAGATCAATAACTTTCTGCTCAACAACTGTCAAGAAACCATTTACAGCGGTCGTCAAGTACAAAGTCTTCAGACCTTCACTTGTGGTCAACACTGTGTGTTTTTCTTATATCATAGATCTAAAGGAAGGTCATACCCCGATATTATGTCCTTGTACAGTGAGGATTTAGGCCAAAATGATAAAAAAGTGGCAGAGTTTGTCAGGACACTGTGGACCCCCCCTTATAACACAATTACTTACGACCCTAGCCAGCCATGTATACAGATGGGGTGTTCTTGTGAGGATTTTAAAAGATGTCATGCGTGTTAAAGTGAAAAAATAATGAAAACAGCCTTTGAATCATTAGTTTTGTTTTTATTCAGCACAAATCTTATACAAAGCAGGGTTATGTTATAAATAAATGTACAACATTTGAAAATAAAAAATAAAAATAAAAAAATGGTTTGTCGGTTCCTTATTTACAGGGGAGACAAATAAAAACATGAGATTAATAAGCTTCCCAACGATGGATAGATCCTGAGGAGGGTTGCTCAACACGGTCAGAGTAATGAGATATCGGCGTCAGATCAGTCACCACCTCTTTACACAGACGGATTTTTTGTCGCGTTTCCTGGTTAGGGACTGTTGATTGGGGTATGTTCAGACAGGCCATCGCCTGTAGGAAAGCATTCCAGCCTACAGGTCGGCGACTATCGGGTACCTTATTAGTGCTAGTGACACTCTTCAACAAATCAAACATGTGTGAACCTTTGAGCAGTTGTCCTTTAAAAACAAATTCACCCTGTTCATTCCAAGTCGTTACCCGCGGTTTCTGAACCATTTTGTGCAGAATATATTCTGCATGTCTTTTGCTTCTGGCCGGCATGTTTCTCAAAACATCCGTTACAACATCTCCCTCTGAACTCTCAACAGGTTCGGGCACCGCAACATCTTTATCAACCGTACCCCCCGCATCAGTCCCAGAACCATTTTCTTGAGAGGCCATGGTTAAAGTTAAAATGTTTTGATCTTTTTCACCCTGTCTAACCAGACGGAGGTAGAGCTGTAACGTGTTGCTATACATCTGGGCTTTGGAATACTGATTTAAATCGGCCCTGGCCAGTATAGCTTTCATTTCAGAGTCCAGGTTGTTTTCGGCCGTTTGTCTAATGGGCTCTGGCCCGACAACATTTTTTCTCAGTTTCTCAAGCTGCTCCTGAGGGATCAAAAACATTTTCTGAGCATATTCCATTATTAACCCACTCTGGAAGCTAGAAGACTGGTTAGGAAAGGCACGGCTATGCTCAACAGCGGTCCTATAAAACCTCCGGTTTGATTAATCTTCTTTCTTTTTCTTTTAATAGAATACTTCTTATTAGCGATGATCTTGATAACCGCTTTTTGTTTTTTGAGTTTAGAATGTTGAGAAGGGGTTAGGGGTATATTACCGCGTAAGATATTAAAAGCTATTTCACACAGGGTCTCGATCAAATCCGAGGGGGCCCCTGCCAGCACAGCTTTCCTATGGCACGGGCTCCCCTCAAATAACATTTGCAAAAGCGGCAGATTTCTTTTAATCCGAACAGACATTCTTATTTATTTCCTTTTCTTTAGCACATACACTGCCGGCCAATCGGGCGGGCACAAACCTGTTCTGAGGCGAAAGTCTTCTGGGGTTTGTGCTTTTAAGTCCACAATCAAGTACCCGTAGGGTTTTTTGGTGGCATCCTCAAATGCCTCCAAAAAGAATTTGGTCTGGTTAGGGTACATTTGACGAGCCAAGACGGTGACCTGTAGTTTATCTCTGGGGTTTTTAAAAAGAATTATATAATTGGCATTTAAATTAATAGTGCGGCTTTTTTTACCTTGAAAAAATAGATTTTGAACTAAATAAATAATACTTAAATTCCTATGATGAGTGTACTTTTGTAAAGCTTTTTCCACTTCACTGTTGTCACCGGCCTGCTCCATCAGGTCATCAAGGATCACTAGATTAGTTTGTCCGGGCGGGAACAGGTCATCGTCACACAACGAGGCGGGGAGACCTTGCACAAATTTCAGATTATTTTTTTTTGATGCCAAATCATCGTAGAGAGGTTGCCAGCAAGAGTAACACCACACTATGTTGTCAAGAGCTTGGGACACGGTTGCATCCACATCTTCTATGATGTTCTTTATAAGATAGCTCTTACCCGAATTGGAGGGACCGGCTATAATACAGGAGAAAGGGTGTTGAAGTCTGTTATCAAAACCACCGCTAATATCCATAAGGCAGAGTGGTATAATCAGTCTTCAACACTCTTTTATTGTACACCACCCTGAACCGTTTGTTTAGTGATCTATTTTCCAATGTGTACCCCTTTTTATTGCGATAGATCTGATTTCCGGCTGTAATAATCTCGCGAGGAGGCGCGTCTTTCTCGGTTACAAAACTTTGTACCAGGGTCGTCAGAGACTTGATGTTAATGAGCTTGTTGTTACAATGGTTCAGAGTGAAACCCTTAACTTTCATACAGGTCTTACCCGCAGCCGTTCTGTATGCGTAAGTCTTAGGACCCCCTGAAACAAACTCAACTATGTGGTCCTGAGGATCTAGCTCACTCGTTAACTCCCCAAGGTAGTCCCCGAGGGGAGGGACCCAATCCCCTGGCCTGGTGACAAAGATTACAGAGTCAGTATCATGATAGAGCGTGCGTTCCTGCAGCTGATCCATTAAGTTGTACAGTTCAAGCCGGGCGTAAGCCGTGGTAAAAACCGCTATGAAAACATTAACGTTTCCCTGTTTGGTGGGGAAATCTTTAGGGGCCCTCCACTGGACCTGTGCCACGTGGTCATTTAAGAATTGAAAGTGTGATACTGCATGTTGTTTGGAAAACATAAATTCTATAAACTGTTCAGGGGTTTTAATCAAGGTTGTGTTTAGACGGTTATTTCTTTCCCCAAACTTACCCCACAGACTGTTTAAAATCAGTTTGGACATTTGTCTCTTGGCGGGGTTTACAGTTATGTTCCCCGGCTCTAGACGGATCCCTTCCTTTTCAAAATATTGCTGAACGTACCGCTCTTTGGCAGCGGAGTCAACACACCATGAGGGATAGCCCGATGCCTCCTGTTTCCCTTTCAGATGGGTCATAATGTACTCAGCAAAAAGAGTATCAGATTTTTCAGAAAAATGCCAAACCTCATACACCTTACCGACTCTGTAACCTTTCTCCACCGCCTTGTCAAGCTCAATGCTACACCAGACACCCGTCAGCGCTCTCTCGTCATCACTGTGCAGACAAGAGGTATTTTGATTTTCAGTTTCCACACACGTTCTACACAGAGGGAACATCAATTTTCCCGAACACCTGTAAGGCAACACGGGTAAGAACAGCTCGCGAGGAGGGTACATGCTGACTTTGATCAAACCAAAGTACTGTCCGATTTCGAGAAAGTCACGATAAACAATGGTTGGATGCCCCACCGGGTACATTTTGGTCTTGTTGACATAAGGGTACAGACTGGTGAAATCATAGTAATCTACTCTCTCACCCTCCTTTACCTCATAATGTAAACAGAGGGCGTTGGTACGACCCCCAAATAACGCATCCCTGGGCTCTAGACGTTCAGGAAAGTCCAAGGTTTCCATAAACCGTTGTACCCCCACATCCTGTTGCTTCAGGGTCGTCCACGCGTGTTCCCAAATCACCAGTACATTCAAACCATAGGTGTTTTTTAAAGTTTCAATTCGTTCCTGGAAATCATAGTACATATCACCGCAGAGTTTTTGTGTTACGGGGTTAAAGGTGTTTGGGTCGAAGCACTGAGGACAGCCCTGGTAAATACAACCAGCAAACTCATAAGCGGTACGCCGCCCGGACACGTCGCTAAAACCGTCTAAGTAGTAAGGACCCATTTTGACTTCCCCTTGATTTAAAGCATGTCTGATGAAGATGTTATCCCGGGCACTCCGATATTCCAGCCACTGTATGGAGACAGTCGAAAAGTTCTTTTGTCTAGCACGATAGTTGTCAGAAGTGGTGACCGCTATAGTGTTTTTCTGCAAGAAATTGGATCGATACATTTTCATGCAGAGAGACGCTATGGTCACACTTTGCAAAGGGTCGAGACCCGACGTGTTGATAACCTCGGCGCGGAAACGCAAACAGGCTTCTTTAAGGATCACCACATCATTTTTACAATAAGCGGCCATCTCTTCTCGGAAATCAAAAACACCTCCCTTAACCGTATTGTACCATTTAAAGAATTCCTCCCTCTCATGAGACATCATAGTATCAACCCCATAATAAGAGGCGGGCGGGTAGGACCCTCGATAATTTTGAGTGTCCTTAGTATTAAAAAAATGGCAGAACCAACCTTTCTTCTGAGCCTCAAAACCCAGAGCTTTAGGCAAAGCGCTCAATTTCATGGGGAGGAAATTTAACGAGTCTATGTAACGTTGGTTGAAAGCCTCGTCGGTGAAACACATGATCTTGCTACCCTGAGCTATTATTTTTGGGGTCACCCCATTTTCCACCAGATACTTCATCAATATGTAAGAATCATAACCCTTAGCATTGTGGGCAATAAATGTGTAATTGAGGTATTTTGGACTAGCTAGCTGACCACTCACAATCCAACATGTCAATACAGTGTATATAATTAGCAACATGGACCCCGTTTTCTTGCCGGCATTCAAAATCAAAAAAGACATACCGGTTGTGCGGCGGCTCCTTTTTAACCGGCTGAATAAAGCACTGGTGTTCAGACCCCGGGGTTAAATCCGCATTACAGATCCTACATCTCGGTTCCAGACATTTGTGTGGTTTAACCTCATGAAAACGGTACTGGAGGCAACACTGCGGGCAATATTTAGTTTGATCACAATAACTCCGTTTTTTAACCCCCTCAGCAGCGGCCCTCTGCACCTTATGTTCGGAAAAACAGAACGCGGAGAGACAAATCCTTAAGCAATCTTTACATCGAATGGTAGGGGCCAAACCCTTACGACATTGCGGATTGAAACAGACGTTACAGTAACCGTCACAGCGGTGCTTAAGCTTATCATTGAAGGCCTTATAACACCAATGACAAACATACGAACAACCCAAAAAAGCCGTCAAACTCTTTATTCCAAAGTAATGACTATCACTTAGGAAGAGAAACAGTGTCTGTGTATGGGTTTCAGGATGTGTCTGAAATTTCACAAATACTTCCTTTACCTCACAACGGTACCACACAACAATTTTTAAAGACAACAACTCCTCAAACATGGCAATGTCTGAAAAGGCAACCATCTGTTGAGAGTTTAAGCCGGCCCTCTGATGAAGCATTAAAGCCTCTTGCATAGCTTGGGGTTCAGGCATGTCGGGGGTGAGTAGTTTTATTAAACTGTAAGCAAAACAGAGCTTATTGTCACCATTGGAACTCACCACTAATTGCCTGAGCTTGTTCCTAATTATGTCGTTCTTCAAGCATTTCGACAGTCTTCTAAGCGCCCCACCCTCAGGGTTACGAACCACATTCATTACCAGAGACAGACTTTCATCAGCTAAGATGGATGCGTTACTTTGCAATAACGCTTCGATTTTAGCCAGAAATTCATCAACATCTAAATTATCTCCACTCAGCATTACAGATAGGTTGCTAAACAAATCATCCCCTCTGAGTTCTAACTGTACAACATCTCGAGGTCTGACCCTTTCAGCAACCTGTTCAAGCATGTTTTGCAAGGCCTCGTGTATGTTGACAAATATTTCTGCATAATTGTCACAATTTAAAAGTTCTGCAAAATTAAAACGCTGAATCATTTCAAAATTGTTATAGGCCGGTCTATCTATAATCACGGGATCACTGGTACTCTTGGACACATCATCATTTTGAACAAAGCCTTCAACCCCTACATTCTCACAGAGCATGTCATCCACAGCCTTATCAGTCTCAGAACCCTCCACATTCCGAACACCCCCACCGCTGACATCTACAAAACCCCCTTTTTGAGGAGGCTCATTTAAAGCCTGTAAAAGTCCTTCAAAGATATCCACCCGGTTAATGTCAAGACCCTCCTCTATAGTGACGGCTGCTTCTGCCGCCGTACTGTGTTCTAATGGTCTCAAATAATTTATAATAGGGGCAGAATTTGGTCGGGGTAGCGTCTCCAAAGCCTCCACCATTTCAAACAAATCGGGGTGAACTAGGGGTTGAACCTCTATAAGCGCTACCGTTGGGAGGTGGTTATTTAGATCATTGACCATCTGTAACAGGTCGGGGTTCACCGGTAAGTCTGGTAATTCACATTCTATCGGTGGTGATTGGGGGTTATTTAAATCATTTATCATTTGTAATAGTTCCTGGTTCATTGGGACATCAGAGGAGTTCACAACAGGGCCGGGGGTGTTCTCTCGGGAAGGTCTTTTTGGGGCCCTAACTTGTTCATAATCCTTTAGTTTGTGAGTTCTTTTACCAAGTCCGGACATTTTTTTTTATTTTTTATTTTTCCAACAACCCACAATAGTAAGGCGTTTTGTATCTATTAAAACATTAAATACGGTACAATTCGTTAGTAAGGGTATTAATAAGGGTGTTTTGACTCTCTATCACAAGGTTTTGCCCCACTAACACAAGTCTTTGATTTAGTAACAAGGTATGTAGCAACTCATGCTGACCTTCAGGAAGTAGCTCCGGGGGATGGTGTCCTGGCTCAGCTGCAAAGGATGGTCGCTCCGGTAAATCTCGGTCGAAGGAGGCAGGGAGCGAGCGTATACTCACGGACGGAGACCAAGAAGGCCTTTGCGGTGACACCCTGGCCAATCGCGGTGTACTGTTCAGCGTTTCTGTAGCCAAGAAACGGGGCTGGGGGGACGATGTTGAAACCAGTCCGTCGTTGGGTGGTGTGTCAACCCTGACTGACGGCGACCCCTGAGGTTGTTGGTTGCCTGTATTTGTTCCGCCCGACAATGCGGCGGGCTGAATCTGGATTGTTGAATTACCCCCAGAAGGCTGTGGCCTGAGTAGATGTTGGGGGGTCTCCAAGACCACCGTGGGGGATCCTCTCGGTGATCTCTCCGGGGAAGATGTTTGATCCCACTTAGACGGGGTAATTGTCCTCAATAGCTCATCCACAGAATGACTATCCCAAGAGTCTTGGGAAGAATAAAAATATACATTACATTTACATCTTTAAACGGCGACAGAAATCAAACTTAAAACAACATGTCCAGGACCTTCAAAACCTTTAGCTTTTTTAGACCTTTGAAAATAGGCTTAGACATTCACTACAACGCCTTATTATGTACAGACAATATATTTATTAGGACTTGATAATAAATGTAAAACAGAGAAGCCTCTGTAAATAAACTGTTTCTTAAATGTAATATTGTTAATAAAACACTTTTTATACACACACACACCACATTTCATTTTTAAACGAACCTTCCAAGTGTAAACGCTTCCTGATCCCGGGACTTCCTGTTTCACAAACGTTTTCACGATCTGTTTAAATATTAAATACAATGAACACCTTCAAGCCTTTTCCTACAGCCACTTTAAAACAGAAGTATAATTGCGGGAGATAAGCCAAACAACTTACTAAAACCTTTCGGACAGCTTTACTTCCTAACCAGACGGTCGGGCAATCGGTCATTTCTAAACACATGCCCCAGAAACAAGCCTAGACCTGTCCGGACTTCTAAAGATCTTTCCCAGAACCCCCAAGACCTACAGGAAATGGACACCCCTCGCTTAAATATTAGCCCTCAACGGGCAAACAAAACCCTTTTAAAAACATTAAAGTTTGAAAGATCTTACTTACCTCCAAAGAATAATCGTTTCTTATGTTTTTCAGCTGATTTAGCTTTTTGCACTTCTGTGAAGGTAAGAGACATGTTTAACCTTTAACCACCCCTCTTTATAAAAAGCTTTAACCTCTTACAAGCGGCAGATATATACTCACCGCTATCAGATACAGGGGCTGACGGCCTTTCAGATTCTTGAAAGGTTACGGTTCTCGAAGGTAAAACGAAACAATCCCTCGATGTGGAAGGCCTTTCGTTGTCTCGAACCACGTTTCTTAATACTGTTAGAAAGGATATTTTTTTAAATTAACAAAACGGGCCTCAAACATCTTACCGAAACGTTATACAAACAAACAGGGGTTTAGTTCTTACCCGGTCGGCAGACAGCCTGTCTAGGGACAACCACTTCTCTTGGTTGATCCTCGGAGACATTAATCACAGGCCTTTCGATAGTTTCTGTGTAATTAAAGAGACCGCCATTAATATATATTAAAACGTTTTCATAACTCTAATGAGCCGCTTCAAAACACAACCACACACCCATACATAAGAACCCTTGAGCGCAAACACAAAAATCTTACCGTCGTTGTTCCAGATGATCTCCTCAGCGTTGGGAATTAACTCCTGTTGACTGGCTGAAAAATAATTTTACAGAACTTAAAACAGATGTTATAACCTTATTTACAATACATGCCCACGCTCTGAGTCAATGAAAATAATCTGAAGACTTACCTAAAAACTCGTTTAAATCGAAGTCGTTGATGTTGTTTCCGGACATTGTTGATCTTTAGGCTTAAATCGAAAGGTCAGTATGAGTCTGTCGAGCTGAAGACCAGACCTTCATACTTATACTGATGGCCGGATGCCGGATCTGCTTGTAAGGCATTGTTCTGGGCTGGCCTTTGTGCCGTCCTGTTATCAATTAACATATCAAAACCAACCAATAAAAGACCCTGCATCAATTTCAAATAGAAACCAAGATGGCGACGATCTCTCTCCTCTCTACTCTAAACTTTTATTAGAACCTTTTGGTCTCTCAAAAAAACATTTTTAAGCATCAAGACCTATAGTCAATAAACACTAAGAATATTTCAGGCCTTTATACGCGCTAAAAAACAACCTGAGCCAAGAAAATAACTATAAAGATCTAAAATAAGTAGCGCTTTTACAGTGATTTTTTTTTTTTTTTTTTTTTTTTAATAGCGATGCTTTGTTTGGTATTAAACAAGTCACAAACTACTCAGAACAGCGTTTATTAGCTAAACAAACCACGTAAACAATCAATGTAACTCTTAACTAAACTAGGAAACGCGAGAGAAAAAGGCGATACTTAGCTGCGGCGACTTGAGCGACTTCTCAGCTGGCTTGCCCGAGTGTCCAGATGCATATGTGGAAATACTTCTATACAAACCATGAACATAGATTCTCGATAGATGAATACTGTTTATTTAAAGGCCAGTTTTTATTTAGCGCATAGTTTATTGAATTTACCCCCCGAGGTGGAACACGGACAAACAAAAATCAAACCTGCTCAGTGTCAGGTTAACTTGAAGTTAGATGGCTAAATAAATTATACAGATTATTTATTTGAGCGTTACAGGTTCGGTCGGAAAGGAATGATTTACGTAGCCGATTAATTAGGACCGCACATCAGTCATTCCGCCCTGGGCCGGCCCTGACCAATTTGATGCCCTAGGCAAGATTTTAGCTGGTCCCCTTGCATCGCAGCCAATTCCACCACCGATCATTGTGTTCATACACTTACACAGAAACTGCATAGCTTCATGTCTTAGATTTTCTTTATTTTTGAAACAAGAAAAAAACACACAAAATAAAAACAGTATGCAAGAAACAAGTGACAAAACGAATTATGAATACAATATAAATAAGTATTGCACGAAAAAACTATATTACCGACACCATAGTGCAAGATGCATAATGTAGCAGTGTTCTACAGCCTTACCGCCTTGCCTTTCTTGCAGCAAACAAGTGACATAAAACGAATTATAAATAAGTGGATGTTTCCTGCAGCACACGTGAAAGAAAAGGTATATTTCTCAGAATTAAGTAATAGGTAATGGAGGTTGATGAAAGAGTTAAATAGCTGATCGATCAAAAGGTGTGATCGTTGTGGGGCATCGGTAAGAATGCACAATTCTCATTCATTCCAAACAGTGTCCCTTTACTGCATCACTAGCAATGGGCGTTAGCCTATTTTGGTATTTGTTTTGTGTGTTTTTTATTGCTTTTTGTTTTGTTTTATTAATTCACTTTAAACCTCTTATATTATCACATTATTCCCATTAAAATCACGTTTGTTTACTTTGAATGTCCCGCCCCACTTCACGGAAATGCACGAGTTTTATTTACGATTGATTGATTTAAATATACACATGGCTAATCACGCATTCATGAGAGTACCCGCTTATTCGCCAGGTTCTACGAAATTCAATAATTGACCATGAGGAGCACCTGTTAGGCTGGAGATAAAATGCTCCCGGGGTGGAGCTGGGGGGGACGGGATTGCAGAGCAACGGGAACGAAACGTGGAGCCAAAGGCGAACGAAGGACTTGATGGACAAGTAATGGAAAGGGCTAAGAGACCCAGAGGAGAGCTGAGGCGACCTCTGCAACGCTAGCGAGAGTATCCAGAGAAGGGATAGCGTACAGGCTTTTTGAACTACAGTAGTGTTTCAAAGGATAACAACAAACAATCTGTTTTTTTTTTTTTTTACTCGGCCATTGTTTTCTTGGACTGTACATGGACATTGTAATTTCTTTGTATTGCCAAACCCGGACCAGAGCAGAAGCTGAATTTTTGTCGGAGCCCCTCATTACTTTGTACTAGGACACGTGGACTATTGCCTGCCCCATTCCAGCTCCTGGTGCTGCCGGAGGAGACCAACAGAACCCTCCACGAATGCATTTTTTAGTTTGAACTTTTGTCTTTTTAACATAAAGAGGAAGTCTGATGGATTTTATATTAGAGATTTGTAATCCAGTTAATTGTATACCTGTCTTGTGTGGTCTGTGGTGTGCTCCTGGCTTGAGATTCCCCAATTTAAATAACCTAAATCGAAGGGAGAATTGAGAGGTAGTAAATGCAAAATGGGCATATTTGGGCAATCGACAACCTCCCAATGGGTCCTAGCGGCTGTAGACAACCGCTAGGTGGTGTAGTCGTGCTTCCATAAGTTTTACCCCCCAGTGGTACTGTATAACTTCCACTCTGTGACACATCCTAGATTTTAATAGCGACAAGATGTGAAGTCATAGTGAAGAGCTTGGGAAGGTGCGGTCACGCCTGCTTCATCAATGACGGGAGCTTTGGGGAGACGGGAGGCAGTCACATTACCTTCCTGAGAGCAGTAACTGCCGAACCAACACACATTACTTGTGTGTGCCAAATACTTCTGTTTTATTAGTACCTAATTTTTCAGCACCAGTATTTAACTTTGCAGATTGTTGGAAAAAAACTGTACAGGTATTCCCTGCTAACACACAACATTGCCAATAACATTGTAGCAATATAATTTATATTGCTACAGCATTGAGGCAATGTGCTAGCAGGGTTGTTGTACTTTGGAATCGGTTCATGCTTCACGATTGGTTAATTGCCTATTTTTTTTTTGCCTTCATAAACAATTCGTGGATCGACTTTGCTCCCTTTTTCTTGGGATTGTGCGTCTTGTAGGCAGTCCATAGGTTGTCCCTATATTAATTTATTCATGAAATTCCAACCGAAATAGCGACAGTTCTACAGCTATTTCAAACCGGAAGTTTGAATCGCTCCTGATTTCAGGAAAAAGTTCTTCATTTACACCGTCTCGTTCTGTCCATCCCTCCCCTCCTCAGCCTTGGATCTCTTCTGTTCTCCGCTCAACCTGATCCAGTCTGCGCACCACTGAGCACAAGTGGAAGAGATCCAAACTCCCAGCGACCCTCGCACTCTACCACTCTCTACTGCCCACATTCCCCTCCTCGCTCACCTCAGTCTTACTTCCAGTCATTCTTTGAATCCACTGTCCACAACCCCTGCAAGCTTTACTCCACCTTCTCTCTCATCTCCCCCCTCCTCCCTCATCTCATCTCACCTCATCATTTTGCCTCATTCTTCTACAAGATCACAGACATCCACAAGCTCTTCAACAGTCTCCTCTCCACTCCCACCCTGCCCAAGTCTCCCACCGATCAAGCTTCCATTTCTTCATTCTCTCCACTCTCAGACTCTGAACTTTCCTCTCTCCTCCTAGGTCACAAACCCATAATATGTCCCCTGGACCCTCTCTCTACTCGCCTCCTGCAAGCGTCTGCTCCATTTCAACTCCCCTTCTTCTCCTCCCTCCTCAACTCCTCACTCCTCTCTGGCTGTTTCCCCTCTTGCATTTAAACAAGCTGCGGTCATCCCACTCCTCAAGAAACCTACCCTTGACCCCACCTCTCCTCAGAGGCACCTGTCTCTGCCCTGTCGCCCTACTCCCCTTCCTCTCAAAGACCCTCGAGCGTGCGGTCCACTGTCAGCTCTCTGCATTCCTTTCCCATCTCTCACTTCTTGATCCTCTGCAATCCGCCTTCCAAACACCTCTCACACCACTGAGACTGCTCTCCTGGCAGTCACTGACTCCCTCAACTGTGCTCGGGCAGCCTCCCTCTCCTCAATCCTCATCCTCCTTGGTCTCTCCGCAACATTTGACACCGTCGATCACTCCATCCTCCTCTCCTGCCTCGCTGACCTTGGAATCTCTGGGACTGCTCTCACTTGTTTCTCCTCCTACCTCAACGACCGGACCTATCAAGTGGCGAGGTTCCTCATCCACCCCTCAACCTCTCCTCACAGGCATAACCCCCGGGTTTAGCTATCCTCCCGATGGGTCACACTTCGGTAGCTACCTTTTTTACTTTCATGGGGCCCTGAAATCCTCGCTGCGCCCCTGGTCATGAAAGCTGTAATGTCTGGTATCAAAATACATTACTGGCTTTCGGCTTACACACGTCATTTGAACCCACTTGCTCAAGCAGACCGAGTAAACGTTTACTCGAGGTATACGGTCACACAGAAGGAGCATCCCAAGAACACCAGTTAATGGCGTAGAAATTTTGAAAACATGCACAATTTTCCACGATCTAAGCCCACAGTTTACGTGCAAAATCTAATGTCTGAGATGATGGTATCCATGTAACATTCCCGAAATGGACGCATTTTAAAAGTGCAAGGTAACGGTCTGGTCCATTTATTGTGGGTTTCAAGGTAAAGTACATTGCTGATGGACGTTTCATGGTTAATGCGGATCAGTGGTTTCCTTTATCATTATGCTCTCTAAATTGTTGTGGGTCTGTTGTACACTGTTCAGTACTGTACATCGTGTTTTAATCCTAACTTGATAAAACACTTCGATTCATGGCTTTGTAGCCCCACCAGTGACGTAAAAAACCACTCGGTAAGATCATTAAAACAAAGTATTAAACAAGGCGCAATGCACAAGACAGTCCTTTGCCCTGTGCAGTGCTGCGGGTAAACAACTCGTCTCTAGTGCAATAAACTAAGACCATGTAAACCCGAGAGGGAGAGGGGCATTTAATCTGTGACTCGAGCATATTGTCTCCAGTGAGGTCAATACACGCGTCAGGGATATGTATGCTAAATGTAATGTAAATATGATGGATATAATGTATATTGTGGTGGAGTTCATAAACATAATGTCAGGTGAACTTTAGTGATATTCTGTGTTTTCTAAATTCCAAGCAGTGGGACTTTAAGTCATAACTTTGTGAGGAATTTACATGTCTTTATAAATTATATATCATTATAAAGTAATAATCCAGCTCACTTTGCTAGCTAGCCTACTGCCAGTTGCCATCCAAATGATGATCATGATCAGCTAGTAGTTAAGTACTGTAGTAGTTTGCCAGTTGTCAGCTAATGATTTTTCATAGTATTGTATTATTGAAATTCAGTTTTTTATGCACTATAGTATTTTCAGTATTGAGTATTTTTGGTGTGGATGTTATTTTACCTAAACAGTTTATTAGTTATTGCTCTGATTTCAATATGCATAGTGCACTATTTACATTTGTATTGATTATTACATCAATTTCTTCAACAAGTACAGTGTATGTTAAAGTGCAATACATGTTCTGTGATGTGCATTAGTTCAGTTTTTTATGCACTATAGTATTTTCAGTATAGAACTAAGGAGTCTAATAAGACTTGGTGGTACGCAGAACTGAAGTGCCAAGTGACAGGCAATCACTTTCATTGCACATCGCATTGTCTTCTCGCAGGGAGCGAATTGGGGAAATGTTGGATTTACGGCATCATGTAGAAAGACTGAATGGTTTAGTTACAGAAAAAGATAAAAAAGATAGTGACCTTTCTTACTAGCTGAACTAACCTGCATAAAATTAAGAAGATACAGACATTTTCATGCAATTATTTCAAGTTACAGTCTGCTGCTCAGACACAGTTTGGCGCACAGATGCAACTATCATCTACTCAATTATAAACATATATCTAGAGAGACAGAGAGACAGACATGGACTACATATCGTGCACATTGTCTGAAATCATGCTGGTATATGTAGACTTGTAGATGATTGTAAAGAGGCCTATTTGGAATTATACGAAATGAGATATTACCATAATGAAGTCATGATACATGAAGGAAATGTTTTTCATGTTGGCAAAAGTACCCTGTCAAGGGTGCTTTGCTGAGAAAATGAAAATGAATGAGAGAAGACTAAAACAAAGGGCTCGTCCGGGATATGAACCCTTTGAATCATACCCCTAGACCAACGAGCCACATAGCACAGGTTTCTGTGAAAACTAGTTAACATCGGTGCCACGTAGAGAGTTGTGCGCTCCTCTATTTGAACACTTTCTTCTTCAAACATTGCATGAGTGTCTGACTGCCGCCATCTAGCGGTGCTGACTGACCGATGGCTTGGGTATCTTGGATGTTGTTAAATGACATAACTGTCCGCCCAAGACACTGATGACCAAGGGTCATAGTTTTCCCTTGTAATAATAACAACAATAGTAATTGGAGTGAATGGAAGTGGCATTTCTATTTCTCCTTACTTTAGCCGTCATCATCGCCAACATTGTTGTTGGTGAGCATAGAGAGGAGTGTATTAGCTTTTAAAGTATATTCAAGCAATGAACACGTCAAATAAATGTAATACCAAATACTTTTGCACGCAAGTGCACATGTATGTTACAGCGCTTCTGGGAGCACGGCCCACGTGAAGCAAGAGGGCGCAGTAAAGGTCTGCGAGTCAAGTGTGATGTGGGTATCCTGCAGCAGGGAGAGGAACCTTTGTTTTTCTACAGACGAAGCTGGTGCTGTGGGATACTAGTGTAAGGCCATTTATTCGTCATCTGTTCATGCGCAACGGTTCACCAGAAGTGTGTTAGTGAAAACAGCGGTAAGTGCAGGCTTAGTAGGGTCGCAATAGCTTGAATGGTGTCGAACTCCCCCGAAGCATCACAAGTGTGATGGCGGAAGCCTAGAAAGAAAACGTTGCGTTGGCCGGGAATCGAACCCGGGTCAACTGCTTGGAAGGCAGCTATGCTCACCACTATACCACCAACGCCCAGAAAGTCTCTCATTCCATGACTTTTGATGCATTTCAGATCATTCATCTGACTAGATACATGCGAATAATCACAGCCTACAGTGTAAAGCTTCTGATTGAGTGTGCTAAGTAACTTGCTAAATTCACTAACAAACAGTCGCTGCTCTTACTACAAAACAGGTGCAAGATATATCATTCTTAGCTAAACAAACCACGTAAACAATCAATGTAACTCTTAACTAAACTAGGAAACGCGAGAGAAAAAGGCGATACTTAGCTGCGGCGACTTGAGCGACTTCTCAGCTGGCTTGCCCGAGTGTCCAGATGCATATGTGGAAATACTTCTATACAAACCATGAACATAGATTCTCGATAGATGAATACTGTTTATTTAAAGGTCAGTTTTTATTTAGCGCATAGTTTATTGAATTTACCCCCCGAGGTGGAACACGGACAAACAAAAATCAAACCTGCTCAGTGTCAGGTTAACTTGAAGTTAGATGGCTAAATAAATTATACAGATTATTTATTTGAGCGTTACAGGTTCGGTCGGAAAGGAATGATTTACGTAGCCGATTAATTAGGACCGCACATCAGTAGATAGTAGGGTTTTTTGGGCGCGGCCTATTTTGTTATGACGTATGCCCTAAGCTTATTAATATTCCTACGTCATAATTGGGGGGCGTGATTTTAGAGTTATTTCCTTAATTATTCCTACGTCATATCCGTCAGAAAGTGTACACCCCTAAAACCCTGAACAACAAGGCCACCCATAAAGACCCCCCCCCCCCTCTGAAGGCAACGCCCCGAAACTCTCCTCTCTATTTAAGACCCCGCACTGCTTTTAGGCAATACCTCTTTAATTCTCAGCATCTGAAACATCCCGCTTCTTCAACATGTCCAGCGACATCAACATGAAACCCCGCAAGAAACAATCCCGGGCAAGGGTTCCTGTACTCACCAATTTGAAGATTGAACGCTCCTGGGTGTTGTTCTGGGGGGGTCGACGGGGTTACCGCTTTAAAAGGGATCCCAGCTATGTTGGAGTGGAGCTTTTTGCTTTGGGAGAGAAGGAGGGTACGTTGGAACCTTTTGAGACGGTGATTGAATACTCTTTTGAGGACTGGTTGAAGGTGATGGCATGGAGAGACCTGGGGCTTGTGGATAAGACTATAGAAGGCTTGCAAGAGGGTCCAAGAGAAGGCGAAACGGAGTCTCCGACTCAGAGTTTTGAAAGGTGTGAATGGGAAAGCTTGCAGAACTACGGTACAGTGGTGAAGAGTCTATCTCTAACTACTGATCGTAAGGTTTTGTTTAGCAGTACCCTGATTACAAACCCTATTGAAGGGGTTGTGGAGGATCCAGAAAAACAGGTTACTGAAATTATGTTTGACGCCGTGGACTGGCCGTTCTTGAAAGAGGTCATAAACTGTATAAATGATGGTTTTGACATCTTGACCAAATGTTCACAACTGGATTCTGTTAGAAGTTGAATATGCTGGATTATGGATTATATATCCCCCTTGAATGACGACGACGATGATAAAACAGACGACCTGTGGGGGGTTGGAGGGGGGTCTGACGGCTCAGGGTCTACTCTCTTCTAAGAGGGCGGTGTGTCGTGACGTAGTGAAGAGATAGGATAAAAGGCGCAACAATTCATTCATGGTTTAAAATTAAAGAGAATGTCTTACCCGAAAGCTGCGGACGTCGACAGGCTCTACAGGCCTCTTCAAACCCGGGATCACCCCTGGTTCTATTCCCCAGATTTTGTATACACTCCGGAACCCTCTGACTGCGGTTACCCTCCAAGACCTCAGACCCCGGTCCCTCAGGACGAAACAACATGCGGAGCGATGGATGTCCAAATGAGTCTCGGGGATCCCCAGCCTCTGGAGCTCATGGAGGGCCTCGATTTTGCCGAACTGTCTACCGTCTGTGCGTCTCAGGAGGGGGTCAGTCCAATGGATGTAGAAACACCCCACAAACCACCAGGCGACCCAATGAGCATCGGACTGTCTCGGGGGCGTGATGAAGACGCAGGATTTATGCCCGGGGTAGGTGTCCAAGTAAGCAGAGTGGTTAAAAGCACCCTGGTGTATATTCTGAGTGCTCTCATCGACCGAGCTCTGAAAGAAGTCTGTCGGGGGTGTGAAGTGAATCACCCCAGTCAGTTGAGACACAGTTGTTTGTTTGAACCAGACCGTTACTATTTCCTGTTCTATTTCAACGTGTTTTACAGAAGACTGAACAAACCGTGGCTGAAACCGGCACTAATCAAGGCTCTGTCTTACTCCCACATACATGTCACTGCTGGACAAGTCCAGAAAATCATAGATGAGATTTTGCTGGAGCTGAAAAAGGAGCCGTTTATAATAGAGAAACTTGGGCAGCTGCTCAATGACCTGGATGAGCCAAGTAGAAAAACCGCTGGCAAGCTAAAAGCTTATTTCTTCCGTAAAGAAGTTAAAGCTGGGGGCAGCGACGAAGAATTCGACATCTACGCCACTGATTCAGACTCTGACCTGAACTAAGGGACTTTGAACATGGGGAATGTTCTGGACTGCTGCTGCAACTGGTTCTGTCATCAACACTCTGCAGCTAACCTGAGAGCGCTATTACACCATGTGCTTGACAGAAAAGTAGCCAACGCGAGCCTTTTCTCTACAGATTTAACCATCGATGAGGATCAACTTTCAAACCTGGAAAAGTTCATGGCTGCTGTAACAAAGACCGGGGGGTACGAACACTGGGATGAAGCGCTCAAGGGGGCCAAGAATGATATTAGGCCATTTCATCAACATCTGTATGACCTTTTACTGAGCATGTTTAATACCCCTCTGTTTACTTTTAAAATAGGTCATATTGTTGTTTTATTTACATATGTAACTGAGGTGTGTGCCTACAAGATAAAGAAACAGGTATTTGTTGATATAGATCAAGTAACCAATCATCTGATTTCTTTTTGTCTGGACCGTAGAAAAAATTGTTGTGTATGTTATACTTTTCTCAAATGTCTAAAAAGGGGTATCTGCTCTCCTGAAGTTGAATAAAAAACCTTGTATAAAAACTTTGCGCATAGTGTGGGTCTGTGTGTTTATTTGGCAGAATGACTCGGCAAGCTCCCCAAATGCATGAACTATACTACAACCCAGCCAAGATTGGGGGTTTGGCGGGTAAGAAGGGTTTTCAAAGGGGACTCGCTGAGGCCGGTGTGAAGGTTAATGATGTGGTTGTTTCAGAATGGTTACGGGAACAAGACGCCTATACCTTACATAAACCTCTCAGGATTAACTTTAAAAGAAACCGTGTATATGCAACTGACATAGACTCACAATGGCAAATGGATCTAGTCGATATGTCAAATTTATCAAAACATAACAATGGTCACAAATTTATGTTGATGTGTATCGATGTGTTATCAAAATATGCCTGGGCTCGCATTCTACATAATAAAACAGGTCGGGTGGTGACAAGGGCCTTTGAGGATATATTGTCCCAGGGACGATGTCCTAAAAAACTGCAGACTGATAAAGGAAAAGAGTTTCTCAACAGAGAATTTCAGAATCTACTGAAGAGACACAAAATACATCATTTCACCACCGGTAATGAGCTTAAGGCATCGGTGGTGGAGAGGTTTAACCGCACCATAAAGACCAAAATGTGGAGATATTTTACAGCGGTCAACACGTTCAAGTATTTTGATAAAGTTCAGGATTTTATCGATGCTTACAACCAAGGGTATCACGCCAGTATTAAAATGAAGCCTATAGATGTTGATCAAAGTAATTCTTTTAAGGTCTATAAAAAATTATACGGCCCATTTATTAAGAAGGGGAAAACTACTTATAAGTTCAACATCGGCGATGTGGTTCGCGTTTCAAAGCTAAGGAGTACTTTTGCCAAAGATTATGAACAAACATTTTCTGACGAATATTTTACAGTTACCGAACAGGTGGCTAGAGACCCCCCCGTGTACCGGTTAAAAGACTATGACGGGGAGGATATAGAAGGAACGTTTTACGAAGCCGAGTTACAAAAAATTATTGTGGGTAAAGACATTGTATACAGAGTTGAAAAGATATTAGCTGAGAAAACCCAGAACCGGAAAAAATATGTGTTGGTGAAATGGCTTGGATGGCCTGAAAAGTTCAATAGTTGGGTCCCTGAACAACAGGTTTGTGATATTCAAGCCTTATAACAACATGCCCGCCGGTGTGAGGGGGTCATTACATTCGATACTCAAGATGGAATCAGGAGGCTTCTACGTGACTCTACCCAGTAACGCCTCTCTCGATATATACCCTAAAAATGAAATATCCAGTTACACGGTACAATTTGGAAAATCTATAGATCTAAGGGGGTCGTGGGAAGTGGGGTTGGCGGAAATACAGTATCCTTACACTTGGGCTGTTTTACAAGATAAGGATGCCACCTTCGCCATTTTTGACGATGTTAAAAAGAGTCAATGGACATTCACGATGCAAGGAGGTTATTATGACAATGTGGATACAATATTAGATGAGATGCATAAACAGTTCTCAGAAGGCACCCCCAACATCAAGCTATATTACAACCCTATTAAAAACAGAGTGTACAAGGTGTCAAAACCTGGTATTAGCATTCAAACCAAAGGACAACTGGGGCGTATATTAGGGTTCTATTCTGACACAGAGAGCAGGTTCTCAGAAGTGGTGGCCCCCTTCCCGGCTGACATCAGGGGCGGCTTTTACACTCTTTATGTGTATACGGATATCATAACACACCAGAGGGTCGGGGATAGCTATGTCCCCCTTTTGAGAAATGTACTTCTTAAAGGTAAAAGCAATGACATGGTCACAATTACTTATGACAAGCCACACTACGTACCAGTCTCAAAGACCCACTTTGACAACATCACGATCGAAGTAAAATCGGATCAGAATATCAACGTACCCTTCCGCTTCGGTAAAGTTATTGTCAAACTACATTTTCGACCCCTGAAACAGTGTGTACATTATTAAAATGGCTACCTCGAGGGGTTATGTAGATCCTAGCGCCTATGTGGATTATTACAAGATGCAAGCCGGGAACGGCTTGCCCGGTTTTGTAGGAGCCCCCACAATGTATGGAGCCGGTCTAGGAGGACTCTTTCGTGGTCTCTTTAGAATGGCCGTACCCCTGCTTAAGAGAGGCTTTGCTATAGCCAGACCCCACTTGAAATCAGCGGCTAAAAATATTGTTAGTGACGTGTTCACCAATGTTATGAACCGGGCAGCTAGCCATGAGCAGCAGGAGGGTTCGGGTCTCATGGTAATGGCGAGGAGGGGGGGTAAAAGAAGAAACAGTATGTGTCCACCAGGGCGACGAAGATCCGTGGCTAACAAAAAACGAAGAAGCTCTCATTCTCCAACATATCGTGGAAACACTCGGAGAAGGAAGCAGCACAAGAAAAAACCTGCAAAAAGAAAGTCTCAAAGAAAGACAAATAGAGCCTCAGGATACATCTTTTAAAAATGTCTTTTGTCCACAGTCTATCGGAAGAATGCGTCAAATCAGAACTGGATCTGTTTACAGTTCCATACACTCAAACGAGTATAGATAAGAGCATATATGTAGAGATACCCCCTCTTTCCGCAATTTCAGATACGGCCCCTCTGGAGTTTTTTATAGCTGGCAATGGCGAGGATTATATTGATTTGAATAACACATTTATTTTAATGAACTGTAAAGTGACTGATGAGGATGGCGATGCAATCGAGAAGACGGCCAACGCTGGGGTCATCAATTACCCGGTGGCCACCATGTTTTCACAGGTGGATGTGACCCTGGGAGATCGGCTCATTAGTCAAAGCAGCAATACTTACCCCTATAGGGCCATGATGGAGTGTATCCTTAATTATAGTGAGGAGACCCTAAGCAAACAGTTCAGCCCCGGCCTTTTCTTCAAAGACACCCCGGAAGCTATGGACGACCAGGATCCAGAGGGACTCAATAAGGGTTTGCAAAAAAGAACGGCCTTTTCAACAGAAGGGAGGACCTTTGAGCTAATGGGACATATTCATGCAGACATATTTTTCCAAGAAAAACTCATGCTCAACGGGGTAGACATTAAAATTAAAATGATCCGTAGTAAAAGTGCTTTTTGTCTGATGACCCCTGATACTGAAAAATATAAACTGACCATATTATCGGCCTCGCTGTTTGTGAAAAAAGTATCCGTCTCCCCGGCGGTTAAACTAGGACATGCGCAGGCTTTAATGACGGCAAACGCCAAGTACCCGATCGAAAGAGTCTATATGAAAGTCCACAGTATCCCCGCAGGGACACGGGTGATGAACCAGGAAAATCTGTTTCTAGGCCAGCTCCCAAAACAGGTTATTATAGGTCTCGTGGATAATGATGCATTTACCGGGGTTTACAACAAGAACCCCTTTAACTTTAAACATTATAACGCGGAATTTATAGCACTGTACGTCGATGGTGTGCAGGTTCCATCCAGACCTTTTCAACCTGACTTTGAAAACGGCAACGCGGTTCGTGAATATTACAGTCTAGTACTGGCTACGGGTCGCCATCTCAAGGATCAACCTCTGCTGATCGATCGCCGGGAATACTGCAGCGGTTACACCCTGTACGGTTTCAACCTGACCCCTGACGAAGAGTGTGGACAACATTTTTCACTGATGAAGACGGGCAATATGCGTTTGGAGATGCGTTTCAAGCAGCCTCTACCACGCACTGTAAATATGGTCGTGTATGCTGTGTTTGACAACATTATTGAGGTGAATCAGAGGAGAAACGTTCTGTATGATTATTATTAAAATGAACACCAGAGAGCTCAACCACATCATGAATGCCCTGGACGGCTCACGGAAAGTGTTTCAAGGAGTCTACGCCTGCGACCAGCTGCCTAAATTTAAGATCAAGAATTTACCTGCAATGTACATAATCAACACACACCCTAAAAATATGCCCGGAGAACATTGGCTGGCTATTTATCTAAGGGAGGACCGCCGTGGGGAATTTTTTGATTCCTATGGAAACCCCCCGGATTTCAGACCTTTCCCTCGGAAGATCAATAACTTTCTGCTCAACAACTGTCAAGAAACCATTTACAGCGGTCGTCAAGTACAAAGTCTTCAGACCTTCACTTGTGGTCAACACTGTGTGTTTTTCTTATATCATAGATCTAAAGGAAGGTCATACCCCGATATTATGTCCTTGTACAGTGAGGATTTAGGCCAAAATGATAAAAAAGTGGCAGAGTTTGTCAGGACACTGTGGACCCCCCCTTATAACACAATTACTTACGACCCTAGCCAGCCATGTATACAGATGGGGTGTTCTTGTGAGGATTTTAAAAGATGTCATGCGTGTTAAAGTGAAAAAATAATGAAAACAGCCTTTGAATCATTAGTTTTGTTTTTATTCAGCACAAATCTTATACAAAGCAGGGTTATGTTATAAATAAATGTACAACATTTGAAAATAAAAAATAAAAATAAAAAAATGGTTTGTCGGTTCCTTATTTACAGGGGAGACAAATAAAAACATGAGATTAATAAGCTTCCCAACGATGGATAGATCCTGAGGAGGGTTGCTCAACACGGTCAGAGTAATGAGATATCGGCGTCAGATCAGTCACCACCTCTTTACACAGACGGATTTTTTGTCGCGTTTCCTGGTTAGGGACTGTTGATTGGGGTATGTTCAGACAGGCCATCGCCTGTAGGAAAGCATTCCAGCCTACAGGTCGGCGACTATCGGGTACCTTATTAGTGCTAGTGACACTCTTCAACAAATCAAACATGTGTGAACCTTTGAGCAGTTGTCCTTTAAAAACAAATTCACCCTGTTCATTCCAAGTCGTTACCCGCGGTTTCTGAACCATTTTGTGCAGAATATATTCTGCATGTCTTTTGCTTCTGGCCGGCATGTTTCTCAAAACATCCGTTACAACATCTCCCTCTGAACTCTCAACAGGTTCGGGCACCGCAACATCTTTATCAACCGTACCCCCCGAATCAGTCCCAGAACCATTTTCTTGAGAGGCCATGGTTAAAGTTAAAATGTTTTGATCTTTTTCACCCTGTCTAACCAGACGGAGGTAGAGCTGTAACGTGTTGCTATACATCTGGGCTTTGGAATACTGATTTAAATCGGCCCTGGCCAGTATAGCTTTCATTTCAGAGTCCAGGTTGTTTTCGGCCGTTTGTCTAATGGGCTCTGGCCCGACAACATTTTTTCTCAGTTTCTCAAGCTGCTCCTGAGGGATCAAAAACATTTTCTGAGCATATTCCATTATTAACCCACTCTGGAAGCTAGAAGACTGGTTAGGAAAGGCACGGCTATGCTCAACAGCGGTCCTATAAAACCTCCGGTTTGATTAATCTTCTTTCTTTTTCTTTTAATAGAATACTTCTTATTAGCGATGATCTTGATAACCGCTTTTTGTTTTTTGAGTTTAGAATGTTGAGAAGGGGTTAGGGGTATATTACCGCGTAAGATGTTAAAAGCTATTTCACACAGGGTCTCGATCAAATCCGAGGGGGCCCCTGCCAGCACAGCTTTCACAGCTTTTTTGAGGGCTCCCCTCAAATAACATTTGCAAAAGCGGCAGATTTCTTTTAATCCGAACAGACATTCTTATTTATTTCCTTTTCTTTAGCACATACACTGCCGGCCAATCGGGCGGGCACAAACCTGTTCTGAGGCGAAAGTCTTCTGGGGTTTGTGCTTTTAAGTCCACAATCAAGTACCCGTAGGGTTTTTTGGTGGCATCCTCAAATGCCTCCAAAAAGAATTTGGTCTGGTTAGGGTACATTTGACGAGCCAAGACGGTGACCTGTAGTTTATCTCTGGGGTTTTTAAAAAGAATTATATAATTGGCATTTAAATTAATAGTGCGGCTTTTTTTACCTTGAAAAAATAGATTTTGAACTAAATAAATAATACTTAAATTCCTATGATGAGTGTACTTTTGTAAAGCTTTTTCCACTTCACTGTTGTCACCGGCCTGCTCCATCAGGTCATCAAGGATCACTAGATTAGTTTGTCCGGGCGGGAACAGGTCATCGTCACACAACGAGGCGGGGAGACCTTGCACAAATTTCAGATAATTTTTTTTTGATGCCAAATCATCGTAGAGAGGTTGCCAGCAAGAGTAACACCACACTATGTTGTCAAGAGCTTGGGACACGGTTGCGTCCACATCTTCTATGATGTTCTTTATAAGATAGCTCTTACCCGAATTGGAGGGACCGGCTATAATACAGGAGAAAGGGTGTTGAAGTCTGTTATCAAAACCACCGCTAATATCCATAAGGCAGAGTGGTATAATCAGTCTTCAACACTCTTTTATTGTACACCACCCTGAACCGTTTGTTTAGTGATCTATTTTCCAATGTGTACCCCTTTTTATTGCGATAGATCTGATTTCCGGCTGTAATAATCTCGCGAGGAGGCGCGTCTTTCTCGGTTACAAAACTTTGTACCAGGGTCGTCAGAGACTTGATGTTAATGAGCTTGTTGTTACAATGGTTCAGAGTGAAACCCTTAACTTTCATACAGGTCTTACCCGCAGCCGTTCTGTATGCGTAAGTCTTAGGACCCCCTGAAACAAACTCAACTATGTGGTCCTGAGGATCTAGCTCACTCGTTAACTCCCCAAGGTAGTCCCCGAGGGGAGGGACCCAATCCCCTGGCCTGGTGACAAAGATTACAGAGTCAGTATCATGATAGAGCGTGCGTTCCTGCAGCTGATCCATTAAGTTGTACAGTTCAAGCCGGGCGTAAGCCGTGGTAAAAACCGCTATGAAAACATTAACGTTTCCCTGTTTGGTGGGGAAATCTTTAGGGGCCCTCCACTGGACCTGTGCCACGTGGTCATTTAAGAATTGAAAGTGTGATACTGCATGTTGTTTGGAAAACATAAATTCTATAAACTGTTCAGGGGTTTTAATCAAGGTTGTGTTTAGACGGTTATTTCTTTCCCCAAACTTACCCCACAGACTGTTTAAAATCAGTTTGGACATTTGTCTCTTGGCGGGGTTTACAGTTATGTTCCCCGGCTCTAGACGGATCCCTTCCTTTTCAAAATATTGCTGAACGTACCGCTCTTTGGCAGCGGAGTCAACACACCATGAGGGATAGCCCGATGCCTCCTGTTTCCCTTTCAGATGGGTCATAATGTACTCAGCAAAAAGAGTATCAGATTTTTCAGAAAAATGCCAAACCTCATACACCTTACCGACTCTGTAACCTTTCTCCACCGCCTTGTCAAGCTCAATGCTACACCAGACACCCGTCAGCGCTCTCTCGTCATCACTGTGCAGACAAGAGGTATTTTGATTTTCAGTTTCCACACACGTTCTACACAGAGGGAACATCAATTTTCCCGAACACCTGTAAGGCAACACGGGTAAGAACAGCTCGCGAGGAGGGTACATGCTGACTTTGATCAAACCAAAGTACTGTCCGATTTCGAGAAAGTCACGATAAACAATGGTTGGATGCCCCACCGGGTACATTTTGGTCTTGTTGACATAAGGGTACAGACTGGTGAAATCATAGTAATCTACTCTCTCACCCTCCTTTACCTCATAATGTAAACAGAGGGCGTTGGTACGACCCCCAAATAACGCATCCCTGGGCTCTAGACGTTCAGGAAAGTCCAAGGTTTCCATAAACCGTTGTACCCCCACATCCTGTTGCTTCAGGGTCGTCCACGCGTGTTCCCAAATCACCAGTACATTCAAACCATAGGTGTTTTTTAAAGTTTCAATTCGTTCCTGGAAATCATAGTACATATCACCGCAGAGTTTTTGTGTTACGGGGTTAAAGGTGTTTGGGTCGAAGCACTGAGGACAGCCCTGGTAAATACAACCAGCAAACTCATAAGCGGTACGCCGCCCGGACACGTCGCTAAAACCGTCTAAGTAGTAAGGACCCATTTTGACTTCCCCTTGATTTAAAGCATGTCTGATGAAGATGTTATCCCGGGCACTCCGATATTCCAGCCACTGTATGGAGACAGTCGAAAAGTTCTTTTGTCTAGCATGATAGTTGTCAGAAGTGGTGACCGCTATAGTGTTTTTCTGCAAGAAATTGGATCGATACATTTTCATGCAGAGAGACGCTATGGTCACACTTTGCAAAGGGTCGAGACCCGACGTGTTGATAACCTCGGCGCGGAAACGCAAACAGGCTTCTTTAAGGATCACCACATCATTTTTACAATAAGCGGCCATCTCTTCTCGGAAATCAAAAACACCTCCCTTAACCGTATTGTACCATTTAAAGAATTCCTCCCTCTCATGAGACATCATAGTATCAACCCCATAATAAGAGGCGGGCGGGTAGGACCCTCGATAATTTTGAGTGTCCTTAGTATTAAAAAAATGGCAGAACCAACCTTTCTTCTGAGCCTCAAAACCCAGAGCTTTAGGCAAAGCGCTCAATTTCATGGGGAGGAAATTTAACGAGTCTATGTAACGTTGGTTGAAAACCTCGTCGGTGAAACACATGATCTTGCTACCCTGAGCTATTATTTTTGGGGTCACCCCATTTTCCACCAGATACTTCATCAATATGTAAGAATCATAACCCTTAGCATTGTGGGCAATAAATGTGTAATTGAGGTATTTTGGACTAGCTAGCTGACCACTCACAATCCAACATGTCAATACAGTGTATATAATTAGCAACATGGACCCCGTTTTCTTGCCGGCATTCAAAATCAAAAAAGACATACCGGTTGTGCGGCGGCTCCTTTTTAACCGGCTGAATAAAGCACTGGTGTTCAGACCCCGGGGTTAAATCCGCATTACAGATCCTACATCTCGGTTCCAGACATTTGTGTGGTTTAACCTCATGAAAACGGTACTGGAGGCAACACTGCGGGCAATATTTAGTTTGATCACAATAACTCCGTTTTTTAACCCCCTCAGCAGCGGCCCTCTGCACCTTATGTTCGGAAAAACAGAACGCGGAGAGACAAATCCTTAAGCAATCTTTACATCGAATGGTAGGGGCCAAACCCTTACGACATTGCGGATTGAAACAGACGTTACAGTAACCGTCACAGCGGTGCTTAAGCTTATCATTGAAGGCCTTATAACACCAATGACAAACATACGAACAACCCAAAAAAGCCGTCAAACTCTTTATTCCAAAGTAATGACTATCACTTAGGAAGAGAAACAGTGTCTGTGTATGGGTTTCAGGATGTGTCTGACATTTCACAAATACTTCCTTTACCTCACAACGGTACCACACAACAATTTTTAAAGACAACAACTCCTCAAACATGGCAATGTCTGAAAAGGCAACCATCTGTTGAGAGTTTAAGCCGGCCCTCTGATGAAGCATTAAAGCCTCTTGCATAGCTTGGGGTTCAGGCATGTCGGGGGTGAGTAGTTTTATTAAACTGTAAGCAAAACAGAGCTTATTGTCACCATTGGAACTCACCACTAATTGCCTGAGCTTGTTCCTAATTATGTCGTTCTTCAAGCATTTCGACAGTCTTCTAAGCGCCACACCCTCAGGGTTACGAACCACATTCATTACCAGAGACAGACTTTCATCAGCTAAGATGGATGCGTTACTTTGCAATAACGCTTCGATTTTAGCCAGAAATTCATCAACATCTAAATTATCTCCACTCAGCATTACAGATAGGTTGCTAAACAAATCATCCCCTCTGAGTTCTAACTGTACAACATCTCGAGGTCTGACCCTTTCAGCAACCTGTTCAAGCATGTTTTGCAAGGCCTCGTGTATGTTGACAAATATTTCTGCATAATTGTCACAATTTAAAAGTTCTGCAAAATTAAAACGCTGAATCATTTCAAAATTGTTATAGGCCGGTCTATCTATAATCACGGGATCACTGGTACTCTTGGACACATCATCATTTTGAACAAAGCCTTCAACCCCTACATTCTCACAGAGCATGTCATCCACAGCCTTATCAGTCTCAGAACCCTCCACATTCCGAACACCCCCACCGCTGACATCTACAAAACCCCCTTTTTGAGGAGGCTCATTTAAAGCCTGTAAAAGTCCTTCAAAGATATCCACCCGGTTAATGTCAAGACCCTCCTCTATAGTGACGGCTGCTTCTGCCGCCGTACTGTGTTCTAATGGTCTCAAATCATTTATAATAGGGGCAGAATTTGGTCGGGGTAGCGTCTCCAAAGCCTCCACCATTTCAAACAAATCGGGGTGAACTAGGGGTTGAACCTCTATAAGCGCTACCGTTGGGAGGTGGTTATTTAGATCATTGACCATCTGTAACAGGTCGGGGTTCACCGGTAAGTCTGGTAATTCACATTCTATCGGTGGTGATTGGGGGTTATTTAAATCATTTATCATTTGTAATAGTTCCTGGTTCATTGGGACATCAGAGGAGTTCACAACAGGGCCGGGGGTGTTCTCTCGGGAAGGTCTTTTTGGGGCCCTAACTTGTTCATAATCCTTTAGTTTGTGAGTTCTTTTACCAAGTCCGGACATTTTTTTTTATTTTTTATTTTTCCAACAACCCACAATAGTAAGGCGTTTTGTATCTATTAAAACATTAAATACGGTACAATTCGTTAGTAAGGGTATTAATAAGGGTGTTTTGACTCTCTATCACAAGGTTTTGCCCCACTAACACAAGTCTTTGATTTAGTAACAAGGTATGTAGCAACTCATGCCGACCTTCAGGAAGTAGCTCCGGGGGATGGTGTCCTGGCTCAGCTGCAAAGGATGGTCGCTCCGGTAAATCTCGGTCGAAGGAGGCAGGGAGCGAGCGTATACTCACGGACGGAGACCAAGAAGGCCTTTGCGGTGACACCCTGGCCAATCGCGGTGTACTGTTCAGCGTTTCTGTAGCCAAGAAACGGGGCTGGGGGGACGATGTTGAAACCAGTCCGTCGTTGGGTGGTGTGTCAACCCTGACTGACGGCGACCCCTGAGGTTGTTGGTTGCCTGTATTTGTTCCGCCCGACAATGCGGCGGGCTGAATCTGGATTGTTGAATTACCCCCAGAAGGCTGTGGCCTGAGTAGATGTTGGGGGGTCTCCAAGACCACCGTGGGGGATCCTCTCGGTGATCTCTCCGGGGAAGATGTTTGATCCCACTTAGACGGGGTAATTGTCCTCAATAGCTCATCCACAGAATGACTATCCCAAGAGTCTTGGGAAGAATAAAAATATACATTACATTTACATCTTTAAACGGCGACAGAAATCAAACTTAAAACAACATGTCCAGGACCTTCAAAACCTTTAGCTTTTTTAGACCTTTGAAAATAGGCTTAGACATTCACTACAACGCCTTATTATTTACAGACAATATATTTATTAGGACTTGATAATAAATGTAAAACAGAGAAGCCTCTGTAAATAAACTGTTTCTTAAATGTAATATTGTTAATAAAACACTTTTTATACACACACACACCACATTTCATTTTTAAACGAACCTTCCAAGTGTAAACGCTTCCTGATCCCGGGACTTCCTGTTTCACAAACGTTTTCACGATCTGTTTAAATATTAAATACAATGAACACCTTCAAGCCTTTTCCTACAGCCACTTTAAAACAGAAGTATAATTGCGGGAGATAAGCCAAACAACTTACTAAAACCTTTCGGACAGCTTTACTTCCTAACCAGACGGTCGGGCAATCGGTCATTTCTAAACACATGCCCCAGAAACAAGCCTAGACCTGTCCGGACTTCTAAAGATCTTTCCCAGAACCCCCAAGACCTACAGGAAATGGACACCCCTCGCTTAAATATTAGCCCTCAACGGGTAAACAAAACCCTTTTAAAAACATTAAAGTTTGAAAGATCTTACTTACCTCCAAAGAATAATCGTTTCTTATGTTTTTCAGCTGATTTAGCTTTTTGCACTTCTGTGAAGGTAAGAGACATGTTTAACCTTTAACCACCCCTCTTTATAAAAAGCTTTAACCTCTTACAAGCGGCAGATATATACTCACCGCTATCAGATACAGGGGCTGACGGCCTTTCAGATTCTTGAAAGGTTACGGTTCTCGAAGGTAAAACGAAACAATCCCTCGATGTGGAAGGCCTTTCGTTGTCTCGAACCACGTTTCTTAATACTGTTAGAAAGGATATTTTTTTAAATTAACAAAACGGGCCTCAAACATCTTACCGAAACGTTATACAAACAAACAGGGGTTTAGTTCTTACCCGGTCGGCAGACAGCCTGTCTAGGGACAACCACTTCTCTTGGTTGATCCTCGGAGACATTAATCACAGGCCTTTCGATAGTTTCTGTGTAATTAAAGAGACCGCCATTAATATATATTAAAACGTTTTCATAACTCTAATGAGCCGCTTCAAAACACAACCACACACCCATACATAAGAACCCTTGAGCGCAAACACAAAAATCTTACCGTCGTTGTTCCAGATGATCTCCTCAGCGTTGGGAATTAACTCCTGTTGACTGGCTGAAAAATAATTTTACAGAACTTAAAACAGATGTTATAACCTTATTTACAATACATGCCCACGCTCTGAGTCAATGAAAATAATCTGAAGACTTACCTAAAAACTCGTTTAAATCGAAGTCGTTGATGTTGTTTCCGGACATTGTTGATCTTTAGGCTTAAATCGAAAGGTCAGTATGAGTCTGTCGAGCTGAAGACCAGACCTTCATACTTATACTGATGGCCGGATGCCGGATCTGCTTGTAAGGCATTGTTCTGGGCTGGCCTTTGTGCCGTCCTGTTATCAATTAACCTATCAAAACCAACCAATAAAATGACCCTGCATCAATTTCAAATAGAAACCAAGATGGCGACGATCTCTCTCCTCTCTACTCTAAACTTTTATTAGAACCTTTTGGTCTCTCAAAAAAACATTTTTAAGCATCAAGACCTATAGTCAATAAACACTAAGAATATTTCAGGCCTTTATACGCGCTAAAAAACAACCTGAGCCAAGAAAATAACTATAAAGATCTAAAATAAGTAGCGCTTTTACAGTGATTTTTTTTTTTTTTTTTTTTTTTTTAATAGCGATGCTTTGTTTGGTATTAAACAAGTCACAAACTACTCAGAACAGCGTTTATCCCCACAAAAGAGATATTTGGGTTTATTTTACAAAGCTTATAAATTATATAGTTTAAAAGTATTCTGAATGTTTTGAGACCACACGCCATGCCTACGTTTGTCTGAGCCCACCCCCGTCCCCCGTGGTGTGAGTGATTTAGCCTTGAGTGTTGTGATCTATTTAGCATTGAGTGATCAGTTGTTTTTATTTTTTAAATGATTCCTTATCATCAGGGATTGAGCCTGCTAAAATACCTTAAAAACATATCCTTATCTTAAGTCTAACTCTTATGAGCTTTAAGACCCTAGAATGTATTTAAGTAAAACGAATGAACACATTATGTGTGAGATAAAATATAACCACAGCTTTTTTTTTTTTTTTTTTTTTTTTTTTTTTTTTTTTTTACAAATACAATTAACCTATACCCACAAACACCCACACACACACACACCCTCTTTTTTTTAATTTTATTTTTAATTAAATTTGAGGGGAGAGACAGAGCCATATACATTGGGGTTAACATAAGTACCCTATGCATAACAGGAATTGTTAGGACCTGTGACCATTACAGACAACAGAACTTGTTGATCTTATAAAATGATTGGGCGAGAGAGAGAGATATAGAGACAGACAGAGACAGAGCCAGTGTGAATATGATAAACGCACTATTCAAAATGGCATTGTTAAGACCTGGGACCATTACAGACAACAGAACTTGTTGATCTTATAAAATGCTTGGGCGAGAGAGACAGAGAGAGAGAGACAGACAGAGACAGAGACAGAGACAGTGTGAATATGATAAACGCACTATTCAAAATGGCATTGTTAAGACCTGGGCCCCTTACATGTATATTTAAAAAAGACCCCCAACCGCTACAGGAAGAGCCGACCCATTCACACTCTACAGTTGACCAACAAGAACAACAAGAACAACCGGTTATGGGGGGCCTTGTTGTTCAGGGTTTTAGGGGTGTACACTTTCTGACGGATATGACGTAGGAATAATTAAGGAAATAACTCTAAAATCACGCCCCCCGATTATGACGTAGGAATATTAATAAGCTTAGGGCATACGTCATAACAAAATAGGCCGCGCCCCAAAAAACCTACTATCTACTCACATCAGTCATTCCGCCCTGGGCCGGCCCTGACCAATTTGATGCCCTAGGCAAGATTTTAGCTGGTCCCCTTGCATCGCAGCCAATTCCACCACCGATCATTGTGTTCATACACTTACACAGAAACTGCATAGCTTCATGTCTTAGATTTTCTTTATGTTTGAAACAAGAAAAAAACACACAAAATAAAAACAGTATGCAAGAAACAAGTGACAAAACGAATTATGAATACAATATAAATAAGTATTGCACGAAAAAACTATATTACCGACACCATAGTGCAAGATGCATAATGTAGCAGTGTTCTACAGCCTTACCGCCTTGCCTTTCTTGCAGCAAACAAGTGACATAAAACGAATTATAAATAAGTGGATGTTTCCTGCAGCACACTTGAAAGAAAAGGTATATTTCTCAGAATTATGTTATAGGTAATGGAGGTTGATGAAAGAGTTAAATAGCTGATCGATCAAAAGGTGTGATCGTTGTGGGGCATCGGTAAGAATGCACAATTCTCATTCATTCCAAACAGTGTCCCTTTACTGCATCACTAGCAATGGGCGTTAGCCTATTTTGGTATTTGTTTTGTGTGTTTTTGATTGCTTTTTGTTTTGTTTTATTAATTCACTTTAAACCTCTTATATTATCACATTATTCCCATTAAAATCACGTTTATTTACTTTGAATGTCCCGCCCCACTTCACGGAAATGCACGAGTTTTATTTACGATTGATTGATTTAAATATACACATGGCTAATCACGCATTCATGAGAGTACCCGCTTATTCGCCAGGTTCTACGAAATTCAATAATTGACCATGAGGAGCACCTGTTAGGCTGGAGATAAAATGCTCCCGGGGTGGAGCTGGGGGGGACGGGATTGCAGAGCAACGGGAACGAAACGTGGAGCCAAAGGCGAACGAAGGACTTGATGGACAAGTAACGGAAAGGGCTAAGAGACCCAGAGGAGAGCTGAGGCGACCTCTGCAACGCTAGCGAGAGTATCCAGAGAAGGGATAGCGTACAGGCTTTTTGAACTACAGTAGTGTTTCAAAGGATAAGAACGAACAACCTGTGGATACTGTTACTTTCATGCCTCCTCTGGCATCCCCTGTTTTTAGCATTTATTTTAGAGATCCTCTCTTAGAATTTAAATGTTAACTTTTTTGCCTTTATGGATTCCCATTGTGGATTAAAGGATGACTTATTGAAGATTTGGATCAGTATTTTTAGCCACAAATGGACTTAATACAGCAAAGGCATTGGGTTTTAATTAACTCTTTTGATGCAACGTCTTTCTGTTGCATTTTTTTTTTCAACTCGGCCATTGTTTTCTTGGACTGTACATGGACATTGTAATTTCTTTGTATTGCCAAACCCGGACCAGAGCAGAAGCTGAATTTTTGTCGGAGCCCCTCATTACTTTGTACTAGGACACGTGGACTATTGCCTGCCCCATTCCAGCTCCTGGTGCTGCTGGAGGAGACCAACAGAACCCTCCACGAATGCATTTTTTAGTTTGAACTTTTTTGTCTTTTTAACATAAAGAGGAAGTCTGATGGATTTTATATTAGAGATTTGTAATCCAGTTAATTGTATACCTGTCTTGTGTGGTCTGTGGTGTGCTCCTGGCTTGAGATTCCCCAATTTAAATAACCTAAATCGAAGGGAGAATTGAGGTAGTAAATGCAAAATGGGCATATTTGGGCAATCGACAACCTCCCAATGGGTCCTAGCGGCTGTAGACAACCGCTAGGTGGTGTAGTCGTGCTTCCATAAGTTTTACCCCCCAGTGGTACTGTATAACTTCCACTCTGTGACACATCCTAGATTTTAATAGCGACAAGATGTGAAGTCATAGTGAAGAGCTTGGGAAGGTGCGGTCACGCCTGCTTCATCAATGACGGGAGCTTTGGGGAGACGGGAGGCAGTCACATTACCTTCCTGAGAGCAGTAACTGCCGAACCAACACACATTACTTGTGTGTGCCAAATACTTCTGTTTTATTAGTACCTAATTTTTCAGCACCAGTATTTAACTTTGCAGATTGTTGGAAAAAAACTGTACAGGTATTCCCTGCTAACACACAACATTGCCAATAACATTGTAGCAATATAATTTATATTGCTACAGCATTGAGGCAATGTGCTAGCAGGGTTGTTGTACTTTGGAATCGGTTCAAGCTTCACGATTGGTTAATTGCCTATTTTTTTTTTTGCCTTCATAAACAATTCGTGGATCGACTTTGCTCCCTTTTTCTTGGGATTGTGCGTCTTGTAGGCAGTCCATAGGTTGTCACTATATTAATTTATTCATGAAATTCCAACCGAAATAGCGACAGTTCTACAGCTATTTCAAACCGGAAGTTTGAATCGCTCCTCATTTCAGGAAAAAGTTCTTTATTTACACCGTCTCGTTCTGTCCGTCCCTCCCCTCCTCAGCCTTGGATCTCTTCTGTTCTCCGCTCAACCTGATCCAGTCTGCGCACCACTGAGCACAAGTGGAAGAGATCCAAACTCCCAGCGACCCTCGCACTCTACCACTCTCTACTGCCCACATTCCCCTCCTCGCTCACCTCAGTCTTACTTCCAGTCATTCTTTGAATCCACTGTCCACAACCCCCGCAAGCTTTACTCCACCTTCTCTCTCATCTCCCCCCTCCTCCCTCATCTCATCTCACCTCATCATTTTGCCTCATTCTTCTACAAGATCACAGACATCCACAAGCTCTTCAACAGTCTCCTCTCCACTCCCACCCTGCCCAAGTCTCCCACCGATCAAGCTTCCATTTCTTCATTCTCTCCTCTCTCAGACTCTGAACTTTCCTCTCTCCTCCTAGGTCACAAACCCATAATATGTCCCCTGGACCCTCTCTCTACTCGCCTCCTGCAAGCGTCTGCTCCATTTCAACTCCCCTTCTTCTCCTCCCTCCTCAACTCCTCACTCCTCTCTGGCTGTTTCCCCTCTTGCATTTAAACAAGCTGCGGTCATCCCACTCCTCAAGAAACCTACCCTTGACCCCACCTCTCCTCAGAGGCACCTGTCTCTGCCCTGTCGCCCTACTCCCCTTCCTCTCAAAGACCCTCGAGCGTGCGGTCCACTGTCAGCTCTCTGCATTCCTTTCCCATCTCTCACTTCTTGATCCTCTGCAATCCGCCTTCCAAACACCGCTCACACCACTGAGACTGCTCTCCTGGCAGTCACTGACTCCCTCAACTGTGCTCGGGCAGCCTCCCTCTCCTCAATCCTCATCCTCCTTGGTCTCTCCGCAACATTTGACACCGTCGATCACTCCATCCTACTCTCCTGCCTCGCTGACCTTGGAATCTCTGGGACTGCTCTCACTTGTTTCTCCTCCTACCTCAACGACCGGACCTATCAAGTGGCGAGGTTCCTCATCCACCCCTCAACCTCTCCTCACAGGCATAACCCCCGGGTTTAGCTATCCTCCCGATGGGTCACACTTCGGTAGCTACCTTTTTTACTTTCATGGGGCCCTGAAATCCTCGCTGCGCCCCTGGTCATGAAAGCTGTAATGTCTGGTATCAAAATACATTACTGGCTTTCGGCTTACACACGTCATTTCAACCCACTTGCTCAAGCAGACCGAGTAAACGTTTACTCGAGGTATACGGTCACACAGAAGGAGCATCCCAAGAACACCAGTAAATGGCGTAGAAATTTTGAAAACACGCACAATTTTCCACGATCTAAGCCCACAGTTTATGTGCAAATTCTAATGTCTGAGATGATGGTATCCATGTAACATTCCGGAAATGGACGCATTTTAAAAGTGCAAGGTAACGGTCTGGTCCATTTATTGTGGGTTTCAAGGTAAAGTACATTGCTGATGGACGTTTCATGGTTAATGCAGATCAGTGGTTTCCTTTATCATTATGCTCTCTAAATTGTTGTGGGTCTGTTGTACACTGTTCAGTACTGTACATCGTGTTTTAATCCTAACTTGATAAAACACTTCGATTCATGGCTTTGTAGCCCCACCAGTGACGTAAAAAACCACTCGGTAAGATCATTAAAACACAGTAGTAAACAAGGCGCAATACACAAGACAGTCCTTTGCCCTGTGCAGTGCTGCGGGTAAACAACTCGTCTCTAGTGCAATAAACTAAGATCATGTAAACCTGAGAGGGAGAGGGGCATTTAATCTGTGACTCGAGCATATTGTCTCCAGTGAGGTCAATACATGCGTCAGGGATATGTATGCTAAATGTAATGTAAATATGATGGATATAATGTATATTGTGGTGGAGTTTATAAAGATAATGTCAGGGGAACTTTAGTGATGTTCTGTGTTTTCTAAATTCCAAGCAGTGGGACTTTAAGTCATAACTTTGTGAGGAATTTACATGTCTTTATAAATTATATATCATTATAAAGTAATAATCCAGCTCACTTTGCTAGCTAGCCTACTGCCAGTTGCCATCCAAATGATGATAATGATCAACTAGTAGTTAAGTACTGCAGTAGTTTGCCAGTTGTCAGCTAATGATTTTTGATAGTATTGTATTATTTAAATTCAGTTTTTTGTGCACTATAGTATTTTCAGTATTGAGTATTTTTGGTGTGGATGTTATTTTACCTAAACAGTTTATTAGTTATTGCTCTGATTTCAATATGCATAGTGCACTATTTACATTTGTATTGATTATTACATCAATTTCTTCAACAAGTACAGTGTATGCTAAAGTGCAATACATGTTCTGTGATGTGCATTATTTAAATGTTTGTGTTTATTTTAGTTTTAACTAAACATTCTCTATACGCCATAAACATGGGCACCACTAAAATGTTTTTCATCGAGAGGGGGGATGGTTCTGGGGCTCCTATCAAATCTCGCATATGGCCCCCAAATGGCTAGGGCCGGCTCTGGACATCACACATTACATAGGATGGGACTGACGTTGGATGCGACTTTTCGTGACTTAAATCAAGTAACAAGTTACTAGTACACACATAGCCTCTAAGTGTACTGAGTAATGATACTCTCTCTTTCGTTCATTCGTTCCTTAATATAATTACCTTTAGTAGTAGTAGTACCGGCCACTACTCGGAAGGTAGCGATGCGCACCAATAGATCACGAAAGCTTAAAAACGAAAAGATAAAAAAGATAGTGACCTTTCTTACTAGCTGAACTAACCTGCATAAAATTAAAAAGATACAGACATTTTCATGCAATTATTTCAAGTTACAGTCTGCTGCTCAGACACAGTTTGGCGCACAGATGCAACTATCATCAACTCAATTATAAACATATATCTAGAGAGACAGAGAGACAGACATGGACTACATATCGTGCACATTGTATGAAATCATGCTGGTACATGTAGGCTTGTAGATGATTGTTAAGAGGCCTATTTGGAAACATACGAAATGAGATATTACCATAATGAAGTCATGATACATGAAGGAAATGTTTTTCATGTTGGCAAAAGTACCCTGTCAAAATGAAAATGAATGAGAGAAGACTAAAACAAAGGGCTCGTCCGGGATTTGAACCCTTTGAATCATACCCCTAGACCAACGAGCCACATAGCACAGGTTTCTGTGAAAACTAGTTAACATCGGTGCCACGTAGAGAGTTGTGCGCTCCTCTATTTGAACACTTTCTCCTTCAAACATTGCATGAGTGTCTGACTGCCGCCATCTAGCGGTGCTGACTGACTGATGGCTCGGGTATCTTGGATGTTGTTAAATGACATAACTGTCCGCCCAAGACACTGATGACCAAGGGTCATAGTTTTCCCTTGTAATAATAACAACAATAGTAATTGGAGTGAATGGAAGTGGCATTTCTATTTCTCCTTACTTTAGCCGTTTAGCCGAAAAACCTTTGTTTTTCTACAGACGAAGCTGGTGCTGTGGGATACTAGTGTAAGGCCATTTATTCGTCATCTGTTCATGCGCAACGGTTCACCAGAAGTGTGTTAGTGAAAACAGCGGTAAGTGCAGGCTTAGTAGGGTCGCAATAGCTTGAATGGTGTCGAACTCCCCCGAAGCATCACAAGTGTGATGGCGGAAGCCTAGAAAGAAAACGTTGCGTTGGCCGGGAATCGAACCCAGGTCAACTGCTTGGAAGGAAGCTATGCTCACCACTATACCACCAACGCACAGAAAGTATCTCATTCCATGACTTTTGATGCATTTCAGATCATTCATCTGACTAGATACATGCGAATAATCACAGCCTACAGTGTAAAGCTTCTGATTACAGACAGGGCGTGTTGAGTGTGCTAAGTAACTTGCTAAATTCACTAACAAACAGTCGCTGCTCTTACTACAAAACAGGTGCAAGATATATCATTCTTAGCTAAACAAACCACGTAAACAATCAATGTAACTCTTAACTAAACTAGGAAACGCGAGAGAAAAAGGCGATACTTAGCTGCGGCGACTTGAGCGACTTCTCAGCTGGCTTGCCCGAGTGTCCAGATGCATATGTGGAAATACTTCTATACAAACCATGAACATAGATTCTCGATAGATGAATACTGTTTATTTAAAGGTCAGTTTTTATTTAGCGCATAGTTTATTGAATTTACCCCCCGAGGTGGAACACGGACAAACAAAAATCAAACCTGCTCAGTGTCAGGTTAACTTGAAGTTAGATGGCTAAATAAATTATACAGATTATTTATTTGAGCGTTACAGGTTCGGTCGGAAAGGAATGATTTACGTAGCCGATTAATTAGGACCGCACATCAGTAGATAGTAGGGTTTTTTGGGCGCGGCCTATTTTGTTATGACGTATGCCCTAAGCTTATTAATATTCCTACGTCATAATTGGGTTGCGTGATTTTAGAGTTATTTCCTTAATTATTCCTATGTCATATCCGTCAGAAAGTGTACACCCCTAAAACCCTGAACAACAAGGCCACCCATAAAGACCCCCCCCCCCCCTCTGAAGGCAACGCCCCGAAACTCTCCTCTCTATTTAAGACCCCGCGCTGCTTTTAGGCAATACCTCTTTAATTCTCAGCATCTGAAACATCCCGCTTCTTCAACATGTCCAGCGACATCAACATGAAACCCCGCAAGAAACAATCCCGGGCAAGGGTTCCTGTACTCACCAATTTGAAGATTGAACGCTCCTGGGTGTTGTTCTGGGGGGGTCGACGGGGTTACCGCTTTAAAAGGGATCCCAGCTATGTTGGAGTGGAGCTTTTTGCTTTGGGAGAGAAGGAGGGTACGTTGGAACCTTTTGAGACGGTGATTGAATACTCTTTTGAGGACTGGTTGAAGGTGATGGCATGGAGAGACCTGGGGCTTGTGGATAAGACTCTAGAAGGCTTGCAAGAGGGTCCAAGAGAAGGCGAAACGGAGTCTCCGACTCAGAGTTTTGAAAGGTGTGAATGGGAAAGCTTGCAGAACTACGGTACAGTGGTGAAGAGTCTATCTCTAACTACTGATCGTAAGGTTTTGTTTAGCAGTACCCTGATTACAAACCCTATTGAAGGGGTTGTGGAGGATCCAGAAAAACAGGTTACTGAAATTATGTTTGACGCCGTGGACTGGCCGTTCTTGAAAGAGGTCATAAACTGTATAAATGATGGTTTTGACATCTTGACCAAATGTTCACAACTGGATTCTGTTAGAAGGAGAATATGCTGGATTATGGATTATATATCCCCCTTGAATGACGACGACGATGATAAAACAGACGACCTGTGGGGGGTTGGAGGGGGGTCTGACGGCTCAGGGTCTACTCTCTTCTAAGAGGGCGGTGTGTCGTGACGTAGTGAAGAGATAGGATAAAAGGCGCAACAATTCATTCATGGTTTAAAATTAAAGAGAATGTCTTACCCGAAAGCTGTGGACGTCGACAGGCTCTACAGGCCTCTTCAAACCCGGGATCACCCCTGGTTCTATTCCCCAGATTTTGTATACACTCCGGAACCCTCTGACTGCGGTTACCCTCCAAGACCTCAGACCCCGGTCCCTCAGGACGAAACAACATGCGGAGCGATGGATGTCCAAATGAGTCTCGGAGATCCCCAGCCTCTGGAGCTCATGGAGGGCCTCGATTTTGCCGAACTGTCTACCGTCTGTGCGTCTCAGGAGGGGGTCAGTCCAATGGATGTAGAAACACCCCACAAACCACCAGGCGACCCAATGAGCATCGGACTGTCTCGGGGGCGTGATGAAGACGCAGGATTTATGCCCGGGGTAGGTGTCCAAGTAAGCAGAGTGGTTAAAAGCACCCTGGTGTATATTCTGAGTGCTCTCATCGACCGAGCTCTGAACGAAGTCTGTCGGGGGTGTGAAGTGAATCACCCCAGTCAGTTGAGACACAGTTGTTTGTTTGAACCAGACCGTTACTATTTCCTGTTCTATTTCAACGTGTTTTACAGAAGACTGAACAAACCGTGGCTGAAACCGGCACTAATCAAGGCTCTGTCTTACTCCCACATACATGTCACTGCTGGACAAGTCCAGAAAATCATAGATGAGATTTTGCTGGAGCTGAAAAAGGAGCCATTTATAATAGAGAAACTTGGGCAGCTGCTCAATGACCTGGATGAGCCAAGTAGAAAAACCGCTGGCAAGCTAAAAGCTTATTTCTTCCGTAAAGAAGTTAAAGCTGGGGGCAGCGACGAAGAATTCGACATCTACGCCACTGATTCAGACTCTGACCTGAACTAAGGGACTTTGAACATGGGGAATGTTCTGGACTGCTGCTGCAACTGGTTCTGTCATCAACACTCTGCAGCTAACCTGAGAGCGCTATTACACCATGTGCTTGACAGAAAAGTAGCCAACGCGAGCCTTTTCTCTACAGATTTAACCATCGATGAGGATCAACTTTCAAACCTGGAAAAGTTAATGGTTGCTGTAACAAAGACCGGGGGGTATGAACACTGGGATGAAGCGCTCAAGGGGGCCAAGAATGATATTAGGCCATTTCATCAACATCTGTATGACCTTTTACTGAGCATGTTTAATACCCCTCTGTTTACTTTTAAAATAGGTCATATTGTTGTTTTATTTACATATGTAACTGAGGTGTGTGCCTACAAGATAAAGAAACAGGTATTTGTTGATATAGATCAAGTAACCAATCATCTGATTTCTTTTTGTCTGGACCGTAGAAAAAATTGTTGTGTATGTTATACTTTTCTCAAATGTCTAAAAAGGGGTATCTGCTCTCCTGAAGTTGAATAAAAAACCTTGTATAAAAACTTTGCGCATAGTGTGGGTCTGTGTGTTTATTTGGCAGAATGACTCGGCAAGCTCCCCAAATGCATGAACTATACTACAACCCAGCCAAGATTGGGGGTTTGGCGGGTAAGAAGGGTTTTCAAAGGGGACTCGCTGAGGCCGGTGTGAAGGTTAATGATGTGGTTGTTTCAGAATGGTTACGGGAACAAGACGCCTATACCTTACATAAACCTCTCAGGATTAACTTTAAAAGAAACCGTGTATATGCAACTGACATAGACTCACAATGGCAAATGGATCTAGTCGATATGTCAAATTTATCAAAACATAACAATGGTCACAAATTTATGTTGATGTGTATCGATGTGTTATCAAAATATGCCTGGGCTCGCATTCTACATAATAAAACAGGTCGGGCGGTGACAAGGGCCTTTGAGGATATATTGTCCCAGGGACGATGTCCTAAAAAACTGCAGACTGATAAAGGAAAAGAGTTTCTCAACAGAGAATTTCAGAATCTACTGAAGAGACACAAAATACATCATTTCACCACCGGTAATGAGCTTAAGGCATCGGTGGTGGAGAGGTTTAACCGCACCATAAAGACCAAAATGTGGAGATATTTTACAGCGGTCAACACGTTCAAGTATTTTGATAAAGTTCAGGATTTTATCGATGCTTACAACCAAGGGTATCACGCCAGTATTAAAATGAAGCCTATAGATGTTGATCAAAGTAATTCTTTTAAGGTCTATAAAAAATTATACGGCCCATTTATTAAGAAGGGGAAAACTACTTATAAGTTCAACATCGGCGATGTGGTTCGCGTTTCAAAGCTAAGGAGTACTTTTGCCAAAGATTATGAACAAACATTTTCTGACGAATATTTTACAGTTACCGAACAGGTGGCTAGAGACCCCCCCGTGTACCGGTTAAAAGACTATGACGGGGAGGATATAGAAGGAACGTTTTACGAAGCCGAGTTACAAAAAATTATTGTGGGTAAAGACATTGTATACAGAGTTGAAAAGATATTAGCTGAGAAAACCCAGAACCGGAAAAAATATGTGTTGGTGAAATGGCTTGGATGGCCTGAAAAGTTCAATAGTTGGGTCCCTGAACAACAGGTTTGTGATATTCAAGCCTTATAACAACATGCCCGCCGGTGTGAGGGGGTCATTACATTCGATACTCAAGATGGAATCAGGAGGCTTCTACGTGACTCTACCCAGTAACGCCTCTCTCGATATATACCCTAAAAATGAAATATCCAGTTACACGGTACAATTTGGAAAATCTATAGATCTAAGGGGGTCGTGGGAAGTGGGGTTGGCGGAAATACAGTATCCTTACACTTGGGCTGTTTTACAAGATAAGGATGCCACCTTCGCCATTTTTGACGATGTTAAAAAGAGTCAATGGACATTCACGATGCAAGGAGGTTATTATGACAATGTGGATACAATATTAGATGAGATGCATAAACAGTTCTCAGAAGGCACCCCCAACATCAAGCTATATTACAACCCTATTAAAAACAGAGTGTACAAGGTGTCAAAACCTGGTATTAGCATTCAAACCAAAGGACAACTGGGGCGTATATTAGGGTTCTATTCTGACACAGAGAGCAGGTTCTCAGAAGTGGTGGCCCCCTTCCCGGCTGACATCAGGGGCGGCTTTTACACTCTTTATGTGTATACGGATATCATAACACACCAGAGGGTCGGGGATAGCTATGTCCCCCTTTTGAGAAATGTACTTATTAAAGGTAAAAGCAATGACATGGTCACAATTACTTATGACAAGCCACACTACGTACCAGTCTCAAAGACCCACTTTGACAACATCACGATCGAAGTAAAATCGGATCAGAATATCAACGTACCCTTCCGCTTCGGTAAAGTTATTGTCAAACTACATTTTCGACCCCTGAAACAGTGTGTACATTATTAAAATGGCTACCTCGAGGGGTTATGTAGATCCTAGCGCCTATGTGGATTATTACAAGATGCAAGCCGGGAACGGCTTGCCCGGTTTTGTAGGAGCCCCCACAATGTATGGAGCCGGTCTAGGAGGACTCTTTCGTGGTCTCTTTAGAATGGCCGTACCCCTGCTTAAGAGAGGCTTTGCTATAGCCAGACCCCACTTGAAATCAGCGGCTAAAAATATTGTTAGTGACGTGTTCACCAATGTTATGAACCGGGCAGCTAGCCATGAGCAGCAGGAGGGTTCGGGTCTCATGGTAATGGCGAGGAGGGGGGGTAAAAGAAGAAACAGTATGTGTCCACCAGGGCGACGAAGATCCGTGGCTAACAAAAAACGAAGAAGCTCTCATTCTCCAACATATCGTGGAAACACTCGGAGAAGGAAGCAGCACAAGAAAAAACCTGCAAAAAGAAAGTCTCAAAGAAAGACAAATAGAGCCTCAGGATACATCTTTTAAAAATGTCTTTTGTCCACAGTCTATCGGAAGAATGCGTCAAATCAGAACTGGATCTGTTTACAGTTCCATACACTCAAACGAGTATAGATAAGAGCATATATGTAGAGATACCCCCTCTTTCCGCAATTTCAGATACGGCCCCTCTGGAGTTTTTTATAGCTGGCAATGGCGAGGATTATATTGATTTGAATAACACATTTATTTTAATGAACTGTAAAGTGACTGATGAGGATGGCGATGCAATCGAGAAGACGGCCAACGCTGGGGTCATCAATTACCCGGTGGCCACCATGTTTTCACAGGTGGATGTGACCCTGGGAGATCGGCTCATTAGTCAAAGCAGCAATACTTACCCCTATAGGGCCATGATGGAGTGTATCCTTAATTATAGTGAGGAGACCCTAAGCAAACAGTTCAGCCCCGGCCTTTTCTTCAAAGACACCCCGGAAGCTATGGACGACCAGGATCCAGAGGGACTCAATAAGGGTTTGCAAAAAAGAACGGCCTTTTCAACAGAAGGGAGGACCTTTGAGCTAATGGGACATATTCATGCAGACATATTTTTCCAAGAAAAACTCATGCTCAACGGGGTAGACATTAAAATTAAAATGATCCGTAGTAAAAGTGCTTTTTGTCTGATGACCCCTGATACTGAAAAATATAAACTGACCATATTATCGGCCTCGCTGTTTGTGAAAAAAGTATCCGTCTCCCCGGCGGTTAAACTAGGACATGCGCAGGCTTTAATGACGGCAAACGCCAAGTACCCGATCGAAAGAGTCTATATGAAAGTCCACAGTATCCCCGCAGGGACACGGGTGATGAACCAGGAAAATCTGTTTCTAGGCCAGCTCCCAAAACAGGTTATTATAGGTCTCGTGGATAATGATGCATTTACCGGGGTTTACAACAAGAACCCCTTTAACTTTAAACATTATAACGCGGAATTTATAGCACTGTACGTCGATGGTGTGCAGGTTCCATCCAGACCTTTTCAACCTGACTTTGAAAACGGCAACGCGGTTCGTGAATATTACAGTCTAGTACTGGCTACGGGTCGCCATCTCAAGGATCAACCTCTGCTGATCGATCGCCGGGAATACTGCAGCGGTTACACCCTGTACGGTTTCAACCTGACCCCTGACGAAGAGTGTGGACAACATTTTTCACTGATGAAGACGGGCAATATGCGTTTGGAGATGCGTTTCAAGCAGCCTCTACCACGCACTGTAAATATGGTCGTGTATGCTGTGTTTGACAACATTATTGAGGTGAATCAGAGGAGAAACGTTCTGTATGATTATTATTAAAATGAACACCAGAGAGCTCAACCACATCATGAATGCCCTGGACGGCTCACGGAAAGTGTTTCAAGGAGTCTACGCCTGCGACCAGCTGCCTAAATTTAAGATCAAGAATTTACCTGCAATGTACATAATCAACACACACCCTAAAAATATGCCCGGAGAACATTGGCTGGCTATTTATCTAAGGGAGGACCGCCGTGGGGAATTTTTTGATTCCTATGGAAACCCCCCGGATTTCAGACCTTTCCCTCGGAAGATCAATAACTTTCTGCTCAACAACTGTCAAGAAACCATTTACAGCGGTCGTCAAGTACAAAGTCTTCAGACCTTCACTTGTGGTCAACACTGTGTGTTTTTCTTATATCATAGATCTAAAGGAAGGTCATACCCCGATATTATGTCCTTGTACAGTGAGGATTTAGGCCAAAATGATAAAAAAGTGGCAGAGTTTGTCAGGACACTGTGGACCCCCCCTTATAACACAATGACTTACGACCCTAGCCAGCCATGTATACAGATGGGGTGTTCTTGTGAGGATTTTAAAAGATGTCATGCGTGTTAAAGTGAAAAAATAATGAAAACAGCCTTTGAATCATTAGTTTTGTTTTTATTCAGCACAAATCTTATACAAAGCAGGGTTATGTTATAAATAAATGTACAACATTTGAAAATAAAAAATAAAAATAAAAAAATGGTTTGTCGGTTCCTTATTTACAGGGGAGACAAATAAAAACATGAGATTAATAAGCTTCCCAACGATGGATAGATCCTGAGGAGGGTTGCTCAACACGGTCAGAGTAATGAGATATCGGCGTCAGATCAGTCACCACCTCTTTACACAGACGGATTTTTTGTCGCGTTTCCTGGTTAGGGACTGTTGATTGGGGTATGTTCAGACAGGCCATCGCCTGTAGGAAAGCATTCCAGCCTACAGGTCGGCGACTATCGGGTACCTTATTAGTGCTAGTGACACTCTTCAACAAATCAAACATGTGTGAACCTTTGAGCAGTTGTCCTTTAAAAACAAATTCACCCTGTTCATTCCAAGTCGTTACCCGCGGTTTCTGAACCATTTTGTGCAGAATATATTCTGCATGTCTTTTGCTTCTGGCCGGCATGTTTCTCAAAACATCCGTTACAACATCTCCCTCTGAACTCTCAACAGGTTCGGGTACCGCAACATCTTTATCAACCGTACCCCCCGCATCAGTCCCAGAACCATTTTCTTGAGAGGCCATGGTTAAAGTTAAAATGTTTTGATCTTTTTCACCCTGTCTAACCAGACGGAGGTAGAGCTGTAACGTGTTGCTATACATCTGGGCTTTGGAATACTGATTTAAATCGGCCCTGGCCAGTATAGCTTTCATTTCAGAGTCCAGGTTGTTTTCGGCCGTTTGTCTAATGGGCTCTGGCCCGACAACATTTTTTCTCAGTTTCTCAAGCTGCTCCTGAGGGATCAAAAACATTTTCTGAGCATATTCCATTATTAACCCACTCTGGAAGCTAGAAGACTGGTTAGGAAAGGCACGGCTATGCTCAACAGCGGTCCTATAAAACCTCCGGTTTGATTAATCTTCTTTAATAGAATACTTCTTATTAGCGATGATCTTGATAACCGCTTTTTGTTTTTTGAGTTTAGAATGTTGAGAAGGGGTTAGGGGTATATTACCGCGTAAGATGTTAAAAGCTATTTCACACAGGGTCTCGATCAAATCCGAGGGGGCCCCTGCCAGCACAGCTTTCCTATGGCACGGGCTCCCCTCAATTAACATTTGCAAAAGCGGCAGATTTCTTTTAATCCGAACAGACATTCTTATTTATTTCCTTTTCTTTAGCACATACACTGCCGGCCAATCGGGCGGGCACAAACCTGTTCTGAGGCGAAAGTCTTCTGGGGTTTGTGCTTTTAAGTCCACAATCAAGTACCTGTAGGGTTTTTTGGTGGCATCCTCAAATGCCTCCAAAAAGAATTTGGTCTGGTTAGGGTACATTTGACGAGCCAAGACGGTGACCTGTAGTTTATCTCTGGGGTTTTTAAAAAGAATTATATAATTGGCATTTAAATTAATAGTGCGGCTTTTTTTACCTTGAAAAAATAGATTTTGAACTAAATAAATAATACTTAAATTCCTATGATGAGTGTACTTTTGTAAAGCTTTTTCCACTTCACTGTTGTCACCGGCCTGCTCCATCAGGTCATCAAGGATCACTAGATTAGTTTGTCCGGGCGGGAACAGGTCATCGTCACACAACGAGGCGGGGAGACCTTGCACAAATTTCAGATTATTTTTTTTTGATGCCAAATCATCGTAGAGAGGTTGCCAGCAAGAGTAACACCACACTATGTTGTCAAGAGCTTGGGACACGGTTGCGTCCACATCTTCTATGATGTTCTTTATAAGATAGCTCTTACCCGAATTGGAGGGACCGGCTATAATACAGGAGAAAGGGTGTTGAAGTCTGTTATCAAAACCACCGCTAATATCCATAAGGCAGAGTGGTATAATCAGTCTTCAACACTCTTTTATTGTACACCACCCTGAACCGTTTGTTTAGTGATCTATTTTCCAATGTGTACCCCTTTTTATTGCGATAGATCTGATTTCCGGCTGTAATAATCTCGCGAGGAGGCGCGTCTTTCTCGGTTACAAAACTTTGTACCAGGGTCGTCAGAGACTTGATGTTAATGAGCTTGTTGTTACAATGGTTCAGAGTGAAACCCTTAACTTTCATACAGGTCTTACCCGCAGCCGTTCTGTATGCGTAAGTCTTAGGACCCCCTGAAACAAACTCAACTATGTGGTCCTGAGGATCTAGCTCACTCGTTAACTCCCCAAGGTAGTCCCCGAGGGGAGGGACCCAATCCCCTGGCCTGGTGACAAAGATTACAGAGTCAGTATCATGATAGAGCGTGCGTTCCTGCAGCTGATCCATTAAGTTGTACAGTTCAAGCCGGGCGTAAGCCGTGGTAAAAACCGCTATGAAAACATTAACGTTTCCCTGTTTGGTGGGGAAATCTTTAGGGGCCCTCCACTGGACCTGTGCCACGTGGTCATTTAAGAATTGAAAGTGTGATACTGCATGTTGTTTGGAAAACATAAATTCTATAAACTGTTCAGGGGTTTTAATCAAGGTTGTGTTTAGACGGTTATTTCTTTCCCCAAACTTACCCCACAGACTGTTTAAAATCAGTTTGGACATTTGTCTCTTGGCGGGGTTTACAGTTATGTTCCCCGGCTCTAGACGGATCCCTTCCTTTTCAAAATATTGCTGAACGTACCGCTCTTTGGCAGCGGAGTCAACACACCATGAGGGATAGCCCGATGCCTCCTGTTTCCCTTTCAGATGGGTCATAATGTACTCAGCAAAAAGAGTATCAGATTTTTCAGAAAAATGCCAAACCTCATACACCTTACCGACTCTGTAACCTTTCTCCACCGCCTTGTCAAGCTCAATGCTACACCAGACACCCGTCAGCGCTCTCTCGTCATCACTGTGCAGACAAGAGGTATTTTGATTTTCAGTTTCCACACACGTTCTACACAGAGGGAACATCAATTTTCCCGAACACCTGTAAGGCAACACGGGTAAGAACAGCTCGCGAGGAGGGTACATGCTGACTTTGATCAAACCAAAGTACTGTCCGATTTCGAGAAAGTCACGATAAACAATGGTTGGATGCCCCACCGGGTACATTTTGGTCTTGTTGACATAAGGGTACAGACTGGTGAAATCATAGTAATCTACTCTCTCACCCTCCTTTACCTCATAATGTAAACAGAGGGCGTTGGTACGACCCCCAAATAACGCATCCCTGGGCTCTAGACGTTCAGGAAAGTCCAAGGTTTCCATAAACCGTTGTACCCCCACATCCTGTTGCTTCAGGGTCGTCCACGCGTGTTCCCAAATCACCAGTACATTCAAACCATAGGTGTTTTTTAAAGTTTCAATTCGTTCCTGGAAATCATAGTACATATCACCGCAGAGTTTTTGTGTTACGGGGTTAAAGGTGTTTGGGTCGAAGCACTGAGGACAGCCCTGGTAAATACAACCAGCAAACTCATAAGCGGTACGCCGCCCGGACACGTCGCTAAAACCGTCTAAGTAGTAAGGACCCATTTTGACTTCCCCTTGATTTAAAGCATGTCTGATGAAGATGTTATCCCGGGCACTCCGATATTCCAGCCACTGTATGGAGACAGTCGAAAAGTTCTTTTGTCTAGCACGATAGTTGTCAGAAGTGGTGACCGCTATAGTGTTTTTCTGCAAGAAATTGGATCGATACATTTTCATGCAGAGAGACGCTATGGTCACACTTTGCAAAGGGTCGAGACCCGACGTGTTGATAACCTCGGCGCGGAAACGCAAACAGGCTTCTTTAAGGATCACCACATCATTTTTACAATAAGCGGCCATCTCTTCTCGGAAATCAAAAACACCTCCCTTAACCGTATTGTACCATTTAAAGAATTCCTCCCTCTCATGAGACATCATAGTATCAACCCCATAATAAGAGGCGGGCGGGTAGGACCCTCGATAATTTTGAGTGTCCTTAGTATTAAAAAAATGGCAGAACCAACCTTTCTTCTGAGCCTCAAAACCCAGAGCTTTAGGCAAAGCGCTCAATTTCATGGGGAGGAAATTTAACGAGTCTATGTAACGTTGGTTGAAAGCCTCGTCGGTGAAACACATGATCTTGCTACCCTGAGCTATTATTTTTGGGGTCACCCCATTTTCCACCAGATACTTCATCAATATGTAAGAATCATAACCCTTAGCATTGTGGGCAATAAATGTGTAATTGAGGTATTTTGGACTAGCTAGCTGACCACTCACAATCCAACATGTCAATACAGTGTATATAATTAGCAACATGGACCCCGTTTTCTTGCCGGCATTCAAAATCAAAAAAGACATACCGGTTGTGCGGCGGCTCCTTTTTAACCGGCTGAATAAAGCACTGGTGTTCAGACCCCGGGGTTAAATCCGCATTACAGATCCTACATCTCGGTTCCAGACATTTGTGTGGTTTAACCTCATGAAAACGGTACTGGAGGCAACACTGCGGGCAATATTTAGTTTGATCACAATAACTCCGTTTTTTAACCCCCTCAGCAGCGGCCCTCTGCACCTTATGTTCGGAAAAACAGAACGCGGAGAGACAAATCCTTAAGCAATCTTTACATCGAATGGTAGGGGCCAAACCCTTACGACATTGCGGATTGAAACAGACGTTACAGTAACCGTCACAGCGGTGCTTAAGCTTATCATTGAAGGCCTTATAACACCAATGACAAACATACGAACAACCCAAAAAAGCCGTCAAACTCTTTATTCCAAAGTAATGACTATCACTTAGGAAGAGAAACAGTGTCTGTGTATGGGTTTCAGGATGTGTCTGAAATTTCACAAATACTTCCTTTACCTCACAACGGTACCACACAACAATTTTTAAAGACAACAACTCCTCAAACATGGCAATGTCTGAAAAGGCAACCATCTGTTGAGAGTTTAAGCCGGCCCTCTGATGAAGCATTAAAGCCTCTTGCATAGCTTGGGGTTCAGGCATGTCGGGGGTGAGTAGTTTTATTAAACTGTAAGCAAAACAGAGCTTATTGTCACCATTGGAACTCACCACTAATTGCCTGAGCTTGTTCCTAATTATGTCGTTCTTCAAGCATTTCGACAGTCTTCTAAGCGCCCCACCCTCAGGGTTACGAACCACATTCATTACCAGAGACAGACTTTCATCAGCTAAGATGGATGCGTTACTTTGCAATAACGCTTCGATTTTAGCCAGAAATTCATCAACATCTAAATTATCTCCACTCAGCATTACAGATAGGTTGCTAAACAAATCATCCCCTCTGAGTTCTAACTGTACAACATCTCGAGGTCTGACCCTTTCAGCAACCTGTTCAAGCATGTTTTGCAAGGCCTCGTGTATGTTGACAAATATTTCTGCATAATTGTCACAATTTAAAAGTTCTGCAAAATTAAAACGCTGAATCATTTCAAAATTGTTATAGGCCGGTCTATCTATAATCACGGGATCACTGGTACTCTTGGACACATCATCATTTTGAACAAAGCCTTCAACCCCTACATTCTCACAGAGCATGTCATCCACAGCCTTATCAGTCTCAGAACCCTCCACATTCCGAACACCCCCACCGCTGACATCTACAAAACCCCCTTTTTGAGGAGGCTCATTTAAAGCCTGTAAAAGTCCTTCAAAGATATCCACCCGGTTAATGTCAAGACCCTCCTCTATAGTGACGGCTGCTTCTGCCGCCGTACTGTGTTCTAATGGTCTCAAATAATTTATAATAGGGGCAGAATTTGGTCGGGGTAGCGTCTCCAAAGCCTCCACCATTTCAAACAAATCGGGGTGAACTAGGGGTTGAACCTCTATAAGCGCTACCGTTGGGAGGTGGTTATTTAGATCATTGACCATCTGTAACAGGTCGGGGTTCACCGGTAAGTCTGGTAATTCACATTCTATCGGTGGTGATTGGGGGTTATTTAAATCATTTATCATTTGTAATAGTTCCTGGTTCATTGGGACATCAGAGGAGTTCACAACAGGGCCGGGGGTGTTCTCTCGGGAAGGTCTTTTTGGGGCCCTAACTTGTTCATAATCCTTTAGTTTGTGAGTTCTTTTACCAAGTCCGGACATTTTTTTTTATTTTTTATTTTTCCAACAACCCACAATAGTAAGGCGTTTTGTATCTATTAAAACATTAAATACGGTACAATTCGTTAGTAAGGGTATTAATAAGGGTGTTTTGACTCTCTATCACAAGGTTTTGCCCCACTAACACAAGTCTTTGATTTAGTAACAAGGTATGTAGCAACTCATGCCGACCTTCAGGAAGTAGCTCCGGGGGATGGTGTCCTGGCTCAGCTGCAAAGGATGGTCGCTCCGGTAAATCTCGGTCGAAGGAGGCAGGGAGCGAGCGTATACTCACGGACGGAGACCAAGAAGGCCTTTGCGGTGACACCCTGGCCAATCGCGGTGTACTGTTCAGCGTTTCTGTAGCCAAGAAACGGGGCTGGGGGGACGATGTTGAAACCAGTCCGTCGTTGGGTGGTGTGTCAACCCTGACTGACGGCGACCCCTGAGGTTGTTGGTTGCCTGTATTTGTTCCGCCCGACAATGCGGCGGGCTGAATCTGGATTGTTGAATTACCCCCAGAAGGCTGTGGCCTGAGTAGATGTTGGGGGGTCTCCAAGACCACCGTGGGGGATCCTCTCGGTGATCTCTCCGGGGAAGATGTTTGATCCCACTTAGACGGGGTAATTGTCCTCAATAGCTCATCCACAGAATGACTATCCCAAGAGTCTTGGGAAGAATAAAAATATACATTACATTTACATCTTTAAACGGCGACAGAAATCAAACTTAAAACAACATGTCCAGGACCTTCAAAACCTTTAGCTTTTTTAGACCTTTGAAAATAGGCTTAGACATTCACTACAACGCCTTATTATGTACAGACAATATATTTATTAGGACTTGATAATAAATGTAAAACAGAGAAGCCTCTGTAAATAAACTGTTTCTTAAATGTAATATTGTTAATAAAACACTTTTTATACACACACACACCACATTTCATTTTTAAACGAACCTTCCAAGTGTAAACGCTTCCTGATCCCGGGACTTCCTGTTTCACAAACGTTTTCACGATCTGTTTAAATATTAAATACAATGAACACCTTCAAGCCTTTTCCTACAGCCACTTTAAAACAGAAGTATAATTGCGGGAGATAAGCCAAACAACTTACTAAAACCTTTCGGACAGCTTTACTTCCTAACCAGACGGTCGGGCAATCGGTCATTTCTAAACACATGCCCCAGAAACAAGCCTAGACCTGTCCGGACTTCTAAAGATCTTTCCCAGAACCCCCAAGACCTACAGGAAATGGACACCCCTCGCTTAAATATTAGCCCTCAACGGGCAAACAAAACCCTTTTAAAAACATTAAAGTTTGAAAGATCTTACTTACCTCCAAAGAATAATCGTTTCTTATGTTTTTCAGCTGATTTAGCTTTTTGCACTTCTGTGAAGGTAAGAGACATGTTTAACCTTTAACCACCCCTCTTTATAAAAAGCTTTAACCTCTTACAAGCGGCAGATATATACTCACCGCTATCAGATACAGGGGCTGACGGCCTTTCAGATTCTTGAAAGGTTACGGTTCTCGAAGGTAAAACGAAACAATCCCTCGATGTGGAAGGCCTTTCGTTGTCTCGAACCACGTTTCTTAATACTGTTAGAAAGGATATTTTTTTAAATTAACAAAACGGGCCTCAAACATCTTACCGAAACGTTATACAAACAAACAGGGGTTTAGTTCTTACCCGGTCGGCAGACAGCCTGTCTAGGGACAACCACTTCTCTTGGTTGATCCTCGGAGACATTAATCACAGGCCTTTCGATAGTTTCTGTGTAATTAAAGAGACCGCCATTAATATATATTAAAACGTTTTCATAACTCTAATGAGCCGCTTCAAAACACAACCACACACCCATACATAAGAACCCTTGAGCGCAAACACAAAAATCTTACCGTCGTTGTTCCAGATGATCTCCTCAGCGTTGGGAATTAACTCCTGTTGACTGGCTGAAAAATAATTTTACAGAACTTAAAACAGATGTTATAACCTTATTTACAATACATGCCCACGCTCTGAGTCAATGAAAATAATCTGAAGACTTACCTAAAAACTCGTTTAAATCGAAGTCGTTGATGTTGTTTCCGGACATTGTTGATCTTTAGGCTTAAATCGAAAGGTCAGTATGAGTCTGTCGAGCTGAAGACCAGACCTTCATACTTATACTGATGGCCGGATGCCGGATCTGCTTGTAAGGCATTGTTCTGGGCTGGCCTTTGTGCCGTCCTGTTATCAATTAACATATCAAAACCAACCAATAAAAGACCCTGCATCAATTTCAAATAGAAACCAAGATGGCGACGATCTCTCTCCTCTCTACTCTAAACTTTTATTAGAACCTTTTGGTCTCTCAAAAAAACATTTTTAAGCATCAAGACCTATAGTCAATAAACACTAAGAATATTTCAGGCCTTTATACGCGCTAAAAAACAACCTGAGCCAAGAAAATAACTATAAAGATCTAAAATAAGTAGCGCTTTTACAGTGATTTTTTTTTTTTTTTTTTTTTTTTTAATAGCGATGCTTTGTTTGGTATTAAACAAGTCACAAACTACTCAGAACAGCGTTTATTAGCTAAACAAACCACGTAAACAATCAATGTAACTCTTAACTAAACTAGGAAACGCGAGAGAAAAAGGCGATACTTAGCTGCGGCGACTTGAGCGACTTCTCAGCTGGCTTGCCCGAGTGTCCAGATGCATATGTGGAAATACTTCTATACAAACCATGAACATAGATTCTCGATAGATGAATACTGTTTATTTAAAGGCCAGTTTTTATTTAGCGCATAGTTTATTGAATTTACCCCCCGAGGTGGAACACGGACAAACAAAAATCAAACCTGCTCAGTGTCAGGTTAACTTGAAGTTAGATGGCTAAATAAATTATACAGATTATTTATTTGAGCGTTACAGGTTCGGTCGGAAAGGAATGATTTACGTAGCCGATTAATTAGGACCGCACATCAGTCATTCCGCCCTGGGCCGGCCCTGACCAATTTGATGCCCTAGGCAAGATTTTAGCTGGTCCCCTTGCATCGCAGCCAATTCCACCACCGATCATTGTGTTCATACACTTACACAGAAACTGCATAGCTTCATGTCTTAGATTTTCTTTATTTTTGAAACAAGAAAAAAACACACAAAATAAAAACAGTATGCAAGAAACAAGTGACAAAACGAATTATGAATACAATATAAATAAGTATTGCACGAAAAAACTATATTACCGACACCATAGTGCAAGATGCATAATGTAGCAGTGTTCTACAGCCTTACCGCCTTGCCTTTCTTGCAGCAAACAAGTGACATAAAACGAATTATAAATAAGTGGATGTTTCCTGCAGCACACGTGAAAGAAAAGGTATATTTCTCAGAATTAAGTAATAGGTAATGGAGGTTGATGAAAGAGTTAAATAGCTGATCGATCAAAAGGTGTGATCGTTGTGGGGCATCGGTAAGAATGCACAATTCTCATTCATTCCAAACAGTGTCCCTTTACTGCATCACTAGCAATGGGCGTTAGCCTATTATGGTATTTGTTTTGTGTGTTTTTTATTGCTTTTTGTTTTGTTTTATTAATTCACTTTAAACCTCTTATATTATCACATTATTCCCATTAAAATCACGTTTGTTTACTTTGAATGTCCCGCCCCACTTCACGGAAATGCACGAGTTTTATTTACGATTGATTGATTTAAATATACACATGGCTAATCACGCATTCATGAGAGTACCCGCTTATTCGCCAGGTTCTACGAAATTCAATAATTGACCATGAGGAGCACCTGTTAGGCTGGAGATAAAATGCTCCCGGGGTGGAGCTGGGGGGGACGGGATTGCAGAGCAACGGGAACGAAACGTGGAGCCAAAGGCGAACGAAGGACTTGATGGACAAGTAACGGAAAGGGCTAAGAGACCCAGAGGAGAGCTGAGGCGACCTCTGCAACGCTAGCGAGAGTATCCAGAGAAGGGATAGCGTACAGGCTTTTTGAACTACAGTAGTGTTTCAAAGGATAACAACAAACAACCTGTTTTTTTTTTTTTTTACTCGGCCATTGTTTTCTTGGACTGTACATGGACATTGTAATTTCTTTGTATTGCCAAACCCGGACCAGAGCAGAAGCTGAATTTTTGTCGGAGCCCCTCATTACTTTGTACTAGGACACGTGGACTATTGCCTGCCCCATTCCAGCTCCTGGTGCTGCCGGAGGAGACCAACAGAACCCTCCACGAATGCATTTTTTAGTTTGAACTTTTGTCTTTTTAACATAAAGAGGAAGTCTGATGGATTTTATATTAGAGATTTGTAATCCAGTTAATTGTATACCTGTCTTGTGTGGTCTGTGGTGTGCTCCTGGCTTGAGATTCCCCAATTTAAATAACCTAAATCGAAGGGAGAATTGAGAGGTAGTAAATGCAAAATGGGCATATTTGGGCAATCGACAACCTCCCAATGGGTCCTAGCGGCTGTAGACAACCGCTAGGTGGTGTAGTCGTGCTTCCATAAGTTTTACCCCCCAGTGGTACTGTATAACTTCCACTCTGTGACACATCCTAGATTTTAATAGCGACAAGATGTGAAGTCATAGTGAAGAGCTTGGGAAGGTGCGGTCACGCCTACTTCATCAATGACGGGAGCTTTGGGGAGACGGGAGGCAGTCACATTACCTTCCTGAGAGCAGTAACTGCCGAACCAACACACATTACTTGTGTGTGCCAAATACTTCTGTTTTATTAGTACCTAATTTTTCAGCACCAGTATTTAACTTTGCAGATTGTTGGAAAAAAACTGTACAGGTATTCCCTGCTAACACACAACATTGCCAATAACATTGTAGCAATATAATTTATATTGCTACAGCATTGAGGCAATGTGCTAGCAGGGTTGTTGTACTTTGGAATCGGTTCATGCTTCACGATTGGTTAATTGCCTATTTTTTTTTTGCCTTCATAAACAATTCGTGGATCGACTTTGCTCCCTTTTTCTTGGGATTGTGCGTCTTGTAGGCAGTCCATAGGTTGTCCCTATATTAATTTATTCATGAAATTCCAACCGAAATAGCGACAGTTCTACAGCTATTTCAAACCGGAAGTTTGAATCGCTTCTGATTTCAGGAAAAGGTGTAAATAAAGAACTGTCTCGTTCTGTCCGTCCCTCCCCTCCTCAGCCTTGGATCTCTTCTGTTCTCCGCTCAACCTGATCCAGTCTGCGCACCACTGAGCACAAGTGGAAGAGATCCAAACTCCCAGCGACCCTCGCACTCTACCACTCTCTACTGCCCACATTCCCCTCCTCGCTCACCTCAGTCTTACTTCCAGTCATTCTTTGAATCCACTGTCCACAACCCCTGCAAGCTTTACTCCACCTTCTCTCTCATCTCCCCCCTCCTCCCTCATCTCATCTCACCTCATCATTTTGCCTCATTCTTCTACAAGATCACAGACATCCACAAGCTCTTCAACAGTCTCCTCTCCACTCCCACCCTGCCCAAGTCTCCCACCGATCAAGCTTCCATTTCTTCATTCTCTCCACTCTCAGACTCTGAACTTTCCTCTCTCCTCCTAGGTCACAAACCCATAATATGTCCCCTGGACCCTCTCTCTACTCGCCTCCTGCAAGCGTCTGCTCCATTTCAACTCCCCTTCTTCTCCTCCCTCCTCAACTCCTCACTCCTCTCTGGCTGTTTCCCCTCTTGCATTTAAACAAGCTGCGGTCATCCCACTCCTCAAGAAACCTACCCTTGACCCCACCTCTCCTCAGAGGCACCTGTCTCTGCCCTGTCGCCCTACTCCCCTTCCTCTCATAGACCCTCGAGCGTGCGGTCCACTGTCAGCTCTCTGCATTCCTTTCCCATCTCTCACTTCTTGATCCTCTGCAATCCGCCTTCCAAACACCGCTCACACCAGTGAGACTGCTCTCCTGGCAGTCACTGACTCCCTCAACTGTGCTCGGGCAGCCTCCCTCTCCTCAATCCTCATCCTCCTTGGTCTCTCCGCAACATTTGACACCGTCGATCACTCCATCCTCCTCTCCTGCCTCGCTGACCTTGGAATCTCTGGGACTGCTCTCACTTGTTTCTCCTCCTACCTCAACGACCGGACCTATCAAGTGGCGAGGTTCCTCATCCACCCCTCAACCTCTCCTCACAGGCATAACCCCCGGGTTTAGCTATCCTCCCGATGGGTCACACTTCGGTAGCTACCTTTTTTACTTTCATGGGGCCCTGAAATCCTCGCTGCGCCCCTGGTCATGAAAGCTGTAATGTCTGGTATCAAAATACATTACTGGCTTTCGGCTTACACACGTCATTTCAACCCACTTGCTCAAGCAGACCGAGTAAACGTTTACTCGAGGTATACGGTCACACAGAAGGAGCATCCCAAGAACACCAGTAAATGGCGTAGAAATTTTGAAAACATGCACAATTTTCCACGATCTAAGCCCACAGTTTACGTGCAAAATCTAATGTCTGAGATGATGGTATCCATGTAACATTCCCGAAATGGACGCATTTTAAAAGTGCAAGGTAACGGTCTGGTCCATTTATTGTGGGTTTCAAGGTAAAGTACATTGCTGATGGACGTTTCATGGTTAATGCGGATCAGTGGTTTCCTTTATCATTATGCTCTCTAAATTGTTGTGGGTCTGTTGTACACTGTTCAGTACTGTACATCGTGTTTTAATCCTAACTTGATAAAACACTTCGATTCATGGCTTTGTAGCCCCACCAGTGACGTAAAAAACCACTCGGTAAGATCATTAAAACAAAGTATTAAACAAGGCGCAATGCACAAGACAGTCCTTTGCCCTGTGCAGTGCTGCGGGTAAACAACTCGTCTCTAGTGCAATAAACTAAGACCATGTAAACCCGAGAGGGAGAGGGGCATTTAATCTGTGACTCGAGCATATTGTCTCCAGTGAGGTCAATACACGCGTCAGGGATATGTATGCTAAATGTAATGTAAATATGATGGATATAATGTATATTGTGGTGGAGTTTATAAATATAATGTCAGGGGAACTTTAGTGATGTTCTGTGTTTTCTAAATTCCAAGCAGTGGGACTTTAAGTCATAACTTTGTGAGGAATTTACATGTCTTTATAAATTATATATCATTATAAAGTAATAATCCAGCTCACTTTGCTAGCTAGCCTACTGCCAGTTGCCATCCAAATGATGATAATGATCAGCTAGTAGTTAAGTACTGTAGTAGTTTGCCAGTTGTCAGCTAATGATTTTTCATAGTATTGTATTATTTAAATTCAGTTTTTTATGCACTATAGTATTTTCAGTATTGAGTATTTTTGGTGTGGATGTTATTTTACCTAAACAGTTTATTAGTTATTGCTCTGATTACAATATGCATAGTGCACTATTTACATTTGTATTGATTATTACATCAATTTCTTCAACAAGTACAGTGTATGTTAAAGTGCAATACATGTTCTGTGATGTGCATTATTTAAATGTTTGTGTTTATTTTAGTTTTAACTAAACATTCTCTATACGCCATAAACATGGGCACCACTAAAATGTTTTTCATCGAGAGGGGGGATGGTTCTGGGGCTACTATCAAATCTCGCAAATGGCCCCCAAATGGCTAGGGCCGGCTCTGGACATCACACATTACATAGGATGGGACTGACGTTGGATGCGACTTTTCGTGACTTAAATCAAGTAACAAGTTACTAGTACACACATAGCCTCTAAGTGTACTGAGTAATGGATACTCTCTCTTTCGTTCATTCGTTCCTTAGTATAATTACCATTAGTAGTAGTAGTACTGGCCACTACTCGGAAGGTAGCGATGCGCACCAATAGATCACGAAAGCTTTCTCATAGTTTTGTGTTTTAGATAATGGTTCAATACGGACTCAATCCCCTTTCATGGACATGGCAGGGAACTTGCAGTTAGAACTAAGGAGTCTAATAAGACTTGGTGGTACGCAGAACTGAAGTGCCAAGTGACAGGCTATCACTTTCATTGCACACCGCATTGTCTTCTCGCAGGGAGCGAATTGGGGAAATGTTGGATTTACGGCATCATGTAGAAAGACTGAATGGTTTAGTTACAGAAAAAGATAAAAAAGATAGTGACCTTTCTTACTAGCTGAACTAACCTGCATAAAATTAAGAAGATACAGACATTTTCATGCAATTATTTCAAGTTACAGTCTGCTGCTCAGACACAGTTTGGCGCACAGATGCAACTATCATCAACTCAATTATAAACATATATCTAGAGAGACAGAGAGACAGACATGGACTACATATCGTGCACATTGTATGAAATCATACTGGTATATGTAGGCTTGTAGATGATTGTTAAGAGGCCTATTTGGAAACATACGAAATGAGATATTACCATAATGAAGTCATGATACATGAAGGAAATGTTTTTCATGTTGGCAAAAGTACCCTGTCAAGGGTGCTTTGCTGAGAAAATGAAAATGAATGAGAGAAGACTAAAACAAAGGGCTCGTCCGGGATTTGAACCCTTTGAATCATACCCCTAGACCAACGAGCCACATAGCACAGGTTTCTGTGAAAACTAGTTAACATCGGTGCCACGTAGAGAGTTGTGCGCTCCTCTATTTGAACACTTTCTCCTTCAAACATTGCATGAGTGTCTGACTGCCGCCATCTAGCGGTGCTGACTGACCGATGGCTCGGGTATCTTGGATGTTGTTAAATGACATAACTGTCCGCCCAAGACACTGATGACCAAGGGTCATAGTTTTCCCTTGTAATAATAACAACAATAGTAATTGGAGTGAATGGAAGTGGCATTTCTATTTCTCCTTACTTTAGCCGTCATCGTCGCCAACATTGTTGTTGGTGAGCATGGAGAGGAGTGTATTAGCTTTTAAAGTATATTCAAGCAATGAACACGTCAAATAAATGTTATACCGAATACTTTTGCACGCAAGTGCACATGTATGTTACAGCGCTTCTGGGAGCACGGCCCACGTGAAGCAAGAGGGCGCAGTAAAGGTCTGCGAGTCAAGTGTGATGTGGGTATCCTGCAGCAGGCAGAGGAACCTTTGTTTTTCTACAGACGAAGCTGGTGCTGTGGGATACTAGTGTAAGGCCATTTATTCGTCATCTGTTCATGCGCAACGGTTCACCAGAAGTGTGTTAGTGAAAACAGCGGTAAGTGCAGGCTTAGTAGGGTCGCAATAGCTTGAATGGTGTCGAACTCCCCCGAAGCATCACAAGTGTGATGGCGGAAGCCTAGAAAGAAAACGTTGCGTTGGCCGGGAATCGAACCCGGGTCAACTGCTTGGAAGGCAGCTATGCTCACCACTATACCACCAACGCCCAGAAAGTCTCTCATTCCATGACTTTTGATGCATTTCAGATCATTCATCTGACTAGATACATGCGAATAATCACAGCCTACAGTGTAAAGCTTCTGATTACAGACAGGGCGTGTTGAGTGTGCTAAGTAACTTGCTAAATTCACTAACAAACAGTCGCTGCTCTTACTACAAAACAGGTGCAAGATATATCATTCTTAGCTAAACAAACCACGTAAACAATCAATGTAACTCTTAACTAAACTAGGAAACGCGAGAGACAAAGGCGATACTTAGCTGCGGCGACTTGAGCGACTTCTCAGCTGGCTTGCCCGAGTGTCCAGATGCATATGTGGAAATACTTCTATACAAACCGTGAACATAGATTCTCGATAGATGAATACTGTTTATTTAAAGGCCAGTTTTTATTTAGCGCATAGTTTATTGAATTTACCCCCCGAGGTGGAACACGGACAATGATGTATTTGATTGACAGTGTAACTTGGACTGTTGGAGTAACTTGGACACCCATTGGAATGGAAAAACAAACTCGAGAAAAAAGTGTGTGTATGTGTGTGTGTGTGTCACCTGCTGGTAGTGATGCATTTACATAACCTACAGACTATTTGGGCTGATTGTTCCTGGTGTATTAATGAAACTTTTCAAAGCGGTGGCTTACGTAAATGACATCACAGTCATTGTTAAGAATGGCAAGGATGTACCTTACTTTAAATGACTGTCAGAAATGAATTGAGTTTCTTCAGTGGTTAATGGCTTTTACTGGGGGAACTAGGTAGAAAGCAAGCCACTGTCTCTAGCCACATTTTGGACAAATGGACAAAACTAGATGGATTTAAAAATAGACGGATAGACAGTCGGATGGCGTCTGTCTACAATATTTTAAATGATAATAGTATATGTAGTATATGTATGTGTATTATAAACTAATCTTTACAGAAAAGGGGTAATACCATAATAAAATGCTGATGAGAGGAGAAGAGATCTTATTCACTGGCCAAATACATGATTTCGACAATTGTCGTACATCTTGACGGCACTTAGCTTTACTTTTCACAATGTATGACTGCACTTACTGTACTTAACTGTATACATTGGAAGTTGTAAAATGTATTATCTTGAATTGCTTTGTTTAATGTAAATTTAAATTTGTAATGTTTGATGCCTTGTACTTAACTGTATTCTTGCACTTATGTTGCAAGTCGCCCTGCATAAGGGCGTCTGCCAAGAAATAAAAATAATAATAATGTGTTTTATACAATGAGAAATTAAGAAAACCGTAAAAGAAAGGCATTTTAAACCAGGACCTCTCGCACTCTAAGAGAGAATCATATCTCGAACAAACTTACATTAGTGACATCTTTACACTAGTGCCACGTAGAAAGCGGTGCGCTCCAACAGCTGGAAACTTTCTCAGTCTCAAGTTCAAGCACCTTGTGTGTGACTGCCATCTAATGTTGCTGACTAATAGCACTATTGGACTAGAGGAGCTGGGGCTGGCAGAAATTCAGCCAGGCTTTTCTACAGGCGCAAACTCAGCTGATGCTGTGTAGGCTACTCCGTGTACGTCAATGAAAGTCTAGTGACTTCAATATACACACCCCGATGCACCCAAAGAGTGATTGTCAAAGTATGAGTGACTCGCTCCACTAGCAGCACCGACCTGCATCTCTCTGTGACACCCGGCGCCTCCGTCTGGATAAGCTGCTGGTAATGCCGAGCACGGCAGCAGATCTTGTACAGTGGAACCCTAATAATATTCCTAATAATATGGCAACATCCTGGGGGGTCGGTGTGCCGCGCCACAGTGCAGCGACCTTAGCGCATCACTAAAAGGCACCTTAGCGAGGCCTCGGAATCGCTCAAACATGAACCGAGAAATGAACATTGAATCCCATCTACTATTATTACCTAGTAGTGTTGATGCTATCTAAAGTATTTCTATACGTTTTTATTAGTGTATGAATTGTGTCGACCAGGGATCAGAAAGTGAGACAGTATAGGGTAGGCGGTAATCGAAAGCACAAGAAATACATAAAAGGGAGCTATACAGCAGGTGAATAAAACACGGATTGTGACAGTCCACTGTTAATAGCCTATAACAAGGCAGATTAAAATATAACAAACGATACGGATTCTTAAAATCAAATATAATTTCTACGTGCAGGAGACCAGACTGACTATTATGCATCCTCTCGGGTGTAGATGCATGTTACTTAGACTAACAACGTTTGCATTCTAGGATATTAATAACACTCTCCAGAGCAGGAATTATTGAGTGATATTACAGGGAATGTAGAGTAAAAGACTGACCCCGACGTGATTTGAACACACAACCTTCTGATCTGGAGTCAGACGCGCTACCGTTGCGCCACGAGGTCCTTAAACTTCAGTTAACACAGGACGTCAAGGAAAAATATTGGGAACTATGGTGATGTTTTGCTAGTGACCATTAGGTTAATGAATGGGCAACTGAAGCATTGACGTGATGAAGAAGTTAAACAGAATGCTAAAGAGATAGTGACAGTGAGCATGACACAGAACACATGGCATGACGTGAATACCAAGTTAAACTTAAAGCAGAAATTACAGAAAGAAAGAAAACAAAGAAAACCGGACACTGCACATATGTTTGGTCTTTCCTATATCTTTAATATGATATCTCAGTAGTTTAAATTTGATACAGAAATTATTCTGGAATCCCATGAAATGGAAAATACAGTGAATATAAAACTATATTTGCTGTATTTATAACAAATATATTCCGCTTATACACTCACCTAAAGGATTATTAGGAACACCATACTAATACTGTGTTTTACCCCCTTTCGCCTTCAGAACTGCCTTAATTCTACGTGGCATTGATTCAACAAGGTGCTGAAAGCATTCTTTAGAAATGTTGGCCCATATTGATAGGATAGCATCTTGCAGTTGATCGAGATTTGTGGGATGCACATCCAGGGCACGAAGCTCCCGTTCCACCACATCCCAAAGATGCTCTATTGGGTTGAGATCTGGTGACTGTGGGGGCCAGTTTAGTACAGTGAGGGCCAGTTTAGTACAGTGAACTCATTGTCATGTTCAAGAAACCAATTTGAAATGATTCGACCTTTGTGACATGGTGCATTATCCTGCTGGAAGTAGCCATCAGAGGATGGGTACATGGTGGTCATAAAGGGATGGACATGCTCAGAAACAATGCTCAGGTAGGCCGTGGCATTTAAACGATGCCCAATTGGCACTAAGGGGCCTAAAGTGTGCCAAGAAGACATCCCCCACACCATTACACCACCACCACCAGCCTGCACAGTGGTAACAAGGCATGATGGATCCATGTTCTCATTCTGTTTACGCCAAATTCTGACTCTACCATCTGAATGTCTCAACAGAAATCGAGACTCATCAGACCAGGCAACATTTTTCCAGTCTTCAACTGTCCAATTTTGGTGAGCTTGTGCAAATTGTAGCCTCTTTTTCCTATCTGTAGTGGAGATGAGTGGTACCCGGTGGGGTCTTCTGCTGTTGTAGCCCATCCGCCTCAAGGTTGTACGTGTTGTGGCTTCACAAATGCCTTGCTGCATACCTCGGTTGTAACGAGTGGTTATTTCAGTCAAAGTTGCTCTTCTATCAGCTTGAATCAGTCGGCCCATTCTCCTCTGACCTCTAGCATCAACAAGGCATTTTCGCCCACAGGACTGCCGCATACTGGATGTTTTTCCCTTTTCACACCATTTTTTGTAAACCCTAGAAATGGTTGTGCGTGAAAATCCCAGTAACTGAGCAGATTGTGAAATACTCAGACCGGCCCGTCTGGCACCAACAACCATGCCACGCTCAAAATTGCTTAAATCACCTTTCTTTCCCATTCAGACATCCAGTTTGGAGTTCAGGAGATTGTCTTGACCAGGACCACACCCCTAAATGCATTGAAGCAACTGCCATGTAATTGGTTGGTTAGATAATTGCATTAATGAGAAATTGAACAGGTGTATCTAATAATCCTTTAGGTGAGTGTATTTGCCTTTACTAATATTGTATTTTATTTTACAATAGGTTTAATATAATAAGGTCCAAATAATAAATGTACATATTTGCACATGCTTGCTTTTGGTGAACAGGTAGAATTGGCCATTATCTGAAAAAAACATGCACTCACCTAGTTATTCACAGTTTAAATAGCGTCAGTGAATATTGGGTTTTAATGTTACAAGAGTGACGATGAAGTTATTGCGTTTAGTTGCTTTAAATAACTACAGTGGTTTGTGGATAACAGGAATATGTGCACATACAGAAAAGTTAAAAGTAACGCTGGGTAAGTACATAATCAAATCAAGTTTCACGAAAGATGATATGCTTCAGATACAACTTAATAGTAAAAATGCATAATGGTAAAGAGTTAATAGCTTTGTTGATAACCTCAACGTATGCTAATCAGTCTCTGTTTCGTGTTTATTATCATAATAATTGTAATTATTATTAGTAGTAGTAGTATTCTACAATAAAACTTGCATAAGTTCGAATTGTGCCGATATGTTTTCTGCACAAGGAAAAGTATATATATTATTAAGTTACACAAGCATTGTAAAGAAACCAACAACATATAGGCACCTGGGTGTGTTCTTCCTACTTGGATAAGTAGGTTAGCCGGCTAAGTTTCAGGATAACTTGGCATTAACTCAGGATTTTCCATTCTCCGTAGCGAGTTTAAAGTTCAGCCAGCTATGTTTCCAGAGCAGCATGTCCAGCATCTCAAACCTGCTCCCTGTCAGGTTAAATTGAAGTTAGATGGCTAACAATCTGACTGTATTTCATCTGCCCAGTTAAATGACAACTGACTGTGTCCCCCAACAATGACGGCGCCGTTCCTAACAGATCCAGTAGTGATCCAGACCCAGTAGCTTTTCTGCGAGGAATAATTCATAGAGATTATAGATTTAAAATATACCGATTATTTATTTGAGCGTTACAGGTTCGCTCGGAAAGGAATGATTTACGGAGCCGATTAATTAGGACCGCACATCAGTCATTCCGCCCTGGGCCGGCCCTGACCAATTTGATGCCCTAGGCAAGATTTTAGCTGGTCCCCTTGCATCGCAGCCAATTCCACCACCGATCATTGTGTTCATACACTTACACAGAAACTGCATAGCTTCATGTCTTAGATTTTCTTTATTTTTGAAACAAGAAAAAAACACACAAAATAAAAACAGTATGCAAGAAACAAGTGACAAAACGAATTATGAATACAATATCAATAAGTATTGCACGAAAAAACTATATTACCGACACCATAGTGCAAGATGCATAATGTAGCAGTGTTCTACAGCCTTACCGCCTTGCCTTTCTTGCAGCAAACAAGTGACATAAAACGAATTATAAATAAGTGGATGTTTCCTGCAGCACACTTGAAAGAAAAGGTATATTTCTCAGAATTAAGTTATAGGTAATGGAGGTTGATGAAAGAGTTAAATAGCTGATCGATCAAAAGGTGTGATCGTTGTGGGGCATCGGTAAGAATGCACAATTCTCATTCATTCCAAACAGTGTCCCTTTACTGCATCACTAGCAATGGGCGTTAGCCTATTTTGGTATTTGTTTTGTGTGTTTTTTATTGCTTTTTGTTTTGTTTTATTAATTCACTTTAAACCTCTTATATTATCACATTATTCCCATTAAAATCACGTTTGTTTACTTTGAATGTCCCGCCCCACTTCACGGAAATGCACGAGTTTTATTTACGATTGATTGATTTAAATATACACATGGCTAATCACGCATTCATGAGAGTACCCGCTTATTCGCCAGGTTCTACGAAATTCAATAATTGACCATGAGGAGCACCTGTTAGGCTGGAGATAAAATGCTCCCGGGGTGGAGCTGGGGGGGATGGGATTGCAGAGCAACGGGAACGAAACGTGGAGCCAAAGGCGAACGAAGGACTTGATGGACAAGTAACGGAAAGGGCTAAGAGACCCAGAGGAGAGCTGAGGCGACCTCTGCAACGCTAGCGAGAGAATCCAGAGAAGGGATAGCGTACAGGCTTTTTGAACTACAGTAGTGTTTCAAAGGATAACAACGAGCAACCTGTTTTTTTTTTTTTTCAACTCGGCCATTGTTTTCTTGGACTGTACATGGACATTGTAATTTCTTTGTATTGCCAAACCCGGACCAGAGCAGAAGCTGAATTTGTGTCGGAGCCCCTCATTACTTTGTACTAGGACACGTGGACTATTGCCTGCCCCATTCCAGCTCCTGGTGCTGCCGGAGGAGACCAACAGAACCCTCCACGAATGCATTTTTTAGTTTGAACTTTTTTGTCTTTTTAACATAAAGAGGAAGTCTGATGGATTTTATATTAGAGATTTGTAATCCAGTTAATTGTATACCTGTCTTGTGTGGTCTGTGGTGTGCTCCTGGCTTGAGATTCCCCAATTTAAATAACCTAAATCGAAGGGAGAATTGAGAGGTAGTAAATGCAAAATGGGCATATTTGGGCAATCGACAACCTCCCAATGGGTCCTAGCGGCTGTAGACAACCGCTAGGTGGTGTAGTCGTGCTTCCATAAGTTTTACCCCCCAGTGGTACTGTATAACTTCCACTCTGTGACACATCCTAGATTTTAATAGCGACAAGATGTGAAGTCATAGTGAAGAGCTTGGGAAGGTGCGGTCACGCCTGCTTCATCAATGACGGGAGCTTTGGGGAGACGGGAGGCAGTCACATTACCTTCCTGAGAGCAGTAACTGCCGAACCAACACACATTACTTGTGTGTGCCAAATACTTCTGTTTTATTAGTACCTAATTTTTCAGCACCAGTATTTAACTTTGCAGATTGTTGGAAAAAAACTGTACAGGTATTCCCTGCTAACACACAACATTGCCAATAACATTGTAGCAATATAATTTATATTGCTACAGCATTGAGGCAATGTGCTAGCAGGGTTGTTGTACTTTGGAATCGGTTCATGCTTCACGATTGGTTAATTGCCTATTTTTTTTTTTTGCCTTCATAAACAATTCGTGGATCGACTTTGCTCCCTTTTTCTTGGGATTGTGCGTCTTGTAGGCAGTCCATAGGTTGTCCCTATATTAATTTATTCATGAAATTCCAACCGAAATAGCGACAGTTCTACAGCTATTTCAAACCGGAAGTTTGAATCGCTCCTGATTTCAGGAAAAGGTGTAAATAAAGAACTGTCTCGTTCTGTCCGTCCCTCCCCTCCTCAGCCTTGGATCTCTTCTGTTCTCCGCTCAACCTGATCCAGTCTGCGCACCACTGAGCACAAGTGGAAGAGATCCAAACTCCCAGCTACCCTCGCACTCTACCACTTTCTACTGCCCACATTCCCCTCCTCGCTCACCTCAGTCTTACTTCCAGTCATTCTTTGAATCCACTGTCCACAACCCCCGCAAGCTTTACTCCACCTTCTCTCTCTTCTCCCCCCTCCTCCCTCATCTCATCTCACCTCATCATTTTGCCTCATTCTTCTACAAGATCACAGACATCCACAAGCTCTTCAACAGTCTCCTCTCCACTCCCACCCTGCCCAAGTCTCCCACCGATCAAGCTTCCATTTCTTCATTCTCTCCTCTCTCAGACTCTGAACTTTCCTCTCTCCTCCTAGGTCACAAACCCATAATATGTCCCCTGGACCCTCTCTCTACTCGCCTCCTGCAAGCGTCTGCTCCATTTCAACTCCCCTTCTTCTCCTCCCTCCTCAACTCCTCACTCCTCTCTGGCTGTTTCCCCTCTTGCATTTAAACAAGCTGCGGTCATCCCACTCCTCAAGAAACCTACCCTTGACCCCACCTCTCCTCAGAGGCACCTGTCTCTGCCCTGTCGCCCTACTCCCCTTCCTCTCAAAGACCCTCGAGCGTGCGGTCCACTGTCAGCTCTCTGCATTCCTTTCCCATCTCTCACTTCTTGATCCTCTGCAATCCGCCTTCCAAACACCGCTCACACCACTGAGACTGCTGTCCTGGCAGTCACTGACTCCCTCAACTGTGCTCGGGCAGCCTCCCTCTCCTCAATCCTCATCCTCCTTGGTCTCTCCGCAAACATTTGACACCGTCGATCACTCCATCCTCCTCTCCTGCCTCGCTGACCTTGGAATCTCTGGGACTGCTCTCACTTGTTTCTCCTCCTACCTCAACGACCGGACCTATCAAGTGGCGAGCTTCCTCATCCACCCCTCAACCTCTCCTCACAGCCATAACCCCCGGGTTTAGCTATCCTCCCGATGGGTCACACTTCAGTAACTACCTTTTTTACTTTCATGGGGCCCTGAAATCCTGGCTGCGCCCCTGGTCATGAAAGCTGTAATGTCTGGTATCAAAATACATTACTGGCTTTCGGCTTACACACGTCATTTCAACCCACTTGCTCAAGCAGACCGAGTAAACGTTTACTCGAGGTATACGGTCACACAGAAGGAGCATCCCAAGAACACCAGTAAATGGCGTAGAAATTTTGAAAACACGCACAATTTTCCACGATCTAAGACCACAGTTTACGTGCAAATTCTAATGTCTGAGATGATGGTATCCATGTAACATTCCGGAAATGGACGCATTTTAAAAGTGCAAGGTAACGGTCTGGTCCATTTATTGTGGGTTTCAAGGTAAAGTACATTGCTGATGGACGTTTCATGGTTAATGCAGATCAGTGGTTTCCTTTATCATTATGCTCTCTAAATTGTTGTGGGTCTGTTGTACACTGTTCAGTACTGTACATCGTGTTTTAATCCTAACTTGATAAAACACTTCGATTCATGGCTTTGTAGCCCCACCAGTGACGTAAAAAACGACTCGGTAAGATCATTAAAACAAAGTATTAAACAAGGCGCAATGCACAAGACAGTCCTTTGCCCTGTGCAGTGCTGCGGGTAAACAACTCGTCTCTAGTGCAATAAACTAAGACCATGTAAACCCGAGAGGGAGAGGGGCATTTAATCTGTGACTCGAGCATATTGTCTCCAGTGAGGTCAATACACGCGTCAGGGATATGTATGCTAAATGTAATGTAAATATGATGGATATAATGTATATTGTGGTGGAGTTTATAAAGATAATGTCAGGGGAACTTTAGTGATGTTCTGTGTTTTCTAAATTCCAAGCAGTGGGACTTTAAGTCATAACTTTGTGAGGAATTTACATGTCTTTATAAATTATATATCATTATAAAGTAATAATCCAGCTCACTTTGCTAGCTAGCCTACTGCCAGTTGCCATCCAAATAATGATAATGATCAGCTAGTAGTTAAGTACTGCAGTAGTTTGCCAGTTGTCAGCTAAGGATTTTTGATAGTATTGTATTATTTAAATTCAGTTTTTTGTGCACTATAGTATTTTCAGTATTGAGTATTTTTGGTGTGGATGTTATTTTACCTAAACAGTTTATTAGTTATTGCTCTGATTTCAATATGCATAGTGCACTATTTACATTTGTATTGATTATTACATCAATTTCTTCAACAAGTACAGTGTATGTTAAAGTGCAATACATGTTCTGTGATGTGCATTATTTAAATGTTTGTGTTTATTTTAGTTTTAACTAAACATTCTCTATACGCCATAAACATGGGCACCACTAAAATGTTTTTCATCGAGAGGGGGGATGGTTCTGGGGCTACTATCAAATCTCGCATATGGCCCCCAAATGGCTAGGGCCGGCTCTGGACATCACACATTACATAGGATGGGACTGACGTTGGATGCGACTTTTCGTGACTTAAATCAAGTAACAAGTTACTAGTACACACATAGCCTCTAAGTGTACTGAGTAATGATACTCTCTCTTTCGTTCATTCGTTCCTTAGTATAATTACCTTTAGTAGTAGTAGTACTGGCCACTACTCGGAAGGCAGCGATGCGCACCAATAGATCACGAAAGCTTTCTCATAGTTTTGTGTTTTAGATAATGGTTCAATACGGACTCAATCCCCTTTCATGGACATGGCAGGGAACTTGCAGTTAGAACTAAGGAGTCTAATAAGACTTGGTGGTACGCAGAACTGAAGTGCCAAGTGACAGGCTATCACTTTCATTGCACACCGCATTGTCTTCTCGCAGGGAGCGAATTGGGGAAATGTTGGATTTACGGCATCATGTAGAAAGACTGAATGGTTTAGTTACAGAAAAAGATAAAAAAGATAGTGACCTTTCTTACTAGCTGAACTAACCTGCATAAAATTAAGAAGATACAGACATTTTCATGCAATTATTTCAAGTTACAGTCTGCTGCTCAGACACAGTTTGGCGCACAGATGCAACTATCATCAACTCAATTATAAACATATATCTAGAGAGACAGAGAGACAGACATGGACTACATATCGTGCACATTGTATGAAATCATGCTGGTATATGTAGGTTTGTAGATGATTGTTAAGAGGCCTATTTGGAAACATACGAAATGAGATATTACCATAATGAAGTCATGATACATGAAGGAAATGTTTTTCATGTTGGCAAAAGTACCCTGTCAAAATGATAATGAATGAGAGAAGACTAAAACAAAGGGCTCGTCCGGGATTTGAACCCTTTGAATCATACCCCTAGACCAACGAGCCACATAGCACAGGTTTCTGTGAAAACTAGTTAACATCGGTGCCACGTAGAGAGTTGTGCGCTCCTCTATTTGAACACTTTCTCCTTCAAACATTGCATGAGTGTCTGACTGCCGCCATCTAGCGGTGCTGACTGACCGATGGCTCGGGTATCTTGGATGTTGTTAAATGACATAACTGTCCGCCCAAGACACTGATGACCAAGGGTCATAGTTTTCCCTTGTAATAATAACAACAATAGTAATTGGAGTGAATGGAAGTGGCATTTCTATTTCTCCTTACTTTAGCCGTCATCATCGCCAACATTGTTGTTGGTGAGCATGGAGAGGAGTGTATTAGCTTTTAAAGTATATTCAAGCAATGAACACGTCAAATAAATGTAATACCGAATACTTTTGCACGCAAGTGCACATGTATGTTACAGCGCTTCTGGGAGCACGGCCCACGTGAAGCAAGAGGGCGCAGTAAAGGTCTGCGAGTCAAGTGTGATGTGTGTATCCTGCAGCAGGCAGAGGAACCTTTGTTTTTCTACAGACGAAGCTGGTGCTGTGGGATACTAGTGTAAGGCCATTTATTCGTCATCTGTTCATGCGCAACGGTTCACCAGAAGTGTGTTAGTGAAAACAGCGGTAAGTGCAGGCTTAGTAGGGTCGCAATAGCTTGAATGGTGTCGAACTCCCCCGAAGCATCACAAGTGTGATGGCGGAAGCCTAGAAAGAAAACGTTGCGTTGGCCGGGAATCGAACCCGGGTCAACTGCTTGGAAGGCAGCTATGCTCACCACTATACCACCAACGCCCAGAAAGTCTCTCATTCCATGACTTTTGATGCATTTCAGATCATTCATCTGACTAGATACATGCGAATAATCACAGCCTACAGTGTAAAGCTTCTGATTACAGACAGGGCGTGTTGAGTGTGCTAAGTAACTTGCTAAATTCACTAACAAACAGTCGCTGCTCTTACTACAAAACAGGTGCAAGATATATCATTCTTAGCTAAACAAACCACGTAAACAATCAATGTAACTCTTAACTAAACTAGGAAACGCGAGAGAAAAAGGCGATACTTAGCTGCGGCGACTTGAGCGACTTCTCAGCTGGCTTGCCCGAGTGTCCAGATGCATATGTGGAAATACTTCTATACAAACCATGAACATAGATTCTCGATAGATGAATACTGTTTATTTAAAGGCCAGTTTTTATTTAGCGTATAGTTTATTGAATTTACCCCCCGAGGTGGAACACGGACAAACAAAAATCAAACCTGCTCAGTGTCAGGTTAACTTGAAGTTAGATGGCTAAATAAATTATACAGATTATTTATTTGAGCGTTACAGGTTCGGTCGGAAAGGAATGATTTACGTAGCCGATTAATTAGGACCGCACATCAGTCATTCCGCCCTGGGCCGGCCCTGACCAATTTGATGCCCTAGGCAAGATTTTAGCTGGTCCCCTTGCATCGCAGCCAATTCCACCACCGATCATTGTGTTCATACACTTACACAGAAACTGCATAGCTTCATGTCTTAGATTTTCTTTATTTTTGAAACAAGAAAAAAACACACAAAATAAAAACAGTATGCAAGAAACAAGTGACAAAACGAATTATGAATACAATATAAATAAGTATTGCACGAAAAAACTATATTACCGACACCATAGTGCAAGATGCATAATGTAGCAGTGTTCTACAGCCTTACCGCCTTGCCTTTCTTGCAGCAAACAAGTGACATAAAACGAATTATAAATAAGTGGATGTTTCCTGCAGCACACGTGAAAGAAAAGGTATATTTCTCAGAATTAAGTTATAGGTAATGGAGGTTGATGAAAGAGTTAAATAGCTGATCGATCAAAAGGTGTGATCGTTGTGGGGCATCGGTAAGAATGCACAATTCTCATTCATTCCAAACAGTGTCCCTTTACTGCATCACTAGCAATGGGCGTTAGCCTATTTTGGTATTTGTTTTGTGTGTTTTTTATTGCTTTTTGTTTTGTTTTATTAATTCACTTTAAACCTCTTATATTATCACATTATTCCCATTAAAATCACGTTTGTTTACTTTGAATGTCCCGCCCCACTTCACGGAAATGCACGAGTTTTATTTACGATTGATTGATTTAAATATACACATGGCTAATCACGCATTCATGAGAGTACCCGCTTATTCGCCAGGTTCTACGAAATTCAATAATTGACCATGAGGAGCACCTGTTAGGCTGGAGATAAAATGCTCCCGGGGTGGAGCTGGGGGGGACGGGATTGCAGAGCAACGGGAACGAAACGTGGAGCCAAAGGCGAACGAAGGACTTGATGGACAAGTAACGGAAAGGGCTAAGAGACCCAGAGGAGAGCTGAGGCGACCTCTGCAACGCTAGCGAGAGTATCCAGAGAAGGGATAGCGTACAGGCTTTTTGAACTACAGTGGTGTTTCAAAGGATAACAACGAGCAACCTGTTTTTTTTTTTTTTTTCAACTCGGCCATTGTTTTCTTGGACTGTACATGGACATTGTAATTTCTTTGTATTGCCAAACCCGGACCAGAGCAGAAGCTGAATTTTTGTCGGAGCCCCTCATTACTTTGTACTAGGACACGTGGACTATTGCCTGCCCCATTCCAGCTCCTGGTGCTGCCGGAGGAGACCAACAGAACCCTCCACGAATGCATTTTTTAGTTTGAACTTTTTTGTCTTTTTAACATAAAGAGGAAGTCTGATGGATTTTATATTAGAGATTTGTAATCCAGTTAATTGTATACCTGTCTTGTGTGGTCTGTGGTGTGCTCCTGGCTTGAGATTCCCCAATTTAAATAACCTAAATCGAAGGGAGAATTGAGAGGTAGTAAATGCAAAATGGGCATATTTGGGCAATCGACAACCTCCCAATGGGTCCTAGTGGCTGTAGACAACCGCTAGGTGGTGTAGTCGTGCTTCCATAAGTTTTACCCCCCAGTGGTACTGTATAACTTCCACTCTGTGACACATCCTAGATTTTAATAGCGACAAGATGTGAAGTCATAGTGAAGAGCTTGGGAAGGTGCGGTCACGCCTGCTTCATCAATGACGGGAGCTTTGGGGAGACGGGAGGCAGTCACATTACCTTCCTGAGAGCAGTAACTGCCGAACCAACACACATTACTTGTGTGTGCCAAATACTTCTGTTTTATTAGTACCTAATTTTTCAGCACCAGTATTTAACTTTGCAGATTGTTGGAAAAAAACTGTACAGGTATTCCCTGCTAACACACAACATTGCCAATAACATTGTAGCAATATAATTTATATTGCTACAGCATTGAGGCAATGTGCTAGCAGGGTTGTTGTACATTGGAATCGGTTCATGCTTCACGATTGGTTAATTGCCTATGGCCTTCATAAACAATTCGTGTATCGACTTTGCTCCCTTTTTCTTGGGATTGTGCGTCTTGTAGGCAGTCCATAGGTTGTCCCTATATTAATTTATTCATGAAATTCCAACCGAAATAGCGACAGTTCTACAGCTATTTCAAACCGGAAGTTTGAATCGCTCCTGATTTCAGGAAAAGGTGTAAATAAAGAACTGTCTCGTTCTGTCCGTCCCTCCCCTCCACAGCCTTGGATCTCTTCTGTTCTCTGCTCAACCAGTCTGCGCACCACTGAGCACAAGTGGAAGAGATCCAAACTCCCAGCGACCCTCGCACTCTACCACTCTCTACTGCCCACATTCCCCTCCTCGCTCACCTCAGTCTTACTTCCAGTCATTCTTTGAATCCACTGTCCACAACCCCCGCAAGCTTTACTCCACCTTCTCTCTCTTCTCCCCCCTCCTCCCTCATCTCATCTCACCTCATCATTTTGCCTCATTCTTCTACAAGATCACAGACATCCACAAGCTCTTCAACAGTCTCCTCTCCACTCCCACCCTGCCCAAGTCTCCCACCGATCAAGCTTCCATTTCTTCATTCTCTCCTCTCTCAGACTCTGAACTTTCCTCTCTCCTCCTAGGTCACAAACCCATAATATGTCCCCTGGACCCTCTCTCTACTCGCCTCCTGCAAGCGTCTGCTCCATTTCAACTCCCCTTCTTCTCCTCCCTCCTCAACTCCTCACTCCTCTCTGGCTGTTTCCCCTCTTGCATTTAAACAAGCTGCGGTCATCCCACTCCTCAAGAAACCTACCCTTGACCCCACCTCTCCTCAGAGGCACCTGTCTCTGCCCTGTCGCCCTACTCCGCTTCCTCTCAAAGACCCTCGAGCGTGCGGTCCACTGTCAGCTCTCTGCATTCCTTTCCCATCTCTCACTTCTTGATCCTCTGCAATCCGCCTTCCAAACACCGCTCACACCACTGAGACTGCTGTCCTGGCAGTCACTGACTCCCTCAACTGTGCTCGGGCAGCCTCCCTCTCCTCAATCCTCATCCTCCTTGGTCTCTCCGCAACATTTGACACCGTCGATCACTCCATCCTCCTCTCCTGCCTCGCTGACCTTGGAATCTCTGGGACTGCTCTCACTTGTTTCTCCTCCTACCTCAACGACCGGACCTATCAAGTGGCGAGCTTCCTCATCCACCCCTCAACCTCTCCTCACAGGCATAACCCCCGGGTTTAGCTATCCTCCCGATGGGTCACACTTCGGTAACTACCTTTTTTACTTTCATGGGGCCCTGAAATCCTGGCTGCGCCCCTGGTCATGAAAGCTGTAATGTCTGGTATCAAAATACATTACTGGCTTTCGGCTTACACACGTCATTTCAACCCACTTGCTCAAGCAGACCGAGTAAACGTTTACTCGAGGTATACGGTCACACAGAAGGAGCATCCCAAGAACACCAGTAAATGGCGTAGAAATTTTGAAAACACGCACAATTTTCCACGATCTAAGCCCACAGTTTACGTGCAAATTCTAATGTCTGAGATGATGGTATCCATGTAACATTCCGGAAATGGACGCATTTTAAAAGTGCAAGGTAACGGTCTGGTCCATTTATTGTGGGTTTCAAGGTAAAGTACATTGCTGATGGACGTTTCATGGTTAATGCAGATCAGTGGTTTCCTTTATCATTATGCTCTCTAAATTGTTGTGGGTCTGTTGTACACTGTTCAGTTTTGTACATCGTGTTTTAATCCTAACTTGATAAAACACTTCGATTCATGGCTTTGTAGCCCCACCAGTGACGTAAAAAACCACTCGGTAAGATCATTAAAACAAAGTATTAAACAATGCGCAATGCACAAGACAGTCCTTTGCCCTGTGCAGTGCTGCGGGTAAACAACTCGTCTCTAGTGCAATAAACTAAGACCATGTAAACCCGAGAGGGAGAGGGGCATTTAATCTGTGACTCGAGCATATTGTCTCCAGTGAGGTCAATACACGAGTCAGGGATATGTATGCTAAATGTAATGTAAATATGATGGATATAATGTATATTGTGGTGGAGTTTATAAAGATAATGTCAGGGGAACTTTAGTGATGTTCTGTGTTTTCTAAATTCCAAGCAGTGGGACTTTAAGTCATAACTTTGTGAGGAATTTACATGTCTTTATAAATTATATATCATTATAAAGTAATAATCCAGCTCACTTTGCTAGCTAGCCTACTGCCAGTTGCCATCCAAATGATGATAATGATCAGCTAGTAGTTAAGTACTGCAGTAGTTTGCCAGTTGTCAGCTAATGATTTTTGATAGTATTGTATTATTTAAATTCAGTTTTTTGTGCACTATAGTATTTTCAGTATTGAGTATTTTTGGTGTGGATGTTATTTTACCTAAACAGTTTATTAGTTATTGCTCTGATTTCAATATGCATAGTGCACTATTTACATTTGTATTGATTATTACATCAATTTCTTCAACAAGTACAGTGTATGTTAAAGTGCAATACATGTTCTGTGATGTGCATTATTTAAATGTTTGTGTTTATTTTAGTTTTAACTAAACATTCTCTATACGCCATAAACATGGGCACCACTAAAATGTTTTTCATCGAGAGGGGGGATGGTTCTGGGGCTACTATCAAATCTCGCATATGGCCCCCAAATGGCTAGGGCCGGCTCTGGACATCACACATTACATAGGATGGGACTGACGTTGGATGGGACTTTTCGTGACTTAAATCAAGTAACAAGTTACTAGTACACACATAGCCTCTAAGTGTACTGAGTAATGATACTCTCTCTTTCGTTCATTCGTTCCTTAGTATAATTACCTTTAGTAGTAGTAGTACTGGCCACTACTCGGAAGGTAGCGATGCGCACCAATAGATCACGAAAGCTTTCTCATAGTTTTGTGTTTTAGATAATGGTTCAATACGGACTCAATCCCCTTTCATGGACATGGCAGGGAACTTGCAGTTAGAACTAAGGAGTCTAATAAGACTTGGTGGTACGCAGAACTGAAGTGCCAAGTGACAGGCTATCACTTTCATTGCACACCGCATTGTCTTCTCGCAGGGAGCGAATTGGGGAAATGTTGGATTTACGGCATCATGTAGAAAGACTGAATGGTTTAGTTACAGAAAAAGATAAAAAAGATAGTGACCTTTCTTACTAGCTGAACTAACCTGCATAAAATTAAGAAGATACAGACATTTTCATGCAATTATTTCAAGTTACAGTCTGCTGCTCAGACACAGTTTGGCGCACAGATGCAACTATCATCAACTCAATTATAAACATATATCTAGAGAGACAGAGAGACAGACATGGACTACATATCGTGCACATTGTATGAAATCATGCTGGTATATGTAGGCTTGTAGATGATTGTTAAGAGGCCTATTTGGAAACATACGAAATGAGATATTACCATAATGAAGTCATGATACATGAAGGAAATGTTTTTCATGTTGGCAAAAGTACCCTGTCAAAATGAAAATGAATGAGAGAAGACTAAAACAAAGGGCTCGTCCGGGATTTGAACCCTTTGAATCATACCCCTAGACCAACGAGCCACATAGCACAGGTTTCTGTGAAAACTAGTTAACATCGGTGCCACGTAGAGAGTTGTGCGCTCCTCTATTTGAACACTTTCTCCTTCAAACATTGCATGAGTGTCTGACTGCCGCCATGACTGATGGCTCGGGTATCTTGGATGTTGTTAAATGACATAACTGTCCGCCCAAGACACTGATGACCAAGGGTCATAGTTTTCCCTTGTAATAATAACAACAATAGTAATTGGAGTGAATGGAAGTGGCATTTCTATTTCTCCTTACTTTAGCCGTCATCGTCGCCAACATTGTTGTTGGTGAGCATGGAGAGGAGTGTATTAGCTTTTAAAGTATATTCAAGCAATGAACACGTCAAATAAATGTAATACCGAATACTTTTGCACGCAAGTGCACATGTATGTTACAGCGCTTCTGGGAGCACGGCCCACGTGAAGCAAGAGGGCGCAGTAAAGGTCTGCGAGTCAAGTGTGATGTGGGTATCCTGCAGCAGGCAGAGGAACCTTTGTTTTTCTACAGACGAAGCTGGTGCTGTGGGATACTAGTGTAAGGCCATTTATTCGTCATCTGTTCATGCGCAACGGTTCACCAGAAGTGTGTTAGTGAAAACAGCGGTAAGTGCAGGCTTAGTAGGGTCGCAATAGCTTGAATGATGGCTATTGGCGGAAGCCTAGAAAGAAAACGTTGCGTTGGCCGGGAATTGAACCCGGGTCAACTGCTTGGAAGGCAGCTATGCTCACCACTATACCACCAACGCCCAGAAAGTCTCTCATTCCATGACTTTTGATGCATTTCAGATCATTCATCTGACTAGATACATGCGAATAATCACAGCCTACAGTGTAAAGCTTCTGATTACAGACAGGGCGTGTTGAGTGTGCTAAGTAACTTGCTAAATTCACTAACAAACAGTCGCTGCTCTTACTACAAAACAGGTGCAAGATATATCATTCTTAGCTAAACAAACCACGTAAACAATCAATGTAACTCTTAACTAAACTAGGAAACGCGAGAGAAAAAGGCGATACTTAGCTGCGGCGACTTGAGCGACTTCTCAGCTGGCTTGCCCGAGTGTCCAGATGCATATGTGGAAATACTTCTATACAAACCATGAACATAGATTCTCGATAGATGAATACTGTTTATTTAAAGGTCAGTTTTTATTTAGCGCATAGTTTATTGAATTTACCCCCCGAGGTGGAACACGGACAAACAAAAATCAAACCTGCTCAGTGTCAGGTTAACTTGAAGTTAGATGGCTAAATAAATTATACAGATTATTTATTTGAGCGTTACAGGTTCGGTCGGAAAGGAATGATTTACGTAGCCGATTAATTAGGACCGCACATCAGTAGAAAGTAGGGTTTTTTGGGCGCGGCCTATTTTGTTATGACGTATGCCCTAAGCTTATTAATATTCCTACGTCATAATTGGGGGGCGTGATTTTAGAGTTATTTCCTTAATTATTCCTACGTCATATCCGTCAGAAAGTGTACACCCCTAAAACCCTGAACAACAAGGCCACCCATAAAGACCCCCCCCCCCTCTGAAGGCAACGCCCCGAAACTCTCCTCTCTATTTAAGACCCCGCGCTGCTTTTAGGCAATACCTCTTTAATTCTCAGCATCTGAAACATCCCGCTTCTTCAACATGTCCAGCGACATCAACATGATACCCCGCAAGAAACAATCCCGGGCAAGGGTTCCTGTACTCACCAATTTGAAGATTGAACGCTCCTGGGTGTTGTTCTGGGGGGGTCGACGGGGTTACCGCTTTAAAAGGGATCCCAGCTATGTTGGAGTGGAGCTTTTTGCTTTGGGAGAGAAGGAGGGTACGTTGGAACCTTTTGAGACGGTGATTGAATACTCTTTTGAGGACTGGTTGAAGGTGATGGCATGGAGAGACCTGGGGCTTGTGGATAAGACTCTAGAAGGCTTGCAAGAGGGTCCAAGAGAAGGCGAAACGGAGTCTCCGACTCAGAGTTTTGAAAGGTGTGAATGGGAAAGCTTGCAGAACTACGGTACAGTGGTGAAGAGTCTATCTCTAACTACTGATCGTAAGGTTTTGTTTAGCAGTACCCTGATTACAAACCCTATTGAAGGGGTTGTGGAGGATCCAGAAAAACAGGTTACTGAAATTATGTTTGACGCCGTGGACTGGCCGTTCTTGAAAGAGGTCATAAACTGTATAAATGATGGTTTTGACATCTTGACCAAATGTTCACAACTGGATTCTGTTAGAAGTTGAATATGCTGGATTATGGATTATATATCCCCCTTGAATGACGACGACGATGATAAAACAGACGACCTGTGGGGGGTTGGAGGGGGGTCTGACGGCTCAGGGTCTACTCTCTTCTAAGAGGGCGGTGTGTCGTGACGTAGTGAAGAGATAGGATAAAAGGCGCAACAATTCATTCATGGTTTAAAATTAAAGAGAATGTCTTACCCGAAAGCTGCGGACGTCGACAGGCTCTACAGGCCTCTTCAAACCCGGGATCACCCCTGGTTCTATTCCCCAGATTTTGTATACACTCCGGAACCCTCTGACTGCGGTTACCCTCCAAGACCTCAGACCCCGGTCCCTCAGGACGAAACAACATGCGGAGCGATGGATGTCCAAATGAGTCTCGGGGATCCCCAGCCTCTGGAGCTCATGGAGGGCCTCGATTTTGCCAAACTGTCTACCGTCTGTGCGTCTCAGGAGGGATACAGTCCAATGGATGTAGAAACACCCCACAAACCACCAGGCGACCCAATGAGCATCGGACTGTCTCGGGGGCGTGATGAAGACGCAGGATTTATGCCCGGGGTAGGTGTCCAAGTAAGCAGAGTGGTTAAAAGCACCCTGGTGTATATTCTGAGTGCTCTCATCGACCGAGCTCTGAAAGAAGTCTGTCGGGGGTGTGAAGTGAATCACCCCAGTCAGTTGAGACACAGTTGTTTGTTTGAACCAGACCGTTACTATTTCCTGTTCTATTTCAACGTGTTTTACAGAAGACTGAACAAACCGTGGCTGAAACCGGCACTAATCAAGGCTCTGTCTTACTCCCAAATACACTCACCTAAAGGATTATTAGGAACACCTGTTCAATTTCTCATTAATGCAATTATCTAAACAACCAATCACATGGCAGTTGCTTCAATGCATTTAGGGATGTGGTCCTGGTCAAGACAATCTCCTGAACTCCAAACTGAATGTCTGAATGGGAATGAATGGTGATTTATGCAATTTTGAGCGTGGCATGGTTGTTGGTGCCAGACGGGCCGGTCTGAGTATTTCACAATCTGCTCAGTTACTGGGATTTTCACGCACAACCATTTCTAGGGTTTACAAAGAATGGTGTGAAAAGGGAAAAACATCCAGTATGCGGCAGTCCTGTGGGCGAAAATGCCTTGTTGATGCTAGAGATCAGAGGAGAATGGGCCGACTGATTCAAGCTGATAGAAGAGCAACTTTGACTGAAATAAGCACTCGGTACAACCGAGGTATGCAGCAAAGCATTTGTGAAGCCACAACACGTACAACCTTGAGGCGGATGGGCTACAACAGCAGAAGACCCCACCGGGTACCACTCATCTCCAATACAAATAGGAAAAAGAGGCACAAGCTCACCAAAATTGGACAGTTGAAGACTGGAAAAATGTTGCCTGGTCTGATGAGTCTCGATTTCTGTTGAGACATTCAGATGGTAGAGTCAGAATTTGGCGTAAACAGAATGAGAACATGGATCCATCATGCCTTGTTACCACTGTGCAGGCTGGTGGTGGTGGTGTAATGGTGTGGGGGATGTTTTCTTGGCACACTTTAGGCCCCTTAGTGCCAATTGGGCATCGTTTAAATGCCACGGCCTACCTGAGCATTGTTTCTGACCATGTCCATCCCTTTATGACCACCATGTACCCATCCTCTGATGGCTACTTCCAGCAGGATAATGCACCATGTCACAAAGGTCGAATCATTTCAAATTGGTTTCTTGAACATGACAATGAGTTCACTGTACTAAACTGGCCCCCACAGTCACCAGATCTCAACCCAATAGAGTATCTTTGGGATGTGGTGGAACGGGAGCTTCGTGCCCTGGATGTGCATCCCACAAATCTCCATCAACTGCAAGATGCTATCCTATCAATATGGGCCAACATTTCTAAAGAATGCTTTCAGCACCTTGTTGAATCAATGCCACGCAGAATTAAGGCAGTTCTGAAGGCGAAAGGGGGTCAAACACAGTATTAGTATGGTGTTCCTAATAATCCTTTAGGTGAGTGTACATGTCACTGCTGGACAAGTCCAGAAAATCATAGATGAGATTTTGCTGGAGCTGAAAAAGGAGCCGTTTATAATAGAGAAACTTGGGCAGCTGCTCAATGACCTGGATGAGCCAAGTAGAAAAACCGCTGGCAAGCTAAAAGCTTATTTCTTCCGTAAAGAAGTTAAAGCTGGGGGCAGCGACGAAGAATTCGACATCTACGCCACTGATTCAGACTCTGACCTGAACTAAGGGACTTTGAACATGGGGAATGTTCTGGACTGCTGCTGCAACTGGTTCTGTCATCAACACTCTGCAGCTAACCTGAGAGCGCTATTACACCATGTGCTTGACAGAAAAGTAGCCAACGCGAGCCTTTTCTCTACAGATTTAACCATCGATGAGGATCAACTTTCAAACCTGGAAAAGTTAATGGTTGCTGTAACAAAGACCGGGGGGTATGAACACTGGGATGAAGCGCTCAAGGGGGCCAAGAATGATATTAGGCCATTTCATCAACATCTGTATGACCTTTTACTGAGCATGTTTAATACCCCTCTGTTTACTTTTAAAATAGGTCATATTGTTGTTTTATTTACATATGTAACTGAGGTGTGTGCCTACAAGATAAAGAAACAGGTATTTGTTGATATAGATCAAGTAACCAATCATCTGATTTCTTTTTGTCTGGACCGTAGAAAAAATTGTTGTGTATGTTATACTTTTCTCAAATGTCTAAAAAGGGGTATCTGCTCTCCTGAAGTTGAATAAAAAACCTTGTATAAAAACTTTGCGCATAGTGTGGGTCTGTGTGTTTATTTGGCAGAATGACTCGGCAAGCTCCCCAAATGCATGAACTATACTACAACCCAGCCAAGATTGGGGGTTTGGCGGGTAAGAAGGGTTTTCAAAGGGGACTCGCTGAGGCCGGTGTGAAGGTTAATGATGTGGTTGTTTCAGAATGGTTACGGGAACAAGACGCCTATACCTTACATAAACCTCTCAGGATTAACTTTAAAAGAAACCGTGTATATGCAACTGACATAGACTCACAATGGCAAATGGATCTAGTCGATATGTCAAATTTATCAAAACATAACAATGGTCACAAATTTATGTTGATGTGTATCGATGTGTTATCAAAATATGCCTGGGCTCGCATTCTACATAATAAAACAGGTCGGGCGGTGACAAGGGCCTTTGAGGATATATTGTCCCAGGGACGATGTCCTAAAAAACTGCAGACTGATAAAGGAAAAGAGTTTCTCAACAGAGAATTTCAGAATCTACTGAAGAGACACAAAATACATCATTTCACCACCGGTAATGAGCTTAAGGCATCGGTGGTGGAGAGGTTTAACCGCACCATAAAGACCAAAATGTGGAGATATTTTACAGCGGTCAACACGTTCAAGTATTTTGATAAAGTTCAGGATTTTATCGATGCTTACAACCAAGGGTATCACGCCAGTATTAAAATGAAGCCTATAGATGTTGATCAAAGTAATTCTTTTAAGGTCTATAAAAAATTATACGGCCCATTTATTAAGAAGGGGAAAACTACTTATAAGTTCAACATCGGCGATGTGGTTCGCGTTTCAAAGCTAAGGAGTACTTTTGCCAAAGATTATGAACAAACATTTTCTGACGAATATTTTACAGTTACCGAACAGGTGGCTAGAGACCCCCCCGTGTACCGGTTAAAAGACTATGACGGGGAGGATATAGAAGGAACGTTTTACGAAGCCGAGTTACAAAAAATTATTGTGGGTAAAGACATTGTATACAGAGTTGAAAAGATATTAGCTGAGAAAACCCAGAACCGGAAAAAATATGTGTTGGTGAAATGGCTTGGATGGCCTGAAAAGTTCAATAGTTGGGTCCCTGAACAACAGGTTTGTGATATTCAAGCCTTATAACAACATGCCCGCCGGTGTGAGGGGGTCATTACATTCGATACTCAAGATGGAATCAGGAGGCTTCTACGTGACTCTACCCAGTAACGCCTCTCTCGATATATACCCTAAAAATGAAATATCCAGTTACACGGTACAATTTGGAAAATCTATAGATCTAAGGGGGTCGTGGGAAGTGGGGTTGGCGGAAATACAGTATCCTTACACTTGGGCTGTTTTACAAGATAAGGATGCCACCTTCGCCATTTTTGACGATGTTAAAAAGAGTCAATGGACATTCACGATGCAAGGAGGTTATTATGACAATGTGGATACAATATTAGATGAGATGCATAAACAGTTCTCAGAAGGCACCCCCAACATCAAGCTATATTACAACCCTATTAAAAACAGAGTGTACAAGGTGTCAAAACCTGGTATTAGCATTCAAACCAAAGGACAACTGGGGCGTATATTAGGGTTCTATTCTGACACAGAGAGCAGGTTCTCAGAAGTGGTGGCCCCCTTCCCGGCTGACATCAGGGGCGGCTTTTACACTCTTTATGTGTATACGGATATCATAACACACCAGAGGGTCGGGGATAGCTATGTCCCCCTTTTGAGAAATGTACTTCTTAAAGGTAAAAGCAATGACATGGTCACAATTACTTATGACAAGCCACACTACGTACCAGTCTCAAAGACCCACTTTGACAACATCACGATCGAAGTAAAATCGGATCAGAATATCAACGTACCCTTCCGCTTCGGTAAAGTTATTGTCAAACTACATTTTCGACCCCTGAAACAGTGTGTACATTATTAAAATGGCTACCTCGAGGGGTTATGTAGATCCTAGCGCCTATGTGGATTATTACAAGATGCAAGCCGGGAACGGCTTGCCCGGTTTTGTAGGAGCCCCCACAATGTATGGAGCCGGTCTAGGAGGACTCTTTCGTGGTCTCTTTAGAATGGCCGTACCCCTGCTTAAGAGAGGCTTTGCTATAGCCAGACCCCACTTGAAATCAGCGGCTAAAAATATTGTTAGTGACGTGTTCACCAATGTTATGAACCGGGCAGCTAGCCATGAGCAGCAGGAGGGTTCGGGTCTCATGGTAATGGCGAGGAGGGGGGGTAAAAGAAGAAACAGTATGTGTCCACCAGGGCGACGAAGATCCGTGGCTAACAAAAAACGAAGAAGCTCTCATTCTCCAACATATCGTGGAAACACTCGGAGAAGGAAGCAGCACAAGAAAAAACCTGCAAAAAGAAAGTCTCAAAGAAAGACAAATAGAGCCTCAGGATACATCTTTTAAAAATGTCTTTTGTCCACAGTCTATCGGAAGAATGCGTCAAATCAGAACTGGATCTGTTTACAGTTCCATACACTCAAACGAGTATAGATAAGAGCATATATGTAGAGATACCCCCTCTTTCCGCAATTTCAGATACGGCCCCTCTGGAGTTTTTTATAGCTGGCAATGGCGAGGATTATATTGATTTGAATAACACATTTATTTTAATGAACTGTAAAGTGACTGATGAGGATGGCGATGCAATCGAGAAGACGGCCAACGCTGGGGTCATCAATTACCCGGTGGCCACCATGTTTTCACAGGTGGATGTGACCCTGGGAGATCGGCTCATTAGTCAAAGCAGCAATACTTACCCCTATAGGGCCATGATGGAGTGTATCCTTAATTATAGTGAGGAGACCCTAAGCAAACAGTTCAGCCCCGGCCTTTTCTTCAAAGACACCCCGGAAGCTATGGACGACCAGGATCCAGAGGGACTCAATAAGGGTTTGCAAAAAAGAACGGCCTTTTCAACAGAAGGGAGGACCTTTGAGCTAATGGGACATATTCATGCAGACATATTTTTCCAAGAAAAACTCATGCTCAACGGGGTAGACATTAAAATTAAAATGATCCGTAGTAAAAGTGCTTTTTGTCTGATGACCCCTGATACTGAAAAATATAAACTGACCATATTATCGGCCTCGCTGTTTGTGAAAAAAGTATCCGTCTCCCCGGCGGTTAAACTAGGACATGCGCAGGCTTTAATGACGGCAAACGCCAAGTACCCGATCGAAAGAGTCTATATGAAAGTCCACAGTATCCCCGCAGGGACACGGGTGATGAACCAGGAAAATCTGTTTCTAGGCCAGCTCCCAAAACAGGTTATTATAGGTCTCGTGGATAATGATGCATTTACCGGGGTTTACAACAAGAACCCCTTTAACTTTAAACATTATAACGCGGAATTTATAGCACTGTACGTCGATGGTGTGCAGGTTCCATCCAGACCTTTTCAACCTGACTTTGAAAACGGCAACGCGGTTCGTGAATATTACAGTCTAGTACTGGCTACGGGTCGCCATCTCAAGGATCAACCTCTGCTGATCGATCGCCGGGAATACTGCAGCGGTTACACCCTGTACGGTTTCAACCTGACCCCTGACGAAGAGTGTGGACAACATTTTTCACTGATGAAGACGGGCAATATGCGTTTGGAGATGCGTTTCAAGCAGCCTCTACCACGCACTGTAAATATGGTCGTGTATGCTGTGTTTGACAACATTATTGAGGTGAATCAGAGGAGAAACGTTCTGTATGATTATTATTAAAATGAACACCAGAGAGCTCAACCACATCATGAATGCCCTGGACGGCTCACGGAAAGTGTTTCAAGGAGTCTACGCCTGCGACCAGCTGCCTAAATTTAAGATCAAGAATTTACCTGCAATGTACATAATCAACACACACCCTAAAAATATGCCCGGAGAACATTGGCTGGCTATTTATCTAAGGGAGGACCGCCGTGGGGAATTTTTTGATTCCTATGGAAACCCCCCGGATTTCAGACCTTTCCCTCGGAAGATCAATAACTTTCTGCTCAACAACTGTCAAGAAACCATTTACAGCGGTCGTCAAGTACAAAGTCTTCAGACCTTCACTTGTGGTCAACACTGTGTGTTTTTCTTATATCATAGATCTAAAGGAAGGTCATACCCCGATATTATGTCCTTGTACAGTGAGGATTTAGGCCAAAATGATAAAAAAGTGGCAGAGTTTGTCAGGACACTGTGGACCCCCCCTTATAACACAATTACTTACGACCCTAGCCAGCCATGTATACAGATGGGGTGTTCTTGTGAGGATTTTAAAAGATGTCATGCGTGTTAAAGTGAAAAAATAATGAAAACAGCCTTTGAATCATTAGTTTTGTTTTTATTCAGCACAAATCTTATACAAAGCAGGGTTATGTTATAAATAAATGTACAACATTTGAAAATAAAAAATAAAAATAAAAAAATGGTTTGTCGGTTCCTTATTTACAGGGGAGACAAATAAAAACATGAGATTAATAAGCTTCCCAACGATGGATAGATCCTGAGGAGGGTTGCTCAACACGGTCAGAGTAATGAGATATCGGCGTCAGATCAGTCACCACCTCTTTACACAGACGGATTTTTTGTCGCGTTTCCTGGTTAGGGACTGTTGATTGGGGTATGTTCAGACAGGCCATCGCCTGTAGGAAAGCATTCCAGCCTACAGGTCGGCGACTATCGGGTACCTTATTAGTGCTAGTGACACTCTTCAACAAATCAAACATGTGTGAACCTTTGAGCAGTTGTCCTTTAAAAACAAATTCACCCTGTTCATTCCAAGTCGTTACCCGCGGTTTCTGAACCATTTTGTGCAGAATATATTCTGCATGTCTTTTGCTTCTGGCCGGCATGTTTCTCAAAACATCCGTTACAACATCTCCCTCTGAACTCTCAACAGGTTCGGGCACCGCAACATCTTTATCAACCGTACCCCCCGCATCAGTCCCAGAACCATTTTCTTGAGAGGCCATGGTTAAAGTTAAAATGTTTTGATCTTTTTCACCCTGTCTAACCAGACGGAGGTAGAGCTGTAACGTGTTGCTATACATCTGGGCTTTGGAATACTGATTTAAATCGGCCCTGGCCAGTATAGCTTTCATTTCAGAGTCCAGGTTGTTTTCGGCCGTTTGTCTAATGGGCTCTGGCCCGACAACATTTTTTCTCAGTTTCTCAAGCTGCTCCTGAGGGATCAAAAACATTTTCTGAGCATATTCCATTATTAACCCACTCTGGAAGCTAGAAGACTGGTTAGGAAAGGCACGGCTATGCTCAACAGCGGTCCTATAAAACCTCCGGTTTGATTAATCTTCTTTCTTTTTCTTTTAATAGAATACTTCTTATTAGCGATGATCTTGATAACCGCTTTTTGTTTTTTGAGTTTAGAATGTTGAGAAGGGGTTAGGAGTATATTACCGCGTAAGATGTTAAAAGCTATTTCACACAGGGTCTCGATCAAATCCGAGGGGGCCCCTGCCAGCACAGCTTTCCTATGGCACGGGCTCCCCTCAAATAACATTTGCAAAAGCGGCAGATTTCTTTTAATCCGAACAGACATTCTTATTTATTTCCTTTTCTTTAGCACATACACTGCCGGCCAATCGGGCGGGCACAAACCTGTTCTGAGGCGAAAGTCTTCTGGGGTTTGTGCTTTTAAGTCCACAATCAAGTACCCGTAGGGTTTTTTGGTGGCATCCTCAAATGCCTCCAAAAAGAATTTGGTCTGGTTAGGGTACATTTGACGAGCCAAGACGGTGACCTGTAGTTTATCTCTGGGGTTTTTAAAAAGAATTATATAATTGGCATTTAAATTAATAGTGCGGCTTTTTTTACCTTGAAAAAATAGATTTTGAACTAAATAAATAATACTTAAATTCCTATGATGAGTGTACTTTTGTAAAGCTTTTTCCACTTCACTGTTGTCACCGGCCTGCTCCATCAGGTCATCAAGGATCACTAGATTAGTTTGTCCGGGCGGGAACAGGTCATCGTCACACAACGAGGCGGGGAGACCTTGCACAAATTTCAGATAATTTTTTTTTGATGCCAAATCATCGTAGAGAGGTTGCCAGCAAGAGTAACACCACACTATGTTGTCAAGAGCTTGGGACACGGTTGCGTCCACATCTTCTATGATGTTCTTTATAAGATAGCTCTTACCCGAATTGGAGGGACCGGCTATAATACAGGAGAAAGGGTGTTGAAGTCTGTTATCAAAACCACCGCTAATATCCATAAGGCAGAGTGGTATAATCAGTCTTCAACACTCTTTTATTGTACACCACCCTGAACCGTTTGTTTAGTGATCTATTTTCCAATGTGTACCCCTTTTTATTGCGATAGATCTGATTTCCGGCTGTAATAATCTCGCGAGGAGGCGCGTCTTTCTCGGTTACAAAACTTTGTACCAGGGTCGTCAGAGACTTGATGTTAATGAGCTTGTTGTTACAATGGTTCAGAGTGAAACCCTTAACTTTCATACAGGTCTTACCCGCAGCCGTTCTGTATGCGTAAGTCTTAGGACCCCCTGAAACAAACTCAACTATGTGGTCCTGAGGATCTAGCTCACTCGTTAACTCCCCAAGGTAGTCCCCGAGGGGAGGGACCCAATCCCCTGGCCTGGTGACAAAGATTACAGAGTCAGTATCATGATAGAGCGTGCGTTCCTGCAGCTGATCCATTAAGTTGTACAGTTCAAGCCGGGCGTAAGCCGTGGTAAAAACCGCTATGAAAACATTAACGTTTCCCTGTTTGGTGGGGAAATCTTTAGGGGCCCTCCACTGGACCTGTGCCACGTGGTCATTTAAGAATTGAAAGTGTGATACTGCATGTTGTTTGGAAAACATAAATTCTATAAACTGTTCAGGGGTTTTAATCAAGGTTGTGTTTAGACGGTTATTTCTTTCCCCAAACTTACCCCACAGACTGTTTAAAATCAGTTTGGACATTTGTCTCTTGGCGGGGTTTACAGTTATGTTCCCCGGCTCTAGACGGATCCCTTCCTTTTCAAAATATTGCTGAACGTACCGCTCTTTGGCAGCGGAGTCAACACACCATGAGGGATAGCCCGATGCCTCCTGTTTCCCTTTCAGATGGGTCATAATGTACTCAGCAAAAAGAGTATCAGATTTTTCAGAAAAATGCCAAACCTCATACACCTTACCGACTCTGTAACCTTTCTCCACCGCCTTGTCAAGCTCAATGCTACACCAGACACCCGTCAGCGCTCTCTCGTCATCACTGTGCAGACAAGAGGTATTTTGATTTTCAGTTTCCACACACGTTCTACACAGAGGGAACATCAATTTTCCCGAACACCTGTAAGGCAACACGGGTAAGAACAGCTCGCGAGGAGGGTACATGCTGACTTTGATCAAACCAAAGTACTGTCCGATTTCGAGAAAGTCACGATAAACAATGGTTGGATGCCCCACCGGGTACATTTTGGTCTTGTTGACATAAGGGTACAGACTGGTGAAATCATAGTAATCTACTCTCTCACCCTCCTTTACCTCATAATGTAAACAGAGGGCGTTGGTACGACCCCCAAATAACGCATCCCTGGGCTCTAGACGTTCAGGAAAGTCCAAGGTTTCCATAAACCGTTGTACCCCCACATCCTGTTGCTTCAGGGTCGTCCACGCGTGTTCCCAAATCACCAGTACATTCAAACCATAGGTGTTTTTTAAAGTTTCAATTCGTTCCTGGAAATTATAGTACATATCACCGCAGAGTTTTTGTGTTACGGGGTTAAAGGTGTTTGGGTCGAAGCACTGAGGACAGCCCTGGTAAATACAACCAGCAAACTCATAAGCGGTACGCCGCCCGGACACGTCGCTAAAACCGTCTAAGTAGTAAGGACCCATTTTGACTTCCCCTTGATTTAAAGCATGTCTGATGAAGATGTTATCCCGGGCACTCAGATATTCCAGCCACTGTATGGAGACAGTCGAAAAGTTCTTTTGTCTAGCACGATAGTTGTCAGAAGTGGTGACCGCTATAGTGTTTTTCTGCAAGAAATTGGATCGATACATTTTCATGCAGAGAGACGCTATGGTCACACTTTGCAAAGGGTCGAGACCCGACGTGTTGATAACCTCGGCGCGGAAACGCAAACAGGCTTCTTTAAGGATCACCACATCATTTTTACAATAAGCGGCCATCTCTTCTCGGAAATCAAAAACACCTCCCTTAACCGTATTGTACCATTTAAAGAATTCCTCCCTCTCATGAGACATCATAGTATCAACCCCATAATAAGAGGCGGGCGGGTAGGACCCTCGATAATTTTGAGTGTCCTTAGTATTAAAAAAATGGCAGAACCAACCTTTCTTCTGAGCCCCAAAACCCAGAGCTTTAGGCAAAGCGCTCAATTTCATGGGGAGGAAATTTAACGAGTCTATGTAACGTTGGTTGAAAGCCTCGTCGGTGAAACACATGATCTTGCTACCCTGAGCTATTATTTTTGGGGTCACCCCATTTTCCACCAGATACTTCATCAATATGTAAGAATCATAACCCTTAGCATTGTGGGCAATAAATGTGTAATTGAGGTATTTTGGACTAGCTAGCTGACCACTCACAATCCAACATGTCAATACAGTGTATATAATTAGCAACATGGACCCCGTTTTCTTGCCGGCATTCAAAATCAAAAAAGACATACCGGTTGTGCGGCGGCTCCTTTTTAACCGGCTGAATAAAGCACTGGTGTTCAGACCCCGGGGTTAAATCCGCATTACAGATCCTACATCTCGGTTCCAGACATTTGTGTGGTTTAACCTCATGAAAACGGTACTGGAGGCAACACTGCGGGCAATATTTAGTTTGATCACAATAACTCCGTTTTTTAACCCCCTCAGCAGCGGCCCTCTGCACCTTATGTTCGGAAAAACAGAACGCGGAGAGACAAATCCTTAAGCAATCTTTACATCGAATGGTAGGGGCCAAACCCTTACGACATTGCGGATTGAAACAGACGTTACAGTAACCGTCACAGCGGTGCTTAAGCTTATCATTGAAGGCCTTATAACACCAATGACAAACATACGAACAACCCAAAAAAGCCGTCAAACTCTTTATTCCAAAGTAATGACTATCACTTAGGAAGAGAAACAGTGTCTGTGTATGGGTTTCAGGATGTGTCTGAAATTTCACAAATACTTCCTTTACCTCACAACGGTACCACACAACAATTTTTAAAGACAACAACTCCTCAAACATGGCAATGTCTGAAAAGGCAACCATCTGTTGAGAGTTTAAGCCGGCCCTCTGATGAAGCATTAAAGCCTCTTGCATAGCTTGGGGTTCAGGCATGTCGGGGGTGAGTAGTTTTATTAAACTGTAAGCAAAACAGAGCTTATTGTCACCATTGGAACTCACCACTAATTGCCTGAGCTTGTTCCTAATTATGTCGTTCTTCAAGCATTTCGACAGTCTTCTAAGCGCCACACCCTCAGGGTTACGAACCACATTCATTACCAGAGACAGACTTTCATCAGCTAAGATGGATGCGTTACTTTGCAATAACGCTTCGATTTTAGCCAGAAATTCATCAACATCTAAATTATCTCCACTCAGCATTACAGATAGGTTGCTAAACAAATCATCCCCTCTGAGTTCTAACTGTACAACATCTCGAGGTCTGACCCTTTCAGCAACCTGTTCAAGCATGTTTTGCAAGGCCTCGTGTATGTTGACAAATATTTCTGCATAATTGTCACAATTTAAAAGTTCTGCAAAATTAAAACGCTGAATCATTTCAAAATTGTTATAGGCCGGTCTATCTATAATCACGGGATCACTGGTACTCTTGGACACATCATCATTTTGAACAAAGCCTTCAACCCCTACATTCTCACAGAGCATGTCATCCACAGCCTTATCAGTCTCAGAACCCTCCACATTCCGAACACCCCCACCGCTGACATCTACAAAACCCCCTTTTTGAGGAGGCTCATTTAAAGCCTGTAAAAGTCCTTCAAAGATATCCACCCGGTTAATGTCAAGACCCTCCTCTATAGTGACGGCTGCTTCTGCCGCCGTACTGTGTTCTAATGGTCTCAAATCATTTATAATAGGGGCAGAATTTGGTCGGGGTAGCGTCTCCAAAGCCTCCACCATTTCAAACAAATCGGGGTGAACTAGGGGTTGAACCTCTATAAGCGCTACCGTTGGGAGGTGGTTATTTAGATCATTGACCATCTGTAACAGGTCGGGGTTCACCGGTAAGTCTGGTAATTCACATTCTATCGGTGGTGATTGGGGGTTATTTAAATCATTTATCATTTGTAATAGTTCCTGGTTCATTGGGACATCAGAGGAGTTCACAACAGGGCCGGGGGTGTTCTCTCGGGAAGGTCTTTTTGGGGCCCTAACTTGTTCATAATCCTTTAGTTTGTGAGTTCTTTTACCAAGTCCGGACATTTTTTTTTATTTTTTATTTTTCCAACAACCCACAATAGTAAGGCGTTTTGTATCTATTAAAACATTAAATACGGTACAATTCGTTAGTAAGGGTATTAATAAGGGTGTTTTGACTCTCTATCACAAGGTTTTGCCCCACTAACACAAGTCTTTGATTTAGTAACAAGGTATGTAGCAACTCATGCCGACCTTCAGGAAGTAGCTCCGGGGGATGGTGTCCTGGCTCAGCTGCAAAGGATGGTCGCTCCGGTAAATCTCGGTCGAAGGAGGCAGGGAGCGAGCGTATACTCACGGACGGAGACCAAGAAGGCCTTTGCGGTGACACCCTGGCCAATCGCGGTGTACTGTTCAGCGTTTCTGTAGCCAAGAAACGGGGCTGGGGGGACGATGTTGAAACCAGTCCGTCGTTGGGTGGTGTGTCAACCCTGACTGACGGCGACCCCTGAGGTTGTTGGTTGCCTGTATTTGTTCCGCCCGACAATGCGGCGGGCTGAATCTGGATTGTTGAATTACCCCCAGAAGGCTGTGGCCTGAGTAGATGTTGGGGGGTCTCCAAGACCACCGTGGGGGATCCTCTCGGTGATCTCTCCGGGGAAGATGTTTGATCCCACTTAGACGGGGTAATTGTCCTCAATAGCTCATCCACAGAATGACTATCCCAAGAGTCTTGGGAAGAATAAAAATATACATTACATTTACATCTTTAAACGGCGACAGAAATCAAACTTAAAACAACATGTCCAGGACCTTCAAAACCTTTAGCTTTTTTAGACCTTTGAAAATAGGCTTAGACATTCACTACAACGCCTTATTATTTACAGACAATATATTTATTAGGACTTGATAATAAATGTAAAACAGAGAAGCCTCTGTAAATAAACTGTTTCTTAAATGTAATATTGTTAATAAAACACTTTTTATACACACACACACCACATTTCATTTTTAAACGAACCTTCCAAGTGTAAACGCTTCCTGATCCCGGCACTTCCTGTTTCACAAACGTTTTCACGATCTGTTTAAATATTAAATACAATGAACACCTTCAAGCCTTTTCCTACAGCCACTTTAAAACAGAAGTATAATTGCGGGAGATAAGCCAAACAACTTACTAAAACCTTTCGGACAGCTTTACTTCCTAACCAGACGGTCGGGCAATCGGTCATTTCTAAACACATGCCCCAGAAACAAGCCTAGACCTGTCCGGACTTCTAAAGATCTTTCCCAGAACCCCCAAGACCTACAGGAAATGGACACCCCTCGCTTAAATATTAGCCCTCAACAGGTAAACAAAACCCTTTTAAAAACATTAAAGTTTGAAAGATCTTACTTACCTCCAAAGAATAATCGTTTCTTATGTTTTTCAGCTGATTTAGCTTTTTGCACTTCTGTGAAGGTAAGAGACATGTTTAACCTTTAACCACCCCTCTTTATAAAAAGCTTTAACCTCTTACAAGCGGCAGATATATACTCACCGCTATCAGATACAGGGGCTGACGGCCTTTCAGATTCTTGAAAGGTTACGGTTCTCGAAGGTAAAACGAAACAATCCCTCGATGTGGAAGGCCTTTCGTTGTCTCGAACCACGTTTCTTAATACTGTTAGAAAGGATATTTTTTTAAATTAACAAAACGGGCCTCAAACATCTTACCGAAACGTTATACAAACAAACAGGGGTTTAGTTCTTACCCGGTCGGCAGACAGCCTGTCTAGGGACAACCACTTCTCTTGGTTGATCCTCGGAGACATTAATCACAGGCCTTTCGATAGTTTCTGTGTAATTAAAGAGACCGCCATTAATATATATTAAAACGTTTTCATAACTCTAATGAGCCGCTTCAAAACACAACCACACACCCATACATAAGAACCCTTGAGCGCAAACACAAAAATCTTACCGTCGTTGTTCCAGATGATCTCCTCAGCGTTGGGAATTAACTCCTGTTGACTGGCTGAAAAATAATTTTACAGAACTTAAAACAGATGTTATAACCTTATTTACAATACATGCCCACGCTCTGAGTCAATGAAAATAATCTGAAGACTTACCTAAAAACTCGTTTAAATCGAAGTCGTTGATGTTGTTTCCGGACATTGTTGATCTTTAGGCTTAAATCGAAAGGTCAGTATGAGTCTGTCGAGCTGAAGACCAGACCTTCATACTTATACTGATGGCCGGATGCCGGATCTGCTTGTAAGGCATTGTTCTGGGCTGGCCTTTGTGCCGTCCTGTTATCAATTAACATATCAAAACCAACCAATAAAATGACCCTGCATCAATTTCAAATAGAAACCAAGATGGCGACGATCTCTCTCCTCTCTACTCTAAACTTTTATTAGAACCTTTTGGTCTCTCAAAAAAACATTTTTAAGCATCAAGACCTATAGTCAATAAACACTAAGAATATTTCAGGCCTTTATACGCGCTAAAAAACAACCTGAGCCAAGAAAATAACTATAAAGATCTAAAATAAGTAGCGCTTTTACAGTGATTTTTTTTTTTTTTTTTTTTTTTTAATAGCGATGCTTTGTTTGGTATTAAACAAGTCACAAACTACTCAGAACAGCGTTTATCCCCACAAAAGAGATATTTGGGTTTATTTTACAAAGCTTATAAATTATATAGTTTAAAAGTATTCTGAATGTTTTGAGACCACACGCCATGCCTACGTTTGTCTGAGCCCACCCCCGTCCCCCGTGGTGTGAGTGATTTAGCCTTGAGTGTTGTGATCTATTTAGCATTGAGTGATCAGTTGTTTTTATTTTTTAAATGATTCCTTATCATCAGGGATTGAGCCTGCTAAAATACCTTAAAAACATATCCTTATCTTAAGTCTAACTCTTATGAGCTTTAAGACCCTAGAATGTATTTAAGTAAAACGAATGAACACATTATGTGTGAGATAAAATATAACCACAGCTTTTTTTTTTTTTTTTTTTTTTTTTTTTTTTTTACAAATACAATTAACCTATACCCACAAACACCCACACACACACACACCCTCTTTTTTTTAATTTTATTTTTAATTAAATTTGAGGGGAGAGACAGAGCCATATACATTGGGGTTAACATAAGTACCCTATGCATAACAGGAATTGTTAGGACCTGTGACCATTACAGACAACAGAACTTGTTGATCTTATAAAATGATTGGGCGAGAGAGAGAGATATAGAGACAGACAGAGACAGAGCCAGTGTGAATATGATAAACGCACTATTCAAAATGGCATTGTTAAGACCTGGGACCATTACAGACAACAGAACTTGTTGATCTTATAAAATGCTTGGGCGAGAGAGACAGAGAGAGAGAGACAGACAGAGACAGAGACAGTGTGAATATGATAAACGCACTATTCAAAATGGCATTGTTAAGACCTGGGCCCCTTACATGTATATTTAAAAAAGACCCCCAACCGCTACAGGAAGAGCCGACCCATTCAAACTCTACAGTTGACCAACAAGAACAACAAGAACAACCGGTTATGGGGGGCCTTGTTGTTCAGGGTTTTAGGGGTGTACACTTTCTGACGGATATGACGTAGGAATAATTAAGGAAATAACTCTAAAATCACGCCCCCCGATTATGACGTAGGAATATTAATAAGCTTAGGGCATACGTCATAACAAAATAGGCCGCGCCCAAAAAAACCTACTATCTACTCACATCAGTCATTCCGCCCTGGGCCGGCCCTGACCAATTTGATGCCCTAGGCAAGATTTTAGCTGGTCCCCTTGCATCGCAGCCAATTCCACCACCGATCATTGTGTTCATACACTTACACAGAAACTGCATAGCTTCATGTCTTAGATTTTCTTTATGTTTGAAACAAGAAAAAAACACACAAAATAAAAACAGTATGCAAGAAACAAGTGACAAAACGAATTATGAATACAATATAAATAAGTATTGCACGAAAAAACTATATTACCGACACCATAGTGCAAGATGCATAATGTAGCAGTGTTCTACAGCCTTACCGCCTTGCCTTTCTTGCAGCAAACAAGTGACATAAAACGAATTATAAATAAGTGGATGTTTCCTGCAGCACACTTGAAAGAAAAGGTATATTTCTCAGAATTATGTTATAGGTAATGGAGGTTGATGAAAGAGTTAAATAGCTGATCGATCAAAAGGTGTGATCGTTGTGGGGCATCTGTAAGAATGCACAATTCTCATTCATTCCAAACAGTGTCCCTTTACTGCATCACTAGCAATGGGCGTTAGCCTATTTTGGTATTTGTTTTGTGTGTTTTTGATTGCTTTTTGTTTTGTTTTATTAATTCACTTTAAACCTCTTATATTATCACATTATTCCCATTAAAATCACGTTTGTTTACTTTGAATGTCCCGCCCCACTTCACGGAAATGCACGAGTTTTATTTACGATTGATTGATTTAAATATACACATGGCTAATCACGCATTCATGAGAGTACCCGCTTATTCGCCAGGTTCTACGAAATTCAATAATTGACCATGAGGAGCACCTGTTAGGCTGGAGATAAAATGCTCCCGGGGTGGAGCTGGGGGGGACGGGATTGCAGAGCAACGGGAACGAAACGTGGAGCCAAAGGCGAACGAAGGACTTGATGGACAAGTAACGGAAAGGGCTAAGAGACCCAGAGGAGAGCTGAGGCGACCTCTGCAACGCTAGCGAGAGTATCCAGAGAAGGGATAGCGTACAGGCTTTTTGAACTACAGTGGTGTTTCAAAGGATAACAACGAGCAACCTGTTTTTTTTTTTTTTCAACTCGGCCATTGTTTTCTTGGACTGTACATGGACATTGTAATTTCTTTGTATTGCCAAACCCGGACCAGAGCAGAAGCTGAATTTTTGTCGGAGCCCCTCATTACTTTTTACTAGGACACGTGGACTATTGCCTGCCCCATTCCAACTCCTGGTGCTGCCGGAGGAGACCAACAGAACCCTCCACGAATGCATTTTTTAGTTTGAACTTTTTTGTCTTTTTAACATAAAGAGGAAGTCTGATGGATTTTATATTAGAGATTTGTAATCCAGTTAATTGTATACCTGTCTTGTGTGGTCTGTGGTGTGCTCCTGGCTTGAGATTCCCCAATTTAAATAACCTAAATCGAAGGGAGAATTGAGGTAGTAAATGCAAAATGGGCATATTTGGTCAATCGACAACCTCCCAATGGGTCCTAGCGGCTGTAGACAACCGCTAGGTGGTGTAGTCGTGCTTCCATAAGTTTTACCCCCCAGTGGTACTGTATAACTTCCACTCTGTGACACATCCTAGATTTTAATAGCGACAAGATGTGAAGTCATAGTGAAGAGCTTGGGAAGGTGCGGTCACGCCTGCTTCATCAATGACGGGAGCTTTTTTGGAGACGGGAGGCAGTCACATTACCTTCCTGAGAGCAGTAACTGCCGAACCAACACACATTACTTGTGTGTGCCAAATACTTCTGTTTTATTAGTACTTAATTTTTCAGCACCAGTATTTAACTTTTCAGATTGTTGGAAAAAAACTGTACAGGTATTCCCTGCTAACACACAACATTGCCAATAACATTGTAGCAATATAATTTATATTGCTACAGCATTGAGGCAATGTGCTAGCAGGGTTGTTGTACTTTGGAATCGGTTCATGCTTCACGATTGGTTAATTGCCTATTTTTTTTTTGCCTTCATAAACAATTCGTGGATCGACTTTGCTCCCTTTTTCTTGGGATTGTGCGTCTTGTAGGCAGTCCATAGGTTGTCCCTATATTAATTTATTCATGAAATTCCAACCGAAATAGCGACAGTTCTACAGCTATTTCAAACCGGAAGTTTGAATCGCTCCTGATTTCAGGAAAAAGTTCTTCATTTACACCGTCTCGTTCTGTCCGTCCCTCCCCTCCTCAGCCTTGGATCTCTTCTGTTCTCCGCTCAACCTGATCCAGTCTGCGCAGAACTGAGCACAAGTGGAAGAGATCCAAACTCCCAGCGACCCTCGCACTCTACCACTCTCTACTGCCCACATTCCCCTCCTCGCTCACCTCAGTCTTACTTCCAGTCATTCTTTGAATCCACTGTCCACAACCCCTGCAAGCTTTACTCCACCTTCTCTCTCATCTCCCCCCTCCTCCCTCATCTCATCTCACCTTATCATTTTGCCTCATTCTTCTACAAGATCACAGACATCCACAAGCTCTTCAACAGTCTCCTCTCCACTCCCACCCTGCCCAAGTCTCCCACCGATCAAGCTTCCATTTCTTCATTCTCTCCTCTCTCAGACTCTGAACTTTCCTCTCTCCTCCTAGGTCACAAACCCATAATATGTCCCCTGGACCCTCTCTCTACTCGCCTCCTGCAAGCGTCTGCTCCATTTCAACTCCCCTTCTTCTCCTCCCTCCTCAACTCCTCACTCCTCTCTGGCTGTTTCCCCTCTTGCATTTAAACAAGCTGCGGTCATCCCACTCCTCAAGAAACCTACCCTTGACCCCACCTCTCCTCAGAGGCACCTGTCTCTGCCCTGTCGCCCTACTCCCCTTCCTCTCAAAGACCCTCGAGCGTGCGGTCCACTGTCAGCTCTCTGCATTCCTTTCCCATCTCTCACTTCTTGATCCTCTGCAATCCGCCTTCCAAACACCGCTCACACCACTGAGACTGCTGTCCTGGCAGTCACTGACTCCCTCAACTGTGCTCGGGCAGCCTCCCTCTCCTCAATCCTCATCCTCCTTGGTCTCTCCGCAACATTTGACACCGTCGATCACTCCATCCTCCTCTCCTGCCTCGCTGACCTTGGAATCTCTGGGACTGCTCTCACTTGTTTCTCCTCCTACCTCAACGACCGGACCTATCAAGTGGCGAGCTTCCTCATCCACCCCTCAACCTCTCCTCACAGGCATAACCCCCGGGTTTAGCTATCCTCCCGATGGGTCACATTTCGGTAACTACCTTTTTTACTTTCATGGGGCCCTGAAATCCTCGCTGCGCCCCTGGTCATGAAAGCTGTAATGTCTGGTATCAAAATACATTACTGGCTTTCGGCTTACACACGTCATTTCAACCCACTTGCTCAAGCAGACCGAGTAAACGTTTACTCGAGGTATACGGTCACACAGAAGGAGCATCCCAAGAACACCAGTAAATGGCGTAGAAATTTTGAAAACATGCACAATTTTCCACGATCTAAGCCCACAGTTTACGTGCAAAATCTAATGTCTGAGATGATGGTATCCATGTAACATTCCCGAAATGGACGCATTTTAAAAGTGCAAGGTAACGGTCTGGTCCATTTATTGTGGGTTTCAAGGTAAAGTACATTGCTGATGGACGTTTCATGGTTAATGCGGATCAGTGGTTTCCTTTATCATTATGCTCTCTAAATTGTTGTGGGTCTGTTGTACACTGTTCAGTACTGTACATCGTGTTTTAATCCTAACTTGATAAAACACTTCGATTCATGGCTTTGTAGCCCCACCAGTGACGTAAAAAACCACTCGGTAAGATCATTAAAACAAAGTATTAAACAAGGCGCAATGCACAAGACAGTCCTTTGCCCTGTGCAGGGCTGCGGGTAAACAACTCGTCTCTAGTGCAATAAACTAAGACCATGTAAACCCGAGAGGGAGAGGGGCATTTAATCTGTGACTCGAGCATATTGTCTCCAGTGAGGTCAATACACGCGTCAGGGATATGTATGCTAAATGTAATGTAAATATGATGGATATAATGTATATTGTGGTGGAGTTTATAAAGATAATGTCAGGGGAACTTTAGTGATGTTCTGTGTTTTCTAAATTCCAAGCAGTGGGACTTTAAGTCATAACTTTGTGAGGAATTTACATGTCTTTATAAATTATATATCATTATAAAGTAATAATCCAGCTCACTTTGCTAGCTAGCCTACTGCCAGTTGCCATCCAAATGATGATAATGATCAGCTAGTAGTTAAGTACTGCAGTAGTTTGCCAGTTGTCAGCTAATGATTTTTGATAGAATTGTATTATTTAAATTCAGTTTTTTGTGCACTATAGTATTTTCAGTATTGAGTATTTTTGGTGTGGATGTTATTTTACCTAAACAGTTTATTAGTTATTGCTCTGATTTCAATATGCATAGTGCACTATTTACATTTGTATTGATTATTACATCAATTTCTTCAACAAGTACAGTGTATGTTAAAGTGCAATACATGTTCTGTGATGTGCATTATTTAAATGTTTGTGTTTATTTTAGTTTTAACTAAACATTCTCTATACGCCATAAACATGGGCACCACTAAAATGTTTTTCATCGAGAGGGGGGATGGTTTTGGGGCTACTATCAAATCTCGCATATGGCCCCCAAATGGCTAGGGCCGGCTCTGGACATCACACATTACATAGGATGGGGCTGACGTTGGATGCGACTTTTCGTGACTTAAATCAAGTAACAAGTTACTAGTACACACATAGCCTCTAAGTGTACTGAGTAATGATACTCTCTCTTTCGTTCATTCGTTCCTTAGTATAATTACCTTTAGTAGTAGTAGTACTGGCCACTACTCGGAAGGTAGCGATGCGCACCAATAGATCACGAAAGCTTTCTCATAGTTTTGTGTTTTAGATAATGGTTCAATACGGACTCAATCCCCTTTCATGGACATGGCAGGGAACTTGCAGTTAGAACTAAGGAGTCTAATAAGACTTGGTGGTACGCAGAACTGAAGTGCCAAGTGACAGGCTATCACTTTCATTGCACACCGCATTGTCTTCTCGCAGGGAGCGAATTGGGGAAATGTTGGATTTACGGCATCATGTAGAAAGACTGAATGGTTTAGTTACAGAAAAAGATAAAAAAGATAGTGACCTTTCTTACTAGCTGAACTAACCTGCATAAAATTAAGAAGATACAGACATTTTCATGCAATTATTTCAAGTTACAGTCTGCTGCTCAGACACAGTTTGGCGCACAGATGCAACTATCATCAACTCAATTATAAACATATATCTAGACAGACAGAGAGACAGACATGGACTACATATCGTGCACATTGTATGAAATCATGCTGGTATATGTAGGCTTGTAGATGATTGTTAAGAGGCCTATTTGGAAACATACGAAATGAGATATTACCATAATGAAGTCATGATACATGAAGGAAATGTTTTTCATGTTGGCAAAAGTACCCTGTCAAAATGAAAATGAATGAGAGAAGACTAAAACAAAGGGCTCGTCCGGGATTTGAACCCTTTGAATCATACCCCTAGACCAACGAGCCACATAGCACAGGTTTCTGTGAAAACTAGTTAACATCGGTGCCACGTAGAGAGTTGTGCGCTCCTCTATTTGAACACTTTCTCCTTCAAACATTGCATGAGTGTCTGACTGCCGCTATCTAGCGGTGCTGACTGACCGATGGCTCGGGTATCTTGGATGTTGTTAAATGACATAACTGTCCGCCCAAGACACTGATGACCAAGGGTCATAGTTTTCCCTTGTAATAATAACAACAATAGTAATTGGAGTGAATGGAAGTGGCATTTCTATTTCTCCTTACTTTAGCCGTCATCGTCGCCAACATTGTTGTTGGTGAGCATGGAGAGGAGTGTATTAGCTTTTAAAGTATATTCAAGCAATGAACACGTCAAATAAATGTAATACCGAATACTTTTGCACGCAAGTGCACATGTATGTTACAGCGCTTCTGGGAGCACGGCCCACGTGAAGCAAGAGGGCGCAGTAAAGGTCTGCGAGTCAAGTGTGATGTGGGTATCCTGCAGCAGGGAGAGGAACCTTTGTTTTTCTACAGACGAAGCTGGTGCTGTGGGATACTAGTGTAAGGCCATTTATTCGTCATCTGTTCATGCGCAACGGTTCACCAGAAGTGTGTTAGTGAAAACAGCGGTAAGTGCAGGCTTAGTAGGGTCGCAATAGCTTGAATGGTGTCGAACTCCCCCGAAGCATCACAAGTGTGATGGCGGAAGCCTAGAAAGAAAACGTTGCGTTGGCCGGGAATTGAACCCGGGTCAACTGCTTGGAAGGCAGCTATGCTCACCACTATACCACCAACGCCCAGAAAGTCTCTCATTCCATGACTTTTGATGCATTTCAGATCATTCATCTGACTAGATACATGCGAATAATCACAGCCTACAGTGTAAAGCTTCTGATTACAGACAGGGCGTGTTGAGTGTGCTAAGTAACTTGCTAAATTCACTAACAAACAGTCGCTGCTCTTACTACAAAACAAGTGCAAGATATATCATTCTTAGCTAAACAAACCACGTTAACAATCAATGTAACTCTTAACTAAACTAGGAAACGCGAGAGAAAAAGGCGATACTTAGCTGCGGCGACTTGAGCGACTTCTCAGCTGGCTTGCCCGAGTGTCCAGATGCATATGTGGAAATACTTCTATACAAACCATGAACATAGATTCTCGATAGATGAATACTGTTTATTTAAAGGTCAGTTTTTATTTAGCGCATAGTTTATTGAAGTTACCCCCCGAGGTGGAACACGGACAATGATGTATTTGATTGACAGTGTAACTTGGACTGTTGGAGTAACTTGGACACCCATTGGAATGGAAAAACAAACTCGAGAAAAAAGTGTGTGTGTGTGTGTGTGTGTGTGTGTGTGTGTGTGTCACCTGCTGGTAGTGATGCATTTACATAACCTACAGACTATTTGGGCTGATTGTTCCTGGTGTATTAATGAAACTTTTCAAAGCGGTGGCTTACGTAGATGACATCACAGTCATTGTTAAGAATGGCAAGGATGTACCTTACCTTAAATGACTGTCAGAAATGAATTGAGTTTCTTCAGTGGTTAATGGCTTTTACTGGGGGAACTAGGTAGAAAGCAAGCCACTGTCTCTAGCCACATTTTGGACAAATGGACAAAACTAGATGGATTTAAAAATAGACGGATAGACAGTCGGATGGCGTCTGTCTACAATATTTTAAATGATAATAGTATATGTAGTATATGCATGTGTATTATAAACTAATCTTTACAGAATAGGGGTAATACCATAATAAAATGCTGATGAGAGGAGAAGAGATCTTATTCACTGGCCAAATACATGATTTCGACAATTGTCGTACATCTTGACGGCACTTAGCTTTACTTTTCACAATGTATGACTGCACTTACTGTACTTAACTGTATACATTGGAAGTTGTAAAATGTATTATCTTGAATTGCTTTGTTTAATGTAAATTTGAATTTGTAATGTTTGATGCCTTGTACTTAACTGTATTCTTGTACTTATGTTGCAAGTCGCCCTGCATAAGGGCGTCTGCCAAGAAATAAAAATAATAATAATGTTTAATAATAGTATATGTAGTATATGCATGTGTATTATAAACTAATCTTTACAGAAAAGGGGTAATACCATAATAAAATGCTGATGAGAAATTAAGAAAACCGTAAAAGAAAGGCATTTTAAACCAGGACCTCTCGCACTCTAAGAGAGAATCATATCTCGAACAAACTTACATTAGTGACATCTTTACACTAGTGCCACGTAGAAAGCGGTGCGCTCCAACAGCCGGAAACTTTCTCAGTCTCAAGTTCAAGCACCTTGTGTGTGACTGCCATCTAATGTTGCTGACTAATAGCACTATTGGACTAGAGGAGCTGGGGCTGGCAGAAATTCAGCCAGGCTTTTCTACAGGCGCAAACTCAGCTGATGCTGTGTAGGCTACTCCGTGTACGTCAATGAAAGTCTAGTGACTTCAATATACACACCCCGATGCACCCAAAGAGTGATTGTCAAAGTATGAGTGACTCGCTCCACTAGCAGCACCGACCTGCATCTCTCTGTGACACCCGGCGCCTCCGTCTGGATAAGCTGCTGGTAATGCCGAGCACGGCAGCAGATCTTGTACAGTGGAACCCTAATAATATTCCTAATAATATGGCAACATCCTGGGGGGTCGGTGTGCCGCGCCACAGTGCAGCGACCTTAGCGCATCACTAAAAGGCACCTTAGCGAGGCCTCGGAATCGCTCAAACATGAACCGAGAAATGAACATTGAATCCCATCTACTATTATTACTTAGTAGTGTTGATGTTATCAAAAGTATTTCTATACGTTATTATTAGTGTATGAATTGTGTCGACCAGGGATCAGAAAGTGAGACAGTATGGGGTAGGCGGTAATCGAAAGCACAAGAAATACATAAAAGGGAGCTATACAGCAGGTGAATAAAACACGGATTGTGACAGTCCACTGTTAATAGCCTATAACAAGGCAGATTAAAATATAACAAACGATACGGATTCTTAAAATCAAATATAATTTCAACGTGCAGGAGACCAGACTGACTTTTATGCATCCTCTCGGGTGTAGATGCATGTTACTTAGTCTAACAACGTTTGCATTCTAGGATATTAATAACACTCTCCACAGCAGGAATTATTGAGTGATATTACAGGGAATGTAGAGTAAAAGACTGACCCCGACGTGATTTTAACACACAACCTTCTGATCTGGAGTCAGACGCACTACCGTTGCGCCACGAGGTCCTTAAACTTCAGTTAACACAGGACGTCAAGGAAAAATATTGGGAACTATGGTGATGTTTTGCTAGTGACCATTAGGTTAATGAATGGGCAACTGAAGCATTGACGTGATGAAGAAGTTAAACAGAATGCTAAAGAGATAGTGACAGTGAGCATGACACAGAACACATGGCATGACGTGAATACCAAGTTAAACTTAAAGCAGAAATTACAGAAAGAAAGAAAAAAAAAACGGATACTGCACATGTGTTTGGTCTTTCCTATATCTTTAATATGATATCTCAGTAGTTTAAATTTGATACAGAAATTATTCTGGAATCCCATAAAATGGAAAATACAGTGAAAATAAAACTATATCTGTTATATTTATAACAAATATATTCCGCTTATACACTCACCTAAAGGATTATTAGGAACACCATACTAATACTGTGTTTTACCCCCTTTCGCCTTCAGAACTGCCTTAATTCTACGTGGCATTGATTCAACAAGGTGCTGAAAGCATTCTTTAGAAATGTTGGCCCATATTGATAGGATAGCATCTTGCAGTTGATCGAGATTTGTGGGATGCACATCCAGGGCACGAAGCTCCCGTTCCACCACATCCCAAAGATGCTCTATTGGGTTGAGATGTGGTGACTGTGGGGGCCAGTTTAGTACAGTGAACTCATTGTCATGTTCAAGAAACCAATTTGAAATGATTCGACCTTTGTGACATGGTGCATTATCCTGCTGGAAGTAGCCATCAGAGGATGGGTACATGGTGGTCATAAAGGGATGGACATGGTCAGAAACAATGCTCAGGTAGGCCGTGGCATTTAAACGATGCCCAATTGGCACTAAGGGGCCTAAAGTGTGCCAAGAAAACATCCCCCACACCATTACACCACCACCACCAGCCTGCACAGTGGTAACAAGGCATGATGGATCCATGTTCTCATTCTGTTTACGCCAAATTCTGACTCTACCATCTGAATGTCTCAACAGAAATCGAGACTCATCAGACCAGGCAACATTTTTCCAGTCTTCAACTGTCCAATTTTGGTGAGCTTGTGCAAATTGTAGCCTCTTTTTCCTATCTGTAGTGGAGATGAGTGGTACCCGGTGGGGTCTTCTGCTGTTGTAGCCCATCCGCCTCAAGGTTGTACGTGTTGTGGCTTCACAAATGCCTTGCTGCATACCTCGGTTGTAACGAGTGGTTATTTCAGTCAAAGTTGCTCTTCTATCAGCTTGAATCAGTCGGCCCATTCTCCTCTGACCTCTAGCATCAACAAGGCATTTTCGCCCACAGGACTGCCGCATACTGGATGTTTTTCCCTTTTCACACCATTTTTTGTAAACCCTAGAAATGGTTGTGCGTGAAAATCCCAGTAACTGAGCAGATTGTGAAATACTCAGACCGGCCCGTCTGGCACCAACAACCATGCCACGCTCAAAATTGCTTAAATCACCTTTCTTTCCCATTCAGACATCCAGTTTGGAGTTCAGGAGATTGTCTTGACCAGGACCACACCCCTAAATGCATTGAAGCAACTGCCATGTGATTGGTTGGTTAGATAATTGCATTAATGAGAAATTGAACAGGTGTATCTAATAATCCTTTAGGTGAGTGTATTTGCCTTTACTAATATTGTATTTTATTTTACAATAGGTTTAATATAATAAGGTCCAAATAATAAATGTACATATTTGCACATGCTTGCTTTTGGTGAACAGGTAGAATTGGCCATTGTCTGAAAAAACATGCACTCACCTAGTTATTCACAGTTTAAACAGCGCCAGTGAATATTGGGTTTTAATGTTACAGGAGTGACGATGAAGTTATTGCGTTTAGTTGCTTTAAATAACTACAGTGGTTTGTGGATAACAGGAATATGTGCACATACAGAAAAGTTAAAAGTAACGCTGGGTAAGTACATAATCAAATCAAGTTTCACGAAAGATGATATGCTTCAGATACAACTTAATAGTAAAAATGCATTATGGTAAAGAGTTAATAGCTTTGTTGATAACCTCAACGTATGCTAATCAGTCTCTGTTTCGTGTTTATTATCATAATAATTGTAATTATTATTAGTAGTAGTAGTATTCTACAATAAAACTTGCATAAGTTCGAATTGTGCCGATATGTTTTCTGCACAAGGAAAAGTATATATATTATTAAGTTACACAAGCATTGTAAAGAAACCAACAACATATAGGCACCTGGGTGTGTTCTTCCTACTTGGATAAGTAGGTTAGCCGGCTAAGTTTCAGGATAACTTGGCATTAACTCGGGATTTTCCATTCTCCGTAGCGAGTTTAAAGTTCAGCCAGCTATGTTTCCAGAGCAGCATGTCCAGCATCTCAAACCTGCTCCCTGTCAGGTTAACTTGAAGTTAGATGGCTAACAATCTGACTGTATTTCATCTGCCCAGTTAAATGACAGCTGACTGTGTCCCCCAACAATGACGGCGGCGTTCCTAACAGATCCAGTAGTGATCCAGACCCAGTAGCTTTTCTGCGAGGAATAATTCATAGAGATTATAGATTTAAATTATACAGATTAATTATTTGAGCGTTACAGGTTCGGTCGGAAAGGAATGATTTACGTAGCCGATTAATTAGGACCGCACATCAGTCATTCCGCCCTGGGCCGGCCCTGACCAATTTGATGCCCTAGGCAAGATTTTAGCTGGTGCCCCTGGCATCGCAGCCAATTCCACCACCGATCATTGTGTTCATACACTCACACAGAAACTGCATAGCTTCATGTCTTAGATTTTCTTTATTTTTGAAACAATAAAAAACCACACAAAATAAAAACAGTATGCAAGAAACAAGTGACAAAACGAATTATGAATACAATATAAATTAGTATTGCACGAAAAAACTATATTACCGACACCATAGTGCAAGATGCATAATGTAGCAGTGTTCTACAGCCTTACCGCCTTGCCTTTCTTGCAGCAAACAAGTGACATAAAACGAATTATAAATAAGTGGATGTTTCCTGCAGCACACTTGAAAGAAAAAGTACATTTCTCAAAATTATGTTATAGGTAATGGAGGTTGATGAAAGAGTTAAATAGCTGATCGATCAAAAGGTGTGATCGTTGTGGGGCATCGGTAAGAATGCACAATTCTCATTCATTCCAAACAGTGTCCCTTTATTGCATCACTAGCAATGGGCGTTAGCCTATTTTGGTATTTGTTTTGTGTGTTTTTTATTGCTTCTTGTTTTGTTTTATTTATTCACTTTCCACTGTCAGCTCTCTGCATTCCTTTCCCATCTCTCACTTCTTGATCCTCTGCAATCCGCCTTCCAAACACCGCTCACACCACTGAGACTGCTCTCCTGGCAGTCACTGACTCCCTCAACTGTGCTCGGGCAGCCTCCCTCTCCTCAATCCTCATCCTCCTTGGTCTCTCCGCAACATTTGACACCGTCGATCACTCCATCCTCCTCTCCTGCCTCGCTGACCTTGGAATCTCTGGGACTGCTCTCACTTGTTTCTCCTCCTACCTCAACGACCGGACCTATCAAGTGGCGAGGTTCCTCATCCACCCCTCAACCTCTCCTCACAGGCATAACCCCCGGGTTTAGCTATCCTCCCGATGGTTCACACTTCGGTAGCTACCTTTTTTACTTTCATGGGGCCCTGAAATCCTCGCTGCGCCCCTGGTCATGAAAGCTGTAATGTCTGGTATCAAAATACATTACTGGCTTTCGGCTTACACACGTCATTTCAACCCACTTGCTCAAGCAGACCGAGTAAACGTTTACTCGAGGTATACGGTCACACAGAAGGAGCATCCCAAAAACACCAGTAAATGGCGTAGAAATTTTGAAAACATGCACAATTTTCCACGATCTAAGCCCACAGTTTACGTGCAAAATCTAACGTCTGAGATGATGGTATCCATGTAACATTCCCGAAATGGACGCATTTTAAAAGTGCAAGGTAACGGTCTGGTCCATTTATTGTGGGTTTCAAGGTAAAGTACATTGCTGATGGACGTTTCATGGTTAATGCGGATCAGTGGTTTCCTTTATCATTATGCTCTCTAAATTGTTGTGGGTCTGTTGTACACTGTTCAGTACTGTACATCGTGTTTTAATCCTAACTTGATAAAACACTTCGATTCATGGCTTTGTAGCCCCACCAGTGACGTAAAAAACCACTCGGTAAGATCATTAAAACAAAGTATTAAACAAGGCGCAATGCACAAGACAGTCCTTTGCCCTGTGCAGTGCTGCGGGTAAACAACTCGTCTCTAGTGCAATAAACTAAGACCATGTAAACCCGAGAGGGAGAGGGGCATTTAATCTGTGACTCGAGCATATTGTCTCCAGTGAGGTCAATACACGCGTCAGGGATATGTATGCTAAATGTAATGTAAATATGATGGATATAATGTATATTGTGGTGGAGTTTATAAAGATAATGTCAGGGGAACTTTAGTGATGTTCTGTGTTTTCTAAATTCCAAGCAGTGGGACTTTAAGTCATAACTTTGTGAGGAATTTACATGTCTTTATAAATTATATATCATTATAAAGTAATAATCCAGCTCACTTTGCTAGCTAGCCTACTGCCAGTTGCCATCCAAATGATGATAATGATCAGCTAGTAGTTAAGTACTGCAGTAGTTTGCCAGTTGTCAGCTAATGATTTTTGATAGTATTGTATTATTTAAATTCAGTTTTTTGTGCACTATAGTATTTTCAGTATTGAGTATTTTTGGTGTGGATGTTATTTTACCTAAACAGTTTATTAGTTATTGCTCTGATTTCAATATGCATAGTGCACTATTTACATTTGTATTGATTATTACATCAATTTCTTCAACAAGTACAGTGTATGTTAAAGTGCAATACATGTTCTGTGATGTGCATTATTTAAATGTTTGTGTTTATTTTAGTTTTAACTAAACATTCTCTATACGCCATAAACATGGGCACCACTAAAATGTTTTTCATCGAGAGGGGGGATGGTTCTGGGGCTACTATCAAATCTCGCATATGGCCCCCAAATGGCTAGGGCCGGCTCTGGACATCACACATTACATAGGATGGGACTGACGTTGGATGGGACTTTTCGTGACTTAAATCAAGTAACAAGTTACTAGTACACACATAGCCTCTAAGTGTACTGAGTAATGATACTCTCTCTTTCGTTCATTCGTTCCTTAGTATAATTACCTTTAGTAGTAGTAGTACTGGCCACTACTCGGAAGGTAGCGATGCGCACCAGCTTTCTCATAGTTTTGTGTTTTAGATAATGGTTCAATACGGACTCAATCCCCTTTCATGGACATGGCAGGGAACTTGCAGTTAGAACTAAGGAGTCTAATAAGACTTGGTGGTACGCAGAACTGAAGTGCCAAGTGACAGGCTATCACTTTCATTGCACACCGCATTGTCTTCTCGCAGGGAGCGAATTGGGGAAATGTTGGATTTACGGCATCATGTAGAAAGACTGAATGGTTTAGTTACAGAAAAAGATAAAAAAGATAGTGACCTTTCTTACTAGCTGAACTAACCTGCATAAAATTAAGAAGATACAGACATTTTCATGCAATTATTTCAAGTTACAGTCTGCTGCTCAGACACAGTTTGGCGCACAGATGCAACTATCATCAACTCAATTATAAACATATATCTAGAAAGACAGAGAGACAGACATGGACTACATATCGTGCACATTGTATGAAATCATGCTGGTATATGTAGGCTTGTAGATGATTGTTAAGAGGCCTATTTGGAAACATACGAAATGAGATATTACCATAATGAAGTCATGATACATGAAGGAAATGTTTTTCATGTTGGCAAAAGTACCCTGTCAAAATGAAAATGAATGAGAGAAGACTAAAACAAAGGGCTCGTCCGGGATTTGAACCCTTTGAATCATACCCCTAGACCAACGAGCCACATAGCACAGGTTTCTGTGAAAACTAGTTAACATCGGTGCCACGTAGAGAGTTGTGCGCTCCTCTATTTGAACACTTTCTCCTTCAAACATTGCATGAGTGTCTGACTGCCGCCATCTAGCGGTGCTGACTGACCGATGGCTCGGGTATCTTGGATGTTGTTAAATGACATAACTGTCCGCCCAAGACACTGATGACCAAGGGTCATAGTTTTCCCTTGTAATAATAACAACAATAGTAATTGGAGTGAATGGAAGTGGCATTTCTATTTCTCCTTACTTTAGCCGTCATCGTCGCCAACATTGTTGTTGGTGAGCATGGAGAGGAGTGTATTAGCTTTTAAAGTATATTCAAGCAATGAACACGTCAAATAAATGTAATACCGAATACTTTTGCACGCAAGTGCACATGTATGTTACAGCGCTTCTGGGAGCACGGCGCACGTGAAGCAAGAGGGCGCAGTAAAGGTCTGCGAGTCAAGTGTGATGTGGGTATCCTGCAGCAGGGAGAGGAACCTTTGTTTTTCTACAGACGAAGCTGGTGCTGTGGGATACTAGTGTAAGGCCATTTATTCGTCATCTGTTCATGCGCAACGGTTCACCAGAAGTGTGTTAGTGAAAACAGCGGTAAGTGCAGGCTTAGTAGGGTCGCAATAGCTTGAATGGTGTCGAACTCCCCCGAAGCATCACAAGTGTGATGGCGGAAGCCTAGAAAGAAAACGTTGCGTTGGCCGGGAATCGAACCCGGGTCAACTGCTTGGAAGGCAGCTATGCTCACCACTATACCACCAACGCCCGGAAAGTCTCTCATTCCATGACTTTTGATGCATTTCAGATCATTCATCTGACTAGATACATGCGAATAATCACAGCCTACAGTGTAAAGCTTCTGATTGAGTGTGCTAAGTAACTTGCTAAATTCACTAACAAACAGTCGCTGCTCTTACTACAGAACAGGTGCAAGATATATCATTCTTAGCTAAACAAACCACGTAAACAATCAATGTAACTCTTAACTAAACTAGGAAACGCGAGAGAAAAAGGCGATACTTAGCTGCGGCGACTTGAGCGACTTCTCAGCTGGCTTGCCCGAGTGTCCAGATGCATATGTGGAAATACTTCTATACAAACCATGAACATAGATTCTCGATAGATGAATACTGTTTATTTAAAGGTCAGTTTTTATTTAGCGCATAGTTTATTGAATTTACCCCCCGAGGTGGAACACGGACAAACAAAAATCAAACCTGCTCAGTATCAGGTTAACTTGAAGTTAGATGGCTAAATAAATTATACAGATTATTTATTTGAGCGTTACAGGTTCGGTCGGAAAGGAATGATTTACGTAGCCGATTAATTAGGTCCGCACATCAGTAGATAGTAGGGTTTTTTGGGCGCGGCCTATTTTGTTATGACGTATGCCCTAAGCTTATTAATATTCCTACGTCATAATTGGGGGGCGTGATTTTAGAGTTATTTCCTTAATTATTCCTACGTCATATCCGTCAGAAAGTGTACACCCCTAAAACCCTGAACAACAAGGCCACCCATAAAGACCCCCCCCCCCCTCTGAAGGCAACGCCCTGAAACTCTCCTCTCTATTTAAGACCCCGCGCTGCTTTTAGGCAATACCTCTTTAATTCTCAGCATCTGAAACATCCCGCTTCTTCAACATGTCCAGCGACATCAACATGAAACCCCGCAAGAAACAATCCCGGGCAAGGGTTCCTGTACTCACCAATTTGAAGATTGAACGCTCCTGGGTGTTGTTCTGGGGGGGTCGACGGGGTTACCGCTTTAAAAGGGATCCCAGCTATGTTGGAGTGGAGCTTTTTGCTTTGGGAGAGAAGGAGGGTACGTTGGAACCTTTTGAGACGGTGATTGAATACTCTTTTGAGGACTGGTTGAAGGTGATGGCATGGAGAGACCTGGGGCTTGTGGATAAGACTCTAGAAGGCTTGCAAGAGGGTCCAAGAGAAGGCGAAACGGAGTCTCCGACTCAGAGTTTTGAAAGGTGTGAATGGGAAAGCTTGCAGAACTACGGTACAGTGGTGAAGAGTCTATCTCTAACTACTGATCGTAAGGTTTTGTTTAGCAGTACCCTGATTACAAACCCTATTGAAGGGGTTGTGGAGGATCCAGAAAAACAGGTTACTGAAATTATGTTTGACGCCGTGGACTGGCCGTTCTTGAAAGAGGTCATAAACTGTATAAATGATGGTTTTGACATCTTGACCAAATGTTCACAACTGGATTCTGTTAGAAGTTGAATATGCTGGATTATGGATTATATATCCCCCTTGAATGACGACGACGATGATAAAACAGACGACCTGTGGGGGGTTGGAGGGGGGTCTGACGGCTCAGGGTCTACTCTCTTCTAAGAGGGCGGTGTGTCGTGACGTAGTGAAGAGATAGGATAAAAGGCGCAACAATTCATTCATGGTTTAAAATTAGAGAGAATGTCTTACCCGAAAGCTGCGGACGTCGACAGGCTCTACAGGCCTCTTCAAACCCGGGATCACCCCTGGTTCTATTCCCCAGATTTTGTATACACTCCGGAACCCTCTGACTGCGGTTACCCTCCAAGACCTCAGACCCCGGTCCCTCAGGACGAAACAACATGCGGAGCGATGGATGTCCAAATGAGTCTCGGGGATCCCCAGCCTCTGGAGCTCATGGAGGGCCTCGATTTTGCCGAACTGTCTACCGTCTGTGCGTCTCAGGAGGGGGTCAGTCCAATGGATGTAGAAACACCCCACAAACCACCAGGCGACCCAATGAGCATCGGACTGTCTCGGGGGCGTGATGAAGACGCAGGATTTATGCCCGGGGTAGGTGTCCAAGTAAGCAGAGTGGTTAAAAGCACCCTGGTGTATATTCTGAGTGCTCTCATCGACCGAGCTCTGAAAGAAGTCTGTCGGGGGTGTGAAGTGAATCACCCCAGTCAGTTGAGACACAGTTGTTTGTTTGAACCAGACCGTTACTATTTCCTGTTCTATTTCAACGTGTTTTACAGAAGACTGAACAAACCGTGGCTGAAACCGGCACTAATCAAGGCTCTGTCTTACTCCCACATACATGTCACTGCTGGACAAGTCCAGAAAATCATAGATGAGATTTTGCTGGAGCTGAAAAAGGAGCCGTTTATAATAGAGAAACTTGGGCAGCTGCTCAATGACCTGGATGAGCCAAGTAGAAAAACCGCTGGCAAGCTAAAAGCTTATTTCTTCCGTAAAGAAGTTAAAGCTGGGGGCAGCGACGAAGAATTCGACATCTACGCCACTGATTCAGACTCTGACCTGAACTAAGGGACTTTGAACATGGGGAATGTTCTGGACTGCTGCTGCAACTGGTTCTGTCATCAACACTCTGCAGCTAACCTGAGAGCGCTATTACACCATGTGCTTGACAGAAAAGTAGCCAACGCGAGCCTTTTCTCTACAGATTTAACCATCGATGAGGATCAACTTTCAAACCTGGAAAAGTTAATGGTTGCTGTAACAAAGACCGGGGGGTATGAACACTGGGATGAAGCGCTCAAGGGGGCCAAGAATGATATTAGGCCATTTCATCAACATCTGTATGACCTTTTACTGAGCATGTTTAATACCCCTCTGTTTACTTTTAAAATAGGTCATATTGTTGTTTTATTTACATATGTAACTGAGGTGTGTGCCTACAAGATAAAGAAACAGGTATTTGTTGATATAGATCAAGTAACCAATCATCTGATTTCTTTTTGTCTGGACCGTAGAAAAAATTGTTGTGTATGTTATACTTTTCTCAAATGTCTAAAAAGGGGTATCTGCTCTCCTGAAGTTGAATAAAAAACCTTGTATAAAAACTTTGCGCATAGTGTGGGTCTGTGTGTTTATTTGGCAGAATGACTCGGCAAGCTCCCCAAATGCATGAACTATACTACAACCCAGCCACGATTGGGGGTTTGGCGGGTAAGAAGGGTTTTCAAAGGGGACTCGCTGAGGCCGGTGTGAAGGTTAATGATGTGGTTGTTTCAGAATGGTTACGGGAACAAGACGCCTATACCTTACATAAACCTCTCAGGATTAACTTTAAAAGAAACCGTGTATATGCAACTGACATAGACTCACAATGGCAAATGGATCTAGTCGATATGTCAAATTTATCAAAACATAACAATGGTCACAAATTTATGTTGATGTGTATCGATGTGTTATCAAAATATGCCTGGGCTCGCATTCTACATAATAAAACAGGTCGGGCGGTGACAAGGGCCTTTGAGGATATATTGTCCCAGGGACGATGTCCTAAAAAACTGCAGACTGATAAAGGAAAAGAGTTTCTCAACAGAGAATTTCAGAATCTACTGAAGAGACACAAAATACATCATTTCACCACCGGTAATGAGCTTAAGGCATCGGTGGTGGAGAGGTTTAACCGCACCATAAAGACCAAAATGTGGAGATATTTTACAGCGGTCAACACGTTCAAGTATTTTGATAAAGTTCAGGATTTTATCGATGCTTACAACCAAGGGTATCACGCCAGTATTAAAATGAAGCCTATAGATGTTGATCAAAGTAATTCTTTTAAGGTCTATAAAAAATTATACGGCCCATTTATTAAGAAGGGGAAAACTACTTATAAGTTCAACATCGGCGATGTGGTTCGCGTTTCAAAGCTAAGGAGTACTTTTGCCAAAGATTATGAACAAACATTTTCTGACGAATATTTTACAGTTACCGAACAGGTGGCTAGAGACCCCCCCGTGTACCGGTTAAAAGACTATGACGGGGAGGATATAGAAGGAACGTTTTACGAAGCCGAGTTACAAAAAATTATTGTGGGTAAAGACATTGTATACAGAGTTGAAAAGATATTAGCTGAGAAAACCCAGAACCGGAAAAAATATGTGTTGGTGAAATGGCTTGGATGGCCTGAAAAGTTCAATAGTTGGGTCCCTGAACAACAGGTTTGTGATATTCAAGCCTTATAACAACATGCCCGCCGGTGTGAGGGGGTCATTACATTCGATACTCAAGATGGAATCAGGAGGCTTCTACTTGACTCTACCCAGTAACGCCTCTCTCGATATATACCCTAAAAATGAAATATCCAGTTACACGGTACAATTTGGAAAATCTATAGATCTAAGGGGGTCGTGGGAAGTGGGGTTGGCGGAAATACAGTATCCTTACACTTGGGCTGTTTTACAAGATAAGGATGCCACCTTCGCCATTTTTGACGATGTTAAAAAGAGTCAATGGACATTCACGATGCAAGGAGGTTATTATGACAATGTGGATACAATATTAGATGAGATGCATAAACAGTTCTCAGAAGGCACCCCCAACATCAAGCTATATTACAACCCTATTAAAAACAGAGTGTACAAGGTGTCAAAACCTGGTATTAGCATTCAAACCAAAGGACAACTGGGGCGTATATTAGGGTTCTATTCTGACACAGAGAGCAGGTTCTCAGAAGTGGTGGCCCCCTTCCCGGCTGACATCAGGGGCGGCTTTTACACTCTTTATGTGTATACGGATATCATAACACACCAGAGGGTCGGGGATAGCTATGTCCCCCTTTTGAGAAATGTACTTCTTAAAGGTAAAAGCAATGACATGGTCACAATTACTTATGACAAGCCACACTACGTACCAGTCTCAAAGACCCACTTTGACAACATCACGATCGAAGTAAAATCGGATCAGAATATCAACGTACCCTTCCGCTTCGGTAAAGTTATTGTCAAACTACATTTTCGACCCCTGAAACAGTGTGTACATTATTAAAATGGCTACCTCGAGGGGTTATGTAGATCCTAGCGCCTATGTGGATTATTACAAGATGCAAGCCGGGAACGGCTTGCCCGGTTTTGTAGGAGCCCCCACAATGTATGGAGCCGGTCTAGGAGGACTCTTTCGTGGTCTCTTTAGAATGGCCGTACCCCTGCTTAAGAGAGGCTTTGCTATAGCCAGACCCCACTTGAAATCAGCGGCTAAAAATATTGTTAGTGACGTGTTCACCAATGTTATGAACCGGGCAGCTAGCCATGAGCAGCAGGAGGGTTCGGGTCTCATGGTAATGGCGAGGAGGGGGGGTAAAAGAAGAAACAGTATGTGTCCACCAGGGCGACGAAGATCCGTGGCTAACAAAAAACGAAGAAGCTCTCATTCTCCAACATATCGTGGAAACACTCGGAGAAGGAAGCAGCACAAGAAAAAACCTGCAAAAAGAAAGTCTCAAAGAAAGACAAATAGAGCCTCAGGATACATCTTTTAAAAATGTCTTTTGTCCACAGTCTATCGGAAGAATGCGTCAAATCAGAACTGGATCTGTTTACAGTTCCATACACTCAAACGAGTATAGATAAGAGCATATATGTAGAGATACCCCCTCTTTCCGCAATTTCAGATACGGCCCCTCTGGAGTTTTTTATAGCTGGCAATGGCGAGGATTATATTGATTTGAATAACACATTTATTTTAATGAACTGTAAAGTGACTGATGAGGATGGCGATGCAATCGAGAAGACGGCCAACGCTGGGGTCATCAATTACCCGGTGGCCACCATGTTTTCACAGGTGGATGTGACCCTGGGAGATCGGCTCATTAGTCAAAGCAGCAATACTTACCCCTATAGGGCCATGATGGAGTGTATCCTTAATTATAGTGAGGAGACCCTAAGCAAACAGTTCAGCCCCGGCCTTTTCTTCAAAGACACCCCGGAAGCTATGGACGACCAGGATCCAGAGGGACTCAATAAGGGTTTGCAAAAAAGAACGGCCTTTTCAACAGAAGGGAGGACCTTTGAGCTAATGGGACATATTCATGCAGACATATTTTTCCAAGAAAAACTCATGCTCAACGGGGTAGACATTAAAATTAAAATGATCCGTAGTAAAAGTGCTTTTTGTCTGATGACCCCTGATACTGAAAAATATAAACTGACCATATTATCGGCCTCGCTGTTTGTGAAAAAAGTATCCGTCTCCCCGGCGGTTAAACTAGGACATGCGCAGGCTTTAATGACGGCAAACGCCAAGTACCCGATCGAAAGAGTCTATATGAAAGTCCACAGTATCCCCGCAGGGACACGGGTGATGAACCAGGAAAATCTGTTTCTAGGCCAGCTCCCAAAACAGGTTATTATAGGTCTCGTGGATAATGATGCATTTACCGGGGTTTACAACAAGAACCCCTTTAACTTTAAACATTATAACGCGGAATTTATAGCACTGTACGTCGATGGTGTGCAGGTTCCATCCAGACCTTTTCAACCTGACTTTGAAAACGGCAACGCGGTTCGTGAATATTACAGTCTAGTACTGGCTACGGGTCGCCATCTCAAGGATCAACCTCTGCTGATCGATCGCCGGGAATACTGCAGCGGTTACACCCTGTACGGTTTCAACCTGACCCCTGACGAAGAGTGTGGACAACATTTTTCACTGATGAAGACGGGCAATATGCGTTTGGAGATGCGTTTCAAGCAGCCTCTACCACGCACTGTAAATATGGTCGTGTATGCTGTGTTTGACAACATTATTGAGGTGAATCAGAGGAGAAACATTCCGTATGATTATTATTAAAATGAACACCAGAGAGCTCAACCACATCATGAATGCCCTGGACGGCTCACGGAAAGTGTTTCAAGGAGTCTACGCCTGCGACCAGCTGCCTAAATTTAAGATCAAGAATTTACCTGCAATGTACATAATCAACACACACCCTAAAAATATGCCTGGAGAACATTGGCTGGCTATTTATCTAAGGGAGGACCGCCGTGGGGAATTTTTTGATTCCTATGGAAACCCCCCGGATTTCAGACCTTTCCCTCGGAAGATCAATAACTTTCTGCTCAACAACTGTCAAGAAACCATTTACAGCGGTCGTCAAGTACAAAGTCTTCAGACCTTCACTTGTGGTCAACACTGTGTGTTTTTCTTATATCATAGATCTAAAGGAAGGTCATACCCCGATATTATGTCCTTGTACAGTGAGGATTTAGGCCAAAATGATAAAAAAGTGGCAGAGTTTGTCAGGACACTGTGGACCCCCCCTTATAACACAATTACTTACGACCCTAGCCAGCCATGTATACAGATGGGGTGTTCTTGTGAGGATTTTAAAAGATGTCATGCGTGTTAAAGTGAAAAAATAATGAAAACAGCCTTTGAATCATTAGTTTTGTTTTTATTCAGCACAAATCTTATACAAAGCAGGGTTATGTTATAAATAAATGTACAACATTTGAAAATAAAAAATAAAAATAAAAAAATGGTTTGTCGGTTCCTTATTTACAGGGGAGACAAATAAAAACATGAGACTAATAAGCTTCCCAACGATGGATAGATCCTGAGGAGGGTTGCTCAACACGGTCAGAGTAATGAGATATCGGCGTCAGATCAGTCACCACCTCTTTACACAGACGGATTTTTTGTCGCGTTTCCTGGTTAGGGACTGTTGATTGGGGTATGTTCAGACAGGCCATCGCCTGTAGGAAAGCATTCCAGCCTACAGGTCGGCGACTATCGGGTACCTTATTAGTGCTAGTGACACTCTTCAACAAATCAAACATGTGTGAACCTTTGAGCAGTTGTCCTTTAAAAACAAATTCACCCTGTTCATTCCAAGTCGTTACCCGCGGTTTCTGAACCATTTTGTGCAGAATATATTCTGCATGTCTTTTGCTTCTGGCCGGCATGTTTCTCAAAACATCCGTTACAACATCTCCCTCTGAACTCTCAACAGGTTCGGGCACCGCAACATCTTTATCAACCGTACCCCCCGCATCAGTCCCAGAACCATTTTCTTGAGAGGCCATGGTTAAAGTTAAAATGTTTTGATCTTTTTCACCCTGTCTAACCAGACGGAGGTAGAGCTGTAACGTGTTGCTATACATCTGGGCTTTGGAATACTGATTTAAATCGGCCCTGGCCAGTATAGCTTTCATTTCAGAGTCCAGGTTGTTTTCGGCCGTTTGTCTAATGGGCTCTGGCCCGACAACATTTTTTCTCAGTTTCTCAAGCTGCTCCTGAGGGATCAAAAACATTTTCTGAGCATATTCCATTATTAACCCACTCTGGAAGCTAGAAGACTGGTTAGGAAAGGCACGGCTATGCTCAACAGCGGTCCTATAAAACCTCCGGTTTGATTAATCTTCTTTCTTTTTCTTTTAATAGAATACTTCTTATTAGCGATGATCTTGATAACCGCTTTTTGTTTTTTGAGTTTAGAATGTTGAGAAGGGGTTAGGGGTATATTACCGCGTAAGATGTTAAAAGCTATTTCACACAGGGTCTCGATCAAATCCGAGGGGGCCCCTGCCAGCACAGCTTTCCTATGGCACGGGCTCCCCTCAAATAACATTTGCAAAAGCGGCAGATTTCTTTTAATCCGAACAGACATTCTTATTTATTTCCTTTTCTTTAGCACATACACTGCCGGCCAATCGGGCGGGCACAAACCTGTTCTGAGGCGAAAGTCTTCTGGGGTTTGTGCTTTTAAGTCCACAATCAAGTACCCGTAGGGTTTTTTGGTGGCATCCTCAAATGCCTCCAAAAAGAATTTGGTCTGGTTAGGGTACATTTGACGAGCCAAGACGGTGACCTGTAGTTTATCTCTGGGGTTTTTAAAAAGAATTATATAATTGGCATTTAAATTAATAGTGCGGCTTTTTTTACCTTGAAAAAATAGATTTTGAACTAAATAAATAATACTTAAATTCCTATGATGAGTGTACTTTGTGAAAGCTTTTTCCACTTCACTGTTGTCACCGGCCTGCTCCATCAGGTCATCAAGGATCACTAGATTAGTTTGTCCGGGCGGGAACAGGTCATCGTCACACAACGAGGCGGGGAGACCTTGCACAAATTTCAGATTATTTTTTTTTGATGCCAAATCATCGTAGAGAGGTTGCCAGCAAGAGTAACACCACACTATGTTGTCAAGAGCTTGGGACACGGTTGCGTCCACATCTTCTATGATGTTCTTTATAAGATAGCTCTTACCCGAATTGGAGGGACCGGCTATAATACAGGAGAAAGGGTGTTGAAGTCTGTTATCAAAACCACCGCTAATATCCATAAGGCAGAGTGGTATAATCAGTCTTCAACACTCTTTTATTGTACACCACCCTGAACCGTTTGTTTAGTGATCTATTTTCCAATGTGTACCCCTTTTTATTGCGATAGATCTGATTTCCGGCTGTAATAATCTCGCGAGGAGGCGCGTCTTTCTCGGTTACAAAACTTTGTACCAGGGTCGTCAGAGACTTGATGTTAATGAGCTTGTTGTTACAATGGTTCAGAGTGAAACCCTTAACTTTCATACAGGTCTTACCCGCAGCCGTTCTGTATGCGTAAGTCTTAGGACCCCCTGAAACAAACTCAACTATGTGGTCCTGAGGATCTAGCTCACTCGTTAACTCCCCAAGGTAGTCCCCGAGGGGAGGGACCCAATCCCCTGGCCTGGTGACAAAGATTACAGAGTCAGTATCATGATAGAGCGTGCGTTCCTGCAGCTGATCCATTAAGTTGTACAGTTCAAGCCGGGCGTAAGCCGTGGTAAAAACCGCTATGAAAACATTAACGTTTCCCTGTTTGGTGGGGAAATCTTTAGGGGCCCTCCACTGGACCTGTGCCACGTGGTCATTTAAGAATTGAAAGTGTGATACTGCATGTTGTTTGGAAAACATAAATTCTATAAACTGTTCAGGGGTTTTAATCAAGGTTGTGTTTAGACGGTTATTTCTTTCCCCAAACTTACCCCACAGACTGTTTAAAATCAGTTTGGACATTTGTCTCTTGGCGGGGTTTACAGTTATGTTCCCCGGCTCTAGACGGATCCCTTCCTTTTCAAAATATTGCTGAACGTACCGCTCTTTGGCAGCGGAGTCAACACACCATGAGGGATAGCCCGATGCCTCCTGTTTCCCTTTCAGATGGGTCATAATGTACTCAGCAAAAAGAGTATCAGATTTTTCAGAAAAATGCCAAACCTCATACACCTTACCGACTCTGTAACCTTTCTCCACCGCCTTGTCAAGCTCAATGCTACACCAGACACCCGTCAGCGCTCTCTCGTCATCACTGTGCAGACAAGAGGTATTTTGATTTTCAGTTTCCACACACGTTCTACACAGAGGGAACATCAATTTTCCCGAACACCTGTAAGGCAACACGGGTAAGAACAGCTCGCGAGGAGGGTACATGCTGACTTTGATCAAACCAAAGTACTGTCCGATTTCGAGAAAGTCACGATAAACAATGGTTGGATGCCCCACCGGGTACATTTTGGTCTTGTTGACATAAGGGTACAGACTGGTGAAATCATAGTAATCTACTCTCTCACCCTCCTTTACCTCATAATGTAAACAGAGGGCGTTGGTACGACCCCCAAATAACGCATCCCTGGGCTCTAGACGTTCAGGAAAGTCCAAGGTTTCCATAAACCGTTGTACCCCCACATCCTGTTGCTTCAGGGTCGTCCACGCGTGTTCCCAAATCACCAGTACATTCAAACCATAGGTGTTTTTTAAAGTTTCAATTCGTTCCTGGAAATCATAGTACATATCACCGCAGAGTTTTTGTGTTACGGGGTTAAAGGTGTTTGGGTCGAAGCACTGAGGACAGCCCTGGTAAATACAACCAGCAAACTCATAAGCGGTACGCCGCCCGGACACGTCGCTAAAACCGTCTAAGTAGTAAGGACCCATTTTGACTTCCCCTTGATTTAAAGCATGTCTGATGAAGATGTTATCCCGGGCACTCAGATATTCCAGCCACTGTATGGAGACAGTCGAAAAGTTCTTTTGTCTAGCACGATAGTTGTCAGAAGTGGTGACCGCTATAGTGTTTTTCTGCAAGAAATTGGATCGATACATTTTCATGCAGAGAGACGCTATGGTCACACTTTGCAAAGGGTCGAGACCCGACGTGTTGATAACCTCGGCGCGGAAACGCAAACAGGCTTCTTTAAGGATCACCACATCATTTTTACAATAAGCGGCCATCTCTTCTCGGAAATCAAAAACACCTCCCTTAACCGTATTGTACCATTTAAAGAATTCCTCCCTCTCATGAGACATCATAGTATCAACCCCATAATAAGAGGCGGGCGGGTAGGACCCTCGATAATTTTGAGTGTCCTTAGTATTAAAAAAATGGCAGAACCAACCTTTCTTCTGAGCCTCAAAACCCAGAGCTTTAGGCAAAGCGCTCAATTTCATGGGGAGGAAATTTAACGAGTCTATGTAACGTTGGTTGAAAGCCTCGTCGGTGAAACACATGATCTTGCTACCCTGAGCTATTATTTTTGGGGTCACCCCATTTTCCACCAGATACTTCATCAATATGTAAGAATCATAACCCTTAGCATTGTGGGCAATAAATGTGTAATTGAGGTATTTTGGACTAGCTAGCTGACCACTCACAATCCAACATGTCAATACAGTGTATATAATTAGCAACATGGACCCCGTTTTCTTGCCGGCATTCAAAATCAAAAACGACATACCGGTTGTGCGGCGGCTCCTTTTTAACCGGCTGAATAAAGCACTGGTGTTCAGACCCCGGGGTTAAATCCGCATTACAGATCCTACATCTCGGTTCCAGACATTTGTGTGGTTTAACCTCATGAAAACGGTACTGGAGGCAACACTGCGGGCAATATTTAGTTTGATCACAATAACTCCGTTTTTTAACCCCCTCAGCAGCGGCCCTCTGCACCTTATGTTCGGAAAAACAGAACGCGGAGAGACAAATCCTTAAGCAATCTTTACATCGAATGGTAGGGGCCAAACCCTTACGACATTGCGGATTGAAACAGACGTTACAGTAACCGTCACAGCGGTGCTTAAGCTTATCATTGAAGGCCTTATAACACCAATGACAAACATACGAACAACCCAAAAAAGCCGTCAAACTCTTTATTCCAAAGTAATGACTATCACTTAGGAAGAGAAACAGTGTCTGTGTATGGGTTTCAGGATGTGTCTGAAATTTCACAAATACTTCCTTTACCTCACAACGGTACCACACAACAATTTTTAAAGACAACAACTCCTCAAACATGGCAATGTCTGAAAAGGCAACCATCTGTTGAGAGTTTAAGCCGGCCCTCTGATGAAGCATTAAAGCCTCTTGCATAGCTTGGGGTTCAGGCATGTCGGGGGTGAGTAGTTTTATTAAACTGTAAGCAAAACAGAGCTTATTGTCACCATTGGAACTCACCACTAATTGCCTGAGCTTGTTCCTAATTATGTCGTTCTTCAAGCATTTCGACAGTCTTCTAAGCGCCCCACCCTCAGGGTTACGAAACACATTCATTACCAGAGACAGACTTTCATCAGCTAAGATGGATGCGTTACTTTGCAATAACGCTTCGATTTTAGCCAGAAATTCATCAACATCTAAATTATCTCCACTCAGCATTACAGATAGGTTGCTAAACAAATCATCCCCTCTGAGTTCTAACTGTACAACATCTCGAGGTCTGACCCTTTCAGCAACCTGTTCAAGCATGTTTTGCAAGGCCTCGTGTATGTTGACAAATATTTCTGCATAATTGTCACAATTTAAAAGTTCTGCAAAATTAAAACGCTGAATCATTTCAAAATTGTTATAGGCCGGTCTATCTATAATCACGGGATCACTGGTACTCTTGGACACATCATCATTTTGAACAAAGCCTTCAACCCCTACATTCTCACAGAGCATGTCATCCACAGCCTTATCAGTCTCAGAACCCTCCACATTCCGAACACCCCCACCGCTGACATCTACAAAACCCCCTTTTTGAGGAGGCTCATTTAAAGCCTGTAAAAGTCCTTCAAAGATATCCACCCGGTTAATGTCAAGACCCTCCTCTATAGTGACGGCTGCTTCTGCCGCCGTACTGTGTTCTAATGGTCTCAAATCATTTATAATAGGGGCAGAATTTGGTCGGGGTAGCGTCTCCAAAGCCTCCACCATTTCAAACAAATCGGGGTGAACTAGGGGTTGAACCTCTATAAGCGCTACCGTTGGGAGGTGGTTATTTAGATCATTGACCATCTGTAACAGGTCGGGGTTCACCGGTAAGTCTGGTAATTCACATTCTATCGGTGGTGATTGGGGGTTATTTAAATCATTTATCATTTGTAATAGTTCCTGGTTCATTGGGACATCAGAGGAGTTCACAGCAGGGCCGGGGGTGTTCTCTCGGGAAGGTCTTTTTGGGGCCCTAACTTGTTCATAATCCTTTAGTTTGTGAGTTCTTTTACCAAGTCCGGACATTTTTTTTTATTTTTTATTTTTCCAACAACCCACAATAGTAAGGCGTTTTGTATCTATTAAAACATTAAATACGGTACAATTCGTTAGTAAGGGTATTAATAAGGGTGTTTTGACTCTCTATCACAAGGTTTTGCCCCACTAACACAAGTCTTTGATTTAGTAACAAGGTATGTAGCAACTCATGCCGACCTTCAGGAAGTAGCTCCGGGGGATGGTGTCCTGGCTCAGCTGCAAAGGATGGTCGCTCCGGTAAATCTCGGTCGAAGGAGGCAGGGAGCGAGCGTATACTCACGGACGGAGACCAAGAAGGCCTTTGCGGTGACACCCTGGCCAATCGCGGTGTACTGTTCAGCGTTTCTGTAGCCAAGAAACGGGGCTGGGGGGACGATGTTGAAACCAGTCCGTCGTTGGGTGGTGTGTCAACCCTGACTGATGGCGACCCCTGAGGTTGTTGGTTGCCTGTATTTGTTCCGCCCGACAATGCGGCGGGCTGAATCTGGATTGTTGAATTACCCCCAGAAGGCTGTGGCCTGAGTAGATGTTGGGGGGTCTCCAAGACCACCGTGGGGGATCCTCTCGGTGATCTCTCCGGGGAAGATGTTTGATCCCACTTAGACGGGGTAATTGTCCTCAATAGCTCATCCACAGAATGACTATCCCAAGAGTCTTGGGAAGAATAAAAATATACATTACATTTACATCTTTAAACGGCGACAGAAATCAAACTTAAAACAACATGTCCAGGACCTTCAAAACCTTTAGCTTTTTTAGACCTTTGAAAATAGGCTTAGACATTCACTACAACGCCTTATTATTTACAGACAATATATTTATTAGGACTTGATAATAAATGTAAAACAGAGAAGCCTCTGTAAATAAACTGTTTCTTAAATGTAATATTGTTAATAAAACACTTTTTATACACACACACACCACATTTCATTTTTAAACGAACCTTCCAAGTGTAAACGCTTCCTGATCCTGGGACTTCCTGTTTCACAAACTTTTTCACGATCTGTTTAAATATTAAATACAATGAACACCTTCAAGCCTTTTCCTACAGCCACTTTAAAACAGAAGTATAATTGCGGGAGATAAGCCAAACAACTTACTAAAACCTTTCGGACAGCTTTACTTCCTAACCAGACGGTCGGGCAATCGGTCATTTCTAAACACATGCCCCAGAAACAAGCCTAGACCTGTCCGGACTTCTAAAGATCTTTCCCAGAACCCCCAAGACCTACAGGAAATGGACACCCCTCGCTTAAATATTAGCCCTCAACGGCAAACAAAACCCTTTTAAAAACATTAAAGTTTGAAAGATCTTACTTACCTCCAAAGAATAATCGTTTCTTATGTTTTTCAGCTGATTTAGCTTTTTGCACTTCTGTGAAGGTAAGAGACATGTTTAACCTTTAACCACCCCTCTTTATAAAAAGCTTTAACCTCTTACAAGCGGCAGATATATACTCACCGCTATCAGATACAGGGGCTGACGGCCTTTCAGATTCTTGAAAGGTTACGGTTCTCGAAGGTAAAACGAAACAATCCCTCGATGTGGAAGGCCTTTCGTTGTCTCGAACCACGTTTCTTAATACTGTTAGAAAGGATATTTTTTTAAATTAACAAAACGGGCCTCAAACATCTTACCGAAACGTTATACAAACAAACAGGGGTTTAGTTCTTACCCGGTCGGCAGACAGCCTGTCTAGGGACAACCACTTCTCTTGGTTGATCCTCGGAGACATTAATCACAGGCCTTTCGATAGTTTCTGTGTAATTAAAGAGACCGCCATTAATATATATTAAAACGTTTTCATAACTCTAATGAGCCGCTTCAAAACACAACCACACACCCATACATAAGAACCCTTGAGCGCAAACACAAAAATCTTACCGTCATTGTTCCAGATGATCTCCTCAGCGTTGGGAATTAACTCCTGTTGACTGGCTGAAAAATAATTTTACAGAACTTAAAACAGATGTTATAACCTTATTTACAATACATGCCCACGCTCTGAGTCAATGAAAATAATCTGAAGACTTACCTAAAAACTCGTTTAAATCGAAGTCGTTGATGTTGTTTCCGGACATTGTTGATCTTTAGGCTTAAATCGAAAGGTCAGTATGAGTCTGTCGAGCTGAAGACCAGACCTTCATACTTATACTGATGGCCGGATGCCGGATCTGCTTGTAAGGCATTGTTCTGGGCTGGCCTTTGTGCCGTCCTGTTATCAATTAACATATCAAAACCAACCAATAAAATGACCCTGCATCAATTTCAAATAGAAACCAAGATGGCGACGATCTCTCTCCTCTCTACTCTAAACTTTTATTAGAACCTTTTGGTCTCTCAAAAAAACATTTTTAAGCATCAAGACCTATAGTCAATAAACACTAAGAATATTTCAGGCCTTTATACGCGCTAAAAAACAACCTGAGCCAAGAAAATAACTATAAAGATCTAAAATAAGTAGCGCTTTTACAGTGATTTTTTTTTTTTTTTTTTTTTTTAATAGCGATGCTTTGTTTGGTATTAAACAAGTCACAAACTACTCAGAACAGCATTTATCCCCACAAAAGAGATATTTGGGTTTATTTTACAAAGCTTATAAATTATATAGTTTAAAAGTATTCTGAATGTTTTGAGACCACACGCCATGCCTACGTTTGTCTGAGCCCACCCCCGTCCCCCGTGGTGTGAGTGATTTAGCCTTGAGTGTTGTGATCTATTTAGCATTGAGTGATCAGTTGTTTTTATTTTTTAAATGATTCCTTATCATCAGGGATTGAGCCTGCTAAAATACCTTAAAAACATATCCTTATCTTAAGTCTAACTCTTATGAGCTTTAAGACCCTAGAATGTATTTAAGTAAAACGAATGAACACATTATGTGTGAGATAAAATATAACCACAGCTTTTAATTTTTTTTTTTATTTTTTTTTTTTTTATATACAAATACAATTAACCTATACCCACAAACACCCACACACACACACACCCTCTTTTTTTTAATTTTATTTTTAATTAAATTTGAGGGGAGAGACAGAGCCATATACATTGGGGTTAACATAAGTACCCTATGCAAAACAGGCATTGTTAGGACCTGTGACCATTACAGACAACAGAACTTGTTGATCTTATAAAATGATTGGGCGAGAGAGAGAGATATAGAGACAGACAGAGACAGAGCCAGTGTGAATATGATAAACGCACTATTCAAAATGGCATTGTTAAGACCTGGGACCATTACAGACAACAGAACTTGTTGATCTTATAAAATGCTTGGGCGAGAGAGACAGAGAGAGAGAGACAGACAGTGACAGAGACAGAGACAGTGTGAATATGATAAACGCACTATTCAAAATGGCATTGTTAAGACCTGGGCCCCTTACATGTATATTTAAAAAAGACCCCCAACCGCTACAGGAAGAGCCGACCCATTCACACTCTACAGTTGACCAACAAGAACAACAAGAACAACCGGTTATGGGGGGCCTTGTTGTTCAGGGTTTTAGGGGTGTACACTTTCTGACGGATATGACGTAGGAATAATTAAGGAAATAACTCTAAAATCACGCCCCCCAATTATGACGTAGGAATATTAATAAGCTTAGGGCATACGTCATAACAAAATAGGCCGCGCCCAAAAAACCCTACTATCTACTCACATCAGTCATTCCGCCCTGGGCCGGCCCTGACCAATTTGATGCCCTAGGCAAGATTTTAGCTGGTCCCCTTGCATCGCAGCCAATTCCACCACCGATCATTGTGTTCATACACTTACACAGAAACTGCATAGCTTCATGTCTTAGATTTTCTTTATGTTTGAAACAAGAAAAAAACACACAAAATAAAAACAGTATGCAAGAAACAAGTGACAAAACGAATTATGAATACAATATAAATAAGTATTGCACGAAAAAACTATATTACCGACACCATAGTGCAAGATGCATAATGTAGCAGTGTTCTACAGCCTTACCGCCTTGCCTTTCTTGCAGCAAACAAGTGACATAAAACGAATTATAAATAAGTGGATGTTTCCTGCAGCACACTTGAAAGAAAAGGTATATTTCTCAGAATTATGTTATAGGTAATGGAGGTTGATGAAAGAGTTAAATAGCTGATCGATCAAAAGGTGTGATCGTTGTGGGGCATCGGTAAGAATGCACAATTCTCATTCATTCCAAACAGTGTCCCTTTACTGCATCACTAGCAATGGTATTTTGGTATTTGTTTTGTGTGTTTTTTATTGCTTTTTGTTTTGTTTTATTAATTCACTTTAAACCTCTTATATTATCACATTATTCCCATTAAAATCACGTTTGTTTACTTTGAATGTCCCGCCCCACTTCACGGAAATGCACGAGTTTTATTTACGATTGATTGATTTAAATATACACATGGCTAATCACGCATTCATGAGAGTACCCGCTTATTCGCCAGGTTCTACGAAATTCAATAATTGACCATGAGGAGCACCTGTTAGGCTGGAGATAAAATGCTCCCGGGGTGGAGCTGGGGGGGACGGGATTGCAGAGCAACGGGAACGAAACGTGGAGCCAAAGGCGAACGAAGGACTTGATGGACAAGTAACGGAAAGGGCTAAGAGACCCAGAGGAGAGCTGAGGCGACCTCTGCAACGCTAGCGAGAGTATCCAGAGAAGGGATAGCGTACAGGCTTTTTGAACTACAGTAGTGTTTCAAAGGATAACAACAAACAACCTGTTTTTTTTTTTTTTTTTACTCGGCCATTGTTTTCTTGGACTGTACATGGACATTGTAATTTCTTTGTATTGCCAAACCCGGACCAGAGCAGAAGCTGAATTTTTGTCGGAGCCCCTCATTAATTTGTACTAGGACACGTGGACTATTGCCTGCCCCATTCCAGCTCCTGGTGCTGCCGGAGGAGACCAACAGAACCCTCCACGAATGCATTTTTTAGTTTGAACTTTTGTCTTTTTAACATAAAGAGGAAGTCTGATGGATTTTATATTAGAGATTTGTAATCCAGTTAATTGTATACCTGTCTTGTGTGGTCTGTGGTGTGCTCCTGGCTTGAGATTCCCCAATTTAAATAACCTAAATCGAAGGGAGAATTGAGAGGTAGTAAATGCAAAATGGGCATATTTGGGCAATCGACAACCTCCCAATGGGTCCTAGCGGCTGTAGACAACCGCTAGGTGGTGTAGTCGTGCTTCCATAAGTTTTACCCCCCAGTGGTACTGTATAACTTCCACTCTGTGACACATCCTAGATTTTAATAGCGACAAGATGTGAAGTCATAGTGAAGAGCTTGGGAAGGTGCGGTCACGCCTGCTTCATCAATGACGGGAGCTTTGGGGAGACGGGAGGCAGTCACATTACCTTCCTGAGAGCAGTAACTGCCGAACCAACACACATTACTTGTGTGTGCCAAATACTTCTGTTTTATTAGTACCTAATTTTTCAGCACCAGTATTTAACTTTGCAGATTGTTGGAAAAAAACTGTACAGGTATTCCCTGCTAACACACAACATTGCCAATAACATTGTAGCAATATCATTTATATTGCTACAGCATTGAGGCAATGTGCTAGCAGGGTTGTTGTACTTTGGAATCGGTTCATGCTTCACGATTGGTTAATTGCCTATTTTTTTTTTGCCTTCATAAACAATTCGTGGATCGACTTTGCTCCCTTTTTCTTGGGATTGTGCGTCTTGTAGGCAGTCCATAGGTTGTCCCTATATTAATTTATTCATGAAATTCCAACTGAAATAGCGACAGTTCTACAGCTATTTCAAACCGGAAGTTTGAATCGCTCCTGATTCAGGAAAAAGTTCTTCATTTACACCGTCTCGTTCTGTCCGTCCCTCCCCTCCTCAGCCTTGGATCTCTTCTGTTCTCCGCTCGACCTGATCCAGTCTGCGCACCACTGAGCACAAGTGGAAGAGATCCAAACTCCCAACGACCCTCGCACTCTACCACTCTCTACTGCCCACATTCCCCTCCTCGCTCACCTCAGTCTTACTTCCAGTCATTCTTTGAATCCACTGTCCACAACCCCTGCAAGCTTTACTCCACCTTCTCTCTCATCTCCCCCCTCCTCCCTCATCTCATCTCACCTCATCATTTTGCCTCATTCTTCTACAAGATCACAGACATCCACAAGCTCTTCAACAGTCTCCTCTCCACTCCCACCCTGCCCAAGTCTCCCACCGATCAAGCTTCCATTTCTTCATTCTCTCCTCTCTCAGACTCTGAACTTTCCTCTCTCCTCCTAGGTCACAAACCCATAATATGTCCCCTGGACCCTCTCTCTACTCGCCTCCTGCAAGCGTCTGCTCCATTTCAACTCCCCTTCTTCTCCTCCCTCCTCAACTCCTCACTCCTCTCTGGCTGTTTCCCCTCTTGCATTTAAACAAGCTGCGGTCATCCCACTCCTCAAGAAACCTACCCTTGACCCCACCTCTCCTCAGAGGCACCTGTCTCTGCCCTGTCGCCCTACTCCCCTTCCTCTCAAAGACCCTCGAGCGTGCGGTCCACTGTCAGCTCTCTGCATTCCTTTCCCATCTCTCACTTCTTGATCCTCTGCAATCCGCCTTCCAAACACCGCTCACACCACTGAGACTGCTGTCCTGGCAGTCACTGACTCCCTCAACTGTGCTCGGGCAGCCTCCCTCTCCTCAATCCTCATCCTCCTTGGTCTCTCCGCAACATTTGACACCGTCGATCACTCCATCCTCCTCTCCTGCCTCGCTGACCTTGGAATCTCTGGGACTGCTCTCACTTGCTTCTCCTCCTACCTCAACGACCGGACCTATCAAGTGGCGAGGTTCCTCATCCACCCCTCAACCTCTCCTCACAGGCATAACCCCCGAGTTTAGCTATCCTCCCGATGGGTCACACTTCGGTAACTACCTTTTTTACTTTCATGGGGCCCTGAAATCCTCGCTGCGCCCCTGGTCATGAAAGCTGTAATGTCTGGTATCAAAATACATTACTGGCTTTCGGCTTACACACGTCATTTCAACCCACTTGCTCAAGCAGACCGAGTAAACGTTTACTCGAGGTATACGGTCACACAGAAGGAGCATCCCAAGAACACCAGTAAATGGTGTAGAAATTTTGAAAACATGCACAATTTTCCACGATCTAAGCCCACAGTTTACATGCAAAATCTAATGTCTGAGATGATGGTATCCATGTAACATTCCCGAAATGGACGCATTTTAAAAGTGCAAGGTAACGGTCTGGTCCATTTATTGTGGGTTTCAAGGTAAAGTACATTGCTGATGGACGTTTCATGGATAATGCGGATCAGTGGTTTCCTTTATCATTATGCTCTCTAAATTGTTGTGGGTCTGTTGTACACTGTTCAGTACTGTACATCGTGTTTTAATCCTAACTTGATAAAACACTTCGATTCATGGCTTTGTAGCCCCACCAGTGATGTAAAAAAACACTCGGTAAGATCATTAAAACAAAGTATTAAACAAGGCGCAATGCACAAGACAGTCCTTTGCCCTGTGCAGTGCTGCGGGTAAACAACTCGTCTCTAGTGCAATAAACTAAGACCATGTAAACCCGAGAGGGAGAGGGGCATTTAATCTGTGACTCGAGCATATTGTCTCCAGTGAGGTCAATACATGCGTCAGGGATATGTATGCTAAATGTAATGTAAATATGATGGATATAATGTATATTGTGGTGGAGTTTATAAAGATAATGTCAGGGGAACTTTAGTGATGTTCTGTGTTTTCTAAATTCCAAGCAGTGGGACTTTAAGTCATAACTTTGTGAGGAATTTACATGTCTTTATAAATTATATATCATTATAAAGTAATAATCCAGCTCACTTTGCTAGCTAGCCTACTGCCAGTTGCCATCCAAATGATGATAATGATCAGCTAGTAGTTAAGTACTGCAGTAGTTTGCCAGTTGTCAGCTAATGATTTTTCATAGTATTGTATTATTTAAATTCAGTTTCTTGTGCACTATAGTATTTTCAGTATTGAGTATTTTTGGTGTGGATGTTATTTTACCTAAACAGTTTATTAGTTATTGCTCTGATTTCAATATGCATAGTGCACTATTTACATTTGTATTGATTATTACATCAATTTCTTCAACAAGTACAGTGAATGTTAAAGTGCAATACATGTTCTGTGATGTGCATTATTTAATTGTTTGTGTTTATTTTAGTTTTAACTAAACATTCTCTATACGCCATAAACATGGGCACCACTAAAATGTTTTTCATCGAGAGGGGGGATGGTTCTGGGGCTACTATCAAATCTCGCATATGGCCCCCAAATGGCTAGGGCCGGCTCTGGACATCACACATTACATAGGATGGGACTGACGTTGGATGGGACTTTTCGTGACTTAAATCAAGTAACAAGTTACTAGTACACACATAGCCTCTAAGTGTACTGAGTAATGATACTCTCTCTTTCGTTCATTCGTTCCTTAATATAATTACCTTTAGTAGTAGTAGTACTGGCCACTACTCGGAAGGCAGCGATGCGCACCAATAGATCACGAAAGCTTTCTCATAGTTTTGTGTTTTAGATAATGGTTCAATACGGACTCAATCCCCTTTCATGGACATGGCAGGGAACTTGCAGTTAGAACTAAGGAGTCTAATAAGACTTGGTGGTACGCAGAACTGAAGTGCCAAGTGACAGGCTATTACTTTCATGGACATTGTAATTTCTTTGTATTGCCAAACCCGGACCAGAGCAGAAGCTGAATTTTTGTCGGAGCCCCTCATTAATTTGTACTAGGACACGTGGACTATTGCCTGCCCCATTCCAGCTCCTGGTGCTGCCGGAGGAGACCAACAGAACCCTCCACGAATGCATTTTTTAGTTTGAACTTTTGTCTTTTTAACATAAAGAGGAAGTCTGATGGATTTTATATTAGAGATTTGTAATCCAGTTAATTGTATACCTGTCTTGTGTGGTCTGTGGTGTGCTCCTGGCTTGAGATTCCCCAATTTAAATAACCTAAATCGAAGGGAGAATTGAAAGGTAGTAAATGCAAAATGGGCATATTTGGGCAATCGACAACCTCCCAATGGGTCCTAGCGGCTGTAGACAACCGCTAGGTGGTGTAGTCGTGCTTCCATAAGTTTTACCCCCCAGTGGTACTGTATAACTTCCACTCTGTGACACATCCTAGATTTTAATAGCGACAAGATGTGAAGTCATAGTGAAGAGCTTGGGAAGGTGCGGTCACGCCTGCTTCATCAATGACGGGAGCTTTGGGGAGACGGGAGGCAGTCACATTACCTTCCTGAGAGCAGTAACTGCCGAACCAACACACATTACTTGTGTGTGCCAAATACTTCTGTTTTATTAGTACCTAATTTTTCAGCACCAGTATTTAACTTTGCAGATTGTTGGAAAAAAACTGTACAGGTATTCCCTGCTAACACACAACATTGCCAATAACATTGTAGCAATATCATTTATATTGCTACAGCATTGAGGCAATGTGCTAGCAGGGTTGTTGTACTTTGGAATCGGTTCATGCTTCACGATTGGTTAATTGCCTATTTTTTTTTTGCCTTCATAAACAATTCGTGGATCGACTTTGCTCCCTTTTTCTTGGGATTGTGCGTCTTGTAGGCAGTCCATAGGTTGTCCCTATATTAATTTATTCATGAAATTCCAACTGAAATAGCGACAGTTCTACAGCTATTTCAAACCGGAAGTTTGAATCGCTCCTGATTCAGGAAAAAGTTCTTCATTTACACCGTCTCGTTCTGTCCGTCCCTCCCCTCCTCAGCCTTGGATCTCTTCTGTTCTCCGCTCAACCTGATCCAGTCTGCGCACCACTGAGCACAAGTGGAAGAGATCCAAACTCCCAACGACCCTCGCACTCTACCACTCTCTACTGCCCACATTCCCCTCCTCGCTCACCTCAGTCTTACTTCCAGTCATTCTTTGAATCCACTGTCCACAACCCCTGCAAGCTTTACTCCACCTTCTCTCTCATCTCCCCCCTCCTCCCTCATCTCATCTCACCTCATCATTTTGCCTCATTCTTCTACAAGATCACAGACATCCACAAGCTCTTCAACAGTCTCCTCTCCACTCCCACCCTGCCCAAGTCTCCCACCGATCAAGCTTCCATTTCTTCATTCTCTCCTCTCTCAGACTCTGAACTTTCCTCTCTCCTCCTAGGTCACAAACCCATAATATGTCCCCTGGACCCTCTCTCTACTCGCCTCCTGCAAGCGTCTGCTCCATTTCAACTCCCCTTCTTCTCCTCCCTCCTCAACTCCTCACTCCTCTCTGGCTGTTTCCCCTCTTGCATTTAAACAAGCTGCGGTCATCCCACTCCTCAAGAAACCTACCCTTGACCCCACCTCTCCTCAGAGGCACCTGTCTCTGCCCTGTCGCCCTACTCCCCTTCCTCTCAAAGACCCTCGAGCGTGCGGTCCACTGTCAGCTCTCTGCATTCCTTTCCCATCTCTCACTTCTTGATCCTCTGCAATCCGCCTTCCAAACACCGCTCACACCACTGAGACTGCTGTCCTGGCAGTCACTGACTCCCTCAACTGTGCTCGGGCAGCCTCCCTCTCCTCAATCCTCATCCTCCTTGGTCTCTCCGCAACATTTGACACCGTCGATCACTCCATCCTCCTCTCCTGCCTCGCTGACCTTGGAATCTCTGGGACTGCTCTCACTTGTTTCTCCTCCTACCTCAACGACCGGACCTATCAAGTGGCGAGGTTCCTCATCCACCCCTCAACCTCTCCTCACAGGCATAACCCCCGGGTTTAGCTATCCTCCCGATGGGTCACACTTCGGTAACTACCTTTTTTACTTTCATGGGGCCCTGAAATCCTCGCTGCGCCCCTGGTCATGAAAGCTGTAATGTCTGGTATCAAAATACATTACTGGCTTTCGGCTTACACACGTCATTTCAACCCACTTGCTCAAGCAGACCGAGTAAACGTTTACTCGAGGTATACGGTCACACAGAAGGAGCATCCCAAGAACACCAGTAAATGGCGTAGAAATTTTGAAAACATGCACAATTTTCCACGATCTAAGCCCACAGTTTACATGCAAAATCTAATGTCTGAGATGATGGTATCCATGTAACATTCCCGAAATGGACGCATTTTAAAAGTGCAAGGTAACGGTCTGGTCCATTTATTGTGGGTTTCAAGGTAAAGTACATTGCTGATGGACGTTTCATGGATAATGCGGATCAGTGGTTTCCTTTATCATTATGCTCTCTAAATTGTTGTGGGTCTGTTGTACACTGTTCAGTACTGTACATCGTGTTTTAATCCTAACTTGATAAAACACTTCGATTCATGGCTTTGTAGCCCCACCAGTGATGTAAAAAAACACTCGGTAAGATCATTAAAACAAAGTATTAAACAAGGCGCAATGCACAAGACAGTCCTTTGCCCTGTGCAGTGCTGCGGGTAAACAACTCGTCTCTAGTGCAATAAACTAAGACCATGTAAACCCGAGAGGGAGAGGGGCATTTAATCTGTGACTCGAGCATATTGTCTCCAGTGAGGTCAATACATGCGTCAGGGATATGTATGCTAAATGTAATGTAAATATGATGGATATAATGTATATTGTGGTGGAGTTTATAAAGATAATGTCAGGGGAACTTTAGTGATGTTCTGTGTTTTCTAAATTCCAAGCAGTGGGACTTTAAGTCATAACTTTGTGAGGAATTTACATGTCTTTATAAATTATATATCATTATAAAGTAATAATCCAGCTCACTTTGCTAGCTAGCCTACTGCCAGTTGCCATCCAAATGATGATAATGATCAGCTAGTAGTTAAGTACTGCAGTAGTTTGCCAGTTGTCAGCTAATGATTTTTCATAGTATTGTATTATTTAAATTCAGTTTCTTGTGCACTATAGTATTTTCAGTATTGAGTATTTTTGGTGTGGATGTTATTTTACCTAAACAGTTTATTAGTTATTGCTCTGATTTCAATATGCATAGTGCACTATTTACATTTGTATTGATTATTACATCAATTTCTTCAACAAGTACAGTGAATGTTAAAGTGCAATACATGTTCTGTGATGTGCATTATTTAATTGTTTGTGTTTATTTTAGTTTTAACTAAACATTCTCTATACGCCATAAACATGGGCACCACTAAAATGTTTTTCATCGAGAGGGGGGATGGTTCTGGGGCTACTATCAAATCTCGCATATGGCCCCCAAATGGCTAGGGCCGGCTCTGGACATCACACATTACATAGGATGGGACTGACGTTGGATGGGACTTTTCGTGACTTAAATCAAGTAACAAGTTACTAGTACACACATAGCCTCTAAGTGTACTGAGTAATGATACTCTCTCTTTCGTTCATTCGTTCCTTAATATAATTACCTTTAGTAGTAGTAGTACTGGCCACTACTCGGAAGGCAGCGATGCGCACCAATAGATCACGAAAGCTTTCTCATAGTTTTGTGTTTTAGATAATGGTTCAATACGGACTCAATCCCCTTTCATGGACATGGCAGGGAACTTGCAGTTAGAACTAAGGAGTCTAATAAGACTTGGTGGTACGCAGAACTGAAGTGCCAAGTGACAGGCTATTACTTTCATTGCACATCCTGCAGCAGGGAGAGGAACCTTTGTTTTTCTACAGACGAAGCTGGAGCTCACTTTGCTAGCTAGCCTACTGCCATTTTCCATCCAAATGATTATAATGATCAGCTAGTAGTTAAGTACTGTAGTAGTTTGCCAGTTGTCAGCTAATGATTTTTCATAGTATTGTATTATTTAAATTCAGTTTTTTATGCACTATAGTATTTTCAGTATTGAGTATTTTTGGTGTGGATGTTATTTTACCTAAACAGTTTATTAGTTATTGCTCTGATTTCAATATGCATAGTGCACTATTTACATTTGTATTGATTATTACATCAATTTCTTCAACAAGTACAGTGTATGTTAAAGTGCAATACATGTTCTGTGATGTGCATTAGTTCAGTTTTTTATGCACTATAGTATTTTCAGTATAGAACTAAGGAGTCTAATAAGACTTGGTGGTACGCAGAACTGAAGTGCCAAGTGACAGGCTATCACTTTCATTGCACACCGCATTGTCTTCTCGCAGGGAGCGAATTGGGGAAATGTTGGATTTACGGCATCATGTAGAAAGACTGAATGGATTAGTTACAGAAAAAGATAAAAAAGATAGTGACCTTTCTTACTAGCTGAACTAACCTGCATAAAATTAAGAAGATACAGACATTTTCATGCAATTATTTCAAGTTACAGTCTGCTGCTCAGACACAGTTTGGCGCACAGATGCAACTATCATCAACTCAATTATAAACATATATCTAGACAGACAGAGAGACAGACATGGACTACATATCGTGCACATTGTATGAAATCATGCTGGTATATGTAGGCTTGTAGATGATTGTTAAGAGGCCTATTTGGAAACATACGAAATGAGATATTACCATAATGAAGTCATGATACATGAAGGAAATGTTTTTCATGTTGGCAAAAGTACCCTGTCAAGGGTGCTTTGCTGAGAAAATGAAAATGAATGAGAGAAGACTAAAACAAAGGGCTCGTCCGGGATTTGAACCCTTTGAATCATACCCCTAGACCAACGAGCCACATAGCACAGGTTTCTGTGAAAACTAGTTAACATCGGTGCCACGTAGAGAGTTGTGCGCTCCTCTATTTGAACACTTTCTTTTTAAACATTGCATGAGTGTCTGACTGCCGCCATCTAGCGGTGCTGACTGACCGATGGCTCGGGTATCTTGGATGTTGTTAAATGACATAACTGTCCGCCCAAGACACTGATGACCAAGGGTCATAGTTTTCCCTTGTAATAATAACAACAATAGTAATTGGAGTGAATGGAAGTGGCATTTCTATTTCTCCTTACTTTAGCCGTCATCGTCGCCAACATTGTTGTTGGTGAGCATGGAGAGGAGTGTATTAGCTTTTAAAGTATATTCAAGCAATGAACACGTCAAATAAATGTAATACCGAATACTTTTGCACGCAAGTGCACATGTATGTTACAGCGCTTCTGGGAGCACGGCCCACGTGAAGCAAGAGGGCGCAGTAAAGGTCTGCGAGTCAAGTGTGATGTGGGTATCCTGCAGCAGGGAGAGGAACCTTTGTTTTTCTACAGACGAAGCTGGTGCTGTGGGATACTAGTGTAAGGCCATTTATTCGTCATCTGTTCATGCGCAACGGTTCACCAGAAGTGTGTTAGTGAAAACAGCGGTAAGTGCAGGCTTAGTAGGGTCGCAATAGCTTGAATGGTGTCGAACTCCCCCGAAGCATCACAAGTGTGATGGCGGAAGCCTAGAAAGAAAACGTTGCGTTGGCCGGGAATCGAACCCGGGTCAACTGCTTGGAAGGCAGCTATGCTCACCACTATACCACCAACGCCCAGAAAGTCTCTCATTCCATGACTTTTGATGCATTTCAGATCATTCATCTGACTAGATACATGCGAATAATCACAGCCTACAGTGTAAAGCTTCTGATTACAGACAGGGCGTGTTGAGTGTGCTAAGTAACTTGCTAAATTCACTAACAAACAGTCGCTGCTCTTACTACAAAACAGGTGCAAGATATATCATTCTTAGCTAAACAAACCACGTAAACAATCAATGTAACTCTTAACTAAACTAGGAAACGCGAGAGAAAAAGGCGATACTTAGCTGCGGCGACTTGAGCGACTTCTCAGCTGGCTTGCCCGAGTGTCCAGATGCATATGTGGAAATACTTCTATACAAACCATGAACATAGATTCTCGATAGATGAATACTGTTTATTTAAAGGTCAGTTTTTATTTAGCGCATAGTTTATTGAATTTACCCCCCGAGGTGGAACACGGACAATGATGTATTTGATTGACAGTGTAACTTGGACGGTTGGAGTAACTTGGACACCCATTGGAATGGAAAAACAAACTCGAGAAAAAAGTGTGTGTGTGTGTGTGTGTGTGTCACCTGCTGGTAGTGATGCATTTACATAACCTACAGACTATTTGGGCTGATTGTTCCTGGTGTATTAATGAAACTTTTCAAAGCGGTGGCTTACGTAGATGACATCACAGTCATTGTTAAGAATGGCAAGGATGTACCTTACCTTAAATGACTGTCAGAAATGAATTGAGTTTCTTCAGTGGTTAATGGCTTTTACTGGGGGAACTAGGTAGAAAGCAAGCCACTGTCTCTAGCCACATTTTGGACAAATGGACAAAACTAGATGGATTTAAAAATAGACGGATAGACAGTCGGATGGCGTCTGTCTACAATATTTTAAATGATAATAGTATATGTAGTATATGCATGTGTATTATAAACTAATCTTTACAGAAAAGGGGTAATACCATAATAAAATGCTGATGAGAGGAGAAGAGATCTTATTCACTGGACAAATACATGATTTCGACAATTGTCGTACATCTTGACGGCACTTAGCTTTACTTTTCACAATGTATGACTGCACTTACTGTACTTAACTGTATACATTGGAAGTTGTAAAATGTATTATCTTGAATTGCTTTGTTTAATGTAAATTTGAATTTGTAATGTTTGATGCCTTGTACTTAACTGTATTCTTGCACTTATGTTGCAAGTCGCCCTGCATAAGGGCGTCTGCCAAGAAATAAAAATAATAATAATGTGTTTTATACAATGAGAAATTAAGAAAACCGTAAAAGAAAGGCATTTTAAACCAGGACCTCTCGCACTCTAAGAGAGAATCATATCTCGAACAAACTTACATTAGTGACATCTTTACACTAGTGCCACGTAGAAAGCTCCAACAACTGGAAACTTTCTCAGTCTCAAGTTCAAGCACCTTGTGTGTGACTGCCATCTAATGTTGCTGACTAATAGCACTATTGGACTAGAGGAGCTGGGGCTGGCAGAAATTCAGCCAGGCTTTTCTACAGGCGCAAACTCAGCTGATGCTGTGTAGGCTACTCCGTGTACGTCAATGAAAGTCTAGTGACTTCAATATACACACCCCGATGCACCCAAAGAGTGATTGTCAAAGTATGAGTGACTCGCTCCACTAGCAGCACCGACCTGCATCTCTCTGTGACACCCGGCGCCTCCGTCTGGATAAGCTGCTGGTAATGCCGAGCACGGCAGCAGATCTTGTACAGTGGAACCCTAATAATATTCCTAATAATATGGCAACATCCTGGGGGGTCGGTGTGCCGCGCCACAGTGCAGCGACCTTAGCGCATCACTAAAAGGCACCTTAGGGAGGCCTCGGAATCGCTCAAACATGAACCGAGAAATGAACATTGAATCCCATCTACTATTATTACCTAGTAGTGTTGATGTTATCAAAAGTATTTCTATACGTTTTTATTAGTGTATGAATTGTGTCGACCAGGGATCAGAAAGTGAGACAGTATAGGGTAGGCGGTAATCGAAAGCACAAGAAATACATAAAAGGGAGCTATACAGCAGGTGAATAAAACACGGATTGTGACAGTCCACTGTTAATAGCCTATAACAAGGCAGATTAAAATATAACAAACGATACGGATTCTTAAAATCAAATATAATTTCAACGTGCAGGAGACCAGACTGACTTTTATGCATCCTCTCGGGTGTAGATGCATGTTACTTAGACTAACAACGTATGCATTCTAGGATATTAATAACACTCTCCAGAGCAGGAATTATTGAGTGATATTACAGGGAATGTAGAGTAAAAGACTGACCCCGACGTGATTTGAACACACAACCTTCTGATCTGGAGTCAGACGCGCTACCGTTGCGCCACGAGGTCCTTAAACTTCAGTTAACACAGGACGTCAAGGAAAAATATTGGGAACTATGGTGATGTTTTGCTAGTGACCATTAGGTTAATGAATGGGCAACTGAAGCATTGACGTGATGAAGAAGTTAAACAGAATGCTAAAGAGATAGTGACAGTGAGCATGACACAGAACACATGGCATGACGTGAATACCAAGTTAAACTTAAAGCAGAAATTACAGAAAGAAAGAAAAAAAAGAAAACCGGACACTGCACATATGTTTGGTCTTTCCTATATCTTTAATATGATATCTCAGTAGTTTAAATTTGATACAGAAATTATTCTGGAATCCCATGAAATGGAAAATACAGTGAATATAAAACTATATTTGCTGTATTTATAACAAATATATTCCGCTTATACACTCACCTAAAGGATTATTAGGAACACCATACTAATACTGTGTTTTACCCCCTTTCGCCTTCAGAACTGCCTTAATTCTACGTGGCATTGATTCAACAAGGTGCTGACAGCATTCTTTAGAAATGTTGGCCCATATTGATAGGATAGCATCTTGTAGTTGATCGAGATTTGTGGGATGCACATCCAGGGCACGAAGCTCCCGTTCCACCACATCCCAAAGATGCTCAATTGGGTCGAGATCTGGTGACTGTGGGGGCCAGTTTAGTACAGTGAACTCATTGTCATGTTCAAGAAACCAATTTGAAATGATTCGACCTTTGTGACATGGTGCATTATCCTGCTGGAAGTAGCCATCAGAGGATGGGTACATGGTGGTCATAAAGGGATGGACATGCTCATGTAGGCCGTGGCATTTAAACGATGCCCAATTGGCACTAAGGGGCCTAAAGTGTGCCAAGAAAACATCTCCCACACCATTACACCACCACCAGCCTGCACAGTGGTAACAAGGCATGATGGATCCATGTTCTCATTCTGTTTACGCCAAATTCTGACTCTACCATCTGAAGGTCTCAACAGAAATCGAGACTCATCAGACCAGGCAACATTTTTCCAGTCTTCAACTGTCCAATTTTGGTGAGCTTGTGCAAATTGTAGCCTCTTTTTCCTATTTGTAGTGGAGATGAGTGGTACCCGGTGGGGACTTCTGCTGTTGAAGCCCATCCGCCTCAAGGTTGTACGTGTTGTGGCTTCACAAATGCTTTGCTGCATACCTCGGTTGTAACGAGTGGTTATTTCAGTCAAAGTTGCTCTTCTATCAGCTTGAATCAGTCGGCCCATTCTCCTCTGACCTCTAGCATCAACAAGGCATTTTCGCCCACAGGACTGCCGCATGCTGGATGTTTTTCCCTTTTCACACCATTTTTTGTAAACCCTAGAAATGGTTGTGCGTGAAAATCCCAGTAACTGAGCAGATTGTGAAATACTCAGACCAGCCCGTCTGGCACCAACAACCATGCCACGCTCAAAATTGCTTAAATCACCTTTCTTTCCCATTCAGACATTCAGTTTGGAGTTCAGGAGATTGTCTTGACCAGGACCACACCCCTAAATGCATTGAAGCAACTGCCATGTGATTGGTTGGTTAGATAATTGCATTAATGAGAAATTGAACAGGTGTATCTAATAATCCTTTAGGTGAGTGTATTTGCCTTTACTAATATTGTATTTTATTTTACAATAGGTTTAATATAATAAGGTCCAAATAATAAATGTACATATTTGCACATGCTTGCTTTTGGTGAACAGGTAGAATTGGCCATTATCTGAAAAAAACATGCACTCACCTAGTTATTCACAGTTTAAACAGCGCCAGTGAATATTGGGTTTTAAAGTTACAAGAGTGACGATGAAGTTATTGCGTTTAGTTGCTTTAAATAACTACAGTGGTTTGTGGATAACAGGAATATGTGCACATACAGAAAAGTTAAAAGTAACGCTGGGTAAGTACATAATCAAATCAAGTTTCACGAAAGATGATATGCTTCAGATACAACTTAATAGTAAAAATGCATTATGGTAAAGAGTTAATAGCTTTGTTGATAACCTCAACGTATGCTAATCAGTCTCTGTTTCGTGTTTATTATCATAATAATTGTAATTATTATTATTAGTAGTAGTATTCTACAATAAAACTTGCATAAGTTCGAATTGTGCCGATATGTTTTCTGCACAAGGAAAAGTATATATATTATTAAGTTACACAAGCATTGTAAAGAAACCAACAACATATAGGCACCTGGGTGTGTTCTTCCTACTTGGATAAGTAGGTTAGCCGGCTAAGTTTCAGGATAACTTGGCATTAACTCGGGATTATCCATTCTCCGTAGCGAGTTTAAAGTTCAGCCAGCTATGTTTCCAGAGCAGCATGTCCAGCATCTCAAACCTGCTCCCTGTCAGGATAACTTGAAGTTAGATGGCTAACAAAATCACTGTATTTCATCTGCCCAGTTAAATGACAGCTGACTGTGTCCCCCAACAATGACGGCGCCGTTCCTAACAGATCCAGTAGTGATCCAGACCCAGTAGCTTTTCTGCGAGGAATAATTCATAGAGATTATAGATTTAAATTATACAGATTAATTATTTGAGCGTTACAGGTTCGGTCGGAAAGGAATGATTTACGTAGCCGATTAATTAGGACCGCACATCAGTCATTCCGCCCTGGGCCGGCCCTGACCAATTTGATGCCCTAGGCAAGATTTTAGCTGGTGCCCCTGGCATCGCAGCCAATTCCACCACCGATCATTGTGTTCATACACTCACACAGAAACTGCATAGCTTCCATGTCTTAGATTTTCTTTATTTTTGAAACAATAAAAAACCACACAAAATAAAAACAGTATGCAAGAAACAAGAGACAAAACGAATTATGACTACAATATAAATAAGTATTGCACGAAAAAACTATATTACAGACACCATAGTGCAAGATGCATAATGTAGCATTGTCCTACAGCCTTACTCGCCTTGCCTTTCTTGCAGCAAACAAGTGACATAAAACGAATTATAAATAAGTGGATGTTTCCTGCAGCACACTTGAAAGAAAAGGTATATTTCTCAGAATTATGTTATAGGTAATGGAGGTTGATGAAAGAGTTAAATACCTGATCGATCAAAAGGTGTGATTGTTGTGGGGCATCGGTAAGAATGCACAATTCTCATTCATTCCAAACAGTGTCCCTTTATTGCATCACTAGCAATGGGCGTTAGCCTATTTTGGTATTTGTTTTGTGTGTTTTTTATTGCTTCTTGTTTTGTTTTATTTATTCACTTTCCACTGTCAGCTCTCTGCATTCCTTTCCCATCTCTCACTTCTTGATCCTCTGCAATCCGCCTTCCAAACACCGCTCACACCACTGAGACTGCTCTCCTGGCAGTCACTGACTCCCTCAACTGTGCTCGGGCAGCCTCCCTCTCCTCAATCCTCATCCTCCTTGGTCTCTCCGCAACATTTGACACCGTCGATCACTCCATCCTCCTCTCCTGCCTCGCTGACCTTGGAATCTCTGGGACTGCTCTCACTTGTTTCTCCTCCTACCTCAACGACCGGACCTATCAAGTGGCGAGGTTCCTCATCCACCCCTCAACCTCTCCTCACAGGCATAACCCCCGGGTTTAGCTATCCTCCCGATGGGTCACACTTCGGTAGCTACCTTTTTTACTTTCATGGGGCCCTGAAATCCTCGCTGCGCCCCTGGTCATGAAAGCTGTAATGTCTGGTATCAAAATACATTACTGGCTTTCGGCTTACACACGTCATTTCAACCCACTTGCTCAAGCAGACCGAGTAAACGTTTACTCGAGGTATACGGTCACACAGAAGGAGCATCCCAAGAACACCAGTAAATGGCGTAGAAATTTTGAAAACATGCACAATTTTCCACGATCTAAGCCCACAGTTTACGTGCAAAATCTAATGTCTGAGATGATGGTATCCATGTAACATTCCCGAAATGGACGCATTTTAAAAGTGCAAGGTAACGGTCTGGTCCATTTATTGTGGGTTTCAAGGTAAAGTACATTGCTGATGGACGTTTCATGGTTAATGCGGATCAGTGGTTTCCTTTATCATTATGCTCTCTAAATTGTTGTGGGTCTGTTGTACACTGTTCAGTACTGTACATCGTGTTTTAATCCTAACTTGATAAAACACTTCGATTCATGGCTTTGTAGCCCCACCAGTGACGTAAAAAACCACTCGGTAAGATCATTAAAACAAAGTATTAAACAAGGCGCAATGCACAAGACAGTCCTTTGCCCTGTGCAGGGCTGCGGGTAAACAACTCGTCTCTAGTGCAATAAACTAAGACCATGTAAACCCGAGAGGGAGAGGGGCATTTAATCTGTGACTCGAGCATATTGTCTCCAGTGAGGTCAATACACGCGTCAGGGATATGTATGCTAAATGTAATGTAAATATGATGGATATAATGTATATTGAGGTGGAGTTCATAAACATAATGTCAGGGGAACTTTAGTGATATTCTGTGTTTTCTAAATTCCAAGCATTGGGACTTTAAGTCATAACTTTGTGAGGAATTTACATGTCTTTATAAATTATATATCATTATAAAGTAATAATCCAGCTCACTTTGCTAGCTAGCCTACTGCCATTTTCCATCCAAATGATTATAATGATCAGCTAGTAGTTAAGTACTGTAGTAGTTTGCCAGTTGTCAGCTAATGATTTTTCATAGTATTGTATTATTTAAATTCAGTTTTTTATGCACTATAGTATTTTCAGTATTGAGTATTTTTGGTGTGGATGTTATTTTACCTAAACAGTTTATTAGTTATTGCTCTGATTTCAATATGCATAGTGCACTATTTACATTTGTATTGATTATTACATCAATTTCTTCAACAAGTACAGTGTATGTTAAAGTGCAATACATGTTCTGTGATGTGCATTAGTTCAGTTTTTTATGCACTATAGTATTTTCAGTATAGAACTAAGGAGTCTAATAAGACTTGGTGGTACGCAGAACTGAAGTGCCAAGTGACAGGCTATCACTTTCATTGCACACCGCATTGTCTTCTCGCAGGGAGCGAATTGGGGAAATGTTGGATTTACGGCATCATGTAGAAAGACTGAATGGATTAGTTACAGAAAAAGATAAAAAAGATAGTGACCTTTCTTACTAGCTGAACTAACCTGCATAAAATTAAGAAGATACAGACATTTTCATGCAATTATTTCAAGTTACAGTCTGCTGCTCAGACACAGTTTGGCGCACAGATGCAACTATCATCAACTCAATTATAAACATATATCTAGACAGACAGAGAGACAGACATGGACTACATATCGTGCACATTGTATGAAATCATGCTGGTATATGTAGGCTTGTAGATGATTGTTAAGAGGCCTATTTGGAAACATACGAAATGAGATATTACCATAATGAAGTCATGATACATGAAGGAAATGTTTTTCATGTTGGCAAAAGTACCCTGTCAAGGGTGCTTTGCTGAGAAAATGAAAATGAATGAGAGAAGACTAAAACAAAGGGCTCGTCCGGGATTTGAACCCTTTGAATCATACCCCTAGACCAACGAGCCACATAGCACAGGTTTCTGTGAAAACTAGTTAACATCGGTGCCACGTAGAGAGTTGTGCGCTCCTCTATTTGAACACTTTCTCCTTCAAACATTGCATGAGTGTCTGACTGCCGCCATCTAGCGGTGCTGACTGACCGATGGCTCGGGTATCTTGGATGTTGTTAAATGACATAACTGTCCGCCCAAGACACTGATGACCAAGGGTCATAGTTTTCCCTTGTAATAATAACAACAATAGTAATTGGAGTGAATGGAAGTGGCATTTCTATTTCTCCTTACTTTAGCCGTCATCGTCGCCAACATTGTTGTTGGTGAGCATGGAGAGGAGTGTATTAGCTTTTAAAGTATATTCAAGCAATGAACACGTCAAATAAATGTAATACCGAATACTTTTGCACGCAAGTGCACATGTATGTTACAGCGCTTCTGGGAGCACGGCCCACGTGAAGCAAGAGGGCGCAGTAAAGGTCTGCGAGTCAAGTGTGATGTGGGTATCCTGCAGCAGGCAGAGGAACCTTTGTTTTTCTACAGACGAAGCTGGTGCTGTGGGATACTAGTGTAAGGCCATTTATTCGTCATCTGTTCATGCGCAACGGTTCACCAGAAGTGTGTTAGTGAAAACAGCGGTAAGTGCAGGCTTAGTAGGGTCGCAATAGCTTGAATGGTGTCGAACTCCCCCGAAGCATCACAAGTGTGATGGCGGAAGCCTAGAAAGAAAACGTTGCGTTGGCCGGGAATCGAACCCGGGTCAACTGCTTGGAAGGCAGCTATGCTCACCACTATACCACCAACGCCCAGAAAGTCTCTCATTCCATGACTTTTGATGCATTTCAGATCATTCATCTGACTAGATACATGCGAATAATCACAGCCTACAGTGTAAAGCTTCTGATTACAGACAGGGCGTGTTGAGTGTGCTAAGTAACTTGCTAAATTCACTAACAAACAGTCGCTGCTCTTACTACAAAACAGGTGCAAGATATATCATTCTTAGCTAAACAAACCACGTAAACAATCAATGTAACTCTTAACTAAACTAGGAAACGCGAGAGAAAAAGGCGATACTTAGCTGCGGCGACTTGAGCGACTTCTCAGCTGGCTTGCCCGAGTGTCCAGATGCATATGTGGAAATACTTCTATACAAACCATGAACATAGATTCTCGATAGATGAATACTGTTTATTTAAAGGTCAGTTTTTATTTAGCGCATAGTTTATTGAATTTACCCCCCGAGGTGGAACACGGACAATGATGTATTTGATTGACAGTGTAACTTGGACTGTTGGAGTAACTTGGACACCCATTGGAATGGAAAAACAAACTCGAGAAAAAAGTGTGTGTGTGTGTGTGTGTGTGTCACCTGCTGGTAGTGATGCATTTACATAACCTACAGACTATTTGGGCTGATTGTTCCTGGTGTATTAATGAAACTTTTCAAAGCGGTGGCTTACGTAGATGACATCACAGTCATTGTTAAGAATGGCAAGGATGTACCTTACCTTAAATGACTGTCAGAAATGAATTGAGTTTCTTCAGTGGTTAATGGCTTTTACTGGGGGAACTAGGTAGAAAGCAAGCCACTGTCTCTAGCCACATTTTGGACAAATGGACAAAACTAGATGGATTTAAAAATAGACGGATAGACAGTCGGATGGCGTCTGTCTACAATATTTTAAATGATAATAGTATATGTAGTATATGCATGTGTATTATAAACTAATCTTTACAGAAAAGGGGTAATACCATAATAAAATGCTGATGAGAGGAGAAGAGATCTTATTCACTGGACAAATACATGATTTCGACAATTGTCGTACATCTTGACGGCACTTAGCTTTACTTTTCACAATGTATGACTGCACTTACTGTACTTAACTGTATACATTGGAAGTTGTAAAATGTATTATCTTGAATTGCTTTGTTTAATGTAAATTTGAATTTGTAATGTTTGATGCCTTGTACTTAACTGTATTCTTGCACTTATGTTGCAAGTCGCCCTGCATAAGGGCGTCTGCCAAGACATAAAAATAATAATAATGTGTTTTATACAATGAGAAATTAAGAAAACCGTAAAAGAAAGGCATTTTAAACCAGGACCTCTCGCACTCTAAGAGAGAATCATATCTCGAACAAACTTACATTAGTGACATCTTTACACTAGTGCCACGTAGAAAGCGGTGCGCTCCAACAACTGGAAACTTTCTCAGTCTCAAGTTCAAGCACCTTGTGTGTGACTGCCATCTAATGTTGCTGACTAATAGCACTATTGGACTAGAGGAGCTGGGGCTGGCAGAAATTCAGCCAGGCTTTTCTACAGGCGCAAACTCAGCTGATGCTGTGTAGGCTACTCCGTGTACGTCAATGAAAGTCTAGTGACTTCAATATACACACCCCGATGCACCCAAAGAGTGATTGTCAAAGTATGAGTGACTCGCTCCACTAGCAGCACCGACCTGCATCTCTCTGTGACACCCGGCGCCTCCGTCTGGATAAGCTGCTGGTAATGCCGAGCACGGCAGCAGATCTTGTACAGTGGAACCCTAATAATATTCCTAATAATATGGCAACATCCTGGGGGGTCGGTGTGCCGCGCCACAGTGCAGCGACCTTAGCGCATCACTAAAAGGCACCTTAGCGAGGCCTCGGAATCGCTCAAACATGAACCGAGAAATGAACATTGAATCCCATCTACTATTATTACCTAGTAGTGTTGATGTTATCAAAAGTATTTCTATACGTTTTTATTAGTGTATGAATTGTGTCGACCAGGGATCAGAAAGTGAGACAGTATAGGGTAGGCGGTAATCGAAAGCACAAGAAATACATAAAAGGGAGCTATACAGCAGGTGAATAAAACACGGATTGTGACAGTCCACTGTTAATAGCCTATAACAAGGCAGATTAAAATATAACAAACGATACGGATTCTTAAAATCAAATATAATTTCAACGTGCAGGAGACCAGACTGACTTTTATGCATCCTCTCGGGTGTAGATGCATGTTACTTAGACTAACAACGTATGCATTCTAGGATATTAATAACACTCTCCAGAGCAGGAATTATTGAGTGATATTACAGGGAATGTAGAGTAAAAGACTGACCCCGACGTGATTTGAACACACAACCTTCTGATCTGAACTATGGTGATGTTTTGCTAGTGACCATTAGGTTAATGAATGGGCAACTGAAGCATTGACGTGATGAAGAAGTTAAACAGAATGCTAAAGAGATAGTGACAGTGAGCATGACACAGAACACATGGCATGACGTGAATACCAAGTTAAACTTAAAGCAGAAATTACAGAAAGAAAGAAAAAAAAGAAAACCGGACACTGCACATATGTTTGGTCTTTCCTATATCTTTAATATGATATCTCAGTAGTTTAAATTTGATACAGAAATTATTCTGGAATCCCATGAAATGGAAAATACAGTGAATATAAAACTATATTTGCTGTATTTATAACAAATATATTCCGCTTATACACTCACCTAAAGGATTATTAGGAACACCATACTAATACTGTGTTTTACCCCCTTTCGCCTTCAGAACTGCCTTAATTCTACGTGGCATTGATTCAACAAGGTGCTGACAGCATTCTTTAGAAATGTTGGCCCATATTGATAGGATAGCATCTTGTAGTTGATCGAGATTTGTGGGATGCACATCCAGGGCACGAAGCTCCCGTTCCACCACATCCCAAAGATGCTCAATTGGGTCGAGATCTGGTGACTGTGGGGGCCAGTTTAGTACAGTGAACTCATTGTCATGTTCAAGAAACCAATTTGAAATGATTCGACCTTTGTGACATGGTGCATTATCCTGCTGGAAGTAGCCATCAGAGGATGGGTACATGGTGGTCATAAAGGGATGGACATGCTCATGTAGGCCGTGGCATTTAAACGATGCCCAATTGGCACTAAGGGGCCTAAAGTGTGCCAAGAAAACATCTCCCACACCATTACACCACCACCAGCCTGCACAGTGGTAACAAGGCATGATGGATCCATGTTCTCATTCTGTTTACGCCAAATTCTGACTCTACCATCTGAAGGTCTCAACAGAAATCGAGACTCATCAGACCAGGCAACATTTTTCCAGTCTTCAACTGTCCAATTTTGGTGAGCTTGTGCAAATTGTAGCCTCTTTTTCCTATTTGTAGTGGAGATGAGTGGTACCCGGTGGGGACTTCTGCTGTTGAAGCCCATCCGCCTCAAGGTTGTACGTGTTGTGGCTTCACAAATGCTTTGCTGCATACCTCGGTTGTAACGAGTGGTTATTTCAGTCAAAGTTGCTCTTCTATCAGCTTGAATCAGTCGGCCCATTCTCCTCTGACCTCTAGCATCAACAAGGCATTTTCGCCCACAGGACTGCCGCATGCTGGATGTTTTTCCCTTTTCACACCATTTTTTGTAAACCCTAGAAATGGTTGTGCGTGAAAATCCCAGTAACTGAGCAGATTGTGAAATACTCAGACCAGCCCGTCTGGCACCAACAACCATGCCACGCTCAAAATTGCTTAAATCACCTTTCTTTCCCATTCAGACATTCAGTTTGGAGTTCAGGAGATTGTCTTGACCAGGACCACACCCCTAAATGCATTGAAGCAACTGCCATGTGATTGGTTGGTTAGATAATTGCATTAATGAGAAATTGAACAGGTGTATCTAATAATCCTTTAGGTGAGTGTATTTGCCTTTACTAATATTGTATTTTATTTTACAATAGGTTTAATATAATAAGGTCCAAATAATAAATGTACATATTTGCACATGCTTGCTTTTGGTGAACAGGTAGAATTGGCCATTATCTGAAAAAAACATGCACTCACCTAGTTATTCACAGTTTAAACAGCGCCAGTGAATATTGGGTTTTAAAGTTACAAGAGTGACGATGAAGTTATTGCGTTTAGTTGCTTTAAATAACTACAGTGGTTTGTGGATAACAGGAATATGTGCACATACAGAAAAGTTAAAAGTAACGCTGGGTAAGTACATAATCAAATCAAGTTTCACGAAAAATGATATGCTTCAGATACAACTTAATAGTAAAAATGCATTATGGTAAAGAGTTAATAGCTTTGTTGATAACCTCAACGTATGCTAATCAGTCTCTGTTTCGTGTTTATTATCATAATAATTGTAATTATTATTATTAGTAGTAGTATTCTACAATAAAACTTGCATAAGTTCGAATTGTGCCGATATGTTTTCTGCACAAGGAAAAGTATATATATTATTAAGTTACACAAGCATTGTAAAGAAACCAACAACATATAGGCACCTGGGTGTGTTCTTCCTACTTGGATAAGTAGGTTAGCCGGCTAAGTTTCAGGATAACTTGGCATTAACTCGGGATTATCCATTCTCCGTAGCGAGTTTAAAGTTCAGCCAGCTATGTTTCCAGAGCAGCATGTCCAGCATCTCAAACCTGCTCCCTGTCAGGATAACTTGAAGTTAGATGGCTAACAAAATCACTGTATTTCATCTGCCCAGTTAAATGACAGCTGACTGTGTCCCCCAACAATGACGGCGCCGTTCCTAACAGATCCAGTAGTGATCCAGACCCAGTAGCTTTTCTGCGAGGAATAATTCATAGAGATTATAGATTTAAATTATACAGATTAATTATTTGAGCGTTACAGGTTCGGTCGGAAAGGAATGATTTACGTAGCCGATTAATTAGGACCGCACATCAGTCATTCCGCCCTGGGCCGGCCCTGACCAATTTGATGCCCTAGGCAAGATTTTAGCTGGTGCCCCTGGCATCGCAGCCAATTCCACCACCGATCATTGTGTTCATACACTCACACAGAAACTGCATAGCTTCCATGTCTTAGATTTTCTTTATTTTTGAAACAATAAAAAACCACACAAAATAAAAACAGTATGCAAGAAACAAGAGACAAAACGAATTATGACTACAATATAAATAAGTATTGCACGAAAAAACTATATTACAGACACCATAGTGCAAGATGCATAATGTAGCATTGTCCTACAGCCTTACTCGCCTTGCCTTTCTTGCAGCAAACAAGTGACATAAAACGAATTATAAATAAGTGGATGTTTCCTGCAGCACACTTGAAAGAAAAGGTATATTTCTCAGAATTATGTTATAGGTAATGGAGGTTGATGAAAGAGTTAAATACCTGATCGATCAAAAGGTGTGATTGTTGTGGGGCATCGGTAAGAATGCACAATTCTCATTCATTCCAAACAGTGTCCCTTTATTGCATCACTAGCAATGGGCGTTAGCCTATTTTGGTATTTGTTTTGTGTGTTTTTTATTGCTTCTTGTTTTGTTTTATTTATTCACTTTCCACTGTCAGCTCTCTGCATTCCTTTCCCATCTCTCACTTCTTGATCCTCTGCAATCCGCCTTCCAAACACCGCTCACACCACTGAGACTGCTCTCCTGGCAGTCACTGACTCCCTCAACTGTGCTCGGGCAGCCTCCCTCTCCTCAATCCTCATCCTCCTTGGTCTCTCCGCAACATTTGACACCGTCGATCACTCCATCCTCCTCTCCTGCCTCGCTGACCTTGGAATCTCTGGGACTGCTCTCACTTGTTTCTCCTCCTACCTCAACGACCGGACCTATCAAGTGGCGAGGTTCCTCATCCACCCCTCAACCTCTCCTCACAGGCATAACCCCCGGGTTTAGCTATCCTCCCGATGGGTCACACTTCGGTAGCTACCTTTTTTACTTTCATGGGGCCCTGAAATCCTCGCTGCGCCCCTGGTCATGAAAGCTGTAATGTCTGGTATCAAAATACATTACTGGCTTTCGGCTTACACACGTCATTTCAACCCACTTGCTCAAGCAGACCGAGTAAACGTTTACTCGAGGTATACGGTCACACAGAAGGAGCATCCCAAGAACACCAGTAAATGGCGTAGAAATTTTGAAAACATGCACAATTTTCCACGATCTAAGCCCACAGTTTACATGCAAAATCTAATGTCTGAGATGATGGTATCCATGTAACATTCCCGAAATGGACGCATTTTAAAAGTGCAAGGTAACGGTCTGGTCCATTTATTGTGGGTTTCAAGGTAAAGTACATTGCTGATGGACGTTTCATGGTTAATGCGGATCAGTGGTTTCCTTTATCATTATGCTCTCTAAATTGTTGTGGGTCTGTTGTACACTGTTCAGTACTGTACATCGTGTTTTAATCCTAACTTGATAAAACACTTCGATTCATGGCTTTGTAGCCCCACCAGTGACGTAAAAAACCACTCGGTAAGATCATTAAAACAAAGTATTAAACAAGGCGCAATGCACAAGACAGTCCTTTGCCCTGTGCAGTGCTGCGGGTAAACAACTCGTCTCTAGTGCAATAAACTAAGACCATGTAAACCCGAGAGGGAGAGGGGCATTTAATCTGTGACTCGAGCATATTGTCTCCAGTGAGGTCAATACACGCGTCAGGGATATGTATGCTAAATGTAATGTAAATATGATGGATATAATGTATATTGAGGTGGAGTTCATAAACATAATGTCAGGGGAACTTTAGTGATATTCTGTGTTTTCTAAATTCCAAGCATTGGGACTTTAAGTCATAACTTTGTGAGGAATTTACATGTCTTTATAAATTATATATCATTATAAAGTAATAATCCAGCTCACTTTGCTAGCTAGCCTACTGCCATTTTCCATCCAAATGATTATAATGATCAGCTAGTAGTTAAGTACTGTAGTAGTTTGCCAGTTGTCAGCTAATGATTTTTCATAGTATTGTATTATTTAAATTCAGTTTTTTATGCACTATAGTATTTTCAGTATTGAGTATTTTTGGTGTGGATGTTATTTTACCTAAACAGTTTATTAGTTATTGCTCTGATTTCAATATGCATAGTGCACTATTTACATTTGTATTGATTATTACATCAATTTCTTCAACAAGTACAGTGTATGTTAAAGTGCAATACATGTTCTGTGATGTGCATTAGTTCAGTTTTTTATGCACTATAGTATTTTCAGTATAGAACTAAGGAGTCTAATAAGACTTGGTGGTACGCAGAACTGAAGTGCCAAGTGACAGGCTATCACTTTCATTGCACACCGCATTGTCTTCTCGCAGGGAGCGAATTAGGGAAATGTTGGATTTACGGCATCATGTAGAAAGACTGAATGGATTAGTTACAGAAAAAGATAAAAAAGATAGTGACCTTTCTTACTAGCTGAACTAACCTGCATAAAATTAAGAAGATACAGACATTTTCATGCAATTATTTCAAGTTACAGTCTGCTGCTCAGACACAGTTTGGCGCACAGATGCAACTATCATCAACTCAATTATAAACATATATCTAGACAGACAGAGAGACAGACATGGACTACATATCGTGCACATTGTATGAAATCATGCTGGTATATGTAGGCTTGTAGATGATTGTTAAGAGGCCTATTTGGAAACATACGAAATGAGATATTACCATAATGAAGTCATGATACATGAAGGAAATGTTTTTCATGTTGGCAAAAGTACCCTGTCAAGGGTGCTTTGCTGAGAAAATGAAAATGAATGAGAGAAGACTAAAACAAAGGGCTCGTCCGGGATTTGAACCCTTTGAATCATACCCCTAGACCAACGAGCCACATAGCACAGGTTTCTGTGAAAACTAGTTAACATCGGTGCCACGTAGAGAGTTGTGCGCTCCTCTATTTGAACACTTTCTTTTTAAACATTGCATGAGTGTCTGACTGCCGCCATCTAGCGGTGCTGACTGACCGATGGCTCGGGTATCTTGGATGTTGTTAAATGACATAACTGTCCGCCCAAGACACTGATGACCAAGGGTCATAGTTTTCCCTTGTAATAATAACAACAATAGTAATTGGAGTGAATGGAAGTGGCATTTCTATTTCTCCTTACTTTAGCCGTCATCGTCGCCAACATTGTTGTTGGTGAGCATGGAGAGGAGTGTATTAGCTTTTAAAGTATATTCAAGCAATGAACACGTCAAATAAATGTAATACCGAATACTTTTGCACGCAAGTGCACATGTATGTTACAGCGCTTCTGGGAGCACGGCCCACGTGAAGCAAGAGGGCGCAGTAAAGGTCTGCGAGTCAAGTGTGATGTGGGTATCCTGCAGCAGGGAGAGGAACCTTTGTTTTTCTACAGACGAAGCTGGTGCTGTGGGATACTAGTGTAAGGCCATTTATTCGTCATCTGTTCATGCGCAACGGTTCACCAGAAGTGTGTTAGTGAAAACAGCGGTAAGTGCAGGCTTAGTAGGGTCGCAATAGCTTGAATGGTGTCGAACTCCCCCGAAGCATCACAAGTGTGATGGCGGAAGCCTAGAAAGAAAACGTTGCGTTGGCCGGGAATCGAACCCGGGTCAACTGCTTGGAAGGCAGCTATGCTCACCACTATACCACCAACGCCCAGAAAGTCTCTCATTCCATGACTTTTGATGCATTTCAGATCATTCATCTGACTAGATACATGCGAATAATCACAGCCTACAGTGTAAAGCTTCTGATTACAGACAGGGCGTGTTGAGTGTGCTAAGTAACTTGCTAAATTCACTAACAAACAGTCGCTGCTCTTACTACAAAACAGGTGCAAGATATATCATTCTTAGCTAAACAAACCACGTAAACAATCAATGTAACTCTTAACTAAACTAGGAAACGCGAGAGAAAAAGGCGATACTTAGCTGCGGCGACTTGAGCGACTTCTCAGCTGGCTTGCCCGAGTGTCCAGATGGATATGTGGAAATACTTCTATACAAACCATGAACATAGATTCTCGATAGATGAATACTGTTTATTTAAAGGTCAGTTTTTATTTAGCGCATAGTTTATTGAATTTACCCCCCGAGGTGGAACACGGACAATGATGTATTTGATTGACAGTGTAACTTGGACTGTTGGAGTAACTTGGACACCCATTGGAATGGAAAAACAAACTCGAGAGAAAAGTGTGTGTGTGTGTGTGTGTGTGTGTCACCTGCTGGTAGTGATGCATTTACATAACCTACAGACTATTTGGGCTGATTGTTCCTGGTGTATTAATGAAACTTTTCAAAGCGGTGGCTTACGTAGATGACATCACAGTCATTGTTAAGAATGGCAAGGATGTACCTTACCTTAAATGACTGTCAGAAATGAATTGAGTTTCTTCAGTGGTTAATGGCTTTTACTGGGGGAACTAGGTAGAAAGCAAGCCACTGTCTCTAGCCACATTTTGGACAAATGGACAAAACTAGATGGATTTAAAAATAGACGGATAGACAGTCGGATGGCGTCTGTCTACAATATTTTAAATGATAATAGTATATGTAGTATATGCATGTGTATTATAAACTAATCTTTACAGAAAAGGGGTAATACCATAATAAAATGCTGATGAGAGGAGAAGAGATCTTATTCACTGGCCAAATACATGATTTCGACAATTGTCGTACATCTTGACGGCACTTAGCTTTACTTTTCACAATGTATGACTGCACTTACTGTACTTAACTGTATACATTGGAAGTTGTAAAATGTATTATCTTGAATTGCTTTGTTTAATGTAAATTTGAATTTGTAATGTTTGATGCCTTGTATTTAACTGTATTCTTGCACTTATGTTGCAAGTCGCCCTGCATAAGGGCGTCTGCCAAGAAATAAAAATAATAATAATGTGTTTTATACAATGAGAAATTAAGAAAACCGTAAAAGAAAGGCATTTTAAACCAGGACCTCTCGCACTCTAAGAGAGAATCATATCTCGAACAAACTTACATTAGTGACATCTTTACACTAGTGCCACGTAGAAAGCGGTGCGCTCCAACAGCTGGAAACTTTCTCAGTCTCAAGTTCAAGCACCTTGTGTGTGACTGCCATCTAGTGTTGCTGACTAATAGCACTATTGGACTAGAGGAGCTGGGGCTGGCAGAAATTCAGCCAGGCTTTTCTACAGGCGCAAACTCAGCTGATGCTGTGTAGGCTACTCCGTGTACGTCAATGAAAGTCTAGTGACTTCAATATACACACCCCGATGCACCCAAAGAGTGATTGTCAAAGTATGAGTGACTCGCTCCACTAGCAGCACCGACCTGCATCTCTCTGTGACACCCGGCGCCTCCGTCTGGATAAGCTGCTGGTAATGCCGAGCACGGCAGCAGATCTTGTACAGTGGAACCCTAATAATATTCCTAATAATATGGCAACATCCTGGGGGGTCGGTGTGCCGCGCCACAGTGCAGCGACCTTAGCGCATCACTAAAAGGCACCTTAGCGAGGCCTCGGAATCGCTCAAACATGAACCGAGAAATGAACATTGAATCCCATCTACTATTATTACCTAGTAGTGTTGATGTTATCTAAAGTATTTCTATACGTTTTTATTAGTGTATGAATTGTGTCGACCAGGGATCAGAAAGTGAGACAGTATAGGGTAGGCGGTAATCGAAAGCACAAGAAATACATAAAAGGGAGCTATACAGCAGGTGAATAAAACACGGATTGTGACAGTCCACTGTTAATAGCCTATAACAAGGCAGATTAAAATATAACAAACGATACGGATTCTTAAAATCAAATATAATTTCAACGTGCAGGAGACCAGACTGACTTTTATGCATCCTCTCGGGTGTAGATGCATGTTACTTAGACTAACAACGTATGCATTCTAGGATATTAATAACACTCTCCAGAGCAGGAATTATTGAGTGATATTACGGGGAATGTTGAGTAAAACACTGACCCCGACGTGATTTGAACACACAACCTTCTGATCTGGAGTCAGACGCGCTACCGTTGCGCCACGAGGTCCTTAAACTTCAGTTAACACAGGACGTCAAGGAAAAATATTGGGAACTATGGTGATGTTTTGCTAGTGACCATTAGGTTAATGAATGGGCAACTGAAGCATTGACGTGATGAAGAAGTTAAACAGAATGCTAAAGAGATAGTGACAGTGAGCATGACACAGAACACATGGCATGACGTGAATACCAAGTTAAACTTAAAGCAGAAATTACAGAAAGAAAGAAAACAAAGAAAACCGGACACTGCACATATGTTTGGTCTTTCCTATATCTTTAATATGATATCTCAGTAGTTTAAATTTGATACAGAAATTATTCTGGAATCCCATGAAATGGAAAATACAGTGAATATAAAACTATATTTGCTGTATTTATAACAAATATATTCCGCTTATACACTCACCTAAAGGATTATTAGGAACACCATACTAATACTGTGTTTTACCCCCTTTCGCCTTCAGAACTGCCTTAATTCTACGTGGCATTGATTCAACAAGGTGCTGAAAGCATTCTTTAGAAATGTTGGCCCATATTGATAGGATAGCATCTTGCAGTTGATCGAGATTTGTGGGATGCACATCCAGGGCACGAAGCTCCCGTTCCACCACATCCCAAAGATGCTCTATTGGGTTGAGATGTGGTGACTGTGGGGGCCAGTTTAGTACAGTGAACTCATTGTCATGTTCAAGAAACCAATTTGAAATGATTCGACCTTTGTGACATGGTGCATTATCCTGCTGGAAGTAGCCATCAGAGGATGGGTACATGGTGGTCATAAAGGGATGGACATGCTCAGAAACAATGCTCAGGTAGGCCGTGGCATTTAAACGATGCCCAATTGGCACTAAGGGGCCTAAAGTGTGCCAAGAAAACATCCCCCACACCATTACACCACCACCACCAGCCTGCACAGTGGTAACAAGGCATGATGGATCCATGTTCTCATTCTGTTTACGCCAAATTCTGACTCTACCATCTGAAGGTCTCAACAGAAATCGAGACTCATCAGACCAGGCAACATTTTTCCAGTCTTCAACTGTCCAATTTTGGTGAGCTTGTGCAAATTGTAGCCTCTTTTTCCTATTTGTAGTGGAGATGAGTGGTACCCGGTGGGGTCTTCTGCTGTTGTAGCCCATCCGCCTCAAGGTTGTACGTGTTGTGGCTTCACAAATGCCTTGCTGCATACCTCGGTTGTAACGAGTGGTTATTTCAGTCAAAGTTGCTCTTCTATCAGCTTGAATCAGTCGGCCCATTCTCCTCTGACCTCTAGCATCAACAAGGCATTTTCGCCCACAGGACTGCCGCGTACTGGATGTTTTTCCCTTTTCACACCATTTTTTGTAAACCCTAGAAATGGTTGTGCGTGAAAATCCCAGTAACTGAGCAGATTGTGAAATACTCAGAACGGCCCGTCTGGCACCAACAACCATGCCACGCTCAAAATTGCTTAAATCACCTTTCTTTCCCATTCAGACATCCAGTTTGGAGTTCAGGAGATTGTCTTGACCAGGACCACACCCCTAAATGCATTGAAGCAACTGCCATGTGATTGGTTGGTTAGATATTTGCATTAATGAGAAATTGAACAGGTGTATCTAATAATCCTTTAGGTGAGTGTATTTGCCTTTACTAATATTGTATTTTATTTTACAATAGATTTAATATAATAAGGTCCAAATAATAAATGTACATATTTGCACATGCTTGCTTTTGGTGAACAGGTAGAATTGGCCATTATCTGAAAAAAACATGCACTCACCTAGTTATTCACAGTTTAAACAGCGCCAGTGAATATTGGGTTTTAATGTTACAAGAGTGACGATGAAGTTATTGCGTTTAGTTGCTTTAAATAACTACAGTGGTTTGTGGATAACAGGAATATGTGCACATACAGAAAAGTGAAAAGTAACGCTGGGTAAGTACACAATCAAATCAAGTTTCACGAAAGATGATATGCTTCAGATACAACTTAATAGTAAAAATGCATTATGGTAAAGAGTTAATAGCTTTGTTGATAACCTCAACGTATGCTAATCAGTCTCTGTTTCGTGTTTATTATCATAATAATTGTAATTATTATTAGTAGTAGTAGTATTCTACAATAAAACTTGCATAAGTTCGAATTGTGCCGATATGTTTTCTGCACAAGGAAAAGTATATATATTATTAAGTTACACAAGCATTGTAAAGAAACCAACAACATATAGGCACCTGGATGTGTTCTTCCTACTTGGATAAGTAGGTTAGCCGGCTAAGTTTCAGGATAACTTGGCATTAACTCGGGATTTTCCATTCTCCGTAGCGAGTTTAAAGTTCAGCCAGCTATGTTTCCAGAGCAGCATGTCCAGCATCTCAAACCTGCTCCCTGTCAGGTTAACTTGAAGTTAGATGGCTAACAATCTGACTGTATTTCATCTGCCCAGTTAAATGACAGCTGACTGTGTCCCCCAACAATGACGGCGCCGTTCCTAACAGATCCAGTAGTGATCCAGACCCAGTAGCTTTTCTGCGAGGAATAATTCATAGAGATTATAGATTTAAATTATACAGATTAATTATTTGAGCGTTACAGGTTCGGTCGGAAAGGAATGATTTACGTAGCCGATTAATTAGGACCGCACATCAGTCATTCCGCCCTGGGCCGGCCCTGACCAATTTGATGCCCTAGGCAAGATTTTAGCTGGTCCCCTTGCATCGCAGCCAATTCCACCACCGATCATTGTGTTCATACACTCACACAGAAACTGCATAGCTTCATGTCTTAGATTTTCTTTATTTTTGAAACAATAAAAAACCACACAAAATAAAAACAGTATGCAAGAAACAAGTGACAAAACGAATTATGAATACAATATAAATAAGTATTGCACGAAAAAACTATATTACCGACACCATAGTGCAAGATGCATAATGTAGCAGTGTTCTACAGCCTTACTCGCCTTGCCTTTCTTGCAGCAAACAAGTGACATAAAACGAATTATAAATAAGTGGATGTTTCCTGCAGCACACTTGAAAGAAAAAGTACATTTCTCAGAATTATGTTATAGGTAATGGAGGTTGATGAAAGAGTTAAATAGCTGATCGATCAAAAGGTGTGATCGTTGTGGGGCATCTGTAAGAATGCACAATTCTCATTCATTCCAAACAGTGTCCCTTTATTGCATCACAAGCAATGGGCGTTAGCCTATTTTGGTATTTGTTTTGTGTGTTTTTTATTGCTTCTTGTTTTGTTTTATTTATTCACTTTCCACTGTCAGCTCTCTGCATTCCTTTCCCATCTCTCACTTCTTGATCCTCTGCAATCCGCCTTCCAAACACCTCTCACACCAGTGAGACTGCTCTCCTGGCAGTCACTGACTCCCTCAACTGTGCTCGGGCAGCCTCCCTCTCCTCAATCCTCATCCTCCTTGGTCTCTCCGCAACATTTGACACCGTCGATCACTCCATCCTCCTCTCCTGCCTCGCTGACCTTGGAATCTCTGGGACTGCTCTCACTTGTTTCTCCTCCTACCTCAACGACCGGACCTATCAAGTGGCGAGCTTCCTCATCCACCCCTCAACCTCTCCTCACAGGCATAACCCCCGGGTTTAGCTATCCTCCCGATGGGTCACACTTCGGTAGCTACCTTTTTTACTTTCATGGGGCCCTGAAATCCTCGCTGCGCCCCTGGTCATGAAAGCTGTAATGTCTGGTATCAAAATACATTACTGGCTTTCGGCTTACACACGTCATTTCAACCCACTTGCTCAAGCAGACCGAGTAAACGTTTACTCGAGGTATACGGTCACACAGAAGGAGCATCCCAAGAACACCAGTTAATGGCGTAGAAATTTTGAAAACATGCACAATTTTCCACGATCTAAGCCCACAGTTTACGTGCAAAATCTAATGTCTGAGATGATGGTATCCATGTAACATTCCCGAAATGGACGCATTTTAAAAGTGCAAGGTAACGGTCTGGTCCATTTATTGTGGGTTTCAAGGTAAAGTACATTGCTGATGGACGTTTCATGGTTAATGCGGATCAGTGGTTTCCTTTATCATTATGCTCTCTAAATTGTTGTGGGTCTGTTGTACACTGTTCAGTACTGTACATCGTGTTTTAATCCTAACTTGATAAAACACTTCGATTCATGGCTTTGTAGCCCCACCAGTGACGTAAAAAACCACTCGGTAAGATCATTAAAACAAAGTATTAAACAAGGCGCAATGCACAAGACAGTCCTTTGCCCTGTGCAGTGCTGCGGGTAAACAACTCGTCTCTAGTGCAATAAACTAAGACCATGTAAACCCGAGAGGGAGAGGGGCATTTAATCTGTGACTCGAGCATATTGTCTCCAGTGAGGTCAATACACGCGTCAGGGATATGTATGCTAAATGTAATGTAAATATGATGGATATAATGTATATTGTGGTGGAGTTCATAAACATAATGTCAGGTGAACTTTAGTGATATTCTGTGTTTTCTAAATTCCAAGCAGTGGGACTTTAAGTCATAACTTTGTGAGGAATTTACATGTCTTTATAAATTATATATCATTATAAAGTAATAATCCAGCTCACTTTGCTAGCTAGCCTACTGCCAGTTGCCATCCAAATGATGATCATGATCAGCTAGTAGTTAAGTACTGTAGTAGTTTGCCAGTTGTCAGCTAATGATTTTTCATAGTATTGTATTATTGAAATTCAGTTTTTTATGCACTATAGTATTTTCAGTATTGAGTATTTTTGGTGTGGATGTTATTTTACCTAAACAGTTTATTAGTTATTGCTCTGATTTCAATATGCATAGTGCACTATTTACATTTGTATTGATTATTACATCAATTTCTTCAACAAGTACAGTGTATGTTAAAGTGCAATACATGTTCTGTGATGTGCATTAGTTCAGTTTTTTATGCACTATAGTATTTTCAGTATAGAACTAAGGAGTCTAATAAGACTTGGTGGTACGCAGAACTGAAGTGCCAAGTGACAGGCAATCACTTTCATTGCACATCGCATTGTCTTCTCGCAGGGAGCGAATTGGGGAAATGTTGGATTTACGGCATCATGTAGAAAGACTGAATGGTTTAGTTACAGAAAAAGATAAAAAAGATAGTGACCTTTCTTACTAGCTGAACTAACCTGCATAAAATTAAGAAGATACAGACATTTTCATGCAATTATTTCAAGTTACAGTCTGCTGCTCAGACACAGTTTGGCGCACAGATGCAACTATCATCAACTCAATTATAAACATATATCTAGAGAGACAGAGAGACAGACATGGACTACATATCGTGCACATTGTCTGAAATCATGCTGGTATATGTAGACTTGTAGATGATTGTAAAGAGGCCTATTTGGAATTATACGAAATGAGATATTACCATAATGAAGTCATGATACATGAAGGAAATGTTTTTCATGTTGGCAAAAGTACCCTGTCATGGGTGCTTTGCTGAGAAAATGAAAATGAATGAGAGAAGACTAAAACAAAGGGCTCGTCCGGGATATGAACCCTTTGAATCATACCCCTAGACCAACGAGCCACATAGCACAGGTTTCTGTGAAAACTAGTTAACATCGGTGCCACGTAGAGAGTTGTGCGCTCCTCTATTTGAACACTTTCTTCTTCAAACATTGCATGAGTGTCTGACTGCCGCCATCTAGCGGTGCTGACTGACCGATGGCTTGGGTATCTTGGATGTTGTTAAATGACATAACTGTCCGCCCAAGACACTGATGACCAAGGGTCATAGTTTTCCCTTGTAATAATAACAACAATAGTAATTGGAGTGAATGGAAGTGGCATTTCTATTTCTCCTTACTTTAGCCGTCATCATCGCCAACATTGTTGTTGGTGAGCATAGAGAGGAGTGTATTAGCTTTTAAAGTATATTCAAGCAATGAACACGTCAAATAAATGTAATACCAAATACTTTTGCACGCAAGTGCACATGTATGTTACAGCGCTTCTGGGAGCACGGCCCACGTGAAGCAAGAGGGCGCAGTAAAGGTCTGCGAGTCAAGTGTGATGTGGGTATCCTGCAGCAGGGAGAGGAACCTTTGTTTTTCTACAGACGAAGCTGGTGCTGTGGGATACTAGTGTAAGGCCATTTATTCGTCATCTGTTCATGCGCAACGGTTCACCAGAAGTGTGTTAGTGAAAACAGCGGTAAGTGCAGGCTTAGTAGGGTCGCAATAGCTTGAATGGTGTCGAACTCCCCCGAAGCATCACAAGTGTGATGGCGGAAGCCTAGAAAGAAAACGTTGCGTTGGCCGGGAATCGAACCCAGGTCAACTGCTTGGAAGGCAGCTATGCTCACCACTATACCACCAACGCCCAGAAAGTCTCTCATTCCATGACTTTTGATGCATTTCAGATCATTCATCTGACTAGATACATGCGAATAATCACAGCCTACAGTGTAAAGCTTCTGATTGAGTGTGCTAAGTAACTTGCTAAATTCACTAACAAACAGTCGCTGCTCTTACTACAAAACAGGTGCAAGATATATCATTCTTAGCTAAACAAACCACGTAAACAATCAATGTAACTCTTAACTAAACTAGGAAACGCGAGAGAAAAAGGCGATACTTAGCTGCGGCGACTTGAGCGACTTCTCAGCTGGCTTGCCCGAGTGTCCAGATGCATATGTGGAAATACTTCTATACAAACCATGAACATAGATTCTCGATAGATGAATACTGTTTATTTAAAGGTCAGTTTTTATTTAGCGCATAGTTTATTGAATTTACCCCCCGAGGTGGAACACGGACAAACAAAAATCAAACCTGCTCAGTGTCAGGTTAACTTGAAGTTAGATGGCTCAATAAATTATACAGATTATTTATTTGAGCGTTACAGGTTCGGTCGGAAAGGAATGATTTACGTAGCCGATTAATTAGGACTTCACATCAGTAGATAGTAGGGTTTTTTGGGCGCGGCCTATTTTGTTATGACGTATGCCCTAAGCTTATTAATATTCCTACGTCATAATTGGGGGGCGTGATTTTAGAGTTATTTCCTTAATTATTCCTACGTCATATCCGTCAGAAAGTGTACACCCCTAAAACCCTGAACAACAAGGCCACCCATAAAGACCCCCCCCCCCCTCTGAAGGCAACGCCCCGAAACTCTCCTCTCTATTTAAGACCCCGCACTGCTTTTAGGCAATACCTCTTTAATTCTCAGCATCTGAAACATCCCGCTTCTTCAACATGTCCAGCGACATCAACATGAAACCCCGCAAGAAACAATCCCGGGCAAGGGTTCCTGTACTCACCAATTTGAAGATTGAACGCTCCTGGGTGTTGTTCTGGGGGGGTCGACGGGGTTACCGCTTTAAAAGGGATCCCAGCTATGTTGGAGTGGAGCTTTTTGCTTTGGGAGAGAAGGAGGGTACGTTGGAACCTTTTGAGACGGTGATTGAATACTCTTTTGAGGACTGGTTGAAGGTGATGGCATGGAGAGACCTGGGGCTTGTGGATAAGACTATAGAAGGCTTGCAAGAGGGTCCAAGAGAAGGCGAAACGGAGTCTCCGACTCAGAGTTTTGAAAGGTGTGAATGGGAAAGCTTGCAGAACTACGGTACAGTGGTGAAGAGTCTATCTCTAACTACTGATCGTAAGGTTTTGTTTAGCAGTACCCTGATTACAAACCCTATTGAAGGGGTTGTGGAGGATCCAGAAAAACAGGTTACTGAAATTATGTTTGACGCCGTGGACTGGCCGTTCTTGAAAGAGGTCATAAACTGTATAAATGATGGTTTTGACATCTTGACCAAATGTTCACAACTGGATTCTGTTAGAAGTTGAATATGCTGGATTATGGATTATATATCCCCCTTGAATGACGACGACGATGATAAAACAGACGACCTGTGGGGGGTTGGAGGGGGGTCTGACGGCTCAGGGTCTACTCTCTTCTAAGAGGGCGGTGTGTCGTGACGTAGTGAAGAGATAGGATAAAAGGCGCAACAATTCATTCATGGTTTAAAATTAAAGAGAATGTCTTACCCGAAAGCTGCGGACGTCGACAGGCTCTACAGGCCTCTTCAAACCCGGGATCACCCCTGGTTCTATTCCCCAGATTTTGTATACACTCCGGAACCCTCTGACTGCGGTTACCCTCCAAGACCTCAGACCCCGGTCCCTCAGGACGAAACAACATGCGGAGCGATGGATGTCCAAATGAGTCTCGGGGATCCCCAGCCTCTGGAGCTCATGGAGGGCCTCGATTTTGCCGAACTGTCTACCGTCTGTGCGTCTCAGGAGGGGGTCAGTCCAATGGATGTAGAAACACCCCACAAACCACCAGGCGACCCAATGAGCATCGGACTGTCTCGGGGGCGTGATGAAGACGCAGGATTTATGCCCGGGGTAGGTGTCCAAGTAAGCAGAGTGGTTAAAAGCACCCTGGTGTATATTCTGAGTGCTCTCATCGACCGAGCTCTGAAAGAAGTCTGTCGGGGGTGTGAAGTGAATCACCCCAGTCAGTTGAGACACAGTTGTTTGTTTGAACCAGACCGTTACTATTTCCTGTTCTATTTCAACGTGTTTTACAGAAGACTGAACAAACCGTGGCTGAAACCGGCACTAATCAAGGCTCTGTCTTACTCCCACATACATGTCACTGCTGGACAAGTCCAGAAAATCATAGATGAGATTTTGCTGGAGCTGAAAAAGGAGCCGTTTATAATAGAGAAACTTGGGCAGCTGCTCAATGACCTGGATGAGCCAAGTAGAAAAACCGCTGGCAAGCTAAAAGCTTATTTCTTCCGTAAAGAAGTTAAAGCTGGGGGCAGCGACGAAGAATTCGACATCTACGCCACTGATTCAGACTCTGACCTGAACTAAGGGACTTTGAACATGGGGAATGTTCTGGACTGCTGCTGCAACTGGTTCTGTCATCAACACTCTGCAGCTAACCTGAGAGCGCTATTACACCATGTGCTTGACAGAAAAGTAGCCAACGCGAGCCTTTTCTCTACAGATTTAACCATCGATGAGGATCAACTTTCAAACCTGGAAAAGTTCATGGCTGCTGTAACAAAGACCGGGGGGTACGAACACTGGGATGAAGCGCTCAAGGGGGCCAAGAATGATATTAGGCCATTTCATCAACATCTGTATGACCTTTTACTGAGCATGTTTAATACCCCTCTGTTTACTTTTAAAATAGGTCATATTGTTGTTTTATTTACATATGTAACTGAGGTGTGTGCCTACAAGATAAAGAAACAGGTATTTGTTGATATAGATCAAGTAACCAATCATCTGATTTCTTTTTGTCTGGACCGTAGAAAAAATTGTTGTGTATGTTATACTTTTCTCAAATGTCTAAAAAGGGGTATCTGCTCTCCTGAAGTTGAATAAAAAACCTTGTATAAAAACTTTGCGCATAGTGTGGGTCTGTGTGTTTATTTGGCAGAATGACTCGGCAAGCTCCCCAAATGCATGAACTATACTACAACCCAGCCAAGATTGGGGGTTTGGCGGGTAAGAAGGGTTTTCAAAGGGGACTCGCTGAGGCCGGTGTGAAGGTTAATGATGTGGTTGTTTCAGAATGGTTACGGGAACAAGACGCCTATACCTTACATAAACCTCTCAGGATTAACTTTAAAAGAAACCGTGTATATGCAACTGACATAGACTCACAATGGCAAATGGATCTAGTCGATATGTCAAATTTATCAAAACATAACAATGGTCACGAATTTATGTTGATGTGTATCGATGTGTTATCAAAATATGCCTGGGCTCGCATTCTACATAATAAAACAGGTCGGGTGGTGACAAGGGCCTTTGAGGATATATTGTCCCAGGGACGATGTCCTAAAAAACTGCAGACTGATAAAGGAAAAGAGTTTCTCAACAGAGAATTTCAGAATCTACTGAAGAGACACAAAATACATCATTTCACCACCGGTAATGAGCTTAAGGCATCGGTGGTGGAGAGGTTTAACCGCACCATAAAGACCAAAATGTGGAGATATTTTACAGCGGTCAACACGTTCAAGTATTTTGATAAAGTTCAGGATTTTATCGATGCTTACAACCAAGGGTATCACGCCAGTATTAAAATGAAGCCTATAGATGTTGATCAAAGTAATTCTTTTAAGGTCTATAAAAAATTATACGGCCCATTTATTAAGAAGGGGAAAACTACTTATAAGTTCAACATCGGCGATGTGGTTCGCGTTTCAAAGCTAAGGAGTACTTTTGCCAAAGATTATGAACAAACATTTTCTGACGAATATTTTACAGTTACCGAACAGGTGGCTAGAGACCCCCCCGTGTACCGGTTAAAAGACTATGACGGGGAGGATATAGAAGGAACGTTTTACGAAGCCGAGTTACAAAAAATTATTGTGGGTAAAGACATTGTATACAGAGTTGAAAAGATATTAGCTGAGAAAACCCAGAACCGGAAAAAATATGTGTTGGTGAAATGGCTTGGATGGCCTGAAAAGTTCAATAGTTGGGTCCCTGAACAACAGGTTTGTGATATTCAAGCCTTATAACAACATGCCCGCCGGTGTGAGGGGGTCATTACATTCGATACTCAAGATGGAATCAGGAGGCTTCTACGTGACTCTACCCAGTAACGCCTCTCTCGATATATACCCTAAAAATGAAATATCCAGTTACACGGTACAATTTGGAAAATCTATAGATCTAAGGGGGTCGTGGGAAGTGGGGTTGGCGGAAATACAGTATCCTTACACTTGGGCTGTTTTACAAGATAAGGATGCCACCTTCGCCATTTTTGACGATGTTAAAAAGAGTCAATGGACATTCACGATGCAAGGAGGTTATTATGACAATGTGGATACAATATTAGATGAGATGCATAAACAGTTCTCAGAAGGCACCCCCAACATCAAGCTATATTACAACCCTATTAAAAACAGAGTGTACAAGGTGTCAAAACCTGGTATTAGCATTCAAACCAAAGGACAACTGGGGCGTATATTAGGGTTCTATTCTGACACAGAGAGCAGGTTCTCAGAAGTGGTGGCCCCCTTCCCGGCTGACATCAGGGGCGGCTTTTACACTCTTTATGTGTATACGGATATCATAACACACCAGAGGGTCGGGGATAGCTATGTCCCCCTTTTGAGAAATGTACTTCTTAAAGGTAAAAGCAATGACATGGTCACAATTACTTATGACAAGCCACACTACGTACCAGTCTCAAAGACCCACTTTGACAACATCACGATCGAAGTAAAATCGGATCAGAATATCAACGTACCCTTCCGCTTCGGTAAAGTTATTGTCAAACTACATTTTCGACCCCTGAAACAGTGTGTACATTATTAAAATGGCTACCTCGAGGGGTTATGTAGATCCTAGCGCCTATGTGGATTATTACAAGATGCAAGCCGGGAACGGCTTGCCCGGTTTTGTAGGAGCCCCCACAATGTATGGAGCCGGTCTAGGAGGACTCTTTCGTGGTCTCTTTAGAATGGCCGTACCCCTGCTTAAGAGAGGCTTTGCTATAGCCAGACCCCACTTGAAATCAGCGGCTAAAAATATTGTTAGTGACGTGTTCACCAATGTTATGAACCGGGCAGCTAGCCATGAGCAGCAGGAGGGTTCGGGTCTCATGGTAATGGCGAGGAGGGGGGGTAAAAGAAGAAACAGTATGTGTCCACCAGGGCGACGAAGATCCGTGGCTAACAAAAAACGAAGAAGCTCTCATTCTCCAACATATCGTGGAAACACTCGGAGAAGGAAGCAGCACAAGAAAAAACCTGCAAAAAGAAAGTCTCAAAGAAAGACAAATAGAGCCTCAGGATACATCTTTTAAAAATGTCTTTTGTCCACAGTCTATCGGAAGAATGCGTCAAATCAGAACTGGATCTGTTTACAGTTCCATACACTCAAACGAGTATAGATAAGAGCATATATGTAGAGATACCCCCTCTTTCCGCAATTTCAGATACGGCCCCTCTGGAGTTTTTTATAGCTGGCAATGGCGAGGATTATATTGATTTGAATAACACATTTATTTTAATGAACTGTAAAGTGACTGATGAGGATGGCGATGCAATCGAGAAGACGGCCAACGCTGGGGTCATCAATTACCCGGTGGCCACCATGTTTTCACAGGTGGATGTGACCCTGGGAGATCGGCTCATTAGTCAAAGCAGCAATACTTACCCCTATAGGGCCATGATGGAGTGTATCCTTAATTATAGTGAGGAGACCCTAAGCAAACAGTTCAGCCCCGGCCTTTTCTTCAAAGACACCCCGGAAGCTATGGACGACCAGGATCCAGAGGGACTCAATAAGGGTTTGCAAAAAAGAACGGCCTTTTCAACAGAAGGGAGGACCTTTGAGCTAATGGGACATATTCATGCAGACATATTTTTCCAAGAAAAACTCATGCTCAACGGGGTAGACATTAAAATTAAAATGATCCGTAGTAAAAGTGCTTTTTGTCTGATGACCCCTGATACTGAAAAATATAAACTGACCATATTATCGGCCTCGCTGTTTGTGAAAAAAGTATCCGTCTCCCCGGCGGTTAAACTAGGACATGCGCAGGCTTTAATGACGGCAAACGCCAAGTACCCGATCGAAAGAGTCTATATGAAAGTCCACAGTATCCCCGCAGGGACACGGGTGATGAACCAGGAAAATCTGTTTCTAGGCCAGCTCCCAAAACAGGTTATTATAGGTCTCGTGGATAATGATGCATTTACCGGGGTTTACAACAAGAACCCCTTTAACTTTAAACATTATAACGCGGAATTTATAGCACTGTACGTCGATGGTGTGCAGGTTCCATCCAGACCTTTTCAACCTGACTTTGAAAACGGCAACGCGGTTCGTGAATATTACAGTCTAGTACTGGCTACGGGTCGCCATCTCAAGGATCAACCTCTGCTGATCGATCGCCGGGAATACTGCAGCGGTTACACCCTGTACGGTTTCAACCTGACCCCTGACGAAGAGTGTGGACAACATTTTTCACTGATGAAGACGGGCAATATGCGTTTGGAGATGCGTTTCAAGCAGCCTCTACCACGCACTGTAAATATGGTCGTGTATGCTGTGTTTGACAACATTATTGAGGTGAATCAGAGGAGAAACGTTCTGTATGATTATTATTAAAATGAACACCAGAGAGCTCAACCACATCATGAATGCCCTGGACGGCTCACGGAAAGTGTTTCAAGGAGTCTACGCCTGCGACCAGCTGCCTAAATTTAAGATCAAGAATTTACCTGCAATGTACATAATCAACACACACCCTAAAAATATGCCCGGAGAACATTGGCTGGCTATTTATCTAAGGGAGGACCGCCGTGGGGAATTTTTTGATTCCTATGGAAACCCCCCGGATTTCAGACCTTTCCCTCGGAAGATCAATAACTTTCTGCTCAACAACTGTCAAGAAACCATTTACAGCGGTCGTCAAGTACAAAGTCTTCAGACCTTCACTTGTGGTCAACACTGTGTGTTTTTCTTATATCATAGATCTAAAGGAAGGTCATACCCCGATATTATGTCCTTGTACAGTGAGGATTTAGGCCAAAATGATAAAAAAGTGGCAGAGTTTGTCAGGACACTGTGGACCCCCCCTTATAACACAATGACTTACGACCCTAGCCAGCCATGTATACAGATGGGGTGTTCTTGTGAGGATTTTAAAAGATGTCATGCGTGTTAAAGTGAAAAAATAATGAAAACAGCCTTTGAATCATTAGTTTTGTTTTTATTCAGCACAAATCTTATACAAAGCAGGGTTATGTTATAAATAAATGTACAACATTTGAAAATAAAAAATAAAAATAAAAAAATGGTTTGTCGGTTCCTTATTTACAGGGGAGACAAATAAAAACATGAGATTAATAAGCTTCCCAACGATGGATAGATCCTGAGGAGGGTTGCTCAACACGGTCAGAGTAATGAGATATCGGCGTCAGATCAGTCACCACCTCTTTACACAGACGGATTTTTTGTCGCGTTTCCTGGTTAGGGACTGTTGATTGGGGTATGTTCAGACAGGCCATCGCCTGTAGGAAAGCATTCCAGCCTACAGGTCGGCGACTATCGGGTACCTTATTAGTGCTAGTGACACTCTTCAACAAATCAAACATGTGTGAACCTTTGAGCAGTTGTCCTTTAAAAACAAATTCACCCTGTTCATTCCAAGTCGTTACCCGCGGTTTCTGAACCATTTTGTGCAGAATATATTCTGCATGTCTTTTGCTTCTGGCCGGCATGTTTCTCAAAACATCCGTTACAACATCTCCCTCTGAACTCTCAACAGGTTCGGGCACCGCAACATCTTTATCAACCGTACCCCCCGCATCAGTCCCAGAACCATTTTCTTGAGAGGCCATGGTTAAAGTTAAAATGTTTTGATCTTTTTCACCCTGTCTAACCAGACGGAGGTAGAGCTGTAACGTGTTGCTATACATCTGGGCTTTGGAATACTGATTTAAATCGGCCCTGGCCAGTATAGCTTTCATTTCAGAGTCCAGGTTGTTTTCGGCCGTTTGTCTAATGGGCTCTGGCCCGACAACATTTTTTCTCAGTTTCTCAAGCTGCTCCTGAGGGATCAAAAACATTTTCTGAGCATATTCCATTATTAACCCACTCTGGAAGCTAGAAGACTGGTTAGGAAAGGCACGGCTATGCTCAACAGCGGTCCTATAAAACCTCCGGTTTGATTAATCTTCTTTCTTTTTCTTTTAATAGAATACTTCTTATTAGCGATGATCTTGATAACCGCTTTTTGTTTTTTGAGTTTAGAATGTTGAGAAGGGGTTAGGGGTATATTACCGCGTAAGATGTTAAAAGCTATTTCACACAGGGTCTCGATCAAATCCGAGGGGGCCCCTGCCAGCACAGCTTTCCTATGGCACGGGCTCCCCTCAAATAACATTTGCAAAAGCGGCAGATTTCTTTTAATCCGAACAGACATTCTTATTTATTTCCTTTTCTTTAGCACATACACTGCCGGCCAATCGGGCGGGCACAAACCTGTTCTGAGGCGAAAGTCTTCTGGAGTTTGTGCTTTTAAGTCCACAATCAAGTACCCGTAGGGTTTTTTGGTGGCATCCTCAAATGCCTCCAAAAAGAATTTGGTCTGGTTAGGGTACATTTGACGAGCCAAGACGGTGACCTGTAGTTTATCTCTGGGGTTTTTAAAAAGAATTATATAATTGGCATTTAAATTAATAGTGCGGCTTTTTTTACCTTGAAAAAATAGATTTTGAACTAAATAAATAATACTTAAATTCCTATGATGAGTGTACTTTTGTAAAGCTTTTTCCACTTCACTGTTGTCACCGGCCTGCTCCATCAGGTCATCAAGGATCACTAGATTAGTTTGTCCGGGCGGGAACAGGTCATCGTCACACAACGAGGCGGGGAGACCTTGCACAAATTTCAGATTATTTTTTTTTGATGCCAAATCATCGTAGAGAGGTTGCCAGCAAGAGTAACACCACACTATGTTGTCAAGAGCTTGGGACACGGTTGCGTCCACATCTTCTATGATGTTCTTTATAAGATAGCTCTTACCCGAATTGGAGGGACCGGCTATAATACAGGAGAAAGGGTGTTGAAGTCTGTTATCAAAACCACCGCTAATATCCATAAGGCAGAGTGGTATAATCAGTCTTCAACACTCTTTTATTGTACACCACCCTGAACCGTTTGTTTAGTGATCTATTTTCCAATGTGTACCCCTTTTTATTGCGATAGATCTGATTTCCGGCTGTAATAATCTCGCGAGGAGGCGCGTCTTTCTCGGTTACAAAACTTTGTACCAGGGTCGTCAGAGACTTGATGTTAATGAGCTTGTTGTTACAATGGTTCAGAGTGAAACCCTTAACTTTCATACAGGTCTTACCCGCAGCCGTTCTGTATGCGTAAGTCTTAGGACCCCCTGAAACAAACTCAACTATGTGGTCCTGAGGATCTAGCTCACTCGTTAACTCCCCAAGGTAGTCCCCGAGGGGAGGGACCCAATCCCCTGGCCTGGTGACAAAGATTACAGAGTCAGTATCATGATAGAGCGTGCGTTCCTGCAGCTGATCCATTAAGTTGTACAGTTCAAGCCGGGCGTAAGCCGTGGTAAAAACCGCTATGAAAACATTAACGTTTCCCTGTTTGGTGGGGAAATCTTTAGGGGCCCTCCACTGGACCTGTGCCACGTGGTCATTTAAGAATTGAAAGTGTGATACTGCATGTTGTTTGGAAAACATAAATTCTATAAACTGTTCAGGGGTTTTAATCAAGGTTGTGTTTAGACGGTTATTTCTTTCCCCAAACTTACCCCACAGACTGTTTAAAATCAGTTTGGACATTTGTCTCTTGGCGGGGTTTACAGTTATGTTCCCCGGCTCTAGACGGATCCCTTCCTTTTCAAAATATTGCTGAACGTACCGCTCTTTGGCAGCGGAGTCAACACACCATGAGGGATAGCCCGATGCCTCCTGTTTCCCTTTCAGATGGGTCATAATGTACTCAGCAAAAAGAGTATCAGATTTTTCAGAAAAATGCCAAACCTCATACACCTTACCGACTCTGTAACCTTTCTCCACCGCCTTGTCAAGCTCAATGCTACACCAGACACCCGTCAGCGCTCTCTCGTCATCACTGTGCAGACAAGAGGTATTTTGATTTTCAGTTTCCACACACGTTCTACACAGAGGGAACATCAATTTTCCCGAACACCTGTAAGGCAACACGGGTAAGAACAGCTCGCGAGGAGGGTACATGCTGACTTTGATCAAACCAAAGTACTGTCCGATTTCGAGAAAGTCACGATAAACAATGGTTGGATGCCCCACCGGGTACATTTTGGTCTTGTTGACATAAGGGTACAGACTGGTGAAATCATAGTAATCTACTCTCTCACCCTCCTTTACCTCATAATGTAAACAGAGGGCGTTGGTACGACCCCCAAATAACGCATCCCTGGGCTCTAGACGTTCAGGAAAGTCCAAGGTTTCCATAAACCGTTGTACCCCCACATCCTGTTGTTTCAGGGTCGTCCACGCGTGTTCCCAAATCACCAGTACATTCAAACCATAGGTGTTTTTTAAAGTTTCAATTCGTTCCTGGAAATCATAGTACATATCACCGCAGAGTTTTTGTGTTACGGGGTTAAAGGTGTTTGGGTCGAAGCACTGAGGACAGCCCTGGTAAATACAACCAGCAAACTCATAAGCGGTACGCCGCCCGGACACGTCGCTAAAACCGTCTAAGTAGTAAGGACCCATTTTGACTTCCCCTTGATTTAAAGCATGTCTGATGAAGATGTTATCCCGGGCACTCCGATATTCCAGCCACTGTATGGAGACAGTCGAAAAGTTCTTTTGTCTAGCACGATAGTTGTCAGAAGTGGTGACCGCTATAGTGTTTTTCTGCAAGAAATTGGATCGATACATTTTCATGCAGAGAGACGCTATGGTCACACTTTGCAAAGGGTCGAGACCCGACGTGTTGATAACCTCGGCGCGGAAACGCAAACAGGCTTCTTTAAGGATCACCACATCATTTTTACAATAAGCGGCCATCTCTTCTCGGAAAACCAAAAACACCACCCTTAACCGTATTGTACCATTTAAAGAATTCCTCCCTCTCATGAGACATCATAGTATCAACCCCATAATAAGAGGCGGGCGGGTAGGACCCTCGATAATTTTGAGTGTCCTTAGTATTAAAAAAATGGCAGAACCAACCTTTCTTCTGAGCCTCAAAACCCAGAGCTTTAGGCAAAGCGCTCAATTTCATGGGGAGGAAATTTAACGAGTCTATGTAACGTTGGTTGAAAACCTCGTCGGTGAAACACATGATCTTGCTACCCTGAGCTATTATTTTTGGGGTCACCCCATTTTCCACCAGATACTTCATCAATATGTAAGAATCATAACCCTTAGCATTGTGGGCAATAAATGTGTAATTGAGGTATTTTGGACTAGCTAGCTGACCACTCACAATCCAACATGTCAATACAGTGTATATAATTAGCAACATGGACCCCGTTTTCTTGCCGGCATTCAAAATCAAAAAAGACATACCGGTTGTGCGGCGGCTCCTTTTTAACCGGCTGAATAAAGCACTGGTGTTCAGACCCCGGGGTTAAATCCGCATTACAGATCCTACATCTCGGTTCCAGACATTTGTGTGGTTTAACCTCATGAAAACGGTACTGGAGGCAACACTGCGGGCAATATTTAGTTTGATCACAATAACTCCGTTTTTTAACCCCCTCAGCAGCGGCCCTCTGCACCTTATGTTCGGAAAAACAGAACGCGGAGAGACAAATCCTTAAGCAATCTTTACATCGAATGGTAGGGGCCAAACCCTTACGACATTGCGGATTGAAACAGACGTTACAGTAACCGTCACAGCGGTGCTTAAGCTTATCATTGAAGGCCTTATAACACCAATGACAAACATACGAACAACCCAAAAAAGCCGTCAAACTCTTTATTCCAAAGTAATGACTATCACTTAGGAAGAGAAACAGTGTCTGTGTATGGGTTTCAGGATGTGTCTGACATTTCACAAATACTTCCTTTACCTCACAACGGTACCACACAACAATTTTTAAAGACAACAACTCCTCAAACATGGCAATGTCTGAAAAGGCAACCATCTGTTGAGAGTTTAAGCCGGCCCTCTGATGAAGCATTAAAGCCTCTTGCATAGCTTGGGGTTCAGGCATGTCGGGGGTGAGTAGTTTTATTAAACTGTAAGCAAAACAGAGCTTATTGTCACCATTGGAACTCACCACTAATTGCCTGAGCTTGTTCCTAATTATGTCGTTCTTCAAGCATTTCGACAGTCTTCTAAGCGCCACACCCTCAGGGTTACGAACCACATTCATTACCAGAGACAGACTTTCATCAGCTAAGATGGATGCGTTACTTTGCAATAACGCTTCGATTTTAGCCAGAAATTCATCAACATCTAAATTATCTCCACTCAGCATTACAGATAGGTTGCTAAACAAATCATCCCCTCTGAGTTCTAACTGTACAACATCTCGAGGTCTGACCCTTTCAGCAACCTGTTCAAGCATGTTTTGCAAGGCCTCGTGTATGTTGACAAATATTTCTGCATAATTGTCACAATTTAAAAGTTCTGCAAAATTAAAACGCTGAATCATTTCAAAATTGTTATAGGCCGGTCTATCTATAATCACGGGATCACTGGTACTCTTGGACACATCATCATTTTGAACAAAGCCTTCAACCCCTACATTCTCACAGAGCATGTCATCCACAGCCTTATCAGTCTCAGAACCCTCCACATTCCGAACACCCCCACCGCTGACATCTACAAAACCCCCTTTTTGAGGAGGCTCATTTAAAGCCTGTAAAAGTCCTTCAAAGATATCCACCCGGTTAATGTCAAGACCCTCCTCTATAGTGACGGCTGCTTCTGCCGCCGTACTGTGTTCTAATGGTCTCAAATCATTTATAATAGGGGCAGAATTTGGTCGGGGTAGCGTCTCCAAAGCCTCCACCATTTCAAACAAATCGGGGTGAACTAGGGGTTGAACCTCTATAAGCGCTACCGTTGGGAGGTGGTTATTTAGATCATTGACCATCTGTAACAGGTCGGGGTTCACCGGTAAGTCTGGTAATTCACATTCTATCGGTGGTGATTGGGGGTTATTTAAATCATTTATCATTTGTAATAGTTCCTGGTTCATTGGGACATCAGAGGAGTTCACAACAGGGCCGGGGGTGTTCTCTCGGGAAGGTCTTTTTGGGGCCCTAACTTGTTCATAATCCTTTAGTTTGTGAGTTCTTTTACCAAGTCCGGACATTTTTTTTTATTTTTTATTTTTCCAACAACCCACAATAGTAAGGCGTTTTGTATCTATTAAAACATTAAATACGGTACAATTCGTTAGTAAGGGTATTAATAAGGGTGTTTTGACTCTCTATCACAAGGTTTTGCCCCACTAACACAAGTCTTTGATTTAGTAACAAGGTATGTAGCAACTCATGCCGACCTTCAGGAAGTAGCTCCGGGGGATGGTGTCCTGGCTCAGCTGCAAAGGATGGTCGCTCCGGTAAATCTCGGTCGAAGGAGGCAGGGAGCGAGCGTATACTCACGGACGGAGACCAAGAAGGCCTTTGCGGTGACACCCTGGCCAATCGCGGTGTACTGTTCAGCGTTTCTGTAGCCAAGAAACGGGGCTGGGGGGACGATGTTGAAACCAGTCCGTCGTTGGGTGGTGTGTCAACCCTGACTGACGGCGACCCCTGAGGTTGTTGGTTGCCTGTATTTGTTCCGCCCGACAATGCGGCGGGCTGAATCTGGATTGTTGAATTACCCCCAGAAGGCTGTGGCCTGAGTAGATGTTGGGGGGTCTCCAAGACCACCGTGGGGGATCCTCTCGGTGATCTCTCCGGGGAAGATGTTTGATCCCACTTAGACGGGGTAATTGTCCTCAATAGCTCATCCACAGAATGACTATCCCAAGAGTCTTGGGAAGAATAAAAATATACATTACATTTACATCTTTAAACGGCGACAGAAATCAAACTTAAAACAACATGTCCAGGACCTTCAAAACCTTTAGCTTTTTTAGACCTTTGAAAATAGGCTTAGACATTCACTACAACGCCTTATTATTTACAGACAATATATTTATTAGGACTTGATAATAAATGTAAAACAGAGAAGCCTCTGTAAATAAACTGTTTCTTAAATGTAATATTGTTAATAAAACACTTTTTATACACACACACACCACATTTCATTTTTAAACGAACCTTCCAAGTGTAAACGCTTCCTGATCCCGGGACTTCCTGTTTCACAAACGTTTTCACGATCTGTTTAAATATTAAATACAATGAACACCTTCAAGCCTTTTCCTACAGCCACTTTAAAACAGAAGTATAATTGCGGGAGATAAGCCAAACAACTTACTAAAACCTTTCGGACAGCTTTACTTCCTAACCAGACGGTCGGGCAATCGGTCATTTCTAAACACATGCCCCAGAAACAAGCCTAGACCTGTCCGGACTTCTAAAGATCTTTCCCAGAACCCCCAAGACCTACAGGAAATGGACACCCCTCGCTTAAATATTAGCCCTCAACGGGCAAACAAAACCCTTTTAAAAACATTAAAGTTTGAAAGATCTTACTTACCTCCAAAGAATAATCGTTTCTTATGTTTTTCAGCTGATTTAGCTTTTTGCACTTCTGTGAAGGTAAGAGACATGTTTAACCTTTAACCACCCCTCTTTATAAAAAGCTTTAACCTCTTACAAGCGGCAGATATATACTCACCGCTATCAGATACAGGGGCTGACGGCCTTTCAGATTCTTGAAAGGTTACGGTTCTCGAAGGTAAAACGAAACAATCCCTCGATGTGGAAGGCCTTTCGTTGTCTCGAACCACGTTTCTTAATACTGTTAGAAAGGATATTTTTTTAAATTAACAAAACGGGCCTCAAACATCTTACCGAAACGTTATACAAACAAACAGGGGTTTAGTTCTTACCCGGTCGGCAGACAGCCTGTCTAGGGACAACCACTTCTCTTGGTTGATCCTCGGAGACATTAATCACAGGCCTTTCGATAGTTTCTGTGTAATTAAAGAGACCGCCATTAATATATATTAAAACGTTTTCATAACTCTATTGAGCCGCTTCAAAACACAACCACACACCCATACATAAGAACCCTTGAGCGCAAACACAAAAATCTTACCGTCGTTGTTCCAGATGATCTCCTCAGCGTTGGGAATTAACTCCTGTTGACTGGCTGAAAAATAATTTTACAGAACTTAAAACAGATGTTATAACCTTATTTACAATACATGCCCACGCTCTGAGTCAATGAAAATAATCTGAAGACTTACCTAAAAACTCGTTTAAATCGAAGTCGTTGATGTTGTTTCCGGACATTGTTGATCTTTAGGCTTAAATCGAAAGGTCAGTATGAGTCTGTCGAGCTGAAGACCAGACCTTCATACTTATACTGATGGCCGGATGCCGGATCTGCTTGTAAGGCATTGTTCTGGGCTGGCCTTTGTGCCGTCCTGTTATCAATTAACATATCAAAACCAACCAATAAAATGACCCTGCATCAATTTCAAATAGAAACCAAGATGGCGACGATCTCTCTCCTCTCTACTCTAAACTTTTATTAGAACCTTTTGGTCTCTCAAAAAAACATTTTTAAGCATCAAGACCTATAGTCAATAAACACTAAGAATATTTCAGGCCTTTATACGCGCTAAAAAACAACCTGAGCCAAGAAAATAACTATAAAGATCTAAAATAAGTAGCGCTTTTACAGTGATTTTTTTTTTTTTTTTTTTTTTTTTAATAGCGATGCTTTGTTTGGTATTAAACAAGTCACAAACTACTCAGAACAGCGTTTATCCCCACAAAAGAGATATTTGGGTTTATTTTACAAAGCTTATAAATTATATAGTTTAAAAGTATTCTGAATGTTTTGAGACCACACGCCATGCCTACGTTTGTCTGAGCCCACCCCCGTCCCCCGTGGTGTGAGTGATTTAGCCTTGAGTGTTGTGATCTATTTAGCATTGAGTGATCAGTTGTTTTTATTTTTTAAATGATTCCTTATCATCAGGGATTGAGCCTGCTAAAATACCTTAAAAACATATCCTTATCTTAAGTCTAACTCTTATGAGCTTTAAGACCCTAGAATGTATTTAAGTAAAACGAATGAACACATTATGTGTGAGATAAAATATAACCACAGCTTTTTTTTTTTTTTTTTTTTTTTTTTTTTTTTACAAATACAATTAACCTATACCCACAAACACCCACACACACACACACCCTCTTTTTTTTAATTTTATTTTTAATTAAATTTGAGGGGAGAGACAGAGCCATATACATTGGGGTTAACATAAGTACCCTATGCATAACAGGAATTGTTAGGACCTGTGACCATTACAGACAACAGAACTTGTTGATCTTATAAAATGATTGGGCGAGAGAGAGAGATATAGAGACAGACAGAGACAGAGCCAGTGTGAATATGATAAACGCACTATTCAAAATGGCATTGTTAAGACCTGGGACCATTACAGACAACAGAACTTGTTGATCTTATAAAATGCTTGGGCGAGAGAGACAGAGAGAGAGAGACAGACAGAGACAGAGACAGAGACAGTGTGAGTATGATAAACGCACTATTCAAAATGGCATTGTTAAGACCTGGGCCCCTTACATGTATATTTAAAAAAGACCCCCAACCGCTACAGGAAGAGCCGACCCATTCACACTCTACAGTTGACCAACAAGAACAACAAGAACAACCGGTTATGGGGGGCCTTGTTGTTCAGGGTTTTAGGGGTGTACACTTTCTGACGGATATGACGTAGGAATAATTAAGGAAATAACTCTAAAATCACGCCCCCCGATTATGACGTAGGAATATTAATAAGCTTAGGGCATACGTCATAACAAAATAGGCCGCGCCCAAAAAAACCTACTATCTACTCACATCAGTCATTCCGCCCTGGGCCGGCCCTGACCAATTTGATGCCCTAGGCAAGATTTTAGCTGGTCCCCTTGCATCGCAGCCAATTCCACCACCGATCATTGTGTTCATACACTTACACAGAAACTGCATAGCTTCATGTCTTAGATTTTCTTTATGTTTGAAACAAGAAAAAAACACACAAAATAAAAACAGTATGCAAGAAACAAGTGACAAAACGAATTATGAATACAATATAAATAAGTATTGCACGAAAAAACTATATTACCGACACCATAGTGCAAGATGCATAATGTAGCAGTGTTCTACAGCCTTACCGCCTTGCCTTTCTTGCAGCAAACAAGTGACATAAAACGAATTATAAATAAGTGGATGTTTCCTGCAGCACACTTGAAAGAAAAGATATATTTCTCAGAATTATGTTATAGGTAATGGAGGTTGATGAAAGAGTTAAATAGCTGATCGATCAAAAGGTGTGATCGTTGTGGGGCATCGGTAAGAATGCACAATTCTCATTCATTCCAAACAGTGTCCCTTTACTGCATCACTAGCATTTGGTATTTGTTTTGTGTGTTTTTGATTGCTTTTTGTTTTGTTTTATTAATTCACTTTAAACCTCTTATATTATCACATTATTCCCATTAAAATCACGTTTGTTTACTTTGAATGTCCCGCCCCACTTCACGGAAATGCACGAGTTTTATTTACGATTGATTGATTTAAATATACACATGGCTAATCACGCATTCATGAGAGTACCCGCTTATTCGCCAGGTTCTACGAAATTCAATAATTGACCATGAGGAGCACCTGTTAGGCTGGAGATAAAATGCTCCCGGGGTGGAGCTGGGGGGGACGGGATTGCAGAGCAACGGGAACGAAACGTGGAGCCAAAGGCGAACGAAGGACTTGATGGACAAGTAACGGAAAGGGCTAAGAGACCCAGAGGAGAGCTGAGGCGACCTCTGCAACGCTAGCGAGAGTATCCAGAGAAGGGATAGCGTACAGGCTTTTTGAACTACAGTAGTGTTTCAAAGGATAACAACAAACAACCTGTTTTTTTTTTTTTTTACTCGGCCATTGTTTTCTTGGACTGTACATGGACATTGTAATTTCTTTGTATTGCCAAACCCGGACCAGAGCAGAAGCTGAATTTTTGTCGGAGCCCCTCATTACTTTGTACTAGGACACGTGGACTATTGCCTGCCCCATTCCAGCTCCTGGTGCTGCCGGAGGAGACCAACAGAACCCTCCACGAATGCATTTTTTAGTTTGAACTTTTGTCTTTTTAACATAAAGAGGAAGTCTGATGGATTTTATATTAGAGATTTGTAATCCAGTTAATTGTATACCTGTCTTGTGTGGTCTGTGGTGTGCTCCTGGCTTGAGATTCCCCAATTTAAATAACCTAAATCGAAGGGAGAATTGAGAGGTAGTAAATGCAAAATGGGCATATTTGGGCAATCGACAACCTCCCAATGGGTCCTAGCGGCTGTAGACAACCGCTAGGTGGTGTAGTCGTGCTTCCATAAGTTTTACCCCCCAGTGGTACTGTATAACTTCCACTCTGTGACACATCCTAGATTTTAATAGCGACAAGATGTGAAGTCATAGTGAAGAGCTTGGGAAGGTGCGGTCACGCCTGCTTCATCAATGACGGGAGCTTTTTTGGAGACGGGAGGCAGTCACATTACCTTCCTGAGAGCAGTAACTGCCGAACCAACACACATTACTTGTGTGTGCCAAATACTTCTGTTTTATTAGTACTTAATTTTTCAGCACCAGTATTTAACTTTTCAGATTGTTGGAAAAAAACTGTACAGGTATTCCCTGCTAACACACAACATTGCCAATAACATTGTAGCAATATAATTTATATTGCTACAGCATTGAGGCAATGTGCTAGCAGGGTTGTTGTACTTTGGAATCGATTCATGCTTCACGATTGGTTAATTGCCTATTTTTTTTTTGCCTTCATAAACAATTCGTGGATCGACTTTGCTCCCTTTTTCTTGGGATTGTGCGTCTTGTAGGCAGTCCATAGGTTGTCCCTATATTAATTTATTCATGAAATTCCAACCGAAATAGCGACAGTTCTACAGCTATTTCAAACCGGAAGTTTGAATCGCTCCTGATTTCAGGAAAAAGTTCTTCATTTACACCGTCTCGTTCTGTCCGTCCCTCCCCTCCTCAGCCTTGGATCTCTTCTGTTCTCCGCTCAACCTGATCCAGTCTGCGCACCACTGAGCACAAGTGGAAGAGATCCAAACTCCCAGCGACCCTCGCACTCTACCACTCTCTACTGCCCACATTCCCCTCCTCGCTCACCTCAGTCTTACTTCCAGTCATTCTTTGAATCCACTGTCCACAACCCCTGCAAGCTTTACTCCACCTTCTCTCTCATCTCCCCCCTCCTCCCTCATCTCATCTCACCTCATCATTTTGCCTCATTCTTCTACAAGATCACAGACATCCACAAGCTCTTCAACAGTCTCCTCTCCACTCCCACCCTGCCCAAGTCTCCCACCGATCAAGCTTCCATTTCTTCATTCTCTCCTCTCTCAGACTCTGAACTTTCCTCTCTCCTCCTAGGTCACAAACCCATAATATGTCCCCTGGACCCTCTCTCTACTCGCCTCCTGCAAGCGTCTGCTCCATTTCAACTCCCCTTCTTCTCCTCCCTCCTCAACTCCTCACTCCTCTCTGGCTGTTTCCCCTCTTGCATTTAAACAAGCTGCGGTCATCCCACTCCTCAAGAAACCTACCCTTGACCCCACCTCTCCTCAGAGGCACCTGTCTCTGCCCTGTCGCCCTACTCCCCTTCCTCTCAAAGACCCTCGAGCGTGCGGTCCACTGTCAGCTCTCTGCATTCCTTTCCCATCTCTCACTTCTTGATCCTCTGCAATCCGCCTTCCAAACACCGCTCACACCACTGAGACTGCTGTCCTGGCAGTCACTGACTCCCTCAACTGTGCTCGGGCAGCCTCCCTCTCCTCAATCCTCATCCTCCTTGGTCTCTCCGCAACATTTGACACCGTCGATCACTCCATCCTCCTCTCCTGCCTCGCTGACCTTGGAATCTCTGGGACTGCTCTCACTTGTTTCTCCTCCTACCTCAACGACCTGACCTATCAAGTGGCGAGCTTCCTCATCCACCCCTCAACCTCTCCTCACAGGCATAACCCCCGGGTTTAGCTATCCTCCCGATGGGTCACATTTCGGTAACTACCTTTTTTACTTTCATGGGGCCCTGAAATCCTCGCTGCGCCCCTGGTCATGAAAGCTGTAATGTCTGGTATCAAAATACATTACTGGCTTTCGGCTTACACACGTCATTTCAACCCACTTGCTCAAGCAGACCGAGTAAACGTTTACTCGAGGTATACGGTCACACAGAAGGAGCATCCCAAGAACACCAGTAAATGGCGTAGAAATTTTGAAAACATGCACAATTTTCCACGATCTAAGCCCACAGTTTACGTGCAAAATCTAATGTCTGAGATGATGGTATCCATGTAACATTCCCGAAATGGACGCATTTTAAAAGTGCAAGGTAACGGTCTGGTCCATTTATTGTGGGTTTCAAGGTAAAGTACATTGCTGATGGACGTTTCATGGTTAATGCGGATCAGTGGTTTCCTTTATCATTATGCTCTCTAAATTGTTGTGGGTCTGTTGTACACTGTTCAGTACTGTACATCGTGTTTTAATCCTAACTTGATAAAACACTTCGATTCATGGCTTTGTAGCCCCACCAGTGACGTAAAAAACCACTCGGTAAGATCATTAAAACAAAGTATTAAACAAGGCGCAATGCACAAGACAGTCCTTTGCCCTGTGCAGTGCTGCGGGTAAACAACTCGTCTCTAGTGCAATAAACTAAGACCATGTAAACCCGAGAGGGAGAGGGGCATTTAATCTGTGACTCGAGCATATTGTCTCCAGTGAGGTCAATACACGCGTCAGGGATATGTATGCTAAATGTAATGTAAATATGATGGATATAATGTATATTGTGGTGGAGTTTATAAAGATAATGTCAGGGGAACTTTAGTGATGTTCTGTGTTTTCTAAATTCCAAGCAGTGGGACTTTAAGTCATAACTTTGTGAGGAATTTACATGTCTTTATAAATTATATATCATTATAAAGTAATAATCCAGCTCACTTTGCTAGCTAGCCTACTGCCAGTTGCCATCCAAATGATGATAATGATCAGCTAGTAGTTAAGTACTGCAGTAGTTTGCCAGTTGTCAGCTAATGATTTTTGATAGAATTGTATTATTTAAATTCAGTTTTTTGTGCACTATAGTATTTTCAGTATTGAGTATTTTTGGTGTGGATGTTATTTTACCTAAACAGTTTATTAGTTATTGCTCTGATTTCAATATGCATAGTGCACTATTTACATTTGTATTGATTATTACATCAATTTCTTCAACAAGTACAGTGTATGTTAAAGTGCAATACATGTTCTGTGATGTGCATTATTTAAATGTTTGTGTTTATTTTAGTTTTAACTAAACATTCTCTATACGCCATAAACATGGGCACCACTAAAATTTTTTTCATCGAGAGGGGGGATGGTTCTGGGGCTACTATCAAATCTCGCATATGGCCCCCAAATGGCTAGGGCCGGCTCTGGACATCACACATTACATAGGATGGGACTGACGTTGGATGCGACTTTTCGTGACTTAAATCAAGTAACAAGTTACTAGTACACACATAGCCTCTAAGTGTACTGAGTAATGATACTCTCTCTTTCGTTCATTCGTTCCTTAGTATAATTACCTTTAGTAGTAGTAGTACTGGCCACTACTCGGAAGGTAGCGATGCGCACCAATAGATCACGAAAGCTTTCTCATAGTTTTGTGTTTTAGATAATGGTTCAATACGGACTCAATCCCCTTTCATGGACATGGCAGGGAACTTGCAGTTAGAACTAAGGAGTCTAATAAGACTTGGTGGTACGCAGAACTGAAGTGCCAAGTGACAGGCTATCACTTTCATTGCACACCGCATTGTCTTCTCGCAGGGAGCGAATTGGGGAAATGTTGGATTTACGGCATCATGTAGAAAGACAGAATGGTTTAGTTACAGAAAAAGATAAAAAAAAGATAGTGACCTTTCTTACTAGCTGAACTAACCTGCATAAAATTAAGAAGATACAGACATTTTCATGCAATTATTTCAAGTTACAGTCTGCTGCTCAGACACAGTTTGGCGCACAGATGCAACTATCATCAACTCAATTATAAACATATATCTAGACAGACAGAGAGACAGACATGGACTACATATCGTGCACATTGTATGAAATCATGCTGGTATATGTAGGCTTGTAGATGATTGTTAAGAGGCCTATTTGGAAACATACGAAATGAGATATTACCATAATGAAGTCATGATACATGAAGGAAATGTTTTTCATGTTGGCAAAAGTACCCTGTCAAAATGAAAATGAATGAGAGAAGACTAAAACAAAGGGCTCGTCCGGGATTTGAACCCTTTGAATCATACCCCTAGACCAACGAGCCACATAGCACAGGTTTCTGTGAAAACTAGTTAACATCGGTGCCACGTAGAGAGTTGTGCGCTCCTCTATTTGAACACTTTCTCCTTCAAACATTGCATGAGTGTCTGACTGCCGCCATCTAGCGGTGCTGACTGACCGATGGCTCGGGTATCTTGGATGTTGTTAAATGACATAACTGTCCGCCCAAGACACTGATGAACAAGGGTCATAGTTTTCCCTTGTAATAATAACAACAATAGTAATTGGAGTGAATGGAAGTGGCATTTCTATTTCACTTTACTTTAGCCGTCATCGTCGCCAACATTGTTGTTGGTGAGCATGGAGAGGAGTGTATTAGCTTTTAAAGTATATTCAAGCAAAGAACACGTCAAATAAATGTAATACCGAATACTTTTGCACGCAAGTGCACATGTATGTTACAGCGCTACTGGGAGCACGGCCCACGTCAAGCAAGAGGGCGCAGTAAAGGTCTGCGAGTCAAGTGTGATGTGGGTATCCTGCAGCAGGGAGAGGAACCTTTGTTTTTCTACAGACGAAGCTGGTGCTGTGGGATACTAGTGTAAGGCCATTTATTCGTCATCTGTTCATGCGCAACGGTTCACCAGAAGTGTGTTAGTGAAAACAGCGGTAAGTGCAGGCTTAGTAGGGTCGCAATAGCTTGAATGGTGTCGAACTCCCCCGAAGCATCACAAGTGTGATGGCGGAAGCCTAGAAAGAAAACGTTGCGTTGGCCGGGAATCGAACCCGGGTCAACTGCTTGGAAGGCAGCTATGCTCACCACTATACCACCAACGCCCAGAAAGTCTCTCATTCCATGACTTTTGATGCATTTCAGATCATTCATCTGACTAGATACATGCGAATAATTACAGCCTACAGTGTAAAGCTTCTGATTACAGACAGGGCGTGTTGAGTGTGCTAAGTAACTTGCTAAATTCACTAACAAACAGTCGCTGCTCTTACTACAAAACAGGTGCAAGATATATCATTCTTAGCTAAACAAACCACGTAAACAATCAATGTAACTCTTAACTAAACTAGGAAACGCGAGAGAAAAAGGCGATACTTAGCTGCGGCGACTTGAGCGACTTCTCAGCTGGCTTGCCCGAGTGTCCAGATGCATATGTGGAAATACTTCTATACAATCCATGAACATAGATTCTCGATAGATGAATACTGTTTATTTAAAGGTCAGTTTTTATTTAGCGCATAGTTTATTGAATTTACCCACCAAGGTGGAACACGGACAATGATGTATTTGATTGACAGTGTAACTTGGACTGTTGGAGTAACTTGGACACCCATTGGAATGGAAAAACAAACTCGAGAGAAAAGTGTGTGTGTGTGTGTGTGTGTGTGTGTCACCTGCTGGTAGTGATGCATTTACATAACCTACAGACTATTTGGGCTGATTGTTCCTGGTGTATTAATGAAACTTTTCAAAGCGGTGGCTTACGTAGATGACATCACAGTCATTGTTAAGAATGGCAAGGATGTACCTTACCTTAAATGACTGTCAGAAATGAATTGAGTTTCTTCAGTGGTTAATGGCTTTTACTGGGGGAACTAGGTAGAAAGCAAGCCACTGTCTCTAGCCACATTTTGGACAAATGGACAAAACTAGATGGATTTAAAAATAGACGGATAGACAGTCGGATGGCGTCTGTCTACAATATTTTAAATGATAATAGTATATGTAGTATATGCATGTGCATTATAAACTAATCTTTACATAAAAGGGGTAATACCATAATAAAATGCTGATGAGAGGAGAAGAGATCTTATTCACTGGCCAAATACATGATTTCGACAATTGTCGTACATCTTGACGGCACTTAGCTTTACTTTTCACAATGTATGACTGCACTTACTGTACTTAACTGTATACATTGGAAGTTGTAAAATGTATTATCTTGAATTGCTTTGTTTAATGTAAATTTGAATTTGTAATGTTTGATGCCTTGTACTTAACTGTATTCTTGCACTTATGTTGCAAGTCGCCCTGCATAAGGGCGTCTGCCAAGAAATAAAAATAATAATAATGTGTTTTATACAATGAGAAATTAAGAAAACCGTAAAAGAAAGGCATTTTAAACCAGGACCTCTCGCACTCTAAGAGAGAATCATATCTCGAACAAACTTACATTAGTGACATCTTTACACTAGTGCCACGTAGAAAGCGGTGCGCTCCAACAGCTGGAAACTTTCTCAGTCTCAAGTTCAAGCACCTTGTGTGTGACTGCCATCTAATGTTGCTGACTAATAGCACTATTGGACTAGAGGAGCTGGGGCTGGCAGAAATTCAGCCAGGCTTTTCTACAGGCGCAAACTCAGCTGATGCTGTGTAGGCTACTCCGTGTACGTCAATGAAAGTCTAGTGACTTCAATATACACACCCCGATGCACCCAAAGAGTGATTGTCAAAGTATGAGTGACTCGCTCCACTAGCAGCACCGACCTGCATCTCTCTGTGACACCCGGCGCCTCCGTCTGGATAAGCTGCTGGTAATGCCGAGCACGGCAGCAGATCTTGTACAGTGGAACCCTAATAATATTCCTAATAATATGGCAACATCCTGGGGGGTCGGTGTGCCGCGCCACAGTGCAGCGACCTTGGCGCATCACTAAAAGGCACCTTAGCGAGGCCTCGGAATCGCTCAAACATGAACCGAGAAATGAACATTGAATCCCATCTACTATTATTACCTAGTAGTGTTGATGTTATCTAAAGTATTTCTATACGTTATTATTAGTGTATGAATTGTGTCGACCAGGGATCAGAAAGTGAGACAGTATTGGGTAGGCGGTAATCGAAAGCACAAGAAATACATAAAAGGGAGCTATACAGCAGGTGAATAAAACACGGATTGTGACAGTCTACTGTTAATAGCCTATAACAAGGCAGATTAAAATATAACAAACGATACGGAATCTTAAAATCAAATATAATTTCAACGTGCAGGAGACCAGACTGACTTTTATGCATCCTCTCGGGTGTAGATGCATGTTACTTAGACTAACAACGTTTGCATTCTAGGATATTAATAACACTCTCCACAGCAGGAATTATTGAGTGATATTACAGGGAATGTAGAGTAAAAGACTGACCCCGACGTGATTTGAACACACAACCTTCTGATCTGGAGTCAGACGCGCTACCGTTGTGCCACGAGGTCCTTAAACTTCAGTTAACACAGGACGTCAAGGAAAAATATTGGGAACTATGGTGATGTTTTGCTAGTGACCATTTAGGTTAATGAATGGGCAACTGAAGCATTGACGTGATGAAGAAGTTAAACAGAATGCTAAAGAGATAGTGACAGTGAGCATGACACAGAACACATGGCATGACGTGAATACCAAGTTAAACTTAAAGCAGAAATTACAGAAAGAAAGAAAAAAAAACGGATACTGCACATGTGTTTGGTCTTTCCTATATCTTTAATATGATATCTCAGTAGTTTAAATTTGATACAGAAATTATTCTGGAATCCCATGAAATGGAAAATACAGTGAATATAAAACTATATTTGCTGTATTTATAACAAATATATTCCGCTTATACACTCACCTAAAGGATTATTAGGAACACCATACTAATACTGTGTTTTACCCCCTTTCGCCTTCAGAACTGCCTTAATTCTACGTGGCATTGATTCAACAAGGTGCTGAAAGCATTCTTTAGAAATGTTGGCCCATATTGATAGGATAGCATCTTGCAGTTGATCGAGATTTGTGGGATGCACATCCAGGGCACGAAGCTCCCGTTCCACCACATCCCAAAGATGCTCAATTGGGTCGAGATCTGGTGACTGTGGGGGCCAGTTTAGTACAGTGAACTCATTGTCATGTTCAAGAAACCAATTTGAAATGATTCGACCTTTGTGACATGGTGCATTATCCTGCTGGAAGTAGCCATCAGAGGATGGGTACATGGTGGTCATAAAGGGATGGACATGCTCAGAAACAATGCTCAGGTAGGCCGTGGCATTTAAACGATGCCCAATTGGCACTAAGGGGCCTAAAGTGTGCCAAGAAAACATCCCCCACACCATTACACCACCACCACCAGCCTGCACAGTGGTAACAAGGCATGATGGATCCATGTTCTCATTCTGTTTACGCCAAATTCTGACTCTACCATCTGAATGTCTCAACAGAAATCGAGACTCATCAGACCAGGCAACATTTTTCCAGTCTTCAACTGTCCAATTTTGGTGAGCTTGTGCAAATTGTAGCCTCTTTTTCCTATCTGTAGTGGAGATGAGTGGTACCCGGTGGGGTCTTCTGCTGTTGTAGCCCATCCGCCTCAAGGTTGTACGTGTTGTGGCTTCACAAATGCCTTGCTGCATACCTCGGTTGTAACGAGTGGTTATTTCAGTCAAAGTTGCTCTTCTATCAGCTTGAATCAGTCGGCCCATTCTCCTCTGACCTCTAGCATCAACAAGGCATTTTCGCCCACAGGACTGCTGCATACTGGATGTTTTTCCCTTTTCACACCATTTTTTGTAAACCCTAGAAATGGTTGTGCGTGAAAATCCCAGTAACTGAGCAGATTGTGAAATACTCAGACCGGCCCGTCTGGCACCAACAACCATGCCACGCTCAAAATTGCTTAAATCACCTTTCATTCCCATTCAGACATCCAGTTTGGAGTTCAGGAGATTGTCTTGACCAGGACCACACCCCTAAATGCATTGAAGCAACTGCCATGTGATTGGTTGGTTAGATAATTGCATTAATGAGAAATTGAACAGGTGTATCTAATAATCCTTTAGGTGAGTGTATTTGCCTTTACTAATATTGTATTTTATTTTACAATAGGTTTAATATAATAAGGTCCAAATAATAAATGTACATATTTGCACATGCTTGCTTTTGGTGAACAGGTAGAATTGGCCATTGTCTGAAAAAACATGCACTCACCTAGTTATTCACAGTTTAAACAGCGCCAGTGAATATTGGGTTTTAATGTTACAAGAGTGACGATGAAGTTATTGCGTTTAGTTGCTTTAAATAACTACAGTGGTTTGTGGATAACAGGAATATGTGCACATACAGAAAAGTTAAAAGTAACGCTGGGAAAGTACATAATCAAATCAAGTTTCACGAAAGATGATATGCTTCAGATACAACTTAATAGTAAAAATGCATTATGGTAAAGAGTTAATAGCTTTGTTGATAACCTCAACGTATGCTAATCAGTCTCTGTTTCGTGTTTATTATCATAATAATTGTAATTATTATTATTAGTAGTAGTATTCTACAATAAAACTTGCACAAGTTCGAATTGTGCCGATATGTTTTCTGCACAAGGAAAAGTATATATATTATTAAGTTACACAAGCATTGTAAAGAAACCAACAACATATAGGCACCTGGGTGTGTTCTTCCTACTTGGATAAGTAGGTTAGCCGGCTAAGTTTCAGGATAACTTGGCATTAACTCGGGATTTTCCATTCTCCGTAGCGAGTTTAAAGTTCAGCCAGCTATGTTTCCAGAGCAGCATGTCCAGCATCTCAAACCTGCTCCCTGTCAGGTTAACTTGAAGTTAGATGGCTAACAATCTGACTGTATTTCATCTGCCCAGTTAAATGACAGCTGACTGTGTCCCCCAACAATGACGGCGCCGTTCCTAACAGATTCAGTAGTGATCCAGACCCAGTAGCTTTTCTGCGAGGAATAATTCATAGAGATTATAGATTTAAATTATACAGATTAATTATTTGAGCGTTACAGGTTCGGTCGGAAAGGAATGATTTACGTAGCCGATTAATTAGGACCGCACATCAGTCATTCCGCCCTGGGCCGGCCCTGACCAATTTGATGCCCTAGGCAAGATTTTAGCTGGTGCCCCTGGCATCGCAGCCAATTCCACCACCGATCATTGTGTTCATACACTCACACAGAAACTGCATAGCTTTATGTCTTAGATTTTCTTTATTTTTGAAACAATAAAAAACCACACAAAATAAAAACAGTATGCAAGAAACAAGTGACAAATCGAATTATGAATACAATATAAATTAGTATTGCACGAAAAAACTATATTACAGACACCATAGTGCAAGATGCATAATGTAGCAGTGTTCTACAGCCTTACCGCCTTGCCTTTCTTGCAGCAAACAAGTGACATAAAACGAATTATAAATAAGTGGATGTTTCCTGCAGCACACTTGAAAGAAAAAGTACATTTCTCAAAATTATGTTATAGGTAATGGAGGTTGATGAAAGAGTTAAATAGCTGATCGATCAAAAGGTGTGATCGTTGTGGGGCATCGGTAAGAATGCACAATTCTCATTCATTCCAAACAGTGTCCCTTTATTGCATCACTAGCAATGGGCGTTAGCCTATTTTGGTATTTGTTTTGTGTGTTTTTTATTGCTTTTTGTTTTGTTTTATTAATTCACTTTAAACCTCTTATATTATCACATTATTCCCATTAAAATCACGTTTGTTTACTTTGAATGTCCCGCCCCACTTCACGGAAATGCACGAGTTTTATTTACGATTGATTGATTTAAATATACACATGGCTAATCACGCATTCATGAGAGTACCCGCTTATTCGCCAGGTTCTACGAAATTCAATAATTGACCATGAGGAGCACCTGTTAGGCTGGAGATAAAATGCTCCCGGGGTGGAGCTGGGGGGGACGGGATTGCAGAGCAACGGGAACGAAACGTGGAGCCAAAGGCGAACGAAGGACTTGATGGACAAGTAACGGAAAGGGCTAAGAGACCCAGAGGAGAGCTGAGGCGACCTCTGCAACGCTAGCGAGAGTATCCAGAGAAGGGATAGCGTACAGGCTTTTTGAACTACAGTGGTGTTTCAAAGGATAACAACGAGCAACCTGTTTTTTTTTTTTTCAACTCGGCCATTGTTTTCTTGGACTGTACATGGACATTGTAATTTCTTTGTATTGCCAAACCCGGACCAGAGCAGAAGCTGAATTTTTGTCGGAGCCCCTCATTACTTTTTACTAGGACACGTGGACTATTGCCTGCCCCATTCCAGCTCCTGGTGCTGCCGGAGGAGACCTACAGAACCCTCCACGAATGCATTTTTTAGTTTGAACTTTTTTGTCTTTTTAACATAAAGAGGAAGTCTGATGGATTTTATATTAGAGATTTGTAATCCAGTTAATTGTATACCTGTCTTGTGTGGTCTGTGGTGTGCTCCTGGCTTGAGATTCCCCAATTTAAATAACCTAAATCGAAGGGAGAATTGAGGTAGTAAATGCAAAATGGGCATATTTGGGCAATCGACAACCTCCCAATGGGTCCTAGCGGCTGTAGACAACCGCTAGGTGGTGTAGTCGTGCTTCCATAAGTTTTACCCCCCAGTGGTACTGTATAACTTCCACTCTGTGACACATCCTAGATTTTAATAGCGACAAGATGTGAAGTCATAGTGAAGAGCTTGGGAAGGTGCGGTCACGCCTGCTTCATCAATGACGGGAGCTTTGGGGAGACGGGAGGCAGTCACATTACCTTCCTGAGAGCAGTAACTGCCGAACCAACACACATTACTTGTGTGTGCCAAATACTTCTGTTTTATTAGTACCTAATTTTTCAGCACCAGTATTTAACTTTTCAGATTGTTGGAAAAAAACTGTACAGGTATTCCCTGCTAACACACAACATTGCCAATAACATTGTAGCAATATAATTTATATTGCTACAGCATTGAGGCAATGTGCTAGCAGGGTTGTTGTACTTTGGAATCGGTTCATGCTTCACGATTGGTTAATTGCCTATTTTTTTTTTTTGCCTTCATAAACAATTCGTGTATCGACTTTGCTCCCTTTTTCTTGGGATTGTGCGTCTTGTAGGCAGTCCATAGGTTGTCCCTATATTAATATATTCATGAAATTCCAACCGAAATAGCGACAGTTCTACAGCTATTTCAAACCAGAAGTTTGAATCGCTCCTGATTTCAGGAAAAGGTGTAAATAAAGAACTGTCTCGTTCTGTCCGTCCCTCCCCTCCTCAGCCTTGGATCTCTTCTGTTCTCTGCTCAACCAGTCTGCGCACCACTGAGCACAAGTGGAAGAGATCCAAACTCCCAGCTACCCTCGCACTCTACCACTCTCTACTGCCCACATTCCCCTCCTCGCTCACCTCAGTCTTACTTCCAGTCATTCTTTGAATCCACTGTCCACAACCCCCGCAAGCTTTACTCCACCTTCTCTCTCTTCTCCCCCCTCCTCCCTCATCTCATCTCACCTCATCATTTTGCCTCATTCTTCTACAAGATCACAGACATCCACAAGCTCTTCAACAGTCTCCTCTCCACTCCCACCCTGCCCAAGTCTCCCACCGATCAAGCTTCCATTTCTTCATTCTCTCCTCTCTCAGACTCTGAACTTTCCTCTCTCCTCCTAGGTCACAAACCCATAATATGTCCCCTGGACCCTCTCTCTACTCGCCTCCTGCAAGCGTCTGCTCCATTTCAACTCCCCTTCTTCTCCTCCCTCCTCAACTCCTCACTCCTCTCTGGCTGTTTCCCCTCTTGCATTTAAACAAGCTGCGGTCATCCCACTCCTCAAGAAACCTACCCTTGACCCCACCTCTCCTCAGAGGCACCTGTCTCTGCCCTGTCGCCCTACTCCCCTTCCTCTCAAAGACCCTCGAGCGTGCGGTCCACTGTCAGCTCTCTGCATTCCTTTCCCATCTCTCACTTCTTGATCCTCTGCAATCCGCCTTCCAAACACCGCTCACACCACTGAGACTGCTGTCCTGGCAGTCACTGACTCCCTCAACTGTGCTCGGGCAGCCTCCCTCTCCTCAATCCTCATCCTCCTTGGTCTCTCCGCAACATTTGACACCGTCGATCACTCCATCCTCCTCTCCTGCCTCGCTGACCTTGGAATCTCTGGGACTGCTCTCACTTGTTTCTCCTCCTACCTCAACGACCGGACCTATCAAGTGGCGAGCTTCCTCATCCACCCCTCAACCTCTCCTCACAGGCATAACCCCCGGGTTTAGCTATCCTCCCGATGGGTCACACTTCGGTAACTACCTTTTTTACTTTCATGGGGCCCTGAAATCCTCGCTGCGCCCCTGGTCATGAAAGCTGTAATGTCTGGTATCAAAATACATTACTGGCTTTCGGCTTACACACGTCATTTCAACCCACTTGCTCAAGCAGACCGAGTAAACGTTTACTCGAGGTATACGGTCACACAGAAGGAGCATCCCAAGAACACCAGTAAATGGCGTAGAAATTTTGAAAACACGCACAATTTTCCACGATCTAAGCCCACAGTTTACGTGCAAATTCTAATGTCTGAGATGATGGTATCCATGTAACATTCCGGAAATGGACGCATTTTAAAAGTGCAAGGTAACGGTCTGGTCCATTTATTGTGGGTTTCAAGGTAAAGTACATTGCTGATGGACGTTTCATGGTTAATGCAGATCAGTGGTTTCCTTTATCATTATGCTCTCTAAATTGTTGTGGGTCTGTTGTACACTGTTCAGTTTTGTACATCGTGTTTTAATCCTAACTTGATAAAACACTTCGATTCATGGCTTTGTAGCCCCACCAGTGACGTAAAAAACCACTCGGTAAGATCATTAAAACAAAGTATTAAACAAGGCGCAATGCACAAGACAGTCCTTTGCCCTGTGCAGGGCTGCGGGTAAACAACTCGTCTCTAGTGCAATAAACTAAGACCATGTAAACCCGAGAGGGAGAGGGGCATTTAATCTGTGACTCGAGCATATTGTCTCCAGTGAGGTCAATACACGCGTCAGGGATATGTATGCTAAATGTAATGTAAATATGATGGATATAATGTATATTGTGGTGGAGTTTATAAAGATAATGTCAGGGGAACTTTAGTGATGTTCTGTGTTTTCTAAATTCCAAGCAGTGGGACTTTAAGTCATAACTTTGTGAGGAATTTACATGTCTTTATAAATTATATATCATTATAAAGTAATAATCCAGCTCACTTTGCTAGCTAGCCTACTGCCAGTTGCCATCCAAATGATGATAATGATCAGCTAGTAGTTAAGTACTGCAGTAGTTTGCCAGTTGTCAGCTAATGATTTTTGATAGTATTGTATTATTTAAATTCAGTTTTTTGTGCACTACAGTATTTTCAATATTGAGTATTTTTGGTGTGGATGTTATTTTACCTAAACAGTTTATTAGTTATTGCTCTGATTTCAATATGCATAGTGCACTATTTACATTTGTATTGATTATTACATCAATTTCTTCAACAAGTACAGTGTATGTTAAAGTGCAATACATGTTCTGTGATGTGCATTATTTAAATGTTTGTGTTTATTTTAGTTTTAACTAAACATTCTCTATACGCCATAAACATGGGCACCACTAAAATGTTTTTCATCGAGAGGGGGGATGGTTCTGGGGCTACTATCAAATCTCGCATATGGCCCCCAAATGGCTAGGGCCGGCTCTGGACATCACACATTACATAGGATGGGACTGACGTTGGATGCGACTTTTCGTGACTTAAATCAAGTAACAAGTTACTAGTACACACATAGCCTCTAAGTGTACTGAGTAATGATACTCTCTCTTTCGTTCATTCGTTCCTTAGTATAATTACCTTTAGTAGTAGTAGTACTGGCCACTACTCGGAAGGTAGCGATGCGCACCAGCTTTCTCATAGTTTTGTGTTTTAGATAATGGTTCAATACGGACTCAATCCCCTTTCATGGACATGGCAGGGAACTTGCAGTTAGAACTAAGGAGTCTAATAAAACTTGGTGGTACGCAGAACTGAAGTGCCAAGTGACAGGCTATCACTTTCATTGCACACCGCATTGTCTTCTCGCAGGGAGCGAATTGGGGAAATGTTGGATTTACGGCATCATGTAGAAAGACTGAATGGTTTAGTTACAGAAAAAGATAAAAAAGATAGTGACCTTTCTTACTAGCTGAACTAACCTGCATAAAATTAAGAAGATACAGACATTTTCATGCAATTATTTCAAGTTACAGTCTGCTGCTCAGACACAGTTTGGCGCACAGATGCAACTATCATCAACTCAATTATAAACATATATCTAGAGAGACAGAGAGACAGACATGGACTACATATCGTGCACATTGTATGAAATCATGCTGGTATATGTAGGCTTGTAGATGATTGTTAAGAGGCCTATTTGGAAACATACGAAATGAGATATTACCATAATGAAGTCATGATACATGAAGGAAATGTTTTTCATGTTGGCAAAAGTACCCTGTCAAAATGAAAATGAATGAGAGAAGACTAAAACAAAGGGCTCGTCCGGGATTTGAACCCTTTGAATCATACCCCTAGACCAACGAGCCACATAGCACAGGTTTCTGTGAAAACTAGTTAACATCGGTGCCACGTAGAGAGTTGTGCGCTCCTCTATTTGAACACTTTCTCCTTCAAACATTGCATGAGTGTCTGACTGCCGCCATCTAGCGGTGCTGACTGACCGATGGCTCGGGTATCTTGGATGTTGTTAAATGACATAACTGTCCGCCCAAGACACTGATGACCAAGGGTCATAGTTTTCCCTTGTAATAATAACAACAATAGTAATTGGAGTGAATGGAAGTGGCATTTCTATTTCTCCTTACTTTAGCCGTCATCGTCGACAACATTGTTGTTGGTGAGCATGGAGAGGAGTGTATTAGCTTTTAAAGTATATTCAAGCAATGAACACGTCAAATAAATGTAATACCGAATACTTTTGCACGCAAGTGCACATGTATGTTACAGCGCTTCTGGGAGCACGGCCCACGTCAAGCAAGAGGGCGCAGTAAAGGTCTGCGAGTCAAGTGTGATGTGGGTATCCTGCAGCAGGCAGAGGAACCTTTGTTTTTCTACAGACGAAGCTGGTGCTGTGGGATACTAGTGTAAGGCCATTTATTCGTCATCTGTTCATGCGCAACGGTTCACCAGAAGTGTGTTAGTGAAAACAGCGGTAAGTGCAGGCTTTGTAGGGTCGCAATAGCTTGAATGGTGTCGAACTCCCCCGAAGCATCACAAGTGTGATGGCGGAAGCCTAGAAAGAAAACGTTGCGTTGGCCGGGAATCGAACCCGGGTCAACTGCTTGGAAGGCAGCTATGCTCACCACTATACCACCAATGCCCGGAAAGTCTCTCATTCCATGACTTTTGATGCATTTCAGATCATTCATCTGACTAGATACATGCGAATAATCACAGCCTACAGTGTAAAGCTTCTGATTGAGTGTGCTAAGTAACTTGCTAAATTCACTAACAAACAGTCGCTGCTCTTACTACAAAACAGGTGCAAGATATATCATTCTTAGCTAAACAAACCACGTAAACAATCAATGTAACTCTTAACTAAACTAGGAAACGCGAGAGAAAAAGGCGATACTTAGCTGCGGCGACTTGAGCGACTTCTCAGCTGGCTTGCCCGAGTGTCCAGATGCATATGTGGAAATACTTCTATACAAACCATGAACATAGATTCTCGATAGATGAATACTGTTTATTTAAAGGTCAGTTTTTATTTAGCGCATAGTTTATTGAATTTACCCCCCGAGGTGGAACACGGACAAACAAAAATCAAACCTGCTCAGTGTCAGGTTAACTTGAAGTTAGATGGCTAAATAAATTATACAGATTATTTATTTGAGCGTTACAGGTTCGGTCGGAAAGGAATGATTTACGTAGCCGATTAATTAGGACCGCACATCAGTAGATAGTAGGGTTTTTTGGGCGCGGCCTATTTTGTTATGACGTATGCCCTAAGCTTATTAATATTCCTACGTCATAATTGGGGGGCGTGATTTTAGAGTTATTTCCTTAATTATTCCTACGTCATATCCGTCAGAAAGTGTACACCCCTAAAACCCTGAACAACAAGGCCACCCATAAAGACCCCCCCCCCCTCTGAAGGCAACGCCCCGAAACTCTCCTCTCTATTTAAGACCCCGCGCTGCTTTTAGGCAATACCTCTTTAATTCTCAGCATCTGAAACATCCCGCTTCTTCAACATGTCCAGCGACATCAACATGAAACCCCGCAAGAAACAATCCCGGGCAAGGGTTCCTGTACTCACCAATTTGAAGATTGAACGCTCCTGGGTGTTGTTCTGGGGGGGTCGACGGGGTTACCGCTTTAAAAGGGATCCCAGCTATGTTGGAGTGGAGCTTTTTGCTTTGGGAGAGAAGGAGGGTACGTTGGAACCTTTTGAGACGGTGATTGAATACTCTTTTGAGGACTGGTTGAAGGTGATGGCATGGAGAGACCTGGGGCTTGTGGATAAGACTCTAGAAGGCTTGCAAGAGGGTCCAAGAGAAGGCGAAACGGAGTCTCCGACTCAGAGTTTTGAAAGGTGTGAATGGGAAAGCTTGCAGAACTACGGTACAGTGGTGAAGAGTCTATCTCTAACTACTGATCGTAAGGTTTTGTTTAGCAGTACCCTGATTACAAACCCTATTGAAGGGGTTGTGGAGGATCCAGAAAAACAGGTTACTGAAATTATGTTTGACGCCGTGGACTGGCCGTTCTTGAAAGAGGTCATAAACTGTATAAATGATGGTTTTGACATCTTGACCAAATGTTCACAACTGGATTCTGTTAGAAGTTGAATATGCTGGATTATGGATTATATATCCCCCTTGAATGACGACGACGATGATAAAACAGACGACCTGTGGGGGGTTGGAGGGGGGTCTGACGGCTCAGGGTCTACTCTCTTCTAAGAGGGCGGTGTGTCGTGACGTAGTGAAGAGATAGGATAAAAGGCGCAACAATTCATTCATGGTTTAAAATTAAAGAGAATGTCTTACCCGAAAGCTGCGGACGTCGACAGGCTCTACAGGCCTCTTCAAACCCGGGATCACCCCTGGTTCTATTCCCCAGATTTTGTATACACTCCGGAACCCTCTGACTGCGGTTACCCTCCAAGACCTCAGACCCCGGTCCCTCAGGACGAAACAACATGCGGAGCGATGGATGTCCAAATGAGTCTCGGGGATCCCCAGCCTCTGGAGCTCATGGAGGGCCTCGATTTTGCCGAACTGTCTACCGTCTGTGCGTCTCAGGAGGGGGTCAGTCCAATGGATGTAGAAACACCCCACAAACCACCAGGCGACCCAATGAGCATCGGACTGTCTCGGGGGCGTGATGAAGACGCAGGATTTATGCCCGGGGTAGGTGTCCAAGTAAGCAGAGTGGTTAAAAGCACCCTGGTGTATATTCTGAGTGCTCTCATCGACCGAGCTCTGAAAGAAGTCTGTCGGGGGTGTGAAGTGAATCACCCCAGTCAGTTGAGACACAGTTGTTTGTTTGAACCAGACCGTTACTATTTCCTGTTCTATTTCAACGTGTTTTACAGAAGACTGAACAAACCGTGGCTGAAACCGGCACTAATCAAGGCTCTGTCTTACTCCCACATACATGTCACTGCTGGACAAGTCCAGAAAATCATAGATGAGATTTTGCTGGAGCTGAAAAAGGAGCCGTTTATAATAGAGAAACTTGGGCAGCTGCTCAATGACCTGGATGAGCCAAGTAGAAAAACCGCTGGCAAGCTAAAAGCTTATTTCTTCCGTAAAGAAGTTAAAGCTGGGGGCAGCGACGAAGAATTCGACATCTACGCCACTGATTCAGACTCTGACCTGAACTAAGGGACTTTGAACATGGGGAATGTTCTGGACTGCTGCTGCAACTGGTTCTGTCATCAACACTCTGCAGCTAACCTGAGAGCGCTATTACACCATGTGCTTGACAGAAAAGTAGCCAACGCGAGCCTTTTCTCTACAGATTTAACCATCGATGAGGATCAACTTTCAAACCTGGAAAAGTTCATGGCTGCTGTAACAAAGACCGGGGGGTACGAACACTGGGATGAAGCGCTCAAGGGGGCCAAGAATGATATTAGGCCATTTCATCAACATCTGTATGACCTTTTACTGAGCATGTTTAATACCCCTCTGTTTACTTTTAAAATAGGTCATATTGTTGTTTTATTTACATATGTAACTGAGGTGTGTGCATACAAGATAAAGAAACAGGTATTTGTTGATATAGATCAAGTAACCAATCATCTGATTTCTTTTTGTCTGGACCGTAGAAAAAATTGTTGTGTATGTTATACTTTTCTCAAATGTCTAAAAAGGGGTATCTGCTCTCCTGAAGTTGAATAAAAAACCTTGTATAAAAACTTTGCGCATAGTGTGGGTCTGTGTGTTTATTTGGCAGAATGACTCGGCAAGCTCCCCAAATGCATGAACTATACTACAACCCAGCCAAGATTGGGGGTTTGGCGGGTAAGAAGGGTTTTCAAAGGGGACTCGCTGAGGCCGGTGTGAAGGTTAATGATGTGGTTGTTTCAGAATGGTTACGGGAACAAGACGCCTATACCTTACATAAACCTCTCAGGATTAACTTTAAAAGAAACCGTGTATATGCAACTGACATAGACTCACAATGGCAAATGGATCTAGTCGATATGTCAAATTTATCAAAACATAACAATGGTCACAAATTTATGTTGATGTGTATCGATGTGTTATCAAAATATGCCTGGGCTCGCATTCTACATAATAAAACAGGTCGGGCGGTGACAAGGGCCTTTGAGGATATATTGTCCCAGGGACGATGTCCTAAAAAACTGCAGACTGATAAAGGAAAAGAGTTTCTCAACAGAGAATTTCAGAATCTACTGAAGAGACACAAAATACATCATTTCACCACCGGTAATGAGCTTAAGGCATCGGTGGTGGAGAGGTTTAACCGCACCATAAAGACCAAAATGTGGAGATATTTTACAGCGGTCAACACGTTCAAGTATTTTGATAAAGTTCAGGATTTTATCGATGCTTACAACCAAGGGTATCACGCCAGTATTAAAATGAAGCCTATAGATGTTGATCAAAGTAATTCTTTTAAGGTCTATAAAAAATTATACGGCCCATTTATTAAGAAGGGGAAAACTACTTATAAGTTCAACATCGGCGATGTGGTTCGCGTTTCAAAGCTAAGGAGTACTTTTGCCAAAGATTATGAACAAACATTTTCTGACGAATATTTTACAGTTACCGAACAGGTGGCTAGAGACCCGCCCGTGTACCGGTTAAAAGACTATGACGGGGAGGATATAGAAGGAACGTTTTACGAAGCCGAGTTACAAAAAATTATTGTGGGTAAAGACATTGTATACAGAGTTGAAAAGATATTAGCTGAGAAAACCCAGAACCCGAAAAAATATATGTTGGTGAAATGGCTTGGATGGCCTGAAAAGTTCAATAGTTGGGTCCCTGAACAACAGGTTTGTGATATTCAAGCCTTATAACAACATGCCCGCCGGTGTGAGGGGGTCATTACATTCGATACTCAAGATGGAATCAGGAGGCTTCTACGTGACTCTACCCAGTAACGCCTCTCTCGATATATACCCTAAAAATGAAATATCCAGTTACACGGTACAATTTGGAAAATCTATAGATCTAAGGGGGTCGTGGGAAGTGGGGTTGGCGGAAATACAGTATCCTTACACTTGGGCTGTTTTACAAGATAAGGATGCCACCTTCGCCATTTTTGACGATGTTAAAAAGAGTCAATGGACATTCACGATGCAAGGAGGTTATTATGACAATGTGGATACAATATTAGATGAGATGCATAAACAGTTCTCAGAAGGCACCCCCAACATCAAGCTATATTACAACCCTATTAAAAACAGAGTGTACAAGGTGTCAAAACCTGGTATTAGCATTCAAACCAAAGGACAACTGGGGCGTATATTAGGGTTCTATTCTGACACAGAGAGCAGGTTCTCAGAAGTGGTGGCCCCCTTCCCGGCTGACATCAGGGGCGGCTTTTACACTCTTTATGTGTATACGGATATCATAACACACCAGAGGGTCGGGGATAGCTATGTCCCCCTTTTGAGAAATGTACTTCTTAAAGGTAAAAGCAATGACATGGTCACAATTACTTATGACAAGCCACACTACGTACCAGTCTCAAAGACCCACTTTGACAACATCACGATCGAAGTAAAATCGGATCAGAATATCAACGTACCCTTCCGCTTCGGTAAAGTTATTGTCAAACTACATTTTCGACCCCTGAAACAGTGTGTACATTATTAAAATGGCTACCTCGAGGGGTTATGTAGATCCTAGCGCCTATGTGGATTATTACAAGATGCAAGCCGGGAACGGCTTGCCCGGTTTTGTAGGAGCCCCCACAATGTATGGAGCCGGTCTAGGAGGACTCTTTCGTGGTCTCTTTAGAATGGCCGTACCCCTGCTTAAGAGAGGCTTTGCTATAGCCAGACCCCACTTGAAATCAGCGGCTAAAAATATTGTTAGTGACGTGTTCACCAATGTTATGAACCGGGCAGCTGGCCATGAGCAGCAGGAGGGTTCGGGTCTCATGGTAATGGCGAGGAGGGGGGGTAAAAGAAGAAACAGTATGTGTCCACCAGGGCGACGAAGATCCGTGGCTAACAAAAAACGAAGAAGCTCTCATTCTCCAACATATCGTGGAAACACTCGGAGAAGGAAGCAGCACAAGAAAAAACCTGCAAAAAGAAAGTCTCAAAGAAAGACAAATAGAGCCTCAGGATACATCTTTTAAAAATGTCTTTTGTCCACAGTCTATCGGAAGAATGCGTCAAATCAGAACTGGATCTGTTTACAGTTCCATACACTCAAACGAGTATAGATAAGAGCATATATGTAGAGATACCCCCTCTTTCCGCAATTTCAGATACGGCCCCTCTGGAGTTTTTTATAGCTGGCAATGGCGAGGATTATATTGATTTGAATAACACATTTATTTTAATGAACTGTAAAGTGACTGATGAGGATGGCGATGCAATCGAGAAGACGGCCAACGCTGGGGTCATCAATTACCCGGTGGCCACCATGTTTTCACAGGTGGATGTGACCCTGGGAGATCGGCTCATTAGTCAAAGCAGCAATACTTACCCCTATAGGGCCATGATGGAGTGTATCCTTAATTATAGTGAGGAGACCCTAAGCAACCAGTTTCAGCCCCGGCCTTTTCTTCAAAGACACCCCGGAAGCTATGGACGACCAGGATCCAGAGGGACTCAATAAGGGTTTGCAAAAAAGAACGGCCTTTTCAACAGAAGGGAGGACCTTTGAGCTAATGGGACATATTCATGCAGACATATTTTTCCAAGAAAAACTCATGCTCAACGGGGTAGACATTAAAATTAAAATGATCCGTAGTAAAAGTGCTTTTTGTCTGATGACCCCTGATACTGAAAAATATAAACTGACCATATTATCGGCCTCGCTGTTTGTGAAAAAAGTATCCGTCTCCCCGGCGGTTAAACTAGGACATGCGCAGGCTTTAATGACGGCAAACGCCAAGTACCCGATCGAAAGAGTCTATATGAAAGTCCACAGTATCCCCGCAGGGACACGGGTGATGAACCAGGAAAATCTGTTTCTAGGCCAGCTCCCAAAACAGGTTATTATAGGTCTCGTGGATAATGATGCATTTACCGGGGTTTACAACAAGAACCCCTTTAACTTTAAACATTATAACGCGGAATTTATAGCACTGTACGTCGATGGTGTGCAGGTTCCATCCAGACCTTTTCAACCTGACTTTGAAAACGGCAACGCGGTTCGTGAATATTACAGTCTAGTACTGGCTACGGGTCGCCATCTCAAGGATCAACCTCTGCTGATCGATCGCCGGGAATACTGCAGCGGTTACACCCTGTACGGTTTCAACCTGACCCCTGACGAAGAGTGTGGACAACATTTTTCACTGATGAAGACGGGCAATATGCGTTTGGAGATGCGTTTCAAGCAGCCTCTACCACGCACTGTAAATATGGTCGTGTATGCTGTGTTTGACAACATTATTGAGGTGAATCAGAGGAGAAACGTTCCGTATGATTATTATTAAAATGAACACCAGAGAGCTCAACCACATCATGAATGCCCTGGACGGCTCACGGAAAGTGTTTCAAGGAGTCTACGCCTGCGACCAGCTGCCTAAATTTAAGATCAAGAATTTACCTGCAATGTACATAATCAACACACACCCTAAAAATATGCCCGGAGAACATTGGCTGGCTATTTATCTAAGGGAGGACCGCCGTGGGGAATTTTTTGATTCCTATGGAAACCCCCCGGATTTCAGACCTTTCCCTCGGAAGATCAATAACTTTCTGCTCAACAACTGTCAAGAAACCATTTACAGCGGTCGTCAAGTACAAAGTCTTCAGACCTTCACTTGTGGTCAACACTGTGTGTTTTTCTTATATCATAGATCTAAAGGAAGGTCATACCCCGATATTATGTCCTTGTACAGTGAGGATTTAGGCCAAAATGATAAAAAAGTGGCAGAGTTTGTCAGGACACTGTGGACCCCCCCTTATAACACAATTACTTACGACCCTAGCCAGCCATGTATACAGATGGGGTGTTCTTGTGAGGATTTTAAAAGATGTCATGCGTGTTAAAGTGAAAAAATAATGAAAACAGCCTTTGAATCATTAGTTTTGTTTTTATTCAGCACAAATCTTATACAAAGCAGGGTTATGTTATAAATAAATGTACAACATTTGAAAATAAAAAATAAAAATAAAAAAATGGTTTGTCGGTTCCTTATTTACAGGGGAGACAAATAAAAACATGAGATTAATAAGCTTCCCAACGATGGATAGATCCTGAGGAGGGTTGCTCAACACGGTCAGAGTAATGAGATATCGGCGTCAGATCAGTCACCACCTCTTTACACAGACGGATTTTTTGTCGCGTTTCCTGGTTAGGGACTGTTGATTGGGGTATGTTCAGACAGGCCATCGCCTGTAGGAAAGCATTCCAGCCTACAGGTCGGCGACTATCGGGTACCTTATTAGTGCTAGTGACACTCTTCAACAAATCAAACATGTGTGAACCTTTGAGCAGTTGTCCTTTAAAAACAAATTCACCCTGTTCATTCCAAGTCGTTACCCGCGGTTTCTGAACCATTTTGTGCAGAATATATTCTGCATGTCTTTTGCTTCTGGCCGGCATGTTTCTCAAAACATCCGTTACAACATCTCCCTCTGAACTCTCAACAGGTTCGGGCACCGCAACATCTTTATCAACCGTACCCCCCGCATCAGTCCCAGAACCATTTTCTTGAGAGGCCATGGTTAAAGTTAAAATGTTTTGATCTTTTTCACCCTGTCTAACCAGACGGAGGTAGAGCTGTAACGTGTTGCTATACATCTGGGCTTTGGAATACTGATTTAAATCGGCCCTGGCCAGTATAGCTTTCATTTCAGAGTCCAGGTTGTTTTCGGCCGTTTGTCTAATGGGCTCTGGCCCGACAACATTTTTTCTCAGTTTCTCAAGCTGCTCCTGAGGGATCAAAAACATTTTCTGAGCATATTCCATTATTAACCCACTCTGGAAGCTAGAAGACTGGTTAGGAAAGGCACGGCTATGCTCAACAGCGGTCCTATAAAACCTCCGGTTTGATTAATCTTCTTTCTTTTTCTTTTAATAGAATACTTCTTATTAGCGATGATCTTGATAACCGCTTTTTGTTTTTTGAGTTTAGAATGTTGAGAAGGGGTTAGGGGTATATTACCGCGTAAGATGTTAAAAGCTATTTCACACAGGGTCTCGATCAAATCCGAGGGGGCCCCTGCCAGCACAGCTTTCCTATGGCACGGGCTCCCCTCAAATAACATTTGCAAAAGCGGCAGATTTCTTTTAATCCGAACAGACATTCTTATTTATTTCCTTTTCTTTAGCACATACACTGCCGGCCAATCGGGCGGGCACAAACCTGTTCTGAGGCGAAAGTCTTCTGGGGTTTGTGCTTTTAAGTCCACAATCAAGTACCCGTAGGGTTTTTTGGTGGCATCCTCAAATGCCTCCAAAAAGAATTTGGTCTGGTTAGGGTACATTTGACGAGCCAAGACGGTGACCTGTAGTTTATCTCTGGGGTTTTTAAAAAGAATTATATAATTGGCATTTAAATTAATAGTGCGGCTTTTTTTACCTTGAAAAAATAGATTTTGAACTAAATAAATAATACTTAAATTCCTATGATGAGTGTACTTTTGTAAAGCTTTTTCCACTTCACTGTTGTCACCGGCCTGCTCCATCAGGTCATCAAGGATCACTAGATTAGTTTGTCCGGGCGGGAACAGGTCATCGTCACACAACGAGGCGGGGAGACCTTGCACAAATTTCAGATTATTTTTTTTTGATGCCAAATCATCGTAGAGAGGTTGCCAGCAAGAGTAACACCACACTATGTTGTCAAGAGCTTGGGACACGGTTGCGTCCACATCTTCTATGATGTTCTTTATAAGATAGCTCTTACCCGAATTGGAGGGACCGGCTATAATACAGGAGAAAGGGTGTTGAAGTCTGTTATCAAAACCACCGCTAATATCCATAAGGCAGAGTGGTATAATCAGTCTTCAACACTCTTTTATTGTACACCACCCTGAACCGTTTGTTTAGTGATCTATTTTCCAATGTGTACCCCTTTTTATTGCGATAGATCTGATTTCCGGCTGTAATAATCTCGCGAGGAGGCGCGTCTTTCTCGGTTACAAAACTTTGTACCAGGGTCGTCAGAGACTTGATGTTAATGAGCTTGTTGTTACAATGGTTCAGAGTGAAACCCTTAACTTTCATACAGGTCTTACCCGCAGCCGTTCTGTATGCGTAAGTCTTAGGACCCCCTGAAACAAACTCAACTATGTGGTCCTGAGGATCTAGCTCACTCGTTAACTCCCCAAGGTAGTCCCCGAGGGGAGGGACCCAATCCCCTGGCCTGGTGACAAAGATTACAGAGTCAGTATCATGATAGAGCGTGCGTTCCTGCAGCTGATCCATTAAGTTGTACAGTTCAAGCCGGGCGTAAGCCGTGGTAAAAACCGCTATGAAAACATTAACGTTTCCCTGTTTGGTGGGGAAATCTTTAGGGGCCCTCCACTGGACCTGTGCCACGTGGTCATTTAAGAATTGAAAGTGTGATACTGCATGTTGTTTGGAAAACATAAATTCTATAAACTGTTCAGGGGTTTTAATCAAGGTTGTGTTTAGACGGTTATTTCTTTCCCCAAACTTACCCCACAGACTGTTTAAAATCAGTTTGGACATTTGTCTCTTGGCGGGGTTTACAGTTATGTTCCCCGGCTCTAGACGGATCCCTTCCTTTTCAAAATATTGCTGAACGTACCGCTCTTTGGCAGCGGAGTCAACACACCATGAGGGATAGCCCGATGCCTCCTGTTTCCCTTTCAGATGGGTCATAATGTACTCAGCAAAAAGAGTATCAGATTTTTCAGAAAAATGCCAAACCTCATACACCTTACCGACTCTGTAACCTTTCTCCACCGCCTTGTCAAGCTCAATGCTACACCAGACACCCGTCAGCGCTCTCTCGTCATCACTGTGCAGACAAGAGGTATTTTGATTTTCAGTTTCCACACACGTTCTACACAGAGGGAACATCAATTTTCCCGAACACCTGTAAGGCAACACGGGTAAGAACAGCTCGCGAGGAGGGTACATGCTGACTTTGATCAAACCAAAGTACTGTCCGATTTCGAGAAAGTCACGATAAACAATGGTTGGATGCCCCACCGGGTACATTTTGGTCTTGTTGACATAAGGGTACAGACTGGTGAAATCATAGTAATCTACTCTCTCACCCTCCTTTACCTCATAATGTAAACAGAGGGCGTTGGTACGACCCCCAAATAACGCATCCCTGGGCTCTAGACGTTCAGGAAAGTCCAAGGTTTCCATAAACCGTTGTACCCCCACATCCTGTTGCTTCAGGGTCGTCCACGCGTGTTCCCAAATCACCAGTACATTCAAACCATAGGTGTTTTTTAAAGTTTCAATTCGTTCCTGGAAATCATAGTACATATCACCGCAGAGTTTTTGTGTTACGGGGTTAAAGGTGTTTGGGTCGAAGCACTGAGGACAGCCCTGGTAAATACAACCAGCAAACTCATAAGCGGTACGCCGCCCGGACACGTCGCTAAAACCGTCTAAGTAGTAAGGACCCATTTTGACTTCCCCTTGATTTAAAGCATGTCTGATGAAGATGTTATCCCGGGCACTCAGATATTCCAGCCACTGTATGGAGACAGTCGAAAAGTTCTTTTGTCTAGCACGATAGTTGTCAGAAGTGGTGACCGCTATAGTGTTTTTCTGCAAGAAATTGGATCGATACATTTTCATGCAGAGAGACGCTATGGTCACACTTTGCAAAGGGTCGAGACCCGACGTGTTGATAACCTCGGCGCGGAAACGCAAACAGGCTTCTTTAAGGATCACCACATCATTTTTACAATAAGCGGCCATCTCTTCTCGGAAATCAAAAACACCTCCCTTAACCGTATTGTACCATTTAAAGAATTCCTCCCTCTCATGAGACATCATAGTATCAACCCCATAATAAGAGGCGGGCGGGTAGGACCCTCGATAATTTTGAGTGTCCTTAGTATTAAAAAAATGGCAGAACCAACCTTTCTTCTGAGCCTCAAAACCCAGAGCTTTAGGCAAAGCGCTCAATTTCATGGGGAGGAAATTTAACGAGTCTATGTAACGTTGGTTGAAAGCCTCGTCGGTGAAACACATGATCTTGCTACCCTGAGCTATTATTTTTGGGGTCACCCCATTTTCCACCAGATACTTCATCAATATGTAAGAATCATAACCCTTAGCATTGTGGGCAATAAATGTGTAATTGAGGTATTTTGGACTAGCTAGCTGACCACTCACAATCCAACATGTCAATACAGTGTATATAATTAGCAACATGGACCCCGTTTTCTTGCCGGCATTCAAAATCAAAAAAGACATACCGGTTGTGCGGCGGCTCCTTTTTAACCGGCTGAATAAAGCACTGGTGTTCAGACCCCGGGGTTAAATCCACATTACAGATCCTACATCTCGGTTCCAGACATTTGTGTGGTTTAACCTCATGAAAACGGTACTGGAGGCAACACTGCGGGCAATATTTAGTTTGATCACAATAACTCCGTTTTTTAACCCCCTCAGCAGCGGCCCTCTGCACCTTATGTTCGGAAAAACAGAACGCGGAGAGACAAATCCTTAAGCAATCTTTACATCGAATGGTAGGGGCCAAACCCTTACGACATTGCGGATTGAAACAGACGTTACAGTAACCGTCACAGCGGTGCTTAAGCTTATCATTGAAGGCCTTATAACACCAATGACAAACATACGAACAACCCAAAAAAGCCGTCAAACTCTTTATTCCAAAGTAATGACTATCACTTAGGAAGAGAAACAGTGTCTGTGTATGGGTTTCAGGATGTGTCTGAAATTTCACAAATACTTCCTTTACCTCACAACGGTACCACACAACAATTTTTAAAGACAACAACTCCTCAAACATGGCAATGTCTGAAAAGGCAACCATCTGTTGAGAGTTTAAGCCGGCCCTCTGATGAAGCATTAAAGCCTCTTGCATAGCTTGGGGTTCAGGCATGTCGGGGGTGAGTAGTTTTATTAAACTGTAAGCAAAACAGAGCTTATTGTCACCATTGGAACTCACCACTAATTGCCTGAGCTTGTTCCTAATTATGTCGTTCTTCAAGCATTTCGACAGTCTTCTAAGCGCCCCACCCTCAGGGTTACGAACCACATTCATTACCAGAGACAGACTTTCATCAGCTAAGATGGATGCGTTACTTTGCAATAACGCTTCGATTTTAGCCAGAAATTCATCAACATCTAAATTATCTCCACTCAGCATTACAGATAGGTTGCTAAACAAATCATCCCCTCTGAGTTCTAACTGTACAACATCTCGAGGTCTGACCCTTTCAGCAACCTGTTTAAGCATGTTTTGCAAGGCCTCGTGTATGTTGACAAATATTTCTGCATAATTGTCACAATTTAAAAGTTCTGCAAAATTAAAACGCTGAATCATTTCAAAATTGTTATAGGCCGGTCTATCTATAATCACGGGATCACTGGTACTCTTGGACACATCATCATTTTGAACAAAGCCTTCAACCCCTACATTCTCACAGAGCATGTCATCCACAGCCTTATCAGTCTCAGAACCCTCCACATTCCGAACACCCCCACCGCTGACATCTACAAAACCCCCTTTTTGAGGAGGCTCATTTAAAGCCTGTAAAAGTCCTTCAAAGATATCCACCCGGTTAATGTCAAGACCCTCCTCTATAGTGACGGCTGCTTCTGCCGCCGTACTGTGTTCTAATGGTCTCAAATCATTTATAATAGGGGCAGAATTTGGTCGGGGTAGCGTCTCCAAAGCCTCCACCATTTCAAACAAATCGGGGTGAACTAGGGGTTGAACCTCTATAAGCGCTACCGTTGGGAGGTGGTTATTTAGATCATTGACCATCTGTAACAGGTCGGGGTTCACCGGTAAGTCTGGTAATTCACATTCTATCGGTGGTGATTGGGGGTTATTTAAATCATTTATCATTTGTAATAGTTCCTGGTTCATTGGGACATCAGAGGAGTTCACAACAGGGCCGGGGGTGTTCTCTCGGGAAGGTCTTTTTGGGGCCCTAACTTGTTCATAATCCTTTAGTTTGTGAGTTCTTTTACCAAGTCCGGACATTTTTTTTTATTTTTTATTTTTCCAACAACCCACAATAGTAAGGCGTTTTGTATCTATTAAAACATTAAATACGGTACAATTCGTTAGTAAGGGTATTAATAAGGGTGTTTTGACTCTCTATCACAAGGTTTTGCCCCACTAACACAAGTCTTTGATTTAGTAACAAGGTATGTAGCAACTCATGCCGACCTTCAGGAAGTAGCTCCGGGGGATGGTGTCCTGGCTCAGCTGCAAAGGATGGTCGCTCCGGTAAATCTCGGTCGAAGGAGGCAGGGAGCGAGCGTATACTCACGGACGGAGACCAAGAAGGCCTTTGCGGTGACACCCTGGCCAATCGCGGTGTACTGTTCAGCGTTTCTGTAGCCAAGAAACGGGGCTGGGGGGACGATGTTGAAACCAGTCCGTCGTTGGGTGGTGTGTCAACCCTGACTGACGGCGACCCCTGAGGTTGTTGGTTGCCTGTATTTGTTCCGCCCGACAATGCGGCGGGCTGAATCTGGATTGTTGAATTACCCCCAGAAGGCTGTGGCCTGAGTAGATGTTGGGGGGTCTCCAAGACCACCGTGGGGGATCCTCTCGGTGATCTCTCCGGGGAAGATGTTTGATCCCACTTAGACGGGGTAATTGTCCTCAATAGCTCATCCACAGAATGACTATCCCAAGAGTCTTGGGAAGAATAAAAATATACATTACATTTACATCTTTAAACGGCGACAGAAATCAAACTTAAAACAACATGTCCAGGACCTTCAAAACCTTTAGCTTTTTTAGACCTTTGAAAATAGGCTTAGACATTCACTACAACGCCTTATTATTTACAGACAATATATTTATTAGGACTTGATAATAAATGTAAAACAGAGAAGCCTCTGTAAATAAACTGTTTCTTAAATGTAATATTGTTAATAAAACACTTTTTATACACACACACACCACATTTCATTTTTAAACGAACCTTCCAAGTGTAAACGCTTCCTGATCCCGGGACTTCCTGTTTCACAAACGTTTTCACGATCTGTTTAAATATTAAATACAATGAACACCTTCAAGCCTTTTCCTACAGCCACTTTAAAACAGAAGTATAATTGCGGGAGATAAGCCAAACAACTTACTAAAACCTTTCGGACAGCTTTACTTCCTAACCAGACGGTCGGGCAATCGGTCATTTCTAAACACATGCCCCAGAAACAAGCCTAGACCTGTCCGGACTTCTAAAGATCTTTCCCAGAACCCCCAAGACCTACAGGAAATGGACACCCCTCGCTTAAATATTAGCCCTCAACGGGCAAACAAAACCCTTTTAAAAACATTAAAGTTTGAAAGATCTTACTTACCTCCAAAGAATAATCGTTTCTTATGTTTTTCAGCTGATTTAGCTTTTTGCACTTCTGTGAAGGTAAGAGACATGTTTAACCTTTAACCACCCCTCTTTATAAAAAGCTTTAACCTCTTACAAGCGGCAGATATATACTCACCGCTATCAGATACAGGGGCTGACGGCCTTTCAGATTCTTGAAAGGTTACGGTTCTCGAAGGTAAAACGAAACAATCCCTCGATGTGGAAGGCCTTTCGTTGTCTCGAACCACGTTTCTTAATACTGTTAGAAAGGATATTTTTTTAAATTAACAAAACGGGCCTCAAACATCTTACCGAAACGTTATACAAACAAACAGGGGTTTAGTTCTTACCCGGTCGGCAGACAGCCTGTCTAGGGACAACCACTTCTCTTGGTTGATCCTCGGAGACATTAATCACAGGCCTTTCGATAGTTTCTGTGTAATTAAAGAGACCGCCATTAATATATATTAAAACGTTTTCATAACTCTATTGAGCCGCTTCAAAACACAACCACACACCCATACATAAGAACCCTTGAGCGCAAACACAAAAATCTTACCGTCGTTGTTCCAGATGATCTCCTCAGCGTTGGGAATTAACTCCTGTTGACTGGCTGAAAAATAATTTTACAGAACTTAAAACAGATGTTATAACCTTATTTACAATACATGCCCACGCTCTGAGTCAATGAAAATAATCTGAAGACTTACCTAAAAACTCGTTTAAATCGAAGTCGTTGATGTTGTTTCCGGACATTGTTGATCTTTAGGCTTAAATCGAAAGGTCAGTATGAGTCTGTCGAGCTGAAGACCAGACCTTCATACTTATACTGATGGCCGGATGCCGGATCTGCTTGTAAGGCATTGTTCTGGGCTGGCCTTTGTGCCGTCCTGTTATCAATTAACATATCAAAACCAACCAATAAAATGACCCTGCATCAATTTCAAATAGAAACCAAGATGGCGACGATCTCTCTCCTCTCTACTCTAAACTTTTATTAGAACCTTTTGGTCTCTCAAAAAAACATTTTTAAGCATCAAGACCTATAGTCAATAAACACTAAGAATATTTCAGGCCTTTATACGCGCTAAAAAACAACCTGAGCCAAGAAAATAACTATAAAGATCTAAAATAAGTAGCGCTTTTACAGTGTTTTTTTTTTTTTTTTTTTTTTTTTAATAGCGATGCTTTGTTTGGTATTAAACAAGTCACAAACTACTCAGAACAGCGTTTATCCCCACAAAAGAGATATTTGGGTTTATTTTACAAAGCTTATAAATTATATAGTTTAAAAGTATTCTGAATGTTTTGAGACCACACGCCATGCCTACGTTTGTCTGAGCCCACCCCCGTCCCCCGTGGTGTGAGTGATTTAGCCTTGAGTGTTGTGATCTATTTAGCATTGAGTGATCAGTTGTTTTTATTTTTTAAATGATTCCTTATCATCAGGGATTGAGCCTGCTAAAATACCTTAAAAACATATCCTTATCTTAAGTCTACCTCTTATGAGCTTTAAGACCCTAGAATGTATTTAAGTAAAACGAATGAACACATTATGTGTGAGATAAAATATAACCACAGCTTTTTTTTTTTTTTTTTTTTTTTTTACAAATACAATTAACCTATACCCACAAACACCCACACACACACACACCCTCTTTTTTTTAATTTTATTTTTAATTAAATTTGAGGGGAGAGACAGAGCCATATACATTGGGGTTAACATAAGTACCCTATGCATAACAGGAATTGTTAGGACCTGTGACCATTACAGACAACAGAACTTGTTGATCTTATAAAATGATTGGGCGAGAGAGAGAGATATAGAGACAGACAGAGACAGAGCCAGTGTGAATATGATAAACGCACTATTCAAAATGGCATTGTTAAGACCTGGGACCATTACAGACAACAGAACTTGTTGATCTTATAAAATGCTTGGGCGAGAGAGACAGAGAGAGAGAGACAGACAGAGACAGAGACAGAGACAGTGTGAATATGATAAACGCACTATTCAAAATGGCATTGTTAAGACCTGGGCCCCTTACATGTATATTTAAAAAAGACCCCCAACCGCTACAGGAAGAGCCGACCCATTCACACTCTACAGTTGACCAACAAGAACAACCGGTTATGGGGGGCCTTGTTGTTCAGGGTTTTAGGGGTGTACACTTTCTGACGGATATGACGTAGGAATAATTAAGGAAATAACTCTAAAATCACGCCCCCCGATTATGACGTAGGAATATTAATAAGCTTAGGGCATACGTCATAACAAAATAGGCCGCGCCCAAAAAAACCTACTATCTACTCACATCAGTCATTCCGCCCTGGGCCGGCCCTGACCAATTTGATGCCCTAGGCAAGATTTTAGCTGGTCCCCTTGCATCGCAGCCAATTCCACCACCGATCATTGTGTTCATACACTTACACAGAAACTGCATAGCTTCATGTCTTAGATTTTCTTTATTTTTGAAACAAGAAAAAAACACACAAAATAAAAACAGTATGCAAGAAACAAGTGACAAAACGAATTATGAATACAATATAAATAAGTATTGCACGAAAAAACTATATTACCGACACCATAGTGCAAGATGCATAATGTAGCAGTGTTCTACAGCCTTACCGCCTTGCCTTTCTTGCAGCAAACAAGTGACATAAAACGAATTATAAATAAGTGGATGTTTCCTGCAGCACACTTGAAAGAAAAGGTATATTTCTCAGAATTAAGTTATAGGTAATGGAGGTTGATGAAAGAGTTAAATAGCTGATCGATCAAAAGGTGTGATCGTTGTGGGGCATCGGTAAGAATGCACAATTCTCATTCATTCCAAACAGTGTCCCTTTACTGCATCACTAGCAATGGGCGTTAGCCTATTTTGGTATTTGTTTTGTGTGTTTTTGATTGCTTTTTGTTTTGTTTTATTAATTCACTTTTAACCTCTTATATTATCACATTATTCCCATTAAAATCACGTTTGTTTACTTTGAATGTCCCGCCCCACTTCACGAAATGCACGAGTTTTATTTACGATTGATTGATTTAAATATACACATGGCTAATCACGCATTCATGAGAGTACCCGCTTATTCGCCAGGTTCTACGAAATTCAATAATTGACCATGAGGAGCACCTGTTAGGCTGGAGATAAAATGCTCCCGGGGTGGAGCTGGGGGGGACGGGATTGCAGAGCAACGGGAACGAAACGTGGAGCCAAAGGCGAACGAAGGACTTGATGGACAAGTAACGGAAAGGGCTAAGAGACCCAGAGGAGAGCTGAGGCGACCTCTGCAACGCTAGCGAGAGTATCCAGAGAAGGGATAGCGTACAGGCTTTTTGAACTACAGTAGTGTTTCAAAGGATAACAACAAACAACCTGTTTTTTTTTTTTTTTACTCGGCCATTGTTTTCTTGGACTGTACATGGACATTGTAATTTCTTTGTATTGCCAAACCCGGACCAGAGCAGAAGCTGAATTTTTGTCGGAGCCCCTCATTACTTTGTACTAGGACACGTGGACTATTGCCTGCCCCATTCCAGCTCCTGGTACTGCCGGAGGAGACCAACAGAACCCTCCACGAATGCATTTTTTAGTTTGAACTTTTTTGTCTTTTTAACATAAAGAGGAAGTCTGATGGATTTTATATTAGAGATTTGTAATCCAGTTAATTGTATACCTGTCTTGTGTGGTCTGTGGTGTGCTCCTGGCTTGAGATTCCCCAATTTAAATAACCTAAATCGAAGGGAGAATTGAGAGGTAGTAAATGCAAAATGGGCATATTTGGGCAATCGACAACCTCCCAATGGGTCCTAGCGGCTGTAGACAACCGCTAGGTGGTGTAGTCGTGCTTCCATAAGTTTTACCCCCCAGTGGTACTGTATAACTTCCACTCTGTGACACATCCTAGATTTTAATAGCGACAAGATGTGAAGTCATAGTGAAGAGCTTGGGAAGGTGCGGTCACGCCTGCTTCATCAATGACGGGAGCTTTGGGGAGACGGGAGGCAGTCACATTACCTTCCTGAGAGCAGTAACTGCCGAACCAACACACATTACTTGTGTGTGCCAAATACTTCTGTTTTATTAGTACCTAATTTTTCAGCACCAGTATTTAACTTTGCAGATTGTTGGAAAAAAACTGTACAGGTATTCCCTGCTAACACACAACATTGCCAATAACATTGTAGCAATATAATTTATATTGCTACAGCATTGAGGCAATGTGCTAGCAGGGTTGTTGTACTTTGGAATCGGTTCATGCTTCACGATTGGTTAATTGCCTATTTTTTTTTTGCCTTCATAAACAATTCGTGGATCGACTTTGCTCCCTTTTTCTTGGGATTGTGCGTCTTGTAGGCAGTCCATAGGTTGTCCCTATATTAATTTATTCATGAAATTCCAACCGAAATAGCGACAGTTCTACAGCTATTTCAAACCGGAAGTTTGAATCGCTCCTGATTTCAGGAAAAAGTTCTTCATTTACACCGTCTCGTTCTGTCCGTCCCTCCCCTCCTCAGCCTTGGATCTCTTCTGTTCTCCGCTCAACCTGATCCAGTCTGCGCACCACTGAGCACAAGTGGAAGAGATCCAAACTCCCAGCGACCCTCGCACTCTACCACTCTCTACTGCCCACATTCCCCTCCTCGCTCACCTCAGTCTTACTTCCAGTCATTCTTTGAATCCACTGTCCACAACCCCTGCAAGCTTTACTCCACCTTCTCTCTCATCTCCCCCCTCCTCCCTCATCTCATCTCACCTCATCATTTTGCCTCATTCTTCTACAAGATCACAGACATCCACAAGCTCTTCAACAGTCTCCTCTCCACTCCCACCCTGCCCAAGTCTCCCACCGATCAAGCTTCCATTTCTTCATTCTCTCCTCTCTCAGACTCTGAACTTTCCTCTCTCCTCCTAGGTCACAAACCCATAATATGTCCCCTGGACCCTCTCTCTACTCGCCTCCTGCAAGCGTCTGCTCCATTTCAACTCCCCTTCTTCTCCTCCCTCCTCAACTCCTCACTCCTCTCTGGCTGTTTCCCCTCTTGCATTTAAACAAGCTGCGGTCATCCCACTCCTCAAGAAACCTACCCTTGACCCCACCTCTCCTCAGAGGCACCTGTCTCTGCCCTGTCGCCCTACTCCCCTTCCTCTCAAAGACCCTCGAGCGTGCGGTCCACTGTCAGCTCTCTGCATTCCTTTCCCATCTCTCACTTCTTGATCCTCTGCAATCTGCCTTCCAAACACCGCTCACACCACTGAGACTGCTGTCCTGGCAGTCACTGACTCCCTCAACTGTGCTCGGGCAGCCTCCCTCTCCTCAATCCTCATCCTCCTTGGTCTCTCCGCAACATTTGACACCGTCGATCACTCCATCCTCCTCTCCTGCCTCGCTGACCTTGGAATCTCTGGGACTGCTCTCACTTGTTTCTCCTCCTACCTCAACGACCGGACCTATCAAGTGGCGAGCTTCCTCATCCACCCCTCAACCTCTCCTCACAGGCATAACCCCCGGGTTTAGCTATCCTCCCGATGGGTCACATTTCGGTAACTACCTTTTTTACTTTCATGGGGCCCTGAAATCCTCGCTGCGCCCCTGGTCATGAAAGCTGTAATGTCTGGTATCAAAATACATTACTGGCTTTTGGCTTACACACGTCATTTCAACCCACTTGCTCAAGCAGACCGAGTAAACGTTTACTCGAGGTATACGGTCACACAGAAGGAGCATCCCAAGAACACCAGTAAATGGCGTAGAAATTTTGAAAACATGCACAATTTTCCACGATCTAAGCCCACAGTTTACGTGCAAAATCTAATGTCTGAGATGATGGTATCCATGTAACATTCCCGAAATGGACGCATTTTAAAAGTGCAAGGTAACGGTCTGGTCCATTTATTGTGGGTTTCAAGGTAAAGTACATTGCTGATGGACGTTTCATGGATAATGCGGATCAGTGGTTTCCTTTATCATTATGCTCTCTAAATTGTTGTGGGTCTGTTGTACACTGTTCAGTACTGTACATCGTGTTTTAATCCTAACTTGATAAAACACTTCGATTCATGGCTTTGTAGCCCCACCAGTGATGTAAAAAACCACTCGGTAAGATCATTAAAACAAAGTATTAAACAAGGCGCAATGCACAAGACAGTCCTTTGCCCTGTGCAGTGCTGCGGGTAAACAACTCGTCTCTAGTGCAATAAACTAAGACCATGTAAACCCGAGAGGGAGAGGGGCATTTAATCTGTGACTCGAGCATATTGTCTCCAGTGAGGTCAATACACGCGTCAGGGATATGTATGCTAAATGTAATGTAAATATGATGGATATAATGTATATTGTGGTGGAGTTTATAAAGATAATGTCAGGGGAACTTTAGTGATGTTCTGTGTTTTCTAAATTCCAAGCAGTGGGACTTTAAGTCATAACTTTGTGAGGAATTTACATGTCTTTATAAATTATATATCATTATAAAGTAATAATCCAGCTCACTTTGCTAGCTAGCCTACTGCCAGTTGCCATCCAAATGATGATAATGATCAGCTAGTAGTTAAGTACTGCAGTAGTTTGCCAGTTGTCAGCTAATGATTTTTGATAGAATTGTATTATTTAAATTCAGTTTTTTGTGCACTATAGTATTTTCAGTATTGAGTATTTTTGGTGTGGATGTTATTTTACCTAAACAGTTTATTAGTTATTGCTCTGATTTCAATATGCATAGTGCACTATTTACATTTGTATTGATTATTACATCAATTTCTTCAACAAGTACAGTGTATGTTAAAGTGCAATACATGTTCTGTGATGTGCATTATTTAAATGTTTGTGTTTATTTTAGTTTTAACTAAACATTCTCTATACGCCATAAACATGGGCACCACTAAAATGTTTTTCATCGAGAGGGGGGATGGTTTTGGGGCTACTATCAAATCTCGCATATGGCCCCCAAATGGCTAGGGCCGGCTCTGGACATCACACATTACATAGGATGGGGCTGACGTTGGATGGTACTTTTCGTGACTTAAATCAAGTAACAAGTTACTAGTACACACATAGCCTCTAAGTGTACTGAGTAATGATACTCTCTCTTTCGTTCATTCGTTCCTTAGTATAATTACCTTTAGTAGTAGTAGTACTGGCCACTACTCGGAAGGTAGCGATGCGCACCAATAGATCACGAAAGCTTTCTCATAGTTTTGTGTTTTAGATAATGGTTCAATACGGACTCAATCCCCTTTCATGGACATGGCAGGGAACTTGCAGTTAGAACTAAGGAGTCTAATAAGACTTGGTGGTACGCAGAACTGAAGTGCCAAGTGACAGGCTATCACTTTCATTGCACACCGCATTGTCTTCTCGCAGGGAGCAAATTGGGGAAATGTTGGATTTACGGCATCATGTAGAAAGACTGAATGGTTTAGTTACAGAAAAAGATAAAAAAGATAGTGACCTTTCTTACTAGCTGAACTAACCTGCATAAAATTAAGAAGATACAGACATTTTCATGCAATTATTTCAAGTTACAGTCTGCTGCTCAGACACAGTTTGGCGCACAGATGCAACTATCATCAACTCAATTATAAACATATATCTAGAGAGACAGAGAGACAGACATGGACTACATATCGTGCACATTGTATGAAATCATGCTGGTATATGTAGGCTTGTAGATGATTGTTAAGAGGCCTATTTGGAAACATACGAAATGAGATATTACCATAATGAAGTCATGATACATGAAGGAAATGTTTTTCATGTTGGCAAAAGTACCCTGTCAAAATGAAAATGAATGAGAGAATACTAAAACAAAGGGCTCGTCCGGGATTTGAACCCTTTGAATCATACCCCTAGAACAACGAGCCACATAGCACAGGTTTCTGTGAAAACTAGTTAACATCGGTGCCACGTAGAGAGTTGTGCGCTCCTCTATTTGAACACTTCCTTCTTCAAACATTGCATGAGTGTCTGACTGCCGCCATCTAGCGGTGCTGACTGACCGATGGCTCGGGTATCTTGGATGTTGTTAAATGACATAACTGTCCGCCCAAGACACTGATGACCAAGGGTCATAGTTTTCCCCTGTAATAATAACAACAATAGTAATTGGAGTGAATGGAAGTGGCATTTCTATTTCTCCTTACTTTAGCCGTCATCGTCGCCAACATTGTTGTTGGTGAGCATGGAGAGGAGTGTATTAGCTTTTAAAGTATATTCAAGCAATGAACACGTCAAATAAATGTAATACCGAATACTTTTGCACGCAAGTGCACATGTATGTTACAGCGCTTCTGGGAGCACGGCCCACGTGAAGCAAGAGGGCGCAGTAAAGGTCTGCGAGTCAAGTGTGATGTGGGTATCCTGCAGCAGGGAGAGGAACCTTTGTTTTTCTACAGACGAAGCTGGTGCTGTGGGATACTAGTGTAAGGCCATTTATTCGTCATCTGTTCATGCGCAACGGTTCACCAGAAGTGTGTTAGTGAAAACAGCGGTAAGTGCAGGCTTAGTAGGGTCGCAATAGCTTGAATGGTGTCGAACTCCCCCGAAGCATCACAAGTGTGATGGCGGAAGCCGGGAATCGAACCCGGGTCAACTGCTTGGAAGGCAGCTATGCTCACCACTATACCACCAACGCCCAGAAAGTCTCTCATTCCATGACTTTTGATGCATTTCAGATCATTCATCTGACTAGATACATGCGAATAATCACAGCCTACAGTGTAAAGCTTCTGATTACAGACAGGGCGTGTTGAGTGTGCTAAGTAACTTGCTAAATTCACTAACAAACAGTCGCTGCTCTTACTACAAAACAGGTGCAAGATATATCATTCTTAGCTAAACAAACCACGTAAACAATCAATGTAACTCTTAACTAAACTAGGAAACGCGAGAGAAAAAGGCGATACTTAGCTGCGGCGACTTGAGCGACTTCTCAGCTGGCTTGCCCGAGTGTCCAGATGCATATGTGGAAATACTTCTATACAAACCATGAACATAGATTCTCGATAGATGAATACTGTTTATTTAAAGGCCAGTTTTTATTTAGCGCATAGTTTATTGAATTTACCCACCAAGGTGGAACACGGACAATGATGTATTTGATTGACAGTGTAACTTGGACTGTTGGAGTAACTTGGACACCCATTGGAATGGAAAAACAAACTCGAGAAAAAAGTGTGTGTGTGTGTGTGTGTGTGTGTCACCTGCTGGTAGTGATGCATTTACATAACCTACAGACTATTTGGGCTGATTGTTCCTGGTGTATTAATGAAACTTTTCAAAGCGGTGGCTTACGTAGATGACATCACAGTCATTGTTAAGAATGGCAAGGATGTACCTTACCTTAAATGACTGTCAGAAATGAATTGAGTTTCTTCAGTGGTTAATGGCTTTTACTGGGGGAACTAGGTAGAAAGCAAGCCACTGTCTCTAGCCACATTTTGGACAAATGGACAAAACTAGATGGATTTAAAAATAGACGGATAGACAGTCGGATGGCGTCTGTCTACAATATTTTAAATGATAATAGTATATGTAGTATATGCATGTGTATTATCAACTAATCTTTACAGAAAAGGGGTAATACCATAATAAAATGCTGATGAGAGGAGAAGAGATCTTATTCACTGGCCAAATACATGATTTCGACAATTGTCGTACATCTTGACGGCACTTAGCTTTACTTTTCACAATGTATGACTGCACTTACTGTACTTAACTGTATACATTGGAAGTTGTAAAATGTATTATCTTGAATTGCTTTGTTTAATGTAAATTTGAATTTGTAATGTTTGATGCCTTGTACTTAACTGTATTCTTGCACTTATGTTGCAAGTCGCCCTGCATAAGGGCGTCTGCCAAGAAATAAAAATAATAATAATGTTTAATAATAGTATATGTAGTATATGCATGTGTATTATAAACTAATCTTTACAGAAAAGGGGTAATACCATAATAAAATGCTGATGAGAAATTAAGAAAACCGTAAAAGAAAGGCATTTTAAACCAGGACCTCTCGCACTCTAAGAGAGAATCATATCTCGAACAAACTTACATTAGTGACATCTTTACACTAGTGCCACGTAGAAAGCGGTGCGCTCCAACAGCTGGAAACTTTCTCAGTCTCAAGTTCAAGCACCTTGTGTGTGACTGCCATCTAATGTTGCTGACTAATAGCACTATTGGACTAGAGGAGCTGGGGCTGGCAGAAATTCAGCCAGGCTTTTCTACAGGCGCAAACTCAGCTGATGCTGTGTAGGCTACTCCGTGTACGTCAATGAAAGTCTAGTGACTTCAATATACACACCCCGATGCACCCAAAGAGTGATTGTCAAAGTATGAGTGACTCGCTCCACTAGCAGCACCGACCTGCATCTCTCTGTGACACCCGGCGCCTCCGTCTGGATAAGCTGCTGGTAATGCCGAGCACGGCAGCAGATCTTGTACAGTGGAACCCTAATAATATTCCTAATAATATGGCAACATCCTGGGGGGTCGGTGTGCCGCGCCACAGTGCAGCGACCTTAGCGCATCACTAAAAGGCACCTTAGCGAGGCCTCGGAATCGCTCAAACATGAACCGAGAAATGAACATTGAATCCCATCTACTATTATTACCTAGTAGTGTTGATGTTATCTAAAGTATTTCTATACGTTTTTATTAGTGTATGAATTGTGTCGACCAGGGATCAGAAAGTGAGACAGTATAGGGTAGGCGGTAATCGAAAGCACAAGAAATACATAAAAGGGAGCTATACAGCAGGTGAATAAAACACGGATTGTGACAGTCCACTGATAATAGCCTATAACAAGGCAGATTAAAATATAACAAACGATACGGATTCTTAAAATCAAATATAATTTCAACGTGCAGGAGACCAGACTGACTTTTATGCATCCTCTCGGGTGTAGATGCATGTTACTTAGACTAACAACGTTTGCATTCTAGGATATTAATAACACTCTCCACAGCAGGAATTATTGAGTGATATTACAGGGAATGTAGAGTAAAAGACTGACCCCGACGTGATTTGAACACACAACCTTCTGATCTGGAGTCAGACGCGCTACCGTTGCGCCACGAGGTCCTTAAACTTCAGTTAACACAGGACGTCAAGGAAAAATATTGGGAACTATGGTGATGTTTTGCTAGTGACCATTAGGTTAATGAATGGGCAACTGAAGCATTGACGTGATGAAGAAGTTAAACAGAATGCTAAAGAGATAGTGACAGTGAGCATGACACAGAACACATGGCATGACGTGAATACCAAGTTAAACTTAAAGCAGAAATTACAGAAAGAAAGAAAAAAAAGAAAACCGGACACTGCACATATGTTTGGTCTTTCCTATATCTTTAATATGATATCTCAGTAGTTTAAATTTGATACAGAAATTATTCTGGAATCCCATGAAATGGAAAATACAGTGAATATAAAACTATATTTGCTGTATTTATAACAAATATATTCCGCTTATACACTCACCTAAAGGATTATTAGGAACACCATACTAATACCCCCTTTCGCCTTCAGAACTGCCTTAATTCTACGTGGCATTGATTCAACAAGGTGCTGAAAGCATTCTTTAGAAATGTTGGCCCATATTGATAGGATAGCATCTTGCAGTTGATCGAGATTTGTGGGATGCACATCCAGGGCACGAAGCTCCCGTTCCACCACATCCCAAAGATGCTCTATTGGGTTGAGATGTGGTGACTGTGGGGGCCAGTTTAGTACAGTGAACTCATTGTCATGTTCAAGAAACCAATTTGAAATGATTCGACCTTTGTGACATGGTGCATTATCCTGCTGAAAGTAGCCATCAGAGGATGGGTACATGGTGGTCATAAAGGGATGGACATGCTCAGAAACAATGCTCAGGTAGGCCGTGGCATTTAAACGATGCCCAATTGGCACTAAGGGGCCTAAAGTGTGCCAAGAAAACATCCCCCACACCATTACACCACCACCACCAGCCTGCACAGTGGTAACAAGGCATGATGGATCCATGTTCTCATTCTGTTTACGCCAAATTCTGACTCTACCATCTGAAGGTCTCAACAGAAATCGAGACTCATCAGACCAGGCAACATTTTTCCAGTCTTCAACTGTCCAATTTTGGTGAGCTTGTGCAAATTGTAGCCTCTTTTTCCTATTTGTAGTGGAGATGAGTGGTACCCGGTGGGGTCTTCTGCTGTTGTAGCCCATCCGCCTCAAGGTTGTACGTGTTGTGGCTTCACAAATGCCTTGCTGCATACCTCGGTTGTAACGAGTGGTTATTTCAGTCAAAGTTGCTCTTCTATCAGCTTGAATCAGTCGGCCCATTCTCCTCTGACCTCTAGCATCAACAAGGCATTTTCGCCCACAGGACTGCCGCATACTGGATGTTTTTCCCTTTTCACACCATTTTTTGTAAACCCTAGAAATGGTTGTGCGTGAAAATCCCAGTAACTGAGCAGATTGTGAAATACTCAGAACGGCCCGTCTGGCACCAACAACCATGCCACGCTCAAAATTGCTTAAATCACCTTTCTTTCCCATTCAGACATCCAGTTTGGAGTTCAGGAGATTGTCTTGACCAGGACCACACCCCTAAATGCATTGAAGCAACTGCCATGTGATTGGTTGGTTAGATATTTGCATTAATGAGAAATTGAACAGGTGTATCTAATAATCCTTTAGGTGAGTGTATTTGCCTTTACTAATATTGTATTTTATTTTACAATAGGTTTAATATAATAAGGTCCAAATAATAAATGTACATATTTGCACATGCTTGCTTTTGGTGAACAGGTAGAATTGGCCATTATCTGAAAAAAACATGCACTCACCTAGTTATTCACAGTTTAAACAGCGCCAGTGAATATTGGGTTTTAAAGTTACAAGAGTGACGATGAAGTTATTGCGTTTAGTTGCTTTAAATAACTACAGTGGTTTGTGGATAACAGGAATATGTGCACATACAGAAAAGTGAAAAGTAACGCTGGGTAAGTACACAATCAAATCAAGTTTCACGAAAGATGATATGCTTCAGATACAACTTAATAGTAAAAATGCATTATGGTAAAGAGTTAATAGCTTTGTTGATAACCTCAACGTATGCTAATCAGTCTCTGTTTCGTGTTTATTATCATAATAATTGTAATTATTATTATTAGTAGTAGTATTCTACAATAAAACTTGCATAAGTTCGAATTGTGCCGATATGTTTTCTGCACAAGGAAAAGTATATATATTATTAAGTTACACAAGCATTGTAAAGAAACCAACAACATATAGGCACCTGGATGTGTTCTTCCTACTTGGATAAGTAGGTTAGCCGGCTAAGTTTCAGGATAACTTGGCATTAACTCGGGATTTTCCATTCTCCGTAGCGAGTTTAAAGTTCAGCCAGCTATGTTTCCAGAGCAGCATGTCCAGCATCTCAAACCTGCTCCCTGTCAGGTTAACTTGAAGTTAGATGGCTAACAATCTCACTGTATTTCATCTGCCCAGTTAAATGACAGCTGACTGTGTCCCCCAACAATGACGGCGCCGTTCCTAACAGATCCAGTTGTGATCCAGACCCAGTAGCTTTTCTGCGAGGAATAATTCATAGAGATTATAGATTTAAATTATACAGATTAATTATTTGAGCGTTACAGGTTCGGTCGGAAAGGAATGATTTACGTAGCCGATTAATTAGGACCGCACATCAGTCATTCCGCCCTGGGCCGGCCCTGACCAATTTGATGCCCTAGGCAAGATTTTAGCTGGTCCCCTTGCATCGCAGCCAATTCCACCACCGATCATTGTGTTCATACACTCACACAGAAACTGCATAGCTTCATGTCTTAGATTTTCTTTATTTTTGAAACAATAAAAAACCACACAAAATAAAAACAGTATGCAAGAAACAAGTGACAAAACGAATTATGAATACAATATAAATAAGTATTGCACGAAAAAACTATATTACCGACACCATAGTGCAAGATGCATAATGTAGCAGTGTTCTACAGCCTTACTCGCCTTGCCTTTCTTGCAGCAAACAAGTGACATAAAACGAATTATAAATAAGTGGATGTTTCCTGCAGCACACTTGAAAGAAAAAGTACATTTCTCAGAATTATGTTATAGGTAATGGAGGTTGATGAAAGAGTTAAATAGCTGATCGATCAAAAGGTGTGATCGTTGTGGGGCATCTGTAAGAATGCACAATTCTCATTCATTCCAAACAGTGTCCCTTTATTGCATCACAAGCAATGGGCGTTAGCCTATTTTGGTATTTGTTTTGTGTGTTTTTTATTGCTTCTTGTTTTGTTTTATTTATTCACTTTCCACTGTCAGCTCTCTGCATTCCTTTCCCATCTCTCACTTCTTGATCCTCTGCAATCCGCCTTCCAAACACCTCTCACACCAGTGAGACTGCTCTCCTGGCAGTCACTGACTCCCTCAACTGTGCTCGGGCAGCCTCCCTCTCCTCAATCCTCATCCTCCTTGGTCTCTCCGCAACATTTGACACCGTCGATCACTCCATCCTCCTCTCCTGCCTCGCTGACCTTGGAATCTCTGGGACTGCTCTCACTTGTTTCTCCTCCTACCTCAACGACCGGACCTATCAAGTGGCGAGCTTCCTCATCCACCCCTCAACCTCTCCTCACAGGCATAACCCCCGGGTTTAGCTATCCTCCCGATGGGTCACACTTCGGTAGCTACCTTTTTTACTTTCATGGGGCCCTGAAATCCTCGCTGCGCCCCTGGTCATGAAAGCTGTAATGTCTGGTATCAAAATACATTACTGGCTTTCGGCTTACACACGTCATTTCAACCCACTTGCTCAAGCAGACCGAGTAAACGTTTACTCGAGGTATACGGTCACACAGAAGGAGCATCCCAAGAACACCAGTTAATGGCGTACAAATTTTGAAAACACGCACAATTTTCCACGATCTAAGCCCACAGTTTACGTGCAAAATCTAATGTCTGAGATGATGGTATCCATGTAACATTCCCGAAATGGACGCATTTTAAAAGTGCAAGGTAACGGTCTGGTCCATTTATTGTGGGTTTCAAGGTAAAGTACATTGCTGATGGACGTTTCATGGTTAATGCGGATCAGTGGTTTCCTTTATCATTATGCTCTCTAAATTGTTGTGGGTCTGTTGTACACTGTTCAGTACTGTACATCGTGTTTTAATCCTAACTTGATAAAACACTTCGATTCATGGCTTTGTAGCCCCACCAGTGACGTAAAAAACCACTCGGTAAGATCATTAAAACAAAGTATTAAACAAGGCGCAATGCACAAGACAGTCCTTTGCCCTGTGCAGTGCTGCGGGTAAACAACTCGTCTCTAGTGCAATAAACTAAGACCATGTAAACCCGAGAGGGAGAGGGGCATTTAATCTGTGACTCGAGCATATTGTCTCCAGTGAGGTCAATACACGCGTCAGGGATATGTATGCTAAATGTAATGTAAATATGATGGATATAATGTATATTGTGGTGGAGTTCATAAACATAATGTCAGGTGAACTTTAGTGATATTCTGTGTTTTCTAAATTCCAAGCAGTGGGACTTTAAGTCATAACTTTGTGAGGAATTTACATGTCTTTATAAATTATATATCATTATAAAGTAATAATCCAGCTCACTTTGCTAGCTAGCCTACTGCCAGTTGCCATCCAAATGATGATAATGATCAGCTAGTAGTTAAGTACTGCAGTAGTTTGCCAGTTGTCAGCTAATGATTTTTGATAGTATTGTATTATTTAAATTCAGTTTTTTGTGCACTACAGTATTTTCAGTATTGAGTATTTTTGGTGTGGATGTTATTTTACCTAAACAGTTTATTAGTTATTGCTCTGATTTCAATATGCATAGTGCACTATTTACATTTGTATTGATTATTACATCAATTTCTTCAACAAGTACAGTGTATGTTAAAGTGCAATACATGTTCTGTGATGTGCATTATTTAAATGTTTGTGTTTATTTTAGTTTTAACTAAACATTCTCTATACGCCATAAACATGGGCACCACTAAAATGTTTTTCATCGAGAGGGGGGATGGTTCTGGGGCTACTATCAAATCTCGCATATGGCCCCCAAATGGCTAGGGCCGGCTCTGGACATCACACATTACATAGGATGGGACTGACGTTGGATGCGACTTTTCGTGACTTAAATCAAGTAACAAGTTACTAGTACACACATAGCCTCTAAGTGTACTGAGTAATGATACTCTCTCTTTCGTTCATTCGTTCCTTAGTATAATTACCTTTAGTAGTAGTAGTACTGGCCACTACTCGGAAGGTAGCGATGCGCACCAATAGATCACGAAAGCTTTCTCATAGTTTTGTGTTTTAGATAATGGTTCAATACGGACTCAATCCCCTTTCATGGACATGGCAGGGAACTTGCAGTTAGAACTAAGGAGTCTAATAAGACTTGGTGGTACGCAGAACTGAAGTGCCAAGTGACAGGCTATCACTTTCATTGCACACCGCATTGTCTTCTCGCAGGGAGCGAATTGGGGAAATGTTGGATTTACGGCATCATGTAGAAAGACTGAATGGTTTAGTTACAGAAAAAGATAAAAAAGATAGTGACCTTTCCTACTAGCTGAACTAACCTGCATAAAATTAAGAAGATACAGACATTTTCATGCAATTATTTCAAGTTACAGTCTGCTGCTCAGACACAGTTTGGCGCACAGATGCAACTATCATCAACTCAATTATAAACATATATCTAGAGAGACAGAGAGACAGACATGGACTACATATCGTGCACATTGTATGAAATCATGCTGGTATATGTAGGCTTGTAGATGATTGTTAAGAGGCCTATTTGGAAACATACGAAATGAGATATTACCATAATGAAGTCATGATACATGAAGGAAATGTTTTTCATGTTGGCAAAAGTACCCTGTCAAAATGAAAATGAATGAGAGAAGACTAAAACAAAGGGCTCGTCCGGGATTTGAACCCTTTGAATCATACCCCTAGACCAACGAGCCACATAGCACAGGTTTCTGTGAAAACTAGTTAACATCGGTGCCACGTAGAGAGTTGTGCGCTCCTCTATTTGAACACTTTCTCCTTCAAACATTGCATGAGTGTCTGACTGCCGCCATGACTGATGGCTCGGGTATCTTGGATGTTGTTAAATGACATAACTGTCCGCCCAAGACACTGATGACCAAGGGTCATAGTTTTCCCTTGTAATAATAACAACAATAGTAATTGGAGTGAATGGAAGTGGCATTTCTATTTCTCCTTACTTTAGCCGTCATCGTCGCCAACATTGTTGTTGGTGAGCATGGAGAGGAGTGTATTAGCTTTTAAAGTATATTCAAGCAATGAACACGTCAAATAAATGTAATACCGAATACTTTTGCACGCAAGTGCACATGTATGTTACAGCGCTTCTGGGAGCACGGCCCACGTCAAGCAAGAGGGCGCAGTAAAGGTCTGCGAGTCAAGTGTGATGTGGGTATCCTGCAGCAGGCAGAGGAACCTTTGTTTTTCTACAGACGAAGCTGGTGCTGTGGGATACTAGTGTAAGGCCATTTATTCGTCATCTGTTCATGCGCAACGGTTCACCAGAAGTGTGTTAGTGAAAACAGCGGTAAGTGCAGGCTTAGTAGGGTCGCAATAGCTTGAATGATGGCTATTGGCGGAAGCCTAGAAAGAAAACTTTGCGTTGGCCGGGAATTGAACCCGGGTCAACTGCTTGGAAGGCAGCTATGCTCACCACTATACCACCAACGCCCAGAAAGTCTCTCATTCCATGACTTTTGATGCATTTCAGATCATTCATCTGACTAGATACATGCGAATAATCACAGCCTACAGTGTAAAGCTTCTGATTACAGACAGGGCGTGTTGAGTGTGCTAAGTAACTTGCTAAATTCACTAACAAACAGTCGCTGCTCTTACTACAAAACAGGTGCAAGATATATCATTCTTAGCTAAACAAACCACGTAAACAATCAATGTAACTCTTAACTAAACTAGGAAACGCGAGAGAAAAAGGCGATACTTAGCTGCGGCGACTTGAGCGACTTCTCAGCTGGCTTGCCCGAGTGTCCAGATGCATATGTGGAAATACTTCTATACAAACCATGAACATAGATTCTCGATAGATGAATACTGTTTATTTAAAGGTCAGTTTTTATTTAGCGCATAGTTTATTGAATTTACCCCCCGAGGTGGAACACGGACAAACAAAAATCAAACCTGCTCAGTGTCAGGTTAACTTGAAGTTAGATGGCTAAATAAATTATACAGATTATTTATTTGAGCGTTACAGGTTCGGTCGGAAAGGAATGATTTACGTAGCCGATTAATTAGGACCGCACATCAGTAGATAGTAGGGTTTTTTGGGCGCGGCCTATTTTGTTATGACGTATGCCCTAAGCTTATTAATATGCCTACGTCATAATTGGGGGGCGTGATTTTAGAGTTATTTCCTTAATTATTCCTACGTCATATCCGTCAGAAAGTGTACACCCCTAAAACCCTGAACAACAAGGCCACCCATAAAGACCCCCCCCCCCCTCTGAAGGCAACGCCCCGAAACTCTCCTCTCTATTTAAGACCCCGCGCTGCTTTTAGGCAATACCTCTTTAATTCTCAGCATCTGAAACATCCCGCTTCTTCAACATGTCCAGCGACATCAACATGAAACCCCGCAAGAAACAATCCCGGGCAAGGGTTCCTGTACTCACCAATTTGAAGATTGAACGCTCCTGGGTGTTGTTCTGGGGGGGTCGACGGGGTTACCGCTTTAAAAGGGATCCCAGCTATGTTGGAGTGGAGCTTTTTGCTTTGGGAGAGAAGGAGGGTACGTTGGAACCTTTTGAGACGGTGATTGAATACTCTTTTGAGGACTGGTTGAAGGTGATGGCATGGAGAGACCTGGGGCTTGTGGATAAGACTCTAGAAGGCTTGCAAGAGGGTCCAAGAGAAGGCGAAACGGAGTCTCCGACTCAGAGTTTTGAAAGGTGTGAATGGGAAAGCTTGCAGAACTACGGTACAGTGGTGAAGAGTCTATCTCTAACTACTGATCGTAAGGTTTTGTTTAGCAGTACCCTGATTACAAACCCTATTGAAGGGGTTGTGGAGGATCCAGAAAAACAGGTTACTGAAATTATGTTTGACGCCGTGGACTGGCCGTTCTTGAAAGAGGTCATAAACTGTATAAATGATGGTTTTGACATCTTGACCAAATGTTCACAACTGGATTCTGTTAGAAGTTGAATATGCTGGATTATGGATTATATATCCCCCTTGAATGACGACGACGATGATAAAACAGACGACCTGTGGGGGGTTGGAGGGGGGTCTGACGGCTCAGGGTCTACTCTCTTCTAAGAGGGCGGTGTGTCGTGACGTAGTGAAGAGATAGGATAAAAGGCGCAACAATTCATTCATGGTTTAAAATTAAAGAGAATGTCTTACCCGAAAGCTGCGGACGTCGACAGGCTCTACAGGCCTCTTCAAACCCGGGATCACCCCTGGTTCTATTCCCCAGATTTTGTATACACTCCGGAACCCTCTGACTGCGGTTACCCTCCAAGACCTCAGACCCCGGTCCCTCAGGACGAAACAACATGCGGAGCGATGGATGTCCAAATGAGTCTCGGGGATCCCCAGCCTCTGGAGCTCATGGAGGGCCTCGATTTTGCCAAACTGTCTACCGTCTGTGCGTCTCAGGAGGGGGTCAGTCCAATGGATGTAGAAACACCCCACAAACCACCAGGCGACCCAATGAGCATCGGACTGTCTCGGGGGCGTGATGAAGACGCAGGATTTATGCCCGGGGTAGGTGTCCAAGTAAGCAGAGTGGTTAAAAGCACCCTGGTGTATATTCTGAGTGCTCTCATCGACCGAGCTCTGAAAGAAGTCTGTCGGGGGTGTGAAGTGAATCACCCCAGTCAGTTGAGACACAGTTGTTTGTTTGAACCAGACCGTTACTATTTCCTGTTCTATTTCAACGTGTTTTACAGAAGACTGAACAAACCGTGGCTGAAACCGGCACTAATCAAGGCTCTGTCTTACTCCCACATACATGTCACTGCTGGACAAGTCCAGAAAATCATAGATGAGATTTTGCTGGAGCTGAAAAAGGAGCCGTTTATAATAGAGAAACTTGGGCAGCTGCTCAATGACCTGGATGAGCCAAGTAGAAAAACCGCTGGCAAGCTAAAAGCTTATTTCTTCCGTAAAGAAGTTAAAGCTGGGGGCAGCGACGAAGAATTCGACATCTACGCCACTGATTCAGACTCTGACCTGAACTAAGGGACTTTGAACATGGGGAATGTTCTGGACTGCTGCTGCAACTGGTTCTGTCATCAACACTCTGCAGCTAACCTGAGAGCGCTATTACACCATGTGCTTGACAGAAAAGTAGCCAACGCGAGCCTTTTCTCTACAGATTTAACCATCGATGAGGATCAACTTTCAAACCTGGAAAAGTTCATGGCTGCTGTAACAAAGACCGGGGGGTACGAACACTGGGATGAAGCGCTCAAGGGGGCCAAGAATGATATTAGGCCATTTCATCAACATCTGTATGACCTTTTACTGAGCATGTTTAATACCCCTCTGTTTACTTTTAAAATAGGTCATATTGTTGTTTTATTTACATATGTAACTGAGGTGTGTGCCTACAAGATAAAGAAACAGGTATTTGTTGATATAGATCAAGTAACCAATCATCTGATTTCTTTTTGTCTGGACCGTAGAAAAAATTGTTGTGTATGTTATACTTTTCTCAAATGTCTAAAAAGGGGTATCTGCTCTCCTGAAGTTGAATAAAAAACCTTGTATAAAAACTTTGCGCATAGTGTGGGTCTGTGTGTTTATTTGGCAGAATGACTCGGCAAGCTCCCCAAATGCATGAACTATACTACAACCCAGCCAAGATTGGGGGTTTGGCGGGTAAGAAGGGTTTTCAAAGGGGACTCGCTGAGGCCGGTGTGAAGGTTAATGATGTGGTTGTTTCAGAATGGTTACGGGAACAAGACGCCTATACCTTACATAAACCTCTCAGGATTAACTTTAAAAGAAACCGTGTATATGCAACTGACATAGACTCACAATGGCAAATGGATCTAGTCGATATGTCAAATTTATCAAAACATAACAATGGTCACAAATTTATGTTGATGTGTATCGATGTGTTATCAAAATATGCCTGGGCTCGCATTCTACATAATAAAACAGGTCGGGCGGTGACAAGGGCCTTTGAGGATATATTGTCCCAGGGACGATGTCCTAAAAAACTGCAGACTGATAAAGGAAAAGAGTTTCTCAACAGAGAATTTCAGAATCTACTGAAGAGACACAAAATACATCATTTCACCACCGGCAATGAGCTTAAGGCATCGGTGGTGGAGAGGTTTAACCGCACCATAAAGACCAAAATGTAGAGATATTTTACAGCGGTCAACACGTTCAAGTATTTTGATAAAGTTCAGGATTTTATCGATGCTTACAACCAAGGGTATCACGCCAGTATTAAAATGAAGCCTATAGATGTTGATCAAAGTAATTCTTTTAAGGTCTATAAAAAATTATACGGCCCATTTATTAAGAAGGGGAAAACTACTTATAAGTTCAACATCGGCGATGTGGTTCGCGTTTCAAAGCTAAGGAGTACTTTTGCCAAAGATTATGAACAAACATTTTCTGACGAATATTTTACAGTTACCGAACAGGTGGCTAGAGACCCCCCCGTGTACCGGTTAAAAGACTATGACGGGGAGGATATAGAAGGAACGTTTTACGAAGCCGAGTTACAAAAAATTATTGTGGGTAAAGACATTGTATACAGAGTTGAAAAGATATTAGCTGAGAAAACCCAGAACCGGAAAAAATATGTGTTGGTGAAATGGCTTGGATGGCCTGAAAAGTTCAATAGTTGGGTCCCTGAACAACAGGTTTGTGATATTCAAGCCTTATAACAACATGCCCGCCGGTGTGAGGGGGTCATTACATTCGATACTCAAGATGGAATCAGGAGGCTTCTACGTGACTCTACCCAGTAACGCCTCTCTCGATATATACCCTAAAAATGAAATATCCAGTTACACGGTACAATTTGGAAAATCTATAGATCTAAGGGGGTCGTGGGAAGTGGGGTTGGCGGAAATACAGTATCCTTACACTTGGGCTGTTTTACAAGATAAGGATGCCACCTTCGCCATTTTTGACGATGTTAAAAAGAGTCAATGGACATTCACGATGCAAGGAGGTTATTATGACAATGTGGATACAATATTAGATGAGATGCATAAACAGTTCTCAGAAGGCACCCCCAACATCAAGCTATATTACAACCCTATTAAAAACAGAGTGTACAAGGTGTCAAAACCTGGTATTAGCATTCAAACCAAAGGACAACTGGGGCGTATATTAGGGTTCTATTCTGACACAGAGAGCAGGTTCTCAGAAGTGGTGGCCCCCTTCCCGGCTGACATCAGGGGCGGCTTTTACACTCTTTATGTGTATACGGATATCATAACACACCAGAGGGTCGGGGATAGCTATGTCCCCCTTTTGAGAAATGTACTTATTAAAGGTAAAAGCAATGACATGGTCACAATTACTTATGACAAGCCACACTACGTACCAGTCTCAAAGACCCACTTTGACAACATCACGATCGAAGTAAAATCGGATCAGAATATCAACGTACCCTTCCGCTTCGGTAAAGTTATTGTCAAACTACATTTTCGACCCCTGAAACAGTGTGTACATTATTAAAATGGCTACCTCGAGGGGTTATGTAGATCCTAGCGCCTATGTGGATTATTACAAGATGCAAGCCGGGAACGGCTTGCCCGGTTTTGTAGGAGCCCCCACAATGTATGGAGCCGGTCTAGGAGGACTCTTTCGTGGTCTCTTTAGAATGGCCGTACCCATGCTTAAGAGAGGCTTTGCTATAGCCAGACCCCACTTGAAATCAGCGGCTAAAAATATTGTTAGTGACGTGTTCACCAATGTTATGAACCGGGCAGCTAGCCATGAGCAGCAGGAGGGTTCGGGTCTCATGGTAATGGCGAGGAGGGGGGGTAAAAGAAGAAACAGTATGTGTCCACCAGGGCGACGAAGATCCGTGGCTAACAAAAAACGAAGAAGCTCTCATTCTCCAACATATCGTGGAAACACTCGGAGAAGGAAGCAGCACAAGAAAAAACCTGCAAAAAGAAAGTCTCAAAGAAAGACAAATAGAGCCTCAGGATACATCTTTTAAAAATGTCTTTTGTCCACAGTCTATCGGAAGAATGCGTCAAATCAGAACTGGATCTGTTTACAGTTCCATACACTCAAACGAGTATAGATAAGAGCATATATGTAGAGATACCCCCTCTTTCCGCAATTTCAGATACGGCCCCTCTGGAGTTTTTTATAGCTGGCAATGGCGAGGATTATATTGATTTGAATAACACATTTATTTTAATGAACTGTAAAGTGACTGATGAGGATGGCGATGCAATCGAGAAGACGGCCAACGCTGGGGTCATCAATTACCCGGTGGCCACCATGTTTTCACAGGTGGATGTGACCCTGGGAGATCGGCTCATTAGTCAAAGCAGCAATACTTACCCCTATAGGGCCATGATGGAGTGTATCCTTAATTATAGTGAGGAGACCCTAAGCAAACAGTTCAGCCCCGGCCTTTTCTTCAAAGACACCCCGGAAGCTATGGACGACCAGGATCCAGAGGGACTCAATAAGGGTTTGCAAAAAAGAACAGCCTTTTCAACAGAAGGGAGGACCTTTGAGCTAATGGGACATATTCATGCAGACATATTTTTCCAAGAAAAACTCATGCTCAACGGGGTAGACATTAAAATTAAAATGATCCGTAGTAAAAGTGCTTTTTGTCTGATGACCCCTGATACTGAAAAATATAAACTGACCATATTATCGGCCTCGCTGTTTGTGAAAAAAGTATCCGTCTCCCCGGCGGTTAAACTAGGACATGCGCAGGCTTTAATGACGGCAAACGCCAAGTACCCGATCGAAAGAGTCTATATGAAAGTCCACAGTATCCCCGCAGGGACACGGGTGATGAACCAGGAAAATCTGTTTCTAGGCCAGCTCCCAAAACAGGTTATTATAGGTCTCGTGGATAATGATGCATTTACCGGGGTTTACAACAAGAACCCCTTTAACTTTAAACATTATAACGCGGAATTTATAGCACTGTACGTCGATGGTGTGCAGGTTCCATCCAGACCTTTTCAACCTGACTTTGAAAACGGCAACGCGGTTCGTGAATATTACAGTCTAGTACTGGCTACGGGTCGCCATCTCAAGGATCAACCTCTGCTGATCGATCGCCGGGAATACTGCAGCGGTTACACCCTGTACGGTTTCAACCTGACCCCTGACGAAGAGTGTGGACAACATTTTTCACTGATGAAGACGGGCAATATGCGTTTGGAGATGCGTTTCAAGCAGCCTCTACCACGCACTGTAAATATGGTCGTGTATGCTGTGTTTGACAACATTATTGAGGTGAATCAGAGGAGAAACGTTCTGTATGATTATTATTAAAATGAACACCAGAGAGCTCAACCACATCATGAATGCCCTGGACGGCTCACGGAAAGTGTTTCAAGGAGTCTACGCCTGCGACCAGCTGCCTAAATTTAAGATCAAGAATTTACCTGCAATGTACATAATCAACACACACCCTAAAAATATGCCCGGAGAACATTGGCTGGCTATTTATCTAAGGGAGGACCGCCGTAAGGGAATTTTTTGATTCCTATGGAAACCCCCCGGATTTCAGACCTTTCCCTCGGAAGATCAATAACTTTCTGCTCAACAACTGTCAAGAAACCATTTACAGCGGTCGTCAAGTACAAAGTCTTCAGACCTTCACTTGTGGTCAACACTGTGTGTTTTTCTTATATCATAGATCTAAAGGAAGGTCATACCCCGATATTATGTCCTTGTACAGTGAGGATTTAGGCCAAAATGATAAAAAAGTGGCAGAGTTTGTCAGGACACTGTGGACCCCCCCTTATAACACAATTACTTACGACCCTAGCCAGCCATGTATACAGATGGGGTGTTCTTGTGAGGATTTTAAAAGATGTCATGCGTGTTAAAGTGAAAAAATAATGAAAACAGCCTTTGAATCATTAGTTTTGTTTTTATTCAGCACAAATCTTATACAAAGCAGGGTTATGTTATAAATAAATGTACAACATTTGAAAATAAAAAATAAAAATAAAAAAATGGTTTGTCGGTTCCTTATTTACAGGGGAGACAAATAAAAACATGAGATTAATAAGCTTCCCAACGATGGATAGATCCTGAGGAGGGTTGCTCAACACGGTCAGAGTAATGAGATATCGGCGTCAGATCAGTCACCACCTCTTTACACAGACGGATTTTTTGTCGCATTTCCTGGTTAGGGACTGTTGATTGGGGTATGTTCAGACAGGCCATCGCCTGTAGGAAAGCATTCCAGTCTACAGGTCGGCGACTATCGGGTACCTTATTAGTGCTAGTGACACTCTTCAACAAATCAAACATGTGTGAACCTTTGAGCAGTTGTCCTTTAAAAACAAATTCACCCTGTTCATTCCAAGTCGTTACCCGCGGTTTCTGAACCATTTTGTGCAGAATATATTCTGCATGTCTTTTGCTTCTGGCCGGCATGTTTCTCAAAACATCCGTTACAACATCTCCCTCTGAACTCTCAACAGGTTCGGGCACCGCAACATCTTTATCAACCGTACCCCCCGCATCAGTCCCAGAACCATTTTCTTGAGAGGCCATGGTTAAAGTTAAAATGTTTTGATCTTTTTCACCCTGTCTAACCAGACGGAGGTAGAGCTGTAACGTGTTGCTATACATCTGGGCTTTGGAATACTGATTTAAATCGGCCCTGGCCAGTATAGCTTTCATTTCAGAGTCCAGGTTGTTTTCGGCCGTTTGTCTAATGGGCTCTGGCCCGACAACATTTTTTCTCAGTTTCTCAAGCTGCTCCTGAGGGATCAAAAACATTTTCTGAGCATATTCCATTATTAACCCACTCTGGAAGCTAGAAGACTGGTTAGGAAAGGCACGGCTATGCTCAACAGCGGTCCTATAAAACCTCCGGTTTGATTAATCTTCTTTCTTTTTCTTTTAATAGAATACTTCTTATTAGCGATGATCTTGATAACCGCTTTTTGTTTTTTGAGTTTAGAATGTTGAGAAGGGGTTAGGGGTATATTACCGCGTAAGATGTTAAAAGCTATTTCACACAGGGTCTCGATCAAATCCGAGGGGGCCCCTGCCAGCACAGCTTTCCTATGGCACGGGCTCCCCTCAAATAACATTTGCAAAAGCGGCAGATTTCTTTTAATCCGAACAGACATTCTTATTTATTTCCTTTTCTTTAGCACATACACTGCCGGCCAATCGGGCGGGCACAAACCTGTTCTGAGGCGAAAGTCTTCTGGGGTTTGTGCTTTTAAGTCCACAATCAAGTACCCGTAGGGTTTTTTGGTGGCATCCTCAAATGCCTCCAAAAAGAATTTGGTCTGGTTAGGGTACATTTGACGAGCCAAGACGGTGACCTGTAGTTTATCTCTGGGGTTTTTAAAAAGAATTATATAATTGGCATTTAAATTAATAGTGCGGCTTTTTTTACCTTGAAAAAATAGATTTTGAACTAAATAAATAATACTTAAATTCCTATGATGAGTGTACTTTTGTAAAGCTTTTTCCACTTCACTGTTGTCACCGGCCTGCTCCATCAGGTCATCAAGGATCACTAGATTAGTTTGTCCGGGCGGGAACAGGTCATCGTCACACAACGAGGCGGGGAGACCTTGCACAAATTTCAGATTATTTTTTTTTGATGCCAAATCATCGTAGAGAGGTTGCCAGCAAGAGTAACACCACACTATGTTGTCAAGAGCTTGGGACACGGTTGCGTCCACATCTTCTATGATGTTCTTTATAAGATAGCTCTTACCCGAATTGGAGGGACCGGCTATAATACAGGAGAAAGGGTGTTGAAGTCTGTTATCAAAACCACCGCTAATATCCATAAGGCAGAGTGGTATAATCAGTCTTCAACACTCTTTTATTGTACACCACCCTGAACCGTTTGTTTAGTGATCTATTTTCCAATGTGTACCCCTTTTTATTGCGATAGATCTGATTTCCGGCTGTAATAATCTCGCGAGGAGGCGCGTCTTTCTCGGTTACAAAACTTTGTACCAGGGTCGTCAGAGACTTGATGTTAATGAGCTTGTTGTTACAATGGTTCAGAGTGAAACCCTTAACTTTCATACAGGTCTTACCCGCAGCCGTTCTGTATGCGTAAGTCTTAGGACCCCCTGAAACAAACTCAACTATGTGGTCCTGAGGATCTAGCTCACTCGTTAACTCCCCAAGGTAGTCCCCGAGGGGAGGGACCCAATCCCCTGGCCTGGTGACAAAGATTACAGAGTCAGTATCATGATAGAGCGTGCGTTCCTGCAGCTGATCCATTAAGTTGTACAGTTCAAGCCGGGCGTAAGCCGTGGTAAAAACCGCTATGAAAACATTAACGTTTCCCTGTTTGGTGGGGAAATCTTTAGGGGCCCTCCACTGGACCTGTGCCACGTGGTCATTTAAGAATTGAAAGTGTGATACTGCATGTTGTTTGGAAAACATAAATTCTATAAACTGTTCAGGGGTTTTAATCAAGGTTGTGTTTAGACGGTTATTTCTTTCCCCAAACTTACCCCACAGACTGTTTAAAATCAGTTTGGACATTTGTCTCTTGGCGGGGTTTACAGTTATGTTCCCCGGCTCTAGACGGATCCCTTCCTTTTCAAAATATTGCTGAACGTACCGCTCTTTGGCAGCGGAGTCAACACACCATGAGGGATAGCCCGATGCCTCCTGTTTCCATTTCAGATGGGTCATAATGTACTCAGCAAAAAGAGTATCAGATTTTTCAGAAAAATGCCAAACCTCATACACCTTACCGACTCTGTAACCTTTCTCCACCGCCTTGTCAAGCTCAATGCTACACCAGACACCCGTCAGCGCTCTCTCGTCATCACTGTGCAGACAAGAGGTATTTTGATTTTCAGTTTCCACACACGTTCTACACAGAGGGAACATCAATTTTCCCGAACACCTGTAAGGCAACACGGGTAAGAACAGCTCGCGAGGAGGGTACATGCTGACTTTGATCAAACCAAAGTACTGTCCGATTTCGAGAAAGTCACGATAAACAATGGTTGGATGCCCCACCGGGTACATTTTGGTCTTGTTGACATAAGGGTACAGACTGGTGAAATCATAGTAATCTACTCTCTCACCCTCCTTTACCTCATAATGTAAACAGAGGGCGTTGGTACGACCCCCAAATAACGCATCCCTGGGCTCTAGACGTTCAGGAAAGTCCAAGGTTTCCATAAACCGTTGTACCCCCACATCCTGTTGCTTCAGGGTCGTCCACGCGTGTTCCCAAATCACCAGTACATTCAAACCATAGGTGTTTTTTAAAGTTTCAATTCGTTCCTGGAAATCATAGTACATATCACCGCAGAGTTTTTGTGTTACGGGGTTAAAGGTGTTTGGGTCGAAGCACTGAGGACAGCCCTGGTAAATACAAACAGCAAACTCATAAGCGGTACGCCGCCCGGACACGTCGCTAAAACCGTCTAAGTAGTAAGGACCCATTTTGACTTCCCCTTGATTTAAAGCATGTCTGATGAAGATGTTATCCCGGGCACTCAGATATTCCAGCCACTGTATGGAGACAGTCGAAAAGTTCTTTTGTCTAGCACGATAGTTGTCAGAAGTGGTGACCGCTATAGTGTTTTTCTGCAAGAAATTGGATCGATACATTTTCATGCAGAGAGACGCTATGGTCACACTTTGCAAAGGGTCGAGACCCGACGTGTTGATAACCTCGGCGCGGAAACGCAAACAGGCTTCTTTAAGGATCACCACATCATTTTTACAATAAGCGGCCATCTCTTCTCGGAAATCAAAAACACCTCCCTTAACCGTATTGTACCATTTAAAGAATTCCTCCCTCTCATGAGACATCATAGTATCAACCCCATAATAAGAGGCGGGCGGGTAGGACCCTCGATAATTTTGAGTGTCCTTAGTATTAAAAAAATGGCAGAACCAACCTTTCTTCTGAGCCTCAAAACCCAGAGCTTTAGGCAAAGCGCTTAATTTCATGGGGAGGAAATTTAACGAGTCTATGTAACGTTGGTTGAAAGCCTCGTCGGTGAAACACATGATCTTGCTACCCTGAGCTATTATTTTTGGGGTCACCCCATTTTCCACCAGATACTTCATCAATATGTAAGAATCATAACCCTTAGCATTGTGGGCAATAAATGTGTAATTGAGGTATTTTGGACTAGCTAGCTGACCACTCACAATCCAACATGTCAATACAGTGTATATAATTAGCAACATGGACCCCGTTTTCTTGCCGGCATTCAAAATCAAAAAAGACATACCGGTTGTGCGGCGGCTCCTTTTTAACCGGCTGAATAAAGCACTGGTGTTCAGACCCCGGGGTTAAATCCGCATTACAGATCCTACATCTCGGTTCCAGACATTTGTGTGGTTTAACCTCATGAAAACGGTACTGGAGGCAACACTGCGGGCAATATTTAGTTTGATCACAATAACTCCGTTTTTTAACCCCCTCAGCAGCGGCCCTCTGCACCTTATGTTCGGAAAAACAGAACGCGGAGAGACAAATCCTTAAGCAATCTTTACATCGAATGGTAGGGGCCAAACCCTTACGACATTGCGGATTGAAACAGACGTTACAGTAACCGTCACAGCGGTGCTTAAGCTTATCATTGAAGGCCTTATAACACCAATGACAAACATACGAACAACCCAAAAAAGCCGTCAAACTCTTTATTCCAAAGTAATGACTATCACTTAGGAAGAGAAACAGTGTCTGTGTATGGGTTTCAGGATGTGTCTGAAATTTCACAAATACTTCCTTTACCTCACAACGGTACCACACAACAATTTTTAAAGACAACAACTCCTCAAACATGGCAATGTCTGAAAAGGCAACCATCTGTTGAGAGTTTAAGCCGGCCCTCTGATGAAGCATTAAAGCCTCTTGCATAGCTTGGGGTTCAGGCATGTCGGGGGTGAGTAGTTTTATTAAACTGTAAGCAAAACAGAGCTTATTGTCACCATTGGAACTCACCACTAATTGCCTGAGCTTGTTCCTAATTATGTCGTTCTTCAAGCATTTCGACAGTCTTCTAAGCGCCACACCCTCAGGGTTACGAACCACATTCATTACCAGAGACAGACTTTCATCAGCTAAGATGGATGCGTTACTTTGCAATAACGCTTCGATTTTAGCCAGAAATTCATCAACATCTAAATTATCTCCACTCAGCATTACAGATAGGTTGCTAAACAAATCATCCCCTCTGAGTTCTAACTGTACAACATCTCGAGGTCTGACCCTTTCAGCAACCTGTTCAAGCATGTTTTGCAAGGCCTCGTGTATGTTGACAAATATTTCTGCATAATTGTCACAATTTAAAAGTTCTGCAAAATTAAAACGCTGAATCATTTCAAAATTGTTATAGGCCGGTCTATCTATAATCACGGGATCACTGGTACTCTTGGACACATCATCATTTTGAACAAAGCCTTCAACCCCTACATTCTCACAGAGCATGTCATCCACAGCCTTATCAGTCTCAGAACCCTCCACATTCCGAACACCCCCACCGCTGACATCTACAAAACCCCCTTTTTGAGGAGGCTCATTTAAAGCCTGTAAAAGTCCTTCAAAGATATCCACCCGGTTAATGTCAAGACCCTCCTCTATAGTGACGGCTGCTTCTGCCGCCGTACTGTGTTCTAATGGTCTCAAATCATTTATAATAGGGGCAGAATTTGGTCGGGGTAGCGTCTCCAAAGCCTCCACCATTTCAAACAAATCGGGGTGAACTAGGGGTTGAACCTCTATAAGCGCTACCGTTGGGAGGTGGTTATTTAGATCATTGACCATCTGTAACAGGTCGGGGTTCACCGGTAAGTCTGGTAATTCACATTCTATCGGTGGTGATTGGGGGTTATTTAAATCATTTATCATTTGTAATAGTTCCTGGTTCATTGGGACATCAGAGGAGTTCACAACAGGGCCGGGGGTGTTCTCTCGGGAAGGTCTTTTTGGGGCCCTAACTTGTTCATAATCCTTTAGTTTGTGAGTTCTTTTACCAAGTCCGGACATTTTTTTTTATTTTTTATTTTTCCAACAACCCACAATAGTAAGGCGTTTTGTATCTATTAAAACATTAAATACGGTACAATTCGTTAGTAAGGGTATTAATAAGGGTGTTTTGACTCTCTATCACAAGGTTTTGCCCCACTAACACAAGTCTTTGATTTAGTAACAAGGTATGTAGCAACTCATGCCGACCTTCAGGAAGTAGCTCCGGGGGATGGTGTCCTGGCTCAGCTGCAAAGGATGGTCGCTCTGGTAAATCTCGGTCGAAGGAGGCAGGGAGCGAGCGTATACTCACGGACGGAGACCAAGAAGGCCTTTGCGGTGACACCCTGGCCAATCGCGGTGTACTGTTCAGCGTTTCTGTAGCCAAGAAACGGGGCTGGGGGGACGATGTTGAAACCAGTCCGTCGTTGGGTGGTGTGTCAACCCTGACTGACGGCGACCCCTGAGGTTGTTGGTTGCCTGTATTTGTTCCGCCCGACAATGCGGCGGGCTGAATCTGGATTGTTGAATTACCCCCAGAAGGCTGTGGCCTGAGTAGATGTTGGGGGGTCTCCAAGACCACCGTGGGGGATCCTCTCGGTGATCTCTCCAGGGAAGATGTTTGATCCCACTTAGACGGGGTAATTGTCCCCAATAGCTCATCCACAGAATGACTATCCCAAGAGTCTTGGGAAGAATAAAAATATACATTACATTTACATCTTTAAACGGCGACAGAAATCAAACTTAAAACAACATGTCCAGGACCTTCAAAACCTTTAGCTTTTTTAGACCTTTGAAAATAGGCTTAGACATTCACTACAACGCCTTATTATTTACAGACAATATATTTATTAGGACTTGATAATAAATGTAAAACAGAGAAGCCTCTGTAAATAAACTGTTTCTTAAATGTAATATTGTTAATAAAACACTTTTTATACACACACACACCACATTTCATTTTTAAACGAACCTTCCAAGTGTAAACGCTTCCTGATCCCGGGACTTCCTGTTTCACAAACGTTTTCACGATCTGTTTAAATATTAAATACAATGAACACCTTCAAGCCTTTTCCTACAGCCACTTTAAAACAGAAGTATAATTGCGGGAGATAAGCCAAACAACTTACTAAAACCTTTCGGACAGCTTTACTTCCTAACCAGACGGTCGGGCAATCGGTCATTTCTAAACACATGCCCCAGAAACAAGCCTAGACCTGTCCGGACTTCTAAAGATCTTTCCCAGAACCCCCAAGACCTACAGGAAATGGACACCCCTCGCTTAAATATTAGCCCTCAACGGGTAAACAAAACCCTTTTAAAAACATTAAAGTTTGAAAGATCTTACTTACCTCCAAAGAATAATCGTTTCTTATGTTTTTCAGCTGATTTAGCTTTTTGCACTTCTGTGAAGGTAAGAGACATGTTTAACCTTTAACCACCCCTCTTTATAAAAAGCTTTAACCTCTTACAAGCGGCAGATATATACTCACCGCTATCAGATACAGGGGCTGACGGCCTTTCAGATTCTTGAAAGGTTACGGTTCTCGAAGGTAAAACGAAACAATCCCTCGATGTGGAAGGCCTTTCGTTGTCTCGAACCACGTTTCTTAATACTGTTAGAAAGGATATTTTTTTAAATTAACAAAACGGGCCTCAAACATCTTACCGAAACGTTATACAAACAAACAGGGGTTTAGTTCTTACCCGGTCGGCAGACAGCCTGTCTAGGGACAACCACTTCTCTTGGTTGATCCTCGGAGACATTAATCACAGGCCTTTCGATAGTTTCTGTGTAATTAAAGAGACCGCCATTAATATATATTAAAACGTTTTCATAACTCTAATGAGCCGCTTCAAAACACAACCACACACCCATACATAAGAACCCTTGAGCGCAAACACAAAAATCTTACCGTCGTTGTTCCAGATGATCTCCTCAGCGTTGGGAATTAACTCCTGTTGACTGGCTGAAAAATAATTTTACAGAACTTAAAACAGATGTTATAACCTTATTTACAATACATGCCCACGCTCTGAGTCAATGAAAATAATCTGAAGACTTACCTAAAAACTCGTTTAAATCGAAGTCGTTGATGTTGTTTCCGGACATTGTTGATCTTTAGGCTTAAATCGAAAGGTCAGTATGAGTCTGTCGAGCTGAAGACCAGACCTTCATACTTATACTGATGGCCGGATGCCGGATCTGCTTGTAAGGCATTGTTCTGGGCTGGCCTTTGTGCCGTCCTGTTATCAATTAACATATCAAAACCAACCAATAAAATGACCCTGCATCAATTTCAAATAGAAACCAAGATGGCGACGATCTCTCTCCTCTCTACTCTAAACTTTTATTAGAACCTTTTGGTCTCTCAAAAAAACATTTTTAAGCATCAAGACCTATAGTCAATAAACACTAAGAATATTTCAGGCCTTTATACGCGCTAAAAAACAACCTGAGCCAAGAAAATAACTATAAAGATCTAAAATAAGTAGCGCTTTTACAGTGATTTTTTTTTTTTTTTTTTTTTTTAATAGCGATGCTTTGTTTGGTATTAAACAAGTCACAAACTACTCAGAACAGCGTTTATCCCCACAAAAGAGATATTTGGGTTTATTTTACAAAGCTTATAAATTATATAGTTTAAAAGTATTCTGAATGTTTTGAGACCACACGCCATGCCTACGTTTGTCTGAGCCCACCCCCGTCCCCCGTGGTGTGAGTGATTTAGCCTTGAGTGTTGTGATCTATTTAGCATTGAGTGATCAGTTGTTTTTATTTTTTAAATGATTCCTTATCATCAGGGATTGAGCCTGCTAAAATACCTTAAAAACATATCCTTATCTTAAGTCTAACTCTTATGAGCTTTAAGACCCTAGAATGTATTTAAGTAAAACGAATGAACACATTATGTGTGAGATAAAATATAACCACAGCTTTTTTTTTTTTTTTTTTTTTTTTTTTTTTACAAATACAATTAACCTATACCCACAAACACCCACACACACACACACCCTCTTTTTTTTAATTTTATTTTTAATTAAATTTGAGGGGAGAGACAGAGCCATATACATTGGGGTTAACATAAGTACCCTATGCATAACAGGAATTGCTAGGACCTGTGACCATTACAGACAACAGAACTTGTTGATCTTATAAAATGATTGGGCGAGAGAGAGAGATATAGAGACAGACAGAGACAGAGCCAGTGTGAATATGATAAACGCACTATTCAAAATGGCATTGTTAAGACCTGGGACCATTACAGACAACAGAACTTGTTGATCTTATAAAATGCTTGGGCGAGAGAGACAGAGAGAGAGAGACAGACAGAGACAGAGACAGAGACAGTGTGAATATGATAAACGCACTATTCAAAATGGCATTGTTAAGACCTGGGCCCCTTACATGTATATTTAAAAAAGACCCCCAACCGCTACAGGAAGAGCCGACCCATTCACACTCTACAGTTGACCAACAAGAACAACAAGAACAACCGGTTATGGGGGGCCTTGTTGTTCAGGGTTTTAGGGGTGTACACTTTCTGACGGATATGACGTAGGAATAATTAAGGAAATAACTCTAAAATCACGCCCCCCGATTATGACGTAGGAATATTAATAAGCTTAGGGCATACGTCATAACAAAATAGGCCGCGCCCAAAAAAACCTACTATCTACTCACATCAGTCATTCCGCCCTGGGCCGGCCCTGACCAATTTGATGCCCTAGGCAAGATTTTAGCTGGTCCCCTTGCATCGCAGCCAATTCCACCACCGATCATTGTGTTCATACACTTACACAGAAACTGCATAGCTTCATGTCTTAGATTTTCTTTATGTTTGAAACAAGAAAAAAACACACAAAATAAAAACAGTATGCAAGAAACAAGTGACAAAACGAATTATGAATACAATATAAATAAGTATTGCACGAAAAAACTATATTACCGACACCATAGTGCAAGATGCATAATGTAGCAGTGTTCTACAGCCTTACCGCCTTGCCTTTCTTGCAGCAAACAAGTGACATAAAACGAATTATAAATAAGTGGATGTTTCCTGCAGCACACTTGAAAGAAAAGGTATATTTCTCAGAATTATGTTATAGGTAATGGAGGTTGATGAAAGAGTTAAATAGCTGATCGATCAAAAGGTGTGATCGTTGTGGGGCATCAGTAAGAATGCACAATTCTCATTCATTCCAAACAGTGTCCCTTTACTGCATCACTAGCATTTGGTATTTGTTTTGTGTGTTTTTGATTGCTTTTTGTTTTGTTTTATTAATTCACTTTAAACCTCTTATATTATCACATTATTCCCATTAAAATCACGTTTGTTTACTTTGAATGTCCCGCCCCACTTCACGGAAATGCACGAGTTTTATTTACGATTGATTGATTTAAATATACACATGGCTAATCACGCATTCATGAGAGTACCCGCTTATTCGCCAGGTTCTACGAAATTCAATAATTGACCATGAGGAGCACCTGTTAGGCTGGAGATAAAATGCTCCCGGGGTGGAGCTGGGGGGGACGGGATTGCAGAGCAACGGGAACGAAACGTGGAGCCAAAGGCGAACGAAGGACTTGATGGACAAGTAACGGAAAGGGCTAAGAGACCCAGAGGAGAGCTGAGGCGACCTCTGCAACGCTAGCGAGAGTATCCAGAGAAGGGATAGCGTACAGGCTTTTTGAACTACAGTAGTGTTTCAAAGGATAACAACAAACAACCTGTTTTTTTTTTTTTTTACTCGGCCATTGTTTTCTTGGACTGTACATGGACATTGTAATTTCTTTGTATTGCCAAACCCGGACCAAAGCAGAAGCTGAATTTTTGTCGGAGCCCCTCATTACTTTGTACTAGGACACGTGGACTATTGCCTGCCCCATTCCAGCTCCTGGTGCTGCCGGAGGAGACCAACAGAACCCTCCACGAATGCATTTTTTAGTTTGAACTTTTGTCTTTTTAACATAAAGAGGAAGTCTGATGGATTTTATATTAGAGATTTGTAATCCAGTTAATTGTATACCTGTCTTGTGTGGTCTGTGGTGTGCTCCTGGCTTGAGATTCCCCAATTTAAATAACCTAAATCGAAGGGAGAATTGAGAGGTAGTAAATGCAAAATGGGCATATTTGGGCAATCGACAACCTCCCAATGGGTCCTAGCGGCTGTAGACAACCGCTAGGTGGTGTAGTCGTGCTTCCATAAGTTTTACCCCCCAGTGGTACTGTATAACTTCCACTCTGTGACACATCCTAGATTTTAATAGCGACAAGATGTGAAGTCATAGTGAAGAGCTTGGGAAGGTGCGGTCACGCCTGCTTCATCAATGACGGGAGCTTTTTTGGAGACGGGAGGCAGTCACATTACCTTCCTGAGAGCAGTAACTGCCGAACCAACACACATTACTTGTGTGTGCCAAATACTTCTGTTTTATTAGTACTTAATTTTTCAGCACCAGTATTTAACTTTTCAGATTGTTGGAAAAAAACTGTACAGGTATTCCCTGCTAACACACAACATTGCCAATAACATTGTAGCAATATAATTTATATTGCTACAGCATTGAGGCAATGTGCTAGCAGGGTTGTTGTACTTTGGAATCGATTCATGCTTCACGATTGGTTAATTGCCTATTTTTTTTTTGCCTTCATAAACAATTCGTGGATCGACTTTGCTCCCTTTTTCTTGGGATTGTGCGTCTTGTAGGCAGTCCATAGGTTGTCCCTATATTAATTTATTCATGAAATTCCAACCGAAATAGCGACAGTTCTACAGCTATTTCAAACCGGAAGTTTGAATCGCTCCTGATTTCAGGAAAAAGTTCTTCATTTACACCGTCTCGTTCTGTCCATCCCTCCCCTCCTCAGCCTTGGATCTCTTCTGTTCTCCGCTCAACCTGATCCAGTCTGCGCACCACTGAGCACAAGTGGAAGAGATCCAAACTCCCAGCGACCCTCGCACTCTACCACTCTCTACTGCCCACATTCCCCTCCTCGCTCACCTCAGTCTTACTTCCAGTCATTCTTTGAATCCACTGTCCACAACCCCTGCAAGCTTTACTCCACCTTCTCTCTCATCTCCCCCCTCCTCCCTCATCTCATCTCACCTCATCATTTTGCCTCATTCTTCTACAAGATCACAGACATCCACAAGCTCTTCAACAGTCTCCTCTCCACTCCCACCCTGCCCAAGTCTCCCACCGATCAAGCTTCCATTTCTTCATTCTCTCCTCTCTCAGACTCTGAACTTTCCTCTCTCCTCCTAGGTCACAAACCCATAATATGTCCCCTGGACCCTCTCTCTACTCGCCTCCTGCAAGCGTCTGCTCCATTTCAACTCCCCTTCTTCTCCTCCCTCCTCAACTCCTCACTCCTCTCTGGCTGTTTCCCCTCTTGCATTTAAACAAGCTGCGGTCATCCCACTCCTCAAGAAACCTACCCTTGACCCCACCTCTCCTCAGAGGCACCTGTCTCTGCCCTGTCGCCCTACTCCCCTTCCTCTCAAAGACCCTCGAGCGTGCGGTCCACTGTCAGCTCTCTGCATTCCTTTCCCATCTCTCACTTCTTGATCCTCTGCAATCCGCCTTCCAAACACCGCTCACACCACTGAGACTGCTGTCCTGGCAGTCACTGACTCCCTCAACTGTGCTCGGGCAGCCTCCCTCTCCTCAATCCTCATCCTCCTTGGTCTCTCCGCAACATTTGACACCGTCGATCACTCCATCCTCCTCTCCTGCCTCGCTGACCTTGGAATCTCTGGGACTGCTCTCACTTGTTTCTCCTCCTACCTCAACGACCGGACCTATCAAGTGGCGAGCTTCCTCATCCATCCCTCAACCTCTCCTCACAGGCATAACCCCCGGGTTTAGCTATCCTCCCGATGGGTCACATTTCGGTAACTACCTTTTTTACTTTCATGGGGCCCTGAAATCCTCGCTGCGCCCCTGGTCATGAAAGCTGTAATGTCTGGTATCAAAATACATTACTGGCTTTCGGCTTACACACGTCATTTCAACCCACTTGCTCAAGCAGACCGAGTAAACGTTTACTCGAGGTATATGGTCACACAGAAGGAGCATCCCAAGAACACCAGTAAATGGCGTAGAAATTTTGAAAACATGCACAATTTTCCACGATCTAAGCCCACAGTTTACGTGCAAAATCTAATGTCTGAGATGATGGTATCCATGTAACATTCCCGAAATGGACGCATTTTAAAAGTGCAAGGTAACGGTCTGGTCCATTTATTGTGGGTTTCAAGGTAAAGTACATTGCTGATGGACGTTTCATGGTTAATGCGGATCAGTGGTTTCCTTTATCATTATGCTCTCTAAATTGTTGTGGGTCTGTTGTACACTGTTCAGTACTGTACATCGTGTTTTAATCCTAACTTGATAAAACACTTCGATTCATGGCTTTGTAGCCCCACCAGTGACGTAAAAAACCACTCGGTAAGATCATTAAAACAAAGTATTAAACAAGGCGCAATGCACAAGACAGTCCTTTGCCCTGTGCAGTGCTGCGGGTAAACAACTCGTCTCTAGTGCAATAAACTAAGACCATGTAAACCCGAGAGGGAGAGGGGCATTTAATCTGTGACTCGAGCATATTGTCTCCAGTGAGGTCAATACACGCGTCAGGGATATGTATGCTAAATGTAATGTAAATATGATGGATATAATGTATATTGTGGTGGAGTTTATAAAGATAATGTCAGGGGAACTTTAGTGATGTTCTGTGTTTTCTAAATTCCAAGCAGTGGGACTTTAAGTCATAACTTTGTGAGGAATTTACATGTCTTTATAAATTATATATCATTATAAAGTAATAATCCAGCTCACTTTGCTAGCTAGCCTACTGCCAGTTGCCATCCAAATGATGATAATGATCAGCTAGTAGTTAAGTACTGCAGTAGTTTGCCAGTTGTCAGCTAATGATTTTTGATAGAATTGTATTATTTAAATTCAGTTTTTTGTGCACTATAGTATTTTCAGTATTGAGTATTTTTGGTGTGGATGTTATTTTACCTAAACAGTTTATTAGTTATTGCTCTGATTTCAATATGCATAGTGCACTATTTACATTTGTATTGATTATTACATCAATTTCTTCAACAAGTACAGTGTATGTTAAAGTGCAATACATGTTCTGTGATGTGCATTATTTAAATGTTTGTGTTTATTTTAGTTTTAACTAAACATTCTCTATACGCCATAAACATGGGCACCACTAAAATTTTTTTCATTGAGAGGGGGGATGGTTTTGGGGCTACTATCAAATCTCGCATATGGCCCCCAAATGGCTAGGGCCGGCTCTGGACATCACACATTACATAGGATGGGGCTGACGTTGGATGCGACTTTTCGTGACTTAAATCAAGTAACAAGTTACTAGTACACACATAGCCTCTAAGTGTACTGAGTAATGATACTCTCTCTTTCGTTCATTCGTTCCTTAGTATAATTACCTTTAGTAGTAGTAGTACTGGCCACTACTCGGAAGGTAGCGATGCGCACCAATAGATCACGAAAGCTTTCTCATAGTTTTGTGTTTTAGATAATGGTTCAATACGGACTCAATCCCCTTTCATGGACATGGCAGGGAACTTGCAGTTAGAACTAAGGAGTCTAATAAGACTTGGTGGTACGCAGAACTGAAGTGCCAAGTGACAGGCTATCACTTTCATTGCACACCGCATTGTCTTCTCACAGGGAGCGAATTGGGGAAATGTTGGATTTACGGCATCATGTAGAAAGACTGAATGGTTTAGTTACAGAAATAGATAAAAAAGATAGTGACCTTTCTTACTAGCTGAACTAACCTGCATAAAATTAAGAAGATACAGACATTTTCATGCAATTATTTCAAGTTACAGTCTGCTGCTCAGACACAGTTTGGCGCACAGATGCAACTATCATCAACTCAATTATAAACATATATCTAGACAGACAGAGAGACAGACATGGACTACATATCGTGCACATTGTATGAAATCATGCTGGTATATGTAGGCTTGTAGATGATTGTTAAGAGGCCTATTTGGAAACATACGAAATGAGATATTACCATAATGAAGTCATGATACATGAAGGAAATGTTTTTCATGTTGGCAAAAGTACCCTGTCAAAATGAAAATGAATGAGAGAAGACTAAAACAAAGGGCTCGTCCGGGATTTGAACCCTTTGAATCATACCCCTAGACCAACGAGCCACATAGCACAGGTTTCTGTGAAAACTAGTTAACATCGGTGCCACGTAGAGAGTTGTGCGCTCCTCTATTTGAACACTTTCTCCTTCAAACATTGCATGAGTGTCTGACTGCCGCCATCTAGCGGTGCTGACTGACCGATGGCTCGGGTATCTTGGATGTTGTTAAATGACATAACTGTCCGCCCAAGACACTGATGACCAAGGGTCATAGTTTTCCCTTGTAATAATAACAACAATAGTAATTGGAGTGAATGGAAGTGGCATTTCTATTTCTCCTTACTTTAGCCGTCATCGTCGCCAACATTGTTGTTGGTGAGCATGGAGAGGAGTGTATTAGCTTTTAAAGTATATTCAAGCAATGAACACGTCAAATAAATGTAATACCGAATACTTTTGCACGCAAGTGCACATGTATGTTACAGCGCTTCTGGGAGCACGGCCCACGTGAAGCAAGAGGGCGCAGTAAAGGTCTGCGAGTCAAGTGTGATGTGGGTATCCTGCAGCAGGGAGAGGAACCTTTGTTTTTCTACAGACGAAGCTGGTGCTGTGGGATACTAGTGTAAGGCCATTTATTCGTCATCTGTTCATGCACAACGGTTCACCAGAAGTGTGTTAGTGAAAACAGCGGTAAGTGCAGGCTTAGTAGGGTCGCAATAGCTTGAATGGTGTCGAACTCCCCCGAAGCATCACAAGTGTGATGGCGTAAGCCTAGAAAGAAAACGTTGCGTTGGCCGGGAATTGAACCCGGGTCAACTGCTTGGAAGGCAGCTATGCTCACCACTATACCAGCAACGCCCAGAAAGTCTCTCATTCCATGACTTTTGATGCATTTCAGATCATTCATCTGACTAGATACATGCGAATAATCACAGCCTACAGTGTAAAGCTTCTGATTACAGACAGGGCGTGTTGAGTGTGCTAAGTAACTTGCTAAATTCACTAACAAAAAGTCGCTGCTCTTACTACAAAACAAGTGCAAGATATATCATTCTTAGCTAAACAAACCACGTAAACAATCAATGTAACTCTTAACTAAACTAGGAAACGCGAGAGAAAAAGGCGATACTTAGCTGCGGCGACTTGAGCGACTTCTCAGCTGGCTTGCCCGAGTGTCCAGATGCATATGTGGAAATACTTCTATACAAACCATGAACATAGATTCTCGATAGATGAATACTGTTTATTTAAAGGTCAGTTTTTATTTAGCGCAAAGTTTATTGAATTTACCCACCAAGGTGGAACACGGACAATGATGTATTTGATTGACAGTGTAACTTGGACTGTTGGAGTAACTTGGACACCCATTGGAATGGAAAAACAAACTCGAGAAAAAAGTGTGTGTGTGTGTGTGTGTGTGTGTGTGTGTGTGTGTGTGTGTCACCTGCTGGTAGTGATGCATTTACATAACCTACAGACTATTTGGGCTGATTGTTCCTGGTGTATTAATGAAACTTTTCAAAGCGGTGGCTTACGTAGATGACATCACAGTCATTGTTAAGAATGGCAAGGATGTACCTTACCTTAAATGACTGTCAGAAATGAATTGAGTTTCTTCAGTGGTTAATGGCTTTTACTGGGGGAACTAGGTAGAAAGCAAGCCACTGTCTCTAGCCACATTTTGGACAAATGGACAAAACTAGATGGATTTAAAAATAGACGGATAGACAGTCGGATGGCGTCTGTCTACAATATTTTAAATGATAATAGTATATGTAGTATATGCATGTGTATTATAAACTAATCTTTACAGAATAGGGGTAATACCATAATAAAATGCTGATGAGAGGAGAAGAGATCTTATTCACTGGCCAAATACATGATTTCGACAATTGTCGTACATCTTGACGGCACTTAGCTTTACTTTTCACAATGTATGACTGCACTTACTGTACTTAACTGTATACATTGGAAGTTGTAAAATGTATTATCTTGAATTGCTTTGTTTAATGTAAATTTGAATTTGTAATGTTTGATGCCTTGTACTTAACTGTATTCTTGCACTTATGTTGCAAGTCGCCCTGCATAAGGGCGTCTGCCAAGAAATAAAAATAATAATAATGTTTAATAATAGTATATGTAGTATATGCATGTGTATTATAAACTAATCTTTACAGAAAAGGGGTAATACCATAATAAAATGCTGATGAGAAATTAAGAAAACCGTAAAAGAAAGGCATTTTAAACCAGGAGCTCTCGCACTCTAAGAGAGAATCATATCTCGAACAAACTTACATTAGTGACATCTTTACACTAGTGCCACGTAGAAAGCGGTGCGCTCCAACAGCCGGAAACTTTCTCAGTCTCAAGTTCAAGCACCTTGTGTGTGACTGCCATCTAATGTTGCTGACTAATAGCACTATTGGACTAGAGGAGCTGGGGCTGGCAGAAATTCAGCCAGGCTTTTCTACAGGCGCAAACTCAGGTGATGCTGTGTAGGCTACTCCGTGTACGTCAATGAAAGTCTAGTGACTTCAATATACACACCCCGATGCACCCAAAGAGTGATTGTCAAAGTATGAGTGACTCGCTCCACTAGCAGCACCGACCTGCATCTCTCTGTGACACCCGGCGCCTCCGTCTGGATAAGCTGCTGGTAATGCCGAGCACGGCAGCAGATCTTGTACAGTGGAACCCTAATAATATTCCTAATAATATGGCAACATCCTGGGGGGTCGGTGTGCCGCGCCACAGTGCAGCGACCTTGGCGCATCACTAAAAGGCACCTTAGCGAGGCCTCGGAATCGCTCAAACATGAACCGAGAAATGAACATTGAATCCCATCTACTATTATTACCTAGTAGTGTTGATGTTATCTAAAGTATTTCTATACGTTTTTATTAGTGTATGAATTGTGTCGACCAGGGATCAGAAAGTGAGACAGTATAGGGTAGGCGGTAATCGAAAGCACAAGAAATACATAAAAGGGAGCTATACAGCAGGTGAATAAAACACGGATTGTGACAGTCGACTGTTAATAGCCTATAACAAGGCAGATTAAAATATAACAAACGATACGGATTCTTAAAATCAAATATAATTTCAACGTGCAGGAGACCAGACTGACTTTTATGCATCCCCTCGGGTGTAGATGCATGTTACTTAGACTAACAACGTTTGCATTCTAGGATATTAATAACACTCTCCAGAGCAGGAATTATTGAGTGATATTACAGGGAATGTTGAGTAAAAGACTGACCCCGACGTGATTTGAACACACAACCTTCTGATCTGGAGTCAGACGCGCTACCGTTGCGCCACGAGGTCCTTAAACTTCAGTTAACACAGGACGTCAAGGAAAAATATTGGGAACTATGGTGATGTTTTGCTAGTGACCATTAGGTTAATGAATGGGCAACTGAAGCATTGACGTGATGAAGAAGTTAAACAGAATGCTAAAGAGATAGTGACAGTGAGCATGACACAGAACACATGGCATGACGTGAATACCAAGTTAAACTTAAAGCAGAAATTACAGAAAGAAAGAAAACAAAGAAAACCGGACACTGCACATATGTTTGGTCTTTCCTATATCTTTAATATGATATCTCAGTAGTTTAAATTTGATACAGAAATTATTCTGGAATCCCATGAAATGGAAAATACAGTGAATATAAAACTATATTTGCTGTATTTATAACAAATATATTCCGCTTATACACTCACCTAAAGGATTATTAGGAACACCATACTAATACTGTGTTTTACCCCCTTTCGCCTTCAGAACTGCCTTAATTCTACGTGGCATTGATTCAACAAGGTGCTGAAAGCATTCTTTAGAAATGTTGGCCCATATTGATAGGATAGCATCTTGCAGTTGATCGAGATTTGCGGGATGCACATCCAGGGCACGAAGCTCCCGTTCCACCACATCCCAAAGATGCTCTATTGGGTTGAGATCTGGTGACTGTGGGGGCCAGTTTAGTACAGTGAACTCATTGTCATGTTCAAGAAACAAAATTTGAAATGATTCGACCTTTGTGACATGGTGCATTATCCTGCTGGAAGTAGCCATCAGAGGATGGGTACATGGTGGTCATAAAGGGATGGACATGCTCAGAAACAATGCTCAGGTAGGCCGTGGCATTTAAACGATGCCCAATTGGCACTAAGGGGCCTAAAGTGTGCCAAGAAGACATCCCCCACACCATTACACCACCACCACCAGCCTGCACAGTGGTAACAAGGCATGATGGATCCATGTTCTCATTCTGTTTACGCCAAATTCTGACTCTACCATCTGAATGTCTCAACAGAAATCGAGACTCATCAGACCAGGCAACATTTTTCCAGTCTTCAACTGTCCAATTTTGGTGAGCTTGTGCAAATTGTAGCCTCTTTTTCCTATGTGTAGTGGACATGAGTGGTACCCGGTGGGGTCTTCTGCTGTTGTAGCCCATCCGCCTCAAGGTTGTACGTGTTGTGGCTTCACAAATGCCTTGCTGCATACCTCGATTGTAACGAGTGTTTATTTCAGTCAAAGTTGCTCTTCTATCAGCTTGAAACAGTCGGCCCATTCTCCTCTGACCTCTAGCATCAACAAGGCATTTTCGCCCACAGGACTGCCGCATACTGGATGTTTTTCCCTTTTCACACCATTTTTTGTAAACCCTAGAAATGGTTGTGCGTGAAAATCCCAGTAACTGAGCAGATTGTGAAATACTCAGACCGGCCCGTCTGGCACCAACAACCATGCCACGCTCAAAATTGCTTAAATCACCTTTCTTTCCCATTCAGACATCCAGTTTGGAGTTCAGGAGATTGTCTTGACCAGGACCACACCCCTAAATGCATTGAAGCAACTGCCATGTGATTGGTTGGTTAGATAATTGCATTAATGAGAAATTGAACAGGTGTATCTAATAATCCTTTAGGTGAGTGTATTTGCCTTTACTAATATTGTATTTTATTTTACAATAGGTTTAATATAATAAGGTCCAAATAATAAATGTACATATTTGCACATGCTTGCTTTTGGTGAACAGGTAGAATTGGCCATTGTCTGAAAAAACATGCACTCACCTAGTTATTCACAGTTTAAACAGCGCCAGTGAATATTGGGTTTTAATGTTACAAGAGTGACGATGAAGTTATTGCGTTTAGTTGCTTTAAATAACTACAGTGGTTTGTGGATAACAGGAATATGTGCACATACAGAAAAGTTAAAAGTAACGCTGGGTAAGTACATAATCAAATCAAGTTTCACGAAAGATGATATGCTTCAGATACAACTTAATAGTAAAAATGCATTATGGTAAAGAGTTAATAGCTTTGTTGATAACCTCAACGTATGCTAATCAGTCTCTGTTTCGTGTTTATTATCATAATAATTGTAATTATTATTATTAGTAGTAGTATTCTACAATAAAACTTGCACAAGTTCGAATTGTGCCGATATGTTTTCTGCACAAGGAAAAGTATATGTATTATTAAGTTACACAAGCATTGTAAAGAAACCAACAACATATAGGCACCTGGGTGTGTTCTTCCTACTTGGATAAGTAGGTTAGCCGGCTAAGTTTCAGGATAACTTGGCATTAACTCGGGATTTTCCATTCTCCGTAGCGAGTTTAAAGTTCAGCCAGCTATGTTTCCAGAGCAGCATTTCCAGCATCTCAAACCTGCTCCCTGTCAGGTTAACTTGAAGTTAGATGGCTAACAATCTGACTGTATTTCATCTGCCCAGTTAAATGACAGCTGACTGTGTCCCCCAACAATGACGGCGCCGTTCCTAACAGATCCAGTAGTGATCCAGACCCAGTAGCTTTTCTGCGAGGAATAATTCATAGAGATTATAGATTTAAATTATACAGATTAATTATTTGAGCGTTACAGGTTCGGTCGGAAAGGAATGATTTACGTAGCCGATTAATTAGGACCGCACATCAGTCATTCCGCCCTGGGCCGGCCCTGACCAATTTGATGCCCTAGGCAAGATTTTAGCTGGTGCCCCTGGCATCGCAGCCAATTCCACCACCGATCATTGTGTTCATACACTCACACAGAAACTGCATAGCTTCATGTCTTAGATTTTCTTTATTTTTGAAACAATAAAAAACCACACAAAATAAAAACAGTATGCAAGAAACAAGTGACAAATCGAATTATGAATACAATATAAATTAGTATTGCACGAAAAAACTATATTACAGACACCATAGTGCAAGATGCATAATGTAGCAGTGTTCTACAGCCTTACCGCCTTGCCTTTCTTGCAGCAAACAAGTGACATAAAACGAATTATAAATAAGTGGATGTTTCCTGCAGCACACTTGAAAGAAAAAGTACATTTCTCAAAATTATGTTATAGGTAATGGAGGTTGATGAAAGAGTTAAATAGCTGATCGATCAAAAGGTGTGATCGTTGTGGGGCATCGGTAAGAATGCACAATTCTCATTCATTCCAAACAGTGTCCCTTTATTGCATCACTAGCAATGGGCGTTAGCCTATTTTGGTATTTGTTTTGTGTGTTTTTTATTGCTTCTTGTTTTGTTTTATTTATTCACTTTCCACTGTCAGCTCTCTGCATTCCTTTCCCATCTCTCACTTCTTGATCCTCTGCAATCCGCCTTCCAAACACCGCTCACACCACTGAGACTGCTCTCCTGGCAGTCACTGACTCCCTCAACTGTGCTCGGGCAGCCTCCCTCTCCTCAATCCTCATCCTCCTTGGTCTCTCCGCAACATTTGACACCGTCGATCACTCCATCCTACTCTCCTGCCTCGCTGACCTTGGAATCTCTGGGACTGCTCTCACTTGTTTCTCCTCCTACCTCAACGACCTATCATGTGGCGAGCTTCCTCATCCACCCCTCAACCTCTCCTCACAGGAATAACCCCCGGGTTTAGCTATCCTCCCGATGGGTCACACTTCGGTAGCTACCTTTTTTACTTTCATGGGGCCCTGAAATCCTCGCTGCGCCCCTGGTCATGAAAGCTGTAATGTCTGGTATCAAAATACATTACTGGCTTTCGGCTTACACACGTCATTTCAACCCACTTGCTCAAGCAGACCGAGTAAACGTTTACTCGAGGTATACGGTCACACAGAAGGAGCATCCCAAAAACACCAGTAAATGGCGTAGAAATTTTGAAAACATGCACAATTTTCCACGATCTAAGCCCACAGTTTACGTGCAAAATCTAACGTCTGAGATGATGGTATCCATGTAACATTCCCGAAATGGACGCATTTTAAAAGTGCAAGGTAACGGTCTGGTCCATTTATTGTGGGTTTCAAGGTAAAGTACATTGCTGATGGACGTTTCATGGTTAATGCGGATCAGTGGTTTCCTTTATCATTATGCTCTCTAAATTGTTGTGGGTCTGTTGTACACTGTTCAGTACTGTACATCGTGTTTTAATCCTAACTTGATAAAACACTTCGATGGCTTACATGGCTTTGTAGCCCCACCAGTGACGTAAAAAACCACTCGGTAAGATCATTAAAACAAAGTATTAAACAAGGCGCAATGCACAAGACAGTCCTTTGCCCTGTGCAGTGCTGCGGGTAAACAACTCGTCTCTAGTGCAATAAACTAAGACCATGTAAACCCGAGAGGGAGAGGGGCATTTAATCTGTGACTCGAGCATATTGTCTCCAGTGAGGTCAATACACGCGTCAGGGATATGTATGCTAAATGTAATGTAAATATGATGGATATAATGTATATTGTGGTGGAGTTTATAAAGATAATGTCAGGGGAACTTTAGTGATGTTCTGTGTTTTCTAAATTCCAAGCAGTGGGACTTTAAGTCATAACTTTGTGAGGAATTTACATGTCTTTATAAATTATATATCATTATAAAGTAATAATCCAGCTCACTTTGCTAGCTAGCCTACTGCCAGTTGCCATCCAAATGATGATAATGATCAGCTAGTAGTTAAGTACTGCAGTAGTTTGCCAGTTGTCAGCTAATGATTTTTCATAGTATTGTATTATTTAAATTCAGTTTTTTGTGCACTATAGTATTTTCAGTATTGAGTATTTTTGGTGTGGATGTTATTTTACCTAAACAGTTTATTAGTTATTGCTCTGATTTCAATATGCATAGTGCACTATTTACATTTGTATTGATTATTACATCAATTTCTTCAACAAGTACAGTGTATGTTAAAGTGCAATACATGTTCTGTGATGTGCATTATTTAAATGTTTGTGTTTATTTTAGTTTTAACTAAACATTCTCTATACGCCATAAACATGGGCACCACTAAAATGTTTTTCATCGAGAGGGGGGATGGTTTTGGGGCTACTATCAAATCTCGCATATGGCCCCCAAATGGCTAGGGCCGGCTCTGGACATCACACATTACATAGGATGGGGCTGACGTTGGATGGTACTTTTCGTGACTTAAATCAAGTAACAAGTTACTAGTACACACATAGCCTCTAAGTGTACTGAGTAATGATACTCTCTCTTTCGTTCATTCGTTCCTTAGTATTTTTACCTTTAGTAGTAGTAGTACTGGCCACTACTCGGAAGGTAGCGATGCGCACCAATAGATCACGAAAGCTTTCTCATAGTTTTGTGTTTTAGATAATGGTTCAATACGGACTCAATCCCCTTTCATGGACATGGCAGGGAACTTGCAGTTAGAACTAAGGAGTCTAATAAGACTTGGTGGTACGCAGAACTGAAGTGCCAAGTGACAGGCTATCACTTTCATTGCACACCGCATTGTCTTCTCGCAGGGAGCGAATTGGGGAAATGTTGGATTTACGGCATCATGTAGAAAGACTGAATGGTTTAGTTACAGAAAAAGATAAAAAAGATAGTGACCTTTCTTACTAGCTGAACTAACCTGCATAAAATTAAGAAGATACAGACATTTTCATGCAATTATTTCAAGTTACAGTCTGCTGCTCAGACACAGTTTGGCGCACAGATGCAACTATCATCAACTCAATTATAAACATATATCTAGAGAGACAGAGAGACAGACATGGACTACATATCGTGCACATTGTATGAAATCATGCTGGTATATGTAGGCTTGTAGATGATTGTTAAGAGGCCTATTTGGAAACATACGAAATGAGATATTACCATAATGAAGTCATGATACATGAAGGAAATGTTTTTCATGTTGGCAAAAGTACCCTGTCAAAATGAAAATGAATGAGAAAAGACTAAAACAAAGGGCTCGTCCGGGATTTGAACCCTTTGAATCATACCCCTAGACCAACGAGCCACATAGCACAGGTTTCTGTGAAAACTAGTTAACATCGGTGCCACGTAGAGAGTTGTGCGCTCCTCTATTTGAACACTTTCTCCTTCAAACATTGCATGAGTGTCTGACTGCCGCCATCTAGCGGTGCTGACTGACCGATGGCTCGGGTATCTTGGATGTTGTTAAATGACATAACTGTCCGCCCAAGACACTGATGACCAAGGGTCATAGTTTTCCCTTGTAATAATAACAACAATAGTAATTGGAGTGAATGGAAGTGGCATTTCTATTTCTCCTTACTTTAGCCGTCATCGTCGCCAACATTGTTGTTGGTGAGCATGGAGAGGAGTGTATTAGCTTTTAAAGTATATTCAAGCAATGAACACGTCAAATAAATGTAATACCGAATACTTTTGCACGCAAGTGCACATGTATGTTACAGCGCTTCTGGGAGCACGGCCCACGTGAAGCAAGAGGGCGCAGTAAAGGTCTGCGAGTCAAGTGTGATGTGGGTATCCTGCAGCAGGGAGAGGAACCTTTGTTTTTCTACAGACGAAGCTGGTGCTGTGGGATACTAGTGTAAGGCCATTTATTCGTCATCTGTTCATGCGCAACGGTTCACCAGAAGTGTGTTAGTGAAAACAGCGGTAAGTGCAGGCTTAGTAGGGTCGCAATAGCTTGAATGGTGTCGAACTCCCCCGAAGCATCACAAGTGTGATGGCGGAAGCCTAGAAAGAAAACGTTGCGTTGGCCGGGAATCGAACCCGGGTCAACTGCTTGGAAGGCAGCTATGCTCACCACTATACCACCAACGCCCAGAAAGTCTCTCATTCCATGACTTTTGATGCATTTCAGATCATTCATCTGACTAGATACATGCGAATAATCACAGCCTACAGTGTAAAGCTTCTGATTACAGACAGGGCGTGTTGAGTGTGCTAAGTAACTTGCTAAATTCACTAACAAACAGTCGCTGCTCTTACTACAAAACAGGTGCAAGATATATCATTCTTAGCTAAACAAACCACGTAAACAATCAATGTAACTCTTAACTAAACTAGGAAACGCGAGAGAAAAAGGCGATACTTAGCTGCGGCGACTTGAGCGACTTCTCAGCTGGCTTGCCCGAGTGTCCAGATGCATATGTGGAAATACTTCTATACAAACCATGAACATAGATTCTCGATAGATGAATACTGTTTATTTAAAGGTCAGTTTTTATTTAGCGCATAGTTTATTGAATTTACCCACCAAGGTGGAACACGGACAATGATGTATTTGATTTACAGTGTAACTTGGACTGTTGGAGTAACTTGGACAATGGAAAAACAAACTCGAGAGAAAAGTGTGTGTGTGTGTGTGTGTGTGTGTGTCACCTGCTGGTAGTGATGCATTCACATAACCTACAGACTATTTGGGCTGATTGTTCCTGGTGTATTAATGAAACTTTTCAAAGCGGTGGCTTACGTAGATGACATCACAGTCATTGTTAAGAATGGCAAGGATGTACCTTACCTTAAATGACTGTCAGAAATGAATTGAGTTTCTTCAGTGGTTAATGGCTTTTACTGGGGGAACTAGGTAGAAAGCAAGCCACTGTCTCTAGCCACATTTTGGACAAATGGACAAAACTAGATGGATTTAAAAATAGACGGATAGACAGTCGGATGGCGTCTGTCTACAATATTTTAAATGATAATAGTATATGTAGTATATGCATGTGTATTATAAACTAATCTTTACAGAAAAGGGGTAATACCATAATAAAATGCTGATGAGAGGAGAAGAGATCTTATTCACTGGCCAAATACATGATTTCGACAATTGTCGTACATCTTGACGGCACTTAGCTTTACTTTTCACAATGTATGACTGCACTTACTGTACTTAACTGTATACATTGGAAGTTGTAAAATGTATTATCTTGAATTGCTTTGTTTAATGTAAATTTGAATTTGTAATGTTTGATGCCTTGTACTTAACTGTATTCTTGCACTTATGTTGCAAGTCGCCCTGCATAAGGGCGTCTGCCAAGAAATAAAAATAATAATAATGTTTAATAATAGTATATGTAGTATATGCATGTGTATTATAAACTAATCTTTACAGAAAAGGGGTAATACCATAATAAAATGCTGATGAGAAATTAAGAAAACCGTAAAAGAAAGGCATTTTAAACCAGGACCTCTCGCACTCTAAGAGAGAATCATATCTCGAACAAACTTACATTAGTGACATCTTTACACTAGTGCCACGTAGAAAGCGGTGCGCTCCAACAGCTGGAAACTTTCTCAGTCTCAAGTTCAAGCACCTTGTGTGTGACTGCCATCTAGTGTTGCTGACTAATAGCACTATTGGACTAGAGGAGCTGGGGCTGGCAGAAATTCAGCCAGGCTTTTCTACAGGCGCAAACTCAGCTGATGCTGTGTAGGCTACTCCGTGTACGTCAATGAAAGTCTAGTGACTTCAATATACACACCCCGATGCACCCAAAGAGTGATTGTCAAAGTATGAGTGACTCGCTCCACTAGCAGCACCGACCTGCATCTCTCTGTGACACCCGGCGCCTCCGTCTGGATAAGCTGCTGGTAATGCCGAGCACGGCAGCAGATCTTGTACAGTGGAACCCTAATAATATTCCTAATAATATGGCAACATCCTGGGGGGTCGGTGTGCCGCGCCACAGTGCAGCGACCTTAGCGCATCACTAAAAGGCACCTTAGCGAGGCCTCGGAATCGCTCAAACATGAACCGAGAAATGAACATTGAATCCCATCTACTATTATTACCTAGTAGTGTTGATGTTATCTAAAGTATTTCTATACGTTTTTATTAGTGTATGAATTGTGTCGACCAGGGATCAGAAAGTGAGACAGTATTGGGTAGGCGGTAATCGAAAGCACAAGAAATACATAAAAGGGAGCTATACAGCAGGTGAATTAAACACGGATTGTGACAGTCTACTGTTAATAGCCTATAACAAGGCAGATTAAAATATAACAAACGATACGGATTCTTAAAATCAAATATAATTTCAACGTGCAGGAGACCAGACTGACTTTTATGCATCCTCTCGGGTGTAGATGCATGTTACTTAGACTAACAACGTTTGCATTCTAGGATATTAATAACACTCTCCAGAGCAGGAATTATTGAGTGATATTACAGGGAATGTTGAGTAAAAGACTGACCCCGACGTGATTTGAACACACAACCTTCTGATCTGGAGTCAGACGCGCTACCGTTGCGCCACGAGGTCCTTAAACTTCAGTTAACACAGGACGTCAAGGAAAAATATTGGGAACTATGGTGATGTTTTGCTAGTGACCATTTAGGTTAATGAATGGGCAACTGAAGCATTGACGTGATGAAGAAGTTAAACAGAATGCTAAAGAGATAGTGACAGTGAGCATGACACAGAACACATGGCATGACGTGAATACCAAGTTAAACTTAAAGCAGAAATTACAGATAGAAAGAAAAAAAAGAAAACCGGACACTGCACATATGTTTGGTCTTTCCTATATCTTTAATATGATATCTCAGTAGTTTAAATTTGATACAGAAATTATTCTGGAATCCCATGAAATGGAAAATACAGTGAATATAAAACTATATTTGCTGTATTTATAACAAATATATTCCGCTTATACACTCACCTAAAGGATTATTAGGAACACCATACTAATACTGTGTTTTACCCCCTTTCGCCTTCAGAACTGCCTTAATTCTACGTGGCATTGATTCAACAAGGTGCTGAAAGCATTCTTTAGAAATGTTGGCCCATATTGATAGGATAGCATCTTGCAGTTGATCGAGATTTGCGGGATGCACATCCAGGGCACGAAGCTCCCGTTCCACCACATCCCAAAGATGCTCTATTGGGTTGAGATCTGGTGACTGTGGGGGCCAGTTTAGTACAGTGAACTCATTGTCATGTTCAAGAAACAAAATTTGAAATGATTCGACCTTTGTGACATGGTGCATTATCCTGCTGGAAGTAGCCATCAGAGGATGGGTACATGGTGGTCATAAAGGGATGGACATGCTCAGAAACAATGCTCAGGTAGGCCGTGGCATTTAAACGATGCCCAATTGGCACTAAGGGGCCTAAAGTGTGCCAAGAAGACATCCCCCACACCATTACACCACCACCACCAGCCTGCACAGTGGTAACAAGGCATGATGGATCCATGTTCTCATTCTGTTTACGCCAAATTCTGACTCTACCATCTGAATGTCTCAACAGAAATCGAGACTCATCAGACCAGGCAACATTTTTCCAGTCTTCAACTGTCCAATTTTGGTGAGCTTGTGCAAATTGTAGCCTCTTTTTCCTATGTGTAGTGGACATGAGTGGTACCCGGTGGGGTCTTCTGCTGTTGTAGCCCATCCGCCTCAAGGTTGTACGTGTTGTGGCTTCACAAATGCCTTGCTGCATACCTCGATTGTAACGAGTGTTTATTTCAGTCAAAGTTGCTCTTCTATCAGCTTGAAACAGTCGGCCCATTCTCCTCTGACCTCTAGCATCAACAAGGCATTTTCGCCCACAGGACTGCCGCATACTGGATGTTTTTCCCTTTTCACACCATTTTTTGTAAACCCTAGAAATGGTTGTGCGTGAAAATCCCAGTAACTGAGCAGATTGTGAAATACTCAGACCGGCCCGTCTGGCACCAACAACCATGCCACGCTCAAAATTGCTTAAATCACCTTTCTTTCCCATTCAGACATCCAGTTTGGAGTTCAGGAGATTGTCTTGACCAGGACCACACCCCTAAATGCATTGAAGCAACTGCCATGTGATTGGTTGGTTAGATAATTGCATTAATGAGAAATTGAACAGGTGTATCTAATAATCCTTTAGGTGAGTGTATTTGCCTTTACTAATATTGTATTTTATTTTACAATAGGTTTAATATAATAAGGTCCAAATAATAAATGTACATATTTGCACATGCTTGCTTTTGGTGAACAGGTAGAATTGGCCATTGTCTGAAAAAACATGCACTCACCTAGTTATTCACAGTTTAAACAGCGCCAGTGAATATTGGGTTTTAATGTTACAAGAGTGACGATGAAGTTATTGCGTTTAGTTGCTTTAAATAACTACAGTGGTTTGTGGATAACAGGAATATGTGCACATACAGAAAAGTTAAAAGTAACGCTGGGTAAGTACATAATCAAATCAAGTTTCACGAAAGATGATATGCTTCAGATACAACTTAATAGTAAAAATGCATTATGGTAAAGAGTTAATAGCTTTGTTGATAACCTCAACGTATGCTAATCAGTCTCTGTTTCGTGTTTATTATCATAATAATTGTAATTATTATTATTAGTAGTAGTATTCTACAATAAAACTTGCACAAGTTCGAATTGTGCCGATATGTTTTCTGCACAAGGAAAAGTATATGTATTATTAAGTTACACAAGCATTGTAAAGAAACCAACAACATATAGGCACCTGGGTGTGTTCTTCCTACTTGGATAAGTAGGTTAGCCGGCTAAGTTTCAGGATAACTTGGCATTAACTCGGGATTTTCCATTCTCCGTAGCGAGTTTAAAGTTCAGCCAGCTATGTTTCCAGAGCAGCATTTCCAGCATCTCAAACCTGCTCCCTGTCAGGTTAACTTGAAGTTAGATGGCTAACAATCTGACTGTATTTCATCTGCCCAGTTAAATGACAGCTGACTGTGTCCCCCAACAATGACGGCGCCGTTCCTAACAGATCCAGTAGTGATCCAGACCCAGTAGCTTTTCTGCGAGGAATAATTCATAGAGATTATAGATTTAAATTATACAGATTAATTATTTGAGCGTTACAGGTTCGGTCGGAAAGGAATGATTTACGTAGCCGATTAATTAGGACCGCACATCAGTCATTCCGCCCTGGGCCGGCCCTGACCAATTTGATGCCCTAGGCAAGATTTTAGCTGGTGCCCCTGGCATCGCAGCCAATTCCACCACCGATCATTGTGTTCATACACTCACACAGAAACTGCATAGCTTCATGTCTTAGATTTTCTTTATTTTTGAAACAATAAAAAACCACACAAAATAAAAACAGTATGCAAGAAACAAGTGACAAATCGAATTATGAATACAATATAAATTAGTATTGCACGAAAAAACTATATTACAGACACCATAGTGCAAGATGCATAATGTAGCAGTGTTCTACAGCCTTACCGCCTTGCCTTTCTTGCAGCAAACAAGTGACATAAAACGAATTATAAATAAGTGGATGTTTCCTGCAGCACACTTGAAAGAAAAAGTACATTTCTCAAAATTATGTTATAGGTAATGGAGGTTGATGAAAGAGTTAAATAGCTGATCGATCAAAAGGTGTGATCGTTGTGGGGCATCGGTAAGAATGCACAATTCTCATTCATTCCAAACAGTGTCCCTTTATTGCATCACTAGCAATGGGCGTTAGCCTATTTTGGTATTTGTTTTGTGTGTTTTTTATTGCTTCTTGTTTTGTTTTATTTATTCACTTTCCACTGTCAGCTCTCTGCATTCCTTTCCCATCTCTCACTTCTTGATCCTCTGCAATCCACCTTCCAAACACCGCTCACACCACTGAGACTGCTCTCCTGGCAGTCACTGACTCCCTCAACTGTGCTCGGGCAGCCTCCCTCTCCTCAATCCTCATCCTCCTTGGTCTCTCCGCAACATTTGACACCGTCGATCACTCCATCCTACTCTCCTGCCTCGCTGACCTTGGAATCTCTGGGACTGCTCTCACTTGTTTCTCCTCCTACCTCAACGACCTATCATGTGGCGAGCTTCCTCATCCACCCCTCAACCTCTCCTCACAGGAATAACCCCCGGGTTTAGCTATCCTCCCGATGGGTCACACTTCGGTAGCTACCTTTTTTACTTTCATGGGGCCCTGAAATCCTCGCTGCGCCCCTGGTCATGAAAGCTGTAATGTCTGGTATCAAAATACATTACTGGCTTTCGGCTTACACACGTCATTTCAACCCACTTGCTCAAGCAGACCGAGTAAACGTTTACTCGAGGTATACGGTCACACAGAAGGAGCATCCCAAAAACACCAGTAAATGGCGTAGAAATTTTGAAAACATGCACAATTTTCCACGATCTAAGCCCACAGTTTACGTGCAAAATCTAATGTCTGAGATGATGGTATCCATGTAACATTCCCGAAATGGACGCATTTTAAAAGTGCAAGGTAACGGTCTGGTCCATTTATTGTGGGTTTCAAGGTAAAGTACATTGCTGATGGACGTTTCATGGTTAATGCGGATCAGTGGTTTCCTTTATCATTATGCTCTCTAAATTGTTGTGGGTCTGTTGTACACTGTTCAGTACTGTACATCGTGTTTTAATCCTAACTTGATAAAACACTTCGATTCATGGCTTTGTAGCCCCACCAGTGACGTAAAAAACCACTCGGTAAGATCATTAAAACAAAGTATTAAACAAGGCGCAATGCACAAGACAGTCCTTTGCCCTGTGCAGTGCTGCGGGTAAACAACTCGTCTCTAGTGCAATAAACTAAGACCATGTAAACCCGAGAGGGAGAGGGGCATTTAATCTGTGACTCGAGCATATTGTCTCCAGTGAGGTCAATACACGCGTCAGGGATATGTATGCTAAATGTAATGTAAATATGATGGATATAATGTATATTGTGGTGGAGTTTATAAAGATAATGTCAGGGGAACTTTAGTGATGTTCTGTGTTTTCTAAATTCCAAGCAGTGGGACTTTAAGTCATAACTTTGTGAGGAATTTACATGTCTTTATAAATTATATATCATTATAAAGTAATAATCCAGCTCACTTTGCTAGCTAGCCTACTGCCAGTTGCCATCCAAATGATGATAATGATCAGCTAGTAGTTAAGTACTGCAGTAGTTTGCCAGTTGTCAGCTAATGATTTTTCATAGTATTGTATTATTTAAATTCAGTTTTTTGTGCACTATAGTATTTTCAGTATTGAGTATTTTTGGTGTGGATGTTATTTTACCTAAACAGTTTATTAGTTATTGCTCTGATTTCAATATGCATAGTGCACTATTTACATTTGTATTGATTATTACATCAATTTCTTCAACAAGTACAGTGTATGTTAAAGTGCAATACATGTTCTGTGATGTGCATTATTTAAATGTTTGTGTTTATTTTAGTTTTAACTAAACATTCTCTATACGCCATAAACATGGGCACCACTAAAATGTTTTTCATCGAGAGGGGGGATGGTTTTGGGGCTACTATCAAATCTCGCATATGGCCCCCAAATGGCTAGGGCCGGCTCTGGACATCACACATTACATAGGATGGGGCTGACGTTGGATGGTACTTTTCGTGACTTAAATCAAGTAACAAGTTACTAGTACACACATAGCCTCTAAGTGTACTGAGTAATGATACTCTCTCTTTCGTTCATTCGTTCCTTAGTATTTTTACCTTTAGTAGTAGTAGTACTGGCCACTACTCGGAAGGTAGCGATGCGCACCAATAGATCACGAAAGCTTTCTCATAGTTTTGTGTTTTAGATAATGGTTCAATACGGACTCAATCCCCTTTCATGGACATGGCAGGGAACTTGCAGTTAGAACTAAGGAGTCTAATAAGACTTGGTGGTACGCAGAACTGAAGTGCCAAGTGACAGGCTATCACTTTCATTGCACACCGCATTGTCTTCTCGCAGGGAGCGAATTGGGGAAATGTTGGATTTACGGCATCATGTAGAAAGACTGAATGGTTTAGTTACAGAAAAAGATAAAAAAGATAGTGACCTTTCTTACTAGCTGAACTAACCTGCATAAAATTAAGAAGATACAGACATTTTCATGCAATTATTTCAAGTTACAGTCTGCTGCTCAGACACAGTTTGGCGCACAGATGCAACTATCATCAACTCAATTATAAACATATATCTAGAGAGACAGAGAGACAGACATGGACTACATATCGTGCACATTGTATGAAATCATGCTGGTATATGTAGGCTTGTAGATGATTGTTAAGAGGCCTATTTGGAAACATACGAAATGAGATATTACCATAATGAAGTCATGATACATGAAGGAAATGTTTTTCATGTTGGCAAAAGTACCCTGTCAAAATGAAAATGAATGAGAAAAGACTAAAACAAAGGGCTCGTCCGGGATTTGAACCCTTTGAATCATACCCCTAGACCAACGAGCCACATAGCACAGGTTTCTGTGAAAACTAGTTAACATCGGTGCCACGTAGAGAGTTGTGCGCTCCTCTATTTGAACACTTTCTCCTTCAAACATTGCATGAGTGTCTGACTGCCGCCATCTAGCGGTGCTGACTGACCGATGGCTCGGGTATCTTGGATGTTGTTAAATGACATAACTGTCCGCCCAAGACACTGATGACCAAGGGTCATAGTTTTCCCTTGTAATAATAACAACAATAGTAATTGGAGTGAATGGAAGTGGCATTTCTATTTCTCCTTACTTTAGCCGTCATCGTCGCCAAAATTGTTGTTGGTGAGCATGGAGAGGAGTGTATTAGCTTTTAAAGTATATTCAAGCAATGAACACGTCAAATAAATGTAATACCGAATACTTTTGCACGCAAGTGCACATGTATGTTACAGCGCTTCTGGGAGCACGGCCCACGTGAAGCAAGAGGGCGCAGTAAAGGTCTGCGAGTCAAGTGTGATGTGGGTATCCTGCAGCAGGGAGAGGAACCTTTGTTTTTCTACAGACGAAGCTGGTGCTGTGGGATACTAGTGTAAGGCCATTTATTCGTCATCTGTTCATGCGCAACGGTTCACCAGAAGTGTGTTAGTGAAAACAGCGGTAAGTGCAGGCTTAGTAGGGTCGCAATAGCTTGAATGGTGTCGAACTCCCCCGAAGCATCACAAGTGTGATGGCGGAAGCCTAGAAAGAAAACGTTGCGTTGGCCGGGAATCGAACCCGGGTCAACTGCTTGGAAGGCAGCTATGCTCACCACTATACCACCAACGCCCAGAAAGTCTCTCATTCCATGACTTTTGATGCATTTCAGATCATTCATCTGACTAGATACATGCGAATAATCACAGCCTACAGTGTAAAGCTTCTGATTACAGACAGGGCGTGTTGAGTGTGCTAAGTAACTTGCTAAATTCACTAACAAACAGTCGCTGCTCTTACTACAAAACAGGTGCAAGATATATCATTCTTAGCTAAACAAACCACGTAAACAATCAATGTAACTCTTAACTAAACTAGGAAACGCGAGAGAAAAAGGCGATACTTAGCTGCGGCGACTTGAGCGACTTCTCAGCTGGCTTGCCCGAGTGTCCAGATGCATATGTGGAAATACTTCTATACAATCCATGAACATAGATTCTCGATAGATGAATACTGTTTATTTAAAGGCCAGTTTTTATTTAGCGCATAGTTTATTGAATTTACCCACCAAGGTGGAACACGGACAATGATGTATTTGATTGACAGTGTAACTTGGACTGTTGGAGTAACTTGGACACCCATTGGAATGGAAAAACAAACTCGAGAAAAAAGTGTGTGTGTGTGTGTGTGTGTGTGTCACCTGCTGGTAGTGATGCATTTACATAACCTACAGACTATTTGGGCTGATTGTTCCTGGTGTATTAATGAAACTTTTCAAAGCGGTGGCTTACGTAGATGACATCACAGTCATTGTTAAGAATGGCAAGGATGTACCTTACCTTAAATGACTGTCAGAAATGAATTGAGTTTCTTCAGTGGTTAATGGCTTTTACTGGGGGAACTAGGTAGAAAGCAAGCCACTGTCTCTAGCCACATTTTGGACAAATGGACAAAACTAGATGGATTTAAAAATAGACGGATAGACAGTCGGATGGCGTCTGTCTACAATATTTTAAATGATAATAGTATATGTAGTATATGCATGTGTATTATAAACTAATCTTTACAGAAAAGGGGTAATACCATAATAAAATGCTGATGAGAGGAGAAGAGATCTTATTCACTGGCCAAATACATGATTTCGACAATTGTCGTACATCTTGACGGCACTTAGCTTTACTTTTCACAATGTATGACTGCACTTACTGTACTTAACTGTATACATTGGAAGTTGTAAAATGTATTATCTTGAATTGCTTTGTTTAATGTAAATTTGAATTTGTAATGTTTGATGCCTTGTACTTAACTGTATTCTTGCACTTATGTTGCAAGTCGCCCTGCATAAGGGCGTCTGCCAAGAAATAAAAATAATAATAATGTTTAATAATAGTATATGTAGTATATGCATGTGTATTATAAACTAATCTTTACAGAAAAGGGGTAATACCATAATAAAATGCTGATGAGAAATTAAGAAAACCGTAAAAGAAAGGCATTTTAAACCAGGACCTCTCGCACTCTAAGAGAGAATCATATCTCGAACAAACTTACATTAGTGACATCTTTACACTAGTGCCACGTAGAAAGCGGTGCGCTCCAACAGCCGGAAACTTTCTCAGTCTCAAGTTCAAGCACCTTGTGTGTGACTGCCATCTAATGTTGCTGACTAATAGCACTATTGGACTAGAGGAGCTGGGGCTGGCAGAAATTCAGCCAGGCTTTTCTACAGGCGCAAACTCAGCTGATGCTGTGTAGGCTACTCCGTGTACGTCAATGAAAGTCTAGTGACTTCAATATACACACCCCGATGCACCCAAAGAGTGATTGTCAAAGTATGAGTGACTCGCTCCACTAGCAGCACCGACCTGCATCTCTCTGTGACACCCGGCGCCTCCGTCTGGATAAGCTGCTGGTAATGCCGAGCACGGCAGCAGATCTTGTACAGTGGAACCCTAATAATATTCCTAATAATATGGCAACATCCTGGGGGGTCGGTGTGCCGCGCCACAGTGCAGCGACCTTAGCGCATCACTAAAAGGCACCTTAGCGAGGCCTCGGAATCGCTCAAACATGAACCGAGAAATGAACATTGAATCCCATCTACTATTATTACCTAGTAGTGTTGATGTTATCTAAAGTATTTCTATACGTTTTTATTAGTGTATGAATTGTGTCGACCAGGGATCAGAAAGTGAGACAGTATAGGGTAGGCGGTAATCGAAAGCACAAGAAATACATAAAAGGGAGCTATACAGCAGGTGAATAAAACACGGATTGTGACAGTCCACTGTTAATAGCCTATAACAAGGCAGATTAAAATATAACAAACGATACGGATTCTTAAAATCAAATATAATTTCAACGTGCAGGAGACCAGACTGACTTTTATGCATCCCATCGGGTGTAGATGCATGTTACTTAGACTAACAACGTTTGCATTCTAGGATATTAATAACACTCTCCAGAGCAGGAATTATTGAGTGATATTACAGGGAATGTTGAGTAAAAGACTGACCCCGACGTGATTTGAACACACAACCTTCTGATCTGGAGTCAGACGCGCTACCGTTGCGCCACGAGGTCCTTAAACTTCAGTTAACACAGGACGTCAAGGAAAAATATTGGGAACTATGGTGATGTTTTGCTAGTGACCATTAGGTTAATGAATGGGCAACTGAAGCATTGACGTGATGAAGAAGTTAAACAGAATGCTAAAGAGATAGTGACAGTGAGCATGACACAGAACACATGGCATGACGTGAATACCAAGTTAAACTTAAAGCAGAAATTACAGAAAGAAAGAAAAAAAAAACGGATACTGCACATGTGTTTGGTCTTTCCTATATCTTTAATATGATATCTCAGTAGTTTAAATTTGATACAGAAATTATTCTGGAATCCCATTAAATGGAAAATACAGTGAAAATAAAACTATATCTGTTATATTTATAACAAATATATTCCGCTTATACACTCACCTAAAGGATTATTAGGAACACCATACTAATACTGTGTTTTACCCCCTTTCGCCTTCAGAACTGCCTTAATTCTACGTGGCATTGATTCAACAAGGTGCTGAAAGCATTCTTTAGAAATGTTGGCCCATATTGATAGGATAGCATCTTGCAGTTGATCGAGATTTGTGGGATGCACATCCAGGGCACGAAGCTCCCGTTCCACCACATCCCAAAGATGCTCTATTGGGTTGAGATGTGGTGACTGTGGGGGCCAGTTTAGTACAGTGAACTCATTGTCATGTTCAAGAAACCAATTTGAAATGATTCGACCTTTGTGACATGGTGCATTATCCTGCTGGAAGTAGCCATCAGAGGATGGGTACATGGTGGTCATAAAGGGATGGACATGCTCAGAAACAATGCTCAGGTAGGCCGTGGCATTTAAACGATGCCCAATTGGCACTAAGGGGCCTAAAGTGTGCCAAGAAAACATCCCCCACACCATTACACCACCACCACCAGCCTGCACAGTGGTAACAAGGCATGATGGATCCATGTTCTCATTCTGTTTACGCCAAATTCTGACTCTACCATCTGAATGTCTCAACAGAAATCGAGACTCATCAGACCAGGCAACATTTTTCCAGTCTTCAACTGTCCAATTTTGGTGAGCTTGTGCAAATTGTAGCCTCTTTTCCCTATCTGTAGTGGAGATGAGTGGTACCCGGTGGGGTCTTCTGCTGTTGTAGCCCATCCGCCTCAAGGTTGTACGTGTTGTGGCTTCACAAATGCCTTGCTGCATACCTCGGTTGTAACGAGTGGTTATTTCAGTCAAAGTTGCTCTTCTATCAGCTTGAAACAGTCGGCCCATTCTCCTCTGACCTCTAGCATCAACAAGGCATTTTCGCCCACAGGACTGCCGCATACTGGATGTTTTTCCCTTTTCACACCATTTTTTGTAAACCCTAGAAATGGTTGTGCGTGAAAATCCCAGTAACTGAGCAGATTGTGAAATACTCAGACCGGCCCGTCTGGCACCAACAACCATGCCACCCTCAAAATTGCTTAAATCACCTTTCTTTCCCATTCAGACATCCAGTTTGGAGTTCAGGAGATTGTCTTGACCAGGACCACACCCCTAAATGCATTGAAGCAACTGCCATGTGATTGGTTGGTTAGATAATTGCATTAATGAGAAATTGAACAGGTGTATCTAATAATCCTTTAGGTGAGTGTATTTGCCTTTACTAATATTGTATTTTATTTTACAATAGGTTTAATATAATAAGGTCCAAATAATAAATGTACATATTTGCACATGCTTGCTTTTGGTGAACAGGTAGAATTGGCCATTATCTGAAAAAAACATGCACTCACCTAGTTATTCACAGTTTAAACAGCGCCAGTGAATATTGGGTTTTAATGTTACAGGAGTGACGATGAAGTTATTGCGTTTAGTTGCTTTAAATAACTACAGTGGTTTGTGGATAACAGGAATATGTGCACATACAGAAAAGTTAAAAGTAACGCTGGGTAAGTACATAATCAAATCAAGTTTCACGAAAGATGATATGCTTCAGATACAACTTAATAGTAAAAATGCATTATGGTAAAGAGTTAATAGCTTTGTTGATAACCTCAACGTATGCTAATCAGTCTCTGTTTCGTGTTTATTATCATAATAATTGTAATTATTATTAGTAGTAGTAGTATTCTACAATAAAACTTGCATAAGTTCGAATTGTGCCGATATGTTTTCTGCACAAGGAAAAGTATATATATTATTAAGTTACACAAGCATTGTAAAGAAACCAACAACATATAGGCACCTGGGTGTGTTCTTCCTACTTGGATAAGTAGGTTAGCCGGCTAAGTTTCAGGATAACTTGGCATTAACTCGGGATTTTCCATTCTCCGTAGCGAGTTTAAAGTTCAGCCAGCTATGTTTCCAGAGCAGCATGTCCAGCATCTCAAACCTGCTCCCTGTCAGGTTAACTTGAAGTTAGATGGCTAACAATCTCACTGTATTTCATCTGCCCAGTTAAATGACAGCTGACTGTGTCCCCCAACAATGACGGCGGCGTTCCTAACAGATCCAGTAGTGATCCAGACCCAGTAGCTTTTCTGCGAGGAATAATTCATAGAGATTATAGATTTAAATTATACAGATTAATTATTTGAGCGTTACAGGTTCGGTCGGAAAGGAATGATTTACGTAGCCGATTAATTAGGACCGCACATCAGTCATTCCGCCCTGGGCCGGCCCTGACCAATTTGATGCCCTAGGCAAGATTTTAGCTGGTGCCCCTGGCATCGCAGCCAATTCCACCACCGATCATTGTGTTCATACACTCACACAGAAACTGCATAGCTTCATGTCTTAGATTTTCTTTATTTTTGAAACAATAAAAAACCACACAAAATAAAAACAGTATGCAAGAAACAAGTGACAAAACGAATTATGAATACAATATAAATTAGTATTGCACGAAAAAACTATATTACCGACACCATAGTGCAAGATGCATAATGTAGCAGTGTTCTACAGCCTTACCGCCTTGCCTTTCTTGCAGCAAACAAGTGACATAAAACGAATTATAAATAAGTGGATGTTTCCTGCAGCACACTTGAAAGAAAAAGTACATTTCTCAAAATTATGTTATAGGTAATGGAGGTTGATGAAAGAGTTAAATAGCTGATCGATCAAAAGGTGTGATCGTTGTGGGGCATCGGTAAGAATGCACAATTCTCATTCATTCCAAACAGTGTCCCTTTATTGCATCACTAGCAATGGGCGTTAGCCTATTTTGGTATTTGTTTTGTGTGTTTTTTATTGCTTCTTGTTTTGTTTTATTTATTCACTTTCCACTGTCAGCTCTCTGCATTCCTTTCCCATCTCTCACTTCTTGATCCTCTGCAATCCGCCTTCCAAACACCGCTCACACCACTGAGACTGCTGTCCTGGCAGTCACTGACTCCCTCAACTGTGCTCGGGCAGCCTCCCTCTCCTCAATCCTCATCCTCCTTGGTCTCTCCGCAACATTTGACACCGTCGATCACTCCATCCTCCTCTCCTGCCTCGCTGACCTTGGAATCTCTGGGACTGCTCTCACTTGTTTCTCCTCCTACCTCAACGACCGGACCTATCAAGTGGCGAGGTTCCTCATCCACCCCTCAACCTCTCCTCACAGGCATAACCCCCGGGTTTAGCTATCCTCCCGATGGTTCACACTTCGGTAGCTACCTTTTTTACTTTCATGGGGCCCTGAAATCCTCGCTGCGCCCCTGGTCATGAAAGCTGTAATGTCTGGTATCAAAATACATTACTGGCTTTCGGCTTACACACGTCATTTCAACCCACTTGCTCAAGCAGACCGAGTAAACGTTTACTCGAGGTATACGGTCACACAGAAGGAGCATCCCAAGAACACCAGTAAATGGCGTTGAAATTTTGAAAACATGCACAATTTTCCACGATCTAAGCCCACAGTTTACGTGCAAAATCTAACGTCTGAGATGATGGTATCCATGTAACATTCCCGAAATGGACGCATTTTAAAAGTGCAAGGTAACGGTCTGGTCCATTTATTGTGGGTTTCAAGGTAAAGTACATTGCTGATGGACGTTTCATGGTTAATGCGGATCAGTGGTTTCCTTTATCATTATGCTCTCTAAATTGTTGTGGGTCTGTTGTACACTGTTCAGTACTGTACATCGTGTTTTAATCCTAACTTGATAAAACACTTCGATTCATGGCTTTGTAGCCCCACCAGTGACGTAAAAAACCACTCGGTAAGATCATTAAAACAAAGTATTAAACAAGGCGCAATGCACAAGACAGTCCTTTGCCCTGTGCAGTGCTGCGGGTAAACAACTCGTCTCTAGTGCAATAAACTAAGACCATGTAAACCCGAGAGGGAGAGGGGCATTTAATCTGTGACTCGAGCATATTGTCTCCAGTGAGGTCAATACACGCGTCAGGGATATGTATGCTAAATGTAATGTAAATATGATGGATATAATGTATATTGTGGTGGAGTTTATAAAGATAATGTCAGGGGAACTTTAGTGATGTTCTGTGTTTTCTAAATTCCAAGCAGTGGGACTTTAAGTCATAACTTTGTGAGGAATTTACATGTCTTTATAAATTATATATCATTATAAAGTAATAATCCAGCTCACTTTGCTAGCTAGCCTACTGCCAGTTGCCATCCAAATGATGATAATGATCAGCTAGTAGTTAAGTACTGCAGTAGTTTGCCAGTTGTCAGCTAATGATTTTTGATAGAATTGTATTATTTAAATTCAGTTTTTTGTGCACTATAGTATTTTCAGTATTGAGTATTTTTGGTGTGGATGTTATTTTACCTAAACAGTTTATTAGTTATTGCTCTGATTTCAATATGCATAGTGCACTATTTACATTTGTATTGATTATTACATCAATTTCTTCAACAAGTACAGTGTATGTTAAAGTGCAATACATGTTCTGTGATGTGCATTATTTAAATGTTTGTGTTTATTTTAGTTTTAACTAAACATTCTCTATACGCCATAAACATGGGCACCACTAAAATGTTTTTCATCGAGAGGGGGGATGGTTCTGGGGCTACTATCAAATCTCGCATATGGCCCCCAAATGGCTAGGGCCGGCTCTGGACATCACACATTACATAGGATGGGACTGACGTTGGATGCGACTTTTCGTGACTTAAATCAAGTAACAAGTTACTAGTACACACATAGCCTCTAAGTGTACTGAGTAATGATACTCTCTCTTTCGTTCATTCGTTCCTTAGTATAATTACCTTTAGTAGTAGTAGTACTGGCCACTACTCGGAAGGTAGCGATGCGCACCAATAGATCACGAAAGCTTTCTCATAGTTTTGTGTTTTAGATAATGGTTCAATACGGACTCAATCCCCTTTCATGGACATGGCAGGGAACTTGCAGTTAGAACTAAGGAGTCTAATAAGACTTGGTGGTACGCAGAACTGAAGTGCCAAGTGACAGGCTATCACTTTCATTGCACACCGCATTGTCTTCTCGCAGGGAGCGAATTGGGGAAATGTTGGATTTACGGCATCATGTAGAAAGACTGAATGGTTTAGTTACAGAAAAAGATAAAAAAAAGATAGTGACCTTTCTTACTAGCTGAACTAACCTGCATAAAATTAAGAAGATACAGACATTTTCATGCAATTATTTCAAGTTACAGTCTGCTGCTCAGACACAGTTTGGCGCACAGATGCAACTATCATCAACTCAATTATAAACATATATCTAGAGAGACAGAGAGACAGACATGGACTACATATCGTGCACATTGTATGAAATCATGCTGGTATATGTAGGCTTGTAGATGATTGTTAAGAGGCCTATTTGGAAACATACGAAATGAGATATTACCATAATGAAGTCATGATACATGAAGGAAATGTTTTTCATGTTGGCAAAAGTACCCTGTCAAAATGAAAATGAATGAGAGAAGACTAAAACAAAGGGCTCGTCCGGGATTTGAACCCTTTGAATCATACCCCTAGACCAACGAGCCACATAGCACAGGTTTCTGTGAAAACTAGTTAACATCGGTGCCACGTAGAGAGTTGTGCGCTCCTCTATTTGAACACTTTCTCCTTCAAACATTGCATGAGTGTCTGACTGCCGCCATCTAGCGGTGCTGACTGACCGATGGCTCGGGTATCTTGGATGTTGTTAAATGACATAACTGTCCGCCCAAGACACTGATGACCAAGGGTCATAGTTTTCCCTTGTAATAATAACAACAATAGTAATTGGAGTGAATGGAAGTGGCATTTCTATTTCTCCTTACTTTAGCCGTCATCGTCGCCAACATTGTTGTTGGTGAGCATGGAGAGGAGTGTATTAGCTTTTAAAGTATATTCAAGCAAAGAACACGTCAAATAAATGTAATACCGAATACTTTTGCACGCAAGTGCACATGTATGTTACAGCGCTACTGGGAGCACGGCCCACGTGAAGCAAGAGGGCGCAGTAAAGGTCTGCGAGTCAAGTGTGATGTGGGTATCCTGCAGCAGGGAGAGGAACCTTTGTTTTTCTACAGACGAAGCTGGTGCTGTGGGATACTAGTGTAAGGCCATTTATTCGTCATCTGTTCATGCGCAACGGTTCACCAGAAGTGTGTTAGTGAAAACAGCGGTAAGTGCAGGCTTAGTAGGGTCGCAATAGCTTGAATGGTGTCGAACTCCCCCGAAGCATCACAAGTGTGATGGCGGAAGCCTAGAAAGAAAACGTTGCGTTGGCCGGGAATCGAACCCGGGTCAACTGCTTGGAAGGCAGCTATGCTCACCACTATACCACCAACGCCCAGAAAGTCTCTAATTCCATGACTTTTGATGCATTTCAGATCATTCATCTGACTAGATACATGCGAATAATTACAGCCTACAGTGTAAAGCTTCTGATTACAGACAGGGCGTGTTGAGTGTGCTAAGTAACTTGCTAAATTCACTAACAAACAGTCGCTGCTCTTACTACAAAACAGGTGCAAGATATATCATTCTTAGCTAAACAAACCACGTAAACAATCAATGTAACTCTTAACTAAACTAGGAAACGCGAGAGAAAAAGGCGATACTTAGCTGCGGCGACTTGAGCGACTTCTCAGCTGGCTTGCCCGAGTGTCCAGATGCATATGTGGAAATACTTCTATACAATCCATGAACATAGATTCTCGATAGATGAATACTGTTTATTTAAAGGTCAGTTTTTATTTAGCGCATAGTTTATTGAATTTACCCACCAAGGTGGAACACGGACAATGATGTATTTGATTGACAGTGTAACTTGGACTGTTGGAGTAACTTGGACACCCATTGGAATGGAAAAACAAACTCGAGAGAAAAGTGTGTGTGTGTGTGTGTGTGTGTGTGTCACCTGCTGGTAGTGATGCATTTACATAACCTACAGACTATTTGGGCTGATTGTTCCTGGTGTATTAATGAAACTTTTCAAAGCGGTGGCTTACGTAGATGACATCACAGTCATTGTTAAGAATGGCAAGGATGTACCTTACCTTAAATGACTGTCAGAAATGAATTGAGTTTCTTCAGTGGTTAATGGCTTTTACTGGGGGAACTAGGTAGAAAGCAAGCCACTGTCTCTAGCCACATTTTGGACAAATGGACAAAACTAGATGGATTTAAAAATAGACGGATAGACAGTCGGATGGCGTCTGTCTACAATATTTTAAATGATAATAGTATATGTAGTATATGCATGTGCATTATAAACTAATCTTTACATAAAAGGGGTAATACCATAATAAAATGCTGATGAGAGGAGAAGAGATCTTATTCACTGGCCAAATACATGATTTCGACAATTGTCGTACATCTTGACGGCACTTAGCTTTACTTTTCACAATGTATGACTGCACTTACTGTACTTAACTGTATACATTGGAAGTTGTAAAATTTATTATCTTGAATTGCTTTGTTTAATGTAAATTTGAATTTGTAATGTTTGATGCCTTGTACTTAACTGTATTCTTGCACTTATGTTGCAAGTCGCCCTGCATAAGGGCGTCTGCCAAGAAATAAAAATAATAATAATGTGTTTTATACAATGAGAAATTAAGAAAACCGTAAAAGAAAGGCATTTTAAACCAGGACCTCTCGCACTCTAAGAGAGAATCATATCTCGAACAAACTTACATTAGTGACATCTTTACACTAGTGCCACGTAGAAAGCGGTGCGCTCCAACAGCTGGAAACTTTCTCAGTCTCAAGTTCAAGCACCTTGTGTGTGACTGCCATCTAATGTTGCTGACTAATAGCACTATTGGACTAGAGGAGCTGGGGCTGGCAGAAATTCAGCCAGGCTTTTCTACAGGCGCAAACTCAGCTGATGCTGTGTAGGCTACTCCGTGTACGTCAATGAAAGTCTAGTGACTTCAATATACACACCCCGATGCACCCAAAGAGTGATTGTCAAAGTATGAGTGACTCGCTCCACTAGCAGCACCGACCTGCATCTCTCTGTGACACCCGGCGCCTCCGTCTGGATAAGCTGCTGGTAATGCCGAGCACGGCAGCAGATCTTGTACAGTGGAACCCTAATAATATTCCTAATAATATGGCAACATCCTGGGGGGTCGGTGTGCCGCGCCACAGTGCAGCGACCTTAGCGCATCACTAAAAGGCACCTTAGCGAGGCCTCGGAATCGCTCAAACATGAACCGAGAAATGAACATTGAATCCCATCTACTATTATTACCTAGTAGTGTTGATGTTATCTAAAGTATTTCTATACGTTTTTATTAGTGTATGAATTGTGTCGACCAGGGATCAGAAAGTGAGACAGTATTGGGTAGGCGGTAATCGAAAGCACAAGAAATACATAAAAGGGAGCTATACAGCAGGTGAATAAAACACGGATTGTGACAGTCTACTGTTAATAGCCTATAACAAGGCAGATTAAAATATAACAAACGATACGGATTCTTAAAATCAAATATAATTTCAACGTGCAGGAGACCAGACTGACTTTTATGCATCCTCTCGGGTGTAGATGCATGTTACTTAGACTAACAACGTTTGCATTCTAGGATATTAATAACACTCTCCACAGCAGGAATTATTGAGTGATATTACAGGGAATGTAGAGTAAAAGACTGACCCCGACGTGATTTGAACACACAACCTTCTGATCTGGAGTCAGACGCGCTACCGTTGCGCCACGAGGTCCTTAAACTTCAGTTAACACAGGACGTCAAGGAAAAATATTGGGAACTATGGTGATGTTTTGCTAGTGACCATTTAGGTTAATGAATGGGCAACTGAAGCATTGACGTGATGAAGAAGTTAAACAGAATGCTAAAGAGATAGTGACAGTGAGCATGACACAGAACACATGGCATGACGTGAATACCAAGTTAAACTTAAAGCAGAAATTACAGAAAGAAAGAAAAAAAAACGGATACTGCACATGTGTTTGGTCTTTCCTATATCTTTAATATGATATCTCAGTAGTTTAAATTTGATACAGAAATTATTCTGGAATCCCATGAAATGGAAAATACAGTGAATATAAAACTATATTTGCTGTATTTATAACAAATATATTCCGCTTATACACTCACCTAAAGGATTATTAGGAACACCATACTAATACTGTGTTTTACCCCCTTTCGCCTTCAGAACTGCCTTAATTCTACGTGGCATTGATTCAACAAGGTGCTGAAAGCATTCTTTAGAAATGTTGGCCCATATTGATAGGATAGCATCTTGCAGTTGATCGAGATTTGTGGGATGCACATCCAGGGCACGAAGCTCCCGTTCCACCACATCCCAAAGATGCTCAATTGGGTCGAGATCTGGTGACTGTGGGGGCCAGTTTAGTACAGTGAACTCATTGTCATGTTCAAGAAACCAATTTGAAATGATTCGACCTTTGTGACATGGTGCATTATCCTGCTGGAAGTAGCCATCAGAGGATGGGTACATGGTGGTCATAAAGGGATGGACATGGTCAGAAACAATGCTCAGGTAGGCCGTGGCATTTAAACGATGCCCAATTGGCACTAAGGGGCCTAAAGTGTGCCAAGAAAACATCCCCCACACCATTACACCACCACCACCAGCCTGCACAGTGGTAACAAGGCATGATGGATCCATGTTCTCATTCTGTTTACGCCAAATTCTGACTCTACCATCTGAATGTCTCAACAGAAATCGAGACTCATCAGACCAGGCAACATTTTTCCAGTCTTCAACTGTCCAATTTTGGTGAGCTTGTGCAAATTGTAGCCTCTTTTTCCTATCTGTAGTGGAGATGAGTGGTACCCGGTGGGGTCTTCTGCTGTTGTAGCCCATCCGCCTCAAGGTTGTACGTGTTGTGGCTTCACAAATGCCTTGCTGCATACCTCGGTTGTAACGAGTGTTTATTTCAGTCAAAGTTGCTCTTCTATCAGCTTGAATCAGTCGGCCCATTCTCCTCTGACCTCTAGCATCAACAAGGCATTTTCGCCCACAGGACTGCTGCATACTGGATGTTTTTCCCTTTTCACACCATTTTTTGTAAACCCTAGAAATGGTTGTGCGTGAAAATCCCAGTAACTGAGCAGATTGTGAAATACTCAGACCGGCCCGTCTGGCACCAACAACCATGCCACGCTCAAAATTGCTTAAATCACCTTTCTTTCCCATTCAGACATCCAGTTTGGAGTTCAGGAGATTGTCTTGACCAGGACCACACCCCTACATGCATTGAAGCAACTGCCATGTGATTGGTTGGTTAGATAATTGCATTAATGAGAAATTGAACAGGTGTATCTAATAATCCTTTAGGTGAGTGTATTTGCCTTTACTAATATTGTATTTTATTTTACAATAGGTTTAATATAATAAGGTCCAAATAATAAATGTACATATTTGCACATGCTTGCTTTTGGTGAACAGGTAGAATTGGCCATTGTCTGAAAAAACATGCACTCACCTAGTTATTCACAGTTTAAACAGCGCCAGTGAATATTGGGTTTTAATGTTACAAGAGTGACGATGAAGTTATTGCGTTTAGTTGCTTTAAATAACTACAGTGGTTTGTGGATAACAGGAATATGTGCACATACAGAAAAGTTAAAAGTAACGCTGGGTAAGTACATAATCAAATCAAGTTTCACGAAAGATGATATGCTTCAGATACAACTTAATAGTAAAAATGCATTATGGTAAAGAGTTAATAGCTTTGTTGATAACCTCAACGTATGCTAATCAGTCTCTGTTTCGTGTTTATTATCATAATAATTGTAATTATTATTAGTAGTAGTAGTATTCTACAATAAAACTTGCATAAGTTCGAATTGTGCCGATATGTTTTCTGTACAAGGAAAAGTATATATATTATTAAGTTACACAAGCATTGTAAAGAAACCAACAACATATAGGCACCTGGGTGTGTTCTTCCTACTTGGATAAGTAGGTTAGCCGGCTAAGTTTCAGGATAACTTGGCATTAACTCGGGATTTTCCATTCTCCGTAGCGAGTTTAAAGTTCAGCCAGCTATGTTTCCAGAGCAGCATGTCCAGCATCTCAAACCTGCTCCCTGTCAGGTTAACTTGAAGTTAGATGGCTAACAATCTCACTGTATTTCATCTGCCCAGTTAAATGACAGCTGACTGTGTCCCCCAACAATGACGGCGCCGTTCCTAACAGATCCAGTAGTGATCCAGACCCAGTAGCTTTTCTGCGAGGAATAATTCATAGAGATTATAGATTTAAATTATACAGATTATTTATTTGAGCGTTACAGGTTCGGTCGGAAAGGAATGATTTACGTAGCCGATTAATTAGGACCGCACATCAGTCATTCCGCCCTGGGCCGGCCCTGACCAATTTGATGCCCTAGGCAAGATTTTAGCTGGTCCCCTTGCATCGCAGCCAATTCCACCACCGATCATTGTGTTCATACACTCACACAGAAACTGCATAGCTTCATGTCTTAGATTTTCTTTATTTTTGAAACAAGAAAAAAACACACAAAATAAAAACAGTATGCAAGAAACAAGTGACAAAACGAATTATGAATACAATATAAATAAGTATTGCACGAAAAAACTATATTACCGACACCATAGTGCAAGATGCATAATGTAGCAGTGTTCTACAGCCTTACCGCCTTGCCTTTCTTGCAGCAAACAAGTGACATAAAACGAATTATAAATAAGTGGATGTTTCCTGCAGCACACTTGAAAGAAAAGGTATATTTCTCAGAATTATGTTATAGGTAATGGAGGTTGATGAAAGAGTTAAATAGCTGATCGATCAAAAGGTGTGATCGTTGTGGGGCATCGGTAAGAATGCACAATTCTCATTCATTCCAAACAGTGTCCCTTTACTGCATCACTAGCAATGGGCGTTAGCCTATTTTGGTATTTGTTTTGTGTGTTTTTTATTGCTTTTTGTTTTGTTTTATTAATTCACTTTAAACCTCTTATATTATCACATTATTCCCATTAAAATCACGTTTGTTTACTTTGAATGTCCCGCCCCACTTCACGGAAATGCACGAGTTTTATTTACGATTGATTGATTTAAATATACACATGGCTAATCACGCATTCATGAGAGTACCCGCTTATTCGCCAGGTTCTACGAAATTCAATAATTGACCATGAGGAGCACCTGTTAGGCTGGAGATAAAATGCTCCCGGGGTGGAGCTGGGGGGGACGGGATTGCAGAGCAACGGGAACGAAACGTGGAGCCAAAGGCGAACGAAGGACTTGATGGACAAGTAACGGAAAGGGCTAAGAGACCCAGAGGAGAGCTGAGGCGACCTCTGCAACGCTAGCGAGAGTATCCAGAGAAGGGATAGCGTACAGGCTTTTTGAACTACAGTAGTGTTTCAAAGGATAAGAACGAACAACCTGTTTTTTTTTTTTTTCAACTCGGCCATTGTTTTCTTGGACTGTACATGGACATTGTAATTTCTTTGTATTGCCAAACCCGGACCAGAGCAGAAGCTGAATTTTTGTCGGAGCCCCTCATTACTTTTTACTAGGACACGTGGACTATTGCCTGCCCCATTCCAGCTCCTGGTGCTGCCGGAGGAGACCAACAGAACCCTCCACGAATGCATTTTTTAGTTTGAACTTTTTTGTCTTTTTAACATAAAGAGGAAGTCTGATGGATTTTATATTAGAGATTTGTAATCCAGTTAATTGTATACCTGTCTTGTGTGGTCTGTGGTGTGCTCCTGGCTTGAGATTCCCCAATTTAAATAACCTAAATCGAAGGGAGAATTGAGGTAGTAAATGCAAAATGGGCATATTTGGGCAATCGACAACCTCCCAATGGGTCCTAGCGGCTGTAGACAACCGCTAGGTGGTGTAGTCGTGCTTCCATAAGTTTTACCCCCCAGTGGTACTGTATAACTTCCACTCTGTGACACATCCTAGATTTTAATAGCGACAAGATGTGAAGTCATAGTGAAGAGCTTGGGAAGGTGCGGTCACGCCTGCTTCATCAATGACGGGAGCTTTGGGGAGACGGGAGGCAGTCACATTACCTTCCTGAGAGCAGTAACTGCCGAACCAACACACATTACTTGTGTGTGCCAAATACTTCTGTTTTATTAGTACCTAATTTTTCAGCACCAGTATTTAACTTTTCAGATTGTTGGAAAAAAACTGTACAGGTATTCCCTGCTAACACACAACATTGCCAATAACATTGTAGCAATATAATTTATATTGCTACAGCATTGAGGCAATGTGCTAGCAGGGTTGTTGTACTTTGGAATCGGTTCATGCTTCACGATTGGTTAATTGCCTATTTTTTTTTTTGCCTTCATAAACAATTCGTGTATCGACTTTGCTCCCTTTTTCTTGGGATTGTGCGTCTTGTAGGCAGTCCATAGGTTGTCCCTATATTAATTTATTCATGAAATTCCAACCGAAATAGCGACAGTTCTACAGCTATTTCAAACCAGAAGTTTGAATCGCTCCTGATTTCAGGAAAAGGTGTAAATAAAGAACTGTCTCGTTCTGTCCGTCCCTCCCCTCCTCAGCCTTGGATCTCTTCTGTTCTCTGCTCAACCAGTCTGCGCACCACTGAGCACAAGTGGAAGAGATCCAAACTCCCAGCTACCCTCGCACTCTACCACTCTCTACTGCCCACATTCCCCTCCTCGCTCACCTCAGTCTTACTTCCAGTCATTCTTTGAATCCACTGTCCACAACCCCCGCAAGCTTTACTCCACCTTCTCTCTCTTCTCCCCCCTCCTCCCTCATCTCATCTCACCTCATCATTTTGCCTCATTCTTCTACAAGATCACAGACATCCACAAGCTCTTCAACAGTCTCCTCTCCACTCCCACCCTGCCCAAGTCTCCCACCGATCAAGCTTCCATTTCTTCATTCTCTCCTCTCTCAGACTCTGAACTTTCCTCTCTCCTCCTAGGTCACAAACCCATAATATGTCCCCTGGACCCTCTCTCTACTCGCCTCCTGCAAGCGTCTGCTCCATTTCAACTCCCCTTCTTCTCCTCCCTCCTCAACTCCTCACTCCTCTCTGGCTGTTTCCCCTCTTGCATTTAAACAAGCTGCGGTCATCCCACTCCTCAAGAAACCTACCCTTGACCCCACCTCTCCTCAGAGGCACCTGTCTCTGCCCTGTCGCCCTACTCCCCTTCCTCTCAAAGACCCTCGAGCGTGCGGTCCACTGTCAGCTCTCTGCATTCCTTTCCCATCTCTCACTTCTTGATCCTCTGCAATCCGCCTTCCAAACACCGCTCACACCACTGAGACTGCTGTCCTGGCAGTCACTGACTCCCTCAACTGTGCTCGGGCAGCCTCCCTCTCCTCAATCCTCATCCTCCTTGGTCTCTCCGCAACATTTGACACCGTCGATCACTCCATCCTCCTCTCCTGCCTCGCTGACCTTGGAATCTCTGGGACTGCTCTCACTTGTTTCTCCTCCTACCTCAACGACCGGACCTATCAAGTGGCGAGCTTCCTCATCCACCCCTCAACCTCTCCTCACAGGCATAACCCCCGGGTTTAGCTATCCTCCCGATGGGTCACACTTCGGTAACTACCTTTTTTACTTTCATGGGGCCCTGAAATCCTCGCTGCGCCCCTGGTCATGAAAGCTGTAATGTCTGGTATCAAAATACATTACTGGCTTTCGGCTTACACACGTCATTTCAACCCACTTGCTCAAGCAGACCGAGTAAACGTTTACTCGAGGTATACGGTCACACAGAAGGAGCATCCCAAGAACACCAGTAAATGGCGTAGAAATTTTGAAAACACGCACAATTTTCCACGATCTAAGCCCACAGTTTACGTGCAAATTCTAATGTCTGAGATGATGGTATCCATGTAACATTCCGGAAATGGACGCATTTTAAAAGTGCAAGGTAACGGTCTGGTCCATTTATTGTGGGTTTCAAGGTAAAGTACATTGCTGATGGACGTTTCATGGTTAATGCAGATCAGTGGTTTCCTTTATCATTATGCTCTCTAAATTGTTGTGGGTCTGTTGTACACTGTTCAGTTTTGTACATCGTGTTTTAATCCTAACTTGATAAAACACTTCGATTCATGGCTTTGTAGCCCCACCAGTGACGTAAAAAACCACTCGGTAAGATCATTAAAACAAAGTATTAAACAAGGCGCAATGCACAAGACAGTCCTTTGCCCTGTGCAGGGCTGCGGGTAAACAACTCGTCTCTAGTGCAATAAACTAAGACCATGTAAACCCGAGAGGGAGAGGGGCATTTAATCTGTGACTCGAGCATATTGTCTCCAGTGAGGTCAATACACGCGTCAGGGATATGTATGCTAAATGTAATGTAAATATGATGGATATAATGTATATTGTGGTGGAGTTTATAAAGATAATGTCAGGGGAACTTTAGTGATGTTCTGTGTTTTCTAAATTCCAAGCAGTGGGACTTTAAGTCATAACTTTGTGAGGAATTTACATGTCTTTATAAATTATATATCATTATAAAGTAATAATCCAGCTCACTTTGCTAGCTAGCCTACTGCCAGTTGCCATCCAAATGATGATAATGATCAGCTAGTAGTTAAGTACTGCAGTAGTTTGCCAGTTGTCAGCTAATGATTTTTGATAGTATTGTATTATTTAAATTCAGTTTTTTGTGCACTACAGTATTTTCAATATTGAGTATTTTTGGTGTGGATGTTATTTTACCTAAACAGTTTATTAGTTATTGCTCTGATTTCAATATGCATAGTGCACTATTTACATTTGTATTGATTATTACATCAATTTCTTCAACAAGTACAGTGTATGTTAAAGTGCAATACATGTTCTGTGATGTGCATTATTTAAATGTTTGTGTTTATTTTAGTTTTAACTAAACATTCTCTATACGCCATAAACATGGGCACCACTAAAATGTTTTTCATCGAGAGGGGGGATGGTTCTGGGGCTACTATCAAATCTCGCATATGGCCCCCAAATGGCTAGGGCCGGCTCTGGACATCACACATTACATAGGATGGGACTGACGTTGGATGCGACTTTTCGTGACTTAAATCAAGTAACAAGTTACTAGTACACACATAGCCTCTAAGTGTACTGAGTAATGATACTCTCTCTTTCGTTCATTCGTTCCTTAGTATAATTACCTTTAGTAGTAGTAGTACTGGCCACTACTCGGAAGGTAGCGATGCGCACCAGCTTTCTCATAGTTTTGTGTTTTAGATAATGGTTCAATACGGACTCAATCCCCTTTCATGGACATGGCAGGGAACTTGCAGTTAGAACTAAGGAGTCTAATAAGACTTGGTGGTACGCAGAACTGAAGTGCCAAGTGACAGGCTATCACTTTCATTGCACACCGCATTGTCTTCTCGCAGGGAGCGAATTGGGGAAATGTTGGATTTACGGCATCATGTAGAAAGACTGAATGGTTTAGTTACAGAAAAAGATAAAAAAGATAGTGACCTTTCTTACTAGCTGAACTAACCTGCATAAAATTAAGAAGATACAGACATTTTCATGCAATTATTTCAAGTTACAGTCTGCTGCTCAGACACAGTTTGGCGCACAGATGCAACTATCATCAACTCAATTATAAACATATATCTAGAAAGACAGAGAGACAGACATGGACTACATATCGTGCACATTGTATGAAATCATGCTGGTATATGTAGGCTTGTAGATGATTGTTAAGAGGCCTATTTGGAAACATACGAAATGAGATATTACCATAATGAAGTCATGATACATGAAGGAAATGTTTTTCATGTTGGCAAAAGTACCCTGTCAAAATGAAAATGAATGAGAGAAGACTAAAACAAAGGGCTCGTCCGGGATTTGAACCCTTTGAATCATACCCCTAGACCAACGAGCCACATAGCACAGGTTTCTGTGAAAACTAGTTAACATCGGTGCCACGTAGAGAGTTGTGCGCTCCTCTATTTGAACACTTTCTCCTTCAAACATTGCATGAGTGTCTGACTGCCGCCATCTAGCGGTGCTGACTGACCGATGGCTCGGGTATCTTGGATGTTGTTAAATGACATAACTGTCCGCCCAAGACACTGATGACCAAGGGTCATAGTTTTCCCTTGTAATAATAACAACAATAGTAATTGGAGTGAATGGAAGTGGCATTTCTATTTCTCCTTACTTTAGCCGTCATCGTCGCCAACATTGTTGTTGGTGAGCATGGAGAGGAGTGTATTAGCTTTTAAAGTATATTCAAGCAATGAACACGTCAAATAAATGTAATACCGAATACTTTTGCACGCAAGTGCACATGTATGTTACAGCGCTTCTGGGAGCACGGCGCACGTGAAGCAAGAGGGCGCAGTAAAGGTCTGCGAGTCAAGTGTGATGTGGGTATCCTGCAGCAGGGAGAGGAACCTTTGTTTTTCTACAGACGAAGCTGGTGCTGTGGGATACTAGTGTAAGGCCATTTATTCGTCATCTGTTCATGCGCAACGGTTCACCAGAAGTGTGTTAGTGAAAACAGCGGTAAGTGCAGGCTTAGTAGGGTCGCAATAGCTTGAATGGTGTCGAACTCCCCCGAAGCATCACAAGTGTGATGGCGGAAGCCTAGAAAGAAAACGTTGCGTTGGCCGGGAATCGAACCCGGGTCAACTGCTTGGAAGGCAGCTATGCTCACCACTATACCACCAACGCCCGGAAAGTCTCTCATTCCATGACTTTTGATGCATTTCAGATCATTCATCTGACTAGATACATGCGAATAATCACAGCCTACAGTGTAAAGCTTCTGATTACAGACAGGGCGTGTTAAGTGTGCTAAGTAACTTGCTAAATTCACTAACAAACAGTCGCTGCTCTTACTACAAAACAGGTGCAAGATATATCATTCTTAGCTAAACAAACCACGTAAACAATCAATGTAACTCTTAACTAAACTAGGAAACGCGAGAGAAAAAGGCGATACTTAGCTGCGGCGACTTGAGCGACTTCTCAGCTGGCTTGCCCGAGTGTCCAGATGCATATGTGGAAATACTTCTATACAAACCATGAACATAGATTCTCGATAGATGAATACTGTTTATTTAAAGGTCAGTTTTTATTTAGCGCATAGTTTATTGAATTTACCCCCCGAGGTGGAACACGGACAAACAAAAATCAAACCTGCTCAGTATCAGGTTAACTTGAAGTTAGATGGCTAAATAAATTATACAGATTATTTATTTGAGCGTTACAGGTTCGGTCGGAAAGGAATGATTTACGTAGCCGATTAATTAGGACCGCACATCAGTAGATAGTAGGGTTTTTTGGGCGCGGCCTATTTTGTTATGACGTATGCCCTAAGCTTATTAATATTCCTACGTCATAATTGGGGGGCGTGATTTTAGAGTTATTTCCTTAATTATTCCTACGTCATATCCGTCAGAAAGTGTACACCCCTAAAACCCTGAACAACAAGGCCACCCATAAAGACCCCCCCCCCCCTCTGAAGGCAACGCCCTGAAACTCTCCTCTCTATTTAAGACCCCGCGCTGCTTTTAGGCAATACCTCTTTAATTCTCAGCATCTGAAACATCCCGCTTCTTCAACATGTCCAGCGACATCAACATGAAACCCCGCAAGAAACAATCCCGGGCAAGGGTTCCTGTACTCACCAATTTGAAGATTGAACGCTCCTGGGTGTTGTTCTGGGGGGGTCGACGGGGTTACCGCTTTAAAAGGGATCCCAGCTATGTTGGAGTGGAGCTTTTTGCTTTGGGAGAGAAGGAGGGTACGTTGGAACCTTTTGAGACGGTGATTGAATACTCTTTTGAGGACTGGTTGAAGGTGATGGCATGGAGAGACCTGGGGCTTGTGGATAAGACTCTAGAAGGCTTGCAAGAGGGTCCAAGAGAAGGCGAAACGGAGTCTCCGACTCAGAGTTTTGAAAGGTGTGAATGGGAAAGCTTGCAGAACTACGGTACAGTGGTGAAGAGTCTATCTCTAACTACTGATCGTAAGGTTTTGTTTAGCAGTACCCTGATTACAAACCCTATTGAAGGGGTTGTGGAGGATCCAGAAAAACAGGTTACTGAAATTATGTTTGACGCCGTGGACTGGCCGTTCTTGAAAGAGGTCATAAACTGTATAAATGATGGTTTTGACATCTTGACCAAATGTTCACAACTGGATTCTGTTAGAAGTTGAATATGCTGGATTATGGATTATATATCCCCCTTGAATGACGACGACGATGATAAAACAGACGACCTGTGGGGGGTTGGAGGGGGGTCTGACGGCTCAGGGTCTACTCTCTTCTAAGAGGGCGGTGTGTCGTGACGTAGTGAAGAGATAGGATAAAAGGCGCAACAATTCATTCATGGTTTAAAATTAGAGAGAATGTCTTACCCGAAAGCTGCGGACGTCGACAGGCTCTACAGGCCTCTTCAAACCCGGGATCACCCCTGGTTCTATTCCCCAGATTTTGTATACACTCCGGAACCCTCTGACTGCGGTTACCCTCCAAGACCTCAGACCCCGGTCCCTCAGGACGAAACAACATGCGGAGCGATGGATGTCCAAATGAGTCTCGGGGATCCCCAGCCTCTGGAGCTCATGGAGGGCCTCGATTTTGCCGAACTGTCTACCGTCTGTGCGTCTCAGGAGGGGGTCAGTCCAATGGATGTAGAAACACCCCACAAACCACCAGGCGACCCAATGAGCATCGGACTGTCTCGGGGGCGTGATGAAGACGCAGGATTTATGCCCGGGGTAGGTGTCCAAGTAAGCAGAGTGGTTAAAAGCACCCTGGTGTATATTCTGAGTGCTCTCATCGACCGAGCTCTGAAAGAAGTCTGTCGGGGGTGTGAAGTGAATCACCCCAGTCAGTTGAGACACAGTTGTTTGTTTGAACCAGACCGTTACTATTTCCTGTTCTATTTCAACGTGTTTTACAGAAGACTGAACAAACCGTGGCTGAAACTAATCAAGGCTCTGTCTTACTCCCACATACATGTCACTGCTGGACAAGTCCAGAAAATCATAGATGAGATTTTGCTGGAGCTGAAAAAGGAGCCGTTTATAATAGAGAAACTTGGGCAGCTGCTCAATGACCTGGATGAGCCAAGTAGAAAAACCGCTGGCAAGCTAAAAGCTTATTTCTTCCGTAAAGAAGTTAAAGCTGGGGGCAGCGACGAAGAATTCGACATCTACGCCACTGATTCAGACTCTGACCTGAACTAAGGGACTTTGAACATGGGGAATGTTCTGGACTGCTGCTGCAACTGGTTCTGTCATCAACACTCTGCAGCTAACCTGAGAGCGCTATTACACCATGTGCTTGACAGAAAAGTAGCCAACGCGAGCCTTTTCTCTACAGATTTAACCATCGATGAGGATCAACTTTCAAACCTGGAAAAGTTAATGGTTGCTGTAACAAAGACCGGGGGGTATGAACACTGGGATGAAGCGCTCAAGGGGGCCAAGAATGATATTAGGCCATTTCATCAACATCTGTATGACCTTTTACTGAGCATGTTTAATACCCCTCTGTTTACTTTTAAAATAGGTCATATTGTTGTTTTATTTACATATGTAACTGAGGTGTGTGCCTACAAGATAAAGAAACAGGTATTTGTTGATATAGATCAAGTAACCAATCATCTGATTTCTTTTTGTCTGGACCGTAGAAAAAATTGTTGTGTATGTTATACTTTTCTCAAATGTCTAAAAAGGGGTATCTGCTCTCCTGAAGTTGAATAAAAAACCTTGTATAAAAACTTTGCGCATAGTGTGGGTCTGTGTGTTTATTTGGCAGAATGACTCGGCAAGCTCCCCAAATGCATGAACTATACTACAACCCAGCCACGATTGGGGGTTTGGCGGGTAAGAAGGGTTTTCAAAGGGGACTCGCTGAGGCCGGTGTGAAGGTTAATGATGTGGTTGTTTCAGAATGGTTACGGGAACAAGACGCCTATACCTTACATAAACCTCTCAGGATTAACTTTAAAAGAAACCGTGTATATGCAACTGACATAGACTCACAATGGCAAATGGATCTAGTCGATATGTCAAATTTATCAAAACATAACAATGGTCACAAATTTATGTTGATGTGTATCGATGTGTTATCAAAATATGCCTGGGCTCGCATTCTACATAATAAAACAGGTCGGGCGGTGACAAGGGCCTTTGAGGATATATTGTCCCAGGGACGATGTCCTAAAAAACTGCAGACTGATAAAGGAAAAGAGTTTCTCAACAGAGAATTTCAGAATCTACTGAAGAGACACAAAATACATCATTTCACCACCGGTAATGAGCTTAAGGCATCGGTGGTGGAGAGGTTTAACCGCACCATAAAGACCAAAATGTGGAGATATTTTACAGCGGTCAACACGTTCAAGTATTTTGATAAAGTTCAGGATTTTATCGATGCTTACAACCAAGGGTATCACGCCAGTATTAAAATGAAGCCTATAGATGTTGATCAAAGTAATTCTTTTAAGGTCTATAAAAAATTATACGGCCCATTTATTAAGAAGGGGAAAACTACTTATAAGTTCAACATCGGCGATGTGGTTCGCGTTTCAAAGCTAAGGAGTACTTTTGCCAAAGATTATGAACAAACATTTTCTGACGAATATTTTACAGTTACCGAACAGGTGGCTAGAGACCCCCCCGTGTACCGGTTAAAAGACTATGACGGGGAGGATATAGAAGGAACGTTTTACGAAGCCGAGTTACAAAAAATTATTGTGGGTAAAGACATTGTATACAGAGTTGAAAAGATATTAGCTGAGAAAACCCAGAACCGGAAAAAATATGTGTTGGTGAAATGGCTTGGATGGCCTGAAAAGTTCAATAGTTGGGTCCCTGAACAACAGGTTTGTGATATTCAAGCCTTATAACAACATGCCCGCCGGTGTGAGGGGGTCATTACATTCGATACTCAAGATGGAATCAGGAGGCTTCTACGTGACTCTACCCAGTAACGCCTCTCTCGATATATACCCTAAAAATGAAATATCCAGTTACACGGTACAATTTGGAAAATCTATAGATCTAAGGGGGTCGTGGGAAGTGGGGTTGGCGGAAATACAGTATCCTTACACTTGGGCTGTTTTACAAGATAAGGATGCCACCTTCGCCATTTTTGACGATGTTAAAAAGAGTCAATGGACATTCACGATGCAAGGAGGTTATTATGACAATGTGGATACAATATTAGATGAGATGCATAAACAGTTCTCAGAAGGCACCCCCAACATCAAGCTATATTACAACCCTATTAAAAACAGAGTGTACAAGGTGTCAAAACCTGGTATTAGCATTCAAACCAAAGGACAACTGGGGCGTATATTAGGGTTCTATTCTGACACAGAGAGCAGGTTCTCAGAAGTGGTGGCCCCCTTCCCGGCTGACATCAGGGGCGGCTTTTACACTCTTTATGTGTATACGGATATCATAACACACCAGAGGGTCGGGGATAGCTATGTCCCCCTTTTGAGAAATGTACTTCTTAAAGGTAAAAGCAATGACATGGTCACAATTACTTATGACAAGCCACACTACGTACCAGTCTCAAAGACCCACTTTGACAACATCACGATCGAAGTAAAATCGGATCAGAATATCAACGTACCCTTCCGCTTCGGTAAAGTTATTGTCAAACTACATTTTCGACCCCTGAAACAGTGTGTACATTATTAAAATGGCTACCTCGAGGGGTTATGTAGATCCTAGCGCCTATGTGGATTATTACAAGATGCAAGCCGGGAACGGCTTGCCCGGTTTTGTAGGAGCCCCCACAATGTATGGAGCCGGTCTAGGAGGACTCTTTCGTGGTCTCTTTAGAATGGCCGTACCCCTGCTTAAGAGAGGCTTTGCTATAGCCAGACCCCACTTGAAATCAGCGGCTAAAAATATTGTTAGTGACGTGTTCACCAATGTTATGAACCGGGCAGCTAGCCATGAGCAGCAGGAGGGTTCGGGTCTCATGGTAATGGCGAGGAGGGGGGGTAAAAGAAGAAACAGTATGTGTCCACCAGGGCGACGAAGATCCGTGGCTAACAAAAAACGAAGAAGCTCTCATTCTCCAACATATCGTGGAAACACTCGGAGAAGGAAGCAGCACAAGAAAAAACCTGCAAAAAGAAAGTCTCAAAGAAAGACAAATAGAGCCTCAGGATACATCTTTTAAAAATGTCTTTTGTCCACAGTCTATCGGAAGAATGCGTCAAATCAGAACTGGATCTGTTTACAGTTCCATACACTCAAACGAGTATAGATAAGAGCATATATGTAGAGATACCCCCTCTTTCCGCAATTTCAGATACGGCCCCTCTGGAGTTTTTTATAGCTGGCAATGGCGAGGATTATATTGATTTGAATAACACATTTATTTTAATGAACTGTAAAGTGACTGATGAGGATGGCGATGCAATCGAGAAGACGGCCAACGCTGGGGTCATCAATTACCCGGTGGCCACCATGTTTTCACAGGTGGATGTGACCCTGGGAGATCGGCTCATTAGTCAAAGCAGCAATACTTACCCCTATAGGGCCATGATGGAGTGTATCCTTAATTATAGTGAGGAGACCCTAAGCAAACAGTTCAGCCCCGGCCTTTTCTTCAAAGACACCCCGGAAGCTATGGACGACCAGGATCCAGAGGGACTCAATAAGGGTTTGCAAAAAAGAACGGCCTTTTCAACAGAAGGGAGGACCTTTGAGCTAATGGGACATATTCATGCAGACATATTTTTCCAAGAAAAACTCATGCTCAACGGGGTAGACATTAAAATTAAAATGATCCGTAGTAAAAGTGCTTTTTGTCTGATGACCCCTGATACTGAAAAATATAAACTGACCATATTATCGGCCTCGCTGTTTGTGAAAAAAGTATCCGTCTCCCCGGCGGTTAAACTAGGACATGCGCAGGCTTTAATGACGGCAAACGCCAAGTACCCGATCGAAAGAGTCTATATGAAAGTCCACAGTATCCCCGCAGGGACACGGGTGATGAACCAGGAAAATCTGTTTCTAGGCCAGCTCCCAAAACAGGTTATTATAGGTCTCGTGGATAATGATGCATTTACCGGGGTTTACAACAAGAACCCCTTTAACTTTAAACATTATAACGCGGAATTTATAGCACTGTACGTCGATGGTGTGCAGGTTCCATCCAGACCTTTTCAACCTGACTTTGAAAACGGCAACGCGGTTCGTGAATATTACAGTCTAGTACTGGCTACGGGTCGCCATCTCAAGGATCAACCTCTGCTGATCGATCGCCGGGAATACTGCAGCGGTTACACCCTGTACGGTTTCAACCTGACCCCTGACGAAGAGTGTGGACAACATTTTTCACTGATGAAGACGGGCAATATGCGTTTGGAGATGCGTTTCAAGCAGCCTCTACCACGCACTGTAAATATGGTCGTGTATGCTGTGTTTGACAACATTATTGAGGTGAATCAGAGGAGAAACATTCCGTATGATTATTATTAAAATGAACACCAGAGAGCTCAACCACATCATGAATGCCCTGGACGGCTCACGGAAAGTGTTTCAAGGAGTCTACGCCTGCGACCAGCTGCCTAAATTTAAGATCAAGAATTTACCTGCAATGTACATAATCAACACACACCCTAAAAATATGCCTGGAGAACATTGGCTGGCTATTTATCTAAGGGAGGACCGCCGTGGGGAATTTTTTGATTCCTATGGAAACCCCCCGGATTTCAGACCTTTCCCTCGGAAGATCAATAACTTTCTGCTCAACAACTGTCAAGAAACCATTTACAGCGGTCGTCAAGTACAAAGTCTTCAGACCTTCACTTGTGGTCAACACTGTGTGTTTTTCTTATATCATAGATCTAAAGGAAGGTCATACCCCGATATTATGTCCTTGTACAGTGAGGATTTAGGCCAAAATGATAAAAAAGTGGCAGAGTTTGTCAGGACACTGTGGACCCCCCCTTATAACACAATTACTTACGACCCTAGCCAGCCATGTATACAGATGGGGTGTTCTTGTGAGGATTTTAAAAGATGTCATGCGTGTTAAAGTGAAAAAATAATGAAAACAGCCTTTGAATCATTAGTTTTGTTTTTATTCAGCACAAATCTTATACAAAGCAGGGTTATGTTATAAATAAATGTACAACATTTGAAAATAAAAAATAAAAATAAAAAAATGGTTTGTCGGTTCCTTATTTACAGGGGAGACAAATAAAAACATGAGACTAATAAGCTTCCCAACGATGGATAGATCCTGAGGAGGGTTGCTCAACACGGTCAGAGTAATGAGATATCGGCGTCAGATCAGTCACCACCTCTTTACACAGACGGATTTTTTGTCGCGTTTCCTGGTTAGGGACTGTTGATTGGGGTATGTTCAGACAGGCCATCGCCTGTAGGAAAGCATTCCAGCCTACAGGTCGGCGACTATCGGGTACCTTATTAGTGCTAGTGACACTCTTCAACAAATCAAACATGTGTGAACCTTTGAGCAGTTGTCCTTTAAAAACAAATTCACCCTGTTCATTCCAAGTCGTTACCCGCGGTTTCTGAACCATTTTGTGCAGAATATATTCTGCATGTCTTTTGCTTCTGGCCGGCATGTTTCTCAAAACATCCGTTACAACATCTCCCTCTGAACTCTCAACAGGTTCGGGCACCGCAACATCTTTATCAACCGTACCCCCCGCATCAGTCCCAGAACCATTTTCTTGAGAGGCCATGGTTAAAGTTAAAATGTTTTGATCTTTTTCACCCTGTCTAACCAGACGGAGGTAGAGCTGTAACGTGTTGCTATACATCTGGGCTTTGGAATACTGATTTAAATCGGCCCTGGCCAGTATAGCTTTCATTTCAGAGTCCAGGTTGTTTTCGGCCGTTTGTCTAATGGGCTCTGGCCCGACAACATTTTTTCTCAGTTTCTCAAGCTGCTCCTGAGGGATCAAAAACATTTTCTGAGCATATTCCATTATTAACCCACTCTGGAAGCTAGAAGACTGGTTAGGAAAGGCACGGCTATGCTCAACAGCGGTCCTATAAAACCTCCGGTTTGATTAATCTTCTTTCTTTTTCTTTTAATAGAATACTTCTTATTAGCGATGATCTTGATAACCGCTTTTTGTTTTTTGAGTTTAGAATGTTGAGAAGGGGTTAGGGGTATATTACCGCGTAAGATGTTAAAAGCTATTTCACACAGGGTCTCGATCAAATCCGAGGGGGCCCCTGCCAGCACAGCTTTCCTATGGCACGGGCTCCCCTCAAATAACATTTGCAAAAGCGGCAGATTTCTTTTAATCCGAACAGACATTCTTATTTATTTCCTTTTCTTTAGCACATACACTGCCGGCCAATCGGGCGGGCACAAACCTGTTCTGAGGCGAAAGTCTTCTGGGGTTTGTGCTTTTAAGTCCACAATCAAGTACCCGTAGGGTTTTTTGGTGGCATCCTCAAATGCCTCCAAAAAGAATTTGGTCTGGTTAGGGTACATTTGACGAGCCAAGACGGTGACCTGTAGTTTATCTCTGGGGTTTTTAAAAAGAATTATATAATTGGCATTTAAATTAATAGTGCGGCTTTTTTTACCTTGAAAAAATAGATTTTGAACTAAATAAATAATACTTAAATTCCTATGATGAGTGTACTTTGTGAAAGCTTTTTCCACTTCACTGTTGTCACCGGCCTGCTCCATCAGGTCATCAAGGATCACTAGATTAGTTTGTCCGGGCGGGAACAGGTCATCGTCACACAACGAGGCGGGGAGACCTTGCACAAATTTCAGATTATTTTTTTTTGATGCCAAATCATCGTAGAGAGGTTGCCAGCAAGAGTAACACCACACTATGTTGTCAAGAGCTTGGGACACGGTTGCGTCCACATCTTCTATGATGTTCTTTATAAGATAGCTCTTACCCGAATTGGAGGGACCGGCTATAATACAGGAGAAAGGGTGTTGAAGTCTGTTATCAAAACCACCGCTAATATCCATAAGGCAGAGTGGTATAATCAGTCTTCAACACTCTTTTATTGTACACCACCCTGAACCGTTTGTTTAGTGATCTATTTTCCAATGTGTACCCCTTTTTATTGCGATAGATCTGATTTCCGGCTGTAATAATCTCGCGAGGAGGCGCGTCTTTCTCGGTTACAAAACTTTGTACCAGGGTCGTCAGAGACTTGATGTTAATGAGCTTGTTGTTACAATGGTTCAGAGTGAAACCCTTAACTTTCATACAGGTCTTACCCGCAGCCGTTCTGTATGCGTAAGTCTTAGGACCCCCTGAAACAAACTCAACTATGTGGTCCTGAGGATCTAGCTCACTCGTTAACTCCCCAAGGTAGTCCCCGAGGGGAGGGACCCAATCCCCTGGCCTGGTGACAAAGATTACAGAGTCAGTATCATGATAGAGCGTGCGTTCCTGCAGCTGATCCATTAAGTTGTACAGTTCAAGCCGGGCGTAAGCCGTGGTAAAAACCGCTATGAAAACATTAACGTTTCCCTGTTTGGTGGGGAAATCTTTAGGGGCCCTCCACTGGACCTGTGCCACGTGGTCATTTAAGAATTGAAAGTGTGATACTGCATGTTGTTTGGAAAACATAAATTCTATAAACTGTTCAGGGGTTTTAATCAAGGTTGTGTTTAGACGGTTATTTCTTTCCCCAAACTTACCCCACAGACTGTTTAAAATCAGTTTGGACATTTGTCTCTTGGCGGGGTTTACAGTTATGTTCCCCGGCTCTAGACGGATCCCTTCCTTTTCAAAATATTGCTGAACGTACCGCTCTTTGGCAGCGGAGTCAACACACCATGAGGGATAGCCCGATGCCTCCTGTTTCCCTTTCAGATGGGTCATAATGTACTCAGCAAAAAGAGTATCAGATTTTTCAGAAAAATGCCAAACCTCATACACCTTACCGACTCTGTAACCTTTCTCCACCGCCTTGTCAAGCTCAATGCTACACCAGACACCCGTCAGCGCTCTCTCGTCATCACTGTGCAGACAAGAGGTATTTTGATTTTCAGTTTCCACACACGTTCTACACAGAGGGAACATCAATTTTCCCGAACACCTGTAAGGCAACACGGGTAAGAACAGCTCGCGAGGAGGGTACATGCTGACTTTGATCAAACCAAAGTACTGTCCGATTTCGAGAAAGTCACGATAAACAATGGTTGGATGCCCCACCGGGTACATTTTGGTCTTGTTGACATAAGGGTACAGACTGGTGAAATCATAGTAATCTACTCTCTCACCCTCCTTTACCTCATAATGTAAACAGAGGGCGTTGGTACGACCCCCAAATAACGCATCCCTGGGCTCTAGACGTTCAGGAAAGTCCAAGGTTTCCATAAACCGTTGTACCCCCACATCCTGTTGCTTCAGGGTCGTCCACGCGTGTTCCCAAATCACCAGTACATTCAAACCATAGGTGTTTTTTAAAGTTTCAATTCGTTCCTGGAAATCATAGTACATATCACCGCAGAGTTTTTGTGTTACGGGGTTAAAGGTGTTTGGGTCGAAGCACTGAGGACAGCCCTGGTAAATACAACCAGCAAACTCATAAGCGGTACGCCGCCCGGACACGTCGCTAAAACCGTCTAAGTAGTAAGGACCCATTTTGACTTCCCCTTGATTTAAAGCATGTCTGATGAAGATGTTATCCCGGGCACTCAGATATTCCAGCCACTGTATGGAGACAGTCGAAAAGTTCTTTTGTCTAGCACGATAGTTGTCAGAAGTGGTGACCGCTATAGTGTTTTTCTGCAAGAAATTGGATCGATACATTTTCATGCAGAGAGACGCTATGGTCACACTTTGCAAAGGGTCGAGACCCGACGTGTTGATAACCTCGGCGCGGAAACGCAAACAGGCTTCTTTAAGGATCACCACATCATTTTTACAATAAGCGGCCATCTCTTCTCGGAAATCAAAAACACCTCCCTTAACCGTATTGTACCATTTAAAGAATTCCTCCCTCTCATGAGACATCATAGTATCAACCCCATAATAAGAGGCGGGCGGGTAGGACCCTCGATAATTTTGAGTGTCCTTAGTATTAAAAAAATGGCAGAACCAACCTTTCTTCTGAGCCTCAAAACCCAGAGCTTTAGGCAAAGCGCTCAATTTCATGGGGAGGAAATTTAACGAGTCTATGTAACGTTGGTTGAAAGCCTCGTCGGTGAAACACATGATCTTGCTACCCTGAGCTATTATTTTTGGGGTCACCCCATTTTCCACCAGATACTTCATCAATATGTAAGAATCATAACCCTTAGCATTGTGGGCAATAAATGTGTAATTGAGGTATTTTGGACTAGCTAGCTGACCACTCACAATCCAACATGTCAATACAGTGTATATAATTAGCAACATGGACCCCGTTTTCTTGCCGGCATTCAAAATCAAAAACGACATACCGGTTGTGCGGCGGCTCCTTTTTAACCGGCTGAATAAAGCACTGGTGTTCAGACCCCGGGGTTAAATCCGCATTACAGATCCTACATCTCGGTTCCAGACATTTGTGTGGTTTAACCTCATGAAAACGGTACTGGAGGCAACACTGCGGGCAATATTTAGTTTGATCACAATAACTCCGTTTTTTAACCCCCTCAGCAGCGGCCCTCTGCACCTTATGTTCGGAAAAACAGAACGCGGAGAGACAAATCCTTAAGCAATCTTTACATCGAATGGTAGGGGCCAAACCCTTACGACATTGCGGATTGAAACAGACGTTACAGTAACCGTCACAGCGGTGCTTAAGCTTATCATTGAAGGCCTTATAACACCAATGACAAACATACGAACAACCCAAAAAAGCCGTCAAACTCTTTATTCCAAAGTAATGACTATCACTTAGGAAGAGAAACAGTGTCTGTGTATGGGTTTCAGGATGTGTCTGAAATTTCACAAATACTTCCTTTACCTCACAACGGTACCACACAACAATTTTTAAAGACAACAACTCCTCAAACATGGCAATGTCTGAAAAGGCAACCATCTGTTGAGAGTTTAAGCCGGCCCTCTGATGAAGCATTAAAGCCTCTTGCATAGCTTGGGGTTCAGGCATGTCGGGGGTGAGTAGTTTTATTAAACTGTAAGCAAAACAGAGCTTATTGTCACCATTGGAACTCACCACTAATTGCCTGAGCTTGTTCCTAATTATGTCGTTCTTCAAGCATTTCGACAGTCTTCTAAGCGCCCCACCCTCAGGGTTACGAAACACATTCATTACCAGAGACAGACTTTCATCAGCTAAGATGGATGCGTTACTTTGCAATAACGCTTCGATTTTAGCCAGAAATTCATCAACATCTAAATTATCTCCACTCAGCATTACAGATAGGTTGCTAAACAAATCATCCCCTCTGAGTTCTAACTGTACAACATCTCGAGGTCTGACCCTTTCAGCAACCTGTTCAAGCATGTTTTGCAAGGCCTCGTGTATGTTGACAAATATTTCTGCATAATTGTCACAATTTAAAAGTTCTGCAAAATTAAAACGCTGAATCATTTCAAAATTGTTATAGGCCGGTCTATCTATAATCACGGGATCACTGGTACTCTTGGACACATCATCATTTTGAACAAAGCCTTCAACCCCTACATTCTCACAGAGCATGTCATCCACAGCCTTATCAGTCTCAGAACCCTCCACATTCCGAACACCCCCACCGCTGACATCTACAAAACCCCCTTTTTGAGGAGGCTCATTTAAAGCCTGTAAAAGTCCTTCAAAGATATCCACCCGGTTAATGTCAAGACCCTCCTCTATAGTGACGGCTGCTTCTGCCGCCGTACTGTGTTCTAATGGTCTCAAATCATTTATAATAGGGGCAGAATTTGGTCGGGGTAGCGTCTCCAAAGCCTCCACCATTTCAAACAAATCGGGGTGAACTAGGGGTTGAACCTCTATAAGCGCTACCGTTGGGAGGTGGTTATTTAGATCATTGACCATCTGTAACAGGTCGGGGTTCACCGGTAAGTCTGGTAATTCACATTCTATCGGTGGTGATTGGGGGTTATTTAAATCATTTATCATTTGTAATAGTTCCTGGTTCATTGGGACATCAGAGGAGTTCACAGCAGGGCCGGGGGTGTTCTCTCGGGAAGGTCTTTTTGGGGCCCTAACTTGTTCATAATCCTTTAGTTTGTGAGTTCTTTTACCAAGTCCGGACATTTTTTTTTATTTTTTATTTTTCCAACAACCCACAATAGTAAGGCGTTTTGTATCTATTAAAACATTAAATACGGTACAATTCGTTAGTAAGGGTATTAATAAGGGTGTTTTGACTCTCTATCACAAGGTTTTGCCCCACTAACACAAGTCTTTGATTTAGTAACAAGGTATGTAGCAACTCATGCCGACCTTCAGGAAGTAGCTCCGGGGGATGGTGTCCTGGCTCAGCTGCAAAGGATGGTCGCTCCGGTAAATCTCGGTCGAAGGAGGCAGGGAGCGAGCGTATACTCACGGACGGAGACCAAGAAGGCCTTTGCGGTGACACCCTGGCCAATCGCGGTGTACTGTTCAGCGTTTCTGTAGCCAAGAAACGGGGCTGGGGGGACGATGTTGAAACCAGTCCGTCGTTGGGTGGTGTGTCAACCCTGACTGATGGCGACCCCTGAGGTTGTTGGTTGCCTGTATTTGTTCCGCCCGACAATGCGGCGGGCTGAATCTGGATTGTTGAATTACCCCCAGAAGGCTGTGGCCTGAGTAGATGTTGGGGGGTCTCCAAGACCACCGTGGGGGATCCTCTCGGTGATCTCTCCGGGGAAGATGTTTGATCCCACTTAGACGGGGTAATTGTCCTCAATAGCTCATCCACAGAATGACTATCCCAAGAGTCTTGGGAAGAATAAAAATATACATTACATTTACATCTTTAAACGGCGACAGAAATCAAACTTAAAACAACATGTCCAGGACCTTCAAAACCTTTAGCTTTTTTAGACCTTTGAAAATAGGCTTAGACATTCACTACAACGCCTTATTATTTACAGACAATATATTTATTAGGACTTGATAATAAATGTAAAACAGAGAAGCCTCTGTAAATAAACTGTTTCTTAAATGTAATATTGTTAATAAAACACTTTTTATACACACACACACCACATTTCATTTTTAAACGAACCTTCCAAGTGTAAACGCTTCCTGATCCTGGGACTTCCTGTTTCACAAACTTTTTCACGATCTGTTTAAATATTAAATACAATGAACACCTTCAAGCCTTTTCCTACAGCCACTTTAAAACAGAAGTATAATTGCGGGAGATAAGCCAAACAACTTACTAAAACCTTTCGGACAGCTTTACTTCCTAACCAGACGGTCGGGCAATCGGTCATTTCTAAACACATGCCCCAGAAACAAGCCTAGACCTGTCCGGACTTCTAAAGATCTTTCCCAGAACCCCCAAGACCTACAGGAAATGGACACCCCTCGCTTAAATATTAGCCCTCAACGGCAAACAAAACCCTTTTAAAAACATTAAAGTTTGAAAGATCTTACTTACCTCCAAAGAATAATCGTTTCTTATGTTTTTCAGCTGATTTAGCTTTTTGCACTTCTGTGAAGGTAAGAGACATGTTTAACCTTTAACCACCCCTCTTTATAAAAAGCTTTAACCTCTTACAAGCGGCAGATATATACTCACCGCTATCAGATACAGGGGCTGACGGCCTTTCAGATTCTTGAAAGGTTACGGTTCTCGAAGGTAAAACGAAACAATCCCTCGATGTGGAAGGCCTTTCGTTGTCTCGAACCACGTTTCTTAATACTGTTAGAAAGGATATTTTTTTAAATTAACAAAACGGGCCTCAAACATCTTACCGAAACGTTATACAAACAAACAGGGGTTTAGTTCTTACCCGGTCGGCAGACAGCCTGTCTAGGGACAACCACTTCTCTTGGTTGATCCTCGGAGACATTAATCACAGGCCTTTCGATAGTTTCTGTGTAATTAAAGAGACCGCCATTAATATATATTAAAACGTTTTCATAACTCTAATGAGCCGCTTCAAAACACAACCACACACCCATACATAAGAACCCTTGAGCGCAAACACAAAAATCTTACCGTCATTGTTCCAGATGATCTCCTCAGCGTTGGGAATTAACTCCTGTTGACTGGCTGAAAAATAATTTTACAGAACTTAAAACAGATGTTATAACCTTATTTACAATACATGCCCACGCTCTGAGTCAATGAAAATAATCTGAAGACTTACCTAAAAACTCGTTTAAATCGAAGTCGTTGATGTTGTTTCCGGACATTGTTGATCTTTAGGCTTAAATCGAAAGGTCAGTATGAGTCTGTCGAGCTGAAGACCAGACCTTCATACTTATACTGATGGCCGGATGCCGGATCTGCTTGTAAGGCATTGTTCTGGGCTGGCCTTTGTGCCGTCCTGTTATCAATTAACATATCAAAACCAACCAATAAAATGACCCTGCATCAATTTCAAATAGAAACCAAGATGGCGACGATCTCTCTCCTCTCTACTCTAAACTTTTATTAGAACCTTTTGGTCTCTCAAAAAAACATTTTTAAGCATCAAGACCTATAGTCAATAAACACTAAGAATATTTCAGGCCTTTATACGCGCTAAAAAACAACCTGAGCCAAGAAAATAACTATAAAGATCTAAAATAAGTAGCGCTTTTACAGTGATTTTTTTTTTTTTTTTTTTTTTTAATAGCGATGCTTTGTTTGGTATTAAACAAGTCACAAACTACTCAGAACAGCATTTATCCCCACAAAAGAGATATTTGGGTTTATTTTACAAAGCTTATAAATTATATAGTTTAAAAGTATTCTGAATGTTTTGAGACCACACGCCATGCCTACGTTTGTCTGAGCCCACCCCCGTCCCCCGTGGTGTGAGTGATTTAGCCTTGAGTGTTGTGATCTATTTAGCATTGAGTGATCAGTTGTTTTTATTTTTTAAATGATTCCTTATCATCAGGGATTGAGCCTGCTAAAATACCTTAAAAACATATCCTTATCTTAAGTCTAACTCTTATGAGCTTTAAGACCCTAGAATGTATTTAAGTAAAACGAATGAACACATTATGTGTGAGATAAAATATAACCACAGCTTTTAATTTTTTTTTTTATTTTTTATTTTTTTATATACAAATACAATTAACCTATACCCACAAACACCCACACACACACACACCCTCTTTTTTTTAATTTTATTTTTAATTAAATTTGAGGGGAGAGACAGAGCCATATACATTGGGGTTAACATAAGTACCCTATGCAAAACAGGCATTGTTAGGACCTGTGACCATTACAGACAACAGAACTTGTTGATCTTATAAAATGATTGGGCGAGAGAGAGAGATATAGAGACAGACAGAGACAGAGCCAGTGTGAATATGATAAACGCACTATTCAAAATGGCATTGTTAAGACCTGGGACCATTACAGACAACAGAACTTGTTGATCTTATAAAATGCTTGGGCGAGAGAGACAGAGAGAGAGAGACAGACAGTGACAGAGACAGAGACAGTGTGAATATGATAAACGCACTATTCAAAATGGCATTGTTAAGACCTGGGCCCCTTACATGTATATTTAAAAAAGACCCCCAACCGCTACAGGAAGAGCCGACCCATTCACACTCTACAGTTGACCAACAAGAACAACAAGAACAACCGGTTATGGGGGGCCTTGTTGTTCAGGGTTTTAGGGGTGTACACTTTCTGACGGATATGACGTAGGAATAATTAAGGAAATAATTCTAAAATCACGCCCCCCAATTATGACGTAGGAATATTAATAAGCTTAGGGCATACGTCATAACAAAATAGGCCGCGCCCAAAAAACCCTACTATCTACTCACATCAGTCATTCCGCCCTGGGCTGGCCCTGACCAATTTGATGCCCTAGGCAAGATTTTAGCTGGTCCCCTTGCATCGCAGCCAATTCCACCACCGATCATTGTGTTCATACACTTACACAGAAACTGCATAGCTTCATGTCTTAGATTTTCTTTATGTTTGAAACAAGAAAAAAACACACAAAATAAAAACAGTATGCAAGAAACAAGTGACAAAACGAATTATGAATACAATATAAATAAGTATTGCACGAAAAAACTATATTACCGACACCATAGTGCAAGATGCATAATGTAGCAGTGTTCTACAGCCTTACCGCCTTGCCTTTCTTGCAGCAAACAAGTGACATAAAACGAATTATAAATAAGTGGATGTTTCCTGCAGCACACTTGAAAGAAAAGGTATATTTCTCAGAATTATGTTATAGGTAATGGAGGTTGATGAAAGAGTTAAATAGCTGATCGATCAAAAGGTGTGATCGTTGTGGGGCATCGGTAAGAATGCACAATTCTCATTCATTCCAAACAGTGTCCCTTTACTGCATCACTAGCAATGGTATTTTGGTATTTGTTTTGTGTGTTTTTTATTGCTTTTTGTTTTGTTTTATTAATTCACTTTAAACCTCTTATATTATCACATTATTCCCATTAAAATCACGTTTGTTTACTTTGAATGTCCCGCCCCACTTCACGGAAATGCACGAGTTTTATTTACGATTGATTGATTTAAATATACACATGGCTAATCACGCATTCATGAGAGTACCCGCTTATTCGCCAGGTTCTACGAAATTCAATAATTGACCATGAGGAGCACCTGTTAGGCTGGAGATAAAATGCTCCCGGGGTGGAGCTGGGGGGGACGGGATTGCAGAGCAACGGGAACGAAACGTGGAGCCAAAGGCGAACGAAGGACTTGATGGACAAGTAACGGAAAGGGCTAAGAGACCCAGAGGAGAGCTGAGGCGACCTCTGCAACGCTAGCGAGAGTATCCAGAGAAGGGATAGCGTACAGGCTTTTTGAACTACAGTAGTGTTTCAAAGGATAACAACAAACAACCTGTTTTTTTTTTTTTTTTTACTCGGCCATTGTTTTCTTGGACTGTACATGGACATTGTAATTTCTTTGTATTGCCAAACCCGGACCAGAGCAGAAGCTGAATTTTTGTCGGAGCCCCTCATTACTTTGTACTAGGACACGTGGACTATTGCCTGCCCCATTCCAGCTCCTGGTGCTGCCGGAGGAGACCAACAGAACCCTCCACGAATGCATTTTTTAGTTTGAACTTTTGTCTTTTTAACATAAAGAGGAAGTCTGATGGATTTTATATTAGAGATTTGTAATCCAGTTAATTGTATACCTGTCTTGTGTGGTCTGTGGTGTGCTCCTGGCTTGAGATTCCCCAATTTAAATAACCTAAATCGAAGGGAGAATTGAGAGGTAGTAAATGCAAAATGGGCATATTTGGGCAATCGACAACCTCCCAATGGGTCCTAGCGGCTGTAGACAACCGCTAGGTGGTGTAGTCGTGCTTCCATAAGTTTTACCCCCCAGTGGTACTGTATAACTTCCACTCTGTGACACATCCTAGATTTTAATAGCGACAAGATGTGAAGTCATAGTGAAGAGCTTGGGAAGGTGCGGTCACGCCTGCTTCATCAATGACGGGAGCTTTGGGGAGACGGGAGGCAGTCACATTACCTTCCTGAGAGCAGTAACTGCCGAACCAACACACATTACTTGTGTGTGCCAAATACTTCTGTTTTATTAGTACCTAATTTTTCAGCACCAGTATTTAACTTTGCAGATTGTTGGAAAAAAACTGTACAGGTATTCCCTGCTAACACACAACATTGCCAATAACATTGTAGCAATATCATTTATATTGCTACAGCATTGAGGCAATGTGCTAGCAGGGTTGTTGTACTTTGGAATCGGTTCATGCTTCACGATTGGTTAATTGCCTATTTTTTTTTTGCCTTCATAAACAATTCGTGGATCGACTTTGCTCCCTTTTTCTTGGGATTGTGCGTCTTGTAGGCAGTCCATAGGTTGTCCCTATATTAATTTATTCATGAAATTCCAACTGAAATAGCGACAGTTCTACAGCTATTTCAAACCGGAAGTTTGAATCGCTCCTGATTCAGGAAAAAGTTCTTCATTTACACCGTCTCGTTCTGTCCGTCCCTCCCCTCCTCAGCCTTGGATCTCTTCTGTTCTCCGCTCAACCTGATCCAGTCTGCGCACCACTGAGCACAAGTGGAAGAGATCCAAACTCCCAACGACCCTCGCACTCTACCACTCTCTACTGCCCACATTCCCCTCCTCGCTCACCTCAGTCTTACTTCCAGTCATTCTTTGAATCCACTGTCCACAACCCCTGCAAGCTTTACTCCACCTTCTCTCTCATCTCCCCCCTCCTCCCTCATCTCATCTCACCTCATCATTTTGCCTCATTCTTCTACAAGATCACAGACATCCACAAGCTCTTCAACAGTCTCCTCTCCACTCCCACCCTGCCCAAGTCTCCCACCGATCAAGCTTCCATTTCTTCATTCTCTCCTCTCTCAGACTCTGAACTTTCCTCTCTCCTCCTAGGTCACAAACCCATAATATGTCCCCTGGACCCTCTCTCTACTCGCCTCCTGCAAGCGTCTGCTCCATTTCAACTCCCCTTCTTCTCCTCCCTCCTCAACTCCTCACTCCTCTCTGGCTGTTTCCCCTCTTGCATTTAAACAAGCTGCGGTCATCCCACTCCTCAAGAAACCTACCCTTGACCCCACCTCTCCTCAGAGGCACCTGTCTCTGCCCTGTCGCCCTACTCCCCTTCCTCTCAAAGACCCTCGAGCGTGCGGTCCACTGTCAGCTCTCTGCATTCCTTTCCCATCTCTCACTTCTTGATCCTCTGCAATCCGCCTTCCAAACACCGCTCACACCACTGAGACTGCTGTCCTGGCAGTCACTGACTCCCTCAACTGTGCTCGGGCAGCCTCCCTCTCCTCAATCCTCATCCTCCTTGGTCTCTCCGCAACATTTGACACCGTCGATCACTCCATCCTCCTCTCCTGCCTCGCTGACCTTGGAATCTCTGGGACTGCTCTCACTTGTTTCTCCTCCTACCTCAACGACCGGACCTATCAAGTGGCGAGGTTCCTCATCCACCCCTCAACCTCTCCTCACAGGCATAACCCCCGGGTTTAGCTATCCTCCCGATGGGTCACACTTCGGTAACTACCTTTTTTACTTTCATGGGGCCCTGAAATCCTCGCTGCGCCCCTGGTCATGAAAGCTGTAATGTCTGGTATCAAAATACATTACTGGCTTTCGGCTTACACACGTCATTTCAACCCACTTGCTCAAGCAGACCGAGTAAACGTTTACTCGAGGTATACGGTCACACAGAAGGAGCATCCCAAGAACACCAGTAAATGGCGTAGAAATTTTGAAAATATGCACAATTTTCCACGATCTAAGCCCACAGTTTACATGCAAAATCTAATGTCTGAGATGATGGTATCCATGTAACATTCCCGAAATGGACGCATTTTAAAAGTGCAAGGTAACGGTCTGGTCCATTTATTGTGGGTTTCAAGGTAAAGTACATTGCTGATGGACGTTTCATGGATAATGCGGATCAGTGGTTTCCTTTATCATTATGCTCTCTAAATTGTTGTGGGTCTGTTGTACACTGTTCAGTACTGTACATCGTGTTTTAATCCTAACTTGATAAAACACTTCGATTCATGGCTTTGTAGCCCCACCAGTGATGTAAAAAAACACTCGGTAAGATCATTAAAACAAAGTATTAAACAAGGCGCAATGCACAAGACAGTCCTTTGCCCTGTGCAGTGCTGAGGGTAAACAACTCGTCTCTAGTGCAATAAACTAAGACCATGTAAACCCGAGAGGGAGAGGGGCATTTAATCTGTGACTCGAGCATATTGTCTCCAGTGAGGTCAATACATGCGTCAGGGATATGTATGCTAAATGTAATGTAAATATGATGGATATAATGTATATTGTGGTGGAGTTTATAAAGATAATGTCAGGGGAACTTTAGTGATGTTCTGTGTTTTCTAAATTCCAAGCAGTGGGACTTTAAGTCATAACTTTGTGAGGAATTTACATGTCTTTATAAATTATATATCATTATAAAGTAATAATCCAGCTCACTTTGCTAGCTAGCCTACTGCCAGTTGCCATCCAAATGATGATAATGATCAGCTAGTAGTTAAGTACTGCAGTAGTTTGCCAGTTGTCAGCTAATGATTTTTCATAGTATTGTATTATTTAAATTCAGTTTCTTGTGCACTATAGTATTTTCAGTATTGAGTATTTTTGGTGTGGATGTTATTTTACCTAAACAGTTTATTAGTTATTGCTCTGATTTCAATATGCATAGTGCACTATTTACATTTGTATTGATTATTACATCAATTTCTTCAACAAGTACAGTGAATGTTAAAGTGCAATACATGTTCTGTGATGTGCATTATTTAATTGTTTGTGTTTATTTTAGTTTTAACTAAACATTCTCTATACGCCATAAACATGGGCACCACTAAAATGTTTTTCATCGAGAGGGGGGATGGTTCTGGGGCTACTATCAAATCTCGCATATGGCCCCCAAATGGCTAGGGCCGGCTCTGGACATCACACATTACATAGGATGGGACTGACGTTGGATGGGACTTTTCGTGACTTAAATCAAGTAACAAGTTACTAGTACACACATAGCCTCTAAGTGTACTGAGTAATGATACTCTCTCTTTCGTTCATTCGTTCCTTAATATAATTACCTTTAGTAGTAGTAGTACTGGCCACTACTCGGAAGGCAGCGATGCGCACCAATAGATCACGAAAGCTTTCTCATAGTTTTGTGTTTTAGATAATGGTTCAATACGGACTCAATCCCCTTTCATGGACATGGCAGGGAACTTGCAGTTAGAACTAAGGAGTCTAATAAGACTTGGTGGTACGCAGAACTGAAGTGCCAAGTGACAGGCTATTACTTTCATGGACATTGTAATTTCTTTGTATTGCCAAACCCGGACCAGAGCAGAAGCTGAATTTTTGTCGGAGCCCCTCATTAATTTGTACTAGGACACGTGGACTATTGCCTGCCCCATTCCAGCTCCTGGTGCTGCCGGAGGAGACCAACAGAACCCTCCACGAATGCATTTTTTAGTTTGAACTTTTGTCTTTTTAACATAAAGAGGAAGTCTGATGGATTTTATATTAGAGATTTGTAATCCAGTTAATTGTATACCTGTCTTGTGTGGTCTGTGGTGTGCTCCTGGCTTGAGATTCCCCAATTTAAATAACCTAAATCGAAGGGAGAATTGAAAGGTAGTAAATGCAAAATGGGCATATTTGGGCAATCGACAACCTCCCAATGGGTCCTAGCGGCTGTAGACAACCGCTAGGTGGTGTAGTCGTGCTTCCATAAGTTTTACCCCCCAGTGGTACTGTATAACTTCCACTCTGTGACACATCCTAGATTTTAATAGCGACAAGATGTGAAGTCATAGTGAAGAGCTTGGGAAGGTGCGGTCACGCCTGCTTCATCAATGACGGGAGCTTTGGGGAGACGGGAGGCAGTCACATTACCTTCCTGAGAGCAGTAACTGCCGAACCAACACACATTACTTGTGTGTGCCAAATACTTCTGTTTTATTAGTACCTAATTTTTCAGCACCAGTATTTAACTTTGCAGATTGTTGGAAAAAAACTGTACAGGTATTCCCTGCTAACACACAACATTGCCAATAACATTGTAGCAATATCATTTATATTGCTACAGCATTGAGGCAATGTGCTAGCAGGGTTGTTGTACTTTGGAATCGGTTCATGCTTCACGATTGGTTAATTGCCTATTTTTTTTTTGCCTTCATAAACAATTCGTGGATCGACTTTGCTCCCTTTTTCTTGGGATTGTGCGTCTTGTAGGCAGTCCATAGGTTGTCCCTATATTAATTTATTCATGAAATTCCAACTGAAATAGCGACAGTTCTACAGCTATTTCAAACCGGAAGTTTGAATCGCTCCTGATTCAGGAAAAAGTTCTTCATTTACACCGTCTCGTTCTGTCCGTCCCTCCCCTCCTCAGCCTTGGATCTCTTCTGTTCTCCGCTCAACCTGATCCAGTCTGCGCACCACTGAGCACAAGTGGAAGAGATCCAAACTCCCAACGACCCTCGCACTCTACCACTCTCTACTGCCCACATTCCCCTCCTCGCTCACCTCAGTCTTACTTCCAGTCATTCTTTGAATCCACTGTCCACAACCCCTGCAAGCTTTACTCCACCTTCTCTCTCATCTCCCCCCTCCTCCCTCATCTCATCTCACCTCATCATTTTGCCTCATTCTTCTACAAGATCACAGACATCCACAAGCTCTTCAACAGTCTCCTCTCCACTCCCACCCTGCCCAAGTCTCCCACCGATCAAGCTTCCATTTCTTCATTCTCTCCTCTCTCAGACTCTGAACTTTCCTCTCTCCTCCTAGGTCACAAACCCATAATATGTCCCCTGGACCCTCTCTCTACTCGCCTCCTGCAAGCGTCTGCTCCATTTCAACTCCCCTTCTTCTCCTCCCTCCTCAACTCCTCACTCCTCTCTGGCTGTTTCCCCTCTTGCATTTAAACAAGCTGCGGTCATCCCACTCCTCAAGAAACCTACCCTTGACCCCACCTCTCCTCAGAGGCACCTGTCTCTGCCCTGTCGCCCTACTCCCCTTCCTCTCAAAGACCCTCGAGCGTGCGGTCCACTGTCAGCTCTCTGCATTCCTTTCCCATCTCTCACTTCTTGATCCTCTGCAATCCGCCTTCCAAACACCGCTCACACCACTGAGACTGCTGTCCTGGCAGTCACTGACTCCCTCAACTGTGCTCGGGCAGCCTCCCTCTCCTCAATCCTCATCCTCCTTGGTCTCTCCGCAACATTTGACACCGTCGATCACTCCATCCTCCTCTCCTGCCTCGCTGACCTTGGAATCTCTGGGACTGCTCTCACTTGTTTCTCCTCCTACCTCAACGACCGGACCTATCAAGTGGCGAGGTTCCTCATCCACCCCTCAACCTCTCCTCACAGGCATAACCCCCGGGTTTAGCTATCCTCCCGATGGGTCACACTTCGGTAACTACCTTTTTTACTTTCATGGGGCCCTGAAATCCTCGCTGCGCCCCTGGTCATGAAAGCTGTAATGTCTGGTATCAAAATACATTACTGGCTTTCGGCTTACACACGTCATTTCAACCCACTTGCTCAAGCAGACCGAGTAAACGTTTACTCGAGGTATACGGTCACACAGAAGGAGCATCCCAAGAACACCAGTAAATGGCGTAGAAATTTTGAAAATATGCACAATTTTCCACGATCTAAGCCCACAGTTTACATGCAAAATCTAATGTCTGAGATGATGGTATCCATGTAACATTCCCGAAATGGACGCATTTTAAAAGTGCAAGGTAACGGTCTGGTCCATTTATTGTGGGTTTCAAGGTAAAGTACATTGCTGATGGACGTTTCATGGATAATGCGGATCAGTGGTTTCCTTTATCATTATGCTCTCTAAATTGTTGTGGGTCTGTTGTACACTGTTCAGTACTGTACATCGTGTTTTAATCCTAACTTGATAAAACACTTCGATTCATGGCTTTGTAGCCCCACCAGTGATGTAAAAAAACACTCGGTAAGATCATTAAAACAAAGTATTAAACAAGGCGCAATGCACAAGACAGTCCTTTGCCCTGTGCAGTGCTGCGGGTAAACAACTCGTCTCTAGTGCAATAAACTAAGACCATGTAAACCCGAGAGGGAGAGGGGCATTTAATCTGTGACTCGAGCATATTGTCTCCAGTGAGGTCAATACATGCGTCAGGGATATGTATGCTAAATGTAATGTAAATATGATGGATATAATGTATATTGTGGTGGAGTTTATAAAGATAATGTCAGGGGAACTTTAGTGATGTTCTGTGTTTTCTAAATTCCAAGCAGTGGGACTTTAAGTCATAACTTTGTGAGGAATTTACATGTCTTTATAAATTATATATCATTATAAAGTAATAATCCAGCTCACTTTGCTAGCTAGCCTACTGCCAGTTGCCATCCAAATGATGATAATGATCAGCTAGTAGTTAAGTACTGCAGTAGTTTGCCAGTTGTCAGCTAATGATTTTTCATAGTATTGTATTATTTAAATTCAGTTTCTTGTGCACTATAGTATTTTCAGTATTGAGTATTTTTGGTGTGGATGTTATTTTACCTAAACAGTTTATTAGTTATTGCTCTGATTTCAATATGCATAGTGCACTATTTACATTTGTATTGATTATTACATCAATTTCTTCAACAAGTACAGTGAATGTTAAAGTGCAATACATGTTCTGTGATGTGCATTATTTAATTGTTTGTGTTTATTTTAGTTTTAACTAAACATTCTCTATACGCCATAAACATGGGCACCACTAAAATGTTTTTCATCGAGAGGGGGGATGGTTCTGGGGCTACTATCAAATCTCGCATATGGCCCCCAAATGGCTAGGGCCGGCTCTGGACATCACACATTACATAGGATGGGACTGACGTTGGATGGGACTTTTCGTGACTTAAATCAAGTAACAAGTTACTAGTACACACATAGCCTCTAAGTGTACTGAGTAATGATACTCTCTCTTTCGTTCATTCGTTCCTTAGTATAATTACCTTTAGTAGTAGTAGTACTGGCCACTACTCGGAAGGCAGCGATGCGCACCAATAGATCACGAAAGCTTTCTCATAGTTTTGTGTTTTAGATAATGGTTCAATACGGACTCAATCCCCTTTCATGGACATGGCAGGGAACTTGCAGTTAGAACTAAGGAGTCTAATAAGACTTGGTGGTACGCAGAACTGAAGTGCCAAGTGACAGGCTATTACTTTCATGGACATTGTAATTTCTTTGTATTGCCAAACCCGGACCAGAGCAGAAGCTGAATTTTTGTCGGAGCCCCTCATTAATTTGTACTAGGACACGTGGACTATTGCCTGCCCCATTCCAGCTCCTGGTGCTGCCGGAGGAGACCAACAGAACCCTCCACGAATGCATTTTTTAGTTTGAACTTTTGTCTTTTTAACATAAAGAGGAAGTCTGATGGATTTTATATTAGAGATTTGTAATCCAGTTAATTGTATACCTGTCTTGTGTGGTCTGTGGTGTGCTCCTGGCTTGAGATTCCCCAATTTAAATAACCTAAATCGAAGGGAGAATTGAAAGGTAGTAAATGCAAAATGGGCATATTTGGGCAATCGACAACCTCCCAATGGGTCCTAGCGGCTGTAGACAACCGCTAGGTGGTGTAGTCGTGCTTCCATAAGTTTTACCCCCCAGTGGTACTGTATAACTTCCACTCTGTGACACATCCTAGATTTTAATAGCGACAAGATGTGAAGTCATAGTGAAGAGCTTGGGAAGGTGCGGTCACGCCTGCTTCATCAATGACGGGAGCTTTGGGGAGACGGGAGGCAGTCACATTACCTTCCTGAGAGCAGTAACTGCCGAACCAACACACATTACTTGTGTGTGCCAAATACTTCTGTTTTATTAGTACCTAATTTTTCAGCACCAGTATTTAACTTTGCAGATTGTTGGAAAAAAACTGTACAGGTATTCCCTGCTAACACACAACATTGCCAATAACATTGTAGCAATATCATTTATATTGCTACAGCATTGAGGCAATGTGCTAGCAGGGTTGTTGTACTTTGGAATCGGTTCATGCTTCACGATTGGTTAATTGCCTATTTTTTTTTTGCCTTCATAAACAATTCGTGGATCGACTTTGCTCCCTTTTTCTTGGGATTGTGCGTCTTGTAGGCAGTCCATAGGTTGTCCCTATATTAATTTATTCATGAAATTCCAACTGAAATAGCGACAGTTCTACAGCTATTTCAAACCGGAAGTTTGAATCGCTCCTGATTCAGGAAAAAGTTCTTCATTTACACCGTCTCGTTCTGTCCGTCCCTCCCCTCCTCAGCCTTGGATCTCTTCTGTTCTCCGCTCAACCTGATCCAGTCTGCGCACCACTGAGCACAAGTGGAAGAGATCCAAACTCCCAACGACCCTCGCACTCTACCACTCTCTACTGCCCACATTCCCCTCCTCGCTCACCTCAGTCTTACTTCCAGTCATTCTTTGAATCCACTGTCCACAACCCCTGCAAGCTTTACTCCACCTTCTCTCTCATCTCCCCCCTCCTCCCTCATCTCATCTCACCTCATCATTTTGCCTCATTCTTCTACAAGATCACAGACATCCACAAGCTCTTCAACAGTCTCCTCTCCACTCCCACCCTGCCCAAGTCTCCCACCGATCAAGCTTCCATTTCTTCATTCTCTCCTCTCTCAGACTCTGAACTTTCCTCTCTCCTCCTAGGTCACAAACCCATAATATGTCCCCTGGACCCTCTCTCTACTCGCCTCCTGCAAGCGTCTGCTCCATTTCAACTCCCCTTCTTCTCCTCCCTCCTCAACTCCTCACTCCTCTCTGGCTGTTTCCCCTCTTGCATTTAAACAAGCTGCGGTCATCCCACTCCTCAAGAAACCTACCCTTGACCCCACCTCTCCTCAGAGGCACCTGTCTCTGCCCTGTCGCCCTACTCCCCTTCCTCTCAAAGACCCTCGAGCGTGCGGTCCACTGTCAGCTCTCTGCATTCCTTTCCCATCTCTCACTTCTTGATCCTCTGCAATCCGCCTTCCAAACACCGCTCACACCACTGAGACTGCTGTCCTGGCAGTCACTGACTCCCTCAACTGTGCTCGGGCAGCCTCCCTCTCCTCAATCCTCATCCTCCTTGGTCTCTCCGCAACATTTGACACCGTCGATCACTCCATCCTCCTCTCCTGCCTCGCTGACCTTGGAATCTCTGGGACTGCTCTCACTTGTTTCTCCTCCTACCTCAACGACCGGACCTATCAAGTGGCGAGGTTCCTCATCCACCCCTCAACCTCTCCTCACAGGCATAACCCCCGGGTTTAGCTATCCTCCCGATGGGTCACACTTCGGTAACTACCTTTTTTACTTTCATGGGGCCCTGAAATCCTCGCTGCGCCCCTGGTCATGAAAGCTGTAATGTCTGGTATCAAAATACATTACTGGCTTTCGGCTTACACACGTCATTTCAACCCACTTGCTCAAGCAGACCGAGTAAACGTTTACTCGAGGTATACGGTCACACAGAAGGAGCATCCCAAGAACACCAGTAAATGGCGTAGAAATTTTGAAAATATGCACAATTTTCCACGATCTAAGCCCACAGTTTACATGCAAAATCTAATGTCTGAGATGATGGTATCCATGTAACATTCCCGAAATGGACGCATTTTAAAAGTGCAAGGTAACGGTCTGGTCCATTTATTGTGGGTTTCAAGGTAAAGTACATTGCTGATGGACGTTTCATGGATAATGCGGATCAGTGGTTTCCTTTATCATTATGCTCTCTAAATTGTTGTGGGTCTGTTGTACACTGTTCAGTACTGTACATCGTGTTTTAATCCTAACTTGATAAAACACTTCGATTCATGGCTTTGTAGCCCCACCAGTGATGTAAAAAAACACTCGGTAAGATCATTAAAACAAAGTATTAAACAAGGCGCAATGCACAAGACAGTCCTTTGCCCTGTGCAGTGCTGCGGGTAAACAACTCGTCTCTAGTGCAATAAACTAAGACCATGTAAACCCGAGAGGGAGAGGGGCATTTAATCTGTGACTCGAGCATATTGTCTCCAGTGAGGTCAATACATGCGTCAGGGATATGTATGCTAAATGTAATGTAAATATGATGGATATAATGTATATTGTGGTGGAGTTTATAAAGATAATGTCAGGGGAACTTTAGTGATGTTCTGTGTTTTCTAAATTCCAAGCAGTGGGACTTTAAGTCATAACTTTGTGAGGAATTTACATGTCTTTATAAATTATATATCATTATAAAGTAATAATCCAGCTCACTTTGCTAGCTAGCCTACTGCCAGTTGCCATCCAAATGATGATAATGATCAGCTAGTAGTTAAGTACTGCAGTAGTTTGCCAGTTGTCAGCTAATGATTTTTCATAGTATTGTATTATTTAAATTCAGTTTCTTGTGCACTATAGTATTTTCAGTATTGAGTATTTTTGGTGTGGATGTTATTTTACCTAAACAGTTTATTAGTTATTGCTCTGATTTCAATATGCATAGTGCACTATTTACATTTGTATTGATTATTACATCAATTTCTTCAACAAGTACAGTGAATGTTAAAGTGCAATACATGTTCTGTGATGTGCATTATTTAATTGTTTGTGTTTATTTTAGTTTTAACTAAACATTCTCTATACGCCATAAACATGGGCACCACTAAAATGTTTTTCATCGAGAGGGGGGATGGTTCTGGGGCTACTATCAAATCTCGCATATGGCCCCCAAATGGCTAGGGCCGGCTCTGGACATCACACATTACATAGGATGGGACTGACGTTGGATGGGACTTTTCGTGACTTAAATCAAGTAACAAGTTACTAGTACACACATAGCCTCTAAGTGTACTGAGTAATGATACTCTCTCTTTCGTTCATTCGTTCCTTAGTATAATTACCTTTAGTAGTAGTAGTACTGGCCACTACTCGGAAGGCAGCGATGCGCACCAATAGATCACGAAAGCTTTCTCATAGTTTTGTGTTTTAGATAATGGTTCAATACGGACTCAATCCCCTTTCATGGACATGGCAGGGAACTTGCAGTTAGAACTAAGGAGTCTAATAAGACTTGGTGGTACGCAGAACTGAAGTGCCAAGTGACAGGCTATTACTTTCATTGCACATCCTGCAGCAGGGAGAGGAACCTTTGTTTTTCTACAGACGAAGCTGGTGCTGTGGGATACTAGTGTAAGGCCATTTATTCGTCATCTGTTCATGCGCAACGGTTCACCAGAAGTGTGTTAGTGAAAACAGCGGTAAGTGCAGGCTTAGTAGGGTCGCAATAGCTTGAATGGTGTCGAACTCCCCCGAAGCATCACAAATGTGATGGCGGAAGCCTAGAAAGAAAACGTTGCGTTGGCCGGGAATCGAACCCGGGTCAACTGCTTGGAAGTCAGCTATGCTCACCACTATACCACCAACGCCCAGAAAGTCTCTCATTCCATGACTTTTGATGCATTTCAGATCATTCATCTGACTAGATACATGCGAATAATCACAGCCTACAGTGTAAAGCTTCTGATTACAGACAGGGCGTGTTGAGTGTGCTAAGTAACTTGCTAAATTCACTAACAAACAGTCGCTGCTCTTACTACAAAACAGGTGCAAGATATATCATTCTTAGCTAAACAAACCACGTAAACAATCAATGTAACTCTTAACTAAACTAGGAAACGCGAGAGAAAAAGGCGATACTTAGTTGCGGCGACTTGAGCGACTTCTCAGCTGGCTTGCCCGAGTGTCCAGATGCATATGTGGAAATACTTCTATACAAACCATGAACATAGATTCTCGATAAATGAATACTGTTTATTTAAAGGTCAGTTTTTATTTAGCGCATAGTTTATTGAATTTACCCCCCGAGGTGGAACACGGACAATGATGTATTTGATTGACAGTGTAACTTGGACTGTTGGAGTAACTTGGACACCCATTGGAATGGAAAAACAAACTCGAGAAAAAAGTGTGTGTGTGTGTGTGTGTGTGTCACCTGCTGGTAGTGATGCATTCACATAACCTACAGACTATTTGGGCTGATTGTTCCTGGTGTATTAATGAAACTTTTCAAAGCGGTGGCTTACGTAGATGACATCACAGTCATTGTTAAGAATGGCAAGGATGTACCTTACCTTAAATGACTGTCAGAAATGAATTGAGTTTCTTCAGTGGTTAATGGCTTTTACTGGGGGAACTAGGTAGAAAGCAAGCCACTGTCTCTAGCCACATTTTGGACAAATGGACAAAACTAGATGGATTTAAAAATAGACGGATAGACAGTCGGATGGCGTCTGTCTACAATATTTTAAATGATAATAGTATATGTAGTATATGCATGTGTATTATAAACTAATCTTTACAGAAAAGGGGTAATACCATAATAAAATGCTGATGAGAGGAGAAGAGATCTTATTCACTGGCCAAATACATGATTTCGACAATTGTCGTACATCTTGACGGCACTTAGCTTTACTTTTCACAATGTATGACTGCACTTACTGTACTTAACTGTATACATTGGAAGTTGTAAAATGTATTATCTTGAATTGCTTTGTTTAATGTAAATTTGAATTTGTAATGTTTGATGCCTTGTACTTAACTGTATTCTTGCACTTATGTTGCAAGTCGCCCTGCATAAGGGCGTCTGCCAAGACATAAAAATAATAATAATGTGTTTTATACAATGAGAAATTAAGAAAACCGTAAAAGAAAGGCATTTTAAACCAGGACCTCTCGCACTCTAAGAGAGAATCATATCTCGAACAAACTTACATTAGTGACATCTTTACACTAGTGCCACGTAGAAAGCGGTGCGCTCCAACAACTGGAAACTTTCTCAGTCTCAAGTTCAAGCACCTTGTGTGTGACTGCCATCTAATGTTGCTGACTAATAGCACTATTGGACTAGAGGAGCTGGGGCTGGCAGAAATTCAGCCAGGCTTTTCTACAGGCGCAAACTCAGCTGATGCTGTGTAGGCTACTCCGTGTACGTCAATGAAAGTCTAGTGACTTCAATATACACACCCCGATGCACCCAAAGAGTGATTGTCAAAGTATGAGTGACTCGCTCCACTAGCAGCACCGACCTGCATCTCTCTGTGACACCCGGCGCCTCCGTCTGGATAAGCTGCTGGTAATGCCGAGCACGGCAGCAGATCTTGTACAGTGGAACCCTAATAATATTCCTAATAATATGGCAACATCCTGGGGGGTCGGTGTGCCGCGCCACAGTGCAGCGACCTTAGCGCATCACTAAAAGGCACCTTAGCGAGGCCTCGGAATCGCTCAAACATGAACCGAGAAATGAACATTGAATCCCATCTACTATTATTACCTAGTAGTGTTGATGTTATCTAAAGTATTTCTATACGTTTTTATTAGTGTATGAATTGTGTCGACCAGGGATCAGAAAGTGAGACAGTATAGGGTAGGCGGTAATCGAAAGCACAAGAAATACATAAAAGGGAGCTATACAGCAGGTGAATAAAACACGGATTGTGACAGTCCACTGTTAATAGCCTATAACAAGGCAGATTAAAATATAACAAACGATACGGATTCTTAAAATCAAATATAATTTCAACGTGCAGGAGACCAGACTGACTTTTATGCATCCTCTCGGGTGTAGATGCATGTTACTTAGACTAACAACGTATGCATTCTAGGATATTAATAACACTCTCCAGAGCAGGAATTATTGAGTGATATTACAGGGAATGTAGAGTAAAAGACTGACCCCGACGTGATTTGAACACACAACCTTCTGATCTGGAGTCAGACGCGCTACCGTTGCGCCACGAGGTCCTTAAACTTCAGTTAACACAGGACGTCAAGGAAAAATATTGGGAACTATGGTGATGTTTTGCTAGTGACCATTAGGTTAATGAATGGGCAACTGAAGCATTGACGTGATGAAGAAGTTAAACAGAATGCTAAAGAGATAGTGACAGTGAGCATGACACAGAACACATGGCATGACGTGAATACCAAGTTAAACTTAAAGCAGAAATTACAGAAAGAAAGAAAAAAAAGAAAACCGGACACTGCACATATGTTTGGTCTTTCCTATATCTTTAATATGATATCTCAGTAGTTTAAATTTGATACAGAAATTATTCTGGAATCCCATGAAATGGAAAATACAGTGAATATAAAACTATATTTGCTGTATTTATAACAAATATATTCCGCTTATACACTCACCTAAAGGATTATTAGGAACACCATACTAATACTGTGTTTTACCCCCTTTCGCCTTCAGAACTGCCTTAATTCTACGTGGCATTGATTCAACAAGGTGCTGAAAGCATTCTTTAGAAATGTTGGCCCATATTGATAGGATAGCATCTTGCAGTTGATCGAGATTTGTGGGATGCACATCCAGGGCACGAAGCTGCCGTTCCACCACATCCCAAAGATGCTCTATTGGGTTGAGATGTGGTGACTGTGGGGGCCAGTTTAGTACAGTGAACTCATTGTCATGTTCAAGAAACCAATTTGAAATGATTCGACCTTTGTGACATGGTGCATTATCCTGCTGGAAGTAGCCATCAGAGGATGGGTACATGGTGGTCATAAAGGGATGGACATGCTCAGAAACAATGCTCAGGTAGGCCGTGGCATTTAAACGATGCCCAATTGGCACTAAGGGGCCTAAAGTGTGCCAAGAAAACATCCCCCACACCATTACACCACCACCACCAGCCTGCACAGTGGTAACAAGGCATGATGGATCCATGTTCTCATTCTGTTTACGCCAAATTCTGACTCTACCATCTGAAGGTCTCAACAGAAATCGAGACTCATCAGACCAGGCAACATTTTTCCAGTCTTCAACTGTCCAATTTTGGTGAGCTTGTGCAAATTGTAGCCTCTTTTTCCTATTTGTAGTGGAGATGAGTGGTACCCGGTGGGGTCTTCTGCTGTTGTAGCCCATCCGCCTCAAGGTTGTACGTGTTGTGGCTTCACAAATGCCTTGCTGCATACCTCGGTTGTAACGAGTGGTTATTTCAGTCAAAGTTGCTCTTCTATCAGCTTGAATCAGTCGGCCCATTCTCCTCTGACCTCTAGCATCAACAAGGCATTTTCGCCCACAGGACTGCCGCATACTGGATGTTTTTCCCTTTTCACACCATTTTTTGTAAACCCTAGAAATGGTTGTGCGTGAAAATCCCAGTAACTGAGCAGATTGTGAAATACTCAGAACGGCCCGTCTGGCACCAACAACCATGCCACGCTCAAAATTGCTTAAATCACCTTTCTTTCCCATTCAGACATCCAGTTTGGAGTTCAGGAGATTGTCTTGACCAGGACCACACCCCTAAATGCATTGAAGCAACTGCCATGTGATTGGTTGGTTAGATATTTGCATTAATGAGAAATTGAACAGGTGTATCTAATAATCCTTTAGGTGAGTGTATTTGCCTTTACTAATATTGTATTTTATTTTACAATAGGTTTAATATAATAAGGTCCAAATAATAAATGTACATATTTGCACATGCTTGCTTTTGGTGAACAGGTAGAATTGGCCATTATCTGAAAAAAACATGCACTCACCTAGTTATTCACAGTTTAAACAGCGCCAGTGAATATTGGGTTTTAATGTTACAAGAGTGACGATGAAGTTATTGCGTTTAGTTGCTTTAAATAACTACAGTGGTTTGTGGATAACAGGAATATGTGCACATACAGAAAAGTGAAAAGTAACGCTGGGTAAGTACACAATCAAATCAAGTTTCACGAAAGATGATATGCTTCAGATACAACTTAATAGTAAAAATGCATTATGGTAAAGAGTTAATAGCTTTGTTGATAACCTCAACGTATGCTAATCAGTCTCTGTTTCGTGTTTATTATCATAATAATTGTAATTATTATTAGTAGTAGTAGTATTCTACAATAAAACTTGCATAAGTTCGAATTGTGCCGATATGTTTTCTGCACAAGGAAAAGTATATATATTATTAAGTTACACAAGCATTGTAAAGAAACCAACAACATATAGGCACCTGGATGTGTTCTTCCTACTTGGATAAGTAGGTTAGCCGGCTAAGTTTCAGGATAACTTGGCATTAACTCGGGATTTTCCATTCTCCGTAGCGAGTTTAAAGTTCAGCCAGCTATGTTTCCAGAGCAGCATGTCCAGCATCTCAAACCTGCTCCCTGTCAGGTTAACTTGAAGTTAGATGGCTAACAATCTGACTGTATTTCATCTGCCCAGTTAAATGACAGCTGACTGTGTCCCCCAACAATGACGGCGCCGTTCCTAACAGATCCAGTAGTGATCCAGACCCAGTAGCTTTTCTGCGAGGAATAATTCATAGAGATTATAGATTTAAATTATACAGATTAATTATTTGAGCGTTACAGGTTCGGTCGGAAAGGAATGATTTACGTAGCCGATTAATTAGGACCGCACATCAGTCATTCCGCCCTGGGCCGGCCCTGACCAATTTGATGCCCTAGGCAAGATTTTAGCTGGTCCCCTTGCATCGCAGCCAATTCCACCACCGATCATTGTGTTCATACACTCACACAGAAACTGCATAGCTTCATGTCTTAGATTTTCTTTATTTTTGAAACAATAAAAAACCACACAAAATAAAAACAGTATGCAAGAAACAAGTGACAAAACGAATTATGAATACAATATAAATAAGTATTGCACGAAAAAACTATATTACCGACACCATAGTGCAAGATGCATAATGTAGCAGTGTTCTACAGCCTTACTCGCCTTGCCTTTCTTGCAGCAAACAAGTGACATAAAACGAATTATAAATAAGTGGATGTTTCCTGCAGCACACTTGAAAGAAAAAGTACATTTCTCAGAATTATGTTATAGGTAATGGAGGTTGATGAAAGAGTTAAATAGCTGATCGATCAAAAGGTGTGATCGTTGTGGGGCATCTGTAAGAATGCACAATTCTCATTCATTCCAAACAGTGTCCCTTTATTGCATCACAAGCAATGGGCGTTAGCCTATTTTGGTATTTGTTTTGTGTGTTTTTTATTGCTTCTTGTTTTGTTTTATTTATTCACTTTCCACTGTCAGCTCTCTGCATTCCTTTCCCATCTCTCACTTCTTGATCCTCTGCAATCCGCCTTCCAAACACCTCTCACACCAGTGAGACTGCTCTCCTGGCAGTCACTGACTCCCTCAACTGTGCTCGGGCAGCCTCCCTCTCCTCAATCCTCATCCTCCTTGGTCTCTCCGCAACATTTGACACCGTCGATCACTCCATCCTCCTCTCCTGCCTCGCTGACCTTGGAATCTCTGGGACTGCTCTCACTTGTTTCTCCTCCTACCTCAACGACCGGACCTATCAAGTGGCGAGCTTCCTCATCCACCCCTCAACCTCTCCTCACAGGCATAACCCCCGGGTTTAGCTATCCTCCCGATGGGTCACACTTCGGTAGCTACCTTTTTTACTTTCATGGGGCCCTGAAATCCTCGCTGCGCCCCTGGTCATGAAAGCTGTAATGTCTGGTATCAAAATACATTACTGGCTTTCGGCTTACACACGTCATTTCAACCCACTTGCTCAAGCAGACCGAGTAAACGTTTACTCGAGGTATACGGTCACACAGAAGGAGCATCCCAAGAACACCAGTTAATGGCGTAGAAATTTTGAAAACATGCACAATTTTCCACGATCTAAGCCCACAGTTTACGTGCAAAATCTAATGTCTGAGATGATGGTATCCATGTAACATTCCCGAAATGGACGCATTTTAAAAGTGCAAGGTAACGGTCTGGTCCATTTATTGTGGGTTTCAAGGTAAAGTACATTGCTGATGGACGTTTCATGGTTAATGCGGATCAGTGGTTTACTTTATCATTATGCTCTCTAAATTGTTGTGGGTCTGTTGTACACTGTTCAGTACTGTACATCGTGTTTTAATCCTAACTTGATAAAACACTTCGATTCATGGCTTTGTAGCCCCACCAGTGACGTAAAAAACCACTCGGTAAGATCATTAAAACAAAGTATTAAACAAGGCGCAATGCACAAGACAGTCCTTTGCCCTGTGCAGTGCTGCGGGTAAACAACTCGTCTCTAGTGCAATAAACTAAGACCATGTAAACCCGAGAGGGAGAGGGGCATTTAATCTGTGACTCGAGCATATTGTCTCCAGTGAGGTCAATACACGCGTCAGGGATATGTATGCTAAATGTAATGTAAATATGATGGATATAATGTATATTGTGGTGGAGTTCATAAACATAATGTCAGGTGAACTTTAGTGATATTCTGTGTTTTCTAAATTCCAAGCAGTGGGACTTTAAGTCATAACTTTGTGAGGAATTTACATGTCTTTATAAATTATATATCATTATAAAGTAATAATCCAGCTCACTTTGCTAGCTAGCCTACTGCCAGTTGCCATCCAAATGATGATCATGATCAGCTAGTAGTTAAGTACTGTAGTAGTTTGCCAGTTGTCAGCTAATGATTTTTCATAGTATTGTATTATTGAAATTCAGTTTTTTATGCACTATAGTATTTTCAGTATTGAGTATTTTTGGTGTGGATGTTATTTTACCTAAACAGTTTATTAGTTATTGCTCTGATTTCAATATGCATAGTGCACTATTTACATTTGTATTGATTATTACATCAATTTCTTCAACAAGTACAGTGTATGTTAAAGTGCAATACATGTTCTGTGATGTGCATTAGTTCAGTTTTTTATGCACTATAGTATTTTCAGTATAGAACTAAGGAGTCTAATAAGACTTGGTGGTACGCAGAACTGAAGTGCCAAGTGACAGGCAATCACTTTCATTGCACATCGCATTGTCTTCTCGCAGGGAGCGAATTGGGGAAATGTTGGATTTACGGCATCATGTAGAAAGACTGAATGGTTTAGTTACAGAAAAAGATAAAAAAGATAGTGACCTTTCTTACTAGCTGAACTAACCTGCATAAAATTAAGAAGATACAGACATTTTCATGCAATTATTTCAAGTTACAGTCTGCTGCTCAGACACAGTTTGGCGCACAGATGCAACTATCATCAACTCAATTATAAACATATATCTAGAGAGACAGAGAGACAGACATGGACTACATATTGTGCACATTGTCTGAAATCATGCTGGTATATGTAGACTTGTAGATGATTGTAAAGAGGCCTATTTGGAATTATACGAAATGAGATATTACCATAATGAAGTCATGATACATGAAGGAAATGTTTTTCATGTTGGCAAAAGTACCCTGTCAAGGGTGCTTTGCTGAGAAAATGAAAATGAATGAGAGAAGACTAAAACAAAGGGCTCGTCCGGGATATGAACCCTTTGAATCATACCCCTAGACCAACGAGCCACATAGCACAGGTTTCTGTGAAAACTAGTTAACATCGGTGCCACGTAGAGAGTTGTGCGCTCCTCTATTTGAACACTTTCTTCTTCAAACATTGCATGAGTGTCTGACTGCCGCCATCTAGCGGTGCTGACTGACCGATGGCTTGGGTATCTTGGATGTTGTTAAATGACATAACTGTCCGCCCAAGACACTGATGACCAAGGGTCATAGTTTTCCCTTGTAATAATAACAACAATAGTAATTGGAGTGAATGGAAGTGGCATTTCTATTTCTCCTTACTTTAGCCGTCATCATCGCCAACATTGTTGTTGGTGAGCATAGAGAGGAGTGTATTAGCTTTTAAAGTATATTCAAGCAATGAACACGTCAAATAAATGTAATACCAAATACTTTTGCACGCAAGTGCACATGTATGTTACAGCGCTTCTGGGAGCACGGCCCACATGAAGCAAGAGGGCGCAGTAAAGGTCTGCGAGTCAAGTGTGATGTGGGTATCCTGCAGCAGGGAGAGGAACCTTTGTTTTTCTACAGACGAAGCTGGTGCTGTGGGATACTAGTGTAAGGCCATTTATTCGTCATCTGTTCATGCGCAACGGTTCACCAGAAGTGTGTTAGTGAAAACAGCGGTAAGTGCAGGCTTAGTAGGGTCGCAATAGCTTGAATGGTGTCGAACTCCCCCGAAGCATCACAAGTGTGATGGCGGAAGCCTAGAAAGAAAACGTTGCGTTGGCCGGGAATCGAACCCGGGTCAACTGCTTGGAAGGCAGCTATGCTCACCACTATACCACCAACGCCCAGAAAGTCTCTCATTCCATGACTTTTGATGCATTTCAGATCATTCATCTGACTAGATACATGCGAATAATCACAGCCTACAGTGTAAAGCTTCTGATTGAGTGTGCTAAGTAACTTGCTAAATTCACTAACAAACAGTCGCTGCTCTTACTACAAAACAGGTGCAAGATATATCATTCTTAGCTAAACAAACCACGTAAACAATCAATGTAACTCTTAACTAAACTAGGAAACGCGAGAGAAAAAGGCGATACTTAGCTGCGGCGACTTGAGCGACTTCTCAGCTGGCTTGCCCGAGTGTCCAGATGCATATGTGGAAATACTTCTATACAAACCATGAACATAGATTCTCGATAGATGAATACTGTTTATTTAAAGGTCAGTTTTTATTTAGCGCATAGTTTATTGAATTTACCCCCCGAGGTGGAACACGGACAAACAAAAATCAAACCTGCTCAGTGTCAGGTTAACTTGAAGTTAGATGGCTAAATAAATTATACAGATTATTTATTTGAGCGTTACAGGTTCGGTCGGAAAGGAATGATTTACGTAGCCGATTAATTAGGACCGCACATCAGTAGATAGTAGGGTTTTTTGGGCGCGGCCTATTTTGTTATGACGTATGCCCTAAGCTTATTAATATTCCTACGTCATAATTGGGGGGCGTGATTTTAGAGTTATTTCCTTAATTATTCCTACGTCATATCCGTCAGAAAGTGTACACCCCTAAAACCCTGAACAACAAGGCCACCCATAAAGACCCCCCCCCCCCTCTGAAGGCAACGCCCCGAAACTCTCCTCTCTATTTAAGACCCCGCACTGCTTTTAGGCAATACCTCTTTAATTCTCAGCATCTGAAACATCCCGCTTCTTCAACATGTCCAGCGACATCAACATGAAACCCCGCAAGAAACAATCCCGGGCAAGGGTTCCTGTACTCACCAATTTGAAGATTGAACGCTCCTGGGTGTTGTTCTGGGGGGGTCGACGGGGTTACCGCTTTAAAAGGGATCCCAGCTATGTTGGAGTGGAGCTTTTTGCTTTGGGAGAGAAGGAGGGTACGTTGGAACCTTTTGAGACGGTGATTGAATACTCTTTTGAGGACTGGTTGAAGGTGATGGCATGGAGAGACCTGGGGCTTGTGGATAAGACTATAGAAGGCTTGCAAGAGGGTCCAAGAGAAGGCGAAACGGAGTCTCCGACTCAGAGTTTTGAAAGGTGTGAATGGGAAAGCTTGCAGAACTACGGTACAGTGGTGAAGAGTCTATCTCTAACTACTGATCGTAAGGTTTTGTTTAGCAGTACCCTGATTACAAACCCTATTGAAGGGGTTGTGGAGGATCCAGAAAAACAGGTTACTGAAATTATGTTTGACGCCGTGGACTGGCCGTTCTTGAAAGAGGTCATAAACTGTATAAATGATGGTTTTGACATCTTGACCAAATGTTCACAACTGGATTCTGTTAGAAGTTGAATATGCTGGATTATGGATTATATATCCCCCTTGAATGACGACGACGATGATAAAACAGACGACCTGTGGGGGGTTGGAGGGGGGTCTGACGGCTCAGGGTCTACTCTCTTCTAAGAGGGCGGTGTGTCGTGACGTAGTGAAGAGATAGGATAAAAGGCGCAACAATTCATTCATGGTTTAAAATTAAAGAGAATGTCTTACCCGAAAGCTGCGGACGTCGACAGGCTCTACAGGCCTCTTCAAACCCGGGATCACCCCTGGTTCTATTCCCCAGATTTTGTATACACTCCGGAACCCTCTGACTGCGGTTACCCTCCAAGACCTCAGACCCCGGTCCCTCAGGACGAAACAACATGCGGAGCGATGGATGTCCAAATGAGTCTCGGGGATCCCCAGCCTCTGGAGCTCATGGAGGGCCTCGATTTTGCCGAACTGTCTACCGTCTGTGCGTCTCAGGAGGGGGTCAGTCCAATGGATGTAGAAACACCCCACAAACCACCAGGCGACCCAATGAGCATCGGACTGTCTCGGGGGCGTGATGAAGACGCAGGATTTATGCCCGGGGTAGGTGTCCAAGTAAGCAGAGTGGTTAAAAGCACCCTGGTGTATATTCTGAGTGCTCTCATCGACCGAGCTCTGAAAGAAGTCTGTCGGGGGTGTGAAGTGAATCACCCCAGTCAGTTGAGACACAGTTGTTTGTTTGAACCAGACCGTTACTATTTCCTGTTCTATTTCAACGTGTTTTACAGAAGACTGAACAAACCGTGGCTGAAACCGGCACTAATCAAGGCTCTGTCTTACTCCCACATACATGTCACTGCTGGACAAGTCCAGAAAATCATAGATGAGATTTTGCTGGAGCTGAAAAAGGAGCCGTTTATAATAGAGAAACTTGGGCAGCTGCTCAATGACCTGGATGAGCCAAGTAGAAAAACCGCTGGCAAGCTAAAAGCTTATTTCTTCCGTAAAGAAGTTAAAGCTGGGGGCAGCGACGAAGAATTCGACATCTACGCCACTGATTCAGACTCTGACCTGAACTAAGGGACTTTGAACATGGGGAATGTTCTGGACTGCTGCTGCAACTGGTTCTGTCATCAACACTCTGCAGCTAACCTGAGAGCGCTATTACACCATGTGCTTGACAGAAAAGTAGCCAACGCGAGCCTTTTCTCTACAGATTTAACCATCGATGAGGATCAACTTTCAAACCTGGAAAAGTTCATGGCTGCTGTAACAAAGACCGGGGGGTACGAACACTGGGATGAAGCGCTCAAGGGGGCCAAGAATGATATTAGGCCATTTCATCAACATCTGTATGACCTTTTACTGAGCATGTTTAATACCCCTCTGTTTACTTTTAAAATAGGTCATATTGTTGTTTTATTTACATATGTAACTGAGGTGTGTGCCTACAAGATAAAGAAACAGGTATTTGTTGATATAGATCAAGTAACCAATCATCTGATTTCTTTTTGTCTGGACCGTAGAAAAAATTGTTGTGTATGTTATACTTTTCTCAAATGTCTAAAAAGGGGTATCTGCTCTCCTGAAGTTGAATAAAAAACCTTGTATAAAAACTTTGCGCATAGTGTGGGTCTGTGTGTTTATTTGGCAGAATGACTCGGCAAGCTCCCCAAATGCATGAACTATACTACAACCCAGCCAAGATTGGGGGTTTGGCGGGTAAGAAGGGTTTTCAAAGGGGACTCGCTGAGGCCGGTGTGAAGGTTAATGATGTGGTTGTTTCAGAATGGTTACGGGAACAAGACGCCTATACCTTACATAAACCTCTCAGGATTAACTTTAAAAGAAACCGTGTATATGCAACTGACATAGACTCACAATGGCAAATGGATCTAGTCGATATGTCAAATTTATCAAAACATAACAATGGTCACAAATTTATGTTGATGTGTATCGATGTGTTATCAAAATATGCCTGGGCTCGCATTCTACATAATAAAACAGGTCGGGCGGTGACAAGGGCCTTTGAGGATATATTGTCCCAGGGACGATGTCCTAAAAAACTGCAGACTGATAAAGGAAAAGAGTTTCTCAACAGAGAATTTCAGAATCTACTGAAGAGACACAAAATACATCATTTCACCACCGGTAATGAGCTTAAGGCATCGGTGGTGGAGAGGTTTAACCGCACCATAAAGACCAAAATGTGGAGATATTTTACAGCGGTCAACACGTTCAAGTATTTTGATAAAGTTCAGGATTTTATCGATGCTTACAACCAAGGGTATCACGCCAGTATTAAAATGAAGCCTATAGATGTTGATCAAAGTAATTCTTTTAAGGTCTATAAAAAATTATACGGCCCATTTATTAAGAAGGGGAAAACTACTTATAAGTTCAACATCGGCGATGTGGTTCGCGTTTCAAAGCTAAGGAGTACTTTTGCCAAAGATTATGAACAAACATTTTCTGACGAATATTTTACAGTTACCGAACAGGTGGCTAGAGACCCCCCCGTGTACCGGTTAAAAGACTATGACGGGGAGGATATAGAAGGAACGTTTTACGAAGCCGAGTTACAAAAAATTATTGTGGGTAAAGACATTGTATACAGAGTTGAAAAGATATTAGCTGAGAAAACCCAGAACCGGAAAAAATATGTGTTGGTGAAATGGCTTGGATGGCCTGAAAAGTTCAATAGTTGGGTCCCTGAACAACAGGTTTGTGATATTCAAGCCTTATAACAACATGCCCGCCGGTGTGAGGGGGTCATTACATTCGATACTCAAGATGGAATCAGGAGGCTTCTACGTGACTCTACCCAGTAACGCCTCTCTCGATATATACCCTAAAAATGAAATATCCAGTTACACGGTACAATTTGGAAAATCTATAGATCTAAGGGGGTCGTGGGAAGTGGGGTTGGCGGAAATACAGTATCCTTACACTTGGGCTGTTTTACAAGATAAGGATGCCACCTTCGCCATTTTTGACGATGTTAAAAAGAGTCAATGGACATTCACGATGCAAGGAGGTTATTATGACAATGTGGATACAATATTAGATGAGATGCATAAACAGTTCTCAGAAGGCACCCCCAACATCAAGCTATATTACAACCCTATTAAAAACAGAGTGTACAAGGTGTCAAAACCTGGTATTAGCATTCAAACCAAAGGACAACTGGGGCGTATATTAGGGTTCTATTCTGACACAGAGAGCAGGTTCTCAGAAGTGGTGGCCCCCTTCCCGGCTGACATCAGGGGCGGCTTTTACACTCTTTATGTGTATACGGATATCATAACACACCAGAGGGTCGGGGATAGCTATGTCCCCCTTTTGAGAAATGTACTTCTTAAAGGTAAAAGCAATGACATGGTCACAATTACTTATGACAAGCCACACTACGTACCAGTCTCAAAGACCCACTTTGACAACATCACGATCGAAGTAAAATCGGATCAGAATATCAACGTACCCTTCCGCTTCGGTAAAGTTATTGTCAAACTACATTTTCGACCCCTGAAACAGTGTGTACATTATTAAAATGGCTACCTCGAGGGGTTATGTAGATCCTAGCGCCTATGTGGATTATTACAAGATGCAAGCCGGGAACGGCTTGCCCGGTTTTGTAGGAGCCCCCACAATGTATGGAGCCGGTCTAGGAGGACTCTTTCGTGGTCTCTTTAGAATGGCCGTACCCCTGCTTAAGAGAGGCTTTGCTATAGCCAGACCCCACTTGAAATCAGCGGCTAAAAATATTGTTAGTGACGTGTTCACCAATGTTATGAACCGGGCAGCTAGCCATGAGCAGCAGGAGGGTTCGGGTCTCATGGTAATGGCGAGGAGGGGGGGTAAAAGAAGAAACAGTATGTGTCCACCAGGGCGACGAAGATCCGTGGCTAACAAAAAACGAAGAAGCTCTCATTCTCCAACATATCGTGGAAACACTCGGAGAAGGAAGCAGCACAAGAAAAAACCTGCAAAAAGAAAGTCTCAAAGAAAGACAAATAGAGCCTCAGGATACATCTTTTAAAAATGTCTTTTGTCCACAGTCTATCGGAAGAATGCGTCAAATCAGAACTGGATCTGTTTACAGTTCCATACACTCAAACGAGTATAGATAAGAGCATATATGTAGAGATACCCCCTCTTTCCGCAATTTCAGATACGGCCCCTCTGGAGTTTTTTATAGCTGGCAATGGCGAGGATTATATTGATTTGAATAACACATTTATTTTAATGAACTGTAAAGTGACTGATGAGGATGGCGATGCAATCGAGAAGACGGCCAACGCTGGGGTCATCAATTACCCGGTGGCCACCATGTTTTCACAGGTGGATGTGACCCTGGGAGATCGGCTCATTAGTCAAAGCAGCAATACTTACCCCTATAGGGCCATGATGGAGTGTATCCTTAATTATAGTGAGGAGACCCTAAGCAAACAGTTCAGCCCCGGCCTTTTCTTCAAAGACACCCCGGAAGCTATGGACGACCAGGATCCAGAGGGACTCAATAAGGGTTTGCAAAAAAGAACGGCCTTTTCAACAGAAGGGAGGACCTTTGAGCTAATGGGACATATTCATGCAGACATATTTTTCCAAGAAAAACTCATGCTCAACGGGGTAGACATTAAAATTAAAATGATCCGTAGTAAAAGTGCTTTTTGTCTGATGACCCCTGATACTGAAAAATATAAACTGACCATATTATCGGCCTCGCTGTTTGTGAAAAAAGTATCCGTCTCCCCGGCGGTTAAACTAGGACATGCGCAGGCTTTAATGACGGCAAACGCCAAGTACCCGATCGAAAGAGTCTATATGAAAGTCCACAGTATCCCCGCAGGGACACGGGTGATGAACCAGGAAAATCTGTTTCTAGGCCAGCTCCCAAAACAGGTTATTATAGGTCTCGTGGATAATGATGCATTTACCGGGGTTTACAACAAGAACCCCTTTAACTTTAAACATTATAACGCGGAATTTATAGCACTGTACGTCGATGGTGTGCAGGTTCCATCCAGACCTTTTCAACCTGACTTTGAAAACGGCAACGCGGTTCGTGAATATTACAGTCTAGTACTGGCTACGGGTCGCCATCTCAAGGATCAACCTCTGCTGATCGATCGCCGGGAATACTGCAGCGGTTACACCCTGTACGGTTTCAACCTGACCCCTGACGAAGAGTGTGGACAACATTTTTCACTGATGAAGACGGGCAATATGCGTTTGGAGATGCGTTTCAAGCAGCCTCTACCACGCACTGTAAATATGGTCGTGTATGCTGTGTTTGACAACATTATTGAGGTGAATCAGAGGAGAAACGTTCTGTATGATTATTATTAAAATGAACACCAGAGAGCTCAACCACATCATGAATGCCCTGGACGGCTCACGGAAAGTGTTTCAAGGAGTCTACGCCTGCGACCAGCTGCCTAAATTTAAGATCAAGAATTTACCTGCAATGTACATAATCAACACACACCCTAAAAATATGCCCGGAGAACATTGGCTGGCTATTTATCTAAGGGAGGACCGCCGTGGGGAATTTTTTGATTCCTATGGAAACCCCCCGGATTTCAGACCTTTCCCTCGGAAGATCAATAACTTTCTGCTCAACAACTGTCAAGAAACCATTTACAGCGGTCGTCAAGTACAAAGTCTTCAGACCTTCACTTGTGGTCAACACTGTGTGTTTTTCTTATATCATAGATCTAAAGGAAGGTCATACCCCGATATTATGTCCTTGTACAGTGAGGATTTAGGCCAAAATGATAAAAAAGTGGCAGAGTTTGTCAGGACACTGTGGACCCCCCCTTATAACACAATTACTTACGACCCTAGCCAGCCATGTATACAGATGGGGTGTTCTTGTGAGGATTTTAAAAGATGTCATGCGTGTTAAAGTGAAAAAATAATGAAAACAGCCTTTGAATCATTAGTTTTGTTTTTATTCAGCACAAATCTTATACAAAGCAGGGTTATGTTATAAATAAATGTACAACATTTGAAAATAAAAAATAAAAATAAAAAAATGGTTTGTCGGTTCCTTATTTACAGGGGAGACAAATAAAAACATGAGATTAATAAGCTTCCCAACGATGGATAGATCCTGAGGAGGGTTGCTCAACACGGTCAGAGTAATGAGATATCGGCGTCAGATCAGTCACCACCTCTTTACACAGACGGATTTTTTGTCGCGTTTCCTGGTTAGGGACTGTTGATTGGGGTATGTTCAGACAGGCCATCGCCTGTAGGAAAGCATTCCAGCCTACAGGTCGGCGACTATCGGGTACCTTATTAGTGCTAGTGACACTCTTCAACAAATCAAACATGTGTGAACCTTTGAGCAGTTGTCCTTTAAAAACAAATTCACCCTGTTCATTCCAAGTCGTTACCCGCGGTTTCTGAACCATTTTGTGCAGAATATATTCTGCATGTCTTTTGCTTCTGGCCGGCATGTTTCTCAATACATCCGTTACAACATCTCCCTCTGAACTCTCAACAGGTTCGGGCACCGCAACATCTTTATCAACCGTACCCCCCGCATCAGTCCCAGAACCATTTTCTTGAGAGGCCATGGTTAAAGTTAAAATGTTTTGATCTTTTTCACCCTGTCTAACCAGACGGAGGTAGAGCTGTAACGTGTTGCTATACATCTGGGCTTTGGAATACTGATTTAAATCGGCCCTGGCCAGTATAGCTTTCATTTCAGAGTCCAGGTTGTTTTCGGCCGTTTGTCTAATGGGCTCTGGCCCGACAACATTTTTTCTCAGTTTCTCAAGCTGCTCCTGAGGGATCAAAAACATTTTCTGAGCATATTCCATTATTAACCCACTCTGGAAGCTAGAAGACTGGTTAGGAAAGGCACGGCTATGCTCAACAGCGGTCCTATAAAACCTCCGGTTTGATTAATCTTCTTTCTTTTTCTTTTAATAGAATACTTCTTATTAGCGATGATCTTGATAACCGCTTTTTGTTTTTTGAGTTTAGAATGTTGAGAAGGGGTTAGGGGTATATTACCGCGTAAGATGTTAAAAGCTATTTCACACAGGGTCTCGATCAAATCCGAGGGGGCCCCTGCCAGCACAGCTTTCCTATGGCACGGGCTCCCCTCAAATAACATTTGCAAAAGCGGCAGATTTCTTTTAATCCGAACAGACATTCTTATTTATTTCCTTTTCTTTAGCACATACACTGCCGGCCAATCGGGCGGGCACAAACCTGTTCTGAGGCGAAAGTCTTCTGGGGTTTGTGCTTTTAAGTCCACAATCAAGTACCCGTAGGGTTTTTTGGTGGCATCCTCAAATGCCTCCAAAAAGAATTTGGTCTGGTTAGGGTACATTTGACGAGCCAAGACGGTGACCTGTAGTTTATCTCTGGGGTTTTTAAAAAGAATTATATAATTGGCATTTAAATTAATAGTGCGGCTTTTTTTACCTTGAAAAAATAGATTTTGAACTAAATAAATAATACTTAAATTCCTATGATGAGTGTACTTTGTGAAAGCTTTTTCCACTTCACTGTTGTCACCGGCCTGCTCCATCAGGTCATCAAGGATCACTAGATTAGTTTGTCCGGGCGGGAACAGGTCATCGTCACACAACGAGGCGGGGAGACCTTGCACAAATTTCAGATTATTTTTTTTTGATGCCAAATCATCGTAGAGAGGTTGCCAGCAAGAGTAACACCACACTATGTTGTCAAGAGCTTGGGACACGGTTGCGTCCACATCTTCTATGATGTTCTTTATAAGATAGCTCTTACCCGAATTGGAGGGACCGGCTATAATACAGGAGAAAGGGTGTTGAAGTCTGTTATCAAAACCACCGCTAATATCCATAAGGCAGAGTGGTATAATCAGTCTTCAACACTCTTTTATTGTACACCACCCTGAACCGTTTGTTTAGTGATCTATTTTCCAATGTGTACCCCTTTTTATTGCGATAGATCTGATTTCCGGCTGTAATAATCTCGCGAGGAGGCGCGTCTTTCTCGGTTACAAAACTTTGTACCAGGGTCGTCAGAGACTTGATGTTAATGAGCTTGTTGTTACAATGGTTCAGAGTGAAACCCTTAACTTTCATACAGGTCTTACCCGCAGCCGTTCTGTATGCGTAAGTCTTAGGACCCCCTGAAACAAACTCAACTATGTGGTCCTGAGGATCTAGCTCACTCGTTAACTCCCCAAGGTAGTCCCCGAGGGGAGGGACCCAATCCCCTGGCCTGGTGACAAAGATTACAGAGTCAGTATCATGATAGAGCGTGCGTTCCTGCAGCTGATCCATTAAGTTGTACAGTTCAAGCCGGGCGTAAGCCGTGGTAAAAACCGCTATGAAAACATTAACGTTTGCCTGTTTGGTGGGGAAATCTTTAGGGGCCCTCCACTGGACCTGTGCCACGTGGTCATTTAAGAATTGAAAGTGTGATACTGCATGTTGTTTGGAAAACATAAATTCTATAAACTGTTCAGGGGTTTTAATCAAGGTTGTGTTTAGACGGTTATTTCTTTCCCCAAACTTACCCCACAGACTGTTTAAAATCAGTTTGGACATTTGTCTCTTGGCGGGGTTTACAGTTATGTTCCCCGGCTCTAGACGGATCCCTTCCTTTTCAAAATATTGCTGAACGTACCGCTCTTTGGCAGCGGAGTCAACACACCATGAGGGATAGCCCGATGCCTCCTGTTTCCCTTTCAGATGGGTCATAATGTACTCAGCAAAAAGAGTATCAGATTTTTCAGAAAAATGCCAAACCTCATACACCTTACCGACTCTGTAACCTTTCTCCACCGCCTTGTCAAGCTCAATGCTACACCAGACACCCGTCAGCGCTCTCTCGTCATCACTGTGCAGACAAGAGGTATTTTGATTTTCAGTTTCCACACACGTTCTACACAGAGGGAACATCAATTTTCCCGAACACCTGTAAGGCAACACGGGTAAGAACAGCTCGCGAGGAGGGTACATGCTGACTTTGATCAAACCAAAGTACTGTCCGATTTCGAGAAAGTCACGATAAACAATGGTTGGATGCCCCACCGGGTACATTTTGGTCTTGTTGACATAAGGGTACAGACTGGTGAAATCATAGTAATCTACTCTCTCACCCTCCTTTACCTCATAATGTAAACAGAGGGCGTTGGTACGACCCCCAAATAACGCATCCCTGGGCTCTAGACGTTCAGGAAAGTCCAAGGTTTCCATAAACCGTTGTACCCCCACATCCTGTTGCTTCAGGGTCGTCCACGCGTGTTCCCAAATCACCAGTACATTCAAACCATAGGTGTTTTTTAAAGTTTCAATTCGTTCCTGGAAATCATAGTACATATCACCGCAGAGTTTTTGTGTTACGGGGTTAAAGGTGTTTGGGTCGAAGCACTGAGGACAGCCCTGGTAAATACAACCAGCAAACTCATAAGCGGTACGCCGCCCGGACACGTCGCTAAAACCGTCTAAGTAGTAAGGACCCATTTTGACTTCCCCTTGATTTAAAGCATGTCTGATGAAGATGTTATCCCGGGCACTCCGATATTCCAGCCACTGTATGGAGACAGTCGAAAAGTTCTTTTGTCTAGCACGATAGTTGTCAGAAGTGGTGACCGCTATAGTGTTTTTCTGCAAGAAATTGGATCGATACATTTTCATGCAGAGAGACGCTATGGTCACACTTTGCAAAGGGTCGAGACCCGACGTGTTGATAACCTCGGCGCGGAAACGCAAACAGGCTTCTTTAAGGATCACCACATCATTTTTACAATAAGCGGCCATCTCTTCTCGGAAAACCAAAAACACCACCCTTAACCGTATTGTACCATTTAAAGAATTCCTCCCTCTCATGAGACATCATAGTATCAACCCCATAATAAGAGGCGGGCGGGTAGGACCCTCGATAATTTTGAGTGTCCTTAGTATTAAAAAAATGGCAGAACCAACCTTTCTTCTGAGCCTCAAAACCCAGAGCTTTAGGCAAAGCGCTCAATTTCATGGGGAGGAAATTTAACGAGTCTATGTAACGTTGGTTGAAAACCTCGTCGGTGAAACACATGATCTTGCTACCCTGAGCTATTATTTTTGGGGTCACCCCATTTTCCACCAGATACTTCATCAATATGTAAGAATCATAACCCTTAGCATTGTGGGCAATAAATGTGTAATTGAGGTATTTTGGACTAGCTAGCTGACCACTCACAATCCAACATGTCAATACAGTGTATATAATTAGCAACATGGACCCCGTTTTCTTGCCGGCATTCAAAATCAAAAAAGACATACCGGTTGTGCGGCGGCTCCTTTTTAACCGGCTGAATAAAGCACTGGTGTTCAGACCCCGGGGTTAAATCCGCATTACAGATCCTACATCTCGGTTCCAGACATTTGTGTGGTTTAACCTCATGAAAACGGTACTGGAGGCAACACTGCGGGCAATATTTAGTTTGATCACAATAACTCCGTTTTTTAACCCCCTCAGCAGCGGCCCTCTGCACCTTATGTTCGGAAAAACAGAACGCGGAGAGACAAATCCTTAAGCAATCTTTACATCGAATGGTAGGGGCCAAACCCTTACGACATTGCGGATTGAAACAGACGTTACAGTAACCGTCACAGCGGTGCTTAAGCTTATCATTGAAGGCCTTATAACACCAATGACAAACATACGAACAACCCAAAAAAGCCGTCAAACTCTTTATTCCAAAGTAATGACTATCACTTAGGAAGAGAAACAGTGTCTGTGTATGGGTTTCAGGATGTGTCTGACATTTCACAAATACTTCCTTTACCTCACAACGGTACCACACAACAATTTTTAAAGACAACAACTCCTCAAACATGGCAATGTCTGAAAAGGCAACCATCTGTTGAGAGTTTAAGCCGGCCCTCTGATGAAGCATTAAAGCCTCTTGCATAGCTTGGGGTTCAGGCATGTCGGGGGTGAGTAGTTTTATTAAACTGTAAGCAAAACAGAGCTTATTGTCACCATTGGAACTCACCACTAATTGCCTGAGCTTGTTCCTAATTATGTCGTTCTTCAAGCATTTCGACAGTCTTCTAAGCGCCACACCCTCAGGGTTACGAAACACATTCATTACCAGAGACAGACTTTCATCAGCTAAGATGGATGCGTTACTTTGCAATAACGCTTCGATTTTAGCCAGAAATTCATCAACATCTAAATTATCTCCACTCAGCATTACAGATAGGTTGCTAAACAAATCATCCCCTCTGAGTTCTAACTGTACAACATCTCGAGGTCTGACCCTTTCAGCAACCTGTTCAAGCATGTTTTGCAAGGCCTCGTGTATGTTGACAAATATTTCTGCATAATTGTCACAATTTAAAAGTTCTGCAAAATTAAAACGCTGAATCATTTCAAAATTGTTATAGGCCGGTCTATCTATAATCACGGGATCACTGGTACTCTTGGACACATCATCATTTTGAACAAAGCCTTCAACCCCTACATTCTCACAGAGCATGTCATCCACAGCCTTATCAGTCTCAGAACCCTCCACATTCCGAACACCCCCACCGCTGACATCTACAAAACCCCCTTTTTGAGGAGGCTCATTTAAAGCCTGTAAAAGTCCTTCAAAGATATCCACCCGGTTAATGTCAAGACCCTCCTCTATAGTGACGGCTGCTTCTGCCGCCGTACTGTGTTCTAATGGTCTCAAATCATTTATAATAGGGGCAGAATTTGGTCGGGGTAGCGTCTCCAAAGCCTCCACCATTTCAAACAAATCGGGGTGAACTAGGGGTTGAACCTCTATAAGCGCTACCGTTGGGAGGTGGTTATTTAGATCATTGACCATCTGTAACAGGTCGGGGTTCACCGGTAAGTCTGGTAATTCACATTCTATCGGTGGTGATTGGGGGTTATTTAAATCATTTATCATTTGTAATAGTTCCTGGTTCATTGGGACATCAGAGGAGTTCACAACAGGGCCGGGGGTGTTCTCTCGGGAAGGTCTTTTTGGGGCCCTAACTTGTTCATAATCCTTTAGTTTGTGAGTTCTTTTACCAAGTCCGGACATTTTTTTTTATTTTTTATTTTTCCAACAACCCACAATAGTAAGGCGTTTTGTATCTATTAAAACATTAAATACGGTACAATTCGTTAGTAAGGGTATTAATAAGGGTGTTTTGACTCTCTATCACAAGGTTTTGCCCCACTAACACAAGTCTTTGATTTAGTAACAAGGTATGTAGCAACTCATGCCGACCTTCAGGAAGTAGCTCCGGGGGATGGTGTCCTGGCTCAGCTGCAAAGGATGGTCGCTCCGGTAAATCTCGGTCGAAGGAGGCAGGGAGCGAGCGTATACTCACGGACGGAGACCAAGAAGGCCTTTGCGGTGACACCCTGGCCAATCGCGGTGTACTGTTCAGCGTTTCTGTAGCCAAGAAACGGGGCTGGGGGGACGATGTTGAAACCAGTCCGTCGTTGGGTGGTGTGTCAACCCTGACTGACGGCGACCCCTGAGGTTGTTGGTTGCCTGTATTTGTTCCGCCCGACAATGCGGCGGGCTGAATCTGGATTGTTGAATTACCCCCAGAAGGCTGTGGCCTGAGTAGATGTTGGGGGGTCTCCAAGACCACCGTGGGGGATCCTCTCGGTGATCTCTCCGGGGAAGATGTTTGATCCCACTTAGACGGGGTAATTGTCCTCAATAGCTCATCCACAGAATGACTATCCCAAGAGTCTTGGGAAGAATAAAAATATACATTACATTTACATCTTTAAACGGCGACAGAAATCAAACTTAAAACAACATGTCCAGGACCTTCAAAACCTTTAGCTTTTTTAGACCTTTGAAAATAGGCTTAGACATTCACTACAACGCCTTATTATTTACAGACAATATATTTATTAGGACTTGATAATAAATGTAAAACAGAGAAGCCTCTGTAAATAAACTGTTTCTTAAATGTAATATTGTTAATAAAACACTTTTTATACACACACACACCACATTTCATTTTTAAACGAACCTTCCAAGTGTAAACGCTTCCTGATCCCGGGACTTCCTGTTTCACAAACGTTTTCACGATCTGTTTAAATATTAAATACAATGAACACCTTCAAGCCTTTTCCTACAGCCACTTTAAAACAGAAGTATAATTGCGGGAGATAAGCCAAACAACTTACTAAAACCTTTCGGACAGCTTTACTTCCTAACCAGACGGTCGGGCAATCGGTCATTTCTAAACACATGCCCCAGAAACAAGCCTAGACCTGTCCGGACTTCTAAAGATCTTTCCCAGAACCCCCAAGACCTACAGGAAATGGACACCCCTCGCTTAAATATTAGCCCTCAACGGGCAAACAAAACCCTTTTAAAAACATTAAAGTTTGAAAGATCTTACTTACCTCCAAAGAATAATCGTTTCTTATGTTTTTCAGCTGATTTAGCTTTTTGCACTTCTGTGAAGGTAAGAGACATGTTTAACCTTTAACCACCCCTCTTTATAAAAAGCTTTAACCTCTTACAAGCGGCAGATATATACTCACCGCTATCAGATACAGGGGCTGACGGCCTTTCAGATTCTTGAAAGGTTACGGTTCTCGAAGGTAAAACGAAACAATCCCTCGATGTGGAAGGCCTTTCGTTGTCTCGAACCACGTTTCTTAATACTGTTAGAAAGGATATTTTTTTAAATTAACAAAACGGGCCTCAAACATCTTACCGAAACGTTATACAAACAAACAGGGGTTTAGTTCTTACCCGGTCGGCAGACAGCCTGTCTAGGGACAACCACTTCTCTTGGTTGATCCTCGGAGACATTAATCACAGGCCTTTCGATAGTTTCTGTGTAATTAAAGAGACCGCCATTAATATATATTAAAACGTTTTCATAACTCTATTGAGCCGCTTCAAAACACAACCACACACCCATACATAAGAACCCTTGAGCGCAAACACAAAAATCTTACCGTCGTTGTTCCAGATGATCTCCTCAGCGTTGGGAATTAACTCCTGTTGACTGGCTGAAAAATAATTTTACAGAACTTAAAACAGATGTTATAACCTTATTTACAATACATGCCCACGCTCTGAGTCAATGAAAATAATCTGAAGACTTACCTAAAAACTCGTTTAAATCGAAGTCGTTGATGTTGTTTCCGGACATTGTTGATCTTTAGGCTTAAATCGAAAGGTCAGTATGAGTCTGTCGAGCTGAAGACCAGACCTTCATACTTATACTGATGGCCGGATGCCGGATCTGCTTGTAAGGCATTGTTCTGGGCTGGCCTTTGTGCCGTCCTGTTATCAATTAACATATCAAAACCAACCAATAAAATGACCCTGCATCAATTTCAAATAGAAACCAAGATGGCGACGATCTCTCTCCTCTCTACTCTAAACTTTTATTAGAACCTTTTGGTCTCTCAAAAAAACATTTTTAAGCATCAAGACCTATAGTCAATAAACACTAAGAATATTTCAGGCCTTTATACGCGCTAAAAAACAACCTGAGCCAAGAAAATAACTATAAAGATCTAAAATAAGTAGCGCTTTTACAGTGATTTTTTTTTTTTTTTTTTTTTTTTTAATAGCGATGCTTTGTTTGGTATTAAACAAGTCACAAACTACTCAGAACAGCGTTTATCCCCACAAAAGAGATATTTGGGTTTATTTTACAAAGCTTATAAATTATATAGTTTAAAAGTATTCTGAATGTTTTGAGACCACACGCCATGCCTACGTTTGTCTGAGCCCACCCCCGTCCCCCGTGGTGTGAGTGATTTAGCCTTGAGTGTTGTGATCTATTTAGCATTGAGTGATCAGTTGTTTTTATTTTTTAAATGATTCCTTATCATCAGGGATTGAGCCTGCTAAAATACCTTAAAAACATATCCTTATCTTAAGTCTAACTCTTATGAGCTTTAAGACCCTAGAATGTATTTAAGTAAAACGAATGAACACATTATGTGTGAGATAAAATATAACCACAGCTTTTTTTTTTTTTTTTTTTTTTTTTTTTTTTTTTTACAAATACAATTAACCTATACCCACAAACACCCACACACACACACACCCTCTTTTTTTTAATTTTATTTTTAATTAAATTTGAGGGGAGAGACAGAGCCATATACATTGGGGTTAACATAAGTACCCTATGCATAACAGGAATTGTTAGGACCTGTGACCATTACAGACAACAGAACTTGTTGATCTTATAAAATGATTGGGCGAGAGAGAGAGATATAGAGACAGACAGAGACAGAGCCAGTGTGAATATGATAAACGCACTATTCAAAATGGCATTGTTAAGACCTGGGACCATTACAGACAACAGAACTTGTTGATCTTATAAAATGCTTGGGCGAGAGAGACAGAGAGAGAGAGACAGACAGAGACAGAGACAGAGACAGTGTGAATATGATAAACGCACTATTCAAAATGGCATTGTTAAGACCTGGGCCCCTTACATGTATATTTAAAAAAGACCCCCAACCGCTACAGGAAGAGCCGACCCATTCACACTCTACAGTTGACCAACAAGAACAACCGGTTATGGGGGGCCTTGTTGTTCAGGGTTTTAGGGGTGTACACTTTCTGACGGATATGACGTAGGAATAATTAAGGAAATAACTCTAAAATCACGCCCCCCGATTATGACGTAGGAATATTAATAAGCTTAGGGCATACGTCATAACAAAATAGGCCGCGCCCAAAAAAACCTACTATCTACTCACATCAGTCATTCCGCCCTGGGCCGGCCCTGACCAATTTGATGCCCTAGGCAAGATTTTAGCTGGTCCCCTTGCATCGCAGCCAATTCCACCACCGATCATTGTGTTCATACACTTACACAGAAACTGCATAGCTTCATGTCTTAGATTTTCTTTATGTTTGAAACAAGAAAAAAACACACAAAATAAAAACAGTATGCAAGAAACAAGTGACAAAACGAATTATGAATACAATATAAATAAGTATTGCACGAAAAAACTATATTACCGACACCATAGTGCAAGATGCATAATGTAGCAGTGTTCTACAGCCTTACCGCCTTGCCTTTCTTGCAGCAAACAAGTGACATAAAACGAATTATAAATAAGTGGATGTTTCCTGCAGCACACTTGAAAGAAAAGATATATTTCTCAGAATTATGTTATAGGTAATGGAGGTTGATGAAAGAGTTAAATAGCTGATCGATCAAAAGGTGTGATCGTTGTGGGGCATCGGTAAGAATGCACAATTCTCATTCATTCCAAACAGTGTCCCTTTACTGCATCACTAGCATTTGGTATTTGTTTTGTGTGTTTTTGATTGCTTTTTGTTTTGTTTTATTAATTCACTTTAAACCTCTTATATTATCACATTATTCCCATTAAAATCACGTTTGTTTACTTTGAATGTCCCGCCCCACTTCACGGAAATGCACGAGTTTTATTTACGATTGATTGATTTAAATATACACATGGCTAATCACGCATTCATGAGAGTACCCGCTTATTCGCCAGGTTCTACGAAATTCAATAATTGACCATGAGGAGCACCTGTTAGGCTGGAGATAAAATGCTCCCGGGGTGGAGCTGGGGGGGACGGGATTGCAGAGCAACGGGAACGAAACGTGGAGCCAAAGGCGAACGAAGGACTTGATGGACAAGTAACGGAAAGGGCTAAGAGACCCAGAGGAGAGCTGAGGCGACCTCTGCAACGCTAGCGAGAGTATCCAGAGAAGGGATAGCGTACAGGCTTTTTGAACTACAGTAGTGTTTCAAAGGATAACAACAAACAACCTGTTTTTTTTTTTTTTTACTCGGCCATTGTTTTCTTGGACTGTACATGGACATTGTAATTTCTTTGTATTGCCAAACCCGGACCAGAGCAGAAGCTGAATTTTTGTCGGAGCCCCTCATTACTTTGTACTAGGACACGTGGACTATTGCCTGCCCCATTCCAGCTCCTGGTGCTGCCGGAGGAGACCAACAGAACCCTCCACGAATGCATTTTTTAGTTTGAACTTTTGTCTTTTTAACATAAAGAGGAAGTCTGATGGATTTTATATTAGAGATTTGTAATCCAGTTAATTGTATACCTGTCTTGTGTGGTCTGTGGTGTGCTCCTGGCTTGAGATTCCCCAATTTAAATAACCTAAATCGAAGGGAGAATTGAGAGGTAGTAAATGCAAAATGGGCATATTTGGGCAATCGACAACCTCCCAATGGGTCCTAGCGGCTGTAGACAACCGCTAGGTGGTGTAGTCGTGCTTCCATAAGTTTTACCCCCCAGTGGTACTGTATAACTTCCACTCTGTGACACATCCTAGATTTTAATAGCGACAAGATGTGAAGTCATAGTGAAGAGCTTGGGAAGGTGCGGTCACGCCTGCTTCATCAATGACGGGAGCTTTTTTGGAGACGGGAGGCAGTCACATTACCTTCCTGAGAGCAGTAACTGCCGAACCAACACACATTACTTGTGTGTGCCAAATACTTCTGTTTTATTAGTACTTAATTTTTCAGCACCAGTATTTAACTTTTCAGATTGTTGGAAAAAAACTGTACAGGTATTCCCTGCTAACACACAACATTGCCAATAACATTGTAGCAATATAATTTATATTGCTACAGCATTGAGGCAATGTGCTAGCAGGGTTGTTGTACTTTGGAATCGATTCATGCTTCACGATTGGTTAATTGCCTATTTTTTTTTTGCCTTCATAAACAATTCGTGGATCGACTTTGCTCCCTTTTTCTTGGGATTGTGCGTCTTGTAGGCAGTCCATAGGTTGTCCCTATATTAATTTATTCATGAAATTCCAACCGAAATAGCGACAGTTCTACAGCTATTTCAAACCGGAAGTTTGAATCGCTCCTGATTTCAGGAAAAAGTTCTTCATTTACACCGTCTCGTTCTGTCCGTCCCTCCCCTCCTCAGCCTTGGATCTCTTCTGTTCTCCGCTCAACCTGATCCAGTCTGCGCACCACTGAGCACAAGTGGAAGAGATCCAAACTCCCAGCGACCCTCGCACTCTACCACTCTCTACTGCCCACATTCCCCTCCTCGCTCACCTCAGTCTTACTTCCAGTCATTCTTTGAATCCACTGTCCACAACCCCTGCAAGCTTTACTCCACCTTCTCTCTCATCTCCCCCCTCCTCCCTCATCTCATCTCACCTCATCATTTTGCCTCATTCTTCTACAAGATCACAGACATCCACAAGCTCTTCAACAGTCTCCTCTCCACTCCCACCCTGCCCAAGTCTCCCACCGATCAAGCTTCCATTTCTTCATTCTCTCCTCTCTCAGACTCTGAACTTTCCTCTCTCCTCCTAGGTCACAAACCCATAATATGTCCCCTGGACCCTCTCTCTACTCGCCTCCTGCAAGCGTCTGCTCCATTTCAACTCCCCTTCTTCTCCTCCCTCCTCAACTCCTCACTCCTCTCTGGCTGTTTCCCCTCTTGCATTTAAACAAGCTGCGGTCATCCCACTCCTCAAGAAACCTACCCTTGACCCCACCTCTCCTCAGAGGCACCTGTCTCTGCCCTGTCGCCCTACTCCCCTTCCTCTCAAAGACCCTCGAGCGTGCGGTCCACTGTCAGCTCTCTGCATTCCTTTCCCATCTCTCACTTCTTGATCCTCTGCAATCCGCCTTCCAAACACCGCTCACACCACTGAGACTGCTGTCCTGGCAGTCACTGACTCCCTCAACTGTGCTCGGGCAGCCTCCCTCTCCTCAATCCTCATCCTCCTTGGTCTCTCCGCAACATTTGACACCGTCGATCACTCCATCCTCCTCTCCTGCCTCGCTGACCTTGGAATCTCTGGGACTGCTCTCACTTGTTTCTCCTCCTACCTCAACGACCTGACCTATCAAGTGGCGAGCTTCCTCATCCACCCCTCAACCTCTCCTCACAGGCATAACCCCCGGGTTTAGCTATCCTCCCGATGGGTCACATTTCGGTAACTACCTTTTTTACTTTCATGGGGCCCTGAAATCCTCGCTGCGCCCCTGGTCATGAAAGCTGTAATGTCTGGTATCAAAATACATTACTGGCTTTCGGCTTACACACGTCATTTCAACCCACTTGCTCAAGCAGACCGAGTAAACGTTTACTCGAGGTATACGGTCACACAGAAGGAGCATCCCAAGAACACCAGTAAATGGCGTAGAAATTTTGAAAACATGCACAATTTTCCACGATCTAAGCCCACAGTTTACGTGCAAAATCTAATGTCTGAGATGATGGTATCCATGTAACATTCCCGAAATGGACGCATTTTAAAAGTGCAAGGTAACGGTCTGGTCCATTTATTGTGGGTTTCAAGGTAAAGTACATTGCTGATGGACGTTTCATGGTTAATGCGGATCAGTGGTTTCCTTTATCATTATGCTCTCTAAATTGTTGTGGGTCTGTTGTACACTGTTCAGTACTGTACATCGTGTTTTAATCCTAACTTGATAAAACACTTCGATTCATGGCTTTGTAGCCCCACCAGTGACGTAAAAAACCACTCGGTAAGATCATTAAAACAAAGTATTAAACAAGGCGCAATGCACAAGACAGTCCTTTGCCCTGTGCAGTGCTGCGGGTAAACAACTCGTCTCTAGTGCAATAAACTAAGACCATGTAAACCCGAGAGGGAGAGGGGCATTTAATCTGTGACTCGAGCATATTGTCTCCAGTGAGGTCAATACACGCGTCAGGGATATGTATGCTAAATGTAATGTAAATATGATGGATATAATGTATATTGTGGTGGAGTTTATAAAGATAATGTCAGGGGAACTTTAGTGATGTTCTGTGTTTTCTAAATTCCAAGCAGTGGGACTTTAAGTCATAACTTTGTGAGGAATTTACATGTCTTTATAAATTATATATCATTATAAAGTAATAATCCAGCTCACTTTGCTAGCTAGCCTACTGCCAGTTGCCATCCAAATGATGATAATGATCAGCTAGTAGTTAAGTACTGCAGTAGTTTGCCAGTTGTCAGCTAATGATTTTTGATAGAATTGTATTATTTAAATTCAGTTTTTTGTGCACTATAGTATTTTCAGTATTGAGTATTTTTGGTGTGGATGTTATTTTACCTAAACAGTTTATTAGTTATTGCTCTGATTTCAATATGCATAGTGCACTATTTACATTTGTATTGATTATTACATCAATTTCTTCAACAAGTACAGTGTATGTTAAAGTGCAATACATGTTCTGTGATGTGCATTATTTAAATGTTTGTGTTTATTTTAGTTTTAACTAAACATTCTCTATACGCCATAAACATGGGCACCACTAAAATTTTTTTCATCGAGAGGGGGGATGGTTCTGGGGCTACTATCAAATCTCGCATATGGCCCCCAAATGGCTAGGGCCGGCTCTGGACATCACACATTACATAGGATGGGACTGACGTTGGATGCGACTTTTCGTGACTTAAATCAAGTAACAAGTTACTAGTACACACATAGCCTCTAAGTGTACTGAGTAATGATACTCTCTCTTTCGTTCATTCGTTCCTTAGTATAATTACCTTTAGTAGTAGTAGTACTGGCCACTACTCGGAAGGTAGCGATGCGCACCAATAGATCACGAAAGCTTTCTCATAGTTTTGTGTTTTAGATAATGGTTCAATACGGACTCAATCCCCTTTCATGGACATGGCAGGGAACTTGCAGTTAGAACTAAGGAGTCTAATAAGACTTGGTGGTACGCAGAACTGAAGTGCCAAGTGACAGGCTATCACTTTCATTGCACACCGCATTGTCTTCTCGCAGGGAGCGAATTGGGGAAATGTTGGATTTACGGCATCATGTAGAAAGACAGAATGGTTTAGTTACAGAAAAAGATAAAAAAAAGATAGTGACCTTTCTTACTAGCTGAACTAACCTGCATAAAATTAAGAAGATACAGACATTTTCATGCAATTATTTCAAGTTACAGTCTGCTGCTCAGACACAGTTTGGCGCACAGATGCAACTATCATCAACTCAATTATAAACATATATCTAGAGAGACAGAGAGACAGACATGGACTACATATCGTGCACATTGTATGAAATCATGCTGGTATATGTAGGCTTGTAGATGATTGTTAAGAGGCCTATTTGGAAACATACGAAATGAGATATTACCATAATGAAGTCATGATACATGAAGGAAATGTTTTTCATGTTGGCAAAAGTACCCTGTCAAAATGAAAATGAATGAGAGAAGACTAAAACAAAGGGCTCGTCCGGGATTTGAACCCTTTGAATCATACCCCTAGACCAACGAGCCACATAGCACAGGTTTCTGTGAAAACTAGTTAACATCGGTGCCACGTAGAGAGTTGTGCGCTCCTCTATTTGAACACTTTCTCCTTCAAACATTGCATGAGTGTCTGACTGCCGCCATCTAGCGGTGCTGACTGACCGATGGCTCGGGTATCTTGGATGTTGTTAAATGACATAACTGTCCGCCCAAGACACTGATGAACAAGGGTCATAGTTTTCCCTTGTAATAATAACAACAATAGTAATTGGAGTGAATGGAAGTGGCATTTCTATTTCACTTTACTTTAGCCGTCATCGTCGCCAACATTGTTGTTGGTGAGCATGGAGAGGAGTGTATTAGCTTTTAAAGTATATTCAAGCAAAGAACACGTCAAATAAATGTAATACCGAATACTTTTGCACGCAAGTGCACATGTATGTTACAGCGCTACTGGGAGCACGGCCCACGTCAAGCAAGAGGGCGCAGTAAAGGTCTGCGAGTCAAGTGTGATGTGGGTATCCTGCAGCAGGGAGAGGAACCTTTGTTTTTCTACAGACGAAGCTGGTGCTGTGGGATACTAGTGTAAGGCCATTTATTCGTCATCTGTTCATGCGCAACGGTTCACCAGAAGTGTGTTAGTGAAAACAGCGGTAAGTGCAGGCTTAGTAGGGTCGCAATAGCTTGAATGGTGTCGAACTCCCCCGAAGCATCACAAGTGTGATGGCGGAAGCCTAGAAAGAAAACGTTGCGTTGGCCGGGAATCGAACCCGGGTCAACTGCTTGGAAGGCAGCTATGCTCACCACTATACCACCAACGCCCGGAAAGTCTCTCATTCCATGACTTTTGATGCATTTCAGATCATTCATCTGACTAGATACATGCGAATAATCACAGCCTACAGTGTAAAGCTTCTGATTACAGACAGGGCGTGTTGAGTGTGCTAAGTAACTTGCTAAATTCACTAACAAACAGTCGCTGCTCTTACTACAAAACAGGTGCAAGATATATCATTCTTAGCTAAACAAACCACGTAAACAATCAATGTAACTCTTAACTAAACTAGGAAACGCGAGAGAAAAAGGCGATACTTAGCTGCGGCGACTTGAGCGACTTCTCAGCTGGCTTGCCCGAGTGTCCAGATGCATATGTGGAAATACTTCTATACAATCCATGAACATAGATTCTCGATAGATGAATACTGTTTATTTAAAGGTCAGTTTTTATTTAGCGCATAGTTTATTGAATTTACCCACCAAGGTGGAACACGGACAATGATGTATTTGATTGACAGTGTAACTTGGACTGTTGGAGTAACTTGGACACCCATTGGAATGGAAAAACAAACTCGAGAGAAAAGTGTGTGTGTGTGTGTGTGTGTGTGTGTCACCTGCTGGTAGTGATGCATTTACATAACCTACAGACTATTTGGGCTGATTGTTCCTGGTGTATTAATGAAACTTTTCAAAGCGGTGGCTTACGTAGATGACATCACAGTCATTGTTAAGAATGGCAAGGATGTACCTTACCTTAAATGACTGTCAGAAATGAATTGAGTTTCTTCAGTGGTTAATGGCTTTTACTGGGGGAACTAGGTAGAAAGCAAGCCACTGTCTCTAGCCACATTTTGGACAAATGGACAAAACTAGATGGATTTAAAAATAGACGGATAGACAGTCGGATGGCGTCTGTCTACAATATTTTAAATGATAATAGTATATGTAGTATATGCATGTGCATTATAAACTAATCTTTACATAAAAGGGGTAATACCATAATAAAATGCTGATGAGAGGAGAAGAGATCTTATTCACTGGCCAAATACATGATTTCGACAATTGTCGTACATCTTGACGGCACTTAGCTTTACTTTTCACAATGTATGACTGCACTTACTGTACTTAACTGTATACATTGGAAGTTGTAAAATGTATTATCTTGAATTGCTTTGTTTAATGTAAATTTGAATTTGTAATGTTTGATGCCTTGTACTTAACTGTATTCTTGCACTTATGTTGCAAGTCGCCCTGCATAAGGGCGTCTGCCAAGAAATAAAAATAATAATAATGTGTTTTATACAATGAGAAATTAAGAAAACCGTAAAAGAAAGGCATTTTAAACCAGGACCTCTCGCACTCTAAGAGAGAATCATATCTCGAACAAACTTACATTAGTGACATCTTTACACTAGTGCCACGTAGAAAGCGGTGCGCTCCAACAGCTGGAAACTTTCTCAGTCTCAAGTTCAAGCACCTTGTGTGTGACTGCCATCTAATGTTGCTGACTAATAGCACTATTGGACTAGAGGAGCTGGGGCTGGCAGAAATTCAGCCAGGCTTTTCTACAGGCGCAAACTCAGCTGATGCTGTGTAGGCTACTCCGTGTACGTCAATGAAAGTCTAGTGACTTCAATATACACACCCCGATGCACCCAAAGAGTGATTGTCAAAGTATGAGTGACTCGCTCCACTAGCAGCACCGACCTGCATCTCTCTGTGACACCCGGCGCCTCCGTCTGGATAAGCTGCTGGTAATGCCGAGCACGGCAGCAGATCTTGTACAGTGGAACCCTAATAATATTCCTAATAATATGGCAACATCCTGGGGGGTCGGTGTGCCGCGCCACAGTGCAGCGACCTTGGCGCATCACTAAAAGGCACCTTAGCGAGGCCTCGGAATCGCTCAAACATGAACCGAGAAATGAACATTGAATCCCATCTACTATTATTACCTAGTAGTGTTGATGTTATCTAAAGTATTTCTATACGTTATTATTAGTGTATGAATTGTGTCGACCAGGGATCAGAAAGTGAGACAGTATTGGGTAGGCGGTAATCGAAAGCACAAGAAATACATAAAAGGGAGCTATACAGCAGGTGAATAAAACACGGATTGTGACAGTCTACTGTTAATAGCCTATAACAAGGCAGATTAAAATATAACAAACGATACGGAATCTTAAAATCAAATATAATTTCAACGTGCAGGAGACCAGACTGACTTTTATGCATCCTCTCGGGTGTAGATGCATGTTACTTAGACTAACAACGTTTGCATTCTAGGATATTAATAACACTCTCCACAGCAGGAATTATTGAGTGATATTACAGGGAATGTAGAGTAAAAGACTGACCCCGACGTGATTTGAACACACAACCTTCTGATCTGGAGTCAGACGCGCTACCGTTGCGCCACGAGGTCCTTAAACTTCAGTTAACACAGGACGTCAAGGAAAAATATTGGGAACTATGGTGATGTTTTGCTAGTGACCATTTAGGTTAATGAATGGGCAACTGAAGCATTGACGTGATGAAGAAGTTAAACAGAATGCTAAAGAGATAGTGACAGTGAGCATGACACAGAACACATGGCATGACGTGAATACCAAGTTAAACTTAAAGCAGAAATTACAGAAAGAAAGAAAAAAAAACGGATACTGCACATGTGTTTGGTCTTTCCTATATCTTTAATATGATATCTCAGTAGTTTAAATTTGATACAGAAATTATTCTGGAATCCCATGAAATGGAAAATACAGTGAATATAAAACTATATTTGCTGTATTTATAACAAATATATTCCGCTTATACACTCACCTAAAGGATTATTAGGAACACCATACTAATACTGTGTTTTACCCCCTTTCGCCTTCAGAACTGCCTTAATTCTACGTGGCATTGATTCAACAAGGTGCTGAAAGCATTCTTTAGAAATGTTGGCCCATATTGATAGGATAGCATCTTGCAGTTGATCGAGATTTGTGGGATGCACATCCAGGGCACGAAGCTCCCGTTCCACCACATCCCAAAGATGCTCAATTGGGTCGAGATCTGGTGACTGTGGGGGCCAGTTTAGTACAGTGAACTCATTGTCATGTTCAAGAAACCAATTTGAAATGATTCGACCTTTGTGACATGGTGCATTATCCTGCTGGAAGTAGCCATCAGAGGATGGGTACATGGTGGTCATAAAGGGATGGACATGCTCAGAAACAATGCTCAGGTAGGCCGTGGCATTTAAACGATGCCCAATTGGCACTAAGGGGCCTAAAGTGTGCCAAGAAAACATCCCCCACACCATTACACCACCACCACCAGCCTGCACAGTGGTAACAAGGCATGATGGATCCATGTTCTCATTCTGTTTACGCCAAATTCTGACTCTACCATCTGAATGTCTCAACAGAAATCGAGACTCATCAGACCAGGCAACATTTTTCCAGTCTTCAACTGTCCAATTTTGGTGAGCTTGTGCAAATTGTAGCCTCTTTTTCCTATCTGTAGTGGAGATGAGTGGTACCCGGTGGGGTCTTCTGCTGTTGTAGCCCATCCGCCTCAAGGTTGTACGTGTTGTGGCTTCACAAATGCCTTGCTGCATACCTCGGTTGTAACGAGTGGTTATTTCAGTCAAAGTTGCTCTTCTATCAGCTTGAATCAGTCGGCCCATTCTCCTCTGACCTCTAGCATCAACAAGGCATTTTCGCCCACAGGACTGCTGCATACTGGATGTTTTTCCCTTTTCACACCATTTTTTGTAAACCCTAGAAATGGTTGTGCGTGAAAATCCCAGTAACTGAGCAGATTGTGAAATACTCAGACCGGCCCGTCTGGCACCAACAACCATGCCACGCTCAAAATTGCTTAAATCACCTTTCATTCCCATTCAGACATCCAGTTTGGAGTTCAGGAGATTGTCTTGACCAGGACCACACCCCTAAATGCATTGAAGCAACTGCCATGTGATTGGTTGGTTAGATAATTGCATTAATGAGAAATTGAACAGGTGTATCTAATAATCCTTTAGGTGAGTGTATTTGCCTTTACTAATATTGTATTTTATTTTACAATAGGTTTAATATAATAAGGTCCAAATAATAAATGTACATATTTGCACATGCTTGCTTTTGGTGAACAGGTAGAATTGGCCATTGTCTGAAAAAACATGCACTCACCTAGTTATTCACAGTTTAAACAGCGCCAGTGAATATTGGGTTTTAATGTTACAAGAGTGACGATGAAGTTATTGCGTTTAGTTGCTTTAAATAACTACAGTGGTTTGTGGATAACAGGAATATGTGCACATACAGAAAAGTTAAAAGTAACGCTGGGAAAGTACATAATCAAATCAAGTTTCACGAAAGATGATATGCTTCAGATACAACTTAATAGTAAAAATGCATTATGGTAAAGAGTTAATAGCTTTGTTGATAACCTCAACGTATGCTAATCAGTCTCTGTTTCGTGTTTATTATCATAATAATTGTAATTATTATTATTAGTAGTAGTATTCTACAATAAAACTTGCACAAGTTCGAATTGTGCCGATATGTTTTCTGCACAAGGAAAAGTATATATATTATTAAGTTACACAAGCATTGTAAAGAAACCAACAACATATAGGCACCTGGGTGTGTTCTTCCTACTTGGATAAGTAGGTTAGCCGGCTAAGTTTCAGGATAACTTGGCATTAACTCGGGATTTTCCATTCTCCGTAGCGAGTTTAAAGTTCAGCCAGCTATGTTTCCAGAGCAGCATGTCCAGCATCTCAAACCTGCTCCCTGTCAGGTTAACTTGAAGTTAGATGGCTAACAATCTGACTGTATTTCATCTGCCCAGTTAAATGACAGCTGACTGTGTCCCCCAACAATGACGGCGCCGTTCCTAACAGATCCAGTAGTGATCCAGACCCAGTAGCTTTTCTGCGAGGAATAATTCATAGAGATTATAGATTTAAATTATACAGATTAATTATTTGAGCGTTACAGGTTCGGTCGGAAAGGAATGATTTACGTAGCCGATTAATTAGGACCGCACATCAGTCATTCCGCCCTGGGCCGGCCCTGACCAATTTGATGCCCTAGGCAAGATTTTAGCTGGTGCCCCTGGCATCGCAGCCAATTCCACCACCGATCATTGTGTTCATACACTCACACAGAAACTGCATAGCTTTATGTCTTAGATTTTCTTTATTTTTGAAACAATAAAAAACCACACAAAATAAAAACAGTATGCAAGAAACAAGTGACAAATCGAATTATGAATACAATATAAATTAGTATTGCACGAAAAAACTATATTACAGACACCATAGTGCAAGATGCATAATGTAGCAGTGTTCTACAGCCTTACCGCCTTGCCTTTCTTGCAGCAAACAAGTGACATAAAACGAATTATAAATAAGTGGATGTTTCCTGCAGCACACTTGAAAGAAAAAGTACATTTCTCAAAATTATGTTATAGGTAATGGAGGTTGATGAAAGAGTTAAATAGCTGATCGATCAAAAGGTGTGATCGTTGTGGGGCATCGGTAAGAATGCACAATTCTCATTCATTCCAAACAGTGTCCCTTTATTGCATCACTAGCAATGGGCGTTAGCCTATTTTGGTATTTGTTTTGTGTGTTTTTTATTGCTTTTTGTTTTGTTTTATTAATTCACTTTAAACCTCTTATATTATCACATTATTCCCATTAAAATCACGTTTGTTTACTTTGAATGTCCCGCCCCACTTCACGGAAATGCACGAGTTTTATTAACGATTGATTGATTTAAATATACACATGGCTAATCACGCATTCATGAGAGTACCCGCTTATTCGCCAGGTTCTACGAAATTCAATAATTGACCATGAGGAGCACCTGTTAGGCTGGAGATAAAATGCTCCCGGGGTGGAGCTGGGGGGGACGGGATTGCAGAGCAACGGGAACGAAACGTGGAGCCAAAGGCGAACGAAGGACTTGATGGACAAGTAACGGAAAGGGCTAAGAGACCCAGAGGAGAGCTGAGGCGACCTCTGCAACGCTAGCGAGAGTATCCAGAGAAGGGATAGCGTACAGGCTTTTTGAACTACAGTGGTGTTTCAAAGGATAACAACGAGCAACCTGTTTTTTTTTTTTTCAACTCGGCCATTGTTTTCTTGGACTGTACATGGACATTGTAATTTCTTTGTATTGCCAAACCCGGACCAGAGCAGAAGCTGAATTTTTGTCGGAGCCCCTCATTACTTTTTACTAGGACACGTGGACTATTGCCTGCCCCATTCCAGCTCCTGGTGCTGCCGGAGGAGACCTACAGAACCCTCCACGAATGCATTTTTTAGTTTGAACTTTTTTGTCTTTTTAACATAAAGAGGAAGTCTGATGGATTTTATATTAGAGATTTGTAATCCAGTTAATTGTATACCTGTCTTGTGTGGTCTGTGGTGTGCTCCTGGCTTGAGATTCCCCAATTTAAATAACCTAAATCGAAGGGAGAATTGAGGTAGTAAATGCAAAATGGGCATATTTGGGCAATCGACAACCTCCCAATGGGTCCTAGCGGCTGTAGACAACCGCTAGGTGGTGTAGTCGTGCTTCCATAAGTTTTACCCCCCAGTGGTACTGTATAACTTCCACTCTGTGACACATCCTAGATTTTAATAGCGACAAGATGTGAAGTCATAGTGAAGAGCTTGGGAAGGTGCGGTCACGCCTGCTTCATCAATGACGGGAGCTTTGGGGAGACGGGAGGCAGTCACATTACCTTCCTGAGAGCAGTAACTGCCGAACCAACACACATTACTTGTGTGTGCCAAATACTTCTGTTTTATTAGTACCTAATTTTTCAGCACCAGTATTTAACTTTTCAGATTGTTGGAAAAAAACTGTACAGGTATTCCCTGCTAACACACAACATTGCCAATAACATTGTAGCAATATAATTTATATTGCTACAGCATTGAGGCAATGTGCTAGCAGGGTTGTTGTACTTTGGAATCGGTTCATGCTTCACGATTGGTTAATTGCCTATTTTTTTTTTTTGCCTTCATAAACAATTCGTGTATCGACTTTGCTCCCTTTTTCTTGGGATTGTGCGTCTTGTAGGCAGTCCATAGGTTGTCCCTATATTAATATATTCATGAAATTCCAACCGAAATAGCGACAGTTCTACAGCTATTTCAAACCAGAAGTTTGAATCGCTCCTGATTTCAGGAAAAGGTGTAAATAAAGAACTGTCTCGTTCTGTCCGTCCCTCCCCTCCTCAGCCTTGGATCTCTTCTGTTCTCTGCTCAACCAGTCTGCGCACCACTGAGCACAAGTGGAAGAGATCCAAACTCCCAGCTACCCTCGCACTCTACCACTCTCTACTGCCCACATTCCCCTCCTCGCTCACCTCAGTCTTACTTCCAGTCATTCTTTGAATCCACTGTCCACAACCCCCGCAAGCTTTACTCCACCTTCTCTCTCTTCTCCCCCCTCCTCCCTCATCTCATCTCACCTCATCATTTTGCCTCATTCTTCTACAAGATCACAGACATCCACAAGCTCTTCAACAGTCTCCTCTCCACTCCCACCCTGCCCAAGTCTCCCACCGATCAAGCTTCCATTTCTTCATTCTCTCCTCTCTCAGACTCTGAACTTTCCTCTCTCCTCCTAGGTCACAAACCCATAATATGTCCCCTGGACCCTCTCTCTACTCGCCTCCTGCAAGCGTCTGCTCCATTTCAACTCCCCTTCTTCTCCTCCCTCCTCAACTCCTCACTCCTCTCTGGCTGTTTCCCCTCTTGCATTTAAACAAGCTGCGGTCATCCCACTCCTCAAGAAACCTACCCTTGACCCCACCTCTCCTCAGAGGCACCTGTCTCTGCCCTGTCGCCCTACTCCCCTTCCTCTCAAAGACCCTCGAGCGTGCGGTCCACTGTCAGCTCTCTGCATTCCTTTCCCATCTCTCACTTCTTGATCCTCTGCAATCCGCCTTCCAAACACCGCTCACACCACTGAGACTGCTGTCCTGGCAGTCACTGACTCCCTCAACTGTGCTCGGGCAGCCTCCCTCTCCTCAATCCTCATCCTCCTTGGTCTCTCCGCAACATTTGACACCGTCGATCACTCCATCCTCCTCTCCTGCCTCGCTGACCTTGGAATCTCTGGGACTGCTCTCACTTGTTTCTCCTCCTACCTCAACGACCGGACCTATCAAGTGGCGAGCTTCCTCATCCACCCCTCAACCTCTCCTCACAGGCATAACCCCCGGGTTTAGCTATCCTCCCGATGGGTCACACTTCGGTAACTACCTTTTTTACTTTCATGGGGCCCTGAAATCCTCGCTGCGCCCCTGGTCATGAAAGCTGTAATGTCTGGTATCAAAATACATTACTGGCTTTCGGCTTACACACGTCATTTCAACCCACTTGCTCAAGCAGACCGAGTAAACGTTTACTCGAGGTATACGGTCACACAGAAGGAGCATCCCAAGAACACCAGTAAATGGCGTAGAAATTTTGAAAACACGCACAATTTTCCACGATCTAAGCCCACAGTTTACGTGCAAATTCTAATGTCTGAGATGATGGTATCCATGTAACATTCCGGAAATGGACGCATTTTAAAAGTGCAAGGTAACGGTCTGGTCCATTTATTGTGGGTTTCAAGGTAAAGTACATTGCTGATGGACGTTTCATGGTTAATGCAGATCAGTGGTTTCCTTTATCATTATGCTCTCTAAATTGTTGTGGGTCTGTTGTACACTGTTCAGTTTTGTACATCGTGTTTTAATCCTAACTTGATAAAACACTTCGATTCATGGCTTTGTAGCCCCACCAGTGACGTAAAAAACCACTCGGTAAGATCATTAAAACAAAGTATTAAACAAGGCGCAATGCACAAGACAGTCCTTTGCCCTGTGCAGGGCTGCGGGTAAACAACTCGTCTCTAGTGCAATAAACTAAGACCATGTAAACCCGAGAGGGAGAGGGGCATTTAATCTGTGACTCGAGCATATTGTCTCCAGTGAGGTCAATACACGCGTCAGGGATATGTATGCTAAATGTAATGTAAATATGATGGATATAATGTATATTGTGGTGGAGTTTATAAAGATAATGTCAGGGGAACTTTAGTGATGTTCTGTGTTTTCTAAATTCCAAGCAGTGGGACTTTAAGTCATAACTTTGTGAGGAATTTACATGTCTTTATAAATTATATATCATTATAAAGTAATAATCCAGCTCACTTTGCTAGCTAGCCTACTGCCAGTTGCCATCCAAATGATGATAATGATCAGCTAGTAGTTAAGTACTGCAGTAGTTTGCCAGTTGTCAGCTAATGATTTTTGATAGTATTGTATTATTTAAATTCAGTTTTTTGTGCACTACAGTATTTTCAATATTGAGTATTTTTGGTGTGGATGTTATTTTACCTAAACAGTTTATTAGTTATTGCTCTGATTTCAATATGCATAGTGCACTATTTACATTTGTATTGATTATTACATCAATTTCTTCAACAAGTACAGTGTATGTTAAAGTGCAATACATGTTCTGTGATGTGCATTATTTAAATGTTTGTGTTTATTTTAGTTTTAACTAAACATTCTCTATACGCCATAAACATGGGCACCACTAAAATGTTTTTCATCGAGAGGGGGGATGGTTCTGGGGCTACTATCAAATCTCGCATATGGCCCCCAAATGGCTAGGGCCGGCTCTGGACATCACACATTACATAGGATGGGACTGACGTTGGATGCGACTTTTCGTGACTTAAATCAAGTAACAAGTTACTAGTACACACATAGCCTCTAAGTGTACTGAGTAATGATACTCTCTCTTTCGTTCATTCGTTCCTTAGTATAATTACCTTTAGTAGTAGTAGTACTGGCCACTACTCGGAAGGTAGCGATGCGCACCAGCTTTCTCATAGTTTTGTGTTTTAGATAATGGTTCAATACGGACTCAATCCCCTTTCATGGACATGGCAGGGAACTTGCAGTTAGAACTAAGGAGTCTAATAAAACTTGGTGGTACGCAGAACTGAAGTGCCAAGTGACAGGCTATCACTTTCATTGCACACCGCATTGTCTTCTCGCAGGGAGCGAATTGGGGAAATGTTGGATTTACGGCATCATGTAGAAAGACTGAATGGTTTAGTTACAGAAAAAGATAAAAAAGATAGTGACCTTTCTTACTAGCTGAACTAACCTGCATAAAATTAAGAAGATACAGACATTTTCATGCAATTATTTCAAGTTACAGTCTGCTGCTCAGACACAGTTTGGCGCACAGATGCAACTATCATCAACTCAATTATAAACATATATCTAGAGAGACAGAGAGACAGACATGGACTACATATCGTGCACATTGTATGAAATCATGCTGGTATATGTAGGCTTGTAGATGATTGTTAAGAGGCCTATTTGGAAACATACGAAATGAGATATTACCATAATGAAGTCATGATACATGAAGGAAATGTTTTTCATGTTGGCAAAAGTACCCTGTCAAAATGAAAATGAATGAGAGAAGACTAAAACAAAGGGCTCGTCCGGGATTTGAACCCTTTGAATCATACCCCTAGACCAACGAGCCACATAGCACAGGTTTCTGTGAAAACTAGTTAACATCGGTGCCACGTAGAGAGTTGTGCGCTCCTCTATTTGAACACTTTCTCCTTCAAACATTGCATGAGTGTCTGACTGCCGCCATCTAGCGGTGCTGACTGACCGATGGCTCGGGTATCTTGGATGTTGTTAAATGACATAACTGTCCGCCCAAGACACTGATGACCAAGGGTCATAGTTTTCCCTTGTAATAATAACAACAATAGTAATTGGAGTGAATGGAAGTGGCATTTCTATTTCTCCTTACTTTAGCCGTCATCGTCGCCAACATTGTTGTTGGTGAGCATGGAGAGGAGTGTATTAGCTTTTAAAGTATATTCAAGCAATGAACACGTCAAATAAATGTAATACCGAATACTTTTGCACGCAAGTGCACATGTATGTTACAGCGCTTCTGGGAGCACGGCCCACGTGAAGCAAGAGGGCGCAGTAAAGGTCTGCGAGTCAAGTGTGATGTGGGTATCCTGCAGCAGGCAGAGGAACCTTTGTTTTTCTACAGACGAAGCTGGTGCTGTGGGATACTAGTGTAAGGCCATTTATTCGTCATCTGTTCATGCGCAACGGTTCACCAGAAGTGTGTTAGTGAAAACAGCGGTAAGTGCAGGCTTAGTAGGGTCGCAATAGCTTGAATGGTGTCGAACTCCCCCGAAGCATCACAAGTGTGATGGCGGAAGCCTAGAAAGAAAACGTTGCATTGGCCGGGAATCGAACCCGGGTCAACTGCTTGGAAGGCAGCTATGCTCACCACTATACCACCAATGCCCGGAAAGTCTCTCATTCCATGACTTTTGATGCATTTCAGATCATTCATCTGACTAGATACATGCGAATAATCACAGCCTACAGTGTAAAGCTTCTGATTGAGTGTGCTAAGTAACTTGCTAAATTCACTAACAAACAGTCGCTGCTCTTACTACAAAACAGGTGCAAGATATATCATTCTTAGCTAAACAAACCACGTAAACAATCAATGTAACTCTTAACTAAACTAGGAAACGCGAGAGAAAAAGGCGATACTTAGCTGCGGCGACTTGAGCGACTTCTCAGCTGGCTTGCCCGAGTGTCCAGATGCATATGTGGAAATACTTCTATACAAACCATGAACATAGATTCTCGATAGATGAATACTGTTTATTTAAAGGTCAGTTTTTATTTAGCGCATAGTTTATTGAATTTACCCCCCGAGGTGGAACACGGACAAACAAAAATCAAACCTGCTCAGTGTCAGGTTAACTTGAAGTTAGATGGCTAAATAAATTATACAGATTATTTATTTGAGCGTTACAGGTTCGGTCGGAAAGGAATGATTTACGTAGCCGATTAATTAGGACCGCACATCAGTAGATAGTAGGGTTTTTTGGGCGCGGCCTATTTTGTTATGACGTATGCCCTAAGCTTATTAATATTCCTACGTCATAATTGGGGGGCGTGATTTTAGAGTTATTTCCTTAATTATTCCTACGTCATATCCGTCAGAAAGTGTACACCCCTAAAACCCTGAACAACAAGGCCACCCATAAAGACCCCCCCCCCCTCTGAAGGCAACGCCCCGAAACTCTCCTCTCTATTTAAGACCCCGCGCTGCTTTTAGGCAATACCTCTTTAATTCTCAGCATCTGAAACATCCCGCTTCTTCAACATGTCCAGCGACATCAACATGAAACCCCGCAAGAAACAATCCCGGGCAAGGGTTCCTGTACTCACCAATTTGAAGATTGAACGCTCCTGGGTGTTGTTCTGGGGGGGTCGACGGGGTTACCGCTTTAAAAGGGATCCCAGCTATGTTGGAGTGGAGCTTTTTGCTTTGGGAGAGAAGGAGGGTACGTTGGAACCTTTTGAGACGGTGATTGAATACTCTTTTGAGGACTGGTTGAAGGTGATGGCATGGAGAGACCTGGGGCTTGTGGATAAGACTCTAGAAGGCTTGCAAGAGGGTCCAAGAGAAGGCGAAACGGAGTCTCCGACTCAGAGTTTTGAAAGGTGTGAATGGGAAAGCTTGCAGAACTACGGTACAGTGGTGAAGAGTCTATCTCTAACTACTGATCGTAAGGTTTTGTTTAGCAGTACCCTGATTACAAACCCTATTGAAGGGGTTGTGGAGGATCCAGAAAAACAGGTTACTGAAATTATGTTTGACGCCGTGGACTGGCCGTTCTTGAAAGAGGTCATAAACTGTATAAATGATGGTTTTGACATCTTGACCAAATGTTCACAACTGGATTCTGTTAGAAGTTGAATATGCTGGATTATGGATTATATATCCCCCTTGAATGACGACGACGATGATAAAACAGACGACCTGTGGGGGGTTGGAGGGGGGTCTGACGGCTCAGGGTCTACTCTCTTCTAAGAGGGCGGTGTGTCGTGACGTAGTGAAGAGATAGGATAAAAGGCGCAACAATTCATTCATGGTTTAAAATTAAAGAGAATGTCTTACCCGAAAGCTGCGGACGTCGACAGGCTCTACAGGCCTCTTCAAACCCGGGATCACCCCTGGTTCTATTCCCCAGATTTTGTATACACTCCGGAACCCTCTGACTGCGGTTACCCTCCAAGACCTCAGACCCCGGTCCCTCAGGACGAAACAACATGCGGAGCGATGGATGTCCAAATGAGTCTCGGGGATCCCCAGCCTCTGGAGCTCATGGAGGGCCTCGATTTTGCCGAACTGTCTACCGTCTGTGCGTCTCAGGAGGGGGTCAGTCCAATGGATGTAGAAACACCCCACAAACCACCAGGCGACCCAATGAGCATCGGACTGTCTCGGGGGCGTGATGAAGACGCAGGATTTATGCCCGGGGTAGGTGTCCAAGTAAGCAGAGTGGTTAAAAGCACCCTGGTGTATATTCTGAGTGCTCTCATCGACCGAGCTCTGAAAGAAGTCTGTCGGGGGTGTGAAGTGAATCACCCCAGTCAGTTGAGACACAGTTGTTTGTTTGAACCAGACCGTTACTATTTCCTGTTCTATTTCAACGTGTTTTACAGAAGACTGAACAAACCGTGGCTGAAACCGGCACTAATCAAGGCTCTGTCTTACTCCCACATACATGTCACTGCTGGACAAGTCCAGAAAATCATAGATGAGATTTTGCTGGAGCTGAAAAAGGAGCCGTTTATAATAGAGAAACTTGGGCAGCTGCTCAATGACCTGGATGAGCCAAGTAGAAAAACCGCTGGCAAGCTAAAAGCTTATTTCTTCCGTAAAGAAGTTAAAGCTGGGGGCAGCGACGAAGAATTCGACATCTACGCCACTGATTCAGACTCTGACCTGAACTAAGGGACTTTGAACATGGGGAATGTTCTGGACTGCTGCTGCAACTGGTTCTGTCATCAACACTCTGCAGCTAACCTGAGAGCGCTATTACACCATGTGCTTGACAGAAAAGTAGCCAACGCGAGCCTTTTCTCTACAGATTTAACCATCGATGAGGATCAACTTTCAAACCTGGAAAAGTTCATGGCTGCTGTAACAAAGACCGGGGGGTACGAACACTGGGATGAAGCGCTCAAGGGGGCCAAGAATGATATTAGGCCATTTCATCAACATCTGTATGACCTTTTACTGAGCATGTTTAATACCCCTCTGTTTACTTTTAAAATAGGTCATATTGTTGTTTTATTTACATATGTAACTGAGGTGTGTGCCTACAAGATAAAGAAACAGGTATTTGTTGATATAGATCAAGTAACCAATCATCTGATTTCTTTTTGTCTGGACCGTAGAAAAAATTGTTGTGTATGTTATACTTTTCTCAAATGTCTAAAAAGGGGTATCTGCTCTCCTGAAGTTGAATAAAAAACCTTGTATAAAAACTTTGCGCATAGTGTGGGTCTGTGTGTTTATTTGGCAGAATGACTCGGCAAGCTCCCCAAATGCATGAACTATACTACAACCCAGCCAAGATTGGGGGTTTGGCGGGTAAGAAGGGTTTTCAAAGGGGACTCGCTGAGGCCGGTGTGAAGGTTAATGATGTGGTTGTTTCAGAATGGTTACGGGAACAAGACGCCTATACCTTACATAAACCTCTCAGGATTAACTTTAAAAGAAACCGTGTATATGCAACTGACATAGACTCACAATGGCAAATGGATCTAGTCGATATGTCAAATTTATCAAAACATAACAATGGTCACAAATTTATGTTGATGTGTATCGATGTGTTATCAAAATATGCCTGGGCTCGCATTCTACATAATAAAACAGGTCGGGCGGTGACAAGGGCCTTTGAGGATATATTGTCCCAGGGACGATGTCCTAAAAAACTGCAGACTGATAAAGGAAAAGAGTTTCTCAACAGAGAATTTCAGAATCTACTGAAGAGACACAAAATACATCATTTCACCACCGGTAATGAGCTTAAGGCATCGGTGGTGGAGAGGTTTAACCGCACCATAAAGACCAAAATGTGGAGATATTTTACAGCGGTCAACACGTTCAAGTATTTTGATAAAGTTCAGGATTTTATCGATGCTTACAACCAAGGGTATCACGCCAGTATTAAAATGAAGCCTATAGATGTTGATCAAAGTAATTCTTTTAAGGTCTATAAAAAATTATACGGCCCATTTATTAAGAAGGGGAAAACTACTTATAAGTTCAACATCGGCGATGTGGTTCGCGTTTCAAAGCTAAGAAGTACTTTTGCCAAAGATTATGAACAAACATTTTCTGACGAATATTTTACAGTTACCGAACAGGTGGCTAGAGACCCGCCCGTGTACCGGTTAAAAGACTATGACGGGGAGGATATAGAAGGAACGTTTTACGAAGCCGAGTTACAAAAAATTATTGTGGGTAAAGACATTGTATACAGAGTTGAAAAGATATTAGCTGAGAAAACCCAGAACCGGAAAAAATATATGTTGGTGAAATGGCTTGGATGGCCTGAAAAGTTCAATAGTTGGGTCCCTGAACAACAGGTTTGTGATATTCAAGCCTTATAACAACATGCCCGCCGGTGTGAGGGGGTCATTACATTCGATACTCAAGATGGAATCAGGAGGCTTCTACGTGACTCTACCCAGTAACGCCTCTCTCGATATATACCCTAAAAATGAAATATCCAGTTACACGGTACAATTTGGAAAATCTATAGATCTAAGGGGGTCGTGGGAAGTGGGGTTGGCGGAAATACAGTATCCTTACACTTGGGCTGTTTTACAAGATAAGGATGCCACCTTCGCCATTTTTGACGATGTTAAAAAGAGTCAATGGACATTCACGATGCAAGGAGGTTATTATGACAATGTGGATACAATATTAGATGAGATGCATAAACAGTTCTCAGAAGGCACCCCCAACATCAAGCTATATTACAACACTATTAAAAACAGAGTGTACAAGGTGTCAAAACCTGGTATTAGCATTCAAACCAAAGGACAACTGGGGCGTATATTAGGGTTCTATTCTGACACAGAGAGCAGGTTCTCAGAAGTGGTGGCCCCCTTCCCGGCTGACATCAGGGGCGGCTTTTACACTCTTTATGTGTATACGGATATCATAACACACCAGAGGGTCGGGGATAGCTATGTCCCCCTTTTGAGAAATGTACTTATTAAAGGTAAAAGCAATGACATGGTCACAATTACTTATGACAAGCCACACTACGTACCAGTCTCAAAGACCCACTTTGACAACATCACGATCGAAGTAAAATCGGATCAGAATATCAACGTACCCTTCCGCTTCGGTAAAGTTATTGTCAAACTACATTTTCGACCCCTGAAACAGTGTGTACATTATTAAAATGGCTACCTCGAGGGGTTATGTAGATCCTAGCGCCTATGTGGATTATTACAAGATGCAAGCCGGGAACGGCTTGCCCGGTTTTGTAGGAGCCCCCACAATGTATGGAGCCGGTCTAGGAGGACTCTTTCGTGGTCTCTTTAGAATGGCCGTACCCCTGCTTAAGAGAGGCTTTGCTATAGCCAGACCCCACTTGAAATCAGCGGCTAAAAATATTGTTAGTGACGTGTTCACCAATGTTATGAACCGGGCAGCTGGCCATGAGCAGCAGGAGGGTTCGGGTCTCATGGTAATGGCGAGGAGGGGGGGTAAAAGAAGAAACAGTATGTGTCCACCAGGGCGACGAAGATCCGTGGCTAACAAAAAACGAAGAAGCTCTCATTCTCCAACATATCGTGGAAACACTCGGAGAAGGAAGCAGCACAAGAAAAAACCTGCAAAAAGAAAGTCTCAAAGAAAGACAAATAGAGCCTCAGGATACATCTTTTAAAAATGTCTTTTGTCCACAGTCTATCGGAAGAATGCGTCAAATCAGAACTGGATCTGTTTACAGTTCCATACACTCAAACGAGTATAGATAAGAGCATATATGTAGAGATACCCCCTCTTTCCGCAATTTCAGATACGGCCCCTCTGGAGTTTTTTATAGCTGGCAATGGCGAGGATTATATTGATTTGAATAACACATTTATTTTAATGAACTGTAAAGTGACTGATGAGGATGGCGATGCAATCGAGAAGACGGCCAACGCTGGGGTCATCAATTACCCGGTGGCCACCATGTTTTCACAGGTGGATGTGACCCTGGGAGATCGGCTCATTAGTCAAAGCAGCAATACTTACCCCTATAGGGCCATGATGGAGTGTATCCTTAATTATAGTGAGGAGACCCTAAGCAAACAGTTTCAGCCCCGGCCTTTTCTTCAAAGACACCCCGGAAGCTATGGACGACCAGGATCCAGAGGGACTCAATAAGGGTTTGCAAAAAAGAACGGCCTTTTCAACAGAAGGGAGGACCTTTGAGCTAATGGGACATATTCATGCAGACATATTTTTCCAAGAAAAACTCATGCTCAACGGGGTAGACATTAAAATTAAAATGATCCGTAGTAAAAGTGCTTTTTGTCTGATGACCCCTGATACTGAAAAATATAAACTGACCATATTATCGGCCTCGCTGTTTGTGAAAAAAGTATCCGTCTCCCCGGCGGTTAAACTAGGACATGCGCAGGCTTTAATGACGGCAAACGCCAAGTACCCGATCGAAAGAGTCTATATGAAAGTCCACAGTATCCCCGCAGGGACACGGGTGATGAACCAGGAAAATCTGTTTCTAGGCCAGCTCCCAAAACAGGTTATTATAGGTCTCGTGGATAATGATGCATTTACCGGGGTTTACAACAAGAACCCCTTTAACTTTAAACATTATAACGCGGAATTTATAGCACTGTACGTCGATGGTGTGCAGGTTCCATCCAGACCTTTTCAACCTGACTTTGAAAACGGCAACGCGGTTCGTGAATATTACAGTCTAGTACTGGCTACGGGTCGCCATCTCAAGGATCAACCTCTGCTGATCGATCGCCGGGAATACTGCAGCGGTTACACCCTGTACGGTTTCAACCTGACCCCTGACGAAGAGTGTGGACAACATTTTTCACTGATGAAGACGGGCAATATGCGTTTGGAGATGCGTTTCAAGCAGCCTCTACCACGCACTGTAAATATGGTCGTGTATGCTGTGTTTGACAACATTATTGAGGTGAATCAGAGGAGAAACGTTCTGTATGATTATTATTAAAATGAACACCAGAGAGCTCAACCACATCATGAATGCCCTGGACGGCTCACGGAAAGTGTTTCAAGGAGTCTACGCCTGCGACCAGCTGCCTAAATTTAAGATCAAGAATTTACCTGCAATGTACATAATCAACACACACCCTAAAAATATGCCCGGAGAACATTGGCTGGCTATTTATCTAAGGGAGGACCGCCGTGGGGAATTTTTTGATTCCTATGGAAACCCCCCGGATTTCAGACCTTTCCCTCGGAAGATCAATAACTTTCTGCTCAACAACTGTCAAGAAACCATTTACAGCGGTCGTCAAGTACAAAGTCTTCAGACCTTCACTTGTGGTCAACACTGTGTGTTTTTCTTATATCATAGATCTAAAGGAAGGTCATACCCCGATATTATGTCCTTGTACAGTGAGGATTTAGGCCAAAATGATAAAAAAGTGGCAGAGTTTGTCAGGACACTGTGGACCCCCCCTTATAACACAATTACTTACGACCCTAGCCAGCCATGTATACAGATGGGGTGTTCTTGTGAGGATTTTAAAAGATGTCATGCGTGTTAAAGTGAAAAAATAATGAAAACAGCCTTTGAATCATTAGTTTTGTTTTTATTCAGCACAAATCTTATACAAAGCAGGGTTATGTTATAAATAAATGTACAACATTTGAAAATAAAAAATAAAAATAAAAAAATGGTTTGTCGGTTCCTTATTTACAGGGGAGACAAATAAAAACATGAGATTAATAAGCTTCCCAACGATGGATAGATCCTGAGGAGGGTTGCTCAACACGGTCAGAGTAATGAGATATCGGCGTCAGATCAGTCACCACCTCTTTACACAGATGGATTTTTTGTCGCGTTTCCTGGTTAGGGACTGTTGATTGGGGTATGTTCAGACAGGCCATCGCCTGTAGGAAAGCATTCCAGCCTACAGGTCGGCGACTATCGGGTACCTTATTAGTGCTAGTGACACTCTTCAACAAATCAAACATGTGTGAACCTTTGAGCAGTTGTCCTTTAAAAACAAATTCACCCTGTTCATTCCAAGTCGTTACCCGCGGTTTCTGAACCATTTTGTGCAGAATATATTCTGCATGTCTTTTGCTTCTGGCCGGCATGTTTCTCAAAACATCCGTTACAACATCTCCCTCTGAACTCTCAACAGGTTCGGGCACCGCAACATCTTTATCAACCGTACCCCCCGCATCAGTCCCAGAACCATTTTCTTGAGAGGCCATGGTTAAAGTTAAAATGTTTTGATCTTTTTCACCCTGTCTAACCAGACGGAGGTAGAGCTGTAACGTGTTGCTATACATCTGGGCTTTGGAATACTGATTTAAATCGGCCCTGGCCAGTATAGCTTTCATTTCAGAGTCCAGGTTGTTTTCGGCCGTTTGTCTAATGGGCTCTGGCCCGACAACATTTTTTCTCAGTTTCTCAAGCTGCTCCTGAGGGATCAAAAACATTTTCTGAGCATATTCCATTATTAACCCACTCTGGAAGCTAGAAGACTGGTTAGGAAAGGCACGGCTATGCTCAACAGCGGTCCTATAAAACCTCCGGTTTGATTAATCTTCTTTCTTTTTCTTTTAATAGAATACTTCTTATTAGCGATGATCTTGATAACCGCTTTTTGTTTTTTGAGTTTAGAATGTTGAGAAGGGGTTAGGGGTATATTACCGCGTAAGATGTTAAAAGCTATTTCACACAGGGTCTCGATCAAATCCGAGGGGGCCCCTGCCAGCACAGCTTTCCTATGGCACGGGCTCCCCTCAAATAACATTTGCAAAAGCGGCAGATTTCTTTTAATCCGAACAGACATTCTTATTTATTTCCTTTTCTTTAGCACATACACTGCCGGCCAATCGGGCGGGCACAAACCTGTTCTGAGGCGAAAGTCTTCTGGGGTTTGTGCTTTTAAGTCCACAATCAAGTACCCGTAGGGTTTTTTGGTGGCATCCTCAAATGCCTCCAAAAAGAATTTGGTCTGGTTAGGGTACATTTGACGAGCCAAGACGGTGACCTGTAGTTTATCTCTGGGGTTTTTAAAAAGAATTATATAATTGGCATTTAAATTAATAGTGCGGCTTTTTTTACCTTGAAAAAATAGATTTTGAACTAAATAAATAATACTTAAATTCCTATGATGAGTGTACTTTTGTAAAGCTTTTTCCACTTCACTGTTGTCACCGGCCTGCTCCATCAGGTCATCAAGGATCACTAGATTAGTTTGTCCGGGCGGGAACAGGTCATCGTCACACAACGAGGCGGGGAGACCTTGCACAAATTTCAGATTATTTTTTTTTGATGCCAAATCATCGTAGAGAGGTTGCCAGCAAGAGTAACACCACACTATGTTGTCAAGAGCTTGGGACACGGTTGCGTCCACATCTTCTATGATGTTCTTTATAAGATAGCTCTTACCCGAATTGGAGGGACCGGCTATAATACAGGAGAAAGGGTGTTGAAGTCTGTTATCAAAACCACCGCTAATATCCATAAGGCAGAGTGGTATAATCAGTCTTCAACACTCTTTTATTGTACACCACCCTGAACCGTTTGTTTAGTGATCTATTTTCCAATGTGTACCCCTTTTTATTGCGATAGATCTGATTTCCGGCTGTAATAATCTCGCGAGGAGGCGCGTCTTTCTCGGTTACAAAACTTTGTACCAGGGTCGTCAGAGACTTGATGTTAATGAGCTTGTTGTTACAATGGTTCAGAGTGAAACCCTTAACTTTCATACAGGTCTTACCCGCAGCCGTTCTGTATGCGTAAGTCTTAGGACCCCCTGAAACAAACTCAACTATGTGGTCCTGAGGATCTAGCTCACTCGTTAACTCCCCAAGGTAGTCCCCGAGGGGAGGGACCCAATCCCCTGGCCTGGTGACAAAGATTACAGAGTCAGTATCATGATAGAGCGTGCGTTCCTGCAGCTGATCCATTAAGTTGTACAGTTCAAGCCGGGCGTAAGCCGTGGTAAAAACCGCTATGAAAACATTAACGTTTCCCTGTTTGGTGGGGAAATCTTTAGGGGCCCTCCACTGGACCTGTGCCACGTGGTCATTTAAGAATTGAAAGTGTGATACTGCATGTTGTTTGGAAAACATAAATTCTATAAACTGTTCAGGGGTTTTAATCAAGGTTGTGTTTAGACGGTTATTTCTTTCCCCAAACTTACCCCACAGACTGTTTAAAATCAGTTTGGACATTTGTCTCTTGGCGGGGTTTACAGTTATGTTCCCCGGCTCTAGACGGATCCCTTCCTTTTCAAAATATTGCTGAACGTACCGCTCTTTGGCAGCGGAGTCAACACACCATGAGGGATAGCCCGATGCCTCCTGTTTCCCTTTCAGATGGGTCATAATGTACTCAGCAAAAAGAGTATCAGATTTTTCAGAAAAATGCCAAACCTCATACACCTTACCGACTCTGTAACCTTTCTCCACCGCCTTGTCAAGCTCAATGCTACACCAGACACCCGTCAGCGCTCTCTCGTCATCACTGTGCAGACAAGAGGTATTTTGATTTTCAGTTTCCACACACGTTCTACACAGAGGGAACATCAATTTTCCCGAACACCTGTAAGGCAACACGGGTAAGAACAGCTCGCGAGGAGGGTACATGCTGACTTTGATCAAACCAAAGTACTGTCCGATTTCGAGAAAGTCACGATAAACAATGGTTGGATGCCCCACCGGGTACATTTTGGTCTTGTTGACATAAGGGTACAGACTGGTGAAATCATAGTAATCTACTCTCTCACCCTCCTTTACCTCATAATGTAAACAGAGGGCGTTGGTACGACCCCCAAATAACGCATCCCTGGGCTCTAGACGTTCAGGAAAGTCCAAGGTTTCCATAAACCGTTGTACCCCCACATCCTGTTGCTTCAGGGTCGTCCACGCGTGTTCCCAAATCACCAGTACATTCAAACCATAGGTGTTTTTTAAAGTTTCAATTCGTTCCTGGAAATCATAGTACATATCACCGCAGAGTTTTTGTGTTACGGGGTTAAAGGTGTTTGGGTCGAAGCACTGAGGACAGCCCTGGTAAATACAACCAGCAAACTCATAAGCGGTACGCCGCCCGGACACGTCGCTAAAACCGTCTAAGTAGTAAGGACCCATTTTGACTTCCCCTTGATTTAAAGCATGTCTGATGAAGATGTTATCCCGGGCACTCAGATATTCCAGCCACTGTATGGAGACAGTCGAAAAGTTCTTTTGTCTAGCACGATAGTTGTCAGAAGTGGTGACCGCTATAGTGTTTTTCTGCAAGAAATTGGATCGATACATTTTCATGCAGAGAGACGCTATGGTCACACTTTGCAAAGGGTCGAGACCCGACGTGTTGATAACCTCGGCGCGGAAACGCAAACAGGCTTCTTTAAGGATCACCACATCATTTTTACAATAAGCGGCCATCTCTTCTCGGAAATCAAAAACACCTCCCTTAACCGTATTGTACCATTTAAAGAATTCCTCCCTCTCATGAGACATCATAGTATCAACCCCATAATAAGAGGCGGGCGGGTAGGACCCTCGATAATTTTGAGTGTCCTTAGTATTAAAAAAATGGCAGAACCAACCTTTCTTCTGAGCCTCAAAACCCAGAGCTTTAGGCAAAGCGCTCAATTTCATGGGGAGGAAATTTAACGAGTCTATGTAACGTTGGTTGAAAGCCTCGTCGGTGAAACACATGATCTTGCTACCCTGAGCTATTATTTTTGGGGTCACCCCATTTTCCACCAGATACTTCATCAATATGTAAGAATCATAACCCTTAGCATTGTGGGCAATAAATGTGTAATTGAGGTATTTTGGACTAGCTAGCTGACCACTCACAATCCAACATGTCAATACAGTGTATATAATTAGCAACATGGACCCCGTTTTCTTGCCGGCATTCAAAATCAAAAAAGACATACCGGTTGTGCGGCGGCTCCTTTTTAACCGGCTGAATAAAGCACTGGTGTTCAGACCCCGGGGTTAAATCCACATTACAGATCCTACATCTCGGTTCCAGACATTTGTGTGGTTTAACCTCATGAAAACGGTACTGGAGGCAACACTGCGGGCAATATTTAGTTTGATCACAATAACTCCGTTTTTTAACCCCCTCAGCAGCGGCCCTCTGCACCTTATGTTCGGAAAAACAGAACGCGGAGAGACAAATCCTTAAGCAATCTTTACATCGAATGGTAGGGGCCAAACCCTTACGACATTGCGGATTGAAACAGACGTTACAGTAACCGTCACAGCGGTGCTTAAGCTTATCATTGAAGGCCTTATAACACCAATGACAAACATACGAACAACCCAAAAAAGCCGTCAAACTCTTTATTCCAAAGTAATGACTATCACTTAGGAAGAGAAACAGTGTCTGTGTATGGGTTTCAGGATGTGTCTGAAATTTCACAAATACTTCCTTTACCTCACAACGGTACCACACAACAATTTTTAAAGACAACAACTCCTCAAACATGGCAATGTCTGAAAAGGCAACCATCTGTTGAGAGTTTAAGCCGGCCCTCTGATGAAGCATTAAAGCCTCTTGCATAGCTTGGGGTTCAGGCATGTCGGGGGTGAGTAGTTTTATTAAACTGTAAGCAAAACAGAGCTTATTGTCACCATTGGAACTCACCACTAATTGCCTGAGCTTGTTCCTAATTATGTCGTTCTTCAAGCATTTCGACAGTCTTCTAAGCGCCCCACCCTCAGGGTTACGAACCACATTCATTACCAGAGACAGACTTTCATCAGCTAAGATGGATGCGTTACTTTGCAATAACGCTTCGATTTTAGCCAGAAATTCATCAACATCTAAATTATCTCCACTCAGCATTACAGATAGGTTGCTAAACAAATCATCCCCTCTGAGTTCTAACTGTACAACATCTCGAGGTCTGACCCTTTCAGCAACCTGTTCAAGCATGTTTTGCAAGGCCTCGTGTATGTTGACAAATATTTCTGCATAATTGTCACAATTTAAAAGTTCTGCAAAATTAAAACGCTGAATCATTTCAAAATTGTTATAGGCCGGTCTATCTATAATCACGGGATCACTGGTACTCTTGGACACATCATCATTTTGAACAAAGCCTTCAACCCCTACATTCTCACAGAGCATGTCATCCACAGCCTTATCAGTCTCAGAACCCTCCACATTCCGAACACCCCCACCGCTGACATCTACAAAACCCCCTTTTTGAGGAGGCTCATTTAAAGCCTGTAAAAGTCCTTCAAAGATATCCACCCGGTTAATGTCAAGACCCTCCTCTATAGTGACGGCTGCTTCTGCCGCCGTACTGTGTTCTAATGGTCTCAAATCATTTATAATAGGGGCAGAATTTGGTCGGGGTAGCGTCTCCAAAGCCTCCACCATTTCAAACAAATCGGGGTGAACTAGGGGTTGAACCTCTATAAGCGCTACCGTTGGGAGGTGGTTATTTAGATCATTGACCATCTGTAACAGGTCGGGGTTCACCGGTAAGTCTGGTAATTCACATTCTATCGGTGGTGATTGGGGGTTATTTAAATCATTTATCATTTGTAATAGTTCCTGGTTCATTGGGACATCAGAGGAGTTCACAACAGGGCCGGGGGTGTTCTCTCGGGAAGGTCTTTTTGGGGCCCTAACTTGTTCATAATCCTTTAGTTTGTGAGTTCTTTTACCAAGTCCGGACATTTTTTTTTATTTTTTATTTTTCCAACAACCCACAATAGTAAGGCGTTTTGTATCTATTAAAACATTAAATACGGTACAATTCGTTAGTAAGGGTATTAATAAGGGTGTTTTGACTCTCTATCACAAGGTTTTGCCCCACTAACACAAGTCTTTGATTTAGTAACAAGGTATGTAGCAACTCATGCCGACCTTCAGGAAGTAGCTCCGGGGGATGGTGTCCTGGCTCAGCTGCAAAGGATGGTCGCTCCGGTAAATCTCGGTCGAAGGAGGCAGGGAGCGAGCGTATACTCACGGACGGAGACCAAGAAGGCCTTTGCGGTGACACCCTGGCCAATCGCGGTGTACTGTTCAGCGTTTCTGTAGCCAAGAAACGGGGCTGGGGGGACGATGTTGAAACCAGTCCGTCGTTGGGTGGTGTGTCAACCCTGACTGACGGCGACCCCTGAGGTTGTTGGTTGCCTGTATTTGTTCCGCCCGACAATGCGGCGGGCTGAATCTGGATTGTTGAATTACCCCCAGAAGGCTGTGGCCTGAGTAGATGTTGGGGGGTCTCCAAGACCACCGTGGGGGATCCTCTCGGTGATCTCTCCGGGGAAGATGTTTGATCCCACTTAGACGGGGTAATTGTCCTCAATAGCTCATCCACAGAATGACTATCCCAAGAGTCTTGGGAAGAATAAAAATATACATTACATTTACATCTTTAAACGGCGACAGAAATCAAACTTAAAACAACATGTCCAGGACCTTCAAAACCTTTAGCTTTTTTAGACCTTTGAAAATAGGCTTAGACATTCACTACAACGCCTTATTATTTACAGACAATATATTTATTAGGACTTGATAATAAATGTAAAACAGAGAAGCCTCTGTAAATAAACTGTTTCTTAAATGTAATATTGTTAATAAAACACTTTTTATACACACACACACCACATTTCATTTTTAAACGAACCTTCCAAGTGTAAACGCTTCCTGATCCCGGGACTTCCTGTTTCACAAACGTTTTCACGATCTGTTTAAATATTAAATACAATGAACACCTTCAAGCCTTTTCCTACAGCCACTTTAAAACAGAAGTATAATTGCGGGAGATAAGCCAAACAACTTACTAAAACCTTTCGGACAGCTTTACTTCCTAACCAGACGGTCGGGCAATCGGTCATTTCTAAACACATGCCCCAGAAACAAGCCTAGACCTGTCCGGACTTCTAAAGATCTTTCCCAGAACCCCCAAGACCTACAGGAAATGGACACCCCTCGCTTAAATATTAGCCCTCAACGGGCAAACAAAACCCTTTTAAAAACATTAAAGTTTGAAAGATCTTACTTACCTCCAAAGAATAATCGTTTCTTATGTTTTTCAGCTGATTTAGCTTTTTGCACTTCTGTGAAGGTAAGAGACATGTTTAACCTTTAACCACCCCTCTTTATAAAAAGCTTTAACCTCTTACAAGCGGCAGATATATACTCACCGCTATCAGATACAGGGGCTGACGGCCTTTCAGATTCTTGAAAGGTTACGGTTCTCGAAGGTAAAACGAAACAATCCCTCGATGTGGAAGGCCTTTCGTTGTCTCGAACCACGTTTCTTAATACTGTTAGAAAGGATATTTTTTTAAATTAACAAAACGGGCCTCAAACATCTTACCGAAACGTTATACAAACAAACAGGGGTTTAGTTCTTACCCGGTCGGCAGACAGCCTGTCTAGGGACAACCACTTCTCTTGGTTGATCCTCGGAGACATTAATCACAGGCCTTTCGATAGTTTCTGTGTAATTAAAGAGACCGCCATTAATATATATTAAAACGTTTTCATAACTCTATTGAGCCGCTTCAAAACACAACCACACACCCATACATAAGAACCCTTGAGCGCAAACACAAAAATCTTACCGTCGTTGTTCCAGATGATCTCCTCAGCGTTGGGAATTAACTCCTGTTGACTGGCTGAAAAATAATTTTACAGAACTTAAAACAGATGTTATAACCTTATTTACAATACATGCCCACGCTCTGAGTCAATGAAAATAATCTGAAGACTTACCTAAAAACTCGTTTAAATCGAAGTCGTTGATGTTGTTTCCGGACATTGTTGATCTTTAGGCTTAAATCGAAAGGTCAGTATGAGTCTGTCGAGCTGAAGACCAGACCTTCATACTTATACTGATGGCCGGATGCCGGATCTGCTTGTAAGGCATTGTTCTGGGCTGGCCTTTGTGCCATCCTGTTATCAATTAACATATCAAAACCAACCAATAAAATGACCCTGCATCAATTTCAAATAGAAACCAAGATGGCGACGATCTCTCTCCTCTCTACTCTAAACTTTTATTAGAACCTTTTGGTCTCTCAAAAAAACATTTTTAAGCATCAAGACCTATAGTCAATAAACACTAAGAATATTTCAGGCCTTTATACGCGCTAAAAAACAACCTGAGCCAAGAAAATAACTATAAAGATCTAAAATAAGTAGCGCTTTTACAGTGTTTTTTTTTTTTTTTTTTTTTTTTTTAATAGCGATGCTTTGTTTGGTATTAAACAAGTCACAAACTACTCAGAACAGCGTTTATCCCCACAAAAGAGATATTTGGGTTTATTTTACAAAGCTTATAAATTATATAGTTTAAAAGTATTCTGAATGTTTTGAGACCACACGCCATGCCTACGTTTGTCTGAGCCCACCCCCGTCCCCCGTGGTGTGAGTGATTTAGCCTTGAGTGTTGTGATCTATTTAGCATTGAGTGATCAGTTGTTTTTATTTTTTAAATGATTCCTTATCATCAGGGATTGAGCCTGCTAAAATACCTTAAAAACATATCCTTATCTTAAGTCTACCTCTTATGAGCTTTAAGACCCTAGAATGTATTTAAGTAAAACGAATGAACACATTATGTGTGAGATAAAATATAACCACAGCTTTTTTTTTTTTTTTTTTTTTTTTTACAAATACAATTAACCTATACCCACAAACACCCACACACACACACACCCTCTTTTTTTTAATTTTATTTTTAATTAAATTTGAGGGGAGAGACAGAGCCATATACATTGGGGTTAACATAAGTACCCTATGCATAACAGGAATTGTTAGGACCTGTGACCATTACAGACAACAGAACTTGTTGATCTTATAAAATGATTGGGCGAGAGAGAGAGATATAGAGACAGACAGAGACAGAGCCAGTGTGAATATGATAAACGCACTATTCAAAATGGCATTGTTAAGACCTGGGACCATTACAGACAACAGAACTTGTTGATCTTATAAAATGCTTGGGCGAGAGAGACAGAGAGAGAGAGACAGACAGAGACAGAGACAGAGACAGTGTGAATATGATAAACGCACTATTCAAAATGGCATTGTTAAGACCTGGGCCCCTTACATGTATATTTAAAAAAGACCCCCAACCGCTACAGGAAGAGCCGACCCATTCACACTCTACAGTTGACCAACAAGAACAACCGGTTATGGGGGGCCTTGTTGTTCAGGGTTTTAGGGGTGTACACTTTCTGACGGATATGACGTAGGAATAATTAAGGAAATAACTCTAAAATCACGCCCCCCGATTATGACGTAGGAATATTAATAAGCTTAGGGCATACGTCATAACAAAATAGGCCGTGCCCAAAAAAACCTACTATCTACTCACATCAGTCATTCCGCCCTGGGCCGGCCCTGACCAATTTGATGCCCTAGGCAAGATTTTAGCTGGTCCCCTTGCATCGCAGCCAATTCCACCACCGATCATTGTGTTCATACACTTACACAGAAACTGCATAGCTTCATGTCTTAGATTTTCTTTATGTTTGAAACAAGAAAAAAACACACAAAATAAAAACAGTATGCAAGAAACAAGTGACAAAACGAATTATGAATACAATATAAATAAGTATTGCACGAAAAAACTATATTACCGACACCATAGTGCAAGATGCATAATGTAGCAGTGTTCTACAGCCTTACCGCCTTGCCTTTCTTGCAGCAAACAAGTGACATAAAACGAATTATAAATAAGTGGATGTTTCCTGCAGCACACTTGAAAGAAAAGGTATATTTCTCAGAATTAAGTTATAGGTAATGGAGGTTGATGAAAGAGTTAAATAGCTGATCGATCAAAAGGTGTGATCGTTGTGGGGCATCGGTAAGAATGCACAATTCTCATTCATTCCAAACAGTGTCCCTTTACTGCATCACTAGCAATGGGCGTTAGCCTATTTTGGTATTTGTTTTGTGTGTTTTTGATTGCTTTTTGTTTTGTTTTATTAATTCACTTTTAACCTCTTATATTATCACATTATTCCCATTAAAATCACGTTTGTTTACTTTGAATGTCCCGCCCCACTTCACGAAATGCACGAGTTTTATTTACGATTGATTGATTTAAATATACACATGGCTAATCACGCATTCATGAGAGTACCCGCTTATTCGCCAGGTTCTACGAAATTCAATAATTGACCATGAGGAGCACCTGTTAGGCTGGAGATAAAATGCTCCCGGGGTGGAGCTGGGGGGGACGGGATTGCAGAGCAACGGGAACGAAACGTGGAGCCAAAGGCGAACGAAGGACTTGATGGACAAGTAACGGAAAGGGCTAAGAGACCCAGAGGAGAGCTGAGGCGACCTCTGCAACGCTAGCGAGAGTATCCAGAGAAGGGATAGCGTACAGGCTTTTTGAACTACAGTAGTGTTTCAAAGGATAACAACAAACAACCTGTTTTTTTTTTTTTTTACTCGGCCATTGTTTTCTTGGACTGTACATGGACATTGTAATTTCTTTGTATTGCCAAACCCGGACCAGAGCAGAAGCTGAATTTTTGTCGGAGCCCCTCATTACTTTGTACTAGGACACGTGGACTATTGCCTGCCCCATTCCAGCTCCTGGTACTGCCGGAGGAGACCAACAGAACCCTCCACGAATGCATTTTTTAGTTTGAACTTTTTTGTCTTTTTAACATAAAGAGGAAGTCTGATGGATTTTATATTAGAGATTTGTAATCCAGTTAATTGTATACCTGTCTTGTGTGGTCTGTGGTGTGCTCCTGGCTTGAGATTCCCCAATTTAAATAACCTAAATCGAAGGGAGAATTGAGAGGTAGTAAATGCAAAATGGGCATATTTGGGCAATCGACAACCTCCCAATGGGTCCTAGCGGCTGTAGACAACCGCTAGGTGGTGTAGTCGTGCTTCCATAAGTTTTACCCCCCAGTGGTACTGTATAACTTCCACTCTGTGACACATCCTAGATTTTAATAGCGACAAGATGTGAAGTCATAGTGAAGAGCTTGGGAAGGTGCGGTCACGCCTGCTTCATCAATGACGGGAGCTTTGGGGAGACGGGAGGCAGTCACATTACCTTCCTGAGAGCAGTAACTGCCGAACCAACACACATTACTTGTGTGTGCCAAATACTTCTGTTTTATTAGTACCTAATTTTTCAGCACCAGTATTTAACTTTGCAGATTGTTGGAAAAAAACTGTACAGGTATTCCCTGCTAACACACAACATTGCCAATAACATTGTAGCAATATAATTTATATTGCTACAGCATTGAGGCAATGTGCTAGCAGGGTTGTTGTACTTTGGAATCGGTTCATGCTTCACGATTGGTTAATTGCCTATTTTTTTTTTGCCTTCATAAACAATTCGTGGATCGACTTTGCTCCCTTTTTCTTGGGATTGTGCGTCTTGTAGGCAGTCCATAGGTTGTCCCTATATTAATTTATTCATGAAATTCCAACCGAAATAGCGACAGTTCTACAGCTATTTCAAACCGGAAGTTTGAATCGCTCCTGATTTCAGGAAAAAGTTCTTCATTTACACCGTCTCGTTCTGTCCGTCCCTCCCCTCCTCAGCCTTGGATCTCTTCTGTTCTCCGCTCAACCTGATCCAGTCTGCGCACCACTGAGCACAAGTGGAAGAGATCCAAACTCCCAGCGACCCTCGCACTCTACCACTCTCTACTGCCCACATTCCCCTCCTCGCTCACCTCAGTCTTACTTCCAGTCATTCTTTGAATCCACTGTCCACAACCCCTGCAAGCTTTACTCCACCTTCTCTCTCATCTCCCCCCTCCTCCCTCATCTCATCTCACCTCATCATTTTGCCTCATTCTTCTACAAGATCACAGACATCCACAAGCTCTTCAACAGTCTCCTCTCCACTCCCACCCTGCCCAAGTCTCCCACCGATCAAGCTTCCATTTCTTCATTCTCTCCTCTCTCAGACTCTGAACTTTCCTCTCTCCTCCTAGGTCACAAACCCATAATATGTCCCCTGGACCCTCTCTCTACTCGCCTCCTGCAAGCGTCTGCTCCATTTCAACTCCCCTTCTTCTCCTCCCTCCTCAACTCCTCACTCCTCTCTGGCTGTTTCCCCTCTTGCATTTAAACAAGCTGCGGTCATCCCACTCCTCAAGAAACCTACCCTTGACCCCACCTCTCCTCAGAGGCACCTGTCTCTGCCCTGTCGCCCTACTCCCCTTCCTCTCAAAGACCCTCGAGCGTGCGGTCCACTGTCAGCTCTCTGCATTCCTTTCCCATCTCTCACTTCTTGATCCTCTGCAATCTGCCTTCCAAACACCGCTCACACCACTGAGACTGCTGTCCTGGCAGTCACTGACTCCCTCAACTGTGCTCGGGCAGCCTCCCTCTCCTCAATCCTCATCCTCCTTGGTCTCTCCGCAACATTTGACACCGTCGATCACTCCATCCTCCTCTCCTGCCTCGCTGACCTTGGAATCTCTGGGACTGCTCTCACTTGTTTCTCCTCCTACCTCAACGACCGGACCTATCAAGTGGCGAGCTTCCTCATCCACCCCTCAACCTCTCCTCACAGGCATAACCCCCGGGTTTAGCTATCCTCCCGATGGGTCACATTTCGGTAACTACCTTTTTTACTTTCATGGGGCCCTGAAATCCTCGCTGCGCCCCTGGTCATGAAAGCTGTAATGTCTGGTATCAAAATACATTACTGGCTTTCGGCTTACACACGTCATTTCAACCCACTTGCTCAAGCAGACCGAGTAAACGTTTACTCGAGGTATACGGTCACACAGAAGGAGCATCCCAAGAACACCAGTAAATGGCGTAGAAATTTTGAAAACATGCACAATTTTCCACGATCTAAGCCCACAGTTTACGTGCAAAATCTAATGTCTGAGATGATGGTATCCATGTAACATTCCCGAAATGGACGCATTTTAAAAGTGCAAGGTAACGGTCTGGTCCATTTATTGTGGGTTTCAAGGTAAAGTACATTGCTGATGGACGTTTCATGGATAATGCGGATCAGTGGTTTCCTTTATCATTATGCTCTCTAAATTGTTGTGGGTCTGTTGTACACTGTTCAGTACTGTACATCGTGTTTTAATCCTAACTTGATAAAACACTTCGATTCATGGCTTTGTAGCCCCACCAGTGATGTAAAAAACCACTCGGTAAGATCATTAAAACAAAGTATTAAACAAGGCGCAATGCACAAGACAGTCCTTTGCCCTGTGCAGTGCTGCGGGTAAACAACTCGTCTCTAGTGCAATAAACTAAGACCATGTAAACCCGAGAGGGAGAGGGGCATTTAATCTGTGACTCGAGCATATTGTCTCCAGTGAGGTCAATACACGCGTCAGGGATATGTATGCTAAATGTAATGTAAATATGATGGATATAATGTATATTGTGGTGGAGTTTATAAAGATAATGTCAGGGGAACTTTAGTGATGTTCTGTGTTTTCTAAATTCCAAGCAGTGGGACTTTAAGTCATAACTTTGTGAGGAATTTACATGTCTTTATAAATTATATATCATTATAAAGTAATAATCCAGCTCACTTTGCTAGCTAGCCTACTGCCAGTTGCCATCCAAATGATGATAATGATCAGCTAGTAGTTAAGTACTGCAGTAGTTTGCCAGTTGTCAGCTAATGATTTTTGATAGAATTGTATTATTTAAATTCAGTTTTTTGTGCACTATAGTATTTTCAGTATTGAGTATTTTTGGTGTGGATGTTATTTTACCTAAACAGTTTATTAGTTATTGCTCTGATTTCAATATGCATAGTGCACTATTTACATTTGTATTGATTATTACATCAATTTCTTCAACAAGTACAGTGTATGTTAAAGTGCAATACATGTTCTGTGATGTGCATTATTTAAATGTTTGTGTTTATTTTAGTTTTAACTAAACATTCTCTATACGCCATAAACATGGGCACCACTAAAATGTTTTTCATCGAGAGGGGGGATGGTTTTGGGGCTACTATCAAATCTCGCATATGGCCCCCAAATGGCTAGGGCCGGCTCTGGACATCACACATTACATAGGATGGGGCTGACGTTGGATGGTACTTTTCGTGACTTAAATCAAGTAACAAGTTACTAGTACACACATAGCCTCTAAGTGTACTGAGTAATGATACTCTCTCTTTCGTTCATTCGTTCCTTAGTATAATTACCTTTAGTAGTAGTAGTACTGGCCACTACTCGGAAGGTAGCGATGCGCACCAATAGATCACGAAAGCTTTCTCATAGTTTTGTGTTTTAGATAATGGTTCAATACGGACTCAATCCCCTTTCATGGACATGGCAGGGAACTTGCAGTTAGAACTAAGGAGTCTAATAAGACTTGGTGGTACGCAGAACTGAAGTGCCAAGTGACAGGCTATCACTTTCATTGCACACCGCATTGTCTTCTCGCAGGGAGCGAATTGGGGAAATGTTGGATTTACGGCATCATGTAGAAAGACTGAATGGTTTAGTTACAGAAAAAGATAAAAAAGATAGTGACCTTTCTTACTAGCTGAACTAACCTGCATAAAATTAAGAAGATACAGACATTTTCATGCAATTATTTCAAGTTACAGTCTGCTGCTCAGACACAGTTTGGCGCACAGATGCAACTATCATCAACTCAATTATAAACATATATCTAGAGAGACAGAGAGACAGACATGGACTACATATCGTGCACATTGTATGAAATCATGCTGGTATATGTAGGCTTGTAGATGATTGTTAAGAGGCCTATTTGGAAACATACGAAATGAGATATTACCATAATGAAGTCATGATACATGAAGGAAATGTTTTTCATGTTGGCAAAAGTACCCTGTCAAAATGAAAATGAATGAGAGAATACTAAAACAAAGGGCTCGTCCGGGATTTGAACCCTTTGAATCATACCCCTAGACCAACGAGCCACATAGCACAGGTTTCTGTGAAAACTAGTTAACATCAGTGCCACGTAGAGAGTTGTGCGCTCCTCTATTTGAACACTTCCTTCTTCAAACATTGCATGAGTGTCTGACTGCCGCCATCTAGCGGTGCTGACTGACCGATGGCTCGGGTATCTTGGATGTTGTTAAATGACATAACTGTCCGCCCAAGACACTGATGACCAAGGGTCATAGTTTTCCCCTGTAATAATAACAACAATAGTAATTGGAGTGAATGGAAGTGGCATTTCTATTTCTCCTTACTTTAGCCGTCATCGTCGCCAACATTGTTGTTGGTGAGCATGGAGAGGAGTGTATTAGCTTTTAAAGTATATTCAAGCAATGAACACGTCAAATAAATGTAATACCGAATACTTTTGCACGCAAGTGCACATGTATGTTACAGCGCTTCTGGGAGCACGGCCCACGTGAAGCAAGAGGGCGCAGTAAAGGTCTGCGAGTCAAGTGTGATGTGGGTATCCTGCAGCAGGGAGAGGAACCTTTGTTTTTCTACAGACGAAGCTGGTGCTGTGGGATACTAGTGTAAGGCCATTTATTCGTCATCTGTTCATGCGCAACGGTTCACCAGAAGTGTGTTAGTGAAAACAGCGGTAAGTGCAGGCTTAGTAGGGTCGCAATAGCTTGAATGGTGTCGAACTCCCCCGAAGCATCACAAGTGTGATGGCGGAAGCCTAGAAAGAAAACGTTGCGTTGGCCGGGAATCGAACCCGGGTCAACTGCTTGGAAGGCAGCTATGCTCACCACTATACCACCAACGCCCGGAAAGTCTCTCATTCCATGACTTTTGATGCATTTCAGATCATTCATCTGACTAGATACATGCGAATAATTACAGCCTACAGTGTAAAGCTTCTGATTACAGACAGGGCGTGTTGAGTGTGCTAAGTAACTTGCTAAATTCACTAACAAACAGTCGCTGCTCTTACTACAAAACAGGTGCAAGATATATCATTCTTAGCTAAACAAACCACGTAAACAATCAATGTAACTCTTAACTAAACTAGGAAACGCGAGAGAAAAAGGCGATACTTAGCTGCGGCGACTTGAGCGACTTCTCAGCTGGCTTGCCCGAGTGTCCAGATGCATATGTGGAAATACTTCTATACAAACCATGAACATAGATTCTCGATAGATGAATACTGTTTATTTAAAGGCCAGTTTTTATTTAGCGCATAGTTTATTGAATTTACCCACCAAGGTGGAACACGGACAATGATGTATTTGATTGACAGTGTAACTTGGACTGTTGGAGTAACTTGGACACCCATTGGAATGGAAAAACAAACTCGAGAAAAAAGTGTGTGTGTGTGTGTGTGTGTGTGTCACCTGCTGGTAGTGATGCATTTACATAACCTACAGACTATTTGGGCTGATTGTTCCTGGTGTATTAATGAAACTTTTCAAAGCGGTGGCTTACGTAGATGACATCACAGTCATTGTTAAGAATGGCAAGGATGTACCTTACCTTAAATGACTGTCAGAAATGAATTGAGTTTCTTCAGTGGTTAATGGCTTTTACTGGGGGAACTAGGTAGAAAGCAAGCCACTGTCTCTAGCCACATTTTGGACAAATGGACAAAACTAGATGGATTTAAAAATAGACGGATAGACAGTCGGATGGCGTCTGTCTACAATATTTTAAATGATAATAGTATATGTAGTATATGCATGTGTATTATCAACTAATCTTTACAGAAAAGGGGTAATACCATAATAAAATGCTGATGAGAGGAGAAGAGATCTTATTCACTGGCCAAATACATGATTTCGACAATTGTCGTACATCTTGACGGCACTTAGCTTTACTTTTCACAATGTATGACTGCACTTACTGTACTTAACTGTATACATTGGAAGTTGTAAAATGTATTATCTTGAATTGCTTTGTTTAATGTAAATTTGAATTTGTAATGTTTGATGCCTTGTACTTAACTGTATTCTTGCACTTATGTTGCAAGTCGCCCTGCATAAGGGCGTCTGCCAAGAAATAAAAATAATAATAATGTTTAATAATAGTATATGTAGTATATGCATGTGTATTATAAACTAATCTTTACAGAAAAGGGGTAATACCATAATAAAATGCTGATGAGAAATTAAGAAAACCGTAAAAGAAAGGCATTTTAAACCAGGACCTCTCGCACTCTAAGAGAGAATCATATCTCGAACAAACTTACATTAGTGACATCTTTACACTAGTGCCACGTAGAAAGCGGTGCGCTCCAACAGCCGGAAACTTTCTCAGTCTCAAGTTCAAGCACCTTGTGTGTGACTGCCATCTAATGTTGCTGACTAATAGCACTATTGGACTAGAGGAGCTGGGGCTGGCAGAAATTCAGCCAGGCTTTTCTACAGGCGCAAACTCAGCTGATGCTGTGTAGGCTACTCCGTGTACGTCAATGAAAGTCTAGTGACTTCAATATACACACCCCGATGCACCCAAAGAGTGATTGTCAAAGTATGAGTGACTCGCTCCACTAGCAGCACCGACCTGCATCTCTCTGTGACACCCGGCGCCTCCGTCTGGATAAGCTGCTGGTAATGCCGAGCACGGCAGCAGATCTTGTACAGTGGAACCCTAATAATATTCCTAATAATATGGCAACATCCTGGGGGGTCGGTGTGCCGCGCCACAGTGCAGCGACCTTAGCGCATCACTAAAAGGCACCTTAGCGAGGCCTCGGAATCGCTCAAACATGAACCGAGAAATGAACATTGAATCCCATCTACTATTATTACCTAGTAGTGTTGATGTTATCTAAAGTATTTCTATACGTTTTTATTAGTGTATGAATTGTGTCGACCAGGGATCAGAAAGTGAGACAGTATAGGGTAGGCGGTAATCGAAAGCACAAGAAATACATAAAAGGGAGCTTTACAGCAGGTGAATAAAACACGGATTGTGACAGTCCACTGTTAATAGCCTATAACAAGGCAGATTAAAATATAACAAACGATACGGATTCTTAAAATCAAATATAATTTCAACGTGCAGGAGACCAGACTGACTTTTATGCATCCTCTCGGGTGTAGATGCATGTTACTTAGACTAACAACGTTTGCATTCTAGGATATTAATAACACTCTCCAGAGCAGGAATTATTGAGTGATATTACAGGGAATGTTGAGTAAAAGACTGACCCCGACGTGATTTGAACACACAACCTTCTGATCTGGAGTCAGACGCGCTACCGTTGCGCCACGAGGTCCTTAAACTTCAGTTAACACAGGACGTCAAGGAAAAATATTGGGAACTATGGTGATGTTTTGCTAGTGACCATTAGGTTAATGAATGGGCAACTGAAGCATTGACGTGATGAAGAAGTTAAACAGAATGCTAAAGAGATAGTGACAGTGAGCATGACACAGAACACATGGCATGACGTGAATACCAAGTTAAACTTAAAGCAGAAATTACAGAAAGAAAGAAAAAAAAGAAAACCGGACACTGCACATATGTTTGGTCTTTCCTATATCTTTAATATGATATCTCAGTAGTTTAAATTTGATACAGAAATTATTCTGGAATCCCATGAAATGGAAAATACAGTGAATATAAAACTATATTTGCTGTATTTATAACAAATATATTCCGCTTATACACTCACCTAAAGGATTATTAGGAACACCATACTAATACCCCCTTTCGCCTTCAGAACTGCCTTAATTCTACGTGGCATTGATTCAACAAGGTGCTGAAAGCATTCTTTAGAAATGTTGGCCCATATTGATAGGATAGCATCTTGCAGTTGATCGAGATTTGTGGGATGCACATCCAGGGCACGAAGCTCCCGTTCCACCACATCCCAAAGATGCTCTATTGGGTTGAGATGTGGTGACTGTGGGGGCCAGTTTAGTACAGTGAACTCATTGTCATGTTCAAGAAACCAATTTGAAATGATTCGACCTTTGTGACATGGTGCATTATCCTGCTGAAAGTAGCCATCAGAGGATGGGTACATGGTGGTCATAAAGGGATGGACATGCTCAGAAACAATGCTCAGGTAGGCCGTGGCATTTAAACGATGCCCAATTGGCACTAAGGGGCCTAAAGTGTGCCAAGAAAACATCCCCCACACCATTACACCACCACCACCAGCCTGCACAGTGGTAACAAGGCATGATGGATCCATGTTCTCATTCTGTTTACGCCAAATTCTGACTCTACCATCTGAAGGTCTCAACAGAAATCGAGACTCATCAGACCAGGCAACATTTTTCCAGTCTTCAACTGTCCAATTTTGGTGAGCTTGTGCAAATTGTAGCCTCTTTTTCCTATTTGTAGTGGAGATGAGTGGTACCCGGTGGGGTCTTCTGCTGTTGTAGCCCATCCGCCTCAAGGTTGTACGTGTTGTGGCTTCACAAATGCCTTGCTGCATACCTCGGTTGTAACGAGTGGTTATTTCAGTCAAAGTTGCTCTTCTATCAGCTTGAATCAGTCGGCCCATTCTCCTCTGACCTCTAGCATCAACAAGGCATTTTCGCCCACAGGACTGCCGCATACTGGATGTTTTTCCCTTTTCACACCATTTTTTGTAAACCCTAGAAATGGTTGTGCGTGAAAATCCCAGTAACTGAGCAGATTGTGAAATACTCAGAACGGCCCGTCTGGCACCAACAACCATGCCACGCTCAAAATTGCTTAAATCACCTTTCTTTCCCATTCAGACATCCAGTTTGGAGTTCAGGAGATTGTCTTGACCAGGACCACACCCCTAAATGCATTGAAGCAACTGCCATGTGATTGGTTGGTTAGATATTTGCATTAATGAGAAATTGAACAGGTGTATCTAATAATCCTTTAGGTGAGTGTATTTGCCTTTACTAATATTGTATTTTATTTTACAATAGGTTTAATATAATAAGGTCCAAATAATAAATGTACATATTTGCACATGCTTGCTTTTGGTGAACAGGTAGAATTGGCCATTATCTGAAAAAAACATGCACTCACCTAGTTATTCACAGTTTAAACAGCGCCAGTGAATATTGGGTTTTAAAGTTACAAGAGTGACGATGAAGTTATTGCGTTTAGTTGCTTTAAATAACTACAGTGGTTTGTGGATAACAGGAATATGTGCACATACAGAAAAGTGAAAAGTAACGCTGGGTAAGTACACAATCAAATCAAGTTTCACGAAAGATGATATGCTTCAGATACAACTTAATAGTAAAAATGCATTATGGTAAAGAGTTAATAGCTTTGTTGATAACCTCAACGTATGCTAATCAGTCTCTGTTTCGTGTTTATTATCATAATAATTGTAATTATTATTATTAGTAGTAGTATTCTACAATAAAACTTGCATAAGTTCGAATTGTGCCGATATGTTTTCTGCACAAGGAAAAGTATATATATTATTAAGTTACACAAGCATTGTAAAGAAACCAACAACATATAGGCACCTGGATGTGTTCTTCCTACTTGGATAAGTAGGTTAGCCGGCTAAGTTTCAGGATAACTTGGCATTAACTCGGGATTTTCCATTCTCCGTAGCGAGTTTAAAGTTCAGCCAGCTATGTTTCCAGAGCAGCATGTCCAGCATCTCAAACCTGCTCCCTGTCAGGTTAACTTGAAGTTAGATGGCTAACAATCTCACTGTATTTCATCTGCCCAGTTAAATGACAGCTGACTGTGTCCCCCAACAATGACGGCGCCGTTCCTAACAGATCCAGTTGTGATCCAGACCCAGTAGCTTTTCTGCGAGGAATAATTCATAGAGATTATAGATTTAAATTATACAGATTAATTATTTGAGCGTTACAGGTTCGGTCGGAAAGGAATGATTTACGTAGCCGATTAATTAGGACCGCACATCAGTCATTCCGCCCTGGGCCGGCCCTGACCAATTTGATGCCCTAGGCAAGATTTTAGCTGGTCCCCTTGCATCGCAGCCAATTCCACCACCGATCATTGTGTTCATACACTCACACAGAAACTGCATAGCTTCATGTCTTAGATTTTCTTTATTTTTGAAACAATAAAAAACCACACAAAATAAAAACAGTATGCAAGAAACAAGTGACAAAACGAATTATGAATACAATATAAATAAGTATTGCACGAAAAAACTATATTACCGACACCATAGTGCAAGATGCATAATGTAGCAGTGTTCTACAGCCTTACTCGCCTTGCCTTTCTTGCAGCAAACAAGTGACATAAAACGAATTATAAATAAGTGGATGTTTCCTGCAGCACACTTGAAAGAAAAAGTACATTTCTCAGAATTATGTTATAGGTAATGGAGGTTGATGAAAGAGTTAAATAGCTGATCGATCAAAAGGTGTGATCGTTGTGGGGCATCTGTAAGAATGCACAATTCTCATTCATTCCAAACAGTGTCCCTTTATTGCATCACAAGCAATGGGCGTTAGCCTATTTTGGTATTTGTTTTGTGTGTTTTTTATTGCTTCTTGTTTTGTTTTATTTATTCACTTTCCACTGTCAGCTCTCTGCATTCCTTTCCCATCTCTCACTTCTTGATCCTCTGCAATCCGCCTTCCAAACACCTCTCACACCAGTGAGACTGCTCTCCTGGCAGTCACTGACTCCCTCAACTGTGCTCGGGCAGCCTCCCTCTCCTCAATCCTCATCCTCCTTGGTCTCTCCGCAACATTTGACACCGTCGATCACTCCATCCTCCTCTCCTGCCTCGCTGACCTTGGAATCTCTGGGACTGCTCTCACTTGTTTCTCCTCCTACCTCAACGACCGGACCTATCAAGTGGCGAGCTTCCTCATCCACCCCTCAACCTCTCCTCACAGGCATAACCCCCGGGTTTAGCTATCCTCCCGATGGGTCACACTTCGGTAGCTACCTTTTTTACTTTCATGGGGCCCTGAAATCCTCGCTGCGCCCCTGGTCATGAAAGCTGTAATGTCTGGTATCAAAATACATTACTGGCTTTCGGCTTACACACGTCATTTCAACCCACTTGCTCAAGCAGACCGAGTAAACGTTTACTCGAGGTATACGGTCACACAGAAGGAGCATCCCAAGAACACCAGTTAATGGCGTAGAAATTTTGAAAACACGCACAATTTTCCACGATCTAAGCCCACAGTTTACGTGCAAAATCTAATGTCTGAGATGATGGTATCCATGTAACATTCCCGAAATGGACGCATTTTAAAAGTGCAAGGTAACGGTCTGGTCCATTTATTGTGGGTTTCAAGGTAAAGTACATTGCTGATGGACGTTTCATGGTTAATGCGGATCAGTGGTTTCCTTTATCATTATGCTCTCTAAATTGTTGTGGGTCTGTTGTACACTGTTCAGTACTGTACATCGTGTTTTAATCCTAACTTGATAAAACACTTCGATTCATGGCTTTGTAGCCCCACCAGTGACGTAAAAAACCACTCGGTAAGATCATTAAAACAAAGTATTAAACAAGGCGCAATGCACAAGACAGTCCTTTGCCCTGTGCAGTGCTGCGGGTAAACAACTCGTCTCTAGTGCAATAAACTAAGACCATGTAAACCCGAGAGGGAGAGGGGCATTTAATCTGTGACTCGAGCATATTGTCTCCAGTGAGGTCAATACACGCGTCAGGGATATGTATGCTAAATGTAATGTAAATATGATGGATATAATGTATATTGTGGTGGAGTTCATAAACATAATGTCAGGTGAACTTTAGTGATATTCTGTGTTTTCTAAATTCCAAGCAGTGGGACTTTAAGTCATAACTTTGTGAGGAATTTACATGTCTTTATAAATTATATATCATTATAAAGTAATAATCCAGCTCACTTTGCTAGCTAGCCTACTGCCAGTTGCCATCCAAATGATGATAATGATCAGCTAGTAGTTAAGTACTGCAGTAGTTTGCCAGTTGTCAGCTAATGATTTTTGATAGTATTGTATTATTTAAATTCAGTTTTTTGTGCACTACAGTATTTTCAGTATTGAGTATTTTTGGTGTGGATGTTATTTTACCTAAACAGTTTATTAGTTATTGCTCTGATTTCAATATGCATAGTGCACTATTTACATTTGTATTGATTATTACATCAATTTCTTCAACAAGTACAGTGTATGTTAAAGTGCAATACATGTTCTGTGATGTGCATTATTTAAATGTTTGTGTTTATTTTAGTTTTAACTAAACATTCTCTATACGCCATAAACATGGGCACCACTAAAATGTTTTTCATCGAGAGGGGGGATGGTTCTGGGGCTACTATCAAATCTCGCATATGGCCCCCAAATGGCTAGGGCCGGCTCTGGACATCACACATTACATAGGATGGGACTGACGTTGGATGCGACTTTTCGTGACTTAAATCAAGTAACAAGTTACTAGTACACACATAGCCTCTAAGTGTACTGAGTAATGATACTCTCTCTTTCGTTCATTCGTTCCTTAGTATAATTACCTTTAGTAGTAGTAGTACTGGCCACTACTCGGAAGGTAGCGATGCGCACCAATAGATCACGAAAGCTTTCTCATAGTTTTGTGTTTTAGATAATGGTTCAATACGGACTCAATCCCCTTTCATGGACATGGCAGGGAACTTGCAGTTAGAACTAAGGAGTCTAATAAGACTTGGTGGTACGCAGAACTGAAGTGCCAAGTGACAGGCTATCACTTTCATTGCACACCGCATTGTCTTCTCGCAGGGAGCGAATTGGGGAAATGTTGGATTTACGGCATCATGTAGAAAGACTGAATGGTTTAGTTACAGAAAAAGATAAAAAAGATAGTGACCTTTCTTACTAGCTGAACTAACCTGCATAAAATTAAGAAGATACAGACATTTTCATGCAATTATTTCAAGTTACAGTCTGCTGCTCAGACACAGTTTGGCGCACAGATGCAACTATCATCAACTCAATTATAAACATATATCTAGAGAGACAGAGAGACAGACATGGACTACATATCGTGCACATTGTATGAAATCATGCTGGTATATGTAGGCTTGTAGATGATTGTTAAGAGGCCTATTTGGAAACATACGAAATGAGATATTACCATAATGAAGTCATGATACATGAAGGAAATGTTTTTCATGTTGGCAAAAGTACCCTGTCAAAATGAAAATGAATGAGAGAAGACTAAAACAAAGGGCTCGTCCGGGATTTGAACCCTTTGAATCATACCCCTAGACCAACGAGCCACATAGCACAGGTTTCTGTGAAAACTAGTTAACATCGGTGCCACGTAGAGAGTTGTGCGCTCCTCTATTTGAACACTTTCTCCTTCAAACATTGCATGAGTGTCTGACTGCCGCCATGACTGATGGCTCGGGTATCTTGGATGTTGTTAAATGACATAACTGTCCGCCCAAGACACTGATGACCAAGGGTCATAGTTTTCCCTTGTAATAATAACAACAATAGTAATTGGAGTGAATGGAAGTGGCATTTCTATTTCTCCTTACTTTAGCCGTCATCGTCGCCAACATTGTTGTTGGTGAGCATGGAGAGGAGTGTATTAGCTTTTAAAGTATATTCAAGCAATGAACACGTCAAATAAATGTAATACCGAATACTTTTGCACGCAAGTGCACATGTATGTTACAGCGCTTCTGGGAGCACGGCCCACGTCAAGCAAGAGGGCGCAGTAAAGGTCTGCGAGTCAAGTGTGATGTGGGTATCCTGCAGCAGGCAGAGGAACCTTTGTTTTTCTACAGACGAAGCTGGTGCTGTGGGATACTAGTGTAAGGCCATTTATTCGTCATCTGTTCATGCGCAACGGTTCACCAGAAGTGTGTTAGTGAAAACAGCGGTAAGTGCAGGCTTAGTAGGGTCGCAATAGCTTGAATGATGGCTATTGGCGGAAGCCTAGAAAGAAAACGTTGCGTTGGCCGGGAATTGAACCCGGGTCAACTGCTTGGAAGGCAGCTATGCTCACCACTATACCACCAACGCCCAGAAAGTCTCTCATTCCATGACTTTTGATGCATTTCAGATCATTCATCTGACTAGATACATGCGAATAATCACAGCCTACAGTGTAAAGCTTCTGATTACAGACAGGGCGTGTTGAGTGTGCTAAGTAACTTGCTAAATTCACTAACAAACAGTCGCTGCTCTTACTACAAAACAGGTGCAAGATATATCATTCTTAGCTAAACAAACCACGTAAACAATCAATGTAACTCTTAACTAAACTAGGAAACGCGAGAGAAAAAGGCGATACTTAGCTGCGGCGACTTGAGCGACTTCTCAGCTGGCTTACCCGAGTGTCCAGATGCATATGTGGAAATACTTCTATACAAACCATGAACATAGATTCTCGATAGATGAATACTGTTTATTTAAAGGTCAGTTTTTATTTAGCGCATAGTTTATTGAATTTACCCCCCGAGGTGGAACACGGACAAACAAAAATCAAACCTGCTCAGTGTCAGGTTAACTTGAAGTTAGATGGCTAAATAAATTATACAGATTATTTATTTGAGCGTTACAGGTTCGGTCGGAAAGGAATGATTTACGTAGCCGATTAATTAGGACCGCACATCAGTAGATAGTAGGGTTTTTTGGGCGCGGCCTATTTTGTTATGACGTATGCCCTAAGCTTATTAATATGCCTACGTCATAATTGGGGGGCGTGATTTTAGAGTTATTTCCTTAATTATTCCTACGTCATATCCGTCAGAAAGTGTACACCCCTAAAACCCTGAACAACAAGGCCACCCATAAAGACCCCCCCCCCCCTCTGAAGGCAACGCCCCGAAACTCTCCTCTCTATTTAAGACCCCGCGCTGCTTTTAGGCAATACCTCTTTAATTCTCAGCATCTGAAACATCCCGCTTCTTCAACATGTCCAGCGACATCAACATGAAACCCCGCAAGAAACAATCCCGGGCAAGGGTTCCTGTACTCACCAATTTGAAGATTGAACGCTCCTGGGTGTTGTTCTGGGGGGGTCGACGGGGTTACCGCTTTAAAAGGGATCCCAGCTATGTTGGAGTGGAGCTTTTTGCTTTGGGAGAGAAGGAGGGTACGTTGGAACCTTTTGAGACGGTGATTGAATACTCTTTTGAGGACTGGTTGAAGGTGATGGCATGGAGAGACCTGGGGCTTGTGGATAAGACTCTAGAAGGCTTGCAAGAGGGTCCAAGAGAAGGCGAAACGGAGTCTCCGACTCAGAGTTTTGAAAGGTGTGAATGGGAAAGCTTGCAGAACTACGGTACAGTGGTGAAGAGTCTATCTCTAACTACTGATCGTAAGGTTTTGTTTAGCAGTACCCTGATTACAAACCCTATTGAAGGGGTTGTGGAGGATCCAGAAAAACAGGTTACTGAAATTATGTTTGACGCCGTGGACTGGCCGTTCTTGAAAGAGGTCATAAACTGTATAAATGATGGTTTTGACATCTTGACCAAATGTTCACAACTGGATTCTGTTAGAAGTTGAATATGCTGGATTATGGATTATATATCCCCCTTGAATGACGACGACGATGATAAAACAGACGACCTGTGGGGGGTTGGAGGGGGGTCTGACGGCTCAGGGTCTACTCTCTTCTAAGAGGGCGGTGTGTCGTGACGTAGTGAAGAGATAGGATAAAAGGCGCAACAATTCATTCATGGTTTAAAATTAAAGAGAATGTCTTACCCGAAAGCTGCGGACGTCGACAGGCTCTACAGGCCTCTTCAAACCCGGGATCACCCCTGGTTCTATTCCCCAGATTTTGTATACACTCCGGAACCCTCTGACTGCGGTTACCCTCCAAGACCTCAGACCCCGGTCCCTCAGGACGAAACAACATGCGGAGCGATGGATGTCCAAATGAGTCTCGGGGATCCCCAGCCTCTGGAGCTCATGGAGGGCCTCGATTTTGCCAAACTGTCTACCGTCTGTGCGTCTCAGGAGGGGGTCAGTCCAATGGATGTAGAAACACCCCACAAACCACCAGGCGACCCAATGAGCATCGGACTGTCTCGGGGGCGTGATGAAGACGCAGGATTTATGCCCGGGGTAGGTGTCCAAGTAAGCAGAGTGGTTAAAAGCACCCTGGTGTATATTCTGAGTGCTCTCATCGACCGAGCTCTGAAAGAAGTCTGTCGGGGGTGTGAAGTGAATCACCCCAGTCAGTTGAGACACAGTTGTTTGTTTGAACCAGACCGTTACTATTTCCTGTTCTATTTCAACGTGTTTTACAGAAGACTGAACAAACCGTGGCTGAAACCGGCACTAATCAAGGCTCTGTCTTACTCCCACATACATGTCACTGCTGGACAAGTCCAGAAAATCATAGATGAGATTTTGCTGGAGCTGAAAAAGGAGCCGTTTATAATAGAGAAACTTGGGCAGCTGCTCAATGACCTGGATGAGCCAAGTAGAAAAACCGCTGGCAAGCTAAAAGCTTATTTCTTCCGTAAAGAAGTTAAAGCTGGGGGCAGCGACGAAGAATTCGACATCTACGCCACTGATTCAGACTCTGACCTGAACTAAGGGACTTTGAACATGGGGAATGTTCTGGACTGCTGCTGCAACTGGTTCTGTCATCAACACTCTGCAGCTAACCTGAGAGCGCTATTACACCATGTGCTTGACAGAAAAGTAGCCAACGCGAGCCTTTTCTCTACAGATTTAACCATCGATGAGGATCAACTTTCAAACCTGGAAAAGTTCATGGCTGCTGTAACAAAGACCGGGGGGTACGAACACTGGGATGAAGCGCTCAAGGGGGCCAAGAATGATATTAGGCCATTTCATCAACATCTGTATGACCTTTTACTGAGCATGTTTAATACCCCTCTGTTTACTTTTAAAATAGGTCATATTGTTGTTTTATTTACATATGTAACTGAGGTGTGTGCCTACAAGATAAAGAAACAGGTATTTGTTGATATAGATCAAGTAACCAATCATCTGATTTCTTTTTGTCTGGACCGTAGAAAAAATTGTTGTGTATGTTATACTTTTCTCAAATGTCTAAAAAGGGGTATCTGCTCTCCTGAAGTTGAATAAAAAACCTTGTATAAAAACTTTGCGCATAGTGTGGGTCTGTGTGTTTATTTGGCAGAATGACTCGGCAAGCTCCCCAAATGCATGAACTATACTACAACCCAGCCAAGATTGGGGGTTTGGCGGGTAAGAAGGGTTTTCAAAGGGGACTCGCTGAGGCCGGTGTGAAGGTTAATGATGTGGTTGTTTCAGAATGGTTACGGGAACAAGACGCCTATACCTTACATAAACCTCTCAGGATTAACTTTAAAAGAAACCGTGTATATGCAACTGACATAGACTCACAATGGCAAATGGATCTAGTCGATATGTCAAATTTATCAAAACATAACAATGGTCACAAATTTATGTTGATGTGTATCGATGTGTTATCAAAATATGCCTGGGCTCGCATTCTACATAATAAAACAGGTCGGGCGGTGACAAGGGCCTTTGAGGATATATTGTCCCAGGGACGATGTCCTAAAAAACTGCAGACTGATAAAGGAAAAGAGTTTCTCAACAGAGAATTTCAGAATCTACTGAAGAGACACAAAATACATCATTTCACCACCGGTAATGAGCTTAAGGCATCGGTGGTGGAGAGGTTTAACCGCACCATAAAGACCAAAATGTGGAGATATTTTACAGCGGTCAACACGTTCAAGTATTTTGATAAAGTTCAGGATTTTATCGATGCTTACAACCAAGGGTATCACGCCAGTATTAAAATGAAGCCTATAGATGTTGATCAAAGTAATTCTTTTAAGGTCTATAAAAAATTATACGGCCCATTTATTAAGAAGGGGAAAACTACTTATAAGTTCAACATCGGCGATGTGGTTCGCGTTTCAAAGCTAAGGAGTACTTTTGCCAAAGATTATGAACAAACATTTTCTGACGAATATTTTACAGTTACCGAACAGGTGGCTAGAGACCCCCCCGTGTACCGGTTAAAAGACTATGACGGGGAGGATATAGAAGGAACGTTTTACGAAGCCGAGTTACAAAAAATTATTGTGGGTAAAGACATTGTATACAGAGTTGAAAAGATATTAGCTGAGAAAACCCAGAACCGGAAAAAATATGTGTTGGTGAAATGGCTTGGATGGCCTGAAAAGTTCAATAGTTGGGTCCCTGAACAACAGGTTTGTGATATTCAAGCCTTATAACAACATGCCCGCCGGTGTGAGGGGGTCATTACATTCGATACTCAAGATGGAATCAGGAGGCTTCTACGTGACTCTACCCAGTAACGCCTCTCTCGATATATACCCTAAAAATGAAATATCCAGTTACACGGTACAATTTGGAAAATCTATAGATCTAAGGGGGTCGTGGGAAGTGGGGTTGGCGGAAATACAGTATCCTTACACTTGGGCTGTTTTACAAGATAAGGATGCCACCTTCGCCATTTTTGACGATGTTAAAAAGAGTCAATGGACATTCACGATGCAAGGAGGTTATTATGACAATGTGGATACAATATTAGATGAGATGCATAAACAGTTCTCAGAAGGCACCCCCAACATCAAGCTATATTACAACCCTATTAAAAACAGAGTGTACAAGGTGTCAAAACCTGGTATTAGCATTCAAACCAAAGGACAACTGGGGCGTATATTAGGGTTCTATTCTGACACAGAGAGCAGGTTCTCAGAAGTGGTGGCCCCCTTCCCGGCTGACATCAGGGGCGGCTTTTACACTCTTTATGTGTATACGGATATCATAACACACCAGAGGGTCGGGGATAGCTATGTCCCCCTTTTGAGAAATGTACTTCTTAAAGGTAAAAGCAATGACATGGTCACAATTACTTATGACAAGCCACACTACGTACCAGTCTCAAAGACCCACTTTGACAACATCACGATCGAAGTAAAATCGGATCAGAATATCAACGTACCCTTCCGCTTCGGTAAAGTTATTGTCAAACTACATTTTCGACCCCTGAAACAGTGTGTACATTATTAAAATGGCTACCTCGAGGGGTTATGTAGATCCTAGCGCCTATGTGGATTATTACAAGATGCAAGCCGGGAACGGCTTGCCCGGTTTTGTAGGAGCCCCCACAATGTATGGAGCCGGTCTAGGAGGACTCTTTCGTGGTCTCTTTAGAATGGCCGTACCCCTGCTTAAGAGAGGCTTTGCTATAGCCAGACCCCACTTGAAATCAGCGGCTAAAAATATTGTTAGTGACGTGTTCACCAATGTTATGAACCGGGCAGCTAGCCATGAGCAGCAGGAGGGTTCGGGTCTCATGGTAATGGCGAGGAGGGGGGGTAAAAGAAGAAACAGTATGTGTCCACCAGGGCGACGAAGATCCGTGGCTAACAAAAAACGAAGAAGCTCTCATTCTCCAACATATCGTGGAAACACTCGGAGAAGGAAGCAGCACAAGAAAAAACCTGCAAAAAGAAAGTCTCAAAGAAAGACAAATAGAGCCTCAGGATACATCTTTTAAAAATGTCTTTTGTCCACAGTCTATCGGAAGAATGCGTCAAATCAGAACTGGATCTGTTTACAGTTCCATACACTCAAACGAGTATAGATAAGAGCATATATGTAGAGATACCCCCTCTTTCCGCAATTTCAGATACGGCCCCTCTGGAGTTTTTTATAGCTGGCAATGGCGAGGATTATATTGATTTGAATAACACATTTATTTTAATGAACTGTAAAGTGACTGATGAGGATGGCGATGCAATCGAGAAGACGGCCAACGCTGGGGTCATCAATTACCCGGTGGCCACCATGTTTTCACAGGTGGATGTGACCCTGGGAGATCGGCTCATTAGTCAAAGCAGCAATACTTACCCCTATAGGGCCATGATGGAGTGTATCCTTAATTATAGTGAGGAGACCCTAAGCAAACAGTTCAGCCCCGGCCTTTTCTTCAAAGACACCCCGGAAGCTATGGACGACCAGGATCCAGAGGGACTCAATAAGGGTTTGCAAAAAAGAACGGCCTTTTCAACAGAAGGGAGGACCTTTGAGCTAATGGGACATATTCATGCAGACATATTTTTCCAAGAAAAACTCATGCTCAACGGGGTAGACATTAAAATTAAAATGATCCGTAGTAAAAGTGCTTTTTGTCTGATGACCCCTGATACTGAAAAATATAAACTGACCATATTATCGGCCTCGCTGTTTGTGAAAAAAGTATCCGTCTCCCCGGCGGTTAAACTAGGACATGCGCAGGCTTTAATGACGGCAAACGCCAAGTACCCGATCGAAAGAGTCTATATGAAAGTCCACAGTATCCCCGCAGGGACACGGGTGATGAACCAGGAAAATCTGTTTCTAGGCCAGCTCCCAAAACAGGTTATTATAGGTCTCGTGGATAATGATGCATTTACCGGGGTTTACAACAAGAACCCCTTTAACTTTAAACATTATAACGCGGAATTTATAGCACTGTACGTCGATGGTGTGCAGGTTCCATCCAGACCTTTTCAACCTGACTTTGAAAACGGCAACGCGGTTCGTGAATATTACAGTCTAGTACTGGCTACGGGTCGCCATCTCAAGGATCAACCTCTGCTGATCGATCGCCGGGAATACTGCAGCGGTTACACCCTGTACGGTTTCAACCTGACCCCTGACGAAGAGTGTGGACAACATTTTTCACTGATGAAGACGGGCAATATGCGTTTGGAGATGCGTTTCAAGCAGCCTCTACCACGCACTGTAAATATGGTCGTGTATGCTGTGTTTGACAACATTATTGAGGTGAATCAGAGGAGAAACGTTCTGTATGATTATTATTAAAATGAACACCAGAGAGCTCAACCACATCATGAATGCCCTGGACGGCTCACGGAAAGTGTTTCAAGGAGTCTACGCCTGCGACCAGCTGCCTAAATTTAAGATCAAGAATTTACCTGCAATGTACATAATCAACACACACCCTAAAAATATGCCCGGAGAACATTGGCTGGCTATTTATCTAAGGGAGGACCGCCGTGGGGAATTTTTTGATTCCTATGGAAACCCCCCGGATTTCAGACCTTTCCCTCGGAAGATCAATAACTTTCTGCTCAACAACTGTCAAGAAACCATTTACAGCGGTCGTCAAGTACAAAGTCTTCAGACCTTCACTTGTGGTCAACACTGTGTGTTTTTCTTATATCATAGATCTAAAGGAAGGTCATACCCCGATATTATGTCCTTGTACAGTGAGGATTTAGGCCAAAATGATAAAAAAGTGGCAGAGTTTGTCAGGACACTGTGGACCCCCCCTTATAACACAATTACTTACGACCCTAGCCAGCCATGTATACAGATGGGGTGTTCTTGTGAGGATTTTAAAAGATGTCATGCGTGTTAAAGTGAAAAAATAATGAAAACAGCCTTTGAATCATTAGTTTTGTTTTTATTCAGCACAAATCTTATACAAAGCAGGGTTATGTTATAAATAAATGTACAACATTTGAAAATAAAAAATAAAAATAAAAAAATGGTTTGTCGGTTCCTTATTTACAGGGGAGACAAATAAAAACATGAGATTAATAAGCTTCCCAACGATGGATAGATCCTGAGGAGGGTTGCTCAACACGGTCAGAGTAATGAGATATCGGCGTCAGATCAGTCACCACCTCTTTACACAGACGGATTTTTTGTCGCGTTTCCTGGTTAGGGACTGTTGATTGGGGTATGTTCAGACAGGCCATCGCCTGTAGGAAAGCATTCCAGCCTACAGGTCGGCGACTATCGGGTACCTTATTAGTGCTAGTGACACTCTTCAACAAATCAAACATGTGTGAACCTTTGAGCAGTTGTCCTTTAAAAACAAATTCACCCTGTTCATTCCAAGTCGTTACCCGCGGTTTCTGAACCATTTTGTGCAGAATATATTCTGCATGTCTTTTGCTTCTGGCCGGCATGTTTCTCAATACATCCGTTACAACATCTCCCTCTGAACTCTCAACAGGTTCGGGCACCGCAACATCTTTATCAACCGTACCCCCCGCATCAGTCCCAGAACCATTTTCTTGAGAGGCCATGGTTAAAGTTAAAATGTTTTGATCTTTTTCACCCTGTCTAACCAGACGGAGGTAGAGCTGTAACGTGTTGCTATACATCTGGGCTTTGGAATACTGATTTAAATCGGCCCTGGCCAGTATAGCTTTCATTTCAGAGTCCAGGTTGTTTTCGGCCGTTTGTCTAATGGGCTCTGGCCCGACAACATTTTTTCTCAGTTTCTCAAGCTGCTCCTGAGGGATCAAAAACATTTTCTGAGCATATTCCATTATTAACCCACTCTGGAAGCTAGAAGACTGGTTAGGAAAGGCACGGCTATGCTCAACAGCGGTCCTATAAAACCTCCGGTTTGATTAATCTTCTTTCTTTTTCTTTTAATAGAATACTTCTTATTAGCGATGATCTTGATAACCGCTTTTTGTTTTTTGAGTTTAGAATGTTGAGAAGGGGTTAGGGGTATATTACCGCGTAAGATGTTAAAAGCTATTTCACACAGGGTCTCGATCAAATCCGAGGGGGCCCCTGCCAGCACAGCTTTCCTATGGCACGGGCTCCCCTCAAATAACATTTGCAAAAGCGGCAGATTTCTTTTAATCCGAACAGACATTCTTATTTATTTCCTTTTCTTTAGCACATACACTGCCGGCCAATCGGGCGGGCACAAACCTGTTCTGAGGCGAAAGTCTTCTGGGGTTTGTGCTTTTAAGTCCACAATCAAGTACCCGTAGGGTTTTTTGGTGGCATCCTCAAATGCCTCCAAAAAGAATTTGGTCTGGTTAGGGTACATTTGACGAGCCAAGACGGTGACCTGTAGTTTATCTCTGGGGTTTTTAAAAAGAATTATATAATTGGCATTTAAATTAATAGTGCGGCTTTTTTTACCTTGAAAAAATAGATTTTGAACTAAATAAATAATACTTAAATTCCTATGATGAGTGTACTTTGTGAAAGCTTTTTCCACTTCACTGTTGTCACCGGCCTGCTCCATCAGGTCATCAAGGATCACTAGATTAGTTTGTCCGGGCGGGAACAGGTCATCGTCACACAACGAGGCGGGGAGACCTTGCACAAATTTCAGATTATTTTTTTTTGATGCCAAATCATCGTAGAGAGGTTGCCAGCAAGAGTAACACCACACTATGTTGTCAAGAGCTTGGGACACGGTTGCGTCCACATCTTCTATGATGTTCTTTATAAGATAGCTCTTACCCGAATTGGAGGGACCGGCTATAATACAGGAGAAAGGGTGTTGAAGTCTGTTATCAAAACCACCGCTAATATCCATAAGGCAGAGTGGTATAATCAGTCTTCAACACTCTTTTATTGTACACCACCCTGAACCGTTTGTTTAGTGATCTATTTTCCAATGTGTACCCCTTTTTATTGCGATAGATCTGATTTCCGGCTGTAATAATCTCGCGAGGAGGCGCGTCTTTCTCGGTTACAAAACTTTGTACCAGGGTCGTCAGAGACTTGATGTTAATGAGCTTGTTGTTACAATGGTTCAGAGTGAAACCCTTAACTTTCATACAGGTCTTACCCGCAGCCGTTCTGTATGCGTAAGTCTTAGGACCCCCTGAAACAAACTCAACTATGTGGTCCTGAGGATCTAGCTCACTCGTTAACTCCCCAAGGTAGTCCCCGAGGGGAGGGACCCAATCCCCTGGCCTGGTGACAAAGATTACAGAGTCAGTATCATGATAGAGCGTGCGTTCCTGCAGCTGATCCATTAAGTTGTACAGTTCAAGCCGGGCGTAAGCCGTGGTAAAAACCGCTATGAAAACATTAACGTTTGCCTGTTTGGTGGGGAAATCTTTAGGGGCCCTCCACTGGACCTGTGCCACGTGGTCATTTAAGAATTGAAAGTGTGATACTGCATGTTGTTTGGAAAACATAAATTCTATAAACTGTTCAGGGGTTTTAATCAAGGTTGTGTTTAGACGGTTATTTCTTTCCCCAAACTTACCCCACAGACTGTTTAAAATCAGTTTGGACATTTGTCTCTTGGCGGGGTTTACAGTTATGTTCCCCGGCTCTAGACGGATCCCTTCCTTTTCAAAATATTGCTGAACGTACCGCTCTTTGGCAGCGGAGTCAACACACCATGAGGGATAGCCCGATGCCTCCTGTTTCCCTTTCAGATGGGTCATAATGTACTCAGCAAAAAGAGTATCAGATTTTTCAGAAAAATGCCAAACCTCATACACCTTACCGACTCTGTAACCTTTCTCCACCGCCTTGTCAAGCTCAATGCTACACCAGACACCCGTCAGCGCTCTCTCGTCATCACTGTGCAGACAAGAGGTATTTTGATTTTCAGTTTCCACACACGTTCTACACAGAGGGAACATCAATTTTCCCGAACACCTGTAAGGCAACACGGGTAAGAACAGCTCGCGAGGAGGGTACATGCTGACTTTGATCAAACCAAAGTACTGTCCGATTTCGAGAAAGTCACGATAAACAATGGTTGGATGCCCCACCGGGTACATTTTGGTCTTGTTGACATAAGGGTACAGACTGGTGAAATCATAGTAATCTACTCTCTCACCCTCCTTTACCTCATAATGTAAACAGAGGGCGTTGGTACGACCCCCAAATAACGCATCCCTGGGCTCTAGACGTTCAGGAAAGTCCAAGGTTTCCATAAACCGTTGTACCCCCACATCCTGTTGCTTCAGGGTCGTCCACGCGTGTTCCCAAATCACCAGTACATTCAAACCATAGGTGTTTTTTAAAGTTTCAATTCGTTCCTGGAAATCATAGTACATATCACCGCAGAGTTTTTGTGTTACGGGGTTAAAGGTGTTTGGGTCGAAGCACTGAGGACAGCCCTGGTAAATACAACCAGCAAACTCATAAGCGGTACGCCGCCCGGACACGTCGCTAAAACCGTCTAAGTAGTAAGGACCCATTTTGACTTCCCCTTGATTTAAAGCATGTCTGATGAAGATGTTATCCCGGGCACTCCGATATTCCAGCCACTGTATGGAGACAGTCGAAAAGTTCTTTTGTCTAGCACGATAGTTGTCAGAAGTGGTGACCGCTATAGTGTTTTTCTGCAAGAAATTGGATCGATACATTTTCATGCAGAGAGACGCTATGGTCACACTTTGCAAAGGGTCGAGACCCGACGTGTTGATAACCTCGGCGCGGAAACGCAAACAGGCTTCTTTAAGGATCACCACATCATTTTTACAATAAGCGGCCATCTCTTCTCGGAAAACCAAAAACACCACCCTTAACCGTATTGTACCATTTAAAGAATTCCTCCCTCTCATGAGACATCATAGTATCAACCCCATAATAAGAGGCGGGCGGGTAGGACCCTCGATAATTTTGAGTGTCCTTAGTATTAAAAAAATGGCAGAACCAACCTTTCTTCTGAGCCTCAAAACCCAGAGCTTTAGGCAAAGCGCTCAATTTCATGGGGAGGAAATTTAACGAGTCTATGTAACGTTGGTTGAAAACCTCGTCGGTGAAACACATGATCTTGCTACCCTGAGCTATTATTTTTGGGGTCACCCCATTTTCCACCAGATACTTCATCAATATGTAAGAATCATAACCCTTAGCATTGTGGGCAATAAATGTGTAATTGAGGTATTTTGGACTAGCTAGCTGACCACTCACAATCCAACATGTCAATACAGTGTATATAATTAGCAACATGGACCCCGTTTTCTTGCCGGCATTCAAAATCAAAAAAGACATACCGGTTGTGCGGCGGCTCCTTTTTAACCGGCTGAATAAAGCACTGGTGTTCAGACCCCGGGGTTAAATCCGCATTACAGATCCTACATCTCGGTTCCAGACATTTGTGTGGTTTAACCTCATGAAAACGGTACTGGAGGCAACACTGCGGGCAATATTTAGTTTGATCACAATAACTCCGTTTTTTAACCCCCTCAGCAGCGGCCCTCTGCACCTTATGTTCGGAAAAACAGAACGCGGAGAGACAAATCCTTAAGCAATCTTTACATCGAATGGTAGGGGCCAAACCCTTACGACATTGCGGATTGAAACAGACGTTACAGTAACCGTCACAGCGGTGCTTAAGCTTATCATTGAAGGCCTTATAACACCAATGACAAACATACGAACAACCCAAAAAAGCCGTCAAACTCTTTATTCCAAAGTAATGACTATCACTTAGGAAGAGAAACAGTGTCTGTGTATGGGTTTCAGGATGTGTCTGACATTTCACAAATACTTCCTTTACCTCACAACGGTACCACACAACAATTTTTAAAGACAACAACTCCTCAAACATGGCAATGTCTGAAAAGGCAACCATCTGTTGAGAGTTTAAGCCGGCCCTCTGATGAAGCATTAAAGCCTCTTGCATAGCTTGGGGTTCAGGCATGTCGGGGGTGAGTAGTTTTATTAAACTGTAAGCAAAACAGAGCTTATTGTCACCATTGGAACTCACCACTAATTGCCTGAGCTTGTTCCTAATTATGTCGTTCTTCAAGCATTTCGACAGTCTTCTAAGCGCCACACCCTCAGGGTTACGAAACACATTCATTACCAGAGACAGACTTTCATCAGCTAAGATGGATGCGTTACTTTGCAATAACGCTTCGATTTTAGCCAGAAATTCATCAACATCTAAATTATCTCCACTCAGCATTACAGATAGGTTGCTAAACAAATCATCCCCTCTGAGTTCTAACTGTACAACATCTCGAGGTCTGACCCTTTCAGCAACCTGTTCAAGCATGTTTTGCAAGGCCTCGTGTATGTTGACAAATATTTCTGCATAATTGTCACAATTTAAAAGTTCTGCAAAATTAAAACGCTGAATCATTTCAAAATTGTTATAGGCCGGTCTATCTATAATCACGGGATCACTGGTACTCTTGGACACATCATCATTTTGAACAAAGCCTTCAACCCCTACATTCTCACAGAGCATGTCATCCACAGCCTTATCAGTCTCAGAACCCTCCACATTCCGAACACCCCCACCGCTGACATCTACAAAACCCCCTTTTTGAGGAGGCTCATTTAAAGCCTGTAAAAGTCCTTCAAAGATATCCACCCGGTTAATGTCAAGACCCTCCTCTATAGTGACGGCTGCTTCTGCCGCCGTACTGTGTTCTAATGGTCTCAAATCATTTATAATAGGGGCAGAATTTGGTCGGGGTAGCGTCTCCAAAGCCTCCACCATTTCAAACAAATCGGGGTGAACTAGGGGTTGAACCTCTATAAGCGCTACCGTTGGGAGGTGGTTATTTAGATCATTGACCATCTGTAACAGGTCGGGGTTCACCGGTAAGTCTGGTAATTCACATTCTATCGGTGGTGATTGGGGGTTATTTAAATCATTTATCATTTGTAATAGTTCCTGGTTCATTGGGACATCAGAGGAGTTCACAACAGGGCCGGGGGTGTTCTCTCGGGAAGGTCTTTTTGGGGCCCTAACTTGTTCATAATCCTTTAGTTTGTGAGTTCTTTTACCAAGTCCGGACATTTTTTTTTATTTTTTATTTTTCCAACAACCCACAATAGTAAGGCGTTTTGTATCTATTAAAACATTAAATACGGTACAATTCGTTAGTAAGGGTATTAATAAGGGTGTTTTGACTCTCTATCACAAGGTTTTGCCCCACTAACACAAGTCTTTGATTTAGTAACAAGGTATGTAGCAACTCATGCCGACCTTCAGGAAGTAGCTCCGGGGGATGGTGTCCTGGCTCAGCTGCAAAGGATGGTCGCTCCGGTAAATCTCGGTCGAAGGAGGCAGGGAGCGAGCGTATACTCACGGACGGAGACCAAGAAGGCCTTTGCGGTGACACCCTGGCCAATCGCGGTGTACTGTTCAGCGTTTCTGTAGCCAAGAAACGGGGCTGGGGGGACGATGTTGAAACCAGTCCGTCGTTGGGTGGTGTGTCAACCCTGACTGACGGCGACCCCTGAGGTTGTTGGTTGCCTGTATTTGTTCCGCCCGACAATGCGGCGGGCTGAATCTGGATTGTTGAATTACCCCCAGAAGGCTGTGGCCTGAGTAGATGTTGGGGGGTCTCCAAGACCACCGTGGGGGATCCTCTCGGTGATCTCTCCGGGGAAGATGTTTGATCCCACTTAGACGGGGTAATTGTCCTCAATAGCTCATCCACAGAATGACTATCCCAAGAGTCTTGGGAAGAATAAAAATATACATTACATTTACATCTTTAAACGGCGACAGAAATCAAACTTAAAACAACATGTCCAGGACCTTCAAAACCTTTAGCTTTTTTAGACCTTTGAAAATAGGCTTAGACATTCACTACAACGCCTTATTATTTACAGACAATATATTTATTAGGACTTGATAATAAATGTAAAACAGAGAAGCCTCTGTAAATAAACTGTTTCTTAAATGTAATATTGTTAATAAAACACTTTTTATACACACACACACCACATTTCATTTTTAAACGAACCTTCCAAGTGTAAACGCTTCCTGATCCCGGGACTTCCTGTTTCACAAACGTTTTCACGATCTGTTTAAATATTAAATACAATGAACACCTTCAAGCCTTTTCCTACAGCCACTTTAAAACAGAAGTATAATTGCGGGAGATAAGCCAAACAACTTACTAAAACCTTTCGGACAGCTTTACTTCCTAACCAGACGGTCGGGCAATCGGTCATTTCTAAACACATGCCCCAGAAACAAGCCTAGACCTGTCCGGACTTCTAAAGATCTTTCCCAGAACCCCCAAGACCTACAGGAAATGGACACCCCTCGCTTAAATATTAGCCCTCAACGGGCAAACAAAACCCTTTTAAAAACATTAAAGTTTGAAAGATCTTACTTACCTCCAAAGAATAATCGTTTCTTATGTTTTTCAGCTGATTTAGCTTTTTGCACTTCTGTGAAGGTAAGAGACATGTTTAACCTTTAACCACCCCTCTTTATAAAAAGCTTTAACCTCTTACAAGCGGCAGATATATACTCACCGCTATCAGATACAGGGGCTGACGGCCTTTCAGATTCTTGAAAGGTTACGGTTCTCGAAGGTAAAACGAAACAATCCCTCGATGTGGAAGGCCTTTCGTTGTCTCGAACCACGTTTCTTAATACTGTTAGAAAGGATATTTTTTTAAATTAACAAAACGGGCCTCAAACATCTTACCGAAACGTTATACAAACAAACAGGGGTTTAGTTCTTACCCGGTCGGCAGACAGCCTGTCTAGGGACAACCACTTCTCTTGGTTGATCCTCGGAGACATTAATCACAGGCCTTTCGATAGTTTCTGTGTAATTAAAGAGACCGCCATTAATATATATTAAAACGTTTTCATAACTCTATTGAGCCGCTTCAAAACACAACCACACACCCATACATAAGAACCCTTGAGCGCAAACACAAAAATCTTACCGTCGTTGTTCCAGATGATCTCCTCAGCGTTGGGAATTAACTCCTGTTGACTGGCTGAAAAATAATTTTACAGAACTTAAAACAGATGTTATAACCTTATTTACAATACATGCCCACGCTCTGAGTCAATGAAAATAATCTGAAGACTTACCTAAAAACTCGTTTAAATCGAAGTCGTTGATGTTGTTTCCGGACATTGTTGATCTTTAGGCTTAAATCGAAAGGTCAGTATGAGTCTGTCGAGCTGAAGACCAGACCTTCATACTTATACTGATGGCCGGATGCCGGATCTGCTTGTAAGGCATTGTTCTGGGCTGGCCTTTGTGCCGTCCTGTTATCAATTAACATATCAAAACCAACCAATAAAATGACCCTGCATCAATTTCAAATAGAAACCAAGATGGCGACGATCTCTCTCCTCTCTACTCTAAACTTTTATTAGAACCTTTTGGTCTCTCAAAAAAACATTTTTAAGCATCAAGACCTATAGTCAATAAACACTAAGAATATTTCAGGCCTTTATACGCGCTAAAAAACAACCTGAGCCAAGAAAATAACTATAAAGATCTAAAATAAGTAGCGCTTTTACAGTGATTTTTTTTTTTTTTTTTTTTTTTTTAATAGCGATGCTTTGTTTGGTATTAAACAAGTCACAAACTACTCAGAACAGCGTTTATCCCCACAAAAGAGATATTTGGGTTTATTTTACAAAGCTTATAAATTATATAGTTTAAAAGTATTCTGAATGTTTTGAGACCACACGCCATGCCTACGTTTGTCTGAGCCCACCCCCGTCCCCCGTGGTGTGAGTGATTTAGCCTTGAGTGTTGTGATCTATTTAGCATTGAGTGATCAGTTGTTTTTATTTTTTAAATGATTCCTTATCATCAGGGATTGAGCCTGCTAAAATACCTTAAAAACATATCCTTATCTTAAGTCTAACTCTTATGAGCTTTAAGACCCTAGAATGTATTTAAGTAAAACGAATGAACACATTATGTGTGAGATAAAATATAACCACAGCTTTTTTTTTTTTTTTTTTTTTTTTTTTTTTTTTTTACAAATACAATTAACCTATACCCACAAACACCCACACACACACACACCCTCTTTTTTTTAATTTTATTTTTAATTAAATTTGAGGGGAGAGACAGAGCCATATACATTGGGGTTAACATAAGTACCCTATGCATAACAGGAATTGTTAGGACCTGTGACCATTACAGACAACAGAACTTGTTGATCTTATAAAATGATTGGGCGAGAGAGAGAGATATAGAGACAGACAGAGACAGAGCCAGTGTGAATATGATAAACGCACTATTCAAAATGGCATTGTTAAGACCTGGGACCATTACAGACAACAGAACTTGTTGATCTTATAAAATGCTTGGGCGAGAGAGACAGAGAGAGAGAGACAGACAGAGACAGAGACAGAGACAGTGTGAATATGATAAACGCACTATTCAAAATGGCATTGTTAAGACCTGGGCCCCTTACATGTATATTTAAAAAAGACCCCCAACCGCTACAGGAAGAGCCGACCCATTCACACTCTACAGTTGACCAACAAGAACAACCGGTTATGGGGGGCCTTGTTGTTCAGGGTTTTAGGGGTGTACACTTTCTGACGGATATGACGTAGGAATAATTAAGGAAATAACTCTAAAATCACGCCCCCCGATTATGACGTAGGAATATTAATAAGCTTAGGGCATACGTCATAACAAAATAGGCCGCGCCCAAAAAAACCTACTATCTACTCACATCAGTCATTCCGCCCTGGGCCGGCCCTGACCAATTTGATGCCCTAGGCAAGATTTTAGCTGGTCCCCTTGCATCGCAGCCAATTCCACCACCGATCATTGTGTTCATACACTTACACAGAAACTGCATAGCTTCATGTCTTAGATTTTCTTTATGTTTGAAACAAGAAAAAAACACACAAAATAAAAACAGTATGCAAGAAACAAGTGACAAAACGAATTATGAATACAATATAAATAAGTATTGCACGAAAAAACTATATTACCGACACCATAGTGCAAGATGCATAATGTAGCAGTGTTCTACAGCCTTACCGCCTTGCCTTTCTTGCAGCAAACAAGTGACATAAAACGAATTATAAATAAGTGGATGTTTCCTGCAGCACACTTGAAAGAAAAGATATATTTCTCAGAATTATGTTATAGGTAATGGAGGTTGATGAAAGAGTTAAATAGCTGATCGATCAAAAGGTGTGATCGTTGTGGGGCATCGGTAAGAATGCACAATTCTCATTCATTCCAAACAGTGTCCCTTTACTGCATCACTAGCATTTGGTATTTGTTTTGTGTGTTTTTGATTGCTTTTTGTTTTGTTTTATTAATTCACTTTAAACCTCTTATATTATCACATTATTCCCATTAAAATCACGTTTGTTTACTTTGAATGTCCCGCCCCACTTCACGGAAATGCACGAGTTTTATTTACGATTGATTGATTTAAATATACACATGGCTAATCACGCATTCATGAGAGTACCCGCTTATTCGCCAGGTTCTACGAAATTCAATAATTGACCATGAGGAGCACCTGTTAGGCTGGAGATAAAATGCTCCCGGGGTGGAGCTGGGGGGGACGGGATTGCAGAGCAACGGGAACGAAACGTGGAGCCAAAGGCGAACGAAGGACTTGATGGACAAGTAACGGAAAGGGCTAAGAGACCCAGAGGAGAGCTGAGGCGACCTCTGCAACGCTAGCGAGAGTATCCAGAGAAGGGATAGCGTACAGGCTTTTTGAACTACAGTAGTGTTTCAAAGGATAACAACAAACAACCTGTTTTTTTTTTTTTTTACTCGGCCATTGTTTTCTTGGACTGTACATGGACATTGTAATTTCTTTGTATTGCCAAACCCGGACCAGAGCAGAAGCTGAATTTTTGTCGGAGCCCCTCATTACTTTGTACTAGGACACGTGGACTATTGCCTGCCCCATTCCAGCTCCTGGTGCTGCCGGAGGAGACCAACAGAACCCTCCACGAATGCATTTTTTAGTTTGAACTTTTGTCTTTTTAACATAAAGAGGAAGTCTGATGGATTTTATATTAGAGATTTGTAATCCAGTTAATTGTATACCTGTCTTGTGTGGTCTGTGGTGTGCTCCTGGCTTGAGATTCCCCAATTTAAATAACCTAAATCGAAGGGAGAATTGAGAGGTAGTAAATGCAAAATGGGCATATTTGGGCAATCGACAACCTCCCAATGGGTCCTAGCGGCTGTAGACAACCGCTAGGTGGTGTAGTCGTGCTTCCATAAGTTTTACCCCCCAGTGGTACTGTATAACTTCCACTCTGTGACACATCCTAGATTTTAATAGCGACAAGATGTGAAGTCATAGTGAAGAGCTTGGGAAGGTGCGGTCACGCCTGCTTCATCAATGACGGGAGCTTTTTTGGAGACGGGAGGCAGTCACATTACCTTCCTGAGAGCAGTAACTGCCGAACCAACACACATTACTTGTGTGTGCCAAATACTTCTGTTTTATTAGTACTTAATTTTTCAGCACCAGTATTTAACTTTTCAGATTGTTGGAAAAAAACTGTACAGGTATTCCCTGCTAACACACAACATTGCCAATAACATTGTAGCAATATAATTTATATTGCTACAGCATTGAGGCAATGTGCTAGCAGGGTTGTTGTACTTTGGAATCGATTCATGCTTCACGATTGGTTAATTGCCTATTTTTTTTTTGCCTTCATAAACAATTCGTGGATCGACTTTGCTCCCTTTTTCTTGGGATTGTGCGTCTTGTAGGCAGTCCATAGGTTGTCCCTATATTAATTTATTCATGAAATTCCAACCGAAATAGCGACAGTTCTACAGCTATTTCAAACCGGAAGTTTGAATCGCTCCTGATTTCAGGAAAAAGTTCTTCATTTACACCGTCTCGTTCTGTCCGTCCCTCCCCTCCTCAGCCTTGGATCTCTTCTGTTCTCCGCTCAACCTGATCCAGTCTGCGCACCACTGAGCACAAGTGGAAGAGATCCAAACTCCCAGCGACCCTCGCACTCTACCACTCTCTACTGCCCACATTCCCCTCCTCGCTCACCTCAGTCTTACTTCCAGTCATTCTTTGAATCCACTGTCCACAACCCCTGCAAGCTTTACTCCACCTTCTCTCTCATCTCCCCCCTCCTCCCTCATCTCATCTCACCTCATCATTTTGCCTCATTCTTCTACAAGATCACAGACATCCACAAGCTCTTCAACAGTCTCCTCTCCACTCCCACCCTGCCCAAGTCTCCCACCGATCAAGCTTCCATTTCTTCATTCTCTCCTCTCTCAGACTCTGAACTTTCCTCTCTCCTCCTAGGTCACAAACCCATAATATGTCCCCTGGACCCTCTCTCTACTCGCCTCCTGCAAGCGTCTGCTCCATTTCAACTCCCCTTCTTCTCCTCCCTCCTCAACTCCTCACTCCTCTCTGGCTGTTTCCCCTCTTGCATTTAAACAAGCTGCGGTCATCCCACTCCTCAAGAAACCTACCCTTGACCCCACCTCTCCTCAGAGGCACCTGTCTCTGCCCTGTCGCCCTACTCCCCTTCCTCTCAAAGACCCTCGAGCGTGCGGTCCACTGTCAGCTCTCTGCATTCCTTTCCCATCTCTCACTTCTTGATCCTCTGCAATCCGCCTTCCAAACACCGCTCACACCACTGAGACTGCTGTCCTGGCAGTCACTGACTCCCTCAACTGTGCTCGGGCAGCCTCCCTCTCCTCAATCCTCATCCTCCTTGGTCTCTCCGCAACATTTGACACCGTCGATCACTCCATCCTCCTCTCCTGCCTCGCTGACCTTGGAATCTCTGGGACTGCTCTCACTTGTTTCTCCTCCTACCTCAACGACCTGACCTATCAAGTGGCGAGCTTCCTCATCCACCCCTCAACCTCTCCTCACAGGCATAACCCCCGGGTTTAGCTATCCTCCCGATGGGTCACATTTCGGTAACTACCTTTTTTACTTTCATGGGGCCCTGAAATCCTCGCTGCGCCCCTGGTCATGAAAGCTGTAATGTCTGGTATCAAAATACATTACTGGCTTTCGGCTTACACACGTCATTTCAACCCACTTGCTCAAGCAGACCGAGTAAACGTTTACTCGAGGTATACGGTCACACAGAAGGAGCATCCCAAGAACACCAGTAAATGGCGTAGAAATTTTGAAAACATGCACAATTTTCCACGATCTAAGCCCACAGTTTACGTGCAAAATCTAATGTCTGAGATGATGGTATCCATGTAACATTCCCGAAATGGACGCATTTTAAAAGTGCAAGGTAACGGTCTGGTCCATTTATTGTGGGTTTCAAGGTAAAGTACATTGCTGATGGACGTTTCATGGTTAATGCGGATCAGTGGTTTCCTTTATCATTATGCTCTCTAAATTGTTGTGGGTCTGTTGTACACTGTTCAGTACTGTACATCGTGTTTTAATCCTAACTTGATAAAACACTTCGATTCATGGCTTTGTAGCCCCACCAGTGACGTAAAAAACCACTCGGTAAGATCATTAAAACAAAGTATTAAACAAGGCGCAATGCACAAGACAGTCCTTTGCCCTGTGCAGTGCTGCGGGTAAACAACTCGTCTCTAGTGCAATAAACTAAGACCATGTAAACCCGAGAGGGAGAGGGGCATTTAATCTGTGACTCGAGCATATTGTCTCCAGTGAGGTCAATACACGCGTCAGGGATATGTATGCTAAATGTAATGTAAATATGATGGATATAATGTATATTGTGGTGGAGTTTATAAAGATAATGTCAGGGGAACTTTAGTGATGTTCTGTGTTTTCTAAATTCCAAGCAGTGGGACTTTAAGTCATAACTTTGTGAGGAATTTACATGTCTTTATAAATTATATATCATTATAAAGTAATAATCCAGCTCACTTTGCTAGCTAGCCTACTGCCAGTTGCCATCCAAATGATGATAATGATCAGCTAGTAGTTAAGTACTGCAGTAGTTTGCCAGTTGTCAGCTAATGATTTTTGATAGAATTGTATTATTTAAATTCAGTTTTTTGTGCACTATAGTATTTTCAGTATTGAGTATTTTTGGTGTGGATGTTATTTTACCTAAACAGTTTATTAGTTATTGCTCTGATTTCAATATGCATAGTGCACTATTTACATTTGTATTGATTATTACATCAATTTCTTCAACAAGTACAGTGTATGTTAAAGTGCAATACATGTTCTGTGATGTGCATTATTTAAATGTTTGTGTTTATTTTAGTTTTAACTAAACATTCTCTATACGCCATAAACATGGGCACCACTAAAATTTTTTTCATCGAGAGGGGGGATGGTTCTGGGGCTACTATCAAATCTCGCATATGGCCCCCAAATGGCTAGGGCCGGCTCTGGACATCACACATTACATAGGATGGGACTGACGTTGGATGCGACTTTTCGTGACTTAAATCAAGTAACAAGTTACTAGTACACACATAGCCTCTAAGTGTACTGAGTAATGATACTCTCTCTTTCGTTCATTCGTTCCTTAGTATAATTACCTTTAGTAGTAGTAGTACTGGCCACTACTCGGAAGGTAGCGATGCGCACCAATAGATCACGAAAGCTTTCTCATAGTTTTGTGTTTTAGATAATGGTTCAATACGGACTCAATCCCCTTTCATGGACATGGCAGGGAACTTGCAGTTAGAACTAAGGAGTCTAATAAGACTTGGTGGTACGCAGAACTGAAGTGCCAAGTGACAGGCTATCACTTTCATTGCACACCGCATTGTCTTCTCGCAGGGAGCGAATTGGGGAAATGTTGGATTTACGGCATCATGTAGAAAGACAGAATGGTTTAGTTACAGAAAAAGATAAAAAAAAGATAGTGACCTTTCTTACTAGCTGAACTAACCTGCATAAAATTAAGAAGATACAGACATTTTCATGCAATTATTTCAAGTTACAGTCTGCTGCTCAGACACAGTTTGGCGCACAGATGCAACTATCATCAACTCAATTATAAACATATATCTAGAGAGACAGAGAGACAGACATGGACTACATATCGTGCACATTGTATGAAATCATGCTGGTATATGTAGGCTTGTAGATGATTGTTAAGAGGCCTATTTGGAAACATACGAAATGAGATATTACCATAATGAAGTCATGATACATGAAGGAAATGTTTTTCATGTTGGCAAAAGTACCCTGTCAAAATGAAAATGAATGAGAGAAGACTAAAACAAAGGGCTCGTCCGGGATTTGAACCCTTTGAATCATACCCCTAGACCAACGAGCCACATAGCACAGGTTTCTGTGAAAACTAGTTAACATCGGTGCCACGTAGAGAGTTGTGCGCTCCTCTATTTGAACACTTTCTCCTTCAAACATTGCATGAGTGTCTGACTGCCGCCATCTAGCGGTGCTGACTGACCGATGGCTCGGGTATCTTGGATGTTGTTAAATGACATAACTGTCCGCCCAAGACACTGATGAACAAGGGTCATAGTTTTCCCTTGTAATAATAACAACAATAGTAATTGGAGTGAATGGAAGTGGCATTTCTATTTCACTTTACTTTAGCCGTCATCGTCGCCAACATTGTTGTTGGTGAGCATGGAGAGGAGTGTATTAGCTTTTAAAGTATATTCAAGCAAAGAACACGTCAAATAAATGTAATACCGAATACTTTTGCACGCAAGTGCACATGTATGTTACAGCGCTACTGGGAGCACGGCCCACGTCAAGCAAGAGGGCGCAGTAAAGGTCTGCGAGTCAAGTGTGATGTGGGTATCCTGCAGCAGGGAGAGGAACCTTTGTTTTTCTACAGACGAAGCTGGTGCTGTGGGATACTAGTGTAAGGCCATTTATTCGTCATCTGTTCATGCGCAACGGTTCACCAGAAGTGTGTTAGTGAAAACAGCGGTAAGTGCAGGCTTAGTAGGGTCGCAATAGCTTGAATGGTGTCGAACTCCCCCGAAGCATCACAAGTGTGATGGCGGAAGCCTAGAAAGAAAACGTTGCGTTGGCCGGGAATCGAACCCGGGTCAACTGCTTGGAAGGCAGCTATGCTCACCACTATACCACCAACGCCCGGAAAGTCTCTCATTCCATGACTTTTGATGCATTTCAGATCATTCATCTGACTAGATACATGCGAATAATCACAGCCTACAGTGTAAAGCTTCTGATTACAGACAGGGCGTGTTGAGTGTGCTAAGTAACTTGCTAAATTCACTAACAAACAGTCGCTGCTCTTACTACAAAACAGGTGCAAGATATATCATTCTTAGCTAAACAAACCACGTAAACAATCAATGTAACTCTTAACTAAACTAGGAAACGCGAGAGAAAAAGGCGATACTTAGCTGCGGCGACTTGAGCGACTTCTCAGCTGGCTTGCCCGAGTGTCCAGATGCATATGTGGAAATACTTCTATACAATCCATGAACATAGATTCTCGATAGATGAATACTGTTTATTTAAAGGTCAGTTTTTATTTAGCGCATAGTTTATTGAATTTACCCACCAAGGTGGAACACGGACAATGATGTATTTGATTGACAGTGTAACTTGGACTGTTGGAGTAACTTGGACACCCATTGGAATGGAAAAACAAACTCGAGAGAAAAGTGTGTGTGTGTGTGTGTGTGTGTGTGTCACCTGCTGGTAGTGATGCATTTACATAACCTACAGACTATTTGGGCTGATTGTTCCTGGTGTATTAATGAAACTTTTCAAAGCGGTGGCTTACGTAGATGACATCACAGTCATTGTTAAGAATGGCAAGGATGTACCTTACCTTAAATGACTGTCAGAAATGAATTGAGTTTCTTCAGTGGTTAATGGCTTTTACTGGGGGAACTAGGTAGAAAGCAAGCCACTGTCTCTAGCCACATTTTGGACAAATGGACAAAACTAGATGGATTTAAAAATAGACGGATAGACAGTCGGATGGCGTCTGTCTACAATATTTTAAATGATAATAGTATATGTAGTATATGCATGTGCATTATAAACTAATCTTTACATAAAAGGGGTAATACCATAATAAAATGCTGATGAGAGGAGAAGAGATCTTATTCACTGGCCAAATACATGATTTCGACAATTGTCGTACATCTTGACGGCACTTAGCTTTACTTTTCACAATGTATGACTGCACTTACTGTACTTAACTGTATACATTGGAAGTTGTAAAATGTATTATCTTGAATTGCTTTGTTTAATGTAAATTTGAATTTGTAATGTTTGATGCCTTGTACTTAACTGTATTCTTGCACTTATGTTGCAAGTCGCCCTGCATAAGGGCGTCTGCCAAGAAATAAAAATAATAATAATGTGTTTTATACAATGAGAAATTAAGAAAACCGTAAAAGAAAGGCATTTTAAACCAGGACCTCTCGCACTCTAAGAGAGAATCATATCTCGAACAAACTTACATTAGTGACATCTTTACACTAGTGCCACGTAGAAAGCGGTGCGCTCCAACAGCTGGAAACTTTCTCAGTCTCAAGTTCAAGCACCTTGTGTGTGACTGCCATCTAATGTTGCTGACTAATAGCACTATTGGACTAGAGGAGCTGGGGCTGGCAGAAATTCAGCCAGGCTTTTCTACAGGCGCAAACTCAGCTGATGCTGTGTAGGCTACTCCGTGTACGTCAATGAAAGTCTAGTGACTTCAATATACACACCCCGATGCACCCAAAGAGTGATTGTCAAAGTATGAGTGACTCGCTCCACTAGCAGCACCGACCTGCATCTCTCTGTGACACCCGGCGCCTCCGTCTGGATAAGCTGCTGGTAATGCCGAGCACGGCAGCAGATCTTGTACAGTGGAACCCTAATAATATTCCTAATAATATGGCAACATCCTGGGGGGTCGGTGTGCCGCGCCACAGTGCAGCGACCTTGGCGCATCACTAAAAGGCACCTTAGCGAGGCCTCGGAATCGCTCAAACATGAACCGAGAAATGAACATTGAATCCCATCTACTATTATTACCTAGTAGTGTTGATGTTATCTAAAGTATTTCTATACGTTATTATTAGTGTATGAATTGTGTCGACCAGGGATCAGAAAGTGAGACAGTATTGGGTAGGCGGTAATCGAAAGCACAAGAAATACATAAAAGGGAGCTATACAGCAGGTGAATAAAACACGGATTGTGACAGTCTACTGTTAATAGCCTATAACAAGGCAGATTAAAATATAACAAACGATACGGAATCTTAAAATCAAATATAATTTCAACGTGCAGGAGACCAGACTGACTTTTATGCATCCTCTCGGGTGTAGATGCATGTTACTTAGACTAACAACGTTTGCATTCTAGGATATTAATAACACTCTCCACAGCAGGAATTATTGAGTGATATTACAGGGAATGTAGAGTAAAAGACTGACCCCGACGTGATTTGAACACACAACCTTCTGATCTGGAGTCAGACGCGCTACCGTTGCGCCACGAGGTCCTTAAACTTCAGTTAACACAGGACGTCAAGGAAAAATATTGGGAACTATGGTGATGTTTTGCTAGTGACCATTTAGGTTAATGAATGGGCAACTGAAGCATTGACGTGATGAAGAAGTTAAACAGAATGCTAAAGAGATAGTGACAGTGAGCATGACACAGAACACATGGCATGACGTGAATACCAAGTTAAACTTAAAGCAGAAATTACAGAAAGAAAGAAAAAAAAACGGATACTGCACATGTGTTTGGTCTTTCCTATATCTTTAATATGATATCTCAGTAGTTTAAATTTGATACAGAAATTATTCTGGAATCCCATGAAATGGAAAATACAGTGAATATAAAACTATATTTGCTGTATTTATAACAAATATATTCCGCTTATACACTCACCTAAAGGATTATTAGGAACACCATACTAATACTGTGTTTTACCCCCTTTCGCCTTCAGAACTGCCTTAATTCTACGTGGCATTGATTCAACAAGGTGCTGAAAGCATTCTTTAGAAATGTTGGCCCATATTGATAGGATAGCATCTTGCAGTTGATCGAGATTTGTGGGATGCACATCCAGGGCACGAAGCTCCCGTTCCACCACATCCCAAAGATGCTCAATTGGGTCGAGATCTGGTGACTGTGGGGGCCAGTTTAGTACAGTGAACTCATTGTCATGTTCAAGAAACCAATTTGAAATGATTCGACCTTTGTGACATGGTGCATTATCCTGCTGGAAGTAGCCATCAGAGGATGGGTACATGGTGGTCATAAAGGGATGGACATGCTCAGAAACAATGCTCAGGTAGGCCGTGGCATTTAAACGATGCCCAATTGGCACTAAGGGGCCTAAAGTGTGCCAAGAAAACATCCCCCACACCATTACACCACCACCACCAGCCTGCACAGTGGTAACAAGGCATGATGGATCCATGTTCTCATTCTGTTTACGCCAAATTCTGACTCTACCATCTGAATGTCTCAACAGAAATCGAGACTCATCAGACCAGGCAACATTTTTCCAGTCTTCAACTGTCCAATTTTGGTGAGCTTGTGCAAATTGTAGCCTCTTTTTCCTATCTGTAGTGGAGATGAGTGGTACCCGGTGGGGTCTTCTGCTGTTGTAGCCCATCCGCCTCAAGGTTGTACGTGTTGTGGCTTCACAAATGCCTTGCTGCATACCTCGGTTGTAACGAGTGGTTATTTCAGTCAAAGTTGCTCTTCTATCAGCTTGAATCAGTCGGCCCATTCTCCTCTGACCTCTAGCATCAACAAGGCATTTTCGCCCACAGGACTGCTGCATACTGGATGTTTTTCCCTTTTCACACCATTTTTTGTAAACCCTAGAAATGGTTGTGCGTGAAAATCCCAGTAACTGAGCAGATTGTGAAATACTCAGACCGGCCCGTCTGGCACCAACAACCATGCCACGCTCAAAATTGCTTAAATCACCTTTCATTCCCATTCAGACATCCAGTTTGGAGTTCAGGAGATTGTCTTGACCAGGACCACACCCCTAAATGCATTGAAGCAACTGCCATGTGATTGGTTGGTTAGATAATTGCATTAATGAGAAATTGAACAGGTGTATCTAATAATCCTTTAGGTGAGTGTATTTGCCTTTACTAATATTGTATTTTATTTTACAATAGGTTTAATATAATAAGGTCCAAATAATAAATGTACATATTTGCACATGCTTGCTTTTGGTGAACAGGTAGAATTGGCCATTGTCTGAAAAAACATGCACTCACCTAGTTATTCACAGTTTAAACAGCGCCAGTGAATATTGGGTTTTAATGTTACAAGAGTGACGATGAAGTTATTGCGTTTAGTTGCTTTAAATAACTACAGTGGTTTGTGGATAACAGGAATATGTGCACATACAGAAAAGTTAAAAGTAACGCTGGGAAAGTACATAATCAAATCAAGTTTCACGAAAGATGATATGCTTCAGATACAACTTAATAGTAAAAATGCATTATGGTAAAGAGTTAATAGCTTTGTTGATAACCTCAACGTATGCTAATCAGTCTCTGTTTCGTGTTTATTATCATAATAATTGTAATTATTATTATTAGTAGTAGTATTCTACAATAAAACTTGCACAAGTTCGAATTGTGCCGATATGTTTTCTGCACAAGGAAAAGTATATATATTATTAAGTTACACAAGCATTGTAAAGAAACCAACAACATATAGGCACCTGGGTGTGTTCTTCCTACTTGGATAAGTAGGTTAGCCGGCTAAGTTTCAGGATAACTTGGCATTAACTCGGGATTTTCCATTCTCCGTAGCGAGTTTAAAGTTCAGCCAGCTATGTTTCCAGAGCAGCATGTCCAGCATCTCAAACCTGCTCCCTGTCAGGTTAACTTGAAGTTAGATGGCTAACAATCTGACTGTATTTCATCTGCCCAGTTAAATGACAGCTGACTGTGTCCCCCAACAATGACGGCGCCGTTCCTAACAGATCCAGTAGTGATCCAGACCCAGTAGCTTTTCTGCGAGGAATAATTCATAGAGATTATAGATTTAAATTATACAGATTAATTATTTGAGCGTTACAGGTTCGGTCGGAAAGGAATGATTTACGTAGCCGATTAATTAGGACCGCACATCAGTCATTCCGCCCTGGGCCGGCCCTGACCAATTTGATGCCCTAGGCAAGATTTTAGCTGGTGCCCCTGGCATCGCAGCCAATTCCACCACCGATCATTGTGTTCATACACTCACACAGAAACTGCATAGCTTTATGTCTTAGATTTTCTTTATTTTTGAAACAATAAAAAACCACACAAAATAAAAACAGTATGCAAGAAACAAGTGACAAATCGAATTATGAATACAATATAAATTAGTATTGCACGAAAAAACTATATTACAGACACCATAGTGCAAGATGCATAATGTAGCAGTGTTCTACAGCCTTACCGCCTTGCCTTTCTTGCAGCAAACAAGTGACATAAAACGAATTATAAATAAGTGGATGTTTCCTGCAGCACACTTGAAAGAAAAAGTACATTTCTCAAAATTATGTTATAGGTAATGGAGGTTGATGAAAGAGTTAAATAGCTGATCGATCAAAAGGTGTGATCGTTGTGGGGCATCGGTAAGAATGCACAATTCTCATTCATTCCAAACAGTGTCCCTTTATTGCATCACTAGCAATGGGCGTTAGCCTATTTTGGTATTTGTTTTGTGTGTTTTTTATTGCTTTTTGTTTTGTTTTATTAATTCACTTTAAACCTCTTATATTATCACATTATTCCCATTAAAATCACGTTTGTTTACTTTGAATGTCCCGCCCCACTTCACGGAAATGCACGAGTTTTATTAACGATTGATTGATTTAAATATACACATGGCTAATCACGCATTCATGAGAGTACCCGCTTATTCGCCAGGTTCTACGAAATTCAATAATTGACCATGAGGAGCACCTGTTAGGCTGGAGATAAAATGCTCCCGGGGTGGAGCTGGGGGGGACGGGATTGCAGAGCAACGGGAACGAAACGTGGAGCCAAAGGCGAACGAAGGACTTGATGGACAAGTAACGGAAAGGGCTAAGAGACCCAGAGGAGAGCTGAGGCGACCTCTGCAACGCTAGCGAGAGTATCCAGAGAAGGGATAGCGTACAGGCTTTTTGAACTACAGTGGTGTTTCAAAGGATAACAACGAGCAACCTGTTTTTTTTTTTTTCAACTCGGCCATTGTTTTCTTGGACTGTACATGGACATTGTAATTTCTTTGTATTGCCAAACCCGGACCAGAGCAGAAGCTGAATTTTTGTCGGAGCCCCTCATTACTTTTTACTAGGACACGTGGACTATTGCCTGCCCCATTCCAGCTCCTGGTGCTGCCGGAGGAGACCTACAGAACCCTCCACGAATGCATTTTTTAGTTTGAACTTTTTTGTCTTTTTAACATAAAGAGGAAGTCTGATGGATTTTATATTAGAGATTTGTAATCCAGTTAATTGTATACCTGTCTTGTGTGGTCTGTGGTGTGCTCCTGGCTTGAGATTCCCCAATTTAAATAACCTAAATCGAAGGGAGAATTGAGGTAGTAAATGCAAAATGGGCATATTTGGGCAATCGACAACCTCCCAATGGGTCCTAGCGGCTGTAGACAACCGCTAGGTGGTGTAGTCGTGCTTCCATAAGTTTTACCCCCCAGTGGTACTGTATAACTTCCACTCTGTGACACATCCTAGATTTTAATAGCGACAAGATGTGAAGTCATAGTGAAGAGCTTGGGAAGGTGCGGTCACGCCTGCTTCATCAATGACGGGAGCTTTGGGGAGACGGGAGGCAGTCACATTACCTTCCTGAGAGCAGTAACTGCCGAACCAACACACATTACTTGTGTGTGCCAAATACTTCTGTTTTATTAGTACCTAATTTTTCAGCACCAGTATTTAACTTTTCAGATTGTTGGAAAAAAACTGTACAGGTATTCCCTGCTAACACACAACATTGCCAATAACATTGTAGCAATATAATTTATATTGCTACAGCATTGAGGCAATGTGCTAGCAGGGTTGTTGTACTTTGGAATCGGTTCATGCTTCACGATTGGTTAATTGCCTATTTTTTTTTTTTGCCTTCATAAACAATTCGTGTATCGACTTTGCTCCCTTTTTCTTGGGATTGTGCGTCTTGTAGGCAGTCCATAGGTTGTCCCTATATTAATATATTCATGAAATTCCAACCGAAATAGCGACAGTTCTACAGCTATTTCAAACCAGAAGTTTGAATCGCTCCTGATTTCAGGAAAAGGTGTAAATAAAGAACTGTCTCGTTCTGTCCGTCCCTCCCCTCCTCAGCCTTGGATCTCTTCTGTTCTCTGCTCAACCAGTCTGCGCACCACTGAGCACAAGTGGAAGAGATCCAAACTCCCAGCTACCCTCGCACTCTACCACTCTCTACTGCCCACATTCCCCTCCTCGCTCACCTCAGTCTTACTTCCAGTCATTCTTTGAATCCACTGTCCACAACCCCCGCAAGCTTTACTCCACCTTCTCTCTCTTCTCCCCCCTCCTCCCTCATCTCATCTCACCTCATCATTTTGCCTCATTCTTCTACAAGATCACAGACATCCACAAGCTCTTCAACAGTCTCCTCTCCACTCCCACCCTGCCCAAGTCTCCCACCGATCAAGCTTCCATTTCTTCATTCTCTCCTCTCTCAGACTCTGAACTTTCCTCTCTCCTCCTAGGTCACAAACCCATAATATGTCCCCTGGACCCTCTCTCTACTCGCCTCCTGCAAGCGTCTGCTCCATTTCAACTCCCCTTCTTCTCCTCCCTCCTCAACTCCTCACTCCTCTCTGGCTGTTTCCCCTCTTGCATTTAAACAAGCTGCGGTCATCCCACTCCTCAAGAAACCTACCCTTGACCCCACCTCTCCTCAGAGGCACCTGTCTCTGCCCTGTCGCCCTACTCCCCTTCCTCTCAAAGACCCTCGAGCGTGCGGTCCACTGTCAGCTCTCTGCATTCCTTTCCCATCTCTCACTTCTTGATCCTCTGCAATCCGCCTTCCAAACACCGCTCACACCACTGAGACTGCTGTCCTGGCAGTCACTGACTCCCTCAACTGTGCTCGGGCAGCCTCCCTCTCCTCAATCCTCATCCTCCTTGGTCTCTCCGCAACATTTGACACCGTCGATCACTCCATCCTCCTCTCCTGCCTCGCTGACCTTGGAATCTCTGGGACTGCTCTCACTTGTTTCTCCTCCTACCTCAACGACCGGACCTATCAAGTGGCGAGCTTCCTCATCCACCCCTCAACCTCTCCTCACAGGCATAACCCCCGGGTTTAGCTATCCTCCCGATGGGTCACACTTCGGTAACTACCTTTTTTACTTTCATGGGGCCCTGAAATCCTCGCTGCGCCCCTGGTCATGAAAGCTGTAATGTCTGGTATCAAAATACATTACTGGCTTTCGGCTTACACACGTCATTTCAACCCACTTGCTCAAGCAGACCGAGTAAACGTTTACTCGAGGTATACGGTCACACAGAAGGAGCATCCCAAGAACACCAGTAAATGGCGTAGAAATTTTGAAAACACGCACAATTTTCCACGATCTAAGCCCACAGTTTACGTGCAAATTCTAATGTCTGAGATGATGGTATCCATGTAACATTCCGGAAATGGACGCATTTTAAAAGTGCAAGGTAACGGTCTGGTCCATTTATTGTGGGTTTCAAGGTAAAGTACATTGCTGATGGACGTTTCATGGTTAATGCAGATCAGTGGTTTCCTTTATCATTATGCTCTCTAAATTGTTGTGGGTCTGTTGTACACTGTTCAGTTTTGTACATCGTGTTTTAATCCTAACTTGATAAAACACTTCGATTCATGGCTTTGTAGCCCCACCAGTGACGTAAAAAACCACTCGGTAAGATCATTAAAACAAAGTATTAAACAAGGCGCAATGCACAAGACAGTCCTTTGCCCTGTGCAGGGCTGCGGGTAAACAACTCGTCTCTAGTGCAATAAACTAAGACCATGTAAACCCGAGAGGGAGAGGGGCATTTAATCTGTGACTCGAGCATATTGTCTCCAGTGAGGTCAATACACGCGTCAGGGATATGTATGCTAAATGTAATGTAAATATGATGGATATAATGTATATTGTGGTGGAGTTTATAAAGATAATGTCAGGGGAACTTTAGTGATGTTCTGTGTTTTCTAAATTCCAAGCAGTGGGACTTTAAGTCATAACTTTGTGAGGAATTTACATGTCTTTATAAATTATATATCATTATAAAGTAATAATCCAGCTCACTTTGCTAGCTAGCCTACTGCCAGTTGCCATCCAAATGATGATAATGATCAGCTAGTAGTTAAGTACTGCAGTAGTTTGCCAGTTGTCAGCTAATGATTTTTGATAGTATTGTATTATTTAAATTCAGTTTTTTGTGCACTACAGTATTTTCAATATTGAGTATTTTTGGTGTGGATGTTATTTTACCTAAACAGTTTATTAGTTATTGCTCTGATTTCAATATGCATAGTGCACTATTTACATTTGTATTGATTATTACATCAATTTCTTCAACAAGTACAGTGTATGTTAAAGTGCAATACATGTTCTGTGATGTGCATTATTTAAATGTTTGTGTTTATTTTAGTTTTAACTAAACATTCTCTATACGCCATAAACATGGGCACCACTAAAATGTTTTTCATCGAGAGGGGGGATGGTTCTGGGGCTACTATCAAATCTCGCATATGGCCCCCAAATGGCTAGGGCCGGCTCTGGACATCACACATTACATAGGATGGGACTGACGTTGGATGCGACTTTTCGTGACTTAAATCAAGTAACAAGTTACTAGTACACACATAGCCTCTAAGTGTACTGAGTAATGATACTCTCTCTTTCGTTCATTCGTTCCTTAGTATAATTACCTTTAGTAGTAGTAGTACTGGCCACTACTCGGAAGGTAGCGATGCGCACCAGCTTTCTCATAGTTTTGTGTTTTAGATAATGGTTCAATACGGACTCAATCCCCTTTCATGGACATGGCAGGGAACTTGCAGTTAGAACTAAGGAGTCTAATAAAACTTGGTGGTACGCAGAACTGAAGTGCCAAGTGACAGGCTATCACTTTCATTGCACACCGCATTGTCTTCTCGCAGGGAGCGAATTGGGGAAATGTTGGATTTACGGCATCATGTAGAAAGACTGAATGGTTTAGTTACAGAAAAAGATAAAAAAGATAGTGACCTTTCTTACTAGCTGAACTAACCTGCATAAAATTAAGAAGATACAGACATTTTCATGCAATTATTTCAAGTTACAGTCTGCTGCTCAGACACAGTTTGGCGCACAGATGCAACTATCATCAACTCAATTATAAACATATATCTAGAGAGACAGAGAGACAGACATGGACTACATATCGTGCACATTGTATGAAATCATGCTGGTATATGTAGGCTTGTAGATGATTGTTAAGAGGCCTATTTGGAAACATACGAAATGAGATATTACCATAATGAAGTCATGATACATGAAGGAAATGTTTTTCATGTTGGCAAAAGTACCCTGTCAAAATGAAAATGAATGAGAGAAGACTAAAACAAAGGGCTCGTCCGGGATTTGAACCCTTTGAATCATACCCCTAGACCAACGAGCCACATAGCACAGGTTTCTGTGAAAACTAGTTAACATCGGTGCCACGTAGAGAGTTGTGCGCTCCTCTATTTGAACACTTTCTCCTTCAAACATTGCATGAGTGTCTGACTGCCGCCATCTAGCGGTGCTGACTGACCGATGGCTCGGGTATCTTGGATGTTGTTAAATGACATAACTGTCCGCCCAAGACACTGATGACCAAGGGTCATAGTTTTCCCTTGTAATAATAACAACAATAGTAATTGGAGTGAATGGAAGTGGCATTTCTATTTCTCCTTACTTTAGCCGTCATCGTCGCCAACATTGTTGTTGGTGAGCATGGAGAGGAGTGTATTAGCTTTTAAAGTATATTCAAGCAATGAACACGTCAAATAAATGTAATACCGAATACTTTTGCACGCAAGTGCACATGTATGTTACAGCGCTTCTGGGAGCACGGCCCACGTGAAGCAAGAGGGCGCAGTAAAGGTCTGCGAGTCAAGTGTGATGTGGGTATCCTGCAGCAGGCAGAGGAACCTTTGTTTTTCTACAGACGAAGCTGGTGCTGTGGGATACTAGTGTAAGGCCATTTATTCGTCATCTGTTCATGCGCAACGGTTCACCAGAAGTGTGTTAGTGAAAACAGCGGTAAGTGCAGGCTTAGTAGGGTCGCAATAGCTTGAATGGTGTCGAACTCCCCCGAAGCATCACAAGTGTGATGGCGGAAGCCTAGAAAGAAAACGTTGCATTGGCCGGGAATCGAACCCGGGTCAACTGCTTGGAAGGCAGCTATGCTCACCACTATACCACCAATGCCCGGAAAGTCTCTCATTCCATGACTTTTGATGCATTTCAGATCATTCATCTGACTAGATACATGCGAATAATCACAGCCTACAGTGTAAAGCTTCTGATTGAGTGTGCTAAGTAACTTGCTAAATTCACTAACAAACAGTCGCTGCTCTTACTACAAAACAGGTGCAAGATATATCATTCTTAGCTAAACAAACCACGTAAACAATCAATGTAACTCTTAACTAAACTAGGAAACGCGAGAGAAAAAGGCGATACTTAGCTGCGGCGACTTGAGCGACTTCTCAGCTGGCTTGCCCGAGTGTCCAGATGCATATGTGGAAATACTTCTATACAAACCATGAACATAGATTCTCGATAGATGAATACTGTTTATTTAAAGGTCAGTTTTTATTTAGCGCATAGTTTATTGAATTTACCCCCCGAGGTGGAACACGGACAAACAAAAATCAAACCTGCTCAGTGTCAGGTTAACTTGAAGTTAGATGGCTAAATAAATTATACAGATTATTTATTTGAGCGTTACAGGTTCGGTCGGAAAGGAATGATTTACGTAGCCGATTAATTAGGACCGCACATCAGTAGATAGTAGGGTTTTTTGGGCGCGGCCTATTTTGTTATGACGTATGCCCTAAGCTTATTAATATTCCTACGTCATAATTGGGGGGCGTGATTTTAGAGTTATTTCCTTAATTATTCCTACGTCATATCCGTCAGAAAGTGTACACCCCTAAAACCCTGAACAACAAGGCCACCCATAAAGACCCCCCCCCCCTCTGAAGGCAACGCCCCGAAACTCTCCTCTCTATTTAAGACCCCGCGCTGCTTTTAGGCAATACCTCTTTAATTCTCAGCATCTGAAACATCCCGCTTCTTCAACATGTCCAGCGACATCAACATGAAACCCCGCAAGAAACAATCCCGGGCAAGGGTTCCTGTACTCACCAATTTGAAGATTGAACGCTCCTGGGTGTTGTTCTGGGGGGGTCGACGGGGTTACCGCTTTAAAAGGGATCCCAGCTATGTTGGAGTGGAGCTTTTTGCTTTGGGAGAGAAGGAGGGTACGTTGGAACCTTTTGAGACGGTGATTGAATACTCTTTTGAGGACTGGTTGAAGGTGATGGCATGGAGAGACCTGGGGCTTGTGGATAAGACTCTAGAAGGCTTGCAAGAGGGTCCAAGAGAAGGCGAAACGGAGTCTCCGACTCAGAGTTTTGAAAGGTGTGAATGGGAAAGCTTGCAGAACTACGGTACAGTGGTGAAGAGTCTATCTCTAACTACTGATCGTAAGGTTTTGTTTAGCAGTACCCTGATTACAAACCCTATTGAAGGGGTTGTGGAGGATCCAGAAAAACAGGTTACTGAAATTATGTTTGACGCCGTGGACTGGCCGTTCTTGAAAGAGGTCATAAACTGTATAAATGATGGTTTTGACATCTTGACCAAATGTTCACAACTGGATTCTGTTAGAAGTTGAATATGCTGGATTATGGATTATATATCCCCCTTGAATGACGACGACGATGATAAAACAGACGACCTGTGGGGGGTTGGAGGGGGGTCTGACGGCTCAGGGTCTACTCTCTTCTAAGAGGGCGGTGTGTCGTGACGTAGTGAAGAGATAGGATAAAAGGCGCAACAATTCATTCATGGTTTAAAATTAAAGAGAATGTCTTACCCGAAAGCTGCGGACGTCGACAGGCTCTACAGGCCTCTTCAAACCCGGGATCACCCCTGGTTCTATTCCCCAGATTTTGTATACACTCCGGAACCCTCTGACTGCGGTTACCCTCCAAGACCTCAGACCCCGGTCCCTCAGGACGAAACAACATGCGGAGCGATGGATGTCCAAATGAGTCTCGGGGATCCCCAGCCTCTGGAGCTCATGGAGGGCCTCGATTTTGCCGAACTGTCTACCGTCTGTGCGTCTCAGGAGGGGGTCAGTCCAATGGATGTAGAAACACCCCACAAACCACCAGGCGACCCAATGAGCATCGGACTGTCTCGGGGGCGTGATGAAGACGCAGGATTTATGCCCGGGGTAGGTGTCCAAGTAAGCAGAGTGGTTAAAAGCACCCTGGTGTATATTCTGAGTGCTCTCATCGACCGAGCTCTGAAAGAAGTCTGTCGGGGGTGTGAAGTGAATCACCCCAGTCAGTTGAGACACAGTTGTTTGTTTGAACCAGACCGTTACTATTTCCTGTTCTATTTCAACGTGTTTTACAGAAGACTGAACAAACCGTGGCTGAAACCGGCACTAATCAAGGCTCTGTCTTACTCCCACATACATGTCACTGCTGGACAAGTCCAGAAAATCATAGATGAGATTTTGCTGGAGCTGAAAAAGGAGCCGTTTATAATAGAGAAACTTGGGCAGCTGCTCAATGACCTGGATGAGCCAAGTAGAAAAACCGCTGGCAAGCTAAAAGCTTATTTCTTCCGTAAAGAAGTTAAAGCTGGGGGCAGCGACGAAGAATTCGACATCTACGCCACTGATTCAGACTCTGACCTGAACTAAGGGACTTTGAACATGGGGAATGTTCTGGACTGCTGCTGCAACTGGTTCTGTCATCAACACTCTGCAGCTAACCTGAGAGCGCTATTACACCATGTGCTTGACAGAAAAGTAGCCAACGCGAGCCTTTTCTCTACAGATTTAACCATCGATGAGGATCAACTTTCAAACCTGGAAAAGTTCATGGCTGCTGTAACAAAGACCGGGGGGTACGAACACTGGGATGAAGCGCTCAAGGGGGCCAAGAATGATATTAGGCCATTTCATCAACATCTGTATGACCTTTTACTGAGCATGTTTAATACCCCTCTGTTTACTTTTAAAATAGGTCATATTGTTGTTTTATTTACATATGTAACTGAGGTGTGTGCCTACAAGATAAAGAAACAGGTATTTGTTGATATAGATCAAGTAACCAATCATCTGATTTCTTTTTGTCTGGACCGTAGAAAAAATTGTTGTGTATGTTATACTTTTCTCAAATGTCTAAAAAGGGGTATCTGCTCTCCTGAAGTTGAATAAAAAACCTTGTATAAAAACTTTGCGCATAGTGTGGGTCTGTGTGTTTATTTGGCAGAATGACTCGGCAAGCTCCCCAAATGCATGAACTATACTACAACCCAGCCAAGATTGGGGGTTTGGCGGGTAAGAAGGGTTTTCAAAGGGGACTCGCTGAGGCCGGTGTGAAGGTTAATGATGTGGTTGTTTCAGAATGGTTACGGGAACAAGACGCCTATACCTTACATAAACCTCTCAGGATTAACTTTAAAAGAAACCGTGTATATGCAACTGACATAGACTCACAATGGCAAATGGATCTAGTCGATATGTCAAATTTATCAAAACATAACAATGGTCACAAATTTATGTTGATGTGTATCGATGTGTTATCAAAATATGCCTGGGCTCGCATTCTACATAATAAAACAGGTCGGGCGGTGACAAGGGCCTTTGAGGATATATTGTCCCAGGGACGATGTCCTAAAAAACTGCAGACTGATAAAGGAAAAGAGTTTCTCAACAGAGAATTTCAGAATCTACTGAAGAGACACAAAATACATCATTTCACCACCGGTAATGAGCTTAAGGCATCGGTGGTGGAGAGGTTTAACCGCACCATAAAGACCAAAATGTGGAGATATTTTACAGCGGTCAACACGTTCAAGTATTTTGATAAAGTTCAGGATTTTATCGATGCTTACAACCAAGGGTATCACGCCAGTATTAAAATGAAGCCTATAGATGTTGATCAAAGTAATTCTTTTAAGGTCTATAAAAAATTATACGGCCCATTTATTAAGAAGGGGAAAACTACTTATAAGTTCAACATCGGCGATGTGGTTCGCGTTTCAAAGCTAAGAAGTACTTTTGCCAAAGATTATGAACAAACATTTTCTGACGAATATTTTACAGTTACCGAACAGGTGGCTAGAGACCCGCCCGTGTACCGGTTAAAAGACTATGACGGGGAGGATATAGAAGGAACGTTTTACGAAGCCGAGTTACAAAAAATTATTGTGGGTAAAGACATTGTATACAGAGTTGAAAAGATATTAGCTGAGAAAACCCAGAACCGGAAAAAATATATGTTGGTGAAATGGCTTGGATGGCCTGAAAAGTTCAATAGTTGGGTCCCTGAACAACAGGTTTGTGATATTCAAGCCTTATAACAACATGCCCGCCGGTGTGAGGGGGTCATTACATTCGATACTCAAGATGGAATCAGGAGGCTTCTACGTGACTCTACCCAGTAACGCCTCTCTCGATATATACCCTAAAAATGAAATATCCAGTTACACGGTACAATTTGGAAAATCTATAGATCTAAGGGGGTCGTGGGAAGTGGGGTTGGCGGAAATACAGTATCCTTACACTTGGGCTGTTTTACAAGATAAGGATGCCACCTTCGCCATTTTTGACGATGTTAAAAAGAGTCAATGGACATTCACGATGCAAGGAGGTTATTATGACAATGTGGATACAATATTAGATGAGATGCATAAACAGTTCTCAGAAGGCACCCCCAACATCAAGCTATATTACAACACTATTAAAAACAGAGTGTACAAGGTGTCAAAACCTGGTATTAGCATTCAAACCAAAGGACAACTGGGGCGTATATTAGGGTTCTATTCTGACACAGAGAGCAGGTTCTCAGAAGTGGTGGCCCCCTTCCCGGCTGACATCAGGGGCGGCTTTTACACTCTTTATGTGTATACGGATATCATAACACACCAGAGGGTCGGGGATAGCTATGTCCCCCTTTTGAGAAATGTACTTATTAAAGGTAAAAGCAATGACATGGTCACAATTACTTATGACAAGCCACACTACGTACCAGTCTCAAAGACCCACTTTGACAACATCACGATCGAAGTAAAATCGGATCAGAATATCAACGTACCCTTCCGCTTCGGTAAAGTTATTGTCAAACTACATTTTCGACCCCTGAAACAGTGTGTACATTATTAAAATGGCTACCTCGAGGGGTTATGTAGATCCTAGCGCCTATGTGGATTATTACAAGATGCAAGCCGGGAACGGCTTGCCCGGTTTTGTAGGAGCCCCCACAATGTATGGAGCCGGTCTAGGAGGACTCTTTCGTGGTCTCTTTAGAATGGCCGTACCCCTGCTTAAGAGAGGCTTTGCTATAGCCAGACCCCACTTGAAATCAGCGGCTAAAAATATTGTTAGTGACGTGTTCACCAATGTTATGAACCGGGCAGCTGGCCATGAGCAGCAGGAGGGTTCGGGTCTCATGGTAATGGCGAGGAGGGGGGGTAAAAGAAGAAACAGTATGTGTCCACCAGGGCGACGAAGATCCGTGGCTAACAAAAAACGAAGAAGCTCTCATTCTCCAACATATCGTGGAAACACTCGGAGAAGGAAGCAGCACAAGAAAAAACCTGCAAAAAGAAAGTCTCAAAGAAAGACAAATAGAGCCTCAGGATACATCTTTTAAAAATGTCTTTTGTCCACAGTCTATCGGAAGAATGCGTCAAATCAGAACTGGATCTGTTTACAGTTCCATACACTCAAACGAGTATAGATAAGAGCATATATGTAGAGATACCCCCTCTTTCCGCAATTTCAGATACGGCCCCTCTGGAGTTTTTTATAGCTGGCAATGGCGAGGATTATATTGATTTGAATAACACATTTATTTTAATGAACTGTAAAGTGACTGATGAGGATGGCGATGCAATCGAGAAGACGGCCAACGCTGGGGTCATCAATTACCCGGTGGCCACCATGTTTTCACAGGTGGATGTGACCCTGGGAGATCGGCTCATTAGTCAAAGCAGCAATACTTACCCCTATAGGGCCATGATGGAGTGTATCCTTAATTATAGTGAGGAGACCCTAAGCAAACAGTTTCAGCCCCGGCCTTTTCTTCAAAGACACCCCGGAAGCTATGGACGACCAGGATCCAGAGGGACTCAATAAGGGTTTGCAAAAAAGAACGGCCTTTTCAACAGAAGGGAGGACCTTTGAGCTAATGGGACATATTCATGCAGACATATTTTTCCAAGAAAAACTCATGCTCAACGGGGTAGACATTAAAATTAAAATGATCCGTAGTAAAAGTGCTTTTTGTCTGATGACCCCTGATACTGAAAAATATAAACTGACCATATTATCGGCCTCGCTGTTTGTGAAAAAAGTATCCGTCTCCCCGGCGGTTAAACTAGGACATGCGCAGGCTTTAATGACGGCAAACGCCAAGTACCCGATCGAAAGAGTCTATATGAAAGTCCACAGTATCCCCGCAGGGACACGGGTGATGAACCAGGAAAATCTGTTTCTAGGCCAGCTCCCAAAACAGGTTATTATAGGTCTCGTGGATAATGATGCATTTACCGGGGTTTACAACAAGAACCCCTTTAACTTTAAACATTATAACGCGGAATTTATAGCACTGTACGTCGATGGTGTGCAGGTTCCATCCAGACCTTTTCAACCTGACTTTGAAAACGGCAACGCGGTTCGTGAATATTACAGTCTAGTACTGGCTACGGGTCGCCATCTCAAGGATCAACCTCTGCTGATCGATCGCCGGGAATACTGCAGCGGTTACACCCTGTACGGTTTCAACCTGACCCCTGACGAAGAGTGTGGACAACATTTTTCACTGATGAAGACGGGCAATATGCGTTTGGAGATGCGTTTCAAGCAGCCTCTACCACGCACTGTAAATATGGTCGTGTATGCTGTGTTTGACAACATTATTGAGGTGAATCAGAGGAGAAACGTTCTGTATGATTATTATTAAAATGAACACCAGAGAGCTCAACCACATCATGAATGCCCTGGACGGCTCACGGAAAGTGTTTCAAGGAGTCTACGCCTGCGACCAGCTGCCTAAATTTAAGATCAAGAATTTACCTGCAATGTACATAATCAACACACACCCTAAAAATATGCCCGGAGAACATTGGCTGGCTATTTATCTAAGGGAGGACCGCCGTGGGGAATTTTTTGATTCCTATGGAAACCCCCCGGATTTCAGACCTTTCCCTCGGAAGATCAATAACTTTCTGCTCAACAACTGTCAAGAAACCATTTACAGCGGTCGTCAAGTACAAAGTCTTCAGACCTTCACTTGTGGTCAACACTGTGTGTTTTTCTTATATCATAGATCTAAAGGAAGGTCATACCCCGATATTATGTCCTTGTACAGTGAGGATTTAGGCCAAAATGATAAAAAAGTGGCAGAGTTTGTCAGGACACTGTGGACCCCCCCTTATAACACAATTACTTACGACCCTAGCCAGCCATGTATACAGATGGGGTGTTCTTGTGAGGATTTTAAAAGATGTCATGCGTGTTAAAGTGAAAAAATAATGAAAACAGCCTTTGAATCATTAGTTTTGTTTTTATTCAGCACAAATCTTATACAAAGCAGGGTTATGTTATAAATAAATGTACAACATTTGAAAATAAAAAATAAAAATAAAAAAATGGTTTGTCGGTTCCTTATTTACAGGGGAGACAAATAAAAACATGAGATTAATAAGCTTCCCAACGATGGATAGATCCTGAGGAGGGTTGCTCAACACGGTCAGAGTAATGAGATATCGGCGTCAGATCAGTCACCACCTCTTTACACAGATGGATTTTTTGTCGCGTTTCCTGGTTAGGGACTGTTGATTGGGGTATGTTCAGACAGGCCATCGCCTGTAGGAAAGCATTCCAGCCTACAGGTCGGCGACTATCGGGTACCTTATTAGTGCTAGTGACACTCTTCAACAAATCAAACATGTGTGAACCTTTGAGCAGTTGTCCTTTAAAAACAAATTCACCCTGTTCATTCCAAGTCGTTACCCGCGGTTTCTGAACCATTTTGTGCAGAATATATTCTGCATGTCTTTTGCTTCTGGCCGGCATGTTTCTCAAAACATCCGTTACAACATCTCCCTCTGAACTCTCAACAGGTTCGGGCACCGCAACATCTTTATCAACCGTACCCCCCGCATCAGTCCCAGAACCATTTTCTTGAGAGGCCATGGTTAAAGTTAAAATGTTTTGATCTTTTTCACCCTGTCTAACCAGACGGAGGTAGAGCTGTAACGTGTTGCTATACATCTGGGCTTTGGAATACTGATTTAAATCGGCCCTGGCCAGTATAGCTTTCATTTCAGAGTCCAGGTTGTTTTCGGCCGTTTGTCTAATGGGCTCTGGCCCGACAACATTTTTTCTCAGTTTCTCAAGCTGCTCCTGAGGGATCAAAAACATTTTCTGAGCATATTCCATTATTAACCCACTCTGGAAGCTAGAAGACTGGTTAGGAAAGGCACGGCTATGCTCAACAGCGGTCCTATAAAACCTCCGGTTTGATTAATCTTCTTTCTTTTTCTTTTAATAGAATACTTCTTATTAGCGATGATCTTGATAACCGCTTTTTGTTTTTTGAGTTTAGAATGTTGAGAAGGGGTTAGGGGTATATTACCGCGTAAGATGTTAAAAGCTATTTCACACAGGGTCTCGATCAAATCCGAGGGGGCCCCTGCCAGCACAGCTTTCCTATGGCACGGGCTCCCCTCAAATAACATTTGCAAAAGCGGCAGATTTCTTTTAATCCGAACAGACATTCTTATTTATTTCCTTTTCTTTAGCACATACACTGCCGGCCAATCGGGCGGGCACAAACCTGTTCTGAGGCGAAAGTCTTCTGGGGTTTGTGCTTTTAAGTCCACAATCAAGTACCCGTAGGGTTTTTTGGTGGCATCCTCAAATGCCTCCAAAAAGAATTTGGTCTGGTTAGGGTACATTTGACGAGCCAAGACGGTGACCTGTAGTTTATCTCTGGGGTTTTTAAAAAGAATTATATAATTGGCATTTAAATTAATAGTGCGGCTTTTTTTACCTTGAAAAAATAGATTTTGAACTAAATAAATAATACTTAAATTCCTATGATGAGTGTACTTTTGTAAAGCTTTTTCCACTTCACTGTTGTCACCGGCCTGCTCCATCAGGTCATCAAGGATCACTAGATTAGTTTGTCCGGGCGGGAACAGGTCATCGTCACACAACGAGGCGGGGAGACCTTGCACAAATTTCAGATTATTTTTTTTTGATGCCAAATCATCGTAGAGAGGTTGCCAGCAAGAGTAACACCACACTATGTTGTCAAGAGCTTGGGACACGGTTGCGTCCACATCTTCTATGATGTTCTTTATAAGATAGCTCTTACCCGAATTGGAGGGACCGGCTATAATACAGGAGAAAGGGTGTTGAAGTCTGTTATCAAAACCACCGCTAATATCCATAAGGCAGAGTGGTATAATCAGTCTTCAACACTCTTTTATTGTACACCACCCTGAACCGTTTGTTTAGTGATCTATTTTCCAATGTGTACCCCTTTTTATTGCGATAGATCTGATTTCCGGCTGTAATAATCTCGCGAGGAGGCGCGTCTTTCTCGGTTACAAAACTTTGTACCAGGGTCGTCAGAGACTTGATGTTAATGAGCTTGTTGTTACAATGGTTCAGAGTGAAACCCTTAACTTTCATACAGGTCTTACCCGCAGCCGTTCTGTATGCGTAAGTCTTAGGACCCCCTGAAACAAACTCAACTATGTGGTCCTGAGGATCTAGCTCACTCGTTAACTCCCCAAGGTAGTCCCCGAGGGGAGGGACCCAATCCCCTGGCCTGGTGACAAAGATTACAGAGTCAGTATCATGATAGAGCGTGCGTTCCTGCAGCTGATCCATTAAGTTGTACAGTTCAAGCCGGGCGTAAGCCGTGGTAAAAACCGCTATGAAAACATTAACGTTTCCCTGTTTGGTGGGGAAATCTTTAGGGGCCCTCCACTGGACCTGTGCCACGTGGTCATTTAAGAATTGAAAGTGTGATACTGCATGTTGTTTGGAAAACATAAATTCTATAAACTGTTCAGGGGTTTTAATCAAGGTTGTGTTTAGACGGTTATTTCTTTCCCCAAACTTACCCCACAGACTGTTTAAAATCAGTTTGGACATTTGTCTCTTGGCGGGGTTTACAGTTATGTTCCCCGGCTCTAGACGGATCCCTTCCTTTTCAAAATATTGCTGAACGTACCGCTCTTTGGCAGCGGAGTCAACACACCATGAGGGATAGCCCGATGCCTCCTGTTTCCCTTTCAGATGGGTCATAATGTACTCAGCAAAAAGAGTATCAGATTTTTCAGAAAAATGCCAAACCTCATACACCTTACCGACTCTGTAACCTTTCTCCACCGCCTTGTCAAGCTCAATGCTACACCAGACACCCGTCAGCGCTCTCTCGTCATCACTGTGCAGACAAGAGGTATTTTGATTTTCAGTTTCCACACACGTTCTACACAGAGGGAACATCAATTTTCCCGAACACCTGTAAGGCAACACGGGTAAGAACAGCTCGCGAGGAGGGTACATGCTGACTTTGATCAAACCAAAGTACTGTCCGATTTCGAGAAAGTCACGATAAACAATGGTTGGATGCCCCACCGGGTACATTTTGGTCTTGTTGACATAAGGGTACAGACTGGTGAAATCATAGTAATCTACTCTCTCACCCTCCTTTACCTCATAATGTAAACAGAGGGCGTTGGTACGACCCCCAAATAACGCATCCCTGGGCTCTAGACGTTCAGGAAAGTCCAAGGTTTCCATAAACCGTTGTACCCCCACATCCTGTTGCTTCAGGGTCGTCCACGCGTGTTCCCAAATCACCAGTACATTCAAACCATAGGTGTTTTTTAAAGTTTCAATTCGTTCCTGGAAATCATAGTACATATCACCGCAGAGTTTTTGTGTTACGGGGTTAAAGGTGTTTGGGTCGAAGCACTGAGGACAGCCCTGGTAAATACAACCAGCAAACTCATAAGCGGTACGCCGCCCGGACACGTCGCTAAAACCGTCTAAGTAGTAAGGACCCATTTTGACTTCCCCTTGATTTAAAGCATGTCTGATGAAGATGTTATCCCGGGCACTCAGATATTCCAGCCACTGTATGGAGACAGTCGAAAAGTTCTTTTGTCTAGCACGATAGTTGTCAGAAGTGGTGACCGCTATAGTGTTTTTCTGCAAGAAATTGGATCGATACATTTTCATGCAGAGAGACGCTATGGTCACACTTTGCAAAGGGTCGAGACCCGACGTGTTGATAACCTCGGCGCGGAAACGCAAACAGGCTTCTTTAAGGATCACCACATCATTTTTACAATAAGCGGCCATCTCTTCTCGGAAATCAAAAACACCTCCCTTAACCGTATTGTACCATTTAAAGAATTCCTCCCTCTCATGAGACATCATAGTATCAACCCCATAATAAGAGGCGGGCGGGTAGGACCCTCGATAATTTTGAGTGTCCTTAGTATTAAAAAAATGGCAGAACCAACCTTTCTTCTGAGCCTCAAAACCCAGAGCTTTAGGCAAAGCGCTCAATTTCATGGGGAGGAAATTTAACGAGTCTATGTAACGTTGGTTGAAAGCCTCGTCGGTGAAACACATGATCTTGCTACCCTGAGCTATTATTTTTGGGGTCACCCCATTTTCCACCAGATACTTCATCAATATGTAAGAATCATAACCCTTAGCATTGTGGGCAATAAATGTGTAATTGAGGTATTTTGGACTAGCTAGCTGACCACTCACAATCCAACATGTCAATACAGTGTATATAATTAGCAACATGGACCCCGTTTTCTTGCCGGCATTCAAAATCAAAAAAGACATACCGGTTGTGCGGCGGCTCCTTTTTAACCGGCTGAATAAAGCACTGGTGTTCAGACCCCGGGGTTAAATCCACATTACAGATCCTACATCTCGGTTCCAGACATTTGTGTGGTTTAACCTCATGAAAACGGTACTGGAGGCAACACTGCGGGCAATATTTAGTTTGATCACAATAACTCCGTTTTTTAACCCCCTCAGCAGCGGCCCTCTGCACCTTATGTTCGGAAAAACAGAACGCGGAGAGACAAATCCTTAAGCAATCTTTACATCGAATGGTAGGGGCCAAACCCTTACGACATTGCGGATTGAAACAGACGTTACAGTAACCGTCACAGCGGTGCTTAAGCTTATCATTGAAGGCCTTATAACACCAATGACAAACATACGAACAACCCAAAAAAGCCGTCAAACTCTTTATTCCAAAGTAATGACTATCACTTAGGAAGAGAAACAGTGTCTGTGTATGGGTTTCAGGATGTGTCTGAAATTTCACAAATACTTCCTTTACCTCACAACGGTACCACACAACAATTTTTAAAGACAACAACTCCTCAAACATGGCAATGTCTGAAAAGGCAACCATCTGTTGAGAGTTTAAGCCGGCCCTCTGATGAAGCATTAAAGCCTCTTGCATAGCTTGGGGTTCAGGCATGTCGGGGGTGAGTAGTTTTATTAAACTGTAAGCAAAACAGAGCTTATTGTCACCATTGGAACTCACCACTAATTGCCTGAGCTTGTTCCTAATTATGTCGTTCTTCAAGCATTTCGACAGTCTTCTAAGCGCCCCACCCTCAGGGTTACGAACCACATTCATTACCAGAGACAGACTTTCATCAGCTAAGATGGATGCGTTACTTTGCAATAACGCTTCGATTTTAGCCAGAAATTCATCAACATCTAAATTATCTCCACTCAGCATTACAGATAGGTTGCTAAACAAATCATCCCCTCTGAGTTCTAACTGTACAACATCTCGAGGTCTGACCCTTTCAGCAACCTGTTCAAGCATGTTTTGCAAGGCCTCGTGTATGTTGACAAATATTTCTGCATAATTGTCACAATTTAAAAGTTCTGCAAAATTAAAACGCTGAATCATTTCAAAATTGTTATAGGCCGGTCTATCTATAATCACGGGATCACTGGTACTCTTGGACACATCATCATTTTGAACAAAGCCTTCAACCCCTACATTCTCACAGAGCATGTCATCCACAGCCTTATCAGTCTCAGAACCCTCCACATTCCGAACACCCCCACCGCTGACATCTACAAAACCCCCTTTTTGAGGAGGCTCATTTAAAGCCTGTAAAAGTCCTTCAAAGATATCCACCCGGTTAATGTCAAGACCCTCCTCTATAGTGACGGCTGCTTCTGCCGCCGTACTGTGTTCTAATGGTCTCAAATCATTTATAATAGGGGCAGAATTTGGTCGGGGTAGCGTCTCCAAAGCCTCCACCATTTCAAACAAATCGGGGTGAACTAGGGGTTGAACCTCTATAAGCGCTACCGTTGGGAGGTGGTTATTTAGATCATTGACCATCTGTAACAGGTCGGGGTTCACCGGTAAGTCTGGTAATTCACATTCTATCGGTGGTGATTGGGGGTTATTTAAATCATTTATCATTTGTAATAGTTCCTGGTTCATTGGGACATCAGAGGAGTTCACAACAGGGCCGGGGGTGTTCTCTCGGGAAGGTCTTTTTGGGGCCCTAACTTGTTCATAATCCTTTAGTTTGTGAGTTCTTTTACCAAGTCCGGACATTTTTTTTTATTTTTTATTTTTCCAACAACCCACAATAGTAAGGCGTTTTGTATCTATTAAAACATTAAATACGGTACAATTCGTTAGTAAGGGTATTAATAAGGGTGTTTTGACTCTCTATCACAAGGTTTTGCCCCACTAACACAAGTCTTTGATTTAGTAACAAGGTATGTAGCAACTCATGCCGACCTTCAGGAAGTAGCTCCGGGGGATGGTGTCCTGGCTCAGCTGCAAAGGATGGTCGCTCCGGTAAATCTCGGTCGAAGGAGGCAGGGAGCGAGCGTATACTCACGGACGGAGACCAAGAAGGCCTTTGCGGTGACACCCTGGCCAATCGCGGTGTACTGTTCAGCGTTTCTGTAGCCAAGAAACGGGGCTGGGGGGACGATGTTGAAACCAGTCCGTCGTTGGGTGGTGTGTCAACCCTGACTGACGGCGACCCCTGAGGTTGTTGGTTGCCTGTATTTGTTCCGCCCGACAATGCGGCGGGCTGAATCTGGATTGTTGAATTACCCCCAGAAGGCTGTGGCCTGAGTAGATGTTGGGGGGTCTCCAAGACCACCGTGGGGGATCCTCTCGGTGATCTCTCCGGGGAAGATGTTTGATCCCACTTAGACGGGGTAATTGTCCTCAATAGCTCATCCACAGAATGACTATCCCAAGAGTCTTGGGAAGAATAAAAATATACATTACATTTACATCTTTAAACGGCGACAGAAATCAAACTTAAAACAACATGTCCAGGACCTTCAAAACCTTTAGCTTTTTTAGACCTTTGAAAATAGGCTTAGACATTCACTACAACGCCTTATTATTTACAGACAATATATTTATTAGGACTTGATAATAAATGTAAAACAGAGAAGCCTCTGTAAATAAACTGTTTCTTAAATGTAATATTGTTAATAAAACACTTTTTATACACACACACACCACATTTCATTTTTAAACGAACCTTCCAAGTGTAAACGCTTCCTGATCCCGGGACTTCCTGTTTCACAAACGTTTTCACGATCTGTTTAAATATTAAATACAATGAACACCTTCAAGCCTTTTCCTACAGCCACTTTAAAACAGAAGTATAATTGCGGGAGATAAGCCAAACAACTTACTAAAACCTTTCGGACAGCTTTACTTCCTAACCAGACGGTCGGGCAATCGGTCATTTCTAAACACATGCCCCAGAAACAAGCCTAGACCTGTCCGGACTTCTAAAGATCTTTCCCAGAACCCCCAAGACCTACAGGAAATGGACACCCCTCGCTTAAATATTAGCCCTCAACGGGCAAACAAAACCCTTTTAAAAACATTAAAGTTTGAAAGATCTTACTTACCTCCAAAGAATAATCGTTTCTTATGTTTTTCAGCTGATTTAGCTTTTTGCACTTCTGTGAAGGTAAGAGACATGTTTAACCTTTAACCACCCCTCTTTATAAAAAGCTTTAACCTCTTACAAGCGGCAGATATATACTCACCGCTATCAGATACAGGGGCTGACGGCCTTTCAGATTCTTGAAAGGTTACGGTTCTCGAAGGTAAAACGAAACAATCCCTCGATGTGGAAGGCCTTTCGTTGTCTCGAACCACGTTTCTTAATACTGTTAGAAAGGATATTTTTTTAAATTAACAAAACGGGCCTCAAACATCTTACCGAAACGTTATACAAACAAACAGGGGTTTAGTTCTTACCCGGTCGGCAGACAGCCTGTCTAGGGACAACCACTTCTCTTGGTTGATCCTCGGAGACATTAATCACAGGCCTTTCGATAGTTTCTGTGTAATTAAAGAGACCGCCATTAATATATATTAAAACGTTTTCATAACTCTATTGAGCCGCTTCAAAACACAACCACACACCCATACATAAGAACCCTTGAGCGCAAACACAAAAATCTTACCGTCGTTGTTCCAGATGATCTCCTCAGCGTTGGGAATTAACTCCTGTTGACTGGCTGAAAAATAATTTTACAGAACTTAAAACAGATGTTATAACCTTATTTACAATACATGCCCACGCTCTGAGTCAATGAAAATAATCTGAAGACTTACCTAAAAACTCGTTTAAATCGAAGTCGTTGATGTTGTTTCCGGACATTGTTGATCTTTAGGCTTAAATCGAAAGGTCAGTATGAGTCTGTCGAGCTGAAGACCAGACCTTCATACTTATACTGATGGCCGGATGCCGGATCTGCTTGTAAGGCATTGTTCTGGGCTGGCCTTTGTGCCATCCTGTTATCAATTAACATATCAAAACCAACCAATAAAATGACCCTGCATCAATTTCAAATAGAAACCAAGATGGCGACGATCTCTCTCCTCTCTACTCTAAACTTTTATTAGAACCTTTTGGTCTCTCAAAAAAACATTTTTAAGCATCAAGACCTATAGTCAATAAACACTAAGAATATTTCAGGCCTTTATACGCGCTAAAAAACAACCTGAGCCAAGAAAATAACTATAAAGATCTAAAATAAGTAGCGCTTTTACAGTGTTTTTTTTTTTTTTTTTTTTTTTTTTAATAGCGATGCTTTGTTTGGTATTAAACAAGTCACAAACTACTCAGAACAGCGTTTATCCCCACAAAAGAGATATTTGGGTTTATTTTACAAAGCTTATAAATTATATAGTTTAAAAGTATTCTGAATGTTTTGAGACCACACGCCATGCCTACGTTTGTCTGAGCCCACCCCCGTCCCCCGTGGTGTGAGTGATTTAGCCTTGAGTGTTGTGATCTATTTAGCATTGAGTGATCAGTTGTTTTTATTTTTTAAATGATTCCTTATCATCAGGGATTGAGCCTGCTAAAATACCTTAAAAACATATCCTTATCTTAAGTCTACCTCTTATGAGCTTTAAGACCCTAGAATGTATTTAAGTAAAACGAATGAACACATTATGTGTGAGATAAAATATAACCACAGCTTTTTTTTTTTTTTTTTTTTTTTTTACAAATACAATTAACCTATACCCACAAACACCCACACACACACACACCCTCTTTTTTTTAATTTTATTTTTAATTAAATTTGAGGGGAGAGACAGAGCCATATACATTGGGGTTAACATAAGTACCCTATGCATAACAGGAATTGTTAGGACCTGTGACCATTACAGACAACAGAACTTGTTGATCTTATAAAATGATTGGGCGAGAGAGAGAGATATAGAGACAGACAGAGACAGAGCCAGTGTGAATATGATAAACGCACTATTCAAAATGGCATTGTTAAGACCTGGGACCATTACAGACAACAGAACTTGTTGATCTTATAAAATGCTTGGGCGAGAGAGACAGAGAGAGAGAGACAGACAGAGACAGAGACAGAGACAGTGTGAATATGATAAACGCACTATTCAAAATGGCATTGTTAAGACCTGGGCCCCTTACATGTATATTTAAAAAAGACCCCCAACCGCTACAGGAAGAGCCGACCCATTCACACTCTACAGTTGACCAACAAGAACAACCGGTTATGGGGGGCCTTGTTGTTCAGGGTTTTAGGGGTGTACACTTTCTGACGGATATGACGTAGGAATAATTAAGGAAATAACTCTAAAATCACGCCCCCCGATTATGACGTAGGAATATTAATAAGCTTAGGGCATACGTCATAACAAAATAGGCCGTGCCCAAAAAAACCTACTATCTACTCACATCAGTCATTCCGCCCTGGGCCGGCCCTGACCAATTTGATGCCCTAGGCAAGATTTTAGCTGGTCCCCTTGCATCGCAGCCAATTCCACCACCGATCATTGTGTTCATACACTTACACAGAAACTGCATAGCTTCATGTCTTAGATTTTCTTTATGTTTGAAACAAGAAAAAAACACACAAAATAAAAACAGTATGCAAGAAACAAGTGACAAAACGAATTATGAATACAATATAAATAAGTATTGCACGAAAAAACTATATTACCGACACCATAGTGCAAGATGCATAATGTAGCAGTGTTCTACAGCCTTACCGCCTTGCCTTTCTTGCAGCAAACAAGTGACATAAAACGAATTATAAATAAGTGGATGTTTCCTGCAGCACACTTGAAAGAAAAGGTATATTTCTCAGAATTAAGTTATAGGTAATGGAGGTTGATGAAAGAGTTAAATAGCTGATCGATCAAAAGGTGTGATCGTTGTGGGGCATCGGTAAGAATGCACAATTCTCATTCATTCCAAACAGTGTCCCTTTACTGCATCACTAGCAATGGGCGTTAGCCTATTTTGGTATTTGTTTTGTGTGTTTTTGATTGCTTTTTGTTTTGTTTTATTAATTCACTTTTAACCTCTTATATTATCACATTATTCCCATTAAAATCACGTTTGTTTACTTTGAATGTCCCGCCCCACTTCACGAAATGCACGAGTTTTATTTACGATTGATTGATTTAAATATACACATGGCTAATCACGCATTCATGAGAGTACCCGCTTATTCGCCAGGTTCTACGAAATTCAATAATTGACCATGAGGAGCACCTGTTAGGCTGGAGATAAAATGCTCCCGGGGTGGAGCTGGGGGGGACGGGATTGCAGAGCAACGGGAACGAAACGTGGAGCCAAAGGCGAACGAAGGACTTGATGGACAAGTAACGGAAAGGGCTAAGAGACCCAGAGGAGAGCTGAGGCGACCTCTGCAACGCTAGCGAGAGTATCCAGAGAAGGGATAGCGTACAGGCTTTTTGAACTACAGTAGTGTTTCAAAGGATAACAACAAACAACCTGTTTTTTTTTTTTTTTACTCGGCCATTGTTTTCTTGGACTGTACATGGACATTGTAATTTCTTTGTATTGCCAAACCCGGACCAGAGCAGAAGCTGAATTTTTGTCGGAGCCCCTCATTACTTTGTACTAGGACACGTGGACTATTGCCTGCCCCATTCCAGCTCCTGGTACTGCCGGAGGAGACCAACAGAACCCTCCACGAATGCATTTTTTAGTTTGAACTTTTTTGTCTTTTTAACATAAAGAGGAAGTCTGATGGATTTTATATTAGAGATTTGTAATCCAGTTAATTGTATACCTGTCTTGTGTGGTCTGTGGTGTGCTCCTGGCTTGAGATTCCCCAATTTAAATAACCTAAATCGAAGGGAGAATTGAGAGGTAGTAAATGCAAAATGGGCATATTTGGGCAATCGACAACCTCCCAATGGGTCCTAGCGGCTGTAGACAACCGCTAGGTGGTGTAGTCGTGCTTCCATAAGTTTTACCCCCCAGTGGTACTGTATAACTTCCACTCTGTGACACATCCTAGATTTTAATAGCGACAAGATGTGAAGTCATAGTGAAGAGCTTGGGAAGGTGCGGTCACGCCTGCTTCATCAATGACGGGAGCTTTGGGGAGACGGGAGGCAGTCACATTACCTTCCTGAGAGCAGTAACTGCCGAACCAACACACATTACTTGTGTGTGCCAAATACTTCTGTTTTATTAGTACCTAATTTTTCAGCACCAGTATTTAACTTTGCAGATTGTTGGAAAAAAACTGTACAGGTATTCCCTGCTAACACACAACATTGCCAATAACATTGTAGCAATATAATTTATATTGCTACAGCATTGAGGCAATGTGCTAGCAGGGTTGTTGTACTTTGGAATCGGTTCATGCTTCACGATTGGTTAATTGCCTATTTTTTTTTTGCCTTCATAAACAATTCGTGGATCGACTTTGCTCCCTTTTTCTTGGGATTGTGCGTCTTGTAGGCAGTCCATAGGTTGTCCCTATATTAATTTATTCATGAAATTCCAACCGAAATAGCGACAGTTCTACAGCTATTTCAAACCGGAAGTTTGAATCGCTCCTGATTTCAGGAAAAAGTTCTTCATTTACACCGTCTCGTTCTGTCCGTCCCTCCCCTCCTCAGCCTTGGATCTCTTCTGTTCTCCGCTCAACCTGATCCAGTCTGCGCACCACTGAGCACAAGTGGAAGAGATCCAAACTCCCAGCGACCCTCGCACTCTACCACTCTCTACTGCCCACATTCCCCTCCTCGCTCACCTCAGTCTTACTTCCAGTCATTCTTTGAATCCACTGTCCACAACCCCTGCAAGCTTTACTCCACCTTCTCTCTCATCTCCCCCCTCCTCCCTCATCTCATCTCACCTCATCATTTTGCCTCATTCTTCTACAAGATCACAGACATCCACAAGCTCTTCAACAGTCTCCTCTCCACTCCCACCCTGCCCAAGTCTCCCACCGATCAAGCTTCCATTTCTTCATTCTCTCCTCTCTCAGACTCTGAACTTTCCTCTCTCCTCCTAGGTCACAAACCCATAATATGTCCCCTGGACCCTCTCTCTACTCGCCTCCTGCAAGCGTCTGCTCCATTTCAACTCCCCTTCTTCTCCTCCCTCCTCAACTCCTCACTCCTCTCTGGCTGTTTCCCCTCTTGCATTTAAACAAGCTGCGGTCATCCCACTCCTCAAGAAACCTACCCTTGACCCCACCTCTCCTCAGAGGCACCTGTCTCTGCCCTGTCGCCCTACTCCCCTTCCTCTCAAAGACCCTCGAGCGTGCGGTCCACTGTCAGCTCTCTGCATTCCTTTCCCATCTCTCACTTCTTGATCCTCTGCAATCTGCCTTCCAAACACCGCTCACACCACTGAGACTGCTGTCCTGGCAGTCACTGACTCCCTCAACTGTGCTCGGGCAGCCTCCCTCTCCTCAATCCTCATCCTCCTTGGTCTCTCCGCAACATTTGACACCGTCGATCACTCCATCCTCCTCTCCTGCCTCGCTGACCTTGGAATCTCTGGGACTGCTCTCACTTGTTTCTCCTCCTACCTCAACGACCGGACCTATCAAGTGGCGAGCTTCCTCATCCACCCCTCAACCTCTCCTCACAGGCATAACCCCCGGGTTTAGCTATCCTCCCGATGGGTCACATTTCGGTAACTACCTTTTTTACTTTCATGGGGCCCTGAAATCCTCGCTGCGCCCCTGGTCATGAAAGCTGTAATGTCTGGTATCAAAATACATTACTGGCTTTCGGCTTACACACGTCATTTCAACCCACTTGCTCAAGCAGACCGAGTAAACGTTTACTCGAGGTATACGGTCACACAGAAGGAGCATCCCAAGAACACCAGTAAATGGCGTAGAAATTTTGAAAACATGCACAATTTTCCACGATCTAAGCCCACAGTTTACGTGCAAAATCTAATGTCTGAGATGATGGTATCCATGTAACATTCCCGAAATGGACGCATTTTAAAAGTGCAAGGTAACGGTCTGGTCCATTTATTGTGGGTTTCAAGGTAAAGTACATTGCTGATGGACGTTTCATGGATAATGCGGATCAGTGGTTTCCTTTATCATTATGCTCTCTAAATTGTTGTGGGTCTGTTGTACACTGTTCAGTACTGTACATCGTGTTTTAATCCTAACTTGATAAAACACTTCGATTCATGGCTTTGTAGCCCCACCAGTGATGTAAAAAACCACTCGGTAAGATCATTAAAACAAAGTATTAAACAAGGCGCAATGCACAAGACAGTCCTTTGCCCTGTGCAGTGCTGCGGGTAAACAACTCGTCTCTAGTGCAATAAACTAAGACCATGTAAACCCGAGAGGGAGAGGGGCATTTAATCTGTGACTCGAGCATATTGTCTCCAGTGAGGTCAATACACGCGTCAGGGATATGTATGCTAAATGTAATGTAAATATGATGGATATAATGTATATTGTGGTGGAGTTTATAAAGATAATGTCAGGGGAACTTTAGTGATGTTCTGTGTTTTCTAAATTCCAAGCAGTGGGACTTTAAGTCATAACTTTGTGAGGAATTTACATGTCTTTATAAATTATATATCATTATAAAGTAATAATCCAGCTCACTTTGCTAGCTAGCCTACTGCCAGTTGCCATCCAAATGATGATAATGATCAGCTAGTAGTTAAGTACTGCAGTAGTTTGCCAGTTGTCAGCTAATGATTTTTGATAGAATTGTATTATTTAAATTCAGTTTTTTGTGCACTATAGTATTTTCAGTATTGAGTATTTTTGGTGTGGATGTTATTTTACCTAAACAGTTTATTAGTTATTGCTCTGATTTCAATATGCATAGTGCACTATTTACATTTGTATTGATTATTACATCAATTTCTTCAACAAGTACAGTGTATGTTAAAGTGCAATACATGTTCTGTGATGTGCATTATTTAAATGTTTGTGTTTATTTTAGTTTTAACTAAACATTCTCTATACGCCATAAACATGGGCACCACTAAAATGTTTTTCATCGAGAGGGGGGATGGTTTTGGGGCTACTATCAAATCTCGCATATGGCCCCCAAATGGCTAGGGCCGGCTCTGGACATCACACATTACATAGGATGGGGCTGACGTTGGATGGTACTTTTCGTGACTTAAATCAAGTAACAAGTTACTAGTACACACATAGCCTCTAAGTGTACTGAGTAATGATACTCTCTCTTTCGTTCATTCGTTCCTTAGTATAATTACCTTTAGTAGTAGTAGTACTGGCCACTACTCGGAAGGTAGCGATGCGCACCAATAGATCACGAAAGCTTTCTCATAGTTTTGTGTTTTAGATAATGGTTCAATACGGACTCAATCCCCTTTCATGGACATGGCAGGGAACTTGCAGTTAGAACTAAGGAGTCTAATAAGACTTGGTGGTACGCAGAACTGAAGTGCCAAGTGACAGGCTATCACTTTCATTGCACACCGCATTGTCTTCTCGCAGGGAGCGAATTGGGGAAATGTTGGATTTACGGCATCATGTAGAAAGACTGAATGGTTTAGTTACAGAAAAAGATAAAAAAGATAGTGACCTTTCTTACTAGCTGAACTAACCTGCATAAAATTAAGAAGATACAGACATTTTCATGCAATTATTTCAAGTTACAGTCTGCTGCTCAGACACAGTTTGGCGCACAGATGCAACTATCATCAACTCAATTATAAACATATATCTAGAGAGACAGAGAGACAGACATGGACTACATATCGTGCACATTGTATGAAATCATGCTGGTATATGTAGGCTTGTAGATGATTGTTAAGAGGCCTATTTGGAAACATACGAAATGAGATATTACCATAATGAAGTCATGATACATGAAGGAAATGTTTTTCATGTTGGCAAAAGTACCCTGTCAAAATGAAAATGAATGAGAGAATACTAAAACAAAGGGCTCGTCCGGGATTTGAACCCTTTGAATCATACCCCTAGACCAACGAGCCACATAGCACAGGTTTCTGTGAAAACTAGTTAACATCAGTGCCACGTAGAGAGTTGTGCGCTCCTCTATTTGAACACTTCCTTCTTCAAACATTGCATGAGTGTCTGACTGCCGCCATCTAGCGGTGCTGACTGACCGATGGCTCGGGTATCTTGGATGTTGTTAAATGACATAACTGTCCGCCCAAGACACTGATGACCAAGGGTCATAGTTTTCCCCTGTAATAATAACAACAATAGTAATTGGAGTGAATGGAAGTGGCATTTCTATTTCTCCTTACTTTAGCCGTCATCGTCGCCAACATTGTTGTTGGTGAGCATGGAGAGGAGTGTATTAGCTTTTAAAGTATATTCAAGCAATGAACACGTCAAATAAATGTAATACCGAATACTTTTGCACGCAAGTGCACATGTATGTTACAGCGCTTCTGGGAGCACGGCCCACGTGAAGCAAGAGGGCGCAGTAAAGGTCTGCGAGTCAAGTGTGATGTGGGTATCCTGCAGCAGGGAGAGGAACCTTTGTTTTTCTACAGACGAAGCTGGTGCTGTGGGATACTAGTGTAAGGCCATTTATTCGTCATCTGTTCATGCGCAACGGTTCACCAGAAGTGTGTTAGTGAAAACAGCGGTAAGTGCAGGCTTAGTAGGGTCGCAATAGCTTGAATGGTGTCGAACTCCCCCGAAGCATCACAAGTGTGATGGCGGAAGCCTAGAAAGAAAACGTTGCGTTGGCCGGGAATCGAACCCGGGTCAACTGCTTGGAAGGCAGCTATGCTCACCACTATACCACCAACGCCCGGAAAGTCTCTCATTCCATGACTTTTGATGCATTTCAGATCATTCATCTGACTAGATACATGCGAATAATTACAGCCTACAGTGTAAAGCTTCTGATTACAGACAGGGCGTGTTGAGTGTGCTAAGTAACTTGCTAAATTCACTAACAAACAGTCGCTGCTCTTACTACAAAACAGGTGCAAGATATATCATTCTTAGCTAAACAAACCACGTAAACAATCAATGTAACTCTTAACTAAACTAGGAAACGCGAGAGAAAAAGGCGATACTTAGCTGCGGCGACTTGAGCGACTTCTCAGCTGGCTTGCCCGAGTGTCCAGATGCATATGTGGAAATACTTCTATACAAACCATGAACATAGATTCTCGATAGATGAATACTGTTTATTTAAAGGCCAGTTTTTATTTAGCGCATAGTTTATTGAATTTACCCACCAAGGTGGAACACGGACAATGATGTATTTGATTGACAGTGTAACTTGGACTGTTGGAGTAACTTGGACACCCATTGGAATGGAAAAACAAACTCGAGAAAAAAGTGTGTGTGTGTGTGTGTGTGTGTGTCACCTGCTGGTAGTGATGCATTTACATAACCTACAGACTATTTGGGCTGATTGTTCCTGGTGTATTAATGAAACTTTTCAAAGCGGTGGCTTACGTAGATGACATCACAGTCATTGTTAAGAATGGCAAGGATGTACCTTACCTTAAATGACTGTCAGAAATGAATTGAGTTTCTTCAGTGGTTAATGGCTTTTACTGGGGGAACTAGGTAGAAAGCAAGCCACTGTCTCTAGCCACATTTTGGACAAATGGACAAAACTAGATGGATTTAAAAATAGACGGATAGACAGTCGGATGGCGTCTGTCTACAATATTTTAAATGATAATAGTATATGTAGTATATGCATGTGTATTATCAACTAATCTTTACAGAAAAGGGGTAATACCATAATAAAATGCTGATGAGAGGAGAAGAGATCTTATTCACTGGCCAAATACATGATTTCGACAATTGTCGTACATCTTGACGGCACTTAGCTTTACTTTTCACAATGTATGACTGCACTTACTGTACTTAACTGTATACATTGGAAGTTGTAAAATGTATTATCTTGAATTGCTTTGTTTAATGTAAATTTGAATTTGTAATGTTTGATGCCTTGTACTTAACTGTATTCTTGCACTTATGTTGCAAGTCGCCCTGCATAAGGGCGTCTGCCAAGAAATAAAAATAATAATAATGTTTAATAATAGTATATGTAGTATATGCATGTGTATTATAAACTAATCTTTACAGAAAAGGGGTAATACCATAATAAAATGCTGATGAGAAATTAAGAAAACCGTAAAAGAAAGGCATTTTAAACCAGGACCTCTCGCACTCTAAGAGAGAATCATATCTCGAACAAACTTACATTAGTGACATCTTTACACTAGTGCCACGTAGAAAGCGGTGCGCTCCAACAGCCGGAAACTTTCTCAGTCTCAAGTTCAAGCACCTTGTGTGTGACTGCCATCTAATGTTGCTGACTAATAGCACTATTGGACTAGAGGAGCTGGGGCTGGCAGAAATTCAGCCAGGCTTTTCTACAGGCGCAAACTCAGCTGATGCTGTGTAGGCTACTCCGTGTACGTCAATGAAAGTCTAGTGACTTCAATATACACACCCCGATGCACCCAAAGAGTGATTGTCAAAGTATGAGTGACTCGCTCCACTAGCAGCACCGACCTGCATCTCTCTGTGACACCCGGCGCCTCCGTCTGGATAAGCTGCTGGTAATGCCGAGCACGGCAGCAGATCTTGTACAGTGGAACCCTAATAATATTCCTAATAATATGGCAACATCCTGGGGGGTCGGTGTGCCGCGCCACAGTGCAGCGACCTTAGCGCATCACTAAAAGGCACCTTAGCGAGGCCTCGGAATCGCTCAAACATGAACCGAGAAATGAACATTGAATCCCATCTACTATTATTACCTAGTAGTGTTGATGTTATCTAAAGTATTTCTATACGTTTTTATTAGTGTATGAATTGTGTCGACCAGGGATCAGAAAGTGAGACAGTATAGGGTAGGCGGTAATCGAAAGCACAAGAAATACATAAAAGGGAGCTTTACAGCAGGTGAATAAAACACGGATTGTGACAGTCCACTGTTAATAGCCTATAACAAGGCAGATTAAAATATAACAAACGATACGGATTCTTAAAATCAAATATAATTTCAACGTGCAGGAGACCAGACTGACTTTTATGCATCCTCTCGGGTGTAGATGCATGTTACTTAGACTAACAACGTTTGCATTCTAGGATATTAATAACACTCTCCAGAGCAGGAATTATTGAGTGATATTACAGGGAATGTTGAGTAAAAGACTGACCCCGACGTGATTTGAACACACAACCTTCTGATCTGGAGTCAGACGCGCTACCGTTGCGCCACGAGGTCCTTAAACTTCAGTTAACACAGGACGTCAAGGAAAAATATTGGGAACTATGGTGATGTTTTGCTAGTGACCATTAGGTTAATGAATGGGCAACTGAAGCATTGACGTGATGAAGAAGTTAAACAGAATGCTAAAGAGATAGTGACAGTGAGCATGACACAGAACACATGGCATGACGTGAATACCAAGTTAAACTTAAAGCAGAAATTACAGAAAGAAAGAAAAAAAAGAAAACCGGACACTGCACATATGTTTGGTCTTTCCTATATCTTTAATATGATATCTCAGTAGTTTAAATTTGATACAGAAATTATTCTGGAATCCCATGAAATGGAAAATACAGTGAATATAAAACTATATTTGCTGTATTTATAACAAATATATTCCGCTTATACACTCACCTAAAGGATTATTAGGAACACCATACTAATACCCCCTTTCGCCTTCAGAACTGCCTTAATTCTACGTGGCATTGATTCAACAAGGTGCTGAAAGCATTCTTTAGAAATGTTGGCCCATATTGATAGGATAGCATCTTGCAGTTGATCGAGATTTGTGGGATGCACATCCAGGGCACGAAGCTCCCGTTCCACCACATCCCAAAGATGCTCTATTGGGTTGAGATGTGGTGACTGTGGGGGCCAGTTTAGTACAGTGAACTCATTGTCATGTTCAAGAAACCAATTTGAAATGATTCGACCTTTGTGACATGGTGCATTATCCTGCTGAAAGTAGCCATCAGAGGATGGGTACATGGTGGTCATAAAGGGATGGACATGCTCAGAAACAATGCTCAGGTAGGCCGTGGCATTTAAACGATGCCCAATTGGCACTAAGGGGCCTAAAGTGTGCCAAGAAAACATCCCCCACACCATTACACCACCACCACCAGCCTGCACAGTGGTAACAAGGCATGATGGATCCATGTTCTCATTCTGTTTACGCCAAATTCTGACTCTACCATCTGAAGGTCTCAACAGAAATCGAGACTCATCAGACCAGGCAACATTTTTCCAGTCTTCAACTGTCCAATTTTGGTGAGCTTGTGCAAATTGTAGCCTCTTTTTCCTATTTGTAGTGGAGATGAGTGGTACCCGGTGGGGTCTTCTGCTGTTGTAGCCCATCCGCCTCAAGGTTGTACGTGTTGTGGCTTCACAAATGCCTTGCTGCATACCTCGGTTGTAACGAGTGGTTATTTCAGTCAAAGTTGCTCTTCTATCAGCTTGAATCAGTCGGCCCATTCTCCTCTGACCTCTAGCATCAACAAGGCATTTTCGCCCACAGGACTGCCGCATACTGGATGTTTTTCCCTTTTCACACCATTTTTTGTAAACCCTAGAAATGGTTGTGCGTGAAAATCCCAGTAACTGAGCAGATTGTGAAATACTCAGAACGGCCCGTCTGGCACCAACAACCATGCCACGCTCAAAATTGCTTAAATCACCTTTCTTTCCCATTCAGACATCCAGTTTGGAGTTCAGGAGATTGTCTTGACCAGGACCACACCCCTAAATGCATTGAAGCAACTGCCATGTGATTGGTTGGTTAGATATTTGCATTAATGAGAAATTGAACAGGTGTATCTAATAATCCTTTAGGTGAGTGTATTTGCCTTTACTAATATTGTATTTTATTTTACAATAGGTTTAATATAATAAGGTCCAAATAATAAATGTACATATTTGCACATGCTTGCTTTTGGTGAACAGGTAGAATTGGCCATTATCTGAAAAAAACATGCACTCACCTAGTTATTCACAGTTTAAACAGCGCCAGTGAATATTGGGTTTTAAAGTTACAAGAGTGACGATGAAGTTATTGCGTTTAGTTGCTTTAAATAACTACAGTGGTTTGTGGATAACAGGAATATGTGCACATACAGAAAAGTGAAAAGTAACGCTGGGTAAGTACACAATCAAATCAAGTTTCACGAAAGATGATATGCTTCAGATACAACTTAATAGTAAAAATGCATTATGGTAAAGAGTTAATAGCTTTGTTGATAACCTCAACGTATGCTAATCAGTCTCTGTTTCGTGTTTATTATCATAATAATTGTAATTATTATTATTAGTAGTAGTATTCTACAATAAAACTTGCATAAGTTCGAATTGTGCCGATATGTTTTCTGCACAAGGAAAAGTATATATATTATTAAGTTACACAAGCATTGTAAAGAAACCAACAACATATAGGCACCTGGATGTGTTCTTCCTACTTGGATAAGTAGGTTAGCCGGCTAAGTTTCAGGATAACTTGGCATTAACTCGGGATTTTCCATTCTCCGTAGCGAGTTTAAAGTTCAGCCAGCTATGTTTCCAGAGCAGCATGTCCAGCATCTCAAACCTGCTCCCTGTCAGGTTAACTTGAAGTTAGATGGCTAACAATCTCACTGTATTTCATCTGCCCAGTTAAATGACAGCTGACTGTGTCCCCCAACAATGACGGCGCCGTTCCTAACAGATCCAGTTGTGATCCAGACCCAGTAGCTTTTCTGCGAGGAATAATTCATAGAGATTATAGATTTAAATTATACAGATTAATTATTTGAGCGTTACAGGTTCGGTCGGAAAGGAATGATTTACGTAGCCGATTAATTAGGACCGCACATCAGTCATTCCGCCCTGGGCCGGCCCTGACCAATTTGATGCCCTAGGCAAGATTTTAGCTGGTCCCCTTGCATCGCAGCCAATTCCACCACCGATCATTGTGTTCATACACTCACACAGAAACTGCATAGCTTCATGTCTTAGATTTTCTTTATTTTTGAAACAATAAAAAACCACACAAAATAAAAACAGTATGCAAGAAACAAGTGACAAAACGAATTATGAATACAATATAAATAAGTATTGCACGAAAAAACTATATTACCGACACCATAGTGCAAGATGCATAATGTAGCAGTGTTCTACAGCCTTACTCGCCTTGCCTTTCTTGCAGCAAACAAGTGACATAAAACGAATTATAAATAAGTGGATGTTTCCTGCAGCACACTTGAAAGAAAAAGTACATTTCTCAGAATTATGTTATAGGTAATGGAGGTTGATGAAAGAGTTAAATAGCTGATCGATCAAAAGGTGTGATCGTTGTGGGGCATCTGTAAGAATGCACAATTCTCATTCATTCCAAACAGTGTCCCTTTATTGCATCACAAGCAATGGGCGTTAGCCTATTTTGGTATTTGTTTTGTGTGTTTTTTATTGCTTCTTGTTTTGTTTTATTTATTCACTTTCCACTGTCAGCTCTCTGCATTCCTTTCCCATCTCTCACTTCTTGATCCTCTGCAATCCGCCTTCCAAACACCTCTCACACCAGTGAGACTGCTCTCCTGGCAGTCACTGACTCCCTCAACTGTGCTCGGGCAGCCTCCCTCTCCTCAATCCTCATCCTCCTTGGTCTCTCCGCAACATTTGACACCGTCGATCACTCCATCCTCCTCTCCTGCCTCGCTGACCTTGGAATCTCTGGGACTGCTCTCACTTGTTTCTCCTCCTACCTCAACGACCGGACCTATCAAGTGGCGAGCTTCCTCATCCACCCCTCAACCTCTCCTCACAGGCATAACCCCCGGGTTTAGCTATCCTCCCGATGGGTCACACTTCGGTAGCTACCTTTTTTACTTTCATGGGGCCCTGAAATCCTCGCTGCGCCCCTGGTCATGAAAGCTGTAATGTCTGGTATCAAAATACATTACTGGCTTTCGGCTTACACACGTCATTTCAACCCACTTGCTCAAGCAGACCGAGTAAACGTTTACTCGAGGTATACGGTCACACAGAAGGAGCATCCCAAGAACACCAGTTAATGGCGTAGAAATTTTGAAAACACGCACAATTTTCCACGATCTAAGCCCACAGTTTACGTGCAAAATCTAATGTCTGAGATGATGGTATCCATGTAACATTCCCGAAATGGACGCATTTTAAAAGTGCAAGGTAACGGTCTGGTCCATTTATTGTGGGTTTCAAGGTAAAGTACATTGCTGATGGACGTTTCATGGTTAATGCGGATCAGTGGTTTCCTTTATCATTATGCTCTCTAAATTGTTGTGGGTCTGTTGTACACTGTTCAGTACTGTACATCGTGTTTTAATCCTAACTTGATAAAACACTTCGATTCATGGCTTTGTAGCCCCACCAGTGACGTAAAAAACCACTCGGTAAGATCATTAAAACAAAGTATTAAACAAGGCGCAATGCACAAGACAGTCCTTTGCCCTGTGCAGTGCTGCGGGTAAACAACTCGTCTCTAGTGCAATAAACTAAGACCATGTAAACCCGAGAGGGAGAGGGGCATTTAATCTGTGACTCGAGCATATTGTCTCCAGTGAGGTCAATACACGCGTCAGGGATATGTATGCTAAATGTAATGTAAATATGATGGATATAATGTATATTGTGGTGGAGTTCATAAACATAATGTCAGGTGAACTTTAGTGATATTCTGTGTTTTCTAAATTCCAAGCAGTGGGACTTTAAGTCATAACTTTGTGAGGAATTTACATGTCTTTATAAATTATATATCATTATAAAGTAATAATCCAGCTCACTTTGCTAGCTAGCCTACTGCCAGTTGCCATCCAAATGATGATAATGATCAGCTAGTAGTTAAGTACTGCAGTAGTTTGCCAGTTGTCAGCTAATGATTTTTGATAGTATTGTATTATTTAAATTCAGTTTTTTGTGCACTACAGTATTTTCAGTATTGAGTATTTTTGGTGTGGATGTTATTTTACCTAAACAGTTTATTAGTTATTGCTCTGATTTCAATATGCATAGTGCACTATTTACATTTGTATTGATTATTACATCAATTTCTTCAACAAGTACAGTGTATGTTAAAGTGCAATACATGTTCTGTGATGTGCATTATTTAAATGTTTGTGTTTATTTTAGTTTTAACTAAACATTCTCTATACGCCATAAACATGGGCACCACTAAAATGTTTTTCATCGAGAGGGGGGATGGTTCTGGGGCTACTATCAAATCTCGCATATGGCCCCCAAATGGCTAGGGCCGGCTCTGGACATCACACATTACATAGGATGGGACTGACGTTGGATGCGACTTTTCGTGACTTAAATCAAGTAACAAGTTACTAGTACACACATAGCCTCTAAGTGTACTGAGTAATGATACTCTCTCTTTCGTTCATTCGTTCCTTAGTATAATTACCTTTAGTAGTAGTAGTACTGGCCACTACTCGGAAGGTAGCGATGCGCACCAATAGATCACGAAAGCTTTCTCATAGTTTTGTGTTTTAGATAATGGTTCAATACGGACTCAATCCCCTTTCATGGACATGGCAGGGAACTTGCAGTTAGAACTAAGGAGTCTAATAAGACTTGGTGGTACGCAGAACTGAAGTGCCAAGTGACAGGCTATCACTTTCATTGCACACCGCATTGTCTTCTCGCAGGGAGCGAATTGGGGAAATGTTGGATTTACGGCATCATGTAGAAAGACTGAATGGTTTAGTTACAGAAAAAGATAAAAAAGATAGTGACCTTTCTTACTAGCTGAACTAACCTGCATAAAATTAAGAAGATACAGACATTTTCATGCAATTATTTCAAGTTACAGTCTGCTGCTCAGACACAGTTTGGCGCACAGATGCAACTATCATCAACTCAATTATAAACATATATCTAGAGAGACAGAGAGACAGACATGGACTACATATCGTGCACATTGTATGAAATCATGCTGGTATATGTAGGCTTGTAGATGATTGTTAAGAGGCCTATTTGGAAACATACGAAATGAGATATTACCATAATGAAGTCATGATACATGAAGGAAATGTTTTTCATGTTGGCAAAAGTACCCTGTCAAAATGAAAATGAATGAGAGAAGACTAAAACAAAGGGCTCGTCCGGGATTTGAACCCTTTGAATCATACCCCTAGACCAACGAGCCACATAGCACAGGTTTCTGTGAAAACTAGTTAACATCGGTGCCACGTAGAGAGTTGTGCGCTCCTCTATTTGAACACTTTCTCCTTCAAACATTGCATGAGTGTCTGACTGCCGCCATGACTGATGGCTCGGGTATCTTGGATGTTGTTAAATGACATAACTGTCCGCCCAAGACACTGATGACCAAGGGTCATAGTTTTCCCTTGTAATAATAACAACAATAGTAATTGGAGTGAATGGAAGTGGCATTTCTATTTCTCCTTACTTTAGCCGTCATCGTCGCCAACATTGTTGTTGGTGAGCATGGAGAGGAGTGTATTAGCTTTTAAAGTATATTCAAGCAATGAACACGTCAAATAAATGTAATACCGAATACTTTTGCACGCAAGTGCACATGTATGTTACAGCGCTTCTGGGAGCACGGCCCACGTCAAGCAAGAGGGCGCAGTAAAGGTCTGCGAGTCAAGTGTGATGTGGGTATCCTGCAGCAGGCAGAGGAACCTTTGTTTTTCTACAGACGAAGCTGGTGCTGTGGGATACTAGTGTAAGGCCATTTATTCGTCATCTGTTCATGCGCAACGGTTCACCAGAAGTGTGTTAGTGAAAACAGCGGTAAGTGCAGGCTTAGTAGGGTCGCAATAGCTTGAATGATGGCTATTGGCGGAAGCCTAGAAAGAAAACGTTGCGTTGGCCGGGAATTGAACCCGGGTCAACTGCTTGGAAGGCAGCTATGCTCACCACTATACCACCAACGCCCAGAAAGTCTCTCATTCCATGACTTTTGATGCATTTCAGATCATTCATCTGACTAGATACATGCGAATAATCACAGCCTACAGTGTAAAGCTTCTGATTACAGACAGGGCGTGTTGAGTGTGCTAAGTAACTTGCTAAATTCACTAACAAACAGTCGCTGCTCTTACTACAAAACAGGTGCAAGATATATCATTCTTAGCTAAACAAACCACGTAAACAATCAATGTAACTCTTAACTAAACTAGGAAACGCGAGAGAAAAAGGCGATACTTAGCTGCGGCGACTTGAGCGACTTCTCAGCTGGCTTACCCGAGTGTCCAGATGCATATGTGGAAATACTTCTATACAAACCATGAACATAGATTCTCGATAGATGAATACTGTTTATTTAAAGGTCAGTTTTTATTTAGCGCATAGTTTATTGAATTTACCCCCCGAGGTGGAACACGGACAAACAAAAATCAAACCTGCTCAGTGTCAGGTTAACTTGAAGTTAGATGGCTAAATAAATTATACAGATTATTTATTTGAGCGTTACAGGTTCGGTCGGAAAGGAATGATTTACGTAGCCGATTAATTAGGACCGCACATCAGTAGATAGTAGGGTTTTTTGGGCGCGGCCTATTTTGTTATGACGTATGCCCTAAGCTTATTAATATGCCTACGTCATAATTGGGGGGCGTGATTTTAGAGTTATTTCCTTAATTATTCCTACGTCATATCCGTCAGAAAGTGTACACCCCTAAAACCCTGAACAACAAGGCCACCCATAAAGACCCCCCCCCCCCTCTGAAGGCAACGCCCCGAAACTCTCCTCTCTATTTAAGACCCCGCGCTGCTTTTAGGCAATACCTCTTTAATTCTCAGCATCTGAAACATCCCGCTTCTTCAACATGTCCAGCGACATCAACATGAAACCCCGCAAGAAACAATCCCGGGCAAGGGTTCCTGTACTCACCAATTTGAAGATTGAACGCTCCTGGGTGTTGTTCTGGGGGGGTCGACGGGGTTACCGCTTTAAAAGGGATCCCAGCTATGTTGGAGTGGAGCTTTTTGCTTTGGGAGAGAAGGAGGGTACGTTGGAACCTTTTGAGACGGTGATTGAATACTCTTTTGAGGACTGGTTGAAGGTGATGGCATGGAGAGACCTGGGGCTTGTGGATAAGACTCTAGAAGGCTTGCAAGAGGGTCCAAGAGAAGGCGAAACGGAGTCTCCGACTCAGAGTTTTGAAAGGTGTGAATGGGAAAGCTTGCAGAACTACGGTACAGTGGTGAAGAGTCTATCTCTAACTACTGATCGTAAGGTTTTGTTTAGCAGTACCCTGATTACAAACCCTATTGAAGGGGTTGTGGAGGATCCAGAAAAACAGGTTACTGAAATTATGTTTGACGCCGTGGACTGGCCGTTCTTGAAAGAGGTCATAAACTGTATAAATGATGGTTTTGACATCTTGACCAAATGTTCACAACTGGATTCTGTTAGAAGTTGAATATGCTGGATTATGGATTATATATCCCCCTTGAATGACGACGACGATGATAAAACAGACGACCTGTGGGGGGTTGGAGGGGGGTCTGACGGCTCAGGGTCTACTCTCTTCTAAGAGGGCGGTGTGTCGTGACGTAGTGAAGAGATAGGATAAAAGGCGCAACAATTCATTCATGGTTTAAAATTAAAGAGAATGTCTTACCCGAAAGCTGCGGACGTCGACAGGCTCTACAGGCCTCTTCAAACCCGGGATCACCCCTGGTTCTATTCCCCAGATTTTGTATACACTCCGGAACCCTCTGACTGCGGTTACCCTCCAAGACCTCAGACCCCGGTCCCTCAGGACGAAACAACATGCGGAGCGATGGATGTCCAAATGAGTCTCGGGGATCCCCAGCCTCTGGAGCTCATGGAGGGCCTCGATTTTGCCAAACTGTCTACCGTCTGTGCGTCTCAGGAGGGGGTCAGTCCAATGGATGTAGAAACACCCCACAAACCACCAGGCGACCCAATGAGCATCGGACTGTCTCGGGGGCGTGATGAAGACGCAGGATTTATGCCCGGGGTAGGTGTCCAAGTAAGCAGAGTGGTTAAAAGCACCCTGGTGTATATTCTGAGTGCTCTCATCGACCGAGCTCTGAAAGAAGTCTGTCGGGGGTGTGAAGTGAATCACCCCAGTCAGTTGAGACACAGTTGTTTGTTTGAACCAGACCGTTACTATTTCCTGTTCTATTTCAACGTGTTTTACAGAAGACTGAACAAACCGTGGCTGAAACCGGCACTAATCAAGGCTCTGTCTTACTCCCACATACATGTCACTGCTGGACAAGTCCAGAAAATCATAGATGAGATTTTGCTGGAGCTGAAAAAGGAGCCGTTTATAATAGAGAAACTTGGGCAGCTGCTCAATGACCTGGATGAGCCAAGTAGAAAAACCGCTGGCAAGCTAAAAGCTTATTTCTTCCGTAAAGAAGTTAAAGCTGGGGGCAGCGACGAAGAATTCGACATCTACGCCACTGATTCAGACTCTGACCTGAACTAAGGGACTTTGAACATGGGGAATGTTCTGGACTGCTGCTGCAACTGGTTCTGTCATCAACACTCTGCAGCTAACCTGAGAGCGCTATTACACCATGTGCTTGACAGAAAAGTAGCCAACGCGAGCCTTTTCTCTACAGATTTAACCATCGATGAGGATCAACTTTCAAACCTGGAAAAGTTCATGGCTGCTGTAACAAAGACCGGGGGGTACGAACACTGGGATGAAGCGCTCAAGGGGGCCAAGAATGATATTAGGCCATTTCATCAACATCTGTATGACCTTTTACTGAGCATGTTTAATACCCCTCTGTTTACTTTTAAAATAGGTCATATTGTTGTTTTATTTACATATGTAACTGAGGTGTGTGCCTACAAGATAAAGAAACAGGTATTTGTTGATATAGATCAAGTAACCAATCATCTGATTTCTTTTTGTCTGGACCGTAGAAAAAATTGTTGTGTATGTTATACTTTTCTCAAATGTCTAAAAAGGGGTATCTGCTCTCCTGAAGTTGAATAAAAAACCTTGTATAAAAACTTTGCGCATAGTGTGGGTCTGTGTGTTTATTTGGCAGAATGACTCGGCAAGCTCCCCAAATGCATGAACTATACTACAACCCAGCCAAGATTGGGGGTTTGGCGGGTAAGAAGGGTTTTCAAAGGGGACTCGCTGAGGCCGGTGTGAAGGTTAATGATGTGGTTGTTTCAGAATGGTTACGGGAACAAGACGCCTATACCTTACATAAACCTCTCAGGATTAACTTTAAAAGAAACCGTGTATATGCAACTGACATAGACTCACAATGGCAAATGGATCTAGTCGATATGTCAAATTTATCAAAACATAACAATGGTCACAAATTTATGTTGATGTGTATCGATGTGTTATCAAAATATGCCTGGGCTCGCATTCTACATAATAAAACAGGTCGGGCGGTGACAAGGGCCTTTGAGGATATATTGTCCCAGGGACGATGTCCTAAAAAACTGCAGACTGATAAAGGAAAAGAGTTTCTCAACAGAGAATTTCAGAATCTACTGAAGAGACACAAAATACATCATTTCACCACCGGCAATGAGCTTAAGGCATCGGTGGTGGAGAGGTTTAACCGCACCATAAAGACCAAAATGTGGAGATATTTTACAGCAGTCAACACGTTCAAGTATTTTGATAAAGTTCAGGATTTTATCGATGCTTACAACCAAGGGTATCACGCCAGTATTAAAATGAAGCCTATAGATGTTGATCAAAGTAATTCTTTTAAGGTCTATAAAAAATTATACGGCCCATTTATTAAGAAGGGGAAAACTACTTATAAGTTCAACATCGGCGATGTGGTTCGCGTTTCAAAGCTAAGGAGTACTTTTGCCAAAGATTATGAACAAACATTTTCTGACGAATATTTTACAGTTACCGAACAGGTGGCTAGAGACCCCCCCGTGTACCGGTTAAAAGACTATGACGGGGAGGATATAGAAGGAACGTTTTACGAAGCCGAGTTACAAAAAATTATTGTGGGTAAAGACATTGTATACAGAGTTGAAAAGATATTAGCTGAGAAAACCCAGAACCGGAAAAAATATGTGTTGGTGAAATGGCTTGGATGGCCTGAAAAGTTCAATAGTTGGGTCCCTGAACAACAGGTTTGTGATATTCAAGCCTTATAACAACATGCCCGCCGGTGTGAGGGGGTCATTACATTCGATACTCAAGATGGAATCAGGAGGCTTCTACGTGACTCTACCCAGTAACGCCTCTCTCGATATATACCCTAAAAATGAAATATCCAGTTACACGGTACAATTTGGAAAATCTATAGATCTAAGGGGGTCGTGGGAAGTGGGGTTGGCGGAAATACAGTATCCTTACACTTGGGCTGTTTTACAAGATAAGGATGCCACCTTCGCCATTTTTGACGATGTTAAAAAGAGTCAATGGACATTCACGATGCAAGGAGGTTATTATGACAATGTGGATACAATATTAGATGAGATGCATAAACAGTTCTCAGAAGGCACCCCCAACATCAAGCTATATTACAACCCTATTAAAAACAGAGTGTACAAGGTGTCAAAACCTGGTATTAGCATTCAAACCAAAGGACAACTGGGGCGTATATTAGGGTTCTATTCTGACACAGAGAGCAGGTTCTCAGAAGTGGTGGCCCCCTTCCCGGCTGACATCAGGGGCGGCTTTTACACTCTTTATGTGTATACGGATATCATAACACACCAGAGGGTCGGGGATAGCTATGTCCCCCTTTTGAGAAATGTACTTATTAAAGGTAAAAGCAATGACATGGTCACAATTACTTATGACAAGCCACACTACGTACCAGTCTCAAAGACCCACTTTGACAACATCACGATCGAAGTAAAATCGGATCAGAATATCAACGTACCCTTCCGCTTCGGTAAAGTTATTGTCAAACTACATTTTCGACCCCTGAAACAGTGTGTACATTATTAAAATGGCTACCTCGAGGGGTTATGTAGATCCTAGCGCCTATGTGGATTATTACAAGATGCAAGCCGGGAACGGCTTGCCCGGTTTTGTAGGAGCCCCCACAATGTATGGAGCCGGTCTAGGAGGACTCTTTCGTGGTCTCTTTAGAATGGCCGTACCCATGCTTAAGAGAGGCTTTGCTATAGCCAGACCCCACTTGAAATCAGCGGCTAAAAATATTGTTAGTGACGTGTTCACCAATGTTATGAACCGGGCAGCTAGCCATGAGCAGCAGGAGGGTTCGGGTCTCATGGTAATGGCGAGGAGGGGGGGTAAAAGAAGAAACAGTATGTGTCCACCAGGGCGACGAAGATCCGTGGCTAACAAAAAACGAAGAAGCTCTCATTCTCCAACATATCGTGGAAACACTCGGAGAAGGAAGCAGCACAAGAAAAAACCTGCAAAAAGAAAGTCTCAAAGAAAGACAAATAGAGCCTCAGGATACATCTTTTAAAAATGTCTTTTGTCCACAGTCTATCGGAAGAATGCGTCAAATCAGAACTGGATCTGTTTACAGTTCCATACACTCAAACGAGTATAGATAAGAGCATATATGTAGAGATACCCCCTCTTTCCGCAATTTCAGATACGGCCCCTCTGGAGTTTTTTATAGCTGGCAATGGCGAGGATTATATTGATTTGAATAACACATTTATTTTAATGAACTGTAAAGTGACTGATGAGGATGGCGATGCAATCGAGAAGACGGCCAACGCTGGGGTCATCAATTACCCGGTGGCCACCATGTTTTCACAGGTGGATGTGACCCTGGGAGATCGGCTCATTAGTCAAAGCAGCAATACTTACCCCTATAGGGCCATGATGGAGTGTATCCTTAATTATAGTGAGGAGACCCTAAGCAAACAGTTCAGCCCCGGCCTTTTCTTCAAAGACACCCCGGAAGCTATGGACGACCAGGATCCAGAGGGACTCAATAAGGGTTTGCAAAAAAGAACGGCCTTTTCAACAGAAGGGAGGACCTTTGAGCTAATGGGACATATTCATGCAGACATATTTTTCCAAGAAAAACTCATGCTCAACGGGGTAGACATTAAAATTAAAATGATCCGTAGTAAAAGTGCTTTTTGTCTGATGACCCCTGATACTGAAAAATATAAACTGACCATATTATCGGCCTCGCTGTTTGTGAAAAAAGTATCCGTCTCCCCGGCGGTTAAACTAGGACATGCGCAGGCTTTAATGACGGCAAACGCCAAGTACCCGATCGAAAGAGTCTATATGAAAGTCCACAGTATCCCCGCAGGGACACGGGTGATGAACCAGGAAAATCTGTTTCTAGGCCAGCTCCCAAAACAGGTTATTATAGGTCTCGTGGATAATGATGCATTTACCGGGGTTTACAACAAGAACCCCTTTAACTTTAAACATTATAACGCGGAATTTATAGCACTGTACGTCGATGGTGTGCAGGTTCCATCCAGACCTTTTCAACCTGACTTTGAAAACGGCAACGCGGTTCGTGAATATTACAGTCTAGTACTGGCTACGGGTCGCCATCTCAAGGATCAACCTCTGCTGATCGATCGCCGGGAATACTGCAGCGGTTACACCCTGTACGGTTTCAACCTGACCCCTGACGAAGAGTGTGGACAACATTTTTCACTGATGAAGACGGGCAATATGCGTTTGGAGATGCGTTTCAAGCAGCCTCTACCACGCACTGTAAATATGGTCGTGTATGCTGTGTTTGACAACATTATTGAGGTGAATCAGAGGAGAAACGTTCTGTATGATTATTATTAAAATGAACACCAGAGAGCTCAACCACATCATGAATGCCCTGGACGGCTCACGGAAAGTGTTTCAAGGAGTCTACGCCTGCGACCAGCTGCCTAAATTTAAGATCAAGAATTTACCTGCAATGTACATAATCAACACACACCCTAAAAATATGCCCGGAGAACATTGGCTGGCTATTTATCTAAGGGAGGACCGCCGTAAGGGAATTTTTTGATTCCTATGGAAACCCCCCGGATTTCAGACCTTTCCCTCGGAAGATCAATAACTTTCTGCTCAACAACTGTCAAGAAACCATTTACAGCGGTCGTCAAGTACAAAGTCTTCAGACCTTCACTTGTGGTCAACACTGTGTGTTTTTCTTATATCATAGATCTAAAGGAAGGTCATACCCCGATATTATGTCCTTGTACAGTGAGGATTTAGGCCAAAATGATAAAAAAGTGGCAGAGTTTGTCAGGACACTGTGGACCCCCCCTTATAACACAATTACTTACGACCCTAGCCAGCCATGTATACAGATGGGGTGTTCTTGTGAGGATTTTAAAAGATGTCATGCGTGTTAAAGTGAAAAAATAATGAAAACAGCCTTTGAATCATTAGTTTTGTTTTTATTCAGCACAAATCTTATACAAAGCAGGGTTATGTTATAAATAAATGTACAACATTTGAAAATAAAAAATAAAAATAAAAAAATGGTTTGTCGGTTCCTTATTTACAGGGGAGACAAATAAAAACATGAGATTAATAAGCTTCCCAACGATGGATAGATCCTGAGGAGGGTTGCTCAACACGGTCAGAGTAATGAGATATCGGCGTCAGATCAGTCACCACCTCTTTACACAGACGGATTTTTTGTCGCATTTCCTGGTTAGGGACTGTTGATTGGGGTATGTTCAGACAGGCCATCGCCTGTAGGAAAGCATTCCAGTCTACAGGTCGGCGACTATCGGGTACCTTATTAGTGCTAGTGACACTCTTCAACAAATCAAACATGTGTGAACCTTTGAGCAGTTGTCCTTTAAAAACAAATTCACCCTGTTCATTCCAAGTCGTTACCCGCGGTTTCTGAACCATTTTGTGCAGAATATATTCTGCATGTCTTTTGCTTCTGGCCGGCATGTTTCTCAAAACATCCGTTACAACATCTCCCTCTGAACTCTCAACAGGTTCGGGCACCGCAACATCTTTATCAACCGTACCCCCCGCATCAGTCCCAGAACCATTTTCTTGAGAGGCCATGGTTAAAGTTAAAATGTTTTGATCTTTTTCACCCTGTCTAACCAGACGGAGGTAGAGCTGTAACGTGTTGCTATACATCTGGGCTTTGGAATACTGATTTAAATCGGCCCTGGCCAGTATAGCTTTCATTTCAGAGTCCAGGTTGTTTTCGGCCGTTTGTCTAATGGGCTCTGGCCCGACAACATTTTTTCTCAGTTTCTCAAGCTGCTCCTGAGGGATCAAAAACATTTTCTGAGCATATTCCATTATTAACCCACTCTGGAAGCTAGAAGACTGGTTAGGAAAGGCACGGCTATGCTCAACAGCGGTCCTATAAAACCTCCGGTTTGATTAATCTTCTTTCTTTTTCTTTTAATAGAATACTTCTTATTAGCGATGATCTTGATAACCGCTTTTTGTTTTTTGAGTTTAGAATGTTGAGAAGGGGTTAGGGGTATATTACCGCGTAAGATGTTAAAAGCTATTTCACACAGGGTCTCGATCAAATCCGAGGGGGCCCCTGCCAGCACAGCTTTCCTATGGCACGGGCTCCCCTCAAATAACATTTGCAAAAGCGGCAGATTTCTTTTAATCCGAACAGACATTCTTATTTATTTCCTTTTCTTTAGCACATACACTGCCGGCCAATCGGGCGGGCACAAACCTGTTCTGAGGCGAAAGTCTTCTGGGGTTTGTGCTTTTAAGTCCACAATCAAGTACCCGTAGGGTTTTTTGGTGGCATCCTCAAATGCCTCCAAAAAGAATTTGGTCTGGTTAGGGTACATTTGACGAGCCAAGACGGTGACCTGTAGTTTATCTCTGGGGTTTTTAAAAAGAATTATATAATTGGCATTTAAATTAATAGTGCGGCTTTTTTTACCTTGAAAAAATAGATTTTGAACTAAATAAATAATACTTAAATTCCTATGATGAGTGTACTTTTGTAAAGCTTTTTCCACTTCACTGTTGTCACCGGCCTGCTCCATCAGGTCATCAAGGATCACTAGATTAGTTTGTCCGGGCGGGAACAGGTCATCGTCACACAACGAGGCGGGGAGACCTTGCACAAATTTCAGATTATTTTTTTTTGATGCCAAATCATCGTAGAGAGGTTGCCAGCAAGAGTAACACCACACTATGTTGTCAAGAGCTTGGGACACGGTTGCGTCCACATCTTCTATGATGTTCTTTATAAGATAGCTCTTACCCGAATTGGAGGGACCGGCTATAATACAGGAGAAAGGGTGTTGAAGTCTGTTATCAAAACCACCGCTAATATCCATAAGGCAGAGTGGTATAATCAGTCTTCAACACTCTTTTATTGTACACCACCCTGAACCGTTTGTTTAGTGATCTATTTTCCAATGTGTACCCCTTTTTATTGCGATAGATCTGATTTCCGGCTGTAATAATCTCGCGAGGAGGCGCGTCTTTCTCGGTTACAAAACTTTGTACCAGGGTCGTCAGAGACTTGATGTTAATGAGCTTGTTGTTACAATGGTTCAGAGTGAAACCCTTAACTTTCATACAGGTCTTACCCGCAGCCGTTCTGTATGCGTAAGTCTTAGGACCCCCTGAAACAAACTCAACTATGTGGTCCTGAGGATCTAGCTCACTCGTTAACTCCCCAAGGTAGTCCCCGAGGGGAGGGACCCAATCCCCTGGCCTGGTGACAAAGATTACAGAGTCAGTATCATGATAGAGCGTGCGTTCCTGCAGCTGATCCATTAAGTTGTACAGTTCAAGCCGGGCGTAAGCCGTGGTAAAAACCGCTATGAAAACATTAACGTTTCCCTGTTTGGTGGGGAAATCTTTAGGGGCCCTCCACTGGACCTGTGCCACGTGGTCATTTAAGAATTGAAAGTGTGATACTGCATGTTGTTTGGAAAACATAAATTCTATAAACTGTTCAGGGGTTTTAATCAAGGTTGTGTTTAGACGGTTATTTCTTTCCCCAAACTTACCCCACAGACTGTTTAAAATCAGTTTGGACATTTGTCTCTTGGCGGGGTTTACAGTTATGTTCCCCGGCTCTAGACGGATCCCTTCCTTTTCAAAATATTGCTGAACGTACCGCTCTTTGGCAGCGGAGTCAACACACCATGAGGGATAGCCCGATGCCTCCTGTTTCCCTTTCAGATGGGTCATAATGTACTCAGCAAAAAGAGTATCAGATTTTTCAGAAAAATGCCAAACCTCATACACCTTACCGACTCTGTAACCTTTCTCCACCGCCTTGTCAAGCTCAATGCTACACCAGACACCCGTCAGCGCTCTCTCGTCATCACTGTGCAGACAAGAGGTATTTTGATTTTCAGTTTCCACACACGTTCTACACAGAGGGAACATCAATTTTCCCGAACACCTGTAAGGCAACACGGGTAAGAACAGCTCGCGAGGAGGGTACATGCTGACTTTGATCAAACCAAAGTACTGTCCGATTTCGAGAAAGTCACGATAAACAATGGTTGGATGCCCCACCGGGTACATTTTGGTCTTGTTGACATAAGGGTACAGACTGGTGAAATCATAGTAATCTACTCTCTCACCCTCCTTTACCTCATAATGTAAACAGAGGGCGTTGGTACGACCCCCAAATAACGCATCCCTGGGCTCTAGACGTTCAGGAAAGTCCAAGGTTTCCATAAACCGTTGTACCCCCACATCCTGTTGCTTCAGGGTCGTCCACGCGTGTTCCCAAATCACCAGTACATTCAAACCATAGGTGTTTTTTAAAGTTTCAATTCGTTCCTGGAAATCATAGTACATATCACCGCAGAGTTTTTGTGTTACGGGGTTAAAGGTGTTTGGGTCGAAGCACTGAGGACAGCCCTGGTAAATACAAACAGCAAACTCATAAGCGGTACGCCGCCCGGACACGTCGCTAAAACCGTCTAAGTAGTAAGGACCCATTTTGACTTCCCCTTGATTTAAAGCATGTCTGATGAAGATGTTATCCCGGGCACTCAGATATTCCAGCCACTGTATGGAGACAGTCGAAAAGTTCTTTTGTCTAGCACGATAGTTGTCAGAAGTGGTGACCGCTATAGTGTTTTTCTGCAAGAAATTGGATCGATACATTTTCATGCAGAGAGACGCTATGGTCACACTTTGCAAAGGGTCGAGACCCGACGTGTTGATAACCTCGGCGCGGAAACGCAAACAGGCTTCTTTAAGGATCACCACATCATTTTTACAATAAGCGGCCATCTCTTCTCGGAAATCAAAAACACCTCCCTTAACCGTATTGTACCATTTAAAGAATTCCTCCCTCTCATGAGACATCATAGTATCAACCCCATAATAAGAGGCGGGCGGGTAGGACCCTCGATAATTTTGAGTGTCCTTAGTATTAAAAAAATGGCAGAACCAACCTTTCTTCTGAGCCTCAAAACCCAGAGCTTTAGGCAAAGCGCTCAATTTCATGGGGAGGAAATTTAACGAGTCTATGTAACGTTGGTTGAAAGCCTCGTCGGTGAAACACATGATCTTGCTACCCTGAGCTATTATTTTTGGGGTCACCCCATTTTCCACCAGATACTTCATCAATATGTAAGAATCATAACCCTTAGCATTGTGGGCAATAAATGTGTAATTGAGGTATTTTGGACTAGCTAGCTGACCACTCACAATCCAACATGTCAATACAGTGTATATAATTAGCAACATGGACCCCGTTTTCTTGCCGGCATTCAAAATCAAAAAAGACATACCGGTTGTGCGGCGGCTCCTTTTTAACCGGCTGAATAAAGCACTGGTGTTCAGACCCCGGGGTTAAATCCGCATTACAGATCCTACATCTCGGTTCCAGACATTTGTGTGGTTTAACCTCATGAAAACGGTACTGGAGGCAACACTGCGGGCAATATTTAGTTTGATCACAATAACTCCGTTTTTTAACCCCCTCAGCAGCGGCCCTCTGCACCTTATGTTCGGAAAAACAGAACGCGGAGAGACAAATCCTTAAGCAATCTTTACATCGAATGGTAGGGGCCAAACCCTTACGACATTGCGGATTGAAACAGACGTTACAGTAACCGTCACAGCGGTGCTTAAGCTTATCATTGAAGGCCTTATAACACCAATGACAAACATACGAACAACCCAAAAAAGCCGTCAAACTCTTTATTCCAAAGTAATGACTATCACTTAGGAAGAGAAACAGTGTCTGTGTATGGGTTTCAGGATGTGTCTGAAATTTCACAAATACTTCCTTTACCTCACAACGGTACCACACAACAATTTTTAAAGACAACAACTCCTCAAACATGGCAATGTCTGAAAAGGCAACCATCTGTTGAGAGTTTAAGCCGGCCCTCTGATGAAGCATTAAAGCCTCTTGCATAGCTTGGGGTTCAGGCATGTCGGGGGTGAGTAGTTTTATTAAACTGTAAGCAAAACAGAGCTTATTGTCACCATTGGAACTCACCACTAATTGCCTGAGCTTGTTCCTAATTATGTCGTTCTTCAAGCATTTCGACAGTCTTCTAAGCGCCACACCCTCAGGGTTACGAACCACATTCATTACCAGAGACAGACTTTCATCAGCTAAGATGGATGCGTTACTTTGCAATAACGCTTCGATTTTAGCCAGAAATTCATCAACATCTAAATTATCTCCACTCAGCATTACAGATAGGTTGCTAAACAAATCATCCCCTCTGAGTTCTAACTGTACAACATCTCGAGGTCTGACCCTTTCAGCAACCTGTTCAAGCATGTTTTGCAAGGCCTCGTGTATGTTGACAAATATTTCTGCATAATTGTCACAATTTAAAAGTTCTGCAAAATTAAAACGCTGAATCATTTCAAAATTGTTATAGGCCGGTCTATCTATAATCACGGGATCACTGGTACTCTTGGACACATCATCATTTTGAACAAAGCCTTCAACCCCTACATTCTCACAGAGCATGTCATCCACAGCCTTATCAGTCTCAGAACCTTCCACATTCCGAACACCCCCACCGCTGACATCTACAAAACCCCCTTTTTGAGGAGGCTCATTTAAAGCCTGTAAAAGTCCTTCAAAGATATCCACCCGGTTAATGTCAAGACCCTCCTCTATAGTGACGGCTGCTTCTGCCGCCGTACTGTGTTCTAATGGTCTCAAATCATTTATAATAGGGGCAGAATTTGGTCGGGGTAGCGTCTCCAAAGCCTCCACCATTTCAAACAAATCGGGGTGAACTAGGGGTTGAACCTCTATAAGCGCTACCGTTGGGAGGTGGTTATTTAGATCATTGACCATCTGTAACAGGTCGGGGTTCACCGGTAAGTCTGGTAATTCACATTCTATCGGTGGTGATTGGGGGTTATTTAAATCATTTATCATTTGTAATAGTTCCTGGTTCATTGGGACATCAGAGGAGTTCACAACAGGGCCGGGGGTGTTCTCTCGGGAAGGTCTTTTTGGGGCCCTAACTTGTTCATAATCCTTTAGTTTGTGAGTTCTTTTACCAAGTCCGGACATTTTTTTTTATTTTTTATTTTTCCAACAACCCACAATAGTAAGGCGTTTTGTATCTATTAAAACATTAAATACGGTACAATTCGTTAGTAAGGGTATTAATAAGGGTGTTTTGACTCTCTATCACAAGGTTTTGCCCCACTAACACAAGTCTTTGATTTAGTAACAAGGTATGTAGCAACTCATGCCGACCTTCAGGAAGTAGCTCCGGGGGATGGTGTCCTGGCTCAGCTGCAAAGGATGGTCGCTCTGGTAAATCTCGGTCGAAGGAGGCAGGGAGCGAGCGTATACTCACGGACGGAGACCAAGAAGGCCTTTGCGGTGACACCCTGGCCAATCGCGGTGTACTGTTCAGCGTTTCTGTAGCCAAGAAACGGGGCTGGGGGGACGATGTTGAAACCAGTCCGTCGTTGGGTGGTGTGTCAACCCTGACTGACGGCGACCCCTGAGGTTGTTGGTTGCCTGTATTTGTTCCGCCCGACAATGCGGCGGGCTGAATCTGGATTGTTGAATTACCCCCAGAAGGCTGTGGCCTGAGTAGATGTTGGGGGGTCTCCAAGACCACCGTGGGGGATCCTCTCGGTGATCTCTCCAGGGAAGATGTTTGATCCCACTTAGACGGGGTAATTGTCCCCAATAGCTCATCCACAGAATGACTATCCCAAGAGTCTTGGGAAGAATAAAAATATACATTACATTTACATCTTTAAACGGCGACAGAAATCAAACTTAAAACAACATGTCCAGGACCTTCAAAACCTTTAGCTTTTTTAGACCTTTGAAAATAGGCTTAGACATTCACTACAACGCCTTATTATTTACAGACAATATATTTATTAGGACTTGATAATAAATGTAAAACAGAGAAGCCTCTGTAAATAAACTGTTTCTTAAATGTAATATTGTTAATAAAACACTTTTTATACACACACACACCACATTTCATTTTTAAACGAACCTTCCAAGTGTAAACGCTTCCTGATCCCGGGACTTCCTGTTTCACAAACGTTTTCACGATCTGTTTAAATATTAAATACAATGAACACCTTCAAGCCTTTTCCTACAGCCACTTTAAAACAGAAGTATAATTGCGGGAGATAAGCCAAACAACTTACTAAAACCTTTCGGACAGCTTTACTTCCTAACCAGACGGTCGGGCAATCGGTCATTTCTAAACACATGCCCCAGAAACAAGCCTAGACCTGTCCGGACTTCTAAAGATCTTTCCCAGAACCCCCAAGACCTACAGGAAATGGACACCCCTCGCTTAAATATTAGCCCTCAACGGGTAAACAAAACCCTTTTAAAAACATTAAAGTTTGAAAGATCTTACTTACCTCCAAAGAATAATCGTTTCTTATGTTTTTCAGCTGATTTAGCTTTTTGCACTTCTGTGAAGGTAAGAGACATGTTTAACCTTTAACCACCCCTCTTTATAAAAAGCTTTAACCTCTTACAAGCGGCAGATATATACTCACCGCTATCAGATACAGGGGCTGACGGCCTTTCAGATTCTTGAAAGGTTACGGTTCTCGAAGGTAAAACGAAACAATCCCTCGATGTGGAAGGCCTTTCGTTGTCTCGAACCACGTTTCTTAATACTGTTAGAAAGGATATTTTTTTAAATTAACAAAACGGGCCTCAAACATCTTACCGAAACGTTATACAAACAAACAGGGGTTTAGTTCTTACCCGGTCGGCAGACAGCCTGTCTAGGGACAACCACTTCTCTTGGTTGATCCTCGGAGACATTAATCACAGGCCTTTCGATAGTTTCTGTGTAATTAAAGAGACCGCCATTAATATATATTAAAACGTTTTCATAACTCTAATGAGCCGCTTCAAAACACAACCACACACCCATACATAAGAACCCTTGAGCGCAAACACAAAAATCTTACCGTCGTTGTTCCAGATGATCTCCTCAGCGTTGGGAATTAACTCCTGTTGACTGGCTGAAAAATAATTTTACAGAACTTAAAACAGATGTTATAACCTTATTTACAATACATGCCCACGCTCTGAGTCAATGAAAATAATCTGAAGACTTACCTAAAAACTCGTTTAAATCGAAGTCGTTGATGTTGTTTCCGGACATTGTTGATCTTTAGGCTTAAATCGAAAGGTCAGTATGAGTCTGTCGAGCTGAAGACCAGACCTTCATACTTATACTGATGGCCGGATGCCGGATCTGCTTGTAAGGCATTGTTCTGGGCTGGCCTTTGTGCCGTCCTGTTATCAATTAACATATCAAAACCAACCAATAAAATGACCCTGCATCAATTTCAAATAGAAACCAAGATGGCGACGATCTCTCTCCTCTCTACTCTAAACTTTTATTAGAACCTTTTGGTCTCTCAAAAAAACATTTTTAAGCATCAAGACCTATAGTCAATAAACACTAAGAATATTTCAGGCCTTTATACGCGCTAAAAAACAACCTGAGCCAAGAAAATAACTATAAAGATCTAAAATAAGTAGCGCTTTTACAGTGATTTTTTTTTTTTTTTTTTTTTTTAATAGCGATGCTTTGTTTGGTATTAAACAAGTCACAAACTACTCAGAACAGCGTTTATCCCCACAAAAGAGATATTTGGGTTTATTTTACAAAGCTTATAAATTATATAGTTTAAAAGTATTCTGAATGTTTTGAGACCACACGCCATGCCTACGTTTGTCTGAGCCCACCCCCGTCCCCCGTGGTGTGAGTGATTTAGCCTTGAGTGTTGTGATCTATTTAGCATTGAGTGATCAGTTGTTTTTATTTTTTAAATGATTCCTTATCATCAGGGATTGAGCCTGCTAAAATACCTTAAAAACATATCCTTATCTTAAGTCTAACTCTTATGAGCTTTAAGACCCTAGAATGTATTTAAGTAAAACGAATGAACACATTATGTGTGAGATAAAATATAACCACAGCTTTTTTTTTTTTTTTTTTTTTTTTTTTTTACAAATACAATTAACCTATACCCACAAACACCCACACACACACACACCCTCTTTTTTTTAATTTTATTTTTAATTAAATTTGAGGGGAGAGACAGAGCCATATACATTGGGGTTAACATAAGTACCCTATGCATAACAGGAATTGCTAGGACCTGTGACCATTACAGACAACAGAACTTGTTGATCTTATAAAATGATTGGGCGAGAGAGAGAGATATAGAGACAGACAGAGACAGAGCCAGTGTGAATATGATAAACGCACTATTCAAAATGGCATTGTTAAGACCTGGGACCATTACAGACAACAGAACTTGTTGATCTTATAAAATGCTTGGGCGAGAGAGACAGAGAGAGAGAGACAGACAGAGACAGAGACAGAGACAGTGTGAATATGATAAACGCACTATTCAAAATGGCATTGTTAAGACCTGGGCCCCTTACATGTATATTTAAAAAAGACCCCCAACCGCTACAGGAAGAGCCGACCCATTCACACTCTACAGTTGACCAACAAGAACAACAAGAACAACCGGTTATGGGGGGCCTTGTTGTTCAGGGTTTTAGGGGTGTACACTTTCTGACGGATATGACGTAGGAATAATTAAGGAAATAACTCTAAAATCACGCCCCCCGATTATGACGTAGGAATATTAATAAGCTTAGGGCATACGTCATAACAAAATAGGCCGCGCCCAAAAAAACCTACTATCTACTCACATCAGTCATTCCGCCCTGGGCCGGCCCTGACCAATTTGATGCCCTAGGCAAGATTTTAGCTGGTCCCCTTGCATCGCAGCCAATTCCACCACCGATCATTGTGTTCATACACTTACACAGAAACTGCATAGCTTCATGTCTTAGATTTTCTTTATGTTTGAAACAAGAAAAAAACACACAAAATAAAAACAGTATGCAAGAAACAAGTGACAAAACGAATTATGAATACAATATAAATAAGTATTGCACGAAAAAACTATATTACCGACACCATAGTGCAAGATGCATAATGTAGCAGTGTTCTACAGCCTTACCGCCTTGCCTTTCTTGCAGCAAACAAGTGACATAAAACGAATTATAAATAAGTGGATGTTTCCTGCAGCACACTTGAAAGAAAAGGTATATTTCTCAGAATTATGTTATAGGTAATGGAGGTTGATGAAAGAGTTAAATAGCTGATCGATCAAAAGGTGTGATCGTTGTGGGGCATCAGTAAGAATGCACAATTCTCATTCATTCCAAACAGTGTCCCTTTACTGCATCACTAGCATTTGGTATTTGTTTTGTGTGTTTTTGATTGCTTTTTGTTTTGTTTTATTAATTCACTTTAAACCTCTTATATTATCACATTATTCCCATTAAAATCACGTTTGTTTACTTTGAATGTCCCGCCCCACTTCACGGAAATGCACGAGTTTTATTTACGATTGATTGATTTAAATATACACATGGCTAATCACGCATTCATGAGAGTACCCGCTTATTCGCCAGGTTCTACGAAATTCAATAATTGACCATGAGGAGCACCTGTTAGGCTGGAGATAAAATGCTCCCGGGGTGGAGCTGGGGGGGACGGGATTGCAGAGCAACGGGAACGAAACGTGGAGCCAAAGGCGAACGAAGGACTTGATGGACAAGTAACGGAAAGGGCTAAGAGACCCAGAGGAGAGCTGAGGCGACCTCTGCAACGCTAGCGAGAGTATCCAGAGAAGGGATAGCGTACAGGCTTTTTGAACTACAGTAGTGTTTCAAAGGATAACAACAAACAACCTGTTTTTTTTTTTTTTTACTCGGCCATTGTTTTCTTGGACTGTACATGGACATTGTAATTTCTTTGTATTGCCAAACCCGGACCAAAGCAGAAGCTGAATTTTTGTCGGAGCCCCTCATTACTTTGTACTAGGACACGTGGACTATTGCCTGCCCCATTCCAGCTCCTGGTGCTGCCGGAGGAGACCAACAGAACCCTCCACGAATGCATTTTTTAGTTTGAACTTTTGTCTTTTTAACATAAAGAGGAAGTCTGATGGATTTTATATTAGAGATTTGTAATCCAGTTAATTGTATACCTGTCTTGTGTGGTCTGTGGTGTGCTCCTGGCTTGAGATTCCCCAATTTAAATAACCTAAATCGAAGGGAGAATTGAGAGGTAGTAAATGCAAAATGGGCATATTTGGGCAATCGACAACCTCCCAATGGGTCCTAGCGGCTGTAGACAACCGCTAGGTGGTGTAGTCGTGCTTCCATAAGTTTTACCCCCCAGTGGTACTGTATAACTTCCACTCTGTGACACATCCTAGATTTTAATAGCAACAAGATGTGAAGTCATAGTGAAGAGCTTGGGAAGGTGCGGTCACGCCTGCTTCATCAATGACGGGAGCTTTTTTGGAGACGGGAGGCAGTCACATTACCTTCCTGAGAGCAGTAACTGCCGAACCAACACACATTACTTGTGTGTGCCAAATACTTCTGTTTTATTAGTACTTAATTTTTCAGCACCAGTATTTAACTTTTCAGATTGTTGGAAAAAAACTGTACAGGTATTCCCTGCTAACACACAACATTGCCAATAACATTGTAGCAATATAATTTATATTGCTACAGCATTGAGGCAATGTGCTAGCAGGGTTGTTGTACTTTGGAATCGATTCATGCTTCACGATTGGTTAATTGCCTATTTTTTTTTTGCCTTCATAAACAATTCGTGGATCGACTTTGCTCCCTTTTTCTTGGGATTGTGCGTCTTGTAGGCAGTCCATAGGTTGTCCCTATATTAATTTATTCATGAAATTCCAACCGAAATAGCGACAGTTCTACAGCTATTTCAAACCGGAAGTTTGAATCGCTCCTGATTTCAGGAAAAAGTTCTTCATTTACACCGTCTCGTTCTGTCCATCCCTCCCCTCCTCAGCCTTGGATCTCTTCTGTTCTCCGCTCAACCTGATCCAGTCTGCGCACCACTGAGCACAAGTGGAAGAGATCCAAACTCCCAGCGACCCTCGCACTCTACCACTCTCTACTGCCCACATTCCCCTCCTCGCTCACCTCAGTCTTACTTCCAGTCATTCTTTGAATCCACTGTCCACAACCCCTGCAAGCTTTACTCCACCTTCTCTCTCATCTCCCCCCTCCTCCCTCATCTCATCTCACCTCATCATTTTGCCTCATTCTTCTACAAGATCACAGACATCCACAAGCTCTTCAACAGTCTCCTCTCCACTCCCACCCTGCCCAAGTCTCCCACCGATCAAGCTTCCATTTCTTCATTCTCTCCTCTCTCAGACTCTGAACTTTCCTCTCTCCTCCTAGGTCACAAACCCATAATATGTCCCCTGGACCCTCTCTCTACTCGCCTCCTGCAAGCGTCTGCTCCATTTCAACTCCCCTTCTTCTCCTCCCTCCTCAACTCCTCACTCCTCTCTGGCTGTTTCCCCTCTTGCATTTAAACAAGCTGCGGTCATCCCACTCCTCAAGAAACCTACCCTTGACCCCACCTCTCCTCAGAGGCACCTGTCTCTGCCCTGTCGCCCTACTCCCCTTCCTCTCAAAGACCCTCGAGCGTGCGGTCCACTGTCAGCTCTCTGCATTCCTTTCCCATCTCTCACTTCTTGATCCTCTGCAATCTGCCTTCCAAACACCGCTCACACCACTGAGACTGCTGTCCTGGCAGTCACTGACTCCCTCAACTGTGCTCGGGCAGCCTCCCTCTCCTCAATCCTCATCCTCCTTGGTCTCTCCGCAACATTTGACACCGTCGATCACTCCATCCTCCTCTCCTGCCTCGCTGACCTTGGAATCTCTGGGACTGCTCTCACTTGTTTCTCCTCCTACCTCAACGACCGGACCTATCAAGTGGCGAGCTTCCTCATCCATCCCTCAACCTCTCCTCACAGGCATAACCCCCGGGTTTAGCTATCCTCCCGATGGGTCACATTTCGGTAACTACCTTTTTTACTTTCATGGGGCCCTGAAATCCTCGCTGCGCCCCTGGTCATGAAAGCTGTAATGTCTGGTATCAAAATACATTACTGGCTTTCGGCTTACACACGTCATTTCAACCCACTTGCTCAAGCAGACCGAGTAAACGTTTACTCGAGGTATATGGTCACACAGAAGGAGCATCCCAAGAACACCAGTAAATGGCGTAGAAATTTTGAAAACATGCACAATTTTCCACGATCTAAGCCCACAGTTTACGTGCAAAATCTAATGTCTGAGATGATGGTATCCATGTAACATTCCCGAAATGGACGCATTTTAAAAGTGCAAGGTAACGGTCTGGTCCATTTATTGTGGGTTTCAAGGTAAAGTACATTGCTGATGGACGTTTCATGGTTAATGCGGATCAGTGGTTTCCTTTATCATTATGCTCTCTAAATTGTTGTGGGTCTGTTGTACACTGTTCAGTACTGTACATCGTGTTTTAATCCTAACTTGATAAAACACTTCGATTCATGGCTTTGTAGCCCCACCAGTGACGTAAAAAACCACTCGGTAAGATCATTAAAACAAAGTATTAAACAAGGCGCAATGCACAAGACAGTCCTTTGCCCTGTGCAGTGCTGCGGGTAAACAACTCGTCTCTAGTGCAATAAACTAAGACCATGTAAACCCGAGAGGGAGAGGGGCATTTAATCTGTGACTCGAGCATATTGTCTCCAGTGAGGTCAATACACGCGTCAGGGATATGTATGCTAAATGTAATGTAAATATGATGGATATAATGTATATTGTGGTGGAGTTTATAAAGATAATGTCAGGGGAACTTTAGTGATGTTCTGTGTTTTCTAAATTCCAAGCAGTGGGACTTTAAGTCATAACTTTGTGAGGAATTTACATGTCTTTATAAATTATATATCATTATAAAGTAATAATCCAGCTCACTTTGCTAGCTAGCCTACTGCCAGTTGCCATCCAAATGATGATAATGATCAGCTAGTAGTTAAGTACTGCAGTAGTTTGCCAGTTGTCAGCTAATGATTTTTGATAGAATTGTATTATTTAAATTCAGTTTTTTGTGCACTATAGTATTTTCAGTATTGAGTATTTTTGGTGTGGATGTTATTTTACCTAAACAGTTTATTAGTTATTGCTCTGATTTCAATATGCATAGTGCACTATTTACATTTGTATTGATTATTACATCAATTTCTTCAACAAGTACAGTGTATGTTAAAGTGCAATACATGTTCTGTGATGTGCATTATTTAAATGTTTGTGTTTATTTTAGTTTTAACTAAACATTCTCTATACGCCATAAACATGGGCACCACTAAAATTTTTTTCATTGAGAGGGGGGATGGTTTTGGGGCTACTATCAAATCTCGCATATGGCCCCCAAATGGCTAGGGCCGGCTCTGGACATCACACATTACATAGGATGGGGCTGACGTTGGATGCGACTTTTCGTGACTTAAATCAAGTAACAAGTTACTAGTACACACATAGCCTCTAAGTGTACTGAGTAATGATACTCTCTCTTTCGTTCATTCGTTCCTTAGTATAATTACCTTTAGTAGTAGTAGTACTGGCCACTACTCGGAAGGTAGCGATGCGCACCAATAGATCACGAAAGCTTTCTCATAGTTTTGTGTTTTAGATAATGGTTCAATACGGACTCAATCCCCTTTCATGGACATGGCAGGGAACTTGCAGTTAGAACTAAGGAGTCTAATAAGACTTGGTGGTACGCAGAACTGAAGTGCCAAGTGACAGGCTATCACTTTCATTGCACACCGCATTGTCTTCTCACAGGGAGCGAATTGGGGAAATGTTGGATTTACGGCATCATGTAGAAAGACTGAATGGTTTAGTTACAGAAATAGATAAAAAAGATAGTGACCTTTCTTACTAGCTGAACTAACCTGCATAAAATTAAGAAGATACAGACATTTTCATGCAATTATTTCAAGTTACAGTCTGCTGCTCAGACACAGTTTGGCGCACAGATGCAACTATCATCAACTCAATTATAAACATATATCTAGACAGACAGAGAGACAGACATGGACTACATATCGTGCACATTGTATGAAATCATGCTGGTATATGTAGGCTTGTAGATGATTGTTAAGAGGCCTATTTGGAAACATACGAAATGAGATATTACCATAATGAAGTCATGATACATGAAGGAAATGTTTTTCATGTTGGCAAAAGTACCCTGTCAAAATGAAAATGAATGAGAGAAGACTAAAACAAAGGGCTCGTCCGAGATTTGAACCCTTTGAATCATACCCCTAGACCAACGAGCCACATAGCACAGGTTTCTGTGAAAACTAGTTAACATCGGTGCCACGTAGAGAGTTGTGCGCTCCTCTATTTGAACACTTTCTCCTTCAAACATTGCATGAGTGTCTGACTGCCGCCATCTAGCGGTGCTGACTGACCGATGGCTCGGGTATCTTGGATGTTGTTAAATGACATAACTGTCCGCCCAAGACACTGATGACCAAGGGTCATAGTTTTCCCTTGTAATAATAACAACAATAGTAATTGGAGTGAATGGAAGTGGCATTTCTATTTCTCCTTACTTTAGCCGTCATCGTCGCCAACATTGTTGTTGGTGAGCATGGAGAGGAGTGTATTAGCTTTTAAAGTATATTCAAGCAATGAACACGTCAAATAAATGTAATACCGAATACTTTTGCACGCAAGTGCACATGTATGTTACAGCGCTTCTGGGAGCACGGCCCACGTGAAGCAAGAGGGCGCAGTAAAGGTCTGCGAGTCAAGTGTGATGTGGGTATCCTGCAGCAGGGAGAGGAACCTTTGTTTTTCTACAGACGAAGCTGGTGCTGTGGGATACTAGTGTAAGGCCATTTATTCGTCATCTGTTCATGCGCAACGGTTCACCAGAAGTGTGTTAGTGAAAACAGCGGTAAGTGCAGGCTTAGTAGGGTCGCAATAGCTTGAATGGTGTCGAACTCCCCCGAAGCATCACAAGTGTGATGGCGTAAGCCTAGAAAGAAAACGTTGCGTTGGCCGGGAATTGAACCCGGGTCAACTGCTTGGAAGGCAGCTATGCTCACCACTATACCACCAACGCCCAGAAAGTCTCTCATTCCATGACTTTTGATGCATTTCAGATCATTCATCTGACTAGATACATGCGAATAATCACAGCCTACAGTGTAAAGCTTCTGATTACAGACAGGGCGTGTTGAGTGTGCTAAGTAACTTGCTAAATTCACTAACAAAAAGTCGCTGCTCTTACTACAAAACAAGTGCAAGATATATCATTCTTAGCTAAACAAACCACGTAAACAATCAATGTAACTCTTAACTAAACTAGGAAACGCGAGAGAAAAAGGCGATACTTAGCTGCGGCGACTTGAGCGACTTCTCAGCTGGCTTGCCCGAGTGTCCAGATGCATATGTGGAAATACTTCTATACAAACCATGAACATAGATTCTCGATAGATGAATACTGTTTATTTAAAGGTCAGTTTTTATTTAGCGCAAAGTTTATTGAATTTACCCACCAAGGTGGAACACGGACAATGATGTATTTGATTGACAGTGTAACTTGGACTGTTGGAGTAACTTGGACACCCATTGGAATGGAAAAACAAACTCGAGAGAAAAGTGTGTGTGTGTGTGTGTGTGTGTGTGTCACCTGCTGGTAGTGATGCATTTACATAACCTACAGACTATTTGGGCTGATTGTTCCTGGTGTATTAATGAAACTTTTCAAAGCGGTGGCTTACGTAGATGACATCACAGTCATTGTTAAGAATGGCAAGGATGTACCTTACCTTAAATGACTGTCAGAAATGAATTGAGTTTCTTCAGTGGTTAATGGCTTTTACTGGGGGAACTAGGTAGAAAGCAAGCCACTGTCTCTAGCCACATTTTGGACAAATGGACAAAACTAGATGGATTTAAAAATAGACGGATAGACAGTCGGATGGCGTCTGTCTACAATATTTTAAATGATAATAGTATATGTAGTATATGCATGTGTATTATAAACTAATCTTTACAGAATAGGGGTAATACCATAATAAAATGCTGATGAGAGGAGAAGAGATCTTATTCACTGGCCAAATACATGATTTCGACAATTGTCGTACATCTTGACGGCACTTAGCTTTACTTTTCACAATGTATGACTGCACTTACTGTACTTAACTGTATACATTGGAAGTTGTAAAATGTATTATCTTGAATTGCTTTGTTTAATGTAAATTTGAATTTGTAATGTTTGATGCCTTGTACTTAACTGTATTCTTGCACTTATGTTGCAAGTCGCCCTGCATAAGGGCGTCTGCCAAGAAATAAAAATAATAATAATGTTTAATAATAGTATATGTAGTATATGCATGTGTATTATAAACTAATCTTTACAGAAAAGGGGTAATACCATAATAAAATGCTGATGAGAAATTAAGAAAACCGTAAAAGAAAGGCATTTTAAACCAGGACCTCTCGCACTCTAAGAGAGAATCATATCTCGAACAAACTTACATTAGTGACATCTTTACACTAGTGCCACGTAGAAAGCGGTGCGCTCCAACAGCCGGAAACTTTCTCAGTCTCAAGTTCAAGCACCTTGTGTGTGACTGCCATCTAATGTTGCTGACTAATAGCACTATTGGACTAGAGGAGCTGGGGCTGGCAGAAATTCAGCCAGGCTTTTCTACAGGCGCAAACTCAGGTGATGCTGTGTAGGCTACTCCGTGTACGTCAATGAAAGTCTAGTGACTTCAATATACACACCCCGATGCACCCAAAGAGTGATTGTCAAAGTATGAGTGACTCGCTCCACTAGCAGCACCGACCTGCATCTCTCTGTGACACCCGGCGCCTCCGTCTGGATAAGCTGCTGGTAATGCCGAGCACGGCAGCAGATCTTGTACAGTGGAACCCTAATAATATTCCTAATAATATGGCAACATCCTGGGGGGTCGGTGTGCCGCGCCACAGTGCAGCGACCTTGGCGCATCACTAAAAGGCACCTTAGCGAGGCCTCGGAATCGCTCAAACATGAACCGAGAAATGAACATTGAATCCCATCTACTATTATTACCTAGTAGTGTTGATGTTATCTAAAGTATTTCTATACGTTTTTATTAGTGTATGAATTGTGTCGACCAGGGATCAGAAAGTGAGACAGTATAGGGTAGGCGGTAATCGAAAGCACAAGAAATACATAAAAGGGAGCTATACAGCAGGTGAATAAAACACGGATTGTGACAGTCGACTGTTAATAGCCTATAACAAGGCAGATTAAAATATAACAAACGATACGGATTCTTAAAATCAAATATAATTTCAACGTGCAGGAGACCAGACTGACTTTTATGCATCCCCTCGGGTGTAGATGCATGTTACTTAGACTAACAACGTTTGCATTCTAGGATATTAATAACACTCTCCAGAGCAGGAATTATTGAGTGATATTACAGGGAATGTTGAGTAAAAGACTGACCCCGACGTGATTTGAACACACAACCTTCTGATCTGGAGTCAGACGCGCTACCGTTGCGCCACGAGGTCCTTAAACTTCAGTTAACACAGGACGTCAAGGAAAAATATTGGGAACTATGGTGATGTTTTGCTAGTGACCATTAGGTTAATGAATGGGCAACTGAAGCATTGACGTGATGAAGAAGTTAAACAGAATGCTAAAGAGATAGTGACAGTGAGCATGACACAGAACACATGGCATGACGTGAATACCAAGTTAAACTTAAAGCAGAAATTACAGAAAGAAAGAAAACAAAGAAAACCGGACACTGCACATATGTTTGGTCTTTCCTATATCTTTAATATGATATCTCAGTAGTTTAAATTTGATACAGAAATTATTCTGGAATCCCATGAAATGGAAAATACAGTGAATATAAAACTATATTTGCTGTATTTATAACAAATATATTCCGCTTATACACTCACCTAAAGGATTATTAGGAACACCATACTAATACTGTGTTTTACCCCCTTTCGCCTTCAGAACTGCCTTAATTCTACGTGGCATTGATTCAACAAGGTGCTGAAAGCATTCTTTAGAAATGTTGGCCCATATTGATAGGATAGCATCTTGCAGTTGATCGAGATTTGCGGGATGCACATCCAGGGCACGAAGCTCCTGTTCCACCACATCCCAAAGATGCTCTATTGGGTTGAGATCTGGTGACTGTGGGGGCCAGTTTAGTACAGTGAACTCATTGTCATGTTCAAGAAACAAAATTTGAAATGATTCGACCTTTGTGACATGGTGCATTATCCTGCTGGAAGTAGCCATCAGAGGATGGGTACATGGTGGTCATAAAGGGATGGACATGCTCAGAAACAATGCTCAGGTAGGCCGTGGCATTTAAACGATGCCCAATTGGCACTAAGGGGCCTAAAGTGTGCCAAGAAGACATCCCCCACACCATTACACCACCACAACCAGCCTGCACAGTGGTAACAAGGCATGATGGATCCATGTTCTCATTCTGTTTACGCCAAATTCTGACTCTACCATCTGAATGTCTCAACAGAAATCGAGACTCATCAGACCAGGCAACATTTTTCCAGTCTTCAACTGTCCAATTTTGGTGAGCTTGTGCAAATTGTAGCCTCTTTTTCCTATGTGTAGTGGACATGAGTGGTACCCGGTGGGGTCTTCTGCTGTTGTAGCCCATCCGCCTCAAGGTTGTACGTGTTGTGGCTTCACAAATGCCTTGCTGCATACCTCGATTGTAACGAGTGTTTATTTCAGTCAAAGTTGCTCTTCTATCAGCTTGAAACAGTCGGCCCATTCTCCTCTGACCTCTAGCATCAACAAGGCATTTTCGCCCACAGGACTGCCGCATACTGGATGTTTTTCCCTTTTCACACCATTTTTTGTAAACCCTAGAAATGGTTGTGCGTGAAAATCCCAGTAACTGAGCAGATTGTGAAATACTCAGACGGGCCCGTCTGGCACCAACAACCATGCCACGCTCAAAATTGCTTAAATCACCTTTCTTTCCCATTCAGACATCCAGTTTGGAGTTCAGGAGATTGTCTTGACCAGGACCACACCCCTAAATGCATTGAAGCAACTGCCATGTGATTGGTTGGTTAGATAATTGCATTAATGAGAAATTGAACAGGTGTATCTAATAATCCTTTAGGTGAGTGTATTTGCCTTTACTAATATTGTATTTTATTTTACAATAGGTTTAATATAATAAGGTCCAAATAATAAATGTACATATTTGCACATGCTTGCTTTTGGTGAACAGGTAGAATTGGCCATTGTCTGAAAAAACATGCACTCACCTAGTTATTCACAGTTTAAACAGCGCCAGTGAATATTGGGTTTTAATGTTACAAGAGTGACGATGAAGTTATTGCGTTTAGTTGCTTTAAATAACTACAGTGGTTTGTGGATAACAGGAATATGTGCACATACAGAAAAGTTAAAAGTAACGCTGGGTAAGTACATAATCAAATCAAGTTTCACGAAAGATGATATGCTTCAGATACAACTTAATAGTAAAAATGCATTATGGTAAAGAGTTAATAGCTTTGTTGATAACCTCAACGTATGCTAATCAGTCTCTGTTTCGTGTTTATTATCATAATAATTGTAATTATTATTATTAGTAGTAGTATTCTACAATAAAACTTGCACAAGTTCGAATTGTGCCGATATGTTTTCTGCACAAGGAAAAGTATATATATTATTAAGTTACACAAGCATTGTAAAGAAACCAACAACATATAGGCACCTGGGTGTGTTCTTCCTACTTGGATAAGTAGGTTAGCCGGCTAAGTTTCAGGATAACTTGGCATTAACTCGGGATTTTCCATTCTCCGTAGCGAGTTTAAAGTTCAGCCAGCTATGTTTCCAGAGCAGCATTTCCAGCATCTCAAACCTGCTCCCTGTCAGGTTAACTTGAAGTTAGATGGCTAACAATCTGACTGTATTTCATCTGCCCAGTTAAATGACAGCTGACTGTGTCCCCCAACAATGACGGCGCCGTTCCTAACAGATCCAGTAGTGATCCAGACCCAGTAGCTTTTCTGCGAGGAATAATTCATAGAGATTATAGATTTAAATTATACAGATTAATTATTTGAGCGTTACAGGTTCGGTCGGAAAGGAATGATTTACGTAGCCGATTAATTAGGACCGCACATCAGTCATTCCGCCCTGGGCCGGCCCTGACCAATTTGATGCCCTAGGCAAGATTTTAGCTGGTGCCCCTGGCATCGCAGCCAATTCCACCACCGATCATTGTGTTCATACACTCACACAGAAACTGCATAGCTTCATGTCTTAGATTTTCTTTATTTTTGAAACAATAAAAAACCACACAAAATAAAAACAGTATGCAAGAAACAAGTGACAAATCGAATTATGAATACAATATAAATTAGTATTGCACGAAAAAACTATATTACAGACACCATAGTGCAAGATGCATAATGTAGCAGTGTTCTACAGCCTTACCGCCTTGCCTTTCTTGCAGCAAACAAGTGACATAAAACGAATTATAAATAAGTGGATGTTTCCTGCAGCACACTTGAAAGAAAAAGTACATTTCTCAAAATTATGTTATAGGTAATGGAGGTTGATGAAAGAGTTAAATAGCTGATCGATCAAAAGGTGTGATCGTTGTGGGGCATCGGTAAGAATGCACAATTCTCATTCATTCCAAACAGTGTCCCTTTATTGCATCACTAGCAATGGGCGTTAGCCTATTTTGGTATTTGTTTTGTGTGTTTTTTATTGCTTCTTGTTTTGTTTTATTTATTCACTTTCCACTGTCAGCTCTCTGCATTCCTTTCCCATCTCTCACTTCTTGATCCTCTGCAATCCGCCTTCCAAACACCGCTCACACCACTGAGACTGCTCTCCTGGCAGTCACTGACTCCCTCAACTGTGCTCGGGCAGCCTCCCTCTCCTCAATCCTCATCCTCCTTGGTCTCTCCGCAACATTTGACACCGTCGATCACTCCATCCTACTCTCCTGCCTCGCTGACCTTGGAATCTCTGGGACTGCTCTCACTTGTTTCTCCTCCTACCTCAACGACCTATCATGTGGCGAGCTTCCTCATCCACCCCTCAACCTCTCCTCACAGGAATAACCCCCGGGTTTAGCTATCCTCCCGATGGGTCACACTTCGGTAGCTACCTTTTTTACTTTCATGGGGCCCTGAAATCCTCGCTGCGCCCCTGGTCATGAAAGCTGTAATGTCTGGTATCAAAATACATTACTGGCTTTCGGCTTACACACGTCATTTCAACCCACTTGCTCAAGCAGACCGAGTAAACGTTTACTCGAGGTATACGGTCACACAGAAGGAGCATCCCAAGAACACCAGTAAATGGCGTTGAAATTTTGAAAACATGCACAATTTTCCACGATCTAAGCCCACAGTTTACGTGCAAAATCTAACGTCTGAGATGAAGGTATCCATGTAACATTCCCGAAATGGACGCATTTTAAAAGTGCAAGGTAACGGTCTGGTCCATTTATTGTGGGTTTCAAGGTAAAGTACATTGCTGATGGACGTTTCATGGTTAATGCGGATCAGTGGTTTCCTTTATCATTATGCTCTCTAAATTGTTGTGGGTCTGTTGTACACTGTTCAGTACTGTACATCGTGTTTTAATCCTAACTTGATAAAACACTTCGATTCATGGCTTTGTAGCCCCACCAGTGACGTAAAAAACCACTCGGTAAGATCATTAAAACAAAGTATTAAACAAGGCGCAATGCACAAGACAGTCCTTTGCCCTGTGCAGTGCTGCGGGTAAACAACTCGTCTCTAGTGCAATAAACTAAGACCATGTAAACCCGAGAGGGAGAGGGGCATTTAATCTGTGACTCGAGCATATTGTCTCCAGTGAGGTCAATACACGCGTCAGGGATATGTATGCTAAATGTAATGTAAATATGATGGATATAATGTATATTGTGGTGGAGTTTATAAAGATAATGTCAGGGGAACTTTAGTGATGTTCTGTGTTTTCTAAATTCCAAGCAGTGGGACTTTAAGTCATAACTTTGTGAGGAATTTACATGTCTTTATAAATTATATATCATTATAAAGTAATAATCCAGCTCACTTTGCTAGCTAGCCTACTGCCAGTTGCCATCCAAATGATGATAATGATCAGCTAGTAGTTAAGTACTGCAGTAGTTTGCCAGTTGTCAGCTAATGATTTTTCATAGTATTGTATTATTTAAATTCAGTTTTTTGTGCACTATAGTATTTTCAGTATTGAGTATTTTTGGTGTGGATGTTATTTTACCTAAACAGTTTATTAGTTATTGCTCTGATTTCAATATGCATAGTGCACTATTTACATTTGTATTGATTATTACATCAATTTCTTCAACAAGTACAGTGTATGTTAAAGTGCAATACATGTTCTGTGATGTGCATTATTTAAATGTTTGTGTTTATTTTAGTTTTAACTAAACATTCTCTATACGCCATAAACATGGGCACCACTAAAATGTTTTTCATCGAGAGGGGGGATGGTTTTGGGGCTACTATCAAATCTCGCATATGGCCCCCAAATGGCTAGGGCCGGCTCTGGACATCACACATTACATAGGATGGGGCTGACGTTGGATGGTACTTTTCGTGACTTAAATCAAGTAACAAGTTACTAGTACACACATAGCCTCTAAGTGTACTGAGTAATGATACTCTCTCTTTCGTTCATTCGTTCCTTAGTATTTTTACCTTTAGTAGTAGTAGTACTGGCCACTACTCGGAAGGTAGCGTTGCGCACCAATAGATCACGAAAGCTTTCTCATAGTTTTGTGTTTTAGATAATGGTTCAATACGGACTCAATCCCCTTTCATGGACATGGCAGGGAACTTGCAGTTAGAACTAAGGAGTCTAATAAGACTTGGTGGTACGCAGAACTGAAGTGCCAAGTGACAGGCTATCACTTTCATTGCACACCGCATTGTCTTCTCGCAGGGAGCGAATTGGGGAAATGTTGGATTTACGGCATCATGTAGAAAGACTGAATGGTTTAGTTACAGAAAAAGATAAAAAAGATAGTGACCTTTCTTACTAGCTGAACTAACCTGCATAAAATTAAGAAGATACAGACATTTTCATGCAATTATTTCAAGTTACAGTCTGCTGCTCAGACACAGTTTGGCGCACAGATGCAACTATCATCAACTCAATTATAAACATATATCTAGAGAGACAGAGAGACAGACATGGACTACATATCGTGCACATTGTATGAAATCATGCTGGTATATGTAGGCTTGTAGATGATTGTTAAGAGGCCTATTTGGAAACATACGAAATGAGATATTACCATAATGAAGTCATGATACATGAAGGAAATGTTTTTCATGTTGGCAAAAGTACCCTGTCAAAATGAAAATGAATGAGAAAAGACTAAAACAAAGGGCTCGTCCGGGATTTGAACCCTTTGAATCATACCCCTAGACCAACGAGCCACATAGCACAGGTTTCTGTGAAAACTAGTTAACATCGGTGCCACGTAGAGAGTTGTGCGCTCCTCTATTTGAACACTTTCTCCTTCAAACATTGCATGAGTGTCTGACTGCCGCCATCTAGCGGTGCTGACTGACCGATGGCTCGGGTATCTTGGATGTTGTTAAATGACATAACTGTCCGCCCAAGACACTGATGACCAAGGGTCATAGTTTTCCCTTGTAATAATAACAACAATAGTAATTGGAGTGAATGGAAGTGGCATTTCTATTTCTCCTTACTTTAGCCGTCATCGTCGCCAACATTGTTGTTGGTGAGCATGGAGAGGAGTGTATTAGCTTTTAAAGTATATTCAAGCAATGAACACGTCAAATAAATGTAATACCGAATACTTTTGCACGCAAGTGCACATGTATGTTACAGCGCTTCTGGGAGCACGGCCCACGTGAAGCAAGAGGGCGCAGTAAAGGTCTGCGAGTCAAGTGTGATGTGGGTATCCTGCAGCAGGGAGAGGAACCTTTGTTTTTCTACAGACGAAGCTGGTGCTGTGGGATACTAGTGTAAGGCCATTTATTCGTCATCTGTTCATGCGCAACGGTTCACCAGAAGTGTGTTAGTGAAAACAGCGGTAAGTGCAGGCTTAGTAGGGTCGCAATAGCTTGAATGGTGTCGAACTCCCCCGAAGCATCACAAGTGTGATGGCGGAAGCCTAGAAAGAAAACGTTGCGTTGGCCGGGAATCGAACCCGGGTCAACTGCTTGGAAGGCAGCTATGCTCACCACTATACCACCAACGCCCAGAAAGTCTCTCATTCCATGACTTTTGATGCATTTCAGATCATTCATCTGACTAGATACATGCGAATAATCACAGCCTACAGTGTAAAGCTTCTGATTACAGACAGGGCGTGTTGAGTGTGCTAAGTAACTTGCTAAATTCACTAACAAACAGTCGCTGCTCTTACTACAAAACAGGTGCAAGATATATCATTCTTAGCTAAACAAACCACGTAAACAATCAATGTAACTCTTAACTAAACTAGGAAACGCGAGAGAAAAAGGCGATACTTAGCTGCGGCGACTTGAGCGACTTCTCAGCTGGCTTGCCCGAGTGTCCAGATGCATATGTGGAAATACTTCTATACAATCCATGAACATAGATTCTCGATAGATGAATACTGTTTATTTAAAGGCCAGTTTTTATTTAGCGCATAGTTTATTGAATTTACCCACCAAGGTGGAACACGGACAATGATGTATTTGATTGACAGTGTAACTTGGACTGTTGGAGTAACTTGGACACCCATTGGAATGGAAAAACAAACTCGAGAAAAAAGTGTGTGTGTGTGTGTGTGTGTGTGTCACCTGCTGGTAGTGATGCATTTACATAACCTACAGACTATTTGGGCTGATTGTTCCTGGTGTATTAATGAAACTTTTCAAAGCGGTGGCTTACGTAGATGACATCACAGTCATTGTTAAGAATGGCAAGGATGTACCTTACCTTAAATGACTGTCAGAAATGAATTGAGTTTCTTCAGTGGTTAATGGCTTTTACTGGGGGAACTAGGTAGAAAGCAAGCCACTGTCTCTAGCCACATTTTGGACAAATGGACAAAACTAGATGGATTTAAAAATAGACGGATAGACAGTCGGATGGCGTCTGTCTACAATATTTTAAATGATAATAGTATATGTAGTATATGCATGTGTATTATAAACTAATCTTTACAGAAAAGGGGTAATACCATAATAAAATGCTGATGAGAGGAGAAGAGATCTTATTCACTGGCCAAATACATGATTTCGACAATTGTCGTACATCTTGACGGCACTTAGCTTTACTTTTCACAATGTATGACTGCACTTACTGTACTTAACTGTATACATTGGAAGTTGTAAAATGTATTATCTTGAATTGCTTTGTTTAATGTAAATTTGAATTTGTAATGTTTGATGCCTTGTACTTAACTGTATTCTTGCACTTATGTTGCAAGTCGCCCTGCATAAGGGCGTCTGCCAAGAAATAAAAATAATAATAATGTTTAATAATAGTATATGTAGTATATGCATGTGTATTATAAACTAATCTTTACAGAAAAGGGGTAATACCATAATAAAATGCTGATGAGAAATTAAGAAAACCGTAAAAGAAAGGCATTTTAAACCAGGACCTCTCGCACTCTAAGAGAGAATCATATCTCGAACAAACTTACATTAGTGACATCTTTACACTAGTGCCACGTAGAAAGCGGTGCGCTCCAACAGCCGGAAACTTTCTCAGTCTCAAGTTCAAGCACCTTGTGTGTGACTGCCATCTAATGTTGCTGACTAATAGCACTATTGGACTAGAGGAGCTGGGGCTGGCAGAAATTCAGCCAGGCTTTTCTACAGGCGCAAACTCAGCTGATGCTGTGTAGGCTACTCCGTGTACGTCAATGAAAGTCTAGTGACTTCAATATACACACCCCGATGCACCCAAAGAGTGATTGTCAAAGTATGAGTGACTCGCTCCACTAGCAGCACCGACCTGCATCTCTCTGTGACACCCGGCGCCTCCGTCTGGATAAGCTGCTGGTAATGCCGAGCACGGCAGCAGATCTTGTACAGTGGAACCCTAATAATATTCCTAATAATATGGCAACATCCTGGGGGGTCGGTGTGCCGCGCCACAGTGCAGCGACCTTAGCGCATCACTAAAAGGCACCTTAGCGAGGCCTCGGAATCGCTCAAACATGAACCGAGAAATGAACATTGAATCCCATCTACTATTATTACCTAGTAGTGTTGATGTTATCTAAAGTATTTCTATACGTTTTTATTAGTGTATGAATTGTGTCGACCAGGGATCAGAAAGTGAGACAGTATAGGGTAGGCGGTAATCGAAAGCACAAGAAATACATAAAAGGGAGCTATACAGCAGGTGAATAAAACACGGATTGTGACAGTCCACTGTTAATAGCCTATAACAAGGCAGATTAAAATATAACAAACGATACGGATTCTTAAAATCAAATATAATTTCAACGTGCAGGAGACCAGACTGACTTTTATGCATCCCATCGGGTGTAGATGCATGTTACTTAGACTAACAACGTTTGCATTCTAGGATATTAATAACACTCTCCAGAGCAGGAATTATTGAGTGATATTACAGGGAATGTTGAGTAAAAGACTGACCCCGACGTGATTTGAACACACAACCTTCTGATCTGGAGTCAGACGCGCTACCGTTGCGCCACGAGGTCCTTAAACTTCAGTTAACACAGGACGTCAAGGAAAAATATTGGGAACTATGGTGATGTTTTGCTAGTGACCATTAGGTTAATGAATGGGCAACTGAAGCATTGACGTGATGAAGAAGTTAAACAGAATGCTAAAGAGATAGTGACAGTGAGCATGACACAGAACACATGGCATGACGTGAATACCAAGTTAAACTTAAAGCAGAAATTACAGAAAGAAAGAAAAAAAAAACGGATACTGCACATGTGTTTGGTCTTTCCTATATCTTTAATATGATATCTCAGTAGTTTAAATTTGATACAGAAATTATTCTGGAATCCCATAAAATGGAAAATACAGTGAAAATAAAACTATATCTGTTATATTTATAACAAATATATTCCGCTTATACACTCACCTAAAGGATTATTAGGAACACCATACTAATACTGTGTTTTACCCCCTTTCGCCTTCAGAACTGCCTTAATTCTACGTGGCATTGATTCAACAAGGTGCTGAAAGCATTCTTTAGAAATGTTGGCCCATATTGATAGGATAGCATCTTGCAGTTGATCGAGATTTGTGGGATGCACATCCAGGGCACGAAGCTCCCGTTCCACCACATCCCAAAGATGCTCTATTGGGTTGAGATGTGGTGACTGTGGGGGCCAGTTTAGTACAGTGAACTCATTGTCATGTTCAAGAAACCAATTTGAAATGATTCGACCTTTGTGACATGGTGCATTATCCTGCTGGAAGTAGCCATCAGAGGATGGGTACATGGTGGTCATAAAGGGATGGACATGGTCAGAAACAATGCTCAGGTAGGCCGTGGCATTTAAACGATGCCCAATTGGCACTAAGGGGCCTAAAGTGTGCCAAGAAAACATCCCCCACACCATTACACCACCACCACCAGCCTGCACAGTGGTAACAAGGCATGATGGATCCATGTTCTCATTCTGTTTACGCCAAATTCTGACTCTACCATCTGAATGTCTCAACAGAAATCGAGACTCATCAGACCAGGCAACATTTTTCCAGTCTTCAACTGTCCAATTTTGGTGAGCTTGTGCAAATTGTAGCCTCTTTTTCCTATCTGTAGTGGAGATGAGTGGTACCCGGTGGGGTCTTCTGCTGTTGTAGCCCATCCGCCTCAAGGTTGTACGTGTTGTGGCTTCACAAATGCCTTGCTGCATACCTCGGTTGTAACGAGTGGTTATTTCAGTCAAAGTTGCTCTTCTATCAGCTTGAATCAGTCGGCCCATTCTCCTCTGACCTCTAGCATCAACAAGGCATTTTCGCCCACAGGACTGCCGCATACTGGATGTTTTTCCCTTTTCACACCATTTTTTGTAAACCCTAGAAATGGTTGTGCGTGAAAATCCCAGTAACTGAGCAGATTGTGAAATACTCAGACCGGCCCGTCTGGCACCAACAACCATGCCACGCTCAAAATTGCTTAAATCACCTTTCTTTCCCATTCAGACATCCAGTTTGGAGTTCAGGAGATTGTCTTGACCAGGACCACACCCCTAAATGCATTGAAGCAACTGCCATGTGATTGGTTGGTTAGATAATTGCATTAATGAGAAATTGAACAGGTGTATCTAATAATCCTTTAGGTGAGTGTATTTGCCTTTACTAATATTGTATTTTATTTTACAATAGGTTTAATATAATAAGGTCCAAATAATAAATGTACATATTTGCACATGCTTGCTTTTGGTGAACAGGTAGAATTGGCCATTATCTGAAAAAAACATGCACTCACCTAGTTATTCACAGTTTAAACAGCGCCAGTGAATATTGGGTTTTAATGTTACAGGAGTGACGATGAAGTTATTGCGTTTAGTTGCTTTAAATAACTACAGTGGTTTGTGGATAACAGGAATATGTGCACATACAGAAAAGTTAAAAGTAACGCTGGGTAAGTACATAATCAAATCAAGTTTCACGAAAGATGATATGCTTCAGATACAACTTAATAGTAAAAATGCATTATGGTAAAGAGTTAATAGCTTTGTTGATAACCTCAACGTATGCTAATCAGTCTCTGTTTCGTGTTTATTATCATAATAATTGTAATTATTATTAGTAGTAGTAGTATTCTACAATAAAACTTGCATAAGTTCGAATTGTGCCGATATGTTTTCTGCACAAGGAAAAGTATATATATTATTAAGTTACACAAGCATTGTAAAGAAACCAACAACATATAGGCACCTGGGTGTGTTCTTCCTACTTGGATAAGTAGGTTAGCCGGCTAAGTTTCAGGATAACTTGGCATTAACTCGGGATTTTCCATTCTCCGTAGCGAGTTTAAAGTTCAGCCAGCTATGTTTCCAGAGCAGCATGTCCAGCATCTCAAACCTGCTCCCTGTCAGGTTAACTTGAAGTTAGATGGCTAACAATCTCACTGTATTTCATCTGCCCAGTTAAATGACAGCTGACTGTGTCCCCCAACAATGACGGCGGCGTTCCTAACAGATCCAGTAGTGATCCAGACCCAGTAGCTTTTCTGCGAGGAATAATTCATAGAGATTATAGATTTAAATTATACAGATTAATTATTTGAGCGTTACAGGTTCGGTCGGAAAGGAATGATTTACGTAGCCGATTAATTAGGACCGCACATCAGTCATTCCGCCCTGGGCCGGCCCTGACCAATTTGATGCCCTAGGCAAGATTTTAGCTGGTGCCCAATTGGCATCGCAGCCAATTCCACCACCGATCATTGTGTTCATACACTCACACAGAAACTGCATAGCTTCATGTCTTAGATTTTCTTTATTTTTGAAACAATAAAAAACCACACAAAATAAAAACAGTATGCAAGAAACAAGTGACAAAACGAATTATGAATACAATATAAATTAGTATTGCACGAAAAAACTATATTACCGACACCATAGTGCAAGATGCATAATGTAGCAGTGTTCTACAGCCTTACCGCCTTGCCTTTCTTGCAGCAAACAAGTGACATAAAACGAATTATAAATAAGTGGATGTTTCCTGCAGCACACTTGAAAGAAAAAGTACATTTCTCAAAATTATGTTATAGGTAATGGAGGTTGATGAAAGAGTTAAATAGCTGATCGATCAAAAGGTGTGATCGTTGTGGGGCATCGGTAAGAATGCACAATTCTCATTCATTCCAAACAGTGTCCCTTTATTGCATCACTAGCAATGGGCGTTAGCCTATTTTGGTATTTGTTTTGTGTGTTTTTTATTGCTTCTTGTTTTGTTTTATTTATTCACTTTCCACTGTCAGCTCTCTGCATTCCTTTCCCATCTCTCACTTCTTGATCCTCTGCAATCCGCCTTCCAAACACCGCTCACACCACTGAGACTGCTCTCCTGGCAGTCACTGACTCCCTCAACTGTGCTCGGGCAGCCTCCCTCTCCTCAATCCTCATCCTCCTTGGTCTCTCCGCAACATTTGACACCGTCGATCACTCCATCCTCCTCTCCTGCCTCGCTGACCTTGGAATCTCTGGGACTGCTCTCACTTGTTTCTCCTCCTACCTCAACGACCGGACCTATCAAGTGGCGAGGTTCCTCATCCACCCCTCAACCTCTCCTCACAGGCATAACCCCCGGGTTTAGCTATCCTCCCGATGGTTCACACTTCGGTAGCTACCTTTTTTACTTTCATGGGGCCCTGAAATCCTCGCTGCGCCCCTGGTCATGAAAGCTGTAATGTCTGGTATCAAAATACATTACTGGCTTTCGGCTTACACACGTCATTTCAACCCACTTGCTCAAGCAGACCGAGTAAACGTTTACTCGAGGTATACGGTCACACAGAAGGAGCATCCCAAGAACACCAGTAAATGGCGTTGAAATTTTGAAAACATGCACAATTTTCCACGATCTAAGCCCACAGTTTACGTGCAAAATCTAACGTCTGAGATGATGGTATCCATGTAACATTCCCGAAATGGACGCATTTTAAAAGTGCAAGGTAACGGTCTGGTCCATTTATTGTGGGTTTCAAGGTAAAGTACATTGCTGATGGACGTTTCATGGTTAATGCGGATCAGTGGTTTCCTTTATCATTATGCTCTCTAAATTGTTGTGGGTCTGTTGTACACTGTTCAGTACTGTACATCGTGTTTTAATCCTAACTTGATAAAACACTTCGATTCATGGCTTTGTAGCCCCACCAGTGACGTAAAAAACCACTCGGTAAGATCATTAAAACAAAGTATTAAACAAGGCGCAATGCACAAGACAGTCCTTTGCCCTGTGCAGTGCTGCGGGTAAACAACTCGTCTCTAGTGCAATAAACTAAGACCATGTAAACCCGAGAGGGAGAGGGGCATTTAATCTGTGACTCGAGCATATTGTCTCCAGTGAGGTCAATACACGCGTCAGGGATATGTATGCTAAATGTAATGTAAATATGATGGATATAATGTATATTGTGGTGGAGTTTATAAAGATAATGTCAGGGGAACTTTAGTGATGTTCTGTGTTTTCTAAATTCCAAGCAGTGGGACTTTAAGTCATAACTTTGTGAGGAATTTACATGTCTTTATAAATTATATATCATTATAAAGTAATAATCCAGCTCACTTTGCTAGCTAGCCTACTGCCAGTTGCCATCCAAATGATGATAATGATCAGCTAGTAGTTAAGTACTGCAGTAGTTTGCCAGTTGTCAGCTAATGATTTTTGATAGAATTGTATTATTTAAATTCAGTTTTTTGTGCACTATAGTATTTTCAGTATTGAGTATTTTTGGTGTGGATGTTATTTTACCTAAACAGTTTATTAGTTATTGCTCTGATTTCAATATGCATAGTGCACTATTTACATTTGTATTGATTATTACATCAATTTCTTCAACAAGTACAGTGTATGTTAAAGTGCAATACATGTTCTGTGATGTGCATTATTTAAATGTTTGTGTTTATTTTAGTTTTAACTAAACATTCTCTATACGCCATAAACATGGGCACCACTAAAATGTTTTTCATCGAGAGGGGGGATGGTTCTGGGGCTACTATCAAATCTCGCATATGGCCCCCAAATGGCTAGGGCCGGCTCTGGACATCACACATTACATAGGATGGGACTGACGTTGGATGCGACTTTTCGTGACTTAAATCAAGTAACAAGTTACTAGTACACACATAGCCTCTAAGTGTACTGAGTAATGATACTCTCTCTTTCGTTCATTCGTTCCTTAGTATAATTACCTTTAGTAGTATTAGTACTGGCCACTACTCGGAAGGTAGCGATGCGCACCAATAGATCACGAAAGCTTTCTCATAGTTTTGTGTTTTAGATAATGGTTCAATACGGACTCAATCCCCTTTCATGGACATGGCAGGGAACTTGCAGTTAGAACTAAGGAGTCTAATAAGACTTGGTGGTACGCAGAACTGAAGTGCCAAGTGACAGGCTATCACTTTCATTGCACACCGCATTGTCTTCTCGCAGGGAGCGAATTGGGGAAATGTTGGATTTACGGCATCATGTAGAAAGACTGAATGGTTTAGTTACAGAAAAAGATAAAAAAAAGATAGTGACCTTTCTTACTAGCTGAACTAACCTGCATAAAATTAAGAAGATACAGACATTTTCATGCAATTATTTCAAGTTACAGTCTGCTGCTCAGACACAGTTTGGCGCACAGATGCAACTATCATCAACTCAATTATAAACATATATCTAGAGAGACAGAGAGACAGACATGGACTACATATCGTGCACATTGTATGAAATCATGCTGGTATATGTAGGCTTGTAGATGATTGTTAAGAGGCCTATTTGGAAACATACGAAATGAGATATTACCATAATGAAGTCATGATACATGAAGGAAATGTTTTTCATGTTGGCAAAAGTACCCTGTCAAAATGAAAATGAATGAGAGAAGACTAAAACAAAGGGCTCGTCCGGGATTTGAACCCTTTGAATCATACCCCTAGACCAACGAGCCACATAGCACAGGTTTCTGTGAAAACTAGTTAACATCGGTGCCACGTAGAGAGTTGTGCGCTCCTCTATTTGAACACTTTCTCCTTCAAACATTGCATGAGTGTCTGACTGCCGCCATCTAGCGGTGCTGACTGACCGATGGCTCGGGTATCTTGGATGTTGTTAAATGACATAACTGTCCGCCCAAGACACTGATGAACAAGGGTCATAGTTTTCCCTTGTAATAATAACAACAATAGTAATTGGAGTGAATGGAAGTGGCATTTCTATTTCACTTTACTTTAGCCGTCATCGTCGCCAACATTGTTGTTGGTGAGCATGGAGAGGAGTGTATTAGCTTTTAAAGTATATTCAAGCAAAGAACACGTCAAATAAATGTAATACCGAATACTTTTGCACGCAAGTGCACATGTATGTTACAGCGCTACTGGGAGCACGGCCCACGTGAAGCAAGAGGGCGCAGTAAAGGTCTGCGAGTCAAGTGTGATGTGGGTATCCTGCAGCAGGGAGAGGAACCTTTGTTTTTCTACAGACGAAGCTGGTGCTGTGGGATACTAGTGTAAGGCCATTTATTCGTCATCTGTTCATGCGCAACGGTTCACCAGAAGTGTGTTAGTGAAAACAGCGGTAAGTGCAGGCTTAGTAGGGTCGCAATAGCTTGAATGGTGTCGAACTCCCCCGAAGCATCACAAGTGTGATGGCGGAAGCCTAGAAAGAAAACGTTGCGTTGGCCGGGAATCGAACCCGGGTCAACTGCTTGGAAAGCAGCTATGCTCACCACTATACCACCAACGCCCAGAAAGTCTCTCATTCCATGACTTTTGATGCATTTCAGATCATTCATCTGACTAGATACATGCGAATAATTACAGCCTACAGTGTAAAGCTTCTGATTACAGACAGGGCGTGTTGAGTGTGCTAAGTAACTTGCTAAATTCACTAACAAACAGTCGCTGCTCTTACTACAAAACAGGTGCAAGATATATCATTCTTAGCTAAACAAACCACGTAAACAATCAATGTAACTCTTAACTAAACTAGGAAACGCGAGAGAAAAAGGCGATACTTAGCTGCGGCGACTTGAGCGACTTCTCAGCTGGCTTGCCCGAGTGTCCAGATGCATATGTGGAAATACTTCTATACAATCCATGAACATAGATTCTCGATAGATGAATACTGTTTATTTAAAGGTCAGTTTTTATTTAGCGCATAGTTTATTGAATTTACCCACCAAGGTGGAACACGGACAATGATGTATTTGATTGACAGTGTAACTTGGACTGTTGGAGTAACTTGGACACCCATTGGAATGGAAAAACAAACTCGAGAGAAAAGTGTGTGTGTGTGTGTGTGTGTGTGTGTCACCTGCTGGTAGTGATGCATTTACATAACCTACAGACTATTTGGGCTGATTGTTCCTGGTGTATTAATGAAACTTTTCAAAGCGGTGGCTTACGTAGATGACATCACAGTCATTGTTAAGAATGGCAAGGATGTACCTTACCTTAAATGACTGTCAGAAATGAATTGAGTTTCTTCAGTGGTTAATGGCTTTTACTGGGGGAACTAGGTAGAAAGCAAGCCACTGTCTCTAGCCACATTTTGGACAAATGGACAAAACTAGATGGATTTAAAAATAGACGGATAGACAGTCGGATGGCGTCTGTCTACAATATTTTAAATGATAATAGTATATGTAGTATATGCATGTGCATTATAAACTAATCTTTACATAAAAGGGGTAATACCATAATAAAATGCTGATGAGAGGAGAAGAGATCTTATTCACTGGCCAAATACATGATTTCGACAATTGTCGTACATCTTGACGGCACTTAGCTTTACTTTTCACAATGTATGACTGCACTTACTGTACTTAACTGTATACATTGGAAGTTGTAAAATGTATTATCTTGAATTGCTTTGTTTAATGTAAATTTGAATTTGTAATGTTTGATGCCTTGTACTTAACTGTATTCTTGCACTTATGTTGCAAGTCGCCCTGCATAAGGGCGTCTGCCAAGAAATAAAAATAATAATAATGTGTTTTATACAATGAGAAATTAAGAAAACCGTAAAAGAAAGGCATTTTAAACCAGGACCTCTCGCACTCTAAGAGAGAATCATATCTCGAACAAACTTACATTAGTGACATCTTTACACTAGTGCCACGTAGAAAGCGGTGCGCTCCAACAGCTGGAAACTTTCTCAGTCTCAAGTTCAAGCACCTTGTGTGTGACTGCCATCTAATGTTGCTGACTAATAGCACTATTGGACTAGAGGAGCTGGGGCTGGCAGAAATTCAGCCAGGCTTTTCTACAGGCGCAAACTCAGCTGATGCTGTGTAGTCTACTCCGTGTACGTCAATGAAACTCTAGTGACTTCAATATACACACCCCGATGCACCCAAAGAGTGATTGTCAAAGTATGAGTGACTCGCTCCACTAGCAGCACCGACCTGCATCTCTCTGTGACACCCGGCGCCTCCGTCTGGATAAGCTGCTGGTAATGCCGAGCACGGCAGCAGATCTTGTACAGTGGAACCCTAATAATATTCCTAATAATATGGCAACATCCTGGGGGGTCGGTGTGCCGCGCCACAGTGCAGCGACCTTAGCGCATCACTAAAAGGCACCTTAGCGAGGCCTCGGAATCGCTCAAACATGAACCGAGAAATGAACATTGAATCCCATCTACTATTATTACCTAGTAGTGTTGATGTTATCTAAAGTATTTCTATACGTTTTTATTAGTGTATGAATTGTGTCGACCAGGGATCAGAAAGTGAGACAGTATTGGGTAGGCGGTAATCGAAAGCACAAGAAATACATAAAAGGGAGCTATACAGCAGGTGAATAAAACACGGATTGTGACAGTCTACTGTTAATAGCCTATAACAAGGCAGATTAAAATATAACAAACGATACGGATTCTTAAAATCAAATATAATTTCAACGTGCAGGAGACCAGACTGACTTTTATGCATCCTCTCGGGTGTAGATGCATGTTACTTAGACTAACAACGTTTGCATTCTAGGATATTAATAACACTCTCCACAGCAGGAATTATTGAGTGATATTACAGGGAATGTAGAGTAAAAGACTGACCCCGACGTGATTTGAACACACAACCTTCTGATCTGGAGTCAGACGCGCTACCGTTGCGCCACGAGGTCCTTAAACTTCAGTTAACACAGGACGTCAAGGAAAAATATTGGGAACTATGGTGATGTTTTGCTAGTGACCATTTAGGTTAATGAATGGGCAACTGAAGCATTGACGTGATGAAGAAGTTAAACAGAATGCTAAAGAGATAGTGACAGTGAGCATGACACAGAACACATGGCATGACGTGAATACCAAGTTAAACTTAAAGCAGAAATTACAGAAAGAAAGAAAAAAAAACGGATACTGCACATGTGTTTGGTCTTTCCTATATCTTTAATATGATATCTCAGTAGTTTAAATTTGATACAGAAATTATTCTGGAATCCCATGAAATGGAAAATACAGTGAATATAAAACTATATTTGCTGTATTTATAACAAATATATTCCGCTTATACACTCACCTAAAGGATTATTAGGAACACCATACTAATACTGTGTTTTACCCCCTTTCGCCTTCAGAACTGCCTTAATTCTACGTGGCATTGATTCAACAAGGTGCTGAAAGCATTCTTTAGAAATGTTGGCCCATATTGATAGGATAGCATCTTGCAGTTGATCGAGATTTGTGGGATGCACATCCAGGGCACGAAGCTCCCGTTCCACCACATCCCAAAGATGCTCAATTGGGTCGAGATCTGGTGACTGTGGGGGCCAGTTTAGTACAGTGAACTCATTGTCATGTTCAAGAAACCAATTTGAAATGATTCGACCTTTGTGACATGGTGCATTATCCTGCTGGAAGTAGCCATCAGAGGATGGGTACATGGTGGTCATAAAGGGATGGACATGGTCAGAAACAATGCTCAGGTAGGCCGTGGCATTTAAACGATGCCCAATTGGCACTAAGGGGCCTAAAGTGTGCCAAGAAAACATCCCCCACACCATTACACCACCACCACCAGCCTGCACAGTGGTAACAAGGCATGATGGATCCATGTTCTCATTCTGTTTACGCCAAATTCTGACTCTACCATCTGAATGTCTCAACAGAAATCGAGACTCATCAGACCAGGCAACATTTTTCCAGTCTTCAACTGTCCAATTTTGGTGAGCTTGTGCAAATTGTAGCCTCTTTTTCCTATCTGTAGTGGAGATGAGTGGTACCCGGTGGGGTCTTCTGCTGTTGTAGCCCATCCGCCTCAAGGTTGTACGTGTTGTGGCTTCACAAATGCCTTGCTGCATACCTCGGTTGTAACGAGTGTTTATTTCAGTCAAAGTTGCTCTTCTATCAGCTTGAATCAGTCGGCCCATTCTCCTCTGACCTCTAGCATCAACAAGGCATTTTCGCCCACAGGACTGCTGCATACTGGATGTTTTTCCCTTTTCACACCATTTTTTGTAAACCCTAGAAATGGTTGTGCGTGAAAATCCCAGTAACTGAGCAGATTGTGAAATACTCAGACCGGCCCGTCTGGCACCAACAACCATGCCACGCTCAAAATTGCTTAAATCACCTTTCTTTCCCATTCAGACATCCAGTTTGGAGTTCAGGAGATTGTCTTGACCAGGACCACACCCCTAAATGCATTGAAGCAACTGCCATGTGATTGGTTGGTTAGATAATTGCATTAATGAGAAATTGAACAGGTGTATCTAATAATCCTTTAGGTGAGTGTATTTGCCTTTACTAATATTGTATTTTATTTTACAATAGGTTTAATATAATAAGGTCCAAATAATAAATGTACATATTTGCACATGCTTGCTTTTGGTGAACAGGTAGAATTGGCCATTGTCTGAAAAAACATGCACTCACCTAGTTATTCACAGTTTAAACAGCGCCAGTGAATATTGGGTTTTAATGTTACAAGAGTGACGATGAAGTTATTGCGTTTAGTTGCTTTAAATAACTACAGTGGTTTGTGGATAACAGGAATATGTGCACATACAGAAAAGTTAAAAGTAACGCTGGGTAAGTACATAATCAAATCAAGTTTCACGAAAGATGATATGCTTCAGATACAACTTAATAGTAAAAATGCATTATGGTAAAGAGTTAATAGCTTTGTTGATAACCTCAACGTATGCTAATCAGTCTCTGTTTCGTGTTTATTATCATAATAATTGTAATTATTATTAGTAGTAGTAGTATTCTACAATAAAACTTGCATAAGTTCGAATTGTGCCGATATGTTTTCTGTACAAGGAAAAGTATATATATTATTAAGTTACACAAGCATTGTAAAGAAACCAACAACATATAGGCACCTGGGTGTGTTCTTCCTACTTGGATAAGTAGGTTAGCCGGCTAAGTTTCAGGATAACTTGGCATTAACTCGGGATTTTCCATTCTCCGTAGCGAGTTTAAAGTTCAGCCAGCTATGTTTCCAGAGCAGCATGTCCAGCATCTCAAACCTGCTCCCTGTCAGGTTAACTTGAAGTTAGATGGCTAACAATCTCACTGTATTTCATCTGCCCAGTTAAATGACAGCTGACTGTGTCCCCCAACAATGACGGCGCCGTTCCTAACAGATCCAGTAGTGATCCAGACCCAGTAGCTTTTCTGCGAGGAATAATTCATAGAGATTATAGATTTAAATTATACAGATTATTTATTTGAGCGTTACAGGTTCGGTCGGAAAGGAATGATTTACGTAGCCGATTAATTAGGACCGCACATCAGTCATTCCGCCCTGGGCCGGCCCTGACCAATTTGATGCCCTAGGCAAGATTTTAGCTGGTCCCCTTGCATCGCAGCCAATTCCACCACCGATCATTGTGTTCATACACTTACACAGAAACTGCATAGCTTCATGTCTTAGATTTTCTTTATTTTTGAAACAAGAAAAAAACACACAAAATAAAAACAGTATGCAAGAAACAAGTGACAAAACGAATTATGAATACAATATAAATAAGTATTGCACGAAAAAACTATATTACCGACACCATAGTGCAAGATGCATAATGTAGCAGTGTTCTACAGCCTTACCGCCTTGCCTTTCTTGCAGCAAACAAGTGACATAAAACGAATTATAAATAAGTGGATGTTTCCTGCAGCACACTTGAAAGAAAAGGTATATTTCTCAGAATTATGTTATAGGTAATGGAGGTTGATGAAAGAGTTAAATAGCTGATCGATCAAAAGGTGTGATCGTTGTGGGGCATCGGTAAGAATGCACAATTCTCATTCATTCCAAACAGTGTCCCTTTACTGCATCACTAGCAATGGGCGTTAGCCTATTTTGGTATTTGTTTTGTGTGTTTTTTATTGCTTTTTGTTTTGTTTTATTAATTCACTTTAAACCTCTTATATTATCACATTATTCCCATTAAAATCACGTTTGTTTACTTTGAATGTCCCGCCCCACTTCACGGAAATGCACGAGTTTTATTTACGATTGATTGATTTAAATATACACATGGCTAATCACGCATTCATGAGAGTACCCGCTTATTCGCCAGGTTCTACGAAATTCAATAATTGACCATGAGGAGCACCTGTTAGGCTGGAGATAAAATGCTCCCGGGGTGGAGCTGGGGGGGACGGGATTGCAGAGCAACGGGAACGAAACGTGGAGCCAAAGGCGAACGAAGGACTTGATGGACAAGTAACGGAAAGGGCTAAGAGACCCAGAGGAGAGCTGAGGCGACCTCTGCAACGCTAGCGAGAGTATCCAGAGAAGGGATAGCGTACAGGCTTTTTGAACTACAGTAGTGTTTCAAAGGATAACAACAAACAACCTGTTTTTTTTTTTTTTTACTCGGCCATTGTTTTCTTGGACTGTACATGGACATTGTAATTTCTTTGTATTGCCAAACCCGGACCAAAGCAGAAGCTGAATTTTTGTCGGAGCCCCTCATTACTTTGTACTAGGACACGTGGACTATTGCCTGCCCCATTCCAGCTCCTGGTGCTGCCGGAGGAGACCAACAGAACCCTCCACGAATGCATTTTTTAGTTTGAACTTTTGTCTTTTTAACATAAAGAGGAAGTCTGATGGATTTTATATTAGAGATTTGTAATCCAGTTAATTGTATACCTGTCTTGTGTGGTCTGTGGTGTGCTCCTGGCTTGAGATTCCCCAATTTAAATAACCTAAATCGAAGGGAGAATTGAGGTAGTAAATGCAAAATGGGCATATTTGGGCAATCGACAACCTCCCAATGGGTCCTAGCGGCTGTAGACAACCGCTAGGTGGTGTAGTCGTGCTTCCATAAGTTTTACCCCCCAGTGGTACTGTATAACTTCCACTCTGTGACACATCCTAGATTTTAATAGCGACAAGATGTGAAGTCATAGTGAAGAGCTTGGGAAGGTGCGGTCACGCCTGCTTCATCAATGACGGGAGCTTTGGGGAGACGGGAGGCAGTCACATTACCTTCCTGAGAGCAGTAACTGCCGAACCAACACACATTACTTGTGTGTGCCAAATACTTCTGTTTTATTAGTACCTAATTTTTCAGCACCAGTATTTAACTTTTCAGATTGTTGGAAAAAAACTGTACAGGTATTCCCTGCTAACACACAACATTGCCAATAACATTGTAGCAATATAATTTATATTGCTACAGCATTGAGGCAATGTGCTAGCAGGGTTGTTGTACTTTGGAATCGGTTCATGCTTCACGATTGGTTAATTGCCTATTTTTTTTTTTGCCTTCATAAACAATTCGTGTATCGACTTTGCTCCCTTTTTCTTGGGATTGTGCGTCTTGTAGGCAGTCCATAGGTTGTCCCTATATTAATTTATTCATGAAATTCCAACCGAAATAGCGACAGTTCTACAGCTATTTCAAACCAGAAGTTTGAATCGCTCCTGATTTCAGGAAAAGGTGTAAATAAAGAACTGTCTCGTTCTGTCCGTCCCTCCCCTCCTCAGCCTTGGATCTCTTCTGTTCTCTGCTCAACCAGTCTGCGCACCACTGAGCACAAGTGGAAGAGATCCAAACTCCCAGCTACCCTCGCACTCTACCACTCTCTACTGCCCACATTCCCCTCCTCGCTCACCTCAGTCTTACTTCCAGTCATTCTTTGAATCCACTGTCCACAACCCCCGCAAGCTTTACTCCACCTTCTCTCTCTTCTCCCCCCTCCTCCCTCATCTCATCTCACCTCATCATTTTGCCTCATTCTTCTACAAGATCACAGACATCCACAAGCTCTTCAACAGTCTCCTCTCCACTCCCACCCTGCCCAAGTCTCCCACCGATCAAGCTTCCATTTCTTCATTCTCTCCTCTCTCAGACTCTGAACTTTCCTCTCTCCTCCTAGGTCACAAACCCATAATATGTCCCCTGGACCCTCTCTCTACTCGCCTCCTGCAAGCGTCTGCTCCATTTCAACTCCCCTTCTTCTCCTCCCTCCTCAACTCCTCACTCCTCTCTGGCTGTTTCCCCTCTTGCATTTAAACAAGCTGCGGTCATCCCACTCCTCAAGAAACCTACCCTTGACCCCACCTCTCCTCAGAGGCACCTGTCTCTGCCCTGTCGCCCTACTCCCCTTCCTCTCAAAGACCCTCGAGCGTGCGGTCCACTGTCAGCTCTCTGCATTCCTTTCCCATCTCTCACTTCTTGATCCTCTGCAATCCGCCTTCCAAACACCGCTCACACCACTGAGACTGCTGTCCTGGCAGTCACTGACTCCCTCAACTGTGCTCGGGCAGCCTCCCTCTCCTCAATCCTCATCCTCCTTGGTCTCTCCGCAACATTTGACACCGTCGATCACTCCATCCTCCTCTCCTGCCTCGCTGACCTTGGAATCTCTGGGACTGCTCTCACTTGTTTCTCCTCCTACCTCAACGACCGGACCTATCAAGTGGCGAGCTTCCTCATCCACCCCTCAACCTCTCCTCACAGGCATAACCCCCGGGTTTAGCTATCCTCCCGATGGGTCACACTTCGGTAACTACCTTTTTTACTTTCATGGGGCCCTGAAATCCTCGCTGCGCCCCTGGTCATGAAAGCTGTAATGTCTGTTATCAAAATACATTACTGGCTTTCGGCTTACACACGTCATTTCAACCCACTTGCTCAAGCAGACCGAGTAAACGTTTACTCGAGGTATACGGTCACACAGAAGGAGCATCCCAAGAACACCAGTAAATGGCGTAGAAATTTTGAAAACACGCACAATTTTCCACGATCTAAGCCCACAGTTTACGTGCAAATTCTAATGTCTGAGATGATGGTATCCATGTAACATTCCGGAAATGGACGCATTTTAAAAGTGCAAGGTAACGGTCTGGTCCATTTATTGTGGGTTTCAAGGTAAAGTACATTGCTGATGGACGTTTCATGGTTAATGCGGATCAGTGGTTTCCTTTATCATTATGCTCTCTAAATTGTTGTGGGTCTGTTGTACACTGTTCAGTTTTGTACATCGTGTTTTAATCCTAACTTGATAAAACACTTCGATTCATGGCTTTGTAGCCCCACCAGTGACGTAAAAAACCACTCGGTAAGATCATTAAAACAAAGTATTAAACAAGGCGCAATGCACAAGACAGTCCTTTGCCCTGTGCAGGGCTGCGGGTAAACAACTCGTCTCTAGTGCAATAAACTAAGACCATGTAAACCCGAGAGGGAGAGGGGCATTTAATCTGTGACTCGAGCATATTGTCTCCAGTGAGGTCAATACACGCGTCAGGGATATGTATGCTAAATGTAATGTAAATATGATGGATATAATGTATATTGTGGTGGAGTTTATAAAGATAATGTCAGGGGAACTTTAGTGATGTTCTGTGTTTTCTAAATTCCAAGCAGTGGGACTTTAAGTCATAACTTTGTGAGGAATTTACATGTCTTTATAAATTATATATCATTATAAAGTAATAATCCAGCTCACTTTGCTAGCTAGCCTACTGCCAGTTGCCATCCAAATGATGATAATGATCAGCTAGTAGTTAAGTACTGCAGTAGTTTGCCAGTTGTCAGCTAATGATTTTTGATAGTATTGTATTATTTAAATTCAGTTTTTTGTGCACTACAGTATTTTCAATATTGAGTATTTTTGGTGTGGATGTTATTTTACCTAAACAGTTTATTAGTTATTGCTCTGATTTCAATATGCATAGTGCACTATTTACATTTGTATTGATTATTACATCAATTTCTTCAACAAGTACAGTGTATGTTAAAGTGCAATACATGTTCTGTGATGTGCATTATTTAAATGTTTGTGTTTATTTTAGTTTTAACTAAACATTCTCTATACGCCATAAACATGGGCACCACTAAAATGTTTTTCATCGAGAGGGGGGATGGTTCTGGGGCTACTATCAAATCTCGCATATGGCCCCCAAATGGCTAGGGCCGGCTCTGGACATCACACATTACATAGGATGGGACTGACGTTGGATGCGACTTTTCGTGACTTAAATCAAGTAACAAGTTACTAGTACACACATAGCCTCTAAGTGTACTGAGTAATGATACTCTCTCTTTCGTTCATTCGTTCCTTAGTATAATTACCTTTAGTAGTAGTAGTACTGGCCACTACTCGGAAGGTAGCGATGCGCACCAGCTTTCTCATAGTTTTGTGTTTTAGATAATGGTTCAATACGGACTCAATCCCCTTTCATGGACATGGCAGGGAACTTGCAGTTAGAACTAAGGAGTCTAATAAGACTTGGTGGTACGCAGAACTGAAGTGCCAAGTGACAGGCTATCACTTTCATTGCACACCGCATTGTCTTCTCGCAGGGAGCGAATTGGGGAAATGTTGGATTTACGGCATCATGTAGAAAGACTGAATGGTTTAGTTACAGAAAAAGATAAAAAAGATAGTGACCTTTCTTACTAGCTGAACTAACCTGCATAAAATTAAGAAGATACAGACATTTTCATGCAATTATTTCAAGTTACAGTCTGCTGCTCAGACACAGTTTGGCGCACAGATGCAACTATCATCAACTCAATTATAAACATATATCTAGAGAGACAGAGAGACAGACATGGACTACATATCGTGCACATTGTATGAAATCATGCTGGTATATGTAGGCTTGTAGATGATTGTTAAGAGGCCTATTTGGAAACATACGAAATGAGATATTACCATAATGAAGTCATGATACATGAAGGAAATGTTTTTCATGTTGGCAAAAGTACCCTGTCAAAATGAAAATGAATGAGAGAAGACTAAAACAAAGGGCTCGTCCGGGATTTGAACCCTTTGAATCATACCCCTAGACCAACGAGCCACATAGCACAGGTTTCTGTGAAAACTAGTTAACATCGGTGCCACGTAGAGAGTTGTGCGCTCCTCTATTTGAACACTTTCTCCTTCAAACATTGCATGAGTGTCTGACTGCCGCCATCTAGCGGTGCTGACTGACCGATGGCTCGGGTATCTTGGATGTTGTTAAATGACATAACTGTCCGCCCAAGACACTGATGACCAAGGGTCATAGTTTTCCCTTGTAATAATAACAACAATAGTAATTGGAGTGAATGGAAGTGGCATTTCTATTTCTCCTTACTTTAGCCGTCATCGTCGCCAACATTGTTGTTGGTGAGCATGGAGAGGAGTGTATTAGCTTTTAAAGTATATTCAAGCAATGAACACGTCAAATAAATGTAATACCGAATACTTTTGCACGCAAGTGCACATGTATGTTACAGCGCTTCTGGGAGCACGGCCCACGTCAAGCAAGAGGGCGCAGTAAAGGTCTGCGAGTCAAGTGTGATGTGGGTATCCTGCAGCAGGCAGAGGAACCTTTGTTTTTCTACAGACGAAGCTGGTGCTGTGGGATACTAGTGTAAGGCCATTTATTCGTCATCTGTTCATGCGCAACGGTTCACCAGAAGTGTGTTAGTGAAAACAGCGGTAAGTGCAGGCTTAGTAGGGTCGCAATAGCTTGAATGGTGTCGAACTCCCCCGAAGCATCACAAGTGTGATGGCGGAAGCCTAGAAAGAAAACGTTGCGTTGGCCGGGAATCGAACCCGGGTCAACTGCTTGGAAGGCAGCTATGCTCACCACTATACCACCAACGCCCGGAAAGTCTCTCATTCCATGACTTTTGATGCATTTCAGATCATTCATCTGACTAGATACATGCGAATAATCACAGCCTACAGTGTAAAGCTTCTGATTGAGTGTGCTAAGTAACTTGCTAAATTCACTAACAAACAGTCGCTGCTCTTACTACAAAACAGGTGCAAGATATATCATTCTTAGCTAAACAAACCACGTAAACAATCAATGTAACTCTTAACTAAACTAGGAAACGCGAGAGAAAAAGGCGATACTTAGCTGCGGCGACTTGAGCGACTTCTCAGCTGGCTTGCCCGAGTGTCCAGATGCATATGTGGAAATACTTCTATACAAACCATGAACATAGATTCTCGATAGATGAATACTGTTTATTTAAAGGTCAGTTTTTATTTAGCGCATAGTTTATTGAATTTACCCCCCGAGGTGGAACACGGACAAACAAAAATCAAACCTGCTCAGTGTCAGGTTAACTTGAAGTTAGATGGCTAAATAAATTATACAGATTATTTATTTGAGCGTTACAGGTTCGGTCGGAAAGGAATGATTTACGTAGCCGATTAATTAGGACCGCACATCAGTAGATAGTAGGGTTTTTTGGGCGCGGCCTATTTTGTTATGACGTATGCCCTAAGCTTATTAATATTCCTACGTCATAATTGGGGGGCGTGATTTTAGAGTTATTTCCTTAATTATTCCTACGTCATATCCGTCAGAAAGTGTACACCCCTAAAACCCTGAACAACAAGGCCACCCATAAAGACCCCCCCCCCCCTCTGAAGGCAACGCCCCGAAACTCTCCTCTCTATTTAAGACCCCGCACTGCTTTTAGGCAATACCTCTTTAATTCTCAGCATCTGAAACATCCCGCTTCTTCAACATGTCCAGCGACATCAACATGAAACCCCGCAAGAAACAATCCCGGGCAAGGGTTCCTGTACTCACCAATTTGAAGATTGAACGCTCCTGGGTGTTGTTCTGGGGGGGTCGACGGGGTTACCGCTTTAAAAGGGATCCCAGCTATGTTGGAGTGGAGCTTTTTGCTTTGGGAGAGAAGGAGGGTACGTTGGAACCTTTTGAGACGGTGATTGAATACTCTTTTGAGGACTGGTTGAAGGTGATGGCATGGAGAGACCTGGGGCTTGTGGATAAGACTCTAGAAGGCTTGCAAGAGGGTCCAAGAGAAGGCGAAACGGAGTCTCCGACTCAGAGTTTTGAAAGGTGTGAATGGGAAAGCTTGCAGAACTACGGTACAGTGGTGAAGAGTCTATCTCTAACTACTGATCGTAAGGTTTTGTTTAGCAGTACCCTGATTACAAACCCTATTGAAGGGGTTGTGGAGGATCCAGAAAAACAGGTTACTGAAATTATGTTTGACGCCGTGGACTGGCCGTTCTTGAAAGAGGTCATAAACTGTATAAATGATGGTTTTGACATCTTGACCAAATGTTCACAACTGGATTCTGTTAGAAGGAGAATATGCTGGATTATGGATTATATATCCCCCTTGAATGACGACGACGATGATAAAACAGACGACCTGTGGGGGGTTGGAGGGGGGTCTGACGGCTCAGGGTCTACTCTCTTCTAAGAGGGCGGTGTGTCGTGACGTAGTGAAGAGATAGGATAAAAGGCGCAACAATTCATTCATGGTTTAAAATTAAAGAGAATGTCTTACCCGAAAGCTGCGGACGTCGACAGGCTCTACAGGCCTCTTCAAACCCGGGATCACCCCTGGTTCTATTCCCCAGATTTTGTATACACTCCGGAACCCTCTGACTGCGGTTACCCTCCAAGACCTCAGACCCCGGTCCCTCAGGACGAAACAACATGCGGAGCGATGGATGTCCAAATGAGTCTCGGGGATCCCCAGCCTCTGGAGCTCATGGAGGGCCTCGATTTTGCCGAACTGTCTACCGTCTGTGCGTCTCAGGAGGGGGTCAGTCCAATGGATGTAGAAACACCCCACAAACCACCAGGCGACCCAATGAGCATCGGACTGTCTCGGGGGCGTGATGAAGACGCAGGATTTATGCCCGGGGTAGGTGTCCAAGTAAGCAGAGTGGTTAAAAGCACCCTGGTGTATATTCTGAGTGCTCTCATCGACCGAGCTCTGAAAGAAGTCTGTCGGGGGTGTGAAGTGAATCACCCCAGTCAGTTGAGACACAGTTGTTTGTTTGAACCAGACCGTTACTATTTCCTGTTCTATTTCAACGTGTTTTACAGAAGACTGAACAAACCGTGGCTGAAACCGGCACTAATCAAGGCTCTGTCTTACTCCCACATACATGTCACTGCTGGACAAGTCCAGAAAATCATAGATGAGATTTTGCTGGAGCTGAAAAAGGAGCCGTTTATAATAGAGAAACTTGGGCAGCTGCTCAATGACCTGGATGAGCCAAGTAGAAAAACCGCTGGCAAGCTAAAAGCTTATTTCTTCCGTAAAGAAGTTAAAGCTGGGGGCAGCGACGAAGAATTCGACATCTACGCCACTGATTCAGACTCTGACCTGAACTAAGGGACTTTGAACATGGGGAATGTTCTGGACTGCTGCTGCAACTGGTTCTGTCATCAACACTCTGCAGCTAACCTGAGAGCGCTATTACACCATGTGCTTGACAGAAAAGTAGCCAACGCGAGCCTTTTCTCTACAGATTTAACCATCGATGAGGATCAACTTTCAAACCTGGAAAAGTTAATGGTTGCTGTAACAAAGACCGGGGGGTATGAACACTGGGATGAAGCGCTCAAGGGGGCCAAGAATGATATTAGGCCATTTCATCAACATCTGTATGACCTTTTACTGAGCATGTTTAATACCCCTCTGTTTACTTTTAAAATAGGTCATATTGTTGTTTTATTTACATATGTAACTGAGGTGTGTGCCTACAAGATAAAGAAACAGGTATTTGTTGATATAGATCAAGTAACCAATCATCTGATTTCTTTTTGTCTGGACCGTAGAAAAAATTGTTGTGTATGTTATACTTTTCTCAAATGTCTAAAAAGGGGTATCTGCTCTCCTGAAGTTGAATAAAAAACCTTGTATAAAAACTTTGCGCATAGTGTGGGTCTGTGTGTTTATTTGGCAGAATGACTCGGCAAGCTCCCCAAATGCATGAACTATACTACAACCCAGCCACGATTGGGGGTTTGGCGGGTAAGAAGGGTTTTCAAAGGGGACTCGCTGAGGCCGGTGTGAAGGTTAATGATGTGGTTGTTTCAGAATGGTTACGGGAACAAGACGCCTATACCTTACATAAACCTCTCAGGATTAACTTTAAAAGAAACCGTGTATATGCAACTGACATAGACTCACAATGGCAAATGGATCTAGTCGATATGTCAAATTTATCAAAACATAACAATGGTCACAAATTTATATTGATGTGTATCGATGTGTTATCAAAATATGCCTGGGCTCGCATTCTACATAATAAAACAGGTCGGGCGGTGACAAGGGCCTTTGAGGATATATTGTCCCAGGGACGATGTCCTAAAAAACTGCAGACTGATAAAGGAAAAGAGTTTCTCAACAGAGAATTTCAGAATCTACTGAAGAGACACAAAATACATCATTTCACCACCGGTAATGAGCTTAAGGCATCGGTGGTGGAGAGGTTTAACCGCACCATAAAGACCAAAATGTGGAGATATTTTACAGCGGTCAACACGTTCAAGTATTTTGATAAAGTTCAGGATTTTATCGATGCTTACAACCAAGGGTATCACGCCAGTATTAAAATGAAGCCTATAGATGTTGATCAAAGTAATTCTTTTAAGGTCTATAAAAAATTATACGGCCCATTTATTAAGAAGGGGAAAACTACTTATAAGTTCAACATCGGCGATGTGGTTCGCGTTTCAAAGCTAAGGAGTACTTTTGCCAAAGATTATGAACAAACATTTTCTGACGAATATTTTACAGTTACCGAACAGGTGGCTAGAGACCCCCCCGTGTACCGGTTAAAAGACTATGACGGGGAGGATATAGAAGGAACGTTTTACGAAGCCGAGTTACAAAAAATTATTGTGGGTAAAGACATTGTATACAGAGTTGAAAAGATATTAGCTGAGAAAACCCAGAACCGGAAAAAATATGTGTTGGTGAAATGGCTTGGATGGCCTGAAAAGTTCAATAGTTGGGTCCCTGAACAACAGGTTTGTGATATTCAAGCCTTATAACAACATGCCCGCCGGTGTGAGGGGGTCATTACATTCGATACTCAAGATGGAATCAGGAGGCTTCTACGTGACTCTACCCAGTAACGCCTCTCTCGATATATACCCTAAAAATGAAATATCCAGTTACACGGTACAATTTGGAAAATCTATAGATCTAAGGGGGTCGTGGGAAGTGGGGTTGGCGGAAATACAGTATCCTTACACTTGGGCTGTTTTACAAGATAAGGATGCCACCTTCGCCATTTTTGACGATGTTAAAAAGAGTCAATGGACATTCACGATGCAAGGAGGTTATTATGACAATGTGGATACAATATTAGATGAGATGCATAAACAGTTCTCAGAAGGCACCCCCAACATCAAGCTATATTACAACCCTATTAAAAACAGAGTGTACAAGGTGTCAAAACCTGGTATTAGCATTCAAACCAAAGGACAACTGGGGCGTATATTAGGGTTCTATTCTGACACAGAGAGCAGGTTCTCAGAAGTGGTGGCCCCCTTCCCGGCTGACATCAGGGGCGGCTTTTACACTCTTTATGTGTATACGGATATCATAACACACCAGAGGGTCGGGGATAGCTATGTCCCCCTTTTGAGAAATGTACTTATTAAAGGTAAAAGCAATGACATGGTCACAATTACTTATGACAAGCCACACTACGTACCAGTCTCAAAGACCCACTTTGACAACATCACGATCGAAGTAAAATCGGATCAGAATATCAACGTACCCTTCCGCTTCGGTAAAGTTATTGTCAAACTACATTTTCGACCCCTGAAACAGTGTGTACATTATTAAAATGGCTACCTCGAGGGGTTATGTAGATCCTAGCGCCTATGTGGATTATTACAAGATGCAAGCCGGGAACGGCTTGCCCGGTTTTGTAGGAGCCCCCACAATGTATGGAGCCGGTCTAGGAGGACTCTTTCGTGGTCTCTTTAGAATGGCCGTACCCCTGCTTAAGAGAGGCTTTGCTATAGCCAGACCCCACTTGAAATCAGCGGCTAAAAATATTGTTAGTGACGTGTTCACCAATGTTATGAACCGGGCAGCTAGCCATGAGCAGCAGGAGGGTTCGGGTCTCATGGTAATGGCGAGGAGGGGGGGTAAAAGAAGAAACAGTATGTGTCCACCAGGGCGACGAAGATCCGTGGCTAACAAAAAACGAAGAAGCTCTCATTCTCCAACATATCGTGGAAACACTCGGAGAAGGAAGCAGCACAAGAAAAAACCTGCAAAAAGAAAATCTCAAAGAAAGACAAATAGAGCCTCAGGATACATCTTTTAAAAATGTCTTTTGTCCACAGTCTATCGGAAGAATGCGTCAAATCAGAACTGGATCTGTTTACAGTTCCATACACTCAAACGAGTATAGATAAGAGCATATATGTAGAGATACCCCCTCTTTCCGCAATTTCAGATACGGCCCCTCTGGAGTTTTTTATAGCTGGCAATGGCGAGGATTATATTGATTTGAATAACACATTTATTTTAATGAACTGTAAAGTGACTGATGAGGATGGCGATGCAATCGAGAAGACGGCCAACGCTGGGGTCATCAATTACCCGGTGGCCACCATGTTTTCACAGGTGGATGTGACCCTGGGAGATCGGCTCATTAGTCAAAGCAGCAATACTTACCCCTATAGGGCCATGATGGAGTGTATCCTTAATTATAGTGAGGAGACCCTAAGCAAACAGTTCAGCCCCGGCCTTTTCTTCAAAGACACCCCGGAAGCTATGGACGACCAGGATCCAGAGGGACTCAATAAGGGTTTGCAAAAAAGAACGGCCTTTTCAACAGAAGGGAGGACCTTTGAGCTAATGGGACATATTCATGCACACATATTTTTCCAAGAAAAACTCATGCTCAACGGGGTAGACATTAAAATTAAAATGATCCGTAGTAAAAGTGCTTTTTGTCTGATGACCCCTGATACTGAAAAATATAAACTGACCATATTATCGGCCTCGCTGTTTGTGAAAAAAGTATCCGTCTCCCCGGCGGTTAAACTAGGACATGCGCAGGCTTTAATGACGGCAAACGCCAAGTACCCGATCGAAAGAGTCTATATGAAAGTCCACAGTATCCCCGCAGGGACACGGGTGATGAACCAGGAAAATCTGTTTCTAGGCCAGCTCCCAAAACAGGTTATTATAGGTCTCGTGGATAATGATGCATTTACCGGGGTTTACAACAAGAACCCCTTTAACTTTAAACATTATAACGCGGAATTTATAGCACTGTACGTCGATGGTGTGCAGGTTCCATCCAGACCTTTTCAACCTGACTTTGAAAACGGCAACGCGGTTCGTGAATATTACAGTCTAGTACTGGCTACGGGTCGCCATCTCAAGGATCAACCTCTGCTGATCGATCGCCGGGAATACTGCAGCGGTTACACCCTGTACGGTTTCAACCTGACCCCTGACGAAGAGTGTGGACAACATTTTTCACTGATGAAGACGGGCAATATGCGTTTGGAGATGCGTTTCAAGCAGCCTCTACCACGCACTGTAAATATGGTCGTGTATGCTGTGTTTGACAACATTATTGAGGTGAATCAGAGGAGAAACGTTCCGTATGATTATTATTAAAATGAACACCAGAGAGCTCAACCACATCATGAATGCCCTGGACGGCTCACGGAAAGTGTTTCAAGGAGTCTACGCCTGCGACCAGCTGCCTAAATTTAAGATCAAGAATTTACCTGCAATGTACATAATCAACACACACCCTAAAAATATGCCTGGAGAACATTGGCTGGCTATTTATCTAAGGGAGGACCGCCGTGGGGAATTTTTTGATTCCTATGGAAACCCCCCGGATTTCAGACCTTTCCCTCGGAAGATCAATAACTTTCTGCTCAACAACTGTCAAGAAACCATTTACAGCGGTCGTCAAGTACAAAGTCTTCAGACCTTCACTTGTGGTCAACACTGTGTGTTTTTCTTATATCATAGATCTAAAGGAAGGTCATACCCCGATATTATGTCCTTGTACAGTGAGGATTTAGGCCAAAATGATAAAAAAGTGGCAGAGTTTGTCAGGACACTGTGGACCCCCCCTTATAACACAATTACTTACGACCCTAGCCAGCCATGTATACAGATGGGGTGTTCTTGTGAGGATTTTAAAAGATGTCATGCGTGTTAAAGTGAAAAAATAATGAAAACAGCCTTTGAATCATTAGTTTTGTTTTTATTCAGCACAAATCTTATACAAAGCAGGGTTATGTTATAAATAAATGTACAACATTTGAAAATAAAAAATAAAAATAAAAAAATGGTTTGTCGGTTCCTTATTTACAGGGGAGACAAATAAAAACATGAGACTAATAAGCTTCCCAACGATGGATAGATCCTGAGGAGGGTTGCTCAACACGGTCAGAGTAATGAGATATCGGCGTCAGATCAGTCACCACCTCTTTACACAGACGGATTTTTTGTCGCGTTTCCTGGTTAGGGACTGTTGATTGGGGTATGTTCAGACAGGCCATCGCCTGTAGGAAAGCATTCCAGCCTACAGGTCGGCGACTATCGGGTACCTTATTAGTGCTAGTGACACTCTTCAACAAATCAAACATGTGTGAACCTTTGAGCAGTTGTCCTTTAAAAACAAATTCACCCTGTTCATTCCAAGTCGTTACCCGCGGTTTCTGAACCATTTTGTGCAGAATATATTCTGCATGTCTTTTGCTTCTGGCCGGCATGTTTCTCAAAACATCCGTTACAACATCTCCCTCTGAACTCTCAACAGGTTCGGGCACCGCAACATCTTTATCAACCGTACCCCCCGCATCAGTCCCAGAACCATTTTCTTGAGAGGCCATGGTTAAAGTTAAAATGTTTTGATCTTTTTCACCCTGTCTAACCAGACGGAGGTAGAGCTGTAACGTGTTGCTATACATCTGGGCTTTGGAATACTGATTTAAATCGGCCCTGGCCAGTATAGCTTTCATTTCAGAGTCCAGGTTGTTTTCGGCCGTTTGTCTAATGGGCTCTGGCCCGACAACATTTTTTCTCAGTTTCTCAAGCTGCTCCTGAGGGATCAAAAACATTTTCTGAGCATATTCCATTATTAACCCACTCTGGAAGCTAGAAGACTGGTTAGGAAAGGCACGGCTATGCTCAACAGCGGTCCTATAAAACCTCCGGTTTGATTAATCTTCTTTCTTTTTCTTTTAATAGAATACTTCTTATTAGCGATGATCTTGATAACCGCTTTTTGTTTTTTGAGTTTAGAATGTTGAGAAGGGGTTAGGGGTATATTACCGCGTAAGATGTTAAAAGCTATTTTACACAGGGTCTCGATCAAATCCGAGGGGGCCCCTGCCAGCACAGCTTTCCTATGGCACGGGCTCCCCTCAAATAACATTTGCAAAAGCGGCAGATTTCTTTTAATCCGAACAGACATTCTTATTTATTTCCTTTTCTTTAGCACATACACTGCCGGCCAATCGGGCGGGCACAAACCTGTTCTGAGGCGAAAGTCTTCTGGGGTTTGTGCTTTTAAGTCCACAATCAAGTACCCGTAGGGTTTTTTGGTGGCATCCTCAAATGCCTCCAAAAAGAATTTGGTCTGGTTAGGGTACATTTGACGAGCCAAGACGGTGACCTGTAGTTTATCTCTGGGGTTTTTAAAAATAATTATATAATTGGCATTTAAATTAATAGTGCGGCTTTTTTTACCTTGAAAAAATAGATTTTGAACTAAATAAATAATACTTAAATTCCTATGATGAGTGTACTTTGTGAAAGCTTTTTCCACTTCACTGTTGTCACCGGCCTGCTCCATCAGGTCATCAAGGATCACTAGATTAGTTTGTCCGGGCGGGAACAGGTCATCGTCACACAACGAGGCGGGGAGACCTTGCACAAATTTCAGATTTTTTTTTTTTTATGCCAAATCATCGTAGAGAGGTTGCCAGCAAGAGTAACACCACACTATGTTGTCAAGAGCTTGGGACACGGTTGCGTCCACATCTTCTATGATGTTCTTTATAAGATAGCTCTTACCCGAATTGGAGGGACCGGCTATAATACAGGAGAAAGGGTGTTGAAGTCTGTTATCAAAACCACCGCTAATATCCATAAGGCAGAGTGGTATAATCAGTCTTCAACACTCTTTTATTGTACACCACCCTGAACCGTTTGTTTAGTGATCTATTTTCCAATGTGTACCCCTTTTTATTGCGATAGATCTGATTTCCGGCTGTAATAATCTCGCGAGGAGGCGCGTCTTTCTCGGTTACAAAACTTTGTACCAGGGTCGTCAGAGACTTGATGTTAATGAGCTTGTTGTTACAATGGTTCAGAGTGAAACCCTTAACTTTCATACAGGTCTTACCCGCAGCCGTTCTGTATGCGTAAGTCTTAGGACCCCCTGAAACAAACTCAACTATGTGGTCCTGAGGATCTAGCTCACTCGTTAACTCCCCAAGGTAGTCCCCGAGGGGAGGGACCCAATCCCCTGGCCTGGTGACAAAGATTACAGAGTCAGTATCATGATAGAGCGTGCGTTCCTGCAGCTGATCCATTAAGTTGTACAGTTCAAGCCGGGCGTAAGCCGTGGTAAAAACCGCTATGAAAACATTAACGTTTCCCTGTTTGGTGGGGAAATCTTTAGGGGCCCTCCACTGGACCTGTGCCACGTGGTCATTTAAGAATTGAAAGTGTGATACTGCATGTTGTTTGGAAAACATAAATTCTATAAACTGTTCAGGGGTTTTAATCAAGGTTGTGTTTAGACGGTTATTTCTTTCCCCAAACTTACCCCACAGACTGTTTAAAATCAGTTTGGACATTTGTCTCTTGGCGGGGTTTACAGTTATGTTCCCCGGCTCTAGACGGATCCCTTCCTTTTCAAAATATTGCTGAACGTACCGCTCTTTGGCAGCGGAGTCAACACACCATGAGGGATAGCCCGATGCCTCCTGTTTCCCTTTCAGATGGGTCATAATGTACTCAGCAAAAAGAGTATCAGATTTTTCAGAAAAATGCCAAACCTCATACACCTTACCGACTCTGTAACCTTTCTCCACCGCCTTGTCAAGCTCAATGCTACACCAGACACCCGTCAGCGCTCTCTCGTCATCACTGTGCAGACAAGAGGTATTTTGATTTTCAGTTTCCACACACGTTCTACACAGAGGGAACATCAATTTTCCCGAACACCTGTAAGGCAACACGGGTAAGAACAGCTCGCGAGGAGGGTACATGCTGACTTTGATCAAACCAAAGTACTGTCCGATTTCGAGAAAGTCACGATAAACAATGGTTGGATGCCCCACCGGGTACATTTTGGTCTTGTTGACATAAGGGTACAGACTGGTGAAATCATAGTAATCTACTCTCTCACCCTCCTTTACCTCATAATGTAAACAGAGGGCGTTGGTACGACCCCCAAATAACGCACCCCTGGGCTCTAGACGTTCAGGAAAGTCCAAGGTTTCCATAAACCGTTGTACCCCCACATCCTGTTGCTTCAGGGTCGTCCACGCGTGTTCCCAAATCACCAGTACATTCAAACCATAGGTGTTTTTTAAAGTTTCAATTCGTTCCTGGAAATCATAGTACATATCACCGCAGAGTTTTTGTGTTACGGGGTTAAAGGTGTTTGGGTCGAAGCACTGAGGACAGCCCTGGTAAATACAACCAGCAAACTCATAAGCGGTACGCCGCCCGGACACGTCGCTAAAACCGTCTAAGTAGTAAGGACCCATTTTGACTTCCCCTTGATTTAAAGCATGTCTGATGAAGATGTTATCCCGGGCACTCAGATATTCCAGCCACTGTATGGAGACAGTCGAAAAGTTCTTTTGTCTAGCACGATAGTTGTCAGAAGTGGTGACCGCTATAGTGTTTTTCTGCAAGAAATTGGATCGATACATTTTCATGCAGAGAGACGCTATGGTCACACTTTGCAAAGGGTCGAGACCCGACGTGTTGATAACCTCGGCGCGGAAACGCAAACAGGCTTCTTTAAGGATCACCACATCATTTTTACAATAAGCGGCCATCTCTTCTCGGAAATCAAAAACACCTCCCTTAACCGTATTGTACCATTTAAAGAATTCCTCCCTCTCATGAGACATCATAGTATCAACCCCATAATAAGAGGCGGGCGGGTAGGACCCTCGATAATTTTGAGTGTCCTTAGTATTAAAAAAATGGCAGAACCAACCTTTCTTCTGAGCCTCAAAACCCAGAGCTTTAGGCAAAGCGCTCAATTTCATGGGGAGGAAATTTAACGAGTCTATGTAACGTTGGTTGAAAGCCTCGTCGGTGAAACACATGATCTTGCTACCCTGAGCTATTATTTTTGGGGTCACCCCATTTTCCACCAGATACTTCATCAATATGTAAGAATCATAACCCTTAGCATTGTGGGCAATAAATGTGTAATTGAGGTATTTTGGACTAGCTAGCTGACCACTCACAATCCAACATGTCAATACAGTGTATATAATTAGCAACATGGACCCCGTTTTCTTGCCGGCATTCAAAATCAAAAACGACATACCGGTTGTGCGGCGGCTCCTTTTTAACCGGCTGAATAAAGCACTGGTGTTCAGACCCCGGGGTTAAATCCGCATTACAGATCCTACATCTCGGTTCCAGACATTTGTGTGGTTTAACCTCATGAAAACGGTACTGGAGGCAACACTGTGGGCAATATTTAGTTTGATCACAATAACTCCGTTTTTTAACCCCCTCAGCAGCGGCCCTCTGCACCTTATGTTCGGAAAAACAGAACGCGGAGAGACAAATCCTTAAGCAATCTTTACATCGAATGGTAGGGGCCAAACCCTTACGACATTGCGGATTGAAACAGACGTTACAGTAACCGTCACAGCGGTGCTTAAGCTTATCATTGAAGGCCTTATAACACCAATGACAAACATACGAACAACCCAAAAATGCCGTCAAACTCTTTATTCCAAAGTAATGACTATCACTTAGGAAGAGAAACAGTGTCTGTGTATGGGTTTCAGGATGTGTCTGAAATTTCACAAATACTTCCTTTACCTCACAACGGTACCACACAACAATTTTTAAAGACAACAACTCCTCAAACATGGCAATGTCTGAAAAGGCAACCATCTGTTGAGAGTTTAAGCCGGCCCTCTGATGAAGCATTAAAGCCTCTTGCATAGCTTGGGGTTCAGGCATGTCGGGGGTGAGTAGTTTTATTAAACTGTAAGCAAAACAGAGCTTATTGTCACCATTGGAACTCACCACTAATTGCCTGAGCTTGTTCCTAATTATGTCGTTCTTCAAGCATTTCGACAGTCTTCTAAGCGCCCCACCCTCAGGGTTACGAAACACATTCATTACCAGAGACAGACTTTCATCAGCTAAGATGGATGCGTTACTTTGCAATAACGCTTCGATTTTAGCCAGAAATTCATCAACATCTAAATTATCTCCACTCAGCATTACAGATAGGTTGCTAAACAAATCATCCCCTCTGAGTTCTAACTGTACAACATCTCGAGGTCTGACCCTTTCAGCAACCTGTTCAAGCATGTTTTGCAAGGCCTCGTGTATGTTGACAAATATTTCTGCATAATTGTCACAATTTAAAAGTTCTGCAAAATTAAAACGCTGAATCATTTCAAAATTGTTATAGGCCGGTCTATCTATAATCACGGGATCACTGGTACTCTTGGACACATCATCATTTTGAACAAAGCCTTCAACCCCTACATTCTCACAGAGCATGTCATCCACAGCCTTATCAGTCTCAGAACCCTCCACATTCCGAACACCCCCACCGCTGACATCTACAAAACCCCCTTTTTGAGGAGGCTCATTTAAAGCCTGTAAAAGTCCTTCAAAGATATCCACCCGGTTAATGTCAAGACCCTCCTCTATAGTGACGGCTGCTTCTGCCGCCGTACTGTGTTCTAATGGTCTCAAATCATTTATAATAGGGGCAGAATTTGGTCGGGGTAGCGTCTCCAAAGCCTCCACCATTTCAAACAAATCGGGGTGAACTAGGGGTTGAACCTCTATAAGCGCTACCGTTGGGAGGTGGTTATTTAGATCATTGACCATCTGTAACAGGTCGGGGTTCACCGGTAAGTCTGGTAATTCACATTCTATCGGTGGTGATTGGGGGTTATTTAAATCATTTATCATTTGTAATAGTTCCTGGTTCATTGGGACATCAGAGGAGTTCACAACAGGGCCGGGGGTGTTCTCTCGGGAAGGTCTTTTTGGGGCCCTAACTTGTTCATAATCCTTTAGTTTGTGAGTTCTTTTACCAAGTCCGGACATTTTTTTTTTTTTTTTTTTTTTCCAACAACCCACAATAGTAAGGCGTTTTGTATCTATTAAAACATTAAATACGGTACAATTCGTTAGTAAGGGTATTAATAAGGGTGTTTTGACTCTCTATCACAAGGTTTTGCCCCACTAACACAAGTCTTTGATTTAGTAACAAGGTATGTAGCAACTCATGCCGACCTTCAGGAAGTAGCTCCGGGGGATGGTGTCCTGGCTCAGCTGCAAAGGATGGTCGCTCCGGTAAATCTCGGTCGAAGGAGGCAGGGAGCGAGCGTATACTCACGGACGGAGACCAAGAAGGCCTTTGCGGTGACACCCTGGCCAATCGCGGTGTACTGTTCAGCGTTTCTGTAGCCAAGAAACGGGGCTGGGGGGACGATGTTGAAACCAGTCCGTCGTTGGGTGGTGTGTCAACCCTGACTGACGGCGACCCCTGAGGTTGTTGGTTGCCTGTATTTGTTCCGCCCGACAATGCGGCGGGCTGAATCTGGATTGTTGAATTACCCCCAGAAGGCTGTGGCCTGAGTAGATGTTGGGGGGTCTCCAAGACCACCGTGGGGGATCCTCTCGGTGATCTCTCCGGGGAAGATGTTTGATCCCACTTAGACGGGGTAATTGTCCTCAATAGCTCATCCACAGAATGACTATCCCAAGAGTCTTGGGAAGAATAAAAATATACATTACATTTACATCTTTAAACGGCGACAGAAATCAAACTTAAAACAACATGTCCAGGACCTTCAAAACCTTTAGCTTTTTTAGACCTTTGAAAATAGGCTTAGACATTCACTACAACGCCTTATTATTTACAGACAATATATTTATTAGGACTTGATAATAAATGTAAAACAGAGAAGCCTCTGTAAATAAACTGTTTCTTAAATGTAATATTGTTAATAAAACACTTTTTATACACACACACACCACATTTCATTTTTAAACGAACCTTCCAAGTGTAAACGCTTCCTGATCCCGGGACTTCCTGTTTCACAAACGTTTTCACGATCTGTTTAAATATTAAATACAATGAACACCTTCAAGCCTTTTCCTACAGCCACTTTAAAACAGAAGTATAATTGCGGGAGATAAGCCAAACAACTTACTAAAACCTTTCGGACAGCTTTACTTCCTAACCAGACGGTCGGGCAATCGGTCATTTCTAAACACATGCCCCAGAAACAAGCCTAGACCTGTCCGGACTTCTAAAGATCTTTCCCAGAACCCCCAAGACCTACAGGAAATGGACACCCCTCGCTTAAATATTAGCCCTCAACGGGCAAACAAAACCCTTTTAAAAACATTAAAGTTTGAAAGATCTTACTTACCTCCAAAGAATAATCGTTTCTTATGTTTTTCAGCTGATTTAGCTTTTTGCACTTCTGTGAAGGTAAGAGACATGTTTAACCTTTAACCACCCCTCTTTATAAAAAGCTTTAACCTCTTACAAGCGGCAGATATATACTCACCGCTATCAGATACAGGGGCTGACGGCCTTTCAGATTCTTGAAAGGTTACGGTTCTCGAAGGTAAAACGAAACAATCCCTCGATGTGGAAGGCCTTTCGTTGTCTCGAACCACGTTTCTTAATACTGTTAGAAAGGATATTTTTTTAAATTAACAAAACGGGCCTCAAACATCTTACCGAAACGTTATACAAACAAACAGGGGTTTAGTTCTTACCCGGTCGGCAGACAGCCTGTCTAGGGACAACCACTTCTCTTGGTTGATCCTCGGAGACATTAATCACAGGCCTTTCGATAGTTTCTGTGTAATTAAAGAGACCGCCATTAATATATATTAAAACGTTTTCATAACTCTAATGAGCCGCTTCAAAACACAACCACACACCCATACATAAGAACCCTTGAGCGCAAACACAAAAATCTTACCGTCGTTGTTCCAGATGATCTCCTCAGCGTTGGGAATTAACTCCTGTTGACTGGCTGAAAAATAATTTTACAGAACTTAAAACAGATGTTATAACCTTATTTACAATACATGCCCACGCTCTGAGTCAATGAAAATAATCTGAAGACTTACCTAAAAACTCGTTTAAATCGAAGTCGTTGATGTTGTTTCCGGACATTGTTGATCTTTAGGCTTAAATCGAAAGGTCAGTATGAGTCTGTCGAGCTGAAGACCAGACCTTCATACTTATACTGATGGCCGGATGCCGGATCTGCTTGTAAGGCATTGTTCTGGGCTGGCCTTTGTGCCGTCCTGTTATCAATTAACATATCAAAACCAACCAATAAAATGACCCTGCATCAATTTCAAATAGAAACCAAGATGGCGACGATCTCTCTCCTCTCTACTCTAAACTTTTATTAGAACCTTTTGGTCTCTCAAAAAAACATTTTTAAGCATCAAGACCTATAGTCAATAAACACTAAGAATATTTCAGGCCTTTATACGCGCTAAAAAACAACCTAAGCCAAGAAAATAACTATAAAGATCTAAAATAAGTAGCGCTTTTACAGTGATTTTTTTTTTTTTTTTTTTTTTTTAATAGCGATGCTTTGTTTGGTATTAAACAAGTCACAAACTACTCAGAACAGCATTTATCCCCACAAAAGAGATATTTGGGTTTATTTTACAAAGCTTATAAATTATATAGTTTAAAAGTATTCTGAATGTTTTGAGACCACACGCCATGCCTACGTTTGTCTGAGCCCACCCCCGTCCCCCGTGGTGTGAGTGATTTAGCCTTGAGTGTTGTGATCTATTTAGCATTGAGTGATCAGTTGTTTTTATTTTTTAAATGATTCCTTATCATCAGGGATTGAGCCTGCTAAAATACCTTAAAAACATATCCTTATCTTAAGTCTAACTCTTATGAGCTTTAAGACCCTAGAATGTATTTAAGTAAAACGAATGAACACATTATGTGTGAGATAAAATATAACCACAGCTTTTATTTTTTTTATTTTTTATTTATTTTTTTATATACAAATACAATTAACCTATACCCACAAACACCCACACACACACACACCCTCTTTTTTTTAATTTTATTTTTAATTAAATTTGAGGGGAGAGACAGAGCCATATACATTGGGGTTAACATAAGTACCCTATGCAAAACAGGCATTGTTAGGACCTGTGACCATTACAGACAACAGAACTTGTTGATCTTATAAAATGATTGGGCGAGAGAGAGAGATATAGAGACAGACAGAGACAGAGCCAGTGTGAATATGATAAACGCACTATTCAAAATGGCATTGTTAAGACCTGGGACCATTACAGACAACAGAACTTGTTGATCTTATAAAATGCTTGGGCGAGAGAGACAGAGAGAGAGAGACAGACAGTGACAGAGACAGAGACAGTGTGAATATGATAAACGCACTATTCAAAATGGCATTGTTAAGACCTGGGCCCCTTACATGTATATTTAAAAAAGACCCCCAACCGCTACAGGAAGAGCCGACCCATTCACACTCTACAGTTGACCAACAAGAACAACAAGAACAACCGGTTATGGGGGGCCTTGTTGTTCAGGGTTTTAGGGGTGTACACTTTCTGGCGGATATGACGTAGGAATAATTAAGGAAATAACTCTAAAATCACGCCCCCCAATTATGACGTAGGAATATTAATAAGCTTAGGGCATACGTCATAACAAAATAGGCCGCGCCCAAAAAACCCTACTATCTACTCACATCAGTCATTCCGCCCTGGGCCGGCCCTGACCAATTTGATGCCCTAGGCAAGATTTTAGCTGGTCCCCTTGCATCGCAGCCAATTCCACCACCGATCATTGTGTTCATACACTTACACAGAAACTGCATAGCTTCATGTCTTAGATTTTCTTTATGTTTGAAACAAGAAAAAAACACACAAAATAAAAACAGTATGCAAGAAACAAGTGACAAAACGAATTATGAATACAATATAAATAAGTATTGCACGAAAAAACTATATTACCGACACCATAGTGCAAGATGCATAATGTAGCAGTGTTCTACAGCCTTACCGCCTTGCCTTTCTTGCAGCAAACAAGTGACATAAAACGAATTATAAATAAGTGGATGTTTCCTGCAGCACACTTGAAAGAAAAGGTATATTTCTCAGAATTATGTTATAGGTAATGGAGGTTGATGAAAGAGTTAAATAGCTGATCGATCAAAAGGTGTGATCGTTGTGGGGCATCGGTAAGAATGCACAATTCTCATTCATTCCAAACAGTGTCCCTTTACTGCATCACTAGCAATGGTATTTTGGTATTTGTTTTGTGTGTTTTTTATTGCTTTTTGTTTTGTTTTATTAATTCACTTTAAACCTCTTATATTATCACATTATTCCCATTAAAATCACGTTTGTTTACTTTGAATGTCCCGCCCCACTTCACGGAAATGCACGAGTTTTATTTACGATTGATTGATTTAAATATACACATGGCTAATCACGCATTCATGAGAGTACCCGCTTATTCGCCAGGTTCTACGAAATTCAATAATTGACCATGAGGAGCACCTGTTAGGCTGGAGATAAAATGCTCCCGGGGTGGAGCTGGGGGGGACGGGATTGCAGAGCAACGGGAACGAAACGTGGAGCCAAAGGCGAACGAAGGACTTGATGGACAAGTAACGGAAAGGGCTAAGAGACCCAGAGGAGAGCTGAGGCGACCTCTGCAACGCTAGCGAGAGTATCCAGAGAAGGGATAGCGTACAGGCTTTTTGAACTACAGTAGTGTTTCAAAGGATAACAACAAACAACCTGTTTTTTTTTTTTTTTTTACTCGGCCATTGTTTTCTTGGACTGTACATGGACATTGTAATTTCTTTGTATTGCCAAACCCGGACCAGAGCAGAAGCTGAATTTTTGTCGGAGCCCCTCATTAATTTGTACTAGGACACGTGGACTATTGCCTGCCCCATTCCAGCTCCTGGTGCTGCCGGAGGAGACCAACAGAACCCTCCACGAATGCATTTTTTAGTTTGAACTTTTGTCTTTTTAACATAAAGAGGAAGTCTGATGGATTTTATATTAGAGATTTGTAATCCAGTTAATTGTATACCTGTCTTGTGTGGTCTGTGGTGTGCTCCTGGCTTGAGATTCCCCAATTTAAATAACCTAAATCGAAGGGAGAATTGAGAGGTAGTAAATGCAAAATGGGCATATTTGGGCAATCGACAACCTCCCAATGGGTCCTAGCGGCTGTAGACAACCGCTAGGTGGTGTAGTCGTGCTTCCATAAGTTTTACCCCCCAGTGGTACTGTATAACTTCCACTCTGTGACACATCCTAGATTTTAATAGCGACAAGATGTGAAGTCATAGTGAAGAGCTTGGGAAGGTGCGGTCATGCCTGCTTCATCAATGACGGGAGCTTTGGGGAGACGGGAGGCAGTCACATTACCTTCCTGAGAGCAGTAACTGCCGAACCAACACACATTACTTGTGTGTGCCAAATACTTCTGTTTTATTAGTACCTAATTTTTCAGCACCAGTATTTAACTTTGCAGATTGTTGGAAAAAAACTGTACAGGTATTCCCTGCTAACACACAACATTGCCAATAACATTGTAGCAATATCATTTATATTGCTACAGCATTGAGGCAATGTGCTAGCAGGGTTGTTGTACTTTGGAATCGGTTCATGCTTCACGATTGGTTAATTGCCTATTTTTTTTTTGCCTTCATAAACAATTCGTGGATCGACTTTGCTCCCTTTTTCTTGGGATTGTGCGTCTTGTAGGCAGTCCATAGGTTGTCCCTATATTAATTTATTCATGAAATTCCAACTGAAATAGCGACAGTTCTACAGCTATTTCAAACCGGAAGTTTGAATCGCTCCTGATTCAGGAAAAAGTTCTTCATTTACACCGTCTCGTTCTGTCCGTCCCTCCCCTCCTCAGCCTTGGATCTCTTCTGTTCTCCGCTCGACCTGATCCAGTCTGCGCACCACTGAGCACAAGTGGAAGAGATCCAAACTCCCAACGACCCTCGCACTCTACCACTCTCTACTGCCCACATTCCCCTCCTCGCTCACCTCAGTCTTACTTCCAGTCATTCTTTGAATCCACTGTCCACAACCCCTGCAAGCTTTACTCCACCTTCTCTCTCATCTCCCCCCTCCTCCCTCATCTCATCTCACCTCATCATTTTGCCTCATTCTTCTACAAGATCACAGACATCCACAAGCTCTTCAACAGTCTCCTCTCCACTCCCACCCTGCCCAAGTCTCCCACCGATCAAGCTTCCATTTCTTCATTCTCTCCTCTCTCAGACTCTGAACTTTCCTCTCTCCTCCTAGGTCACAAACCCATAATATGTCCCCTGGACCCTCTCTCTACTCGCCTCCTGCAAACGTCTGCTCCATTTCAACTCCCCTTCTTCACCTCCCTCCTCAACTCCTCACTCCTCTCTGGCTGTTTCCCCTCTTGCATTTAAACAAGCTGCGGTCATCCCACTCCTCAAGAAACCTACCCTTGACCCCACCTCTCCTCAGAGGCACCTGTCTCTGCCCTGTCGCCCTACTCCCCTTCCTCTCAAAGACCCTCGAGCGTGCGGTCCACTGTCAGCTCTCTGCATTCCTTTCCCATCTCTCACTTCTTGATCCTCTGCAATCCGCCTTCCAAACACCGCTCACACCACTGAGACTGCTGTCCTGGCAGTCACTGACTCCCTCAACTGTGCTCGGGCAGCCTCCCTCTCCTCAATCCTCATCCTCCTTGGTCTCTCTGCAACATTTGACACCGTCGATCACTCCATCCTCCTCTCCTGCCTCGCTGACCTTGGAATCTCTGGGACTGCTCTCACTTGCTTCTCCTCCTACCTCAACGACCGGACCTATCAAGTGGCGAGCTTCCTCATCCACCCCTCAACCTCTCCTCACAGGCATAACCCCCGGGTTTAGCTATCCTCCCGATGGGTCACACTTCGGTAACTACCTTTTTTACTTTCATGGGGCCCTGAAATCCTGGCTGCGCCCCTGGTCATGAAAGCTGTAATGTCTGGTATCAAAATACATTACTGGCTTTCGGCTTACACACGTCATTTCAACCCACTTGCTCAAGCAGACCGAGTAAACGTTTACTCGAGGTATACGGTCACACAGAAGGAGCATCCCAAGAACACCAGTAAATGGCGTAGAAATTTTGAAAACATGCACAATTTTCCACGATCTAAGCCCACAGTTTACATGCAAAATCTAATGTCTGAGATGATGGTATCCATGTAACATTCCCGAAATGGACGCATTTTAAAAGTGCAAGGTAACGGTCTGGTCCATTTATTGTGGGTTTCAAGGTAAAGTACATTGCTGATGGACGTTTCATGGATAATGCGGATCAGTGGTTTCCTTTATCATTATGCTCTCTAAATTGTTGTGGGTCTGTTGTACACTGTTCAGTACTGTACATCGTGTTTTAATCCTAACTTGATAAAACACTTCGATTCATGGCTTTGTAGCCCCACCAGTGATGTAAAAAAACACTCGGTAAGATCATTAAAACAAAGTATTAAACAAGGCGCAATGCACAAGACAGTCCTTTGCCCTGTGCAGTGCTGCGGGTAAACAACTCGTCTCTAGTGCAATAAACTAAGACCATGTAAACCCGAGAGGGAGAGGGGCATTTAATCTGTGACTCGAGCATATTGTCTCCAGTGAGGTCAATACATGCGTCAGGGATATGTATGCTAAATGTAATGTAAATATGATGGATATAATGTATATTGTGGTGGAGTTTATAAAGATAATGTCAGGGGAACTTTAGTGATGTTCTGTGTTTTCTAAATTCCAAGCAGTGGGACTTTAAGTCATAACTTTGTGAGGAATTTACATGTCTTTATAAATTATATATCATTATAAAGTAATAATCCAGCTCACTTTGCTAGCTAGCCTACTGCCAGTTGCCATCCAAATGATGATAATGATCAGCTAGTAGTTAAGTACTGCAGTAGTTTGCCAGTTGTCAGCTAATGATTTTTCATAGTATTGTATTATTTAAATTCAGTTTCTTGTGCACTATAGTATTTTCAGTATTGAGTATTTTTGGTGTGGATGTTATTTTACCTAAACAGTTTATTAGTTATTGCTCTGATTTCAATATGCATAGTGCACTATTTACATTTGTATTGATTATTACATCAATTTCTTCAACAAGTACAGTGAATGTTAAAGTGCAATACATGTTCTGTGATGTGCATTATTTAATTGTTTGTGTTTATTTTAGTTTTAACTAAACATTCTCTATACGCCATAAACATGGGCACCACTAAAATGTTTTTCATCGAGAGGGGGGATGGTTCTGGGGCTACTATCAAATCTCGCATATGGCCCCCAAATGGCTAGGGCCGGCTCTGGACATCACACATTACATAGGATGGGACTGACGTTGGATGGGACTTTTCGTGACTTAAATCAAGTAACAAGTTACTAGTACACACATAGCCTCTAAGTGTACTGAGTAATGATACTCTCTCTTTCGTTCATTCGTTCCTTAGTATAATTACCTTTAGTAGTAGTAGTACTGGCCACTACTCGGAAGGCAGCGATGCGCACCAATAGATCACGAAAGCTTTCTCATAGTTTTGTGTTTTAGATAATGGTTCAATACGGACTCAATCCCCTTTCATGGACATGGCAGGGAACTTGCAGTTAGAACTAAGGAGTCTAATAAGACTTGGTGGTACGCAGAACTGAAGTGCCAAGTGACAGGCTATTACTTTCATTGCACATCGCATTGTCTTCTCGCAGGGAGCGAATTGGGGAAATGTTGGATTCACGGCATCATGTAGAAAGACTGAATGGTTTAGTTACAGAAAAAGATAAAAAAGATAGTGACCTTTCTTACTAGCTGAACTAACCTGCATAAAATTAAGAAGATACAGACATTTTCATGCAATTATTTCAAGTTACAGTCTGCTGCTCAGACACAGTTTGGCGCACAGATGCAACTATCATCAACTCAATTATAAACATATATCTAGACAGACAGAGAGACAGACATGGACTACATATCGTGCACATAGTATGAAATCATGCTGGTATATGTAGGCTTGTAGATGATTGTTAAGAGGCCTATTTGGAAACATACGAAATGAGATATTACCATAATGAAGTCATGATACATGAAGGAAATGTTTTTCATGTTGGCAAAAGTACCCTGTCAAAATGAAAATGAATGAGAGAATACTAAAACAAAGGGCTCGTCCGGGATTTGAACCCTTTGAATCATACCCCTAGACCAACGAGCCACATAGCACAGGTTTCTGTGAAAACTAGTTAACATCGGTGCCACGTAGAGAGTTGTGCGCTCCTCTATTTGAACACTTCCTTCTTCAAACATTGCATGAGTGTCTGACTGCCGCCATCTAGCGGTGCTGACTGACCGATGGCTCGGGTATCTTGGATGTTGTTAAATGACATAACTGTCCGCCCAAGACACTGATGACCAAGGGTCATAGTTTTCCCCTGTAATAATAACAACAATAGTAATTGGAGTGAATGGAAGTGGCATTTCTATTTCTCCTTACTTTAGCCGTCATCGTCGCCAACATTGTTGTTGGTGAGCATGGAGAGGAGTGTATTAGCTTTTAAAGTATATTCAAGCAATGAACACGTCAAATAAATGTAATACCGAATACTTTTGCACGCAAGTGCACATGTATGTTACAGCGCTTCTGGGAGCACGGCCCACGTGAAGCAAGAGGGCGCAGTAAAGGTCTGCGAGTCAAGTGTGATGTGGGTATCCTGCAGCAGGGAGAGGAACCTTTGTTTTTCTACAGACGAAGCTGGTGCTGTGGGATACTAGTGTAAGGCCATTTATTCGTCATCTGTTCATGCGCAACGGTTCACCAGAAGTGTGTTAGTGAAAACAGCGGTAAGTGCAGGCTTAGTAGGGTCGCAATAGCTTGAATGGTGTCGAACTCCCCCGAAGCATCACAAATGTGATGGCGGAAGCCTAGAAAGAAAACGTTGCGTTGGCCGGGAATCGAACCCGGGTCAACTGCTTGGAAGGCAGCTATGCTCACCACTATACCACCAACGCCCAAAAAGTCTCTCATTCCATGACTTTTGATGCATTTCAGATCATTCATCTGACTAGATACATGCGAATAATCACAGCCTACAGTGTAAAGCTTCTGATTACAGACAGGGCGTGTTAAGTGTGCTAAGTAACTTGCTAAATTCACTAACAAACAGTCGCTGCTCTTACTACAAAACAGGTGCAAGATATATCATTCTTAGCTAAACAAACCACGTAAACAATCAATGTAACTCTTAACTAAACTAGGAAACGCGAGAGAAAAAGGCGATACTTAGCTGCGGCGACTTGAGCGACTTCTCAGCTGGCTTGCCCGAGTGTCCAGATGCATATGTGGAAATACTTCTATACAAACCATGAACATAGATTCTCGATAGATGAATACTGTTTATTTAAAGGTCAGTTTTTATTTAGCGCATAGTTTATTGAATTTACCCACCAAGGTGGAACACGGACAATGATGTATTTGATTGACAGTGTAACTTGGACTGTTGGAGTAACTTGGACACCCATTGGAATGGAAAAACAAACTCGAGAAAAAAGTGTGTGTGTGTGTGTGTGTGTGTGTGTGTGTGTGTGTGTGTCACCTGCTGGTAGTGATGCATTTACATAACCTACAGACTATTTGGGCTGATTGTTCCTGGTGTATTAATGAAACTTTTCAAAGCGGTGGCTTACGTAGATGACATCACAGTCATTGTTAAGAATGGCAAGGATGTACCTTACCTTAAATGACTGTCAGAAATGAATTGAGTTTCTTCAGTGGTTAATGGCTTTTACTGGGGGAACTAGGTAGAAAGCAAGCCACTGTCTCTAGCCACATTTTGGACAAATGGACAAAACTAGATGGATTTAAAAATAGACGGATAGACAGTCGGATGGCGTCTGTCTACAATATTTTAAATGATAATAGTATATGTAGTATATGCATGTGTATTATCAACTAATCTTTACAGAAAAGGGGTAATACCATAATAAAATGCTGATGAGAGGAGAAGAGATCTTATTCACTGGACAAATACATGATTTCGACAATTGTCGTACATCTTGACGGCACTTAGCTTTACTTTTCACAATGTATGACTGCACTTACTGTACTTAACTGTATACATTGGAAGTTGTAAAATGTATTATCTTGAATTGCTTTGTTTAATGTAAATTTGAATTTGTAATGTTTGATGCCTTGTACTTAACTGTATTCTTGCACTTATGTTGCAAGTCGCCCTGCATAAGGGCGTCTGCCAAGAAATAAAAATAATAATAATGTGTTTTATACAATGAGAAATTAAGAAAACCGTAAAAGAAAGGCATTTTAAACCAGGACCTCTCGCACTCTAAGAGAGAATCATATCTCGAACAAACTTACATTAGTGACATCTTTACACTAGTGCCACGTAGAAAGCGGTGCGCTCCAACAACTGGAAACTTTCTCAGTCTCAAGTTCAAGCACCTTGTGTGTGACTGCCATCTAATGTTGCTGACTAATAGCACTATTGGACTAGAGGAGCTGGGGCTGGCAGAAATTCAGCCAGGCTTTTCTACAGGCGCAAACTCAGCTGATGCTGTGTAGGCTACTCCGTGTACGTCAATGAAAGTCTAGTGACTTCAATATACACACCCCGATGCACCCAAAGAGTGATTGTCAAAGTATGAGTGACTCGCTCCACTAGCAGCACCGACCTGCATCTCTCTGTGACACCCGGCGCCTCCGTCTGGATAAGCTGCTGGTAATGCCGAGCACGGCAGCAGATCTTGTACAGTGGAACCCTAATAATATTCCTAATAATATGGCAACATCCTGGGGGGTCGGTGTGCCGCGCCACAGTGCAGCGACCTTAGCGCATCACTAAAAGGCACCTTAGCGAGGCCTCGGAATCGCTCAAACATGAACCGAGAAATGAACATTGAATCCCATCTACTATTATTACCTAGTAGTGTTGATGTTATCTAAAGTATTTCTATACGTTTTTATTAGTGTATGAATTGTGTCGACCAGGGATCAGAAAGTGAGACAGTATAGGGTAGGCGGTAATCGAAAGCACAAGAAATACATAAAAGGGAGCTATACAGCAGGTGAATAAAACACGGATTGTGACAGTCCACTGTTAATAGCCTATAACAAGGCAGATTAAAATATAACAAACGATACGGATTCTTAAAATCAAATATAATTTCAACGTGCAGGAGACCAGACTGACTTTTATGCATCCCCTCGGGTGTAGATGCATGTTACTTAGACTAACAACGTTTGCATTCTAGGATATTAATAACACTCTCCAGAGCAGGAATTATTGAGTGATATTACAGGGAATGTTGAGTAAAAGACTGACCCCGACGTGATTTGAACACACAACCTTCTGATCTGGAGTCAGACGCGCTACCGTTGCGCCACGAGGTCCTTAAACTTCAGTTAACACAGGACGTCAAGGAAAAATATTGGGAACTATGGTGATGTTTTGCTAGTGACCATTAGGTTAATGAATGGGCAACTGAAGCATTGACGTGATGAAGAAGTTAAACAGAATGCTAAAGAGATAGTGACAGTGAGCATGACACAGAACACATGGCATGACGTGAATACCAAGTTAAACTTAAAGCAGAAATTACAGAAAGAAAGAAAAAAAAGAAAACCGGACACTGCACATATGTTTGGTCTTTCCTATATCTTTAATATGATATCTCAGTAGTTTAAATTTGATACAGAAATTATTCTGGAATCCCATGAAATGGAAAATACAGTGAATATAAAACTATATTTGCTGTATTTATAACAAATATATTCCGCTTATACACTCACCTAAAGGATTATTAGGAACACCATACTAATACCCCCTTTCGCCTTCAGAACTGCCTTAATTCTACGTGGCATTGATTCAACAAGGTGCTGAAAGCATTCTTTAGAAATGTTGGCCCATATTGATAGGATAGCATCTTGCAGTTGATCGAGATTTGTGGGATGCACATCCAGGGCACGAAGCTCCCGTTCCACCACATCCCAAAGATGCTCTATTGGGTTGAGATGTGGTGACTGTGGGGGCCAGTTTAGTACAGTGAACTCATTGTCATGTTCAAGAAACCAATTTGAAATGATTCGACCTTTGTGACATGGTGCATTATCCTGCTGAAAGTAGCCATCAGAGGATGGGTACATGGTGGTCATAAAGGGATGGACATGCTCAGAAACAATGCTCAGGTAGGCCGTGGCATTTAAACGATGCCCAATTGGCACTAAGGGGCCTAAAGTGTGCCAAGAAAACATCCCCCACACCATTACACCACCACCACCAGCCTGCACAGTGGTAACAAGGCATGATGGATCCATGTTCTCATTCTGTTTACGCCAAATTCTGACTCTACCATCTGAAGGTCTCAACAGAAATCGAGACTCATCAGACCAGGCAACATTTTTCCAGTCTTCAACTGTCCAATTTTGGTGAGCTTGTGCAAATTGTAGCCTCTTTTTCCTATTTGTAGTGGAGATGAGTGGTACCCGGTGGGGTCTTCTGCTGTTGTAGCCCATCCGCCTCAAGGTTGTACGTGTTGTGGCTTCACAAATGCCTTGCTGCATACCTCGGTTGTAACGAGTGGTTATTTCAGTCAAAGTTGCTCTTCTATCAGCTTGAATCAGTCGGCCCATTCTCCTCTGACCTCTAGCATCAACAAGGCATTTTCGCCCACAGGACTGCCGCATACTGGATGTTTTTCCCTTTTCACACCATTTTTTGTAAACCCTAGAAATGGTTGTGCGTGAAAATCCCAGTAACTGAGCAGATTGTGAAATACTCAGAACGGCCCGTCTGGCACCAACAACCATGCCACGCTCAAAATTGCTTAAATCACCTTTCTTTCCCATTCAGACATCCAGTTTGGAGTTCAGGAGATTGTCTTGACCAGGACCACACCCCTAAATGCATTGAAGCAACTGCCATGTGATTGGTTGGTTAGATATTTGCATTAATGAGAAATTGAACAGGTGTATCTAATAATCCTTTAGGTGAGTGTATTTGCCTTTACTAATATTGTAATTTATTTTACAATAGGTTTAATATAATAAGGTCCAAATAATAAATGTACATATTTGCACATGCTTGCTTTTGGTGAACAGGTAGAATTGGCCATTATCTGAAAAAAACATGCACTCACCTAGTTATTCACAGTTTAAACAGCGCCAGTGAATATTGGGTTTTAAAGTTACAAGAGTGACGATGAAGTTATTGCGTTTAGTTGCTTTAAATAACTACAGTGGTTTGTGGATAACAGGAATATGTGCACATACAGAAAAGTGAAAAGTAACGCTGGGTAAGTACACAATCAAATCAAGTTTCACGAAAGATGATATGCTTCAGATACAACTTAATAGTAAAAATGCATTATGGTAAAGAGTTAATAGCTTTGTTGATAACCTCAACGTATGCTAATCAGTCTCTGTTTCGTGTTTATTATCATAATAATTGTAATTATTATTATTAGTAGTAGTATTCTACAATAAAACTTGCATAAGTTCGAATTGTGCCGATATGTTTTCTGCACAAGGAAAATTATATATATTATTAAGTTACACAAGCATTGTAAAGAAACCAACAACATATAGGCACCTGGATGTGTTCTTCCTACTTGGATAAGTAGGTTAGCCGGCTAAGTTTCAGGATAACTTGGCATTAACTCGGGATTTTCCATTCTCCGTAGCGAGTTTAAAGTTCAGCCAGCTATGTTTCCAGAGCAGCATGTCCAGCATCTCAAACCTGCTCCCTGTCAGGTTAACTTGAAGTTAGATGGCTAACAATCTCACTGTATTTCATCTGCCCAGTTAAATGACAGCTGACTGTGTCCCCCAACAATGACGGCGCCGTTCCTAACAGATCCAGTTGTGATCCAGACCCAGTAGCTTTTCTGCGAGGAATAATTCATAGAGATTATAGATTTAAATTATACAGATTAATTATTTGAGCGTTACAGGTTCGGTCGGAAAGGAATGATTTACGTAGCCGATTAATTAGGACCGCACATCAGTCATTCCGCCCTGGGCCGGCCCTGACCAATTTGATGCCCTAGGCAAGATTTTAGCTGGTCCCCTTGCATCGCAGCCAATTCCACCACCGATCATTGTGTTCATACACTCACACAGAAACTGCATAGCTTCATGTCTTAGATTTTCTTTATTTTTGAAACAATAAAAAACCACACAAAATAAAAACAGTATGCAAGAAACAAGTGACAAAACGAATTATGAATACAATATAAATAAGTATTGCACGAAAAAACAATATTACCGACACCATAGTGCAAGATGCATAATGTAGCAGTGTTCTACAGCCTTACTCGCCTTGCCTTTCTTGCAGCAAACAAGTGACATAAAACGAATTATAAATAAGTGGATGTTTCCTGCAGCACACTTGAAAGAAAAAGTACATTTCTCAGAATTATGTTATAGGTAATGGAGGTTGATGAAAGAGTTAAATAGCTGATCGATCAAAAGGTGTGATCGTTGTGGGGCATCTGTAAGAATGCACAATTCTCATTCATTCCAAACAGTGTCCCTTTATTGCATCACAAGCAATGGGCGTTAGCCTATTTTGGTATTTGTTTTGTGTGTTTTTTATTGCTTCTTGTTTTGTTTTATTTATTCACTTTCCACTGTCAGCTCTCTGCATTCCTTTCCCATCTCTCACTTCTTGATCCTCTGCAATCCGCCTTCCAAACACCTCTCACACCAGTGAGACTGCTCTCCTGGCAGTCACTGACTCCCTCAACTGTGCTCGGGCAGCCTCCCTCTCCTCAATCCTCATCCTCCTTGGTCTCTCCGCAACATTTGACACCGTCGATCACTCCATCCTCCTCTCCTGCCTCGCTGACCTTGGAATCTCTGGGACTGCTCTCACTTGTTTCTCCTCCTACCTCAACGACCGGACCTATCAAGTGGCGAGCTTCCTCATCCACCCCTCAACCTCTCCTCACAGGCATAACCCCCGGGTTTAGCTATCCTCCCGATGGGTCACACTTCGGTAGCTACCTTTTTTACTTTCATGGGGCCCTGAAATCCTCGCTGCGCCCCTGGTCATGAAAGCTGTAATGTCTGGTATCAAAATACATTACTGGCTTTCGGCTTACACACGTCATTTCAACCCACTTGCTCAAGCAGACCGAGTAAACGTTTACTCGAGGTATACGGTCACACAGAAGGAGCATCCCAAGAACACCAGTTAATGGCGTAGAAATTTTGAAAACACGCACAATTTTCCACGATCTAAGCCCACAGTTTACGTGCAAAATCTAATGTCTGAGATGATGGTATCCATGTAACATTCCCGAAATGGACGCATTTTAAAAGTGCAAGGTAACGGTCTGGTCCATTTATTGTGGGTTTCAAGGTAAAGTACATTGCTGATGGACGTTTCATGGTTAATGCGGATCAGTGGTTTCCTTTATCATTATGCTCTCTAAATTGTTGTGGGTCTGTTGTACACTGTTCAGTACTGTACATCGTGTTTTAATCCTAACTTGATAAAACACTTCGATTCATGGCTTTGTAGCCCCACCAGTGACGTAAAAAACCACTCGGTAAGATCATTAAAACAAAGTATTAAACAAGGCGCAATGCACAAGACAGTCCTTTGCCCTGTGCAGTGCTGCGGGTAAACAACTCGTCTCTAGTGCAATAAACTAAGACCATGTAAACCCGAGAGGGAGAGGGGCATTTAATCTGTGACTCGAGCATATTGTCTCCAGTGAGGTCAATACACGCGTCAGGGATATGTATGCTAAATGTAATGTAAATATGATGGATATAATGTATATTGTGGTGGAGTTCATAAACATAATGTCAGGTGAACTTTAGTGATATTCTGTGTTTTCTAAATTCCAAGCAGTGGGACTTTAAGTCATAACTTTGTGAGGAATTTACATGTCTTTATAAATTATATATCATTATAAAGTAATAATCCAGCTCACTTTGCTAGCTAGCCTACTGCCAGTTGCCATCCAAATGATGATAATGATCAGCTAGTAGTTAAGTACTGCAGTAGTTTGCCAGTTGTCAGCTAATGATTTTTGATAGTATTGTATTATTTAAATTCAGTTTTTTGTGCACTACAGTATTTTCAGTATTGAGTATTTTTGGTGTGGATGTTATTTTACCTAAACAGTTTATTAGTTATTGCTCTGATTTCAATATGCATAGTGCACTATTTACATTTGTATTGATTATTACATCAATTTCTTCAACAAGTACAGTGTATGTTAAAGTGCAATACATGTTCTGTGATGTGCATTATTTAAATGTTTGTGTTTATTTTAGTTTTAACTAAACATTCTCTATACGCCATAAACATGGGCACCACTAAAATGTTTTTCATCGAGAGGGGGGATGGTTCTGGGGCTACTATCAAATCTCGCATATGGCCCCCAAATGGCTAGGGCCGGCTCTGGACATCACACATTACATAGGATGGGACTGACGTTGGATGCGACTTTTCGTGACTTAAATCAAGTAACAAGTTACTAGTACACACATAGCCTCTAAGTGTACTGAGTAATGATACTCTCTCTTTCGTTCATTCGTTCCTTAGTATAATTACCTTTAGTAGTAGTAGTACTGGCCACTACTCGGAAGGTAGCGATGCGCACCAATAGATCACGAAAGCTTTCTCATAGTTTTGTGTTTTAGATAATGGTTCAATACGGATTTAATCCCCTTTCATGGACATGGCAGGGAACTTGCAGTTAGAACTAAGGAGTCTAATAAGACTTGGTGGTACGCAGAACTGAAGTGCCAAGTGACAGGCTATCACTTTCATTGCACACCGCATTGTCTTCTCGCAGGGAGCGAATTGGGGAAATGTTGGATTTACGGCATCATGTAGAAAGACTGAATGGTTTAGTTACAGAAAAAGATAAAAAAAAGATAGTGACCTTTCTTACTAGCTGAACTAACCTGCATAAAATTAAGAAGATACAGACATTTTCATGCAATTATTTCAAGTTACAGTCTGCTGCTCAGACACAGTTTGGCGCACAGATGCAACTATCATCAACTCAATTATAAACATATATCTAGAGAGACAGAGAGACAGACATGGACTACATATCGTGCACATTGTATGAAATCATGCTGGTATATGTAGGCTTGTAGATGATTGTTAAGAGGCCTATTTGGAAACATACGAAATGAGATATTACCATAATGAAGTCATGATACATGAAGGAAATGTTTTTCATGTTGGCAAAAGTACCCTGTCAAAATGAAAATGAATGAGAGAAGACTAAAACAAAGGGCTCGTCCGGGATTTGAACCCTTTGAATCATACCCCTAGACCAACGAGCCACATAGCACAGGTTTCTGTGAAAACTAGTTAACATCGGTGCCACGTAGAGAGTTGTGCGCTCCTCTATTTGAACACTTTCTCCTTCAAACATTGCATGAGTGTCTGACTGCCGCCATGACTGATGGCTCGGGTATCTTGGATGTTGTTAAATGACATAACTGTCCGCCCAAGACACTGATGACCAAGGGTCATAGTTTTCCCTTGTAATAATAACAACAATAGTAATTGGAGTGAATGGAAGTGGCATTTCTATTTCTCCTTACTTTAGCCGTCATCGTCGCCAACATTGTTGTTGGTGAGCATGGAGAGGAGTGTATTAGCTTTTAAAGTATATTCAAGCAATGAACACGTCAAATAAATGTAATACCGAATACTTTTGCACGCAAGTGCACATGTATGTTACAGCGCTTCTGGGAGCACGGCCCACGTCAAGCAAGAGGGCGCAGTAAAGGTCTGCGAGTCAAGTGTGATGTGGGTATCCTGCAGCAGGCAGAGGAACCTTTGTTTTTCTACAGACGAAGCTGGTGCTGTGGGATACTAGTGTAAGGCCATTTATTCGTCATCTGTTCATGCGCAACGGTTCACCAGAAGTGTGTTAGTGAAAACAGCGGTAAGTGCAGGCTTAGTAGGGTCGCAATAGCTTGAATGATGGCTATTGGCGGAAGCCTAGAAAGAAAACGTTGTGTTGGCCGGGAATTGAACCCGGGTCAACTGCTTGGAAGGCAGCTATGCTCACCACTATACCACCAACGCCCAGAAAGTCTCTCATTCCATGACTTTTGATGCATTTCAGATCATTCATCTGACTAGATACATGCGAATAATCACAGCCTACAGTGTAAAGCTTCTGATTACAGACAGGGCGTGTTGAGTGTGCTAAGTAACTTGCTAAATTCACTAACAAACAGTCGCTGCTCTTACTACAAAACAGGTGCAAGATATATCATTCTTAGCTAAACAAACCACGTAAACAATCAATGTAACTCTTAACTAAACTAGGAAACGCGAGAGAAAAAGGCGATACTTAGCTGCGGCGACTTGAGCGACTTCTCAGCTGGCTTGCCCGAGTGTCCAGATGCATATGTGGAAATACTTCTATACAAACCATGAACATAGATTCTCGATAGATGAATACTGTTTATTTAAAGGTCAGTTTTTATTTAGCGCATAGTTTATTGAATTTACCCCCCGAGGTGGAACACAGACAAACAAAAATCAAACCTGCTCAGTGTCAGGTTAACTTGAAGTTAGATGGCTAAATAAATTATACAGATTATTTATTTGAGCGTTACAGGTTCGGTCGGAAAGGAATGATTTACGTAGCCGATTAATTAGGACCGCACATCAGTAGATAGTAGGGTTTTTTGGGCGCGGCCTATTTTGTTATGACGTATGCCCTAAGCTTATTAATATGCCTACGTCATAATTGGGGGGCGTGATTTTAGAGTTATTTCCTTAATTATTCCTACGTCATATCCGTCAGAAAGTGTACACCCCTAAAACCCTGAACAACAAGGCCACCCATAAAGACCCCCCCCCCCCCTCTGAAGGCAACGCCCCGAAACTCTCCTCTCTATTTAAGACCCCGCGCTGCTTTTAGGCAATACCTCTTTAATTCTCAGCATCTGAAACATCCCGCTTCTTCAACATGTCCAGCGACATCAACATGAAACCCCGCAAGAAACAATCCCGGGCAAGGGTTCCTGTACTCACCAATTTGAAGATTGAACGCTCCTGGGTGTTGTTCTGGGGGGGTCGACGGGGTTACCGCTTTAAAAGGGATCCCAGCTATGTTGGAGTGGAGCTTTTTGCTTTGGGAGAGAAGGAGGGTACGTTGGAACCTTTTGAGACGGTGATTGAATACTCTTTTGAGGACTGGTTGAAGGTGATGGCATGGAGAGACCTGGGGCTTGTGGATAAGACTCTAGAAGGCTTGCAAGAGGGTCCAAGAGAAGGCGAAACGGAGTCTCCGACTCAGAGTTTTGAAAGGTGTGAATGGGAAAGCTTGCAGAACTACGGTACAGTGGTGAAGAGTCTATCTCTAACTACTGATCGTAAGGTTTTGTTTAGCAGTACCCTGATTACAAACCCTATTGAAGGGGTTGTGGAGGATCCAGAAAAACAGGTTACTGAAATTATGTTTGACGCCGTGGACTGGCCGTTCTTGAAAGAGGTCATAAACTGTATAAATGATGGTTTTGACATCTTGACCAAATGTTCACAACTGGATTCTGTTAGAAGTTGAATATGCTGGATTATGGATTATATATCCCCCTTGAATGACGACGACGATGATAAAACAGACGACCTGTGGGGGGTTGGAGGGGGGTCTGACGGCTCAGGGTCTACTCTCTTCTAAGAGGGCGGTGTGTCGTGACGTAGTGAAGAGATAGGATAAAAGGCGCAACAATTCATTCATGGTTTAAAATTAAAGAGAATGTCTTACCCGAAAGCTGCGGACGTCGACAGGCTCTACAGGCCTCTTCAAACCCGGGATCACCCCTGGTTCTATTCCCCAGATTTTGTATACACTCCGGAACCCTCTGACTGCGGTTACCCTCCAAGACCTCAGACCCCGGTCCCTCAGGACGAAACAACATGCGGAGCGATGGATGTCCAAATGAGTCTCGGGGATCCCCAGCCTCTGGAGCTCATGGAGGGCCTCGATTTTGCCAAACTGTCTACCGTCTGTGCGTCTCAGGAGGGGGTCAGTCCAATGGATGTAGAAACACCCCACAAACCACCAGGCGACCCAATGAGCATCGGACTGTCTCGGGGGCGTGATGAAGACGCAGGATTTATGCCCGGGGTAGGTGTCCAAGTAAGCAGAGTGGTTAAAAGCACCCTGGTGTATATTCTGAGTGCTCTCATCGACCGAGCTCTGAAAGAAGTCTGTCGGGGGTGTGAAGTGAATCACCCCAGTCAGTTGAGACACAGTTGTTTGTTTGAACCAGACCGTTACTATTTCCTGTTCTATTTCAACGTGTTTTACAGAAGACTGAACAAACCGTGGCTGAAACCGGCACTAATCAAGGCTCTGTCTTACTCCCACATACATGTCACTGCTGGACAAGTCCAGAAAATCATAGATGAGATTTTGCTGGAGCTGAAAAAGGAGCCGTTTATAATAGAGAAACTTGGGCAGCTGCTCAATGACCTGGATGAGCCAAGTAGAAAAACCGCTGGCAAGCTAAAAGCTTATTTCTTCCGTAAAGAAGTTAAAGCTGGGGGCAGCGACGAAGAATTCGACATCTACGCCACTGATTCAGACTCTGACCTGAACTAAGGGACTTTGAACATGGGGAATGTTCTGGACTGCTGCTGCAACTGGTTCTGTCATCAACACTCTGCAGCTAACCTGAGAGCGCTATTACACCATGTGCTTGACAGAAAAGTAGCCAACGCGAGCCTTTTCTCTACAGATTTAACCATCGATGAGGATCAACTTTCAAACCTGGAAAAGTTAATGGTTGCTGTAACAAAGACCGGGGGGTATGAACACTGGGATGAAGCGCTCAAGGGGGCCAAGAATGATATTAGGCCATTTCATCAACATCTGTATGACCTTTTACTGAGCATGTTTAATACCCCTCTGTTTACTTTTAAAATAGGTCATATTGTTGTTTTATTTACATATGTAACTGAGGTGTGTGCCTACAAGATAAAGAAACAGGTATTTGTTGATATAGATCAAGTAACCAATCATCTGATTTCTTTTTGTCTAGACCGTAGAAAAAATTGTTGTGTATGTTATACTTTTCTCAAATGTCTAAAAAGGGGTATCTGCTCTCCTGAAGTTGAATAAAAAACCTTGTATAAAAACTTTGCGCATAGTGTGGGTCTGTGTGTTTATTTGGCAGAATGACTCGGCAAGCTCCCCAAATGCATGAACTATACTACAACCCAGCCACGATTGGGGGTTTGGCGGGTAAGAAGGGTTTTCAAAGGGGACTCGCTGAGGCCGGTGTGAAGGTTAATGATGTGGTTGTTTCAGAATGGTTACGGGAACAAGACGCCTATACCTTACATAAACCTCTCAGGATTAACTTTAAAAGAAACCGTGTATATGCAACTGACATAGACTCACAATGGCAAATGGATCTAGTCGATATGTCAAATTTATCAAAACATAACAATGGTCACAAATTTATGTTGATGTGTATCGATGTGTTATCAAAATATGCCTGGGCTCGCATTCTACATAATAAAACAGGTCGGGCGGTGACAAGGGCCTTTGAGGATATATTGTCCCAGGGACGATGTCCTAAAAAACTGCAGACTGATAAAGGAAAAGAGTTTCTCAACAGAGAATTTCAGAATCTACTGAAGAGACACAAAATACATCATTTCACCACCGGCAATGAGCTTAAGGCATCGGTGGTGGAGAGGTTTAACCGCACCATAAAGACCAAAATGTGGAGATATTTTACAGCGGTCAACACGTTCAAGTATTTTGATAAAGTTCAGGATTTTATCGATGCTTACAACCAAGGGTATCACGCCAGTATTAAAATGAAGCCTATAGATGTTGATCAAAGTAATTCTTTTAAGGTCTATAAAAAATTATACGGCCCATTTATTAAGAAGGGGAAAACTACTTATAAGTTCAACATCGGCGATGTGGTTCGCGTTTCAAAGCTAAGGAGTACTTTTGCCAAAGATTATGAACAAACATTTTCTGACGAATATTTTACAGTTACCGAACAGGTGGCTAGAGACCCCCCCGTGTACCGGTTAAAAGACTATGACGGGGAGGATATAGAAGGAACGTTTTACGAAGCCGAGTTACAAAAAATTATTGTGGGTAAAGACATTGTATACAGAGTTGAAAAGATATTAGCTGAGAAAACCCAGAACCGGAAAAAATATGTGTTGGTGAAATGGCTTGGATGGCCTGAAAAGTTCAATAGTTGGGTCCCTGAACAACAGGTTTGTGATATTCAAGCCTTATAACAACATGCCCGCCGGTGTGAGTGGGTCATTACATTCGATACTCAAGATGGAATCAGGAGGCTTCTACGTGACTCTACCCAGTAACGCCTCTCTCGATATATACCCTAAAAATGAAATATCCAGTTACACGGTACAATTTGGAAAATCTATAGATCTAAGGGGGTCGTGGGAAGTGGGGTTGGCGGAAATACAGTATCCTTACACTTGGGCTGTTTTACAAGATAAGGATGCCACCTTCGCCATTTTTGACGATGTTAAAAAGAGTCAATGGACATTCACGATGCAAGGAGGTTATTATGACAATGTGGATACAATATTAGATGAGATGCATAAACAGTTCTCAGAAGGCACCCCCAACATCAAGCTATATTACAACCCTATTAAAAACAGAGTGTACAAGGTGTCAAAACCTGGTATTAGCATTCAAACCAAAGGACAACTGGGGCGTATATTAGGGTTCTATTCTGACACAGAGAGCAGGTTCTCAGAAGTGGTGGCCCCCTTCCCGGCTGACATCAGGGGCGGCTTTTACACTCTTTATGTGTATACGGATATCATAACACACCAGAGGGTCGGGGATAGCTATGTCCCCCTTTTGAGAAATGTACTTATTAAAGGTAAAAGCAATGACATGGTCACAATTACTTATGACAAGCCACACTACGTACCAGTCTCAAAGACCCACTTTGACAACATCACGATCGAAGTAAAATCGGATCAGAATATCAACGTACCCTTCCGCTTCGGTAAAGTTATTGTCAAACTACATTTTCGACCCCTGAAACAGTGTGTACATTATTAAAATGGCTACCTCGAGGGGTTATGTAGATCCTAGCGCCTATGTGGATTATTACAAGATGCAAGCCGGGAACGGCTTGCCCGGTTTTGTAGGAGCCCCCACAATGTATGGAGCCGGTCTAGGAGGACTCTTTCGTGGTCTCTTTAGAATGGCCGTACCCATGCTTAAGAGAGGCTTTGCTATAGCCAGACCCCACTTGAAATCAGCGGCTAAAAATATTGTTAGTGACGTGTTCACCAATGTTATGAACCGGGCAGCTAGCCATGAGCAGCAGGAGGGTTCGGGTCTCATGGTAATGGCGAGGAGGGGGGGTAAAAGAAGAAACAGTATGTGTCCACCAGGGCGACGAAGATCCGTGGCTAACAAAAAACGAAGAAGCTCTCATTCTCCAACATATCGTGGAAACACTCGGAGAAGGAAGCAGCACAAGAAAAAACCTGCAAAAAGAAAGTCTCAAAGAAAGACAAATAGAGCCTCAGGATACATCTTTTAAAAATGTCTTTTGTCCACAGTCTATCGGAAGAATGCGTCAAATCAGAACTGGATCTGTTTACAGTTCCATACACTCAAACGAGTATAGATAAGAGCATATATGTAGAGATACCCCCTCTTTCCGCAATTTCAGATACGGCCCCTCTGGAGTTTTTTATAGCTGGCAATGGCGAGGATTATATTGATTTGAATAACACATTTATTTTAATGAACTGTAAAGTGACTGATGAGGATGGCGATGCAATCGAGAAGACGGCCAACGCTGGGGTCATCAATTACCCGGTGGCCACCATGTTTTCACAGGTGGATGTGACCCTGGGAGATCGGCTCATTAGTCAAAGCAGCAATACTTACCCCTATAGGGCCATGATGGAGTGTATCCTTAATTATAGTGAGGAGACCCTAAGCAAACAGTTCAGCCCCGGCCTTTTCTTCAAAGACACCCCGGAAGCTATGGACGACCAGGATCCAGAGGGACTCAATAAGGGTTTGCAAAAAAGAACGGCCTTTTCAACAGAAGGGAGGACCTTTAAGCTAATGGGACATATTCATGCAGACATATTTTTCCAAGAAAAACTCATGCTCAACGGGGTAGACATTAAAATTAAAATGATCCGTAGTAAAAGTGCTTTTTGTCTGATGACCCCTGATACTGAAAAATATAAACTGACCATATTATCGGCCTCGCTGTTTGTGAAAAAAGTATCCGTCTCCCCGGCGGTTAAACTAGGACATGCGCAGGCTTTAATGACGGCAAACGCCAAGTACCCGATCGAAAGAGTCTATATGAAAGTCCACAGTATCCCCGCAGGGACACGGGTGATGAACCAGGAAAATCTGTTTCTAGGCCAGCTCCCAAAACAGGTTATTATAGGTCTCGTGGATAATGATGCATTTACCGGGGTTTACAACAAGAACCCCTTTAACTTTAAACATTATAACGCGGAATTTATAGCACTGTACGTCGATGGTGTGCAGGTTCCATCCAGACCTTTTCAACCTGACTTTGAAAACGGCAACGCGGTTCGTGAATATTACAGTCTAGTACTGGCTACGGGTCGCCATCTCAAGGATCAACCTCTGCTGATCGATCGCCGGGAATACTGCAGCGGTTACACCCTGTACGGTTTCAACCTGACCCCTGACGAAGAGTGTGGACAACATTTTTCACTGATGAAGACGGGCAATATGCGTTTGGAGATGCGTTTCAAGCAGCCTCTACCACGCACTGTAAATATGGTCGTGTATGCTGTGTTTGACAACATTATTGAGGTGAATCAGAGGAGAAACGTTCTGTATGATTATTATTAAAATGAACACCAGAGAGCTCAACCACATCATGAATGCCCTGGACGGCTCACGGAAAGTGTTTCAAGGAGTCTACGCCTGCGACCAGCTGCCTAAATTTAAGATCAAGAATTTACCTGCAATGTACATAATCAACACACACCCTAAAAATATGCCCGGAGAACATTGGCTGGCTATTTATCTAAGGGAGGACCGCCGTAAGGGAATTTTTTGATTCCTATGGAAACCCCCCGGATTTCAGACCTTTCCCTCGGAAGATCAATAACTTTCTGCTCAACAACTGTCAAGAAACCATTTACAGCGGTCGTCAAGTACAAAGTCTTCAGACCTTCACTTGTGGTCAACACTGTGTGTTTTTCTTATATCATAGATCTAAAGGAAGGTCATACCCCGATATTATGTCCTTGTACAGTGAGGATTTAGGCCAAAATGATAAAAAAGTGGCAGAGTTTGTCAGGACACTGTGGACCCCCCCTTATAACACAATTACTTACGACCCTAGCCAGCCATGTATACAGATGGGGTGTTCTTGTGAGGATTTTAAAAGATGTCATGCGTGTTAAAGTGAAAAAATAATGAAAACAGCCTTTGAATCATTAGTTTTGTTTTTATTCAGCACAAATCTTATACAAAGCAGGGTTATGTTATAAATAAATGTACAACATTTGAAAATAAAAAATAAAAATAAAAAAATGGTTTGTCGGTTCCTTATTTACAGGGGAGACAAATAAAAACATGAGATTAATAAGCTTCCCAACGATGGATAGATCCTGAGGAGGGTTGCTCAACACGGTCAGAGTAATGAGATATCGGCGTCAGATCAGTCACCACCTCTTTACACAGACGGATTTTTTGTCGCATTTCCTGGTTAGGGACTGTTGATTGGGGTATGTTCAGACAGGCCATCGCCTGTAGGAAAGCATTCCAGCCTACAGGTCGGCGACTATCGGGTACCTTATTAGTGCTAGTGACACTCTTCAACAAATCAAACATGTGTGAACCTTTGAGCAGTTGTCCTTTAAAAGCAAATTCACCCTGTTCATTCCAAGTCGTTACCCGCGGTTTCTGAACCATTTTGTGCAGAATATATTCTGCATGTCTTTTGCTTCTGGCCGGCATGTTTCTCAAAACATCCGTTACAACATCTCCCTCTGAACTCTCAACAGGTTCGGGCACCGCAACATCTTTATCAACCGTACCCCCCGCATCAGTCCCAGAACCATTTTCTTGAGAGGCCATGGTTAAAGTTAAAATGTTTTGATCTTTTTCACCCTGTCTAACCAGACGGAGGTAGAGCTGTAACGTGTTGCTATACATCTGGGCTTTGGAATACTGATTTAAATCGGCCCTGGCCAGTATAGCTTTCATTTCAGAGTCCAGGTTGTTTTCGGCCGTTTGTCTAATGGGCTCTGGCCCGACAACATTTTTTCTCAGTTTCTCAAGCTGCTCCTGAGGGATCAAAAACATTTTCTGAGCATATTCCATTATTAACCCACTCTGGAAGCTAGAAGACTGGTTAGGAAAGGCACGGCTATGCTCAACAGCGGTCCTATAAAACCTCCGGTTTGATTAATCTTCTTTCTTTTTCTTTTAATAGAATACTTCTTATTAGCGATGATCTTGATAACCGCTTTTTGTTTTTTGAGTTTAGAATGTTGAGAAGGGGTTAGGGGTATATTACCGCGTAAGATGTTAAAAGCTATTTCACACAGGGTCTCGATCAAATCCGAGGGGGCCCCTGCCAGCACAGCTTTCCTATGGCACGGGCTCCCCTCAAATAACATTTGCAAAAGCGGCAGATTTCTTTTAATCCGAACAGACATTCTTATTTATTTCCTTTTCTTTAGCACATACACTGCCGGCCAATCGGGCGGGCACAAACCTGTTCTGAGGCGAAAGTCTTCTGGGGTTTGTGCTTTTAAGTCCACAATCAAGTACCCGTAGGGTTTTTTGGTGGCATCCTCAAATGCCTCCAAAAAGAATTTGGTCTGGTTAGGGTACATTTGACGAGCCAAGACGGTGACCTGTAGTTTATCTCTGGGGTTTTTAAAAAGAATTATATAATTGGCATTTAAATTAATAGTGCGGCTTTTTTTACCTTGAAAAAATAGATTTTGAACTAAATAAATAATACTTAAATTCCTATGATGAGTGTACTTTTGTAAAGCTTTTTCCACTTCACTGTTGTCACCGGCCTGCTCCATCAGGTCATCAAGGATCACTAGATTAGTTTGTCCGGGCGGGAACAGGTCATCGTCACACAACGAGGCGGGGAGACCTTGCACAAATTTCAGATTATTTTTTTTTGATGCCAAATCATCGTAGAGAGGTTGCCAGCAAGAGTAACACCACACTATGTTGTCAAGAGCTTGGGACACGGTTGCGTCCACATCTTCTATGATGTTCTTTATAAGATAGCTCTTACCCGAATTGGAGGGACCGGCTATAATACAGGAGAAAGGGTGTTGAAGTCTGTTATCAAAACCACCGCTAATATCCATAAGGCAGAGTGGTATAATCAGTCTTCAACACTCTTTTATTGTACACCACCCTGAACCGTTTGTTTAGTGATCTATTTTCCAATGTGTACCCCTTTTTATTGCGATAGATCTGATTTCCGGCTGTAATAATCTCGCGAGGAGGCGCGTCTTTCTCGGTTACAAAACTTTGTACCAGGGTCGTCAGAGACTTGATGTTAATGAGCTTGTTGTTACAATGGTTCAGAGTGAAACCCTTAACTTTCATACAGGTCTTACCCGCAGCCGTTCTGTATGCGTAAGTCTTAGGACCCCCTGAAACAAACTCAACTATGTGGTCCTGAGGATCTAGCTCACTCGTTAACTCCCCAAGGTAGTCCCCGAGGGGAGGGACCCAATCCCCTGGCCTGGTGACAAAGATTACAGAGTCAGTATCATGATAGAGCGTGCGTTCCTGCAGCTGATCCATTAAGTTGTACAGTTCAAGCCGGGCGTAAGCCGTGGTAAAAACCGCTATGAAAACATTAACGTTTCCCTGTTTGGTGGGGAAATCTTTAGGGGCCCTCCACTGGACCTGTGCCACGTGGTCATTTAAGAATTGAAAGTGTGATACTGCATGTTGTTTGGAAAACATAAATTCTATAAACTGTTCAGGGGTTTTAATCAAGGTTGTGTTTAGACGGTTATTTCTTTCCCCAAACTTACCCCACAGACTGTTTAAAATCAGTTTGGACATTTGTCTCTTGGCGGGGTTTACAGTTATGTTCCCCGGCTCTAGACGGATCCCTTCCTTTTCAAAATATTGCTGAACGTACCGCTCTTTGGCAGCGGAGTCAACACACCATGAGGGATAGCCCGATGCCTCCTGTTTCCCTTTCAGATGGGTCATAATGTACTCAGCAAAAAGAGTATCAGATTTTTCAGAAAAATGCCAAACCTCATACACCTTACCGACTCTGTAACCTTTCTCCACCGCCTTGTCAAGCTCAATGCTACACCAGACACCCGTCAGCGCTCTCTCGTCATCACTGTGCAGACAAGAGGTATTTTGATTTTCAGTTTCCACACACGTTCTACACAGAGGGAACATCAATTTTCCCGAACACCTGTAAGGCAACACGGGTAAGAACAGCTCGCGAGGAGGGTACATGCTGACTTTGATCAAACCAAAGTACTGTCCGATTTCGAGAAAGTCACGATAAACAATGGTTGGATGCCCCACCGGGTACATTTTGGTCTTGTTGACATAAGGGTACAGACTGGTGAAATCATAGTAATCTACTCTCTCACCCTCCTTTACCTCATAATGTAAACAGAGGGCGTTGGTACGACCCCCAAATAACGCATCCCTGGGCTCTAGACGTTCAGGAAAGTCCAAGGTTTCCATAAACCGTTGTACCCCCACATCCTGTTGCTTCAGGGTCATCCACGCGTGTTCCCAAATCACCAGTACATTCAAACCATAGGTGTTTTTTAAAGTTTCAATTCGTTCCTGGAAATCATAGTACATATCACCGCAGAGTTTTTGTGTTACGGGGTTAAAGGTGTTTGGGTCGAAGCACTGAGGACAGCCCTGGTAAATACAAACAGCAAACCCATAAGCGGTACGCCGCCCGGACACGTCGCTAAAACCGTCTAAGTAGTAAGGACCCATTTTGACTTCCCCTTGATTTAAAGCATGTCTGATGAAGATGTTATCCCGGGCACTCAGATATTCCAGCCACTGTATGGAGACAGTCGAAAAGTTCTTTTGTCTAGCACGATAGTTGTCAGAAGTGGTGACCGCTATAGTGTTTTTCTGCAAGAAATTGGATCGATACATTTTCATGCAGAGAGACGCTATGGTCACACTTTGCAAAGGGTCGAGACCCGACGTGTTGATAACCTCGGCGCGGAAACGCAAACAGGCTTCTTTAAGGATCACCACATCATTTTTACAATAAGCGGCCATCTCTTCTCGGAAATCAAAAACACCTCCCTTAACCGTATTGTACCATTTAAAGAATTCCTCCCTCTCATGAGACATCATAGTATCAACCCCATAATAAGAGGCGGGCGGGTAGGACCCTCGATAATTTTGAGTGTCCTTAGTATTAAAAAAATGGCAGAACCAACCTTTCTTCTGAGCCTCAAAACCCAGAGCTTTAGGCAAAGCGCTCAATTTCATGGGGAGGAAATTTAACGAGTCTATGTAACGTTGGTTGAAAGCCTCGTCGGTGAAACACATGATCTTGCTACCCTGAGCTATTATTTTTGGGGTCACCCCATTTTCCACCAGATACTTCATCAATATGTAAGAATCATAACCCTTAGCATTGTGGGCAATAAATGTGTAATTGAGGTATTTTGGACTAGCTAGCTGACCACTCACAATCCAACATGTCAATACAGTGTATATAATTAGCAACATGGACCCCGTTTTCTTGCCGGCATTCAAAATCAAAAAAGACATACCGGTTGTGCGGCGGCTCCTTTTTAACCGGCTGAATAAAGCACTGGTGTTCAGACCCCGGGGTTAAATCCGCATTACAGATCCTACATCTCGGTTCCAGACATTTGTGTGGTTTAACCTCATGAAAACGGTACTGGAGGCAACACTGCGGGCAATATTTAGTTTGATCACAATAACTCCGTTTTTTAACCCCCTCAGCAGCGGCCCTCTGCACCTTATGTTCGGAAAAACAGAACGCGGAGAGACAAATCCTTAAGCAATCTTTACATCGAATGGTAGGGGCCAAACCCTTACGACATTGCGGATTGAAACAGACGTTACAGTAACCGTCACAGCGGTGCTTAAGCTTATCATTGAAGGCCTTATAACACCAATGACAAACATACGAACAACCCAAAAAAGCCGTCAAACTCTTTATTCCAAAGTAATGACTATCACTTAGGAAGAGAAACAGTGTCTGTGTATGGGTTTCAGGATGTGTCTGAAATTTCACAAATACTTCCTTTACCTCACAACGGTACCACACAACAATTTTTAAAGACAACAACTCCTCAAACATGGCAATGTCTGAAAAGGCAACCATCTGTTGAGAGTTTAAGCCGGCCCTCTGATGAAGCATTAAAGCCTCTTGCATAGCTTGGGGTTCAGGCATGTCGGGGGTGAGTAGTTTTATTAAACTGTAAGCAAAACAGAGCTTATTGTCACCATTGGAACTCACCACTAATTGCCTGAGCTTGTTCCTAATTATGTCGTTCTTCAAGCATTTCGACAGTCTTCTAAGCGCCACACCCTCAGGGTTACGAACCACATTCATTACCAGAGACAGACTTTCATCAGCTAAGATGGATGCGTTACTTTGCAATAACGCTTCGATTTTAGCCAGAAATTCATCAACATCTAAATTATCTCCACTCAGCATTACAGATAGGTTGCTAAACAAATCATCCCCTCTGAGTTCTAACTGTACAACATCTCGAGGTCTGACCCTTTCAGCAACCTGTTCAAGCATGTTTTGCAAGGCCTCGTGTATGTTGACAAATATTTCTGCATAATTGTCACAATTTAAAAGTTCTGCAAAATTAAAACGCTGAATCATTTCAAAATTGTTATAGGCCGGTCTATCTATAATCACGGGATCACTGGTACTCTTGGACACATCATCATTTTGAACAAAGCCTTCAACCCCTACATTCTCACAGAGCATGTCATCCACAGCCTTATCAGTCTCAGAACCCTCCACATTCCGAACACCCCCACCGCTGACATCTACAAAACCCCCTTTTTGAGGAGGCTCATTTAAAGCCTGTAAAAGTCCTTCAAAGATATCCACCCGGTTAATGTCAAGACCCTCCTCTATAGTGACGGCTGCTTCTGCCGCCGTACTGTGTTCTAATGGTCTCAAATCATTTATAATAGGGGCAGAATTTGGTCGGGGTAGCGTCTCCAAAGCCTCCACCATTTCAAACAAATCGGGGTGAACTAGGGGTTGAACCTCTATAAGCGCTACCGTTGGGAGGTGGTTATTTAGATCATTGACCATCTGTAACAGGTCGGGGTTCACCGGTAAGTCTGGTAATTCACATTATATCGGTGGTGATTGGGGGTTATTTAAATCATTTATCATTTGTAATAGTTCCTGGTTCATTGGGACATCAGAGGAGTTCACAACAGGGCCGGGGGTGTTCTCTCGGGAAGGTCTTTTTGGGGCCCTAACTTGTTCATAATCCTTTAGTTTGTGAGTTCTTTTACCAAGTCCGGACATTTTTTTTTATTTTTTATTTTTCCAACAACCCACAATAGTAAGGCGTTTTGTATCTATTAAAACATTAAATACGGTACAATTCGTTAGTAAGGGTATTAATAAGGGTGTTTTGACTCTCTATCACAAGGTTTTGCCCCACTAACACAAGTCTTTGATTTAGTAACAAGGTATGTAGCAACTCATGCCGACCTTCAGGAAGTAGCTCCGGGGGATGGTGTCCTGGCTCAGCTGCAAAGGATGGTCGCTCCGGTAAATCTCGGTCGAAGGAGGCAGGGAGCGAGCGTATACTCACGGACGGAGACCAAGAAGGCCTTTGCGGTGACACCCTGGCCAATCGCGGTGTACTGTTCAGCGTTTCTGTAGCCAAGAAACGGGGCTGGGGGGACGATGTTGAAACCAGTCCGTCGTTGGGTGGTGTGTCAACCCTGACTGACGGCGACCCCTGAGGTTGTTGGTTGCCTGTATTTGTTCCGCCCGACAATGCGGCGGGCTGAATCTGGATTGTTGAATTACCCCCAGAAGGCTGTGGCCTGAGTAGATGTTGGGGGGTCTCCAAGACCACCGTGGGGGATCCTCTCGGTGATCTCTCCAGGGAAGATGTTTGATCCCACTTAGACGGGGTAATTGTCCTCAATAGCTCATCCACAGAATGACTATCCCAAGAGTCTTGGGAAGAATAAAAATATACATTACATTTACATCTTTAAACGGCGACAGAAATCAAACTTAAAACAACATGTCCAGGACCTTCAAAACCTTTAGCTTTTTTAGACCTTTGAAAATAGGCTTAGACATTCACTACAACGCCTTATTATTTACAGACAATATATTTATTAGGACTTGATAATAAATGTAAAACAGAGAAGCCTCTGTAAATAAACTGTTTCTTAAATGTAATATTGTTAATAAAACACTTTTTATACACACACACACCACATTTCATTTTTAAACGAACCTTCCAAGTGTAAACGCTTCCTGATCCCGGGACTTCCTGTTTCACAAACGTTTTCACGATCTGTTTAAATATTAAATACAATGAACACCTTCAAGCCTTTTCCTACAGCCACTTTAAAACAGAAGTATAATTGCGGGAGATAAGCCAAACAACTTACTAAAACCTTTCGGACAGCTTTACTTCCTAACCAGACGGTCGGGCAATCGGTCATTTCTAAACACATGCCCCAGAAACAAGCCTAGACCTGTCCGGACTTCTAAAGATCTTTCCCAGAACCCCCAAGACCTACAGGAAATGGACACCCCTCGCTTAAATATTAGCCCTCAACCTCAACCACCCCTCTTTATAAAAAGCTTTAACCTCTTACAAGCGGCAGATATATACTCACCGCTATCAGATACAGGGGCTGACGGCCTTTCAGATTCTTGAAAGGTTACGGTTCTCGAAGGTAAAACGAAACAATCCCTCGATGTGGAAGGCCTTTCGTTGTCTCGAACCACGTTTCTTAATACTGTTAGAAAGGATATTTTTTTAAATTAACAAAACGGGCCTCAAACATCTTACCGAAACGTTATACAAACAAACAGGGGTTTAGTTCTTACCCGGTCGGCAGACAGCCTGTCTAGGGACAACCACTTCTCTTGGTTGATCCTCGGAGACATTAATCACAGGCCTTTCGATAGTTTCTGTGTAATTAAAGAGACCGCCATTAATATATATTAAAACGTTTTCATAACTCTAATGAGCCGCTTCAAAACACAACCACACACCCATACATAAGAACCCTTGAGCGCAAACACAAAAATCTTACCGTCGTTGTTCCAGATGATCTCCTCAGCGTTGGGAATTAACTCCTGTTGACTGGCTGAAAAATAATTTTACAGAACTTAAAACAGATGTTATAACCTTATTTACAATACATGCCCACGCTCTGAGTCAATGAAAATAATCTGAAGACTTACCTAAAAACTCGTTTAAATCGAAGTCGTTGATGTTGTTTCCGGACATTGTTGATCTTTAGGCTTAAATCGAAAGGTCAGTATGAGTCTGTCGAGCTGAAGACCAGACCTTCATACTTATACTGATGGCCGGATGCCGGATCTGCTTGTAAGGCATTGTTCTGGGCTGGCCTTTGTGCCGTCCTGTTATCAATTAACATATCAAAACCAACCAATAAAATGACCCTGCATCAATTTCAAATAGAAACCAAGATGGCGACGATCTCTCTCCTCTCTACTCTAAACTTTTATTAGAACCTTTTGGTCTCTCAAAAAAACATTTTTAAGCATCAAGACCTATAGTCAATAAACACTAAGAATATTTCAGGCCTTTATACGCGCTAAAAAACAACCTGAGCCAAGAAAATAACTATAAAGATCTAAAATAAGTAGCGCTTTTACAGTGATTTTTTTTTTTTTTTTTTTTTTTTAATAGCGATGCTTTGTTTGGTATTAAACAAGTCACAAACTACTCAGAACAGCGTTTATCCCCACAAAAGAGATATTTGGGTTTATTTTACAAAGCTTATAAATTATATAGTTTAAAAGTATTCTGAATGTTTTGAGACCACACGCCATGCCTACGTTTGTCTGAGCCCACCCCCGTCCCCCGTGGTGTGAGTGATTTAGCCTTGAGTGTTGTGATCTATTTAGCATTGAGTGATCAGTTGTTTTTATTTTTTAAATGATTCCTTATCATCAGGGATTGAGCCTGCAAAAATACCTTAAAAACATATCCTTATCTTAAGTCTAACTCTTATGAGCTTTAAGACCCTAGAATGTATTTAAGTAAAACGAATGAACACATTATGTGTGAGATAAAATATAACCACAGCTTTTTTTTTTTTTTTTTTTTTTTTTTTTTTTTACAAATACAATTAACCTATACCCACAAACACCCACACACACACACACCCTCTTTTTTTTAATTTTATTTTTAATTAAATTTGAGGGGAGAGACAGAGCCATATACATTGGGGTTAACATAAGTACCCTATGCATAACAGGAATTGTTAGGACCTGTGACCATTACAGACAACAGAACTTGTTGATCTTATAAAATGATTGGGCGAGAGAGAGAGATATAGAGACAGACAGAGACAGAGCCAGTGTGAATATGATAAACGCACTATTCAAAATGGCATTGTTAAGACCTGGGACCATTACAGACAACAGAACTTGTTGATCTTATAAAATGCTTGGGCGAGAGAGACAGAGAGAGAGAGACAGACAGAGACAGAGACAGAGACAGTGTGAATATGATAAACGCACTATTCAAAATGGCATTGTTAAGACCTGGGCCCCTTACATGTATATTTAAAAAAGACCCCCAACCGCTACAGGAAGAGCCGACCCATTCACACTCTACAGTTGACCTACAAGAACAACAAGAACAACCGGTTATGGGGGGCCTTGTTGTTCAGGGTTTTAGGGGTGTACACTTTCTGACGGATATGACGTAGGAATAATTAAGGAAATAACTCTAAAATCACGCCCCCCGATTATGACGTAGGAATATTAATAAGCTTAGGGCATACGTCATAACAAAATAGGCCGCGCCCAAAAAAACCTACTATCTACTCACATCAGTCATTCCGCCCTGGGCCGGCCCTGACCAATTTGATGCCCTAGGCAAGATTTTAGCTGGTCCCCTTGCATCGCAGCCAATTCCACCACCGATCATTGTGTTCATACACTTACACAGAAACTGCATAGCTTCATGTCTTAGATTTTCTTTATGTTTGAAACAAGAAAAAAACACACAAAATAAAAACAGTATGCAAGAAACAAGTGACAAAACGAATTATGAATACAATATAAATAAGTATTGCACGAAAAAACTATATTACCGACACCATAGTGCAAGATGCATAATGTAGCAGTGTTCTACAGCCTTACCGCCTTGCCTTTCTTGCAGCAAACAAGTGACATAAAACGAATTATAAATAAGTGGATGTTTCCTGCAGCACACTTGAAAGAAAAGGTATATTTCTCAGAATTATGTTATAGGTAATGGAGGTTGATGAAAGAGTTAAATAGCTGATCGATCAAAAGGTGTGATCGTTGTGGGGCATCAGTAAGAATGCACAATTCTCATTCATTCCAAACAGTGTCCCTTTACTGCATCACTAGCATTTGGTATTTGTTTTGTGTGTTTTTGATTGCTTTTTGTTTTGTTTTATTAATTCACTTTAAACCTCTTATATTATCACATTATTCCCATTAAAATCACGTTTGTTTACTTTGAATGTCCCGCCCCACTTCACGGAAATGCACGAGTTTTATTTACGATTGATTGATTTAAATATACACATGGCTAATCACGCATTCATGAGAGTACCCGCTTATTCGCCAGGTTCTACGAAATTCAATAATTGACCATGAGGAGCACCTGTTAGGCTGGAGATAAAATGCTCCCGGGGTGGAGCTGGGGGGGACGGGATTGCAGAGCAACGGGAACGAAACGTGGAGCCAAAGGCGAACGAAGGACTTGATGGACAAGTAACGGAAAGGGCTAAGAGACCCAGAGGAGAGCTGAGGCGACCTCTGCAACGCTAGCGAGAGTATCCAGAGAAGGGATAGCGTACAGGCTTTTTGAACTACAGTGGTGTTTCAAAGGATAACAACGAGCAACCTGTTTTTTTTTTTTTTCAACTCGGCCATTGTTTTCTTGGACTGTACATGGACATTGTAATTTCTTTGTATTGCCAAACCCGGACCAGAGCAGAAGCTGAATTTTTGTCGGAGCCCCTCATTACTTTGTACTAGGACACGTGGACTATTGCCTGCCCCATTCCAGCTCCTGGTGCTGCCGGAGGAGACCAACAGAACCCTCCACGAATGCATTTTTTAGTTTGAACTTTTGTCTTTTTAACATAAAGAGGAAGTCTGATGGATTTTATATTAGAGATTTGTAATCCAGTTAATTGTATACCTGTCTTGTGTGGTCTGTGGTGTGCTCCTGGCTTGAGATTCCCCAATTTAAATAACCTAAATCGAAGGGAGAATTGAGAGGTAGTAAATGCAAAATGGGCATATTTGGGCAATCGACAACCTCCCAATGGGTCCTAGCGGCTGTAGACAACCGCTAGGTGGTGTAGTCGTGCTTCCATAAGTTTTACCCCCCAGTGGTACTGTATAACTTCCACTCTGTGACACATCCTAGATTTTAATAGCGACAAGATGTGAAGTCATAGTGAAGAGCTTGGGAAGGTGCGGTCACGCCTGCTTCATCAATGACGGGAGCTTTTTTGGAGACGGGAGGCAGTCACATTACCTTCCTGAGAGCAGTAACTGCCGAACCAACACACATTACTTGTGTGTGCCAAATACTTCTGTTTTATTAGTACTTAATTTTTCAGCACCAGTATTTAACTTTTCAGATTGTTGGAAAAAAACTGTACAGGTATTCCCTGCTAACACACAACATTGCCAATAACATTGTAGCAATATAATTTATATTGCTACAGCATTGAGGCAATGTGCTAGCAGGGTTGTTGTACTTTGGAATCGATTCATGCTTCACGATTGGTTAATTGCCTATTTTTTTTTTGCCTTCATAAACAATTCGTGGATCGACTTTGCTCCCTTTTTCTTGGGATTGTGCGTCTTGTAGGCAGTCCATAGGTTGTCCCTATATTAATTTATTCATGAAATTCCAACCGAAATAGCGACAGTTCTACAGCTATTTCAAACCGGAAGTTTGAATCGCTCCTGATTTCAGGAAAAAGTTCTTCATTTACACCGTCTCGTTCTGTCCATCCCTCCCCTCCTCAGCCTTGGATCTCTTCTGTTCTCCGCTCAACCTGATCCAGTCTGCGCACCACTGAGCACAAGTGGAAGAGATCCAAACTCCCAGCGACCCTCGCACTCTACCACTCTCTACTGCCCACATTCCCCTCCTCGCTCACCTCAGTCTTACTTCCAGTCATTCTTTGAATCCACTGTCCACAACCCCTGCAAGCTTTACTCCACCTTCTCTCTCATCTCCCCCCTCCTCCCTCATCTCATCTCACCTCATCATTTTGCCTCATTCTTCTACAAGATCACAGACATCCACAAGCTCTTCAACAGTCTCCTCTCCACTCCCACCCTGCCCAAGTCTCCCACCGATCAAGCTTCCATTTCTTCATTCTCTCCTCTCTCAGACTCTGAACTTTCCTCTCTCCTCCTAGGTCACAAACCCATAATATGTCCCCTGGACCCTCTCTCTACTCGCCTCCTGCAAGCGTCTGCTCCATTTCAACTCCCCTTCTTCTCCTCCCTCCTCAACTCCTCACTCCTCTCTGGCTGTTTCCCCTCTTGCATTTAAACAAGCTGCGGTCATCCCACTCCTCAAGAAACCTACCCTTGACCCCACCTCTCCTCAGAGGCACCTGTCTCTGCCCTGTCGCCCTACTCCCCTTCCTCTCAAAGACCCTCGAGCGTGCGGTCCACTGTCAGCTCTCTGCATTCCTTTCCCATCTCTCACTTCTTGATCCTCTGCAATCCGCCTTCCAAACACCGCTCACACCACTGAGACTGCTGTCCTGGCAGTCACTGACTCCCTCAACTGTGCTCGGGCAGCCTCCCTCTCCTCAATCCTCATCCTCCTTGGTCTCTCCGCAACATTTGACACCGTCGATCACTCCATCCTCCTCTCCTGCCTCGCTGACCTTGGAATCTCTGGGACTGCTCTCACTTGTTTCTCCTCCTACCTCAACGACCGGACCTATCAAGTGGCGAGCTTCCTCATCCATCCCTCAACCTCTCCTCACAGGCATAACCCCCGGGTTTAGCTATCCTCCCGATGGGTCACATTTCGGTAACTACCTTTTTTACTTTCATGGGGCCCTGAAATCCTCGCTGCGCCCCTGGTCATGAAAGCTGTAATGTCTGGTATCAAAATACATTACTGGCTTTCGGCTTACACACGTCATTTCAACCCACTTGCTCAAGCAGACCGAGTAAACGTTTACTCGAGGTATATGGTCACACAGAAGGAGCATCCCAAGAACACCAGTAAATGGCGTAGAAATTTTGAAAACATGCACAATTTTCCACGATCTAAGCCCACAGTTTACGTGCAAAATCTAATGTCTGAGATGATGGTATCCATGTAACATTCCCGAAATGGACGCATTTTAAAAGTGCAAGGTAACGGTCTGGTCCATTTATTGTGGGTTTCAAGGTAAAGTACATTGCTGATGGACGTTTCATGGTTAATGCGGATCAGTGGTTTCCTTTATCATTATGCTCTCTAAATTGTTGTGGGTCTGTTGTACACTGTTCAGTACTGTACATCGTGTTTTAATCCTAACTTGATAAAACACTTCGATTCATGGCTTTGTAGCCCCACCAGTGACGTAAAAAACCACTCGGTAAGATCATTAAAACAAAGTATTAAACAAGGCGCAATGCACAAGACAGTCCTTTGCCCTGTGCAGTGCTGCGGGTAAACAACTCGTCTCTAGTGCAATAAACTAAGACCATGTAAACCCGAGAGGGAGAGGGGCATTTAATCTGTGACTCGAGCATATTGTCTCCAGTGAGGTCAATACACGCGTCAGGGATATGTATGCTAAATGTAATGTAAATATGATGGATATAATGTATATTGTGGTGGAGTTTATAAAGATAATGTCAGGGGAACTTTAGTGATGTTCTGTGTTTTCTAAATTCCAAGCAGTGGGACTTTAAGTCATAACTTTGTGAGGAATTTACATGTCTTTATAAATTATATATCATTATAAAGTAATAATCCAGCTCACTTTGCTAGCTAGCCTACTGCCAGTTGCCATTTTTGGTGTGGATGTTATTTTACCTAAACAGTTTATTAGTTATTGCTCTGATTTCAATATGCATAGTGCACTATTTACATTTGTATTGATTATTACATCAATTTCTTCAACAAGTACAGTGTATGTTAAAGTGCAATACATGTTCTGTGATGTGCATTATTTAAATGTTTGTGTTTATTTTAGTTTTAACTAAACATTCTCTATACGCCATAAACATGGGCACCACTAAAATTTTTTTCATTGAGAGGGGGGATGGTTTTGGGGCTACTATCAAATCTCGCATATGGCCCCCAAATGGCTAGGGCCGGCTCTGGACATCACACATTACATAGGATGGGGCTGACGTTGGATGCGACTTTTCGTGACTTAAATCAAGTAACAAGTTACTAGTACACACATAGCCTCTAAGTGTACTGAGTAATGATACTCTCTCTTTCGTTCATTCGTTCCTTAGTATAATTACCTTTAGTAGTAGTAGTACTGGCCACTACTCGGAAGGTAGCGATGCGCACCAATAGATCACGAAAGCTTTCTCATAGTTTTGTGTTTTAGATAATGGTTCAATACGGACTCAATCCCCTTTCATGGACATGGCAGGGAACTTGCAGTTAGAACTAAGGAGTCTAATAAGACTTGGTGGTACGCAGAACTGAAGTGCCAAGTGACAGGCTATCACTTTCATTGCACACCGCATTGTCTTCTCACAGGGAGCGAATTGGGGAAATGTTGGATTTACGGCATCATGTAGAAAGACTGAATGGTTTAGTTACAGAAATAGATAAAAAAGATAGTGACCTTTCTTACTAGCTGAACTAACCTGCATACAATTAAGAAGATACAGACATTTTCATGCAATTATTTCAAGTTACAGTCTGCTGCTCAGACACAGTTTGGCGCACAGATGCAACTATCATCAACTCAATTATAAACATATATCTAGACAGACAGAGAGACAGACATGGACTACATATCGTGCACATTGTATGAAATCATGCTGGTATATGTAGGCTTGTAGATGATTGTTAAGAGGCCTATTTGGAAACATACGAAATGAGATATTACCATAATGAAGTCATGATACATGAAGGAAATGTTTTTCATGTTGGCAAAAGTACCCTGTCAAAATGAAAATGAATGAGAGAAGACTAAAACAAAGGGCTCGTCCGGGATTTGAACCCTTTGAATCATACCCCTAGACCAACGAGCCACATAGCACAGGTTTCTGTGAAAACTAGTTAACATCGGTGCCACGTAGAGAGTTGTGCGCTCCTCTATTTGAACACTTTCTCCTTCAAACATTGCATGAGTGTCTGACTGCCGCCATCTAGCGGTGCTGACTGACCGATGGCTCGGGTATCTTGGATGTTGTTAAATGACATAACTGTCCGCCCAAGACACTGATGACCAAGGGTCATAGTTTTCCCTTGTAATAATAACAACAATAGTAATTGGAGTGAATGGAAGTGGCATTTCTATTTCTCCTTACTTTAGCCGTCATCGTCGCCAACATTGTTGTTGGTGAGCATGGAGAGGAGTGTATTAGCTTTTAAAGTATATTCAAGCAATGAACACGTCAAATAAATGTAATACCGAATACTTTTGCACGCAAGTGCACATGTATGTTACAGCGCTTCTGGGAGCACGGCCCACGTGAAGCAAGAGGGCGCAGTAAAGGTCTGCGAGTCAAGTGTGATGTGGGTATCCTGCAGCAGGGAGAGGAACCTTTGTTTTTCTACAGACGAAGCTGGTGCTGTGGGATACTAGTGTAAGGCCATTTATTCGTCATCTGTTCATGCGCAACGGTTCACCAGAAGTGTGTTAGTGAAAACAGCGGTAAGTGCAGGCTTAGTAGGGTCGCAATAGCTTGAATGGTGTCGAACTCCCCCGAAGCATCACAAGTGTGATGGCGTAAGCCTAGAAAGAAAACGTTGCGTTGGCCGGGAATTGAACCCGGGTCAACTGCTTGGAAGGCAGCTATGCTCACCACTATACCACCAACGCCCAGAAAGTCTCTCATTCCATGACTTTTGATGCATTTCAGATCATTCATCTGACTAGATACATGCGAATAATCACAGCCTACAGTGTAAAGCTTCTGATTACAGACAGGGCGTGTTGAGTGTGCTAAGTAACTTGCTAAATTCACTAACAAAAAGTCGCTGCTCTTACTACAAAACAAGTGCAAGATATATCATTCTTAGCTAAACAAACCACGTAAACAATCAATGTAACTCTTAACTAAACTAGGAAACGCGAGAGAAAAAGGCGATACTTAGCTGCGGCGACTTGAGCGACTTCTCAGCTGGCTTGCCCGAGTGTCCAGATGCATATGTGGAAATACTTCTATACAAACCATGAACATAGATTCTCGATAGATGAATACTGTTTATTTAAAGGTCAGTTTTTATTTAGCGCAAAGTTTATTGAATTTACCCACCAAGGTGGAACACGGACAATGATGTATTTGATTGACAGTGTAACTTGGACTGTTGGAGTAACTTGGACACCCATTGGAATGGAAAAACAAACTCGAGAGAAAAGTGTGTGTGTGTGTGTGTGTGTGTGTGTCACCTGCTGGTAGTGATGCATTTACATAACCTACAGACTATTTGGGCTGATTGTTCCTGGTGTATTAATGAAACTTTTCAAAGCGGTGGCTTACGTAGATGACATCACAGTCATTGTTAAGAATGGCAAGGATGTACCTTACCTTAAATGACTGTCAGAAATGAATTGAGTTTCTTCAGTGGTTAATGGCTTTTACTGGGGGAACTAGGTAGAAAGCAAGCCACTGTCTCTAGCCACATTTTGGACAAATGGACAAAACTAGATGGATTTAAAAATAGACGGATAGACAGTCGGATGGCGTCTGTCTACAATATTTTAAATGATAATAGTATATGTAGTATATGCATGTGTATTATAAACTAATCTTTACAGAATAGGGGTAATACCATAATAAAATGCTGATGAGAGGAGAAGAGATCTTATTCACTGGCCAAATACATGATTTCGACAATTGTCGTACATCTTGACGGCACTTAGCTTTACTTTTCACAATGTATGACTGCACTTACTGTACTTAACTGTATACATTGGAAGTTGTAAAATGTATTATCTTGAATTGCTTTGTTTAATGTAAATTTGAATTTGTAATGTTTGATGCCTTGTACTTAACTGTATTCTTGCACTTATGTTGCAAGTCGCCCTGCATAAGGGCGTCTGCCAAGAAATAAAAATAATAATAATGTTTAATAATAGTATATGTAGTATATGCATGTGTATTATAAACTAATCTTTACAGAAAAGGGGTAATACCATAATAAAATGCTGATGAGAAATTAAGAAAACCGTAAAAGAAAGGCATTTTAAACCAGGACCTCTCGCACTCTAAGAGAGAATCATATCTCGAACAAACTTACATTAGTGACATCTTTACACTAGTGCCACGTAGAAAGCGGTGCGCTCCAACAGCCGGAAACTTTCTCAGTCTCAAGTTCAAGCACCTTGTGTGTGACTGCCATCTAATGTTGCTGACTAATAGCACTATTGGACTAGAGGAGCTGGGGCTGGCAGAAATTCAGCCAGGCTTTTCTACAGGCGCAAACTCAGGTGATGCTGTGTAGGCTACTCCGTGTACGTCAATGAAAGTCTAGTGACTTCAATATACACACCCCGATGCACCCAAAGAGTGATTGTCAAAGTATGAGTGACTCGCTCCACTAGCAGCACCGACCTGCATCTCTCTGTGACACCCGGCTCCTCCGTCTGGATAAGCTGCTGGTAATGCCGAGCACGGCAGCAGATCTTGTACAGTGGAACCCTAATAATATTCCTAATAATATGGCAACATCCTGGGGGGTCGGTGTGCCGCGCCACAGTGCAGCGACCTTGGCGCATCACTAAAAGGCACCTTAGCGAGGCCTCGGAATCGCTCAAACATGAACCGAGAAATGAACATTGAATCCCATCTACTATTATTACCTAGTAGTGTTGATGTTATCTAAAGTATTTCTATACGTTTTTATTAGTGTATGAATTGTGTCGACCAGGGATCAGAAAGTGAGACAGTATAGGGTAGGCGGTAATCGAAAGCACAAGAAATACATAAAAGGGAGCTATACAGCAGGTGAATAAAACACGGATTGTGACAGTCGACTGTTAATAGCCTATAACAAGGCAGATTAAAATATAACAAACGATACGGATTCTTAAAATCAAATATAATTTCAACGTGCAGGAGACCAGACTGACTTTTATGCATCCCCTCGGGTGTAGATGCATGTTACTTAGACTAACAACGTTTGCATTCTAGGATATTAATAACACTCTCCAGAGCAGGAATTATTGAGTGATATTACAGGGAATGTTGAGTAAAAGACTGACCCCGACGTGATTTGAACACACAACCTTCTGATCTGGAGTCAGACGCGCTACCGTTGCGCCACGAGGTCCTTAAACTTCAGTTAACACAGGACGTCAAGGAAAAATATTGGGAACTATGGTGATGTTTTGCTAGTGACCATTAGGTTAATGAATGGGCAACTGAAGCATTGACGTGATGAAGAAGTTAAACAGAATGCTAAAGAGATAGTGACAGTGAGCATGACACAGAACACATGGCATGACGTGAATACCAAGTTAAACTTAAAGCAGAAATTACAGAAAGAAAGAAAACAAAGAAAACCGGACACTGCACATATGTTTGGTCTTTCCTATATCTTTAATATGATATCTCAGTAGTTTAAATTTGATACAGAAATTATTCTGGAATCCCATGAAATGGAAAATACAGTGAATATAAAACTATATTTGCTGTATTTATAACAAATATATTCCGCTTATACACTCACCTAAAGGATTATTAGGAACACCATACTAATACTGTGTTTTACCCCCTTTCACCTTCAGAACTGCCTTAATTCTACGTGGCATTGATTCAACAAGGTGCTGAAAGCATTCTTTAGAAATGTTGGCCCATATTGATAGGATAGCATCTTGCAGTTGATCGAGATTTGCGGGATGCACATCCAGGGCACGAAGCTCCCGTTCCACCACATCCCAAAGATGCTCTATTGGGTTGAGATCTGGTGACTGTGGGGGCCAGTTTAGTACAGTGAACTCATTGTCATGTTCAAGAAACAAAATTTGAAATGATTCGACCTTTGTGACATGGTGCATTATCCTGCTGGAAGTAGCCATCAGAGGATGGGTACATGGTGGTCATAAAGGGATGGACATGCTCAGAAACAATGCTCAGGTAGGCCGTGGCATTTAAACGATGCCCAATTGGCACTAAGGGGCCTAAAGTGTGCCAAGAAGACATCCCCCACACCATTACACCACCACCACCAGCCTGCACAGTGGTAACAAGGCATGATGGATCCATGTTCTCATTCTGTTTACGCCAAATTCTGACTCTACCATCTGAATGTCTCAACAGAAATCGAGACTCATCAGACCAGGCAACATTTTTCCAGTCTTCAACTGTCCAATTTTGGTGAGCTTGTGCAAATTGTAGCCTCTTTTTCCTATGTGTAGTGGACATGAGTGGTACCCGGTGGGGTCTTCTGCTGTTGTAGCCCATCCGCCTCAAGGTTGTACGTGTTGTGGCTTCACAAATGCCTTGCTGCATACCTCGATTGTAACGAGTGTTTATTTCAGTCAAAGTTGCTCTTCTATCAGCTTGAATCAGTCGGCCCATTCTCCTCTGACCTCTAGCATCAACAAGGCATTTTCGCCCACAGGACTGCCGCATACTGGATGTTTTTCCCTTTTCACACCATTTTTTGTAAACCCTAGAAATGGTTGTGCGTGAAAATCCCAGTAACTGAGCAGATTGTGAAATACTCAGACGGGCCCGTCTGGCACCAACAACCATGCCACGCTCAAAATTGCTTAAATCACCTTTCTTTCCCATTCAGACATCCAGTTTGGAGTTCAGGAGATTGTCTTGACCAGGACCACACCCCTAAATGCATTGAAGCAACTGCCATGTGATTGGTTGGTTAGATAATTGCATTAATGAGAAATTGAACAGGTGTATCTAATAATCCTTTAGGTGAGTGTATTTGCCTTTACTAATATTGTATTTTATTTTACAATAGGTTTAATATAATAAGGTCCAAATAATAAATGTACATATTTGCACATGCTTGCTTTTGGTGAACAGGTAGAATTGGCCATTGTCTGAAAAAACATGCACTCACCTAGTTATTCACAGTTTAAACAGCGCCAGTGAATATTGGGTTTTAATGTTACAAGAGTGACGATGAAGTTATTGCGTTTAGTTGCTTTAAATAACTACAGTGGTTTGTGGATAACAGGAATATGTGCACATACAGAAAAGTTAAAAGTAACGCTGGGTAAGTACATAATCAAATCAAGTTTCACGAAAGATGATATGCTTCAGATACAACTTAATAGTAAAAATGCATTATGGTAAAGAGTTAATAGCTTTGTTGATAACCTCAACGTATGCTAATCAGTCTCTGTTTCGTGTTTATTATCATAATAATTGTAATTATTATTATTAGTAGTAGTATTCTACAATAAAACTTGCACAAGTTCGAATTGTGCCGATATGTTTTCTGCACAAGGAAAAGTATATATATTATTAAGTTACACAAGCATTGTAAAGAAACCAACAACATATAGGCACCTGGGTGTGTTCTTCCTACTTGGATAAGTAGGTTAGCCGGCTAAGTTTCAGGATAACTTGGCATTAACTCGGGATTTTCCATTCTCCGTAGCGAGTTTAAAGTTCAGCCAGCTATGTTTCCAGAGCAGCATTTCCAGCATCTCAAACCTGCTCCCTGTCAGGTTAACTTGAAGTTAGATGGCTAACAATCTGACTGTATTTCATCTGCCCAGTTAAATGACAGCTGACTGTGTCCCCCAACAATGACGGCGCCGTTCCTAACAGATCCAGTAGTGATCCAGACCCAGTAGCTTTTCTGCGAGGAATAATTCATAGAGATTATAGATTTAAATTATACAGATTAATTATTTGAGCGTTACAGGTTCGGTCGGAAAGGAATGATTTACGTAGCCGATTAATTAGGACCGCACATCAGTCATTCCGCCCTGGGCCGGCCCTGACCAATTTGATGCCCTAGGCAAGATTTTAGCTGGTGCCCCTGGCATCGCAGCCAATTCCACCACCGATCATTGTGTTCATACACTCACACAGAAACTGCATAGCTTCATGTCTTAGATTTTCTTTATTTTTGAAACAATAAAAAACCACACAAAATAAAAACAGTATGCAAGAAACAAGTGACAAATCGAATTATGAATACAATATAAATTAGTATTGCACGAAAAAACTATATTACAGACACCATAGTGCAAGATGCATAATGTAGCAGTGTTCTACAGCCTTACCGCCTTGCCTTTCTTGCAGCAAACAAGTGACATAAAACGAATTATAAATAAGTGGATGTTTCCTGCAGCACACTTGAAAGAAAAAGTACATTTCTCAAAATTATGTTATAGGTAATGGAGGTTGATGAAAGAGTTAAATAGCTGATCGATCAAAAGGTGTGATCGTTGTGGGGCATCGGTAAGAATGCACAATTCTCATTCATTCCAAACAGTGTCCCTTTATTGCATCACTAGCAATGGGCGTTAGCCTATTTTGGTATTTGTTTTGTGTGTTTTTTATTGCTTCTTGTTTTGTTTTATTTATTCACTTTCCACTGTCAGCTCTCTGCATTCCTTTCCCATCTCTCACTTCTTGATCCTCTGCAATCCGCCTTCCAAACACCGCTCACACCACTGAGACTGCTCTCCTGGCAGTCACTGACTCCCTCAACTGTGCTCGGGCAGCCTCCCTCTCCTCAATCCTCATCCTCCTTGGTCTCTCCGCAACATTTGACACCGTCGATCACTCCATCCTACTCTCCTGCCTCGCTGACCTTGGAATCTCTGGGACTGCTCTCACTTGTTTCTCCTCCTACCTCAACGACCTATCATGTGGCGAGCTTCCTCATCCACCCCTCAACCTCTCCTCACAGGAATAACCCCCGGGTTTAGCTATCCTCCCGATGGGTCACACTTCGGTAGCTACCTTTTTTACTTTCATGGGGCCCTGAAATCCTCGCTGCGCCCCTGGTCATGAAAGCTGTAATGTCTGGTATCAAAATACATTACTGGCTTTCGGCTTACACACGTCATTTCAACCCACTTGCTCAAGCAGACCGAGTAAACGTTTACTCGAGGTATACGGTCACACAGAAGGAGCATCCCAAAAACACCAGTAAATGGCGTAGAAATTTTGAAAACATGCACAATTTTCCACGATCTAAGCCCACAGTTTACGTGCAAAATCTAACGTCTGAGATGATGGTATCCATGTAACATTCCCGAAATGGACGCATTTTAAAAGTGCAAGGTAACGGTCTGGTCCATTTATTGTGGGTTTCAAGGTAAAGTACATTGCTGATGGACGTTTCATGGTTAATGCGGATCAGTGGTTTCCTTTATCATTATGCTCTCTAAATTGTTGTGGGTCTGTTGTACACTGTTCAGTACTGTACATCGTGTTTTAATCCTAACTTGATAAAACACTTCGATTCATGGCTTTGTAGCCCCACCAGTGACGTAAAAAACCACTCGGTAAGATCATTAAAACAAAGTATTAAACAAGGCGCAATGCACAAGACAGTCCTTTGCCCTGTGCAGTGCTGCGGGTAAACAACTCGTCTCTAGTGCAATAAACTAAGACCATGTAAACCCGAGAGGGAGAGGGGCATTTAATCTGTGACTCGAGCATATTGTCTCCAGTGAGGTCAATACACGCGTCAGGGATATGTATGCTAAATGTAATGTAAATATGATGGATATAATGTATATTGTGGTGGAGTTTATAAAGATAATGTCAGGGGAACTTTAGTGATGTTCTGTGTTTTCTAAATTCCAAGCAGTGGGACTTTAAGTCATAACTTTGTGAGGAATTTACATGTCTTTATAAATTATATATCATTATAAAGTAATAATCCAGCTCACTTTGCTAGCTAGCCTACTGCCAGTTGCCATCCAAATGATGATAATGATCAGCTAGTAGTTAAGTACTGCAGTAGTTTGCCAGTTGTCAGCTAATGATTTTTGATAGAATTGTATTATTTAAATTCAGTTTTTTGTGCACTATAGTATTTTCAGTATTGAGTATTTTTGGTGTGGATGTTATTTTACCTAAACAGTTTATTAGTTATTGCTCTGATTTCAATATGCATAGTGCACTATTTACATTTGTATTGATTATTACATCAATTTCTTCAACAAGTACAGTGTATGTTAAAGTGCAATACATGTTCTGTGATGTGCATTATTTAAATGTTTGTGTTTATTTTAGTTTTAACTAAACATTCTCTATACGCCATAAACATGGGCACCACTAAAATGTTTTTCATCGAGAGGGGGGATGGTTCTGGGGCTACTATCAAATCTCGCATATGGCCCCCAAATGGCTAGGGCCGGCTCTGGACATCACACATTACATAGGATGGGACTGACGTTGGATGCGACTTTTCGTGACTTAAATCAAGTAACAAGTTACTAGTACACACATAGCCTCTAAGTGTACTGAGTAATGATACTCTCTCTTTCGTTCATTCGTTCCTTAGTATAATTACCTTTAGTAGTAGTAGTACTGGCCACTACTCGGAAGGTAGCGATGCGCACCAGCTTTCTCATAGTTTTGTGTTTTAGATAATGGTTCAATACGGACTCAATCCCCTTTCATGGACATGGCAGGGAACTTGCAGTTAGAACTAAGGAGTCTAATAAGACTTGGTGGTACGCAGAACTGAAGTGCCAAGTGACAGGCTATCACTTTCATTGCACACCGCATTGTCTTCTCGCAGGGAGCGAATTGGGGAAATGTTGGATTTACGGCATCATGTAGAAAGACTGAATGGTTTAGTTACAGAAAAAGATAAAAAAAAGATAGTGACCTTTCTTACTAGCTGAACTAACCTGCATAAAATTAAGAAGATACAGACATTTTCATGCAATTATTTCAAGTTACAGTCTGCTGCTCAGACACAGTTTGGCGCACAGATGCAACTATCATCAACTCAATTATAAACATATATCTAGAGAGACAGAGAGACAGACATGGACTACATATCGTGCACATTGTATGAAATCATGCTGGTATATGTAGGCTTGTAGATGATTGTTAAGAGGCCTATTTGGAAACATACGAAATGAGATATTACCATAATGAAGTCATGATACATGAAGGAAATGTTTTTCATGTTGGCAAAAGTACCCTGTCAAAATGAAAATGAATGAGAGAAGACTAAAACAAAGGGCTCGTCCGGGATTTGAACCCTTTGAATCATACCCCTAGACCAACGAGCCACATAGCACAGGTTTCTGTGAAAACTAGTTAACATCGGTGCCACGTAGAGAGTTGTGCGCTCCTCTATTTGAACACTTTCTCCTTCAAACATTGCATGAGTGTCTGACTGCCGCCATCTAGCGGTGCTGACTGACCGATGGCTCGGGTATCTTGGATGTTGTTAAATGACATAACTGTCCGCCAAAGACACTGATGAACAAGGGTCATAGTTTTCCCTTGTAATAATAACAACAATAGTAATTGGAGTGAATGGAAGTGGCATTTCTATTTCACTTTACTTTAGCCGTCATCGTCGCCAACATTGTTGTTGGTGAGCATGGAGAGGAGTGTATTAGCTTTTAAAGTATATTCAAGCAATGAACACGTCAAATAAATGTAATACCGAATACTTTTGCACGCAAGTGCACATGTATGTTACAGCGCTACTGGGAGCACGGCCCACGTCAAGCTAGAGGGCGCAGTAAAGGTCTGCGAGTCAAGTGTGATGTGGGTATCCTGCAGCAGGCAGAGGAACCTTTGTTTTTCTACAGACGAAGCTGGTGCTGTGGGATACTAGTGTAAGGCCATTTATTCGTCATCTGTTCATGCGCAACGGTTCACCAGAAGTGTGTTAGTGAAAACAGCGGTAAGTGCAGGCTTAGTAGGGTCGCAATAGCTTGAATGGTGTCGAACTCCCCCGAAGCATCACAAGTGTGATGGCGGAAGCCTAGAAAGAAAACGTTGCGTTGGCCGGGAATCGAACCCGGGTCAACTGCTTGGAAGGCAGCTATGCTCACCACTATACCACCAACGCCCAGAAAGTCTCTCATTCCATGACTTTTGATGCATTTCAGATCATTCATCTGACTAGATACATGCGAATAATCACAGCCTACAGTGTAAAGCTTCTGATTACAGACAGGGCGTGTTGAGTGTGCTAAGTAACTTGCTAAATTCACTAACAAACAGTCGCTGCTCTTACTACAAAACAGGTGCAAGATATATCATTCTTAGCTAAACAAACCACGTAAACAATCAATGTAACTCTTAACTAAACTAGGAAACGCGAGAGAAAAAGGCGATACTTAGCTGCGGCGACTTGAGCGACTTCTCAGCTGGCTTGCCCGAGTGTCCAGATGCATATGTGGAAATACTTCTATACAATCCATGAACATAGATTCTCGATAGATGAATACTGTTTATTTAAAGGTCAGTTTTTATTTAGCGCATAGTTTATTGAATTTACCCACCAAGGTGGAACACGGACAATGATGTATTTGATTGACAGTGTAACTTGGACTGTTGGAGTAACTTGGACACCCATTGGAATGGAAAAACAAACTCGAGAGAAAAGTGTGTGTGTGTGTGTGTGTGTGTGTGTCACCTGCTGGTAGTGATGCATTTACATAACCTACAGACTATTTGGGCTGATTGTTCCTGGTGTATTAATGAAACTTTTCAAAGCGGTGGCTTACGTAGATGACATCACAGTCATTGTTAAGAATGGCAAGGATGTACCTTACCTTAAATGACTGTCAGAAATGAATTGAGTTTCTTCAGTGGTTAATGGCTTTTACTGGGGGAACTAGGTAGAAAGCAAGCCACTGTCTCTAGCCACATTTTGGACAAATGGACAAAACTAGATGGATTTAAAAATAGACGGATAGACAGTCGGATGGCGTCTGTCTACAATATTTTAAATGATAATAGTATATGTAGTATATGCATGTGTATTATCAACTAATCTTTACAGAAAAGGGGTAATACCATAATAAAATGCTGATGAGAGGAGAAGAGATCTTATTCACTGGACAAATACATGATTTCGACAATTGTCGTACATCTTGACGGCACTTAGCTTTACTTTTCACAATGTATGACTGCACTTACTGTACTTAACTGTATACATTGGAAGTTGTAAAATGTATTATCTTGAATTGCTTTGTTTAATGTAAATTTGAATTTGTAATGTTTGATGCCTTGTACTTAACTGTATTCTTGCACTTATGTTGCAAGTCGCCCTGCATAAGGGCGTCTGCCAAGAAATAAAAATAATAATAATGTGTTTTATACAATGAGAAATTAAGAAAACCGTAAAAGAAAGGCATTTTAAACCAGGACCTCTCGCACTCTAAGAGAGAATCATATCTCGAACAAACTTACATTAGTGACATCTTTACACTAGTGCCACGTAGAAAGCGGTGCGCTCCAACAGCTGGAAACTTTCTCAGTCTCAAGTTCAAGCACCTTGTGTGTGACTGCCATCTAATGTTGCTGACTAATAGCACTATTGGACTAGAGGAGCTGGGGCTGGCAGAAATTCAGCCAGGCTTTTCTACAGGCGCAAACTCAGCTGATGCTGTGTAGGCTACTCCGTGTACGTCAATGAAAGTCTAGTGACTTCAATATACACACCCCGATGCACCCAAAGAGTGATTGTCAAAGTATGAGTGACTCGCTCCACTAGCAGCACCGACCTGCATCTCTCTGTGACACCCGGCGCCTCCGTCTGGATAAGCTGCTGGTAATGCCGAGCACGGCAGCAGATCTTGTACAGTGGAACCCTAATAATATTCCTAATAATATGGCAACATCCTGGGGGGTCGGTGTGCCGCGCCACAGTGCAGCGACCTTAGCGCATCACTAAAAGGCACCTTAGCGAGGCCTCGGAATCGCTCAAACATGAACCGAGAAATGAACATTGAATCCCATCTACTATTATTACCTAGTAGTGTTGATGTTATCTAAAGTATTTCTATACGTTTTTATTAGTGTATGAATTGTGTCGACCAGGGATCAGAAAGTGAGACAGTATTGGGTAGGCGGTAATCGAAAGCACAAGAAATACATAAAAGGGAGCTATACAGCAGGTGAATAAAACACGGATTGTGACAGTCTACTGTTAATAGCCTATAACAAGGCAGATTAAAATATAACAAACGATACGGATTCTTAAAATCAAATATAATTTCAACGTGCAGGAGACCAGACTGACTTTTATGCATCCTCTCGGGTGTAGATGCATGTTACTTAGACTAACAACGTTTGCATTCTAGGATATTAATAACACTCTCCACAGCAGGAATTATTGAGTGATATTACAGGGAATGTAGAGTAAAAGACTGACCCCGACGTGATTTGAACACACAACCTTCTGATCTGGAGTCAGACGCGCTACCGTTGCGCCACGAGGTCCTTAAACTTCAGTTAACACAGGACGTCAAGGAAAAATATTGGGAACTATGGTGATGTTTTGCTAGTGACCATTTAGGTTAATGAATGGGCAACTGAAGCATTGACGTGATGAAGAAGTTAAACAGAATGCTAAAGAGATAGTGACAGTGAGCATGACACAGAACACATGGCATGACGTGAATACTAAGTTAAACTTAAAGCAGAAATTACAGAAAGAAAGAAAAAAAAACGGATACTGCACATGTGTTTGGTCTTTCCTATATCTTTAATATGATATCTCAGTAGTTTAAATTTGATACAGAAATTATTCTGGAATCCCATGAAATGGAAAATACAGTGAATATAAAACTATATTTGCTGTATTTATAACAAATATATTCCGCTTATACACTCACCTAAAGGATTATTAGGAACACCATACTAATACTGTGTTTTACCCCCTTTCGCCTTCAGAACTGCCTTAATTCTACGTGGCATTGATTCAACAAGGTGCTGAAAGCATTCTTTAGAAATGTTGGCCCATATTGATAGGATAGCATCTTGCAGTTGATCGAGATTTGTGGGATGCACATCCAGGGCACGAAGCTCCCGTTCCACCACATCCCAAAGATGCTCAATTGGGTCGAGATCTGGTGACTGTGGGGGCCAGTTTAGTACAGTGAACTCATTGTCATGTTCAAGAAACCAATTTGAAATGATTCGACCTTTGTGACATGGTGCATTATCCTGCTGGAAGTAGCCATCAGAGGATGGGTACATGGTGGTCATAAAGGGATGGACATGCTCAGAAACAATGCTCAGGTAGGCCGTGGCATTTAAACGATGCCCAATTGGCACTAAGGGGCCTAAAGTGTGCCAAGAAAACATCCCCCACACCATTACACCACCACCACCAGCCTGCACAGTGGTAACAAGGCATGATGGATCCATGTTCTCATTCTGTTTACGCCAAATTCTGACTCTACCATCTGAATGTCTCAACAGAAATCGAGACTCATCAGACCAGGCAACATTTTTCCAGTCTTCAACTGTCCAATTTTGGTGAGCTTGTGCAAATTGTAGCCTCTTTTTCCTATCTGTAGTGGAGATGAGTGGTACCCGGTGGGGTCTTCTGCTGTTGTAGCCCATCCGCCTCAAGGTTGTACGTGTTGTGGCTTCACAAATGCCTTGCTGCATACCTCGGTTGTAACGAGTGGTTATTTCAGTCAAAGTTGCTCTTCTATCAGCTTGAATCAGTCGGCCCATTCTCCTCTGACCTCTAGCATCAACAAGGCATTTTCGCCCACAGGACTGCCGCATACTGGATGTTTTTCCCTTTTCACACCATTTTTTGTAAACCCTAGAAATGGTTGTGCGTGAAAATCCCAGTAACTGAGCAGATTGTGAAATACTCAGACCGGCCCGTCTGGCACCAACAACCATGCCACGCTCAAAATTGCTTAAATCACCTTTCTTTCCCATTCAGACATCCAGTTTGGAGTTCAGGAGATTGTCTTGACCAGGACCACACCCCTAAATGCATTGAAGCAACTGCCATGTGATTGGTTGGTTAGATAATTGCATTAATGAGAAATTGAACAGGTGTATCTAATAATCCTTTAGGTGAGTGTATTTGCTTTTGGTGAACAGGTAGAATTGGCCATTATCTGAAAAAAACATGCACTCACCTAGTTATTCACAGTTTAAACAGCGCCAGTGAATATTGGGTTTTAATGTTACAGGAGTGACGATGAAGTTATTGCGTTTAGTTGCTTTAAATAACTACAGTGGTTTGTGGATAACAGGAATATGTGCACATACAGAAAAGTGAAAAGTAACGCTGGGTAAGTACACAATCAAATCAAGTTTCACGAAAGATGATATGCTTCAGATACAACTTAATAGTAAAAATGCATTATGGTAAAGAGTTAATAGCTTTGTTGATAACCTCAACGTATGCTAATCAGTCTCTGTTTCGTGTTTATTATCATAATAATTGTAATTATTATTAGTAGTAGTAGTATTCTACAATAAAACTTGCATAAGTTCGAATTGTGCCGATATGTTTTCTGCACAAGGAAAAGTATATATATTATTAAGTTACACAAGCATTGTAAAGAAACCAACAACATATAGGCACCTGGGTGTGTTCTTCCTACTTGGATAAGTAGGTTAGCCGGCTAAGTTTCAGGATAACTTGGCATTAACTCGGGATTTTCCATTCTCCGTAGCGAGTTTAAAGTTCAGCCAGCTATGTTTCCAGAGCAGCATGTCCAGCATCTCAAACCTGCTCCCTGTCAGGTTAACTTGAAGTTAGATGGCTAACAATCTGACTGTATTTCATCTGCCCAGTTAAATGACAGCTGACTGTGTCCCCCAACAATGACGGCGGCGTTCCTAACAGATCCAGTAGTGATCCAGACCCAGTAGCTTTTCTGCGAGGAATAATTCATAGAGATTATAGATTTAAATTATACAGATTAATTATTTGAGCGTTACAGGTTCGGTCGGAAAGGAATGATTTACGTAGCCGATTAATTAGGACCGCACATCAGTCATTCCGCCCTGGGCCGGCCCTGACCAATTTGATGCCCTAGGCAAGATTTTAGCTGGTGCCCCTGGCATCGCAGCCAATTCCACCACCGATCATTGTGTTCATACACTCACACAGAAACTGCATAGCTTCATGTCTTAGATTTTCTTTATTTTTGAAACAATAAAAAACCACACAAAATAAAAACAGTATGCAAGAAACAAGTGACAAAACGAATTATGAATACAATATAAATTAGTATTGCACGAAAAAACTATATTACCGACACCATAGTGCAAGATGCATAATGTAGCAGTGTTCTACAGCCTTACCGCCTTGCCTTTCTTGCAGCAAACAAGTGACATAAAACGAATTATAAATAAGTGGATGTTTCCTGCAGCACACTTGAAAGAAAAAGTACATTTCTCAAAATTATGTTATAGGTAATGGAGGTTGATGAAAGAGTTAAATAGCTGATCGATCAAAAGGTGTGATCGTTGTGGGGCATCGGTAAGAATGCACAATTCTCATTCATTCCAAACAGTGTCCCTTTATTGCATCACTAGCAATGGGCGTTAGCCTATTTTGGTATTTGTTTTGTGTGTTTTTTATTGCTTCTTGTTTTGTTTTATTTATTCACTTTCCACTGTCAGCTCTCTGCATTCCTTTCCCATCTCTCACTTCTTGATCCTCTGCAATCCGCCTTCCAAACACCGCTCACACCACTGAGACTGCTCTCCTGGCAGTCACTGACTCCCTCAACTGTGCTCGGGCAGCCTCCCTCTCCTCAATCCTCATCCTCCTTGGTCTCTCCGCAACATTTGACACCGTCGATCACTCCATCCTCCTCTCCTGCCTCGCTGACCTTGGAATCTCTGGGACTGCTCTCACTTGTTTCTCCTCCTACCTCAACGACCGGACCTATCAAGTGGCGAGGTTCCTCATCCACCCCTCAACCTCTCCTCACAGGCATAACCCCCGGGTTTAGCTATCCTCCCGATGGTTCACACTTCGGTAGCTACCTTTTTTACTTTCATGGGGCCCTGAAATCCTCGCTGCGCCCCTGGTCATGAAAGCTGTAATGTCTGGTATCAAAATACATTACTGGCTTTCGGCTTACACACGTCATTTCAACCCACTTGCTCAAGCAGACCGAGTAAACGTTTACTCGAGGTATACGGTCACACAGAAGGAGCATCCCAAAAACACCAGTAAATGGCGTAGAAATTTTGAAAACATGCACAATTTTCCACGATCTAAGCCCACAGTTTACGTGCAAAATCTAACGTCTGAGATGATGGTATCCATGTAACATTCCCGAAATGGACGCATTTTAAAAGTGCAAGGTAACGGTCTGGTCCATTTATTGTGGGTTTCAAGGTAAAGTACATTGCTGATGGACGTTTCATGGTTAATGCGGATCAGTGGTTTCCTTTATCATTATGCTCTCTAAATTGTTGTGGGTCTGTTGTACACTGTTCAGTACTGTACATCGTGTTTTAATCCTAACTTGATAAAACACTTCGATTCATGGCTTTGTAGCCCCACCAGTGACGTAAAAAACCACTCGGTAAGATCATTAAAACAAAGTATTAAACAAGGCGCAATGCACAAGACAGTCCTTTGCCCTGTGCAGTGCTGCGGGTAAACAACTCGTCTCTAGTGCAATAAACTAAGACCATGTAAACCCGAGAGGGAGAGGGGCATTTAATCTGTGACTCGAGCATATTGTCTCCAGTGAGGTCAATACACGCGTCAGGGATATGTATGCTAAATGTAATGTAAATATGATGGATATAATGTATATTGTGGTGGAGTTTATAAAGATAATGTCAGGGGAACTTTAGTGATGTTCTGTGTTTTCTAAATTCCAAGCAGTGGGACTTTAAGTCATAACTTTGTGAGGAATTTACATGTCTTTATAAATTATATATCATTATAAAGTAATAATCCAGCTCACTTTGCTAGCTAGCCTACTGCCAGTTGCCATCCAAATGATGATAATGATCAGCTAGTAGTTAAGTACTGCAGTAGTTTGCCAGTTGTCAGCTAATGATTTTTCATAGTATTGTATTATTTAAATTCAGTTTTTTGTGCACTATAGTATTTTCAGTATTGAGTATTTTTGGTGTGGATGTTATTTTACCTAAACAGTTTATTAGTTATTGCTCTGATTTCAATATGCATAGTGCACTATTTACATTTGTATTGATTATTACATCAATTTCTTCAACAAGTACAGTGTATGTTAAAGTGCAATACATGTTCTGTGATGTGCATTATTTAAATGTTTGTGTTTATTTTAGTTTTAACTAAACATTCTCTATACGCCATAAACATGGGCACCACTAAAATGTTTTTCATCGAGAGGGGGGATGGTTCTGGGGCTACTATCAAATCTCGCATATGGCCCCCAAATGGCTAGGGCCGGCTCTGGACATCACACATTACATAGGATGGGACTGACGTTGGATGCGACTTTTCGTGACTTAAATCAAGTAACAAGTTACTAGTACACACATAGCCTCTAAGTGTACTGAGTAATGATACTCTCTCTTTCGTTCATTCGTTCCTTAGTATAATTACCTTTAGTAGTAGTAGTACTGGCCACTACTCGGAAGGTAGCGATGCGCACCAGCTTTCTCATAGTTTTGTGTTTTAGATAATGGTTCAATACGGACTCAATCCCCTTTCATGGACATGGCAGGGAACTTGCAGTTAGAACTAAGGAGTCTAATAAGACTTGGTGGTACGCAGAACTGAAGTGCCAAGTGACAGGCTATCACTTTCATTGCACACCGCATTGTCTTCTCGCAGGGAGCGAATTGGGGAAATGTTGGATTTACGGCATCATGTAGAAAGACTGAATGGTTTAGTTACAGAAAAAGATAAAAAAAAGATAGTGACCTTTCTTACTAGCTGAACTAACCTGCATAAAATTAAGAAGATACAGACATTTTCATGCAATTATTTCAAGTTACAGTCTGCTGCTCAGACACAGTTTGGCGCACAGATGCAACTATCATCAACTCAATTATAAACATATATCTAGAGAGACAGAGAGACAGACATGGACTACATATCGTGCACATTGTATGAAATCATGCTGGTATATGTAGGCTTGTAGATGATTGTTAAGAGGCCTATTTGGAAACATACGAAATGAGATATTACCATAATGAAGTCATGATACATGAAGGAAATGTTTTTCATGTTGGCAAAAGTACCCTGTCAAAATGAAAATGAATGAGAGAAGACTAAAACAAAGGGCTCGTCCGGGATTTGAACCCTTTGAATCATACCCCTAGACCAACGAGCCACATAGCACAGGTTTCTGTGAAAACTAGTTAACATCGGTGCCACGTAGAGAGTTGTGCGCTCCTCTATTTGAACACTTTCTCCTTCAAACATTGCATGAGTGTCTGACTGCCGCCATCTAGCGGTGCTGACTGACCGATGGCTCGGGTATCTTGGATGTTGTTAAATGACATAACTGTCCGCCCAAGACACTGATGAACAAGGGTCATAGTTTTCCCTTGTAATAATAACAACAATAGTAATTGGAGTGAATGGAAGTGGCATTTCTATTTCACTTTACTTTAGCCGTCATCGTCGCCAACATTGTTGTTGGTGAGCATGGAGAGGAGTGTATTAGCTTTTAAAGTATATTCAAGCAATGAACACGTCAAATAAATGTAATACCGAATACTTTTGCACGCAAGTGCACATGTATGTTACAGCGCTACTGGGAGCACGGCCCACGTCAAGCAAGAGGGCGCAGTAAAGGTCTGCGAGTCAAGTGTGATGTGGGTATCCTGCAGCAGGGAGAGGAACCTTTGTTTTTCTACAGACGAAGCTGGTGCTGTGGGATACTAGTGTAAGGCCATTTATTCGTCAACGGTTCGCAACGGTTCACCAGAAGTGTGTTAGTGAAAACAGCGGTAAGTGCAGGCTTAGTAGGGTCGCAATAGCTTGAATGGTGTCGAACTCCCCCGAAGCATCACAAGTGTGATGGCGGAAGCCTAGAAAGAAAACGTTGCGTTGGCCGGGAATCGAACCCGGGTCAACTGCTTGGAAGGCAGCTATGCTCACCACTATACCACCAACGCCCAGAAAGTCTCTCATTCCATGACTTTTGATGCATTTCAGATCATTCATCTGACTAGATACATGCGAATAATCACAGCCTACAGTGTAAAGCTTCTGATTACAGACAGGGCGTGTTGAGTGTGCTAAGTAACTTGCTAAATTCACTAACAAACAGTCGCTGCTCTTACTACAAAACAGGTGCAAGATATATCATTCTTAGCTAAACAAACCACGTAAACAATCAATGTAACTCTTAACTAAACTAGGAAACGCGAGAGAAAAAGGCGATACTTAGCTGCGGCGACTTGAGCGACTTCTCAGCTGGCTTGCCCGAGTGTCCAGATGCATATGTGGAAATACTTCTATACAATCCATGAACATAGATTCTCGATAGATGAATACTGTTTATTTAAAGGTCAGTTTTTATTTAGCGCATAGTTTATTGAATTTACCCACCAAGGTGGAACACGGACAATGATGTATTTGATTGACAGTGTAACTTGGACTGTTGGAGTAACTTGGACACCCATTGGAATGGAAAAACAAACTCGAGAGAAAAGTGTGTGTGTGTGTGTGTGTGTGTGTGTCACCTGCTGGTAGTGATGCATTTACATAACCTACAGACTATTTGGGCTGATTGTTCCTGGTGTATTAATGAAACTTTTCAAAGCGGTGGCTTACGTAGATGACATCACAGTCATTGTTAAGAATGGCAAGGATGTACCTTACCTTAAATGACTGTCAGAAATGAATTGAGTTTCTTCAGTGGTTAATGGCTTTTACTGGGGGAACTAGGTAGAAAGCAAGCCACTGTCTCTAGCCACATTTTGGACAAATGGACAAAACTAGATGGATTTAAAAATAGACGGATAGACAGTCGGATGGCGTCTGTCTACAATATTTTAAATGATAATAGTATATGTAGTATATGCATGTGCATTATAAACTAATCTTTACATAAAAGGGGTAATACCATAATAAAATGCTGATGAGAGGAGAAGAGATCTTATTCACTGGCCAAATACATGATTTCGACAATTGTCGTACATCTTGACGGCACTTAGCTTTACTTTTCACAATGTATGACTGCACTTACTGTACTTAACTGTATACATTGGAAGTTGTAAAATGTATTATCTTGAATTGCTTTGTTTAATGTAAATTTGAATTTGTAATGTTTGATGCCTTGTACTTAACTGTATTCTTGCACTTATGTTGCAAGTCGCCCTGCATAAGGGCGTCTGCCAAGAAATAAAAATAATAATAATGTGTTTTATACAATGAGAAATTAAGAAAACCGTAAAAGAAAGGCATTTTAAACCAGGACCTCTCGCACTCTAAGAGAGAATCATATCTCGAACAAACTTACATTAGTGACATCTTTACACTAGTGCCACGTAGAAAGCGGTGCGCTCCAACAGCTGGAAACTTTCTCAGTCTCAAGTTCAAGCACCTTGTGTGTGACTGCCATCTAATGTTGCTGACTAATAGCACTATTGGACTAGAGGAGCTGGGGCTGGCAGAAATTCAGCCAGGCTTTTCTACAGGCGCAAACTCAGCTGATGCTGTGTAGGCTACTCCGTGTACGTCAATGAAAGTCTAGTGACTTCAATATACACACCCCGATGCACCCAAAGAGTGATTGTCAAAGTATGAGTGACTCGCTCCACTAGCAGCACCGACCTGCATCTCTCTGTGACACCCGGCGCCTCCGTCTGGATAAGCTGCTGGTAATGCCGAGCACGGCAGCAGATCTTGTACAGTGGAACCCTAATAATATTCCTAATAATATGGCAACATCCTGGGGGGTCGGTGTGCCGCGCCACAGTGCAGCGACCTTAGCGCATCACTAAAAGGCACCTTAGCGAGGCCTCGGAATCGCTCAAACATGAACCGAGAAATGAACATTGAATCCCATCTACTATTATTACCTAGTAGTGTTGATGTTATCTAAAGTATTTCTATACGTTTTTATTAGTGTATGAATAGTGTCGACCAGGGATCAGAAAGTGAGACAGTATTGGGTAGGCGGTAATCGAAAGCACAAGAAATACATAAAAGGGAGCTATACAGCAGGTGAATAAAACACGGATTGTGACAGTCTACTGTTAATAGCCTATAACAAGGCAGATTAAAATATAACAAACGATACGGATTCTTAAAATCAAATATAATTTCAACGTGCAGGAGACCAGACTGACTTTTATGCATCCTCTCGGGTGTAGATGCATGTTACTTAGACTAACAACGTTTGCATTCTAGGATATTAATAACACTCTCCACAGCAGGAATTATTGAGTGATATTACAGGGAATGTAGAGTAAAAGACTGACCCCGACGTGATTTGAACACACAACCTTCTGATCTGGAGTCAGACGCGCTACCGTTGCGCCACGAGGTCCTTAAACTTCAGTTAACACAGGACGTCAAGGAAAAATATTGGGAACTATGGTGATGTTTTGCTAGTGACCATTTAGGTTAATGAATGGGCAACTGAAGCATTGACGTGATGAAGAAGTTAAACAGAATGCTAAAGAGATAGTGACAGTGAGCATGACACAGAACACATGGCATGACGTGAATACCAAGTTAAACTTAAAGCAGAAATTACAGAAAGAAAGAAAAAAAAACGGATACTGCACATGTGTTTGGTCTTTCCTATATCTTTAATATGATATCTCAGTAGTTTAAATTTGATACAGAAATTATTCTGGAATCCCATGAAATGGAAAATACAGTGAATATAAAACTATATTTGCTGTATTTATAACAAATATATTCCGCTTATACACTCACCTAAAGGATTATTAGGAACACCATACTAATACTGTGTTTTACCCCCTTTCGCCTTCAGAACTGCCTTAATTCTACGTGGCATTGATTCAACAAGGTGCTGAAAGCATTCTTTAGAAATGTTGGCCCATATTGATAGGATAGCATCTTGCAGTTGATCGAGATTTGTGGGATGCACATCCAGGGCACGAAGCTCCCGTTCCACCACATCCCAAAGATGCTCAATTGGGTCGAGATCTGGTGACTGTGGGGGCCAGTTTAGTACAGTGAACTCATTGTCATGTTCAAGAAACCAATTTGAAATGATTCGACCTTTGTGACATGGTGCATTATCCTGCTGGAAGTAGCCATCAGAGGATGGGTACATGGTGGTCATAAAGGGATGGACATGCTCAGAAACAATGCTCAGGTAGGCCGTGGCATTTAAACGATGCCCAATTGGCACTAAGGGGCCTAAAGTGTGCCAAGAAAACATCCCCCACACCATTACACCACCACCACCAGCCTGCACAGTGGTAACAAGGCATGATGGATCCATGTTCTCATTCTGTTTACGCCAAATTCTGACTCTACCATCTGAATGTCTCAACAGAAATCGAGACTCATCAGACCAGGCAACATTTTTCCAGTCTTCAACTGTCCAATTTTGGTGAGCTTGTGCAAATTGTAGCCTCTTTTTCCTATCTGTAGTGGAGATGAGTGGTACCCGGTGGGGTCTTCTGCTGTTGTAGCCCATCCGCCTCAAGGTTGTACGTGTTGTGGCTTCACAAATGCCTTGCTGCATACCTCGGTTGTAACGAGTGTTTATTTCAGTCAAAGTTGCTCTTCTATCAGCTTGAATCAGTCGGCCCATTCTCCTCTGACCTCTAGCATCAACAAGGCATTTTCGCCCACAGGACTGCTGCATACTGGATGTTTTTCCCTTTTCACACCATTTTTTGTAAACCCTAGAAATGGTTGTGCGTGAAAATCCCAGTAACTGAGCAGATTGTGAAATACTCAGACCGGCCCGTCTGGCACCAACAACCATGCCACGCTCAAAATTGCTTAAATCACCTTTCTTTCCCATTCAGACATCCAGTTTGGAGTTCAGGAGATTGTCTTGACCAGGACCACACCCCTAAATGCATTGAAGCAACTGCCATGTGATTGGTTGGTTAGATAATTGCATTAATGAGAAATTGAACAGGTGTATCTAATAATCCTTTAGGTGAGTGTATTTGCCTTTACTAATATTGTATTTTATTTTACAATAGGTTTAATATAATAAGGTCCAAATAATAAATGTACATATTTGCACATGCTTGCTTTTGGTGAACAGGTAGAATTGGCCATTGTCTGAAAAAACATGCACTCACCTAGTTATTCACAGTTTAAACAGCGCCAGTGAATATTGGGTTTTAATGTTACAAGAGTGACGATGAAGTTATTGCGTTTAGTTGCTTTAAATAACTACAGTGGTTTGTGGATAACAGGAATATGTGCACATACAGAAAAGTTAAAAGTAACGCTGGGTAAGTACATAATCAAATCAAGTTTCACGAAAGATGATATGCTTCAGATACAACTTAATAGTAAAAATGCATTATGGTAAAGAGTTAATAGCTTTGTTGATAACCTCAACGTATGCTAATCAGTCTCTGTTTCGTGTTTATTATCATAATAATTGTAATTATTATTAGTAGTAGTAGTATTCTACAATAAAACTTGCATAAGTTCGAATTGTGCCGATATGTTTTCTGTACAAGGAGAAGTATATATATTATTAAGTTACACAAGCATTGTAAAGAAACCAACAACATATAGGCACCTGGGTGTGTTCTTCCTACTTGGATAAGTAGGTTAGCCGGCTAAGTTTCAGGATAACTTGGCATTAACTCGGGATTTTCCATTCTCCGTAGCGAGTTTAAAGTTCAGCCAGCTATGTTTCCAGAGCAGCATGTCCAGCATCTCAAACCTGCTCCCTGTCAGGTTAACTTGAAGTTAGATGGCTAACAATCTGACTGTATTTCATCTGCCCAGTTAAATGACAGCTGACTGTGTCCCCCAACAATGACGGCGCCGTTCCTAACAGATCCAGTAGTGATCCAGACCCAGTAGCTTTTCTGCGAGGAATAATTCATAGAGATTATAGATTTAAATTATACAGATTATTTATTTGAGCGTTACAGGTTCGGTCGGAAAGGAATGATTTACGTAGCCGATTAATTAGGACCGCACATCAGTCATTCCGCCCTGGGCCGGCCCTGACCAATTTGATGCCCTAGGCAAGATTTTAGCTGGTCCCCTTGCATCGCAGCCAATTCCACCACCGATCATTGTGTTCATACACTTACACAGAAACTGCATAGCTTCATGTCTTAGATTTTCTTTATTTTTGAAACAAGAAAAAAACACACAAAATAAAAACAGTATGCAAGAAACAAGTGAAAAAACGAATTATGAATACAATATAAATAAGTATTGCACGAAAAAACTATATTACCGACACCATAGTGCAAGATGCATAATGTAGCAGTGTTCTACAGCCTTACCGCCTTGCCTTTCTTGCAGCAAACAAGTGACATAAAACGAATTATAAATAAGTGGATGTTTCCTGCAGCACACTTGAAAGAAAAGGTATATTTCTCAGAATTATGTTATAGGTAATGGAGGTTGATGAAAGAGTTAAATAGCTGATCGATCAAAAGGTGTGATCGTTGTGGGGCATCGGTAAGAATGCACAATTCTCATTCATTCCAAACAGTGTCCCTTTACTGCATCACTAGCAATGGGCGTTAGCCTATTTTGGTATTTGTTTTGTGTGTTTTTTATTGCTTTTTGTTTTGTTTTATTAATTCACTTTAAACCTCTTATATTATCACATTATTCCCATTCAAATCACGTTTGTTTACTTTGAATGTCCCGCTTCACTTCACGGAAATGCACGAGTTTTATTTACGATTGATTGATTTAAATATACACATGGCTAATCACGCATTCATGAGAGTACCCGCTTATTCGCCAGGTTCTACGAAATTCAATAATTGACCATGAGGAGCACCTGTTAGGCTGGAGATAAAATGCTCCCGGGGTGGAGCTGGGGGGGACGGGATTGCAGAGCAACGGGAACGAAACGTGGAGCCAAAGGCGAACGAAGGACTTGATGGACAAGTAACGGAAAGGGCTAAGAGACCCAGAGGAGAGCTGAGGCGACCTCTGCAACGCTAGCGAGAGTATCCAGAGAAGGGATAGCGTACTGGCTTTTTGAACTACAGTAGTGTTTCAAAGGATAACAACGAGCAACCTGTTTTTTTTTTTTTTCAACTCGGCCATTGTTTTCTTGGACTGTACATGGACATTGTAATTTCTTTGTATTGCCAAACCCGGACCAGAGCAGAAGCTGAATTTTTGTCGGAGCCCCTCATTACTTTTTACTAGGACACGTGGACTATTGCCTGCCCCATTCCAGCTCCTGGTGCTGCCGGAGGAGACCAACAGAACCCTCCACGAATGCATTTTTTAGTTTGAACTTTTTTGTCTTTTTAACATAAAGAGGAAGTCTGATGGATTTTATATTAGAGATTTGTAATCCAGTTAATTGTATACCTGTCTTGTGTGGTCTGTGGTGTGCTCCTGGCTTGAGATTCCCCAATTTAAATAACCTAAATCGAAGGGAGAATTGAGAGGTAGTAAATGCAAAATGGGCATATTTGGGCAATCGACAACCTCCCAATGGGTCCTAGCGGCTGTAGACAACCGCTAGGTGGTGTAGTCGTGCTTCCATAAGTTTTACCCCCCAGTGGTACTGTATAACTTCCACTCTGTGACACATCCTAGATTTTAATAGCGACAAGATGTGAAGTCATAGTGAAGAGCTTGGGAAGGTGCGGTCACGCCTGCTTCATCAATGACGGGAGCTTTGGGGAGACGGGAGGCAGTCACATTACCTTCCTGAGAGCAGTAACTGCCGAACCAACACACATTACTTGTGTGTGCCAAATACTTCTGTTTTATTAGTACCTAATTTTTCAGCACCAGTATTTAACTTTTCAGATTGTTGGAAAAAAACTGTACAGGTATTCCCTGCTAACACACAACATTGCCAATAACATTGTAGCAATATAATTTATATTGCTACAGCATTGAGGCAATGTGCTAGCAGGGTTGTTGTACTTTGGAATCGGTTCATGCTTCACGATTGGTTAATTGCCTATTTTTTTTTTTGCCTTCATAAACAATTCGTGTATCGACTTTGCTCCCTTTTTCTTGGGATTGTGCGTCTTGTAGGCAGTCCATAGGTTGTCCCTATATTAATTTATTCATGAAATTCCAACCGAAATAGCGACAGTTCTACAGCTATTTCAAACCAGAAGTTTGAATCGCTCCTGATTTCAGGAAAAGGTGTAAATAAAGAACTGTCTCGTTCTGTCCGTCCCTCCCCTCCTCAGCCTTGGACCTCTTCTGTTCTCTGCTCAACCAGTCTGCGCACCACTGAGCACAAGTGGAAGAGATCCAAACTCCCAGCTACCCTCGCACTCTACCACTCTCTACTGCCCACATTCCCCTCCTCGCTCACCTCAGTCTTACTTCCAGTCATTCTTTGAATCCACTGTCCACAACCCCCGCAAGCTTTACTCCACCTTCTCTCTCTTCTCCCCCCTCCTCCCTCATCTCATCTCACCTCATCATTTTGCCTCATTCTTCTACAAGATCACAGACATCCACAAGCTCTTCAACAGTCTCCTCTCCACTCCCACCCTGCCCAAGTCTCCCACCGATCAAGCTTCCATTTCTTCATTCTCTCCTCTCTCAGACTCTGAACTTTCCTCTCTCCTCCTAGGTCACAAACCCATAATATGTCCCCTGGACCCTCTCTCTACTCGCCTCCTGCAAGCGTCTGCTCCATTTCAACTCCCCTTCTTCTCCTCCCTCCTCAACTCCTCACTCCTCTCTGGCTGTTTCCCCTCTTGCATTTAAACAAGCTGCGGTCATCCCACTCCTCAAGAAACCTACCCTTGACCCCACCTCTCCTCAGAGGCACCTGTCTCTGCCCTGTCGCCCTACTCCCCTTCCTCTCAAAGACCCTCGAGCGTGCGGTCCACTGTCAGCTCTCTGCATTCCTTTCCCATCTCTCACTTCTTGATCCTCTGCAATCCGCCTTCCAAACACCGCTCACACCACTGAGACTGCTGTCCTGGCAGTCACTGACTCCCTCAACTGTGCTCGGGCAGCCTCCCTCTCCTCAATCCTCATCCTCCTTGGTCTCTCCGCAACATTTGACACCGTCGATCACTCCATCCTCCTCTCCTGCCTCGCTGACCTTGGAATCTCTGGGACTGCTCTCACTTGTTTCTCCTCCTACCTCAACGACCGGACCTATCAAGTGGCGAGCTTCCTCATCCACCCCTCAACCTCTCCTCACAGGCATAACCCCCGGGTTTAGCTATCCTCCCGATGGGTCACACTTCGGTAACTACCTTTTTTACTTTCATGGGGCCCTGAAATCCTCGCTGCGCCCCTGGTCATGAAAGCTGTAATGTCTGGTATCAAAATACATTACTGGCTTTCGGCTTACACACGTCATTTCAACCCACTTGCTCAAGCAGACCGAGTAAACGTTTACTCGAGGTATACGGTCACACAGAAGGAGCATCCCAAGAACACCAGTAAATGGCGTAGAAATTTTGAAAACACGCACAATTTTCCACGATCTAAGCCCACAGTTTACGTGCAAATTCTAATGTCTGAGATGATGGTATCCATGTAACATTCCGGAAATGGACGCATTTTAAAAGTGCAAGGTAACGGTCTGGTCCATTTATTGTGGGTTTCAAGGTAAAGTACATTGCTGATGGACGTTTCATGGTTAATGCAGATCAGTGGTTTCCTTTATCATTATGCTCTCTAAATTGTTGTGGGTCTGTTGTACACTGTTCAGTTTTGTACATCGTGTTTTAATCCTAACTTGATAAAACACTTCGATTCATGGCTTTGTAGCCCCACCAGTGACGTAAAAAACCACTCTGTAAGATCATTAAAACAAAGTATTAAACAAGGCGCAATGCACAAGACAGTCCTTTGCCCTGTGCAGGGCTGCGGGTAAACAACTCGTCTCTAGTGCAATAAACTAAGACCATGTAAACCCGAGAGGGAGAGGGGCATTTAATCTGTGACTCGAGCATATTGTCTCCAGTGAGGTCAATACACGCGTCAGGGATATGTATGCTAAATGTAATGTAAATATGATGGATATAATGTATATTGTGGTGGAGTTTATAAAGATAATGTCAGGGGAACTTTAGTGATGTTCTGTGTTTTCTAAATTCCAAGCAGTGGGACTTTAAGTCATAACTTTGTGAGGAATTTACATGTCTTTATAAATTATATATCATTATAAAGTAATAATCCAGCTCACTTTGCTAGCTAGCCTACTGCCAGTTGCCATCCAAATGATGATAATGATCAGCTAGTAGTTAAGTACTGCAGTAGTTTGCCAGTTGTCAGCTAATGATTTTTGATAGTATTGTATTATTTAAATTCAGTTTTTTGTGCACTACAGTATTTTCAATATTGAGTATTTTTGGTGTGGATGTTATTTTACCTAAACAGTTTATTAGTTATTGCTCTGATTTCAATATGCATAGTGCACTATTTACATTTGTATTGATTATTACATCAATTTCTTCAACAAGTACAGTGTATGTTAAAGTGCAATACATGTTCTGTGATGTGCATTATTTAAATGTTTGTGTTTATTTTAGTTTTAACTAAACATTCTCTATACGCCATAAACATGGGCACCACTAAAATGTTTTTCATCGAGAGGGGGGATGGTTCTGGGGCTACTATCAAATCTCGCATATGGCCCCCAAATGGCTAGGGCCGGCTCTGGACATCACACATTACATAGGATGGGACTGACGTTGGATGCGACTTTTCGTGACTTAAATCAAGTAACAAGTTACTAGTACACACATAGCCTCTAAGTGTACTGAGTAATGATACTCTCTCTTTCGTTCATTCGTTCCTTAGTATAATTACCTTTAGTAGTAGTAGTACTGGCCACTACTCGGAAGGTAGCGATGCGCACCAGCTTTCTCATAGTTTTGTGTTTTAGATAATGGTTCAATACGGACTCAATCCCCTTTCATGGACATGGCAGGGAACTTGCAGTTAGAACTAAGGAGTCTAATAAGACTTGGTGGTACGCAGAACTGAAGTGCCAAGTGACAGGCTATCACTTTCATTGCACACCGCATTGTCTTCTCGCAGGGAGCGAATTGGGGAAATGTTGGATTTACGGCATCATGTAGAAAGACTGAATGGTTTAGTTACAGAAAAAGATAAAAAAAAGATAGTGACCTTTCTTACTAGCTGAACTAACCTGCATAAAATTAAGAAGATACAGACATTTTCATGCAATTATTTCAAGTTACAGTCTGCTGCTCAGACACAGTTTGGCGCACAGATGCAACTATCATCAACTCAATTATAAACATATATCTAGAGAGACAGAGAGACAGACATGGACTACATATCGTGCACATTGTATGAAATCATGCTGGTATATGTAGGCTTGTAGATGATTGTTAAGAGGCCTATTTGGAAACATACGAAATGAGATATTACCATAATGAAGTCATGATACATGAAGGAAATGTTTTTCATGTTGGCAAAAGTACCCTGTCAAAATGAAAATGAATGAGAGAAGACTAAAACAAAGGGCTCGTCCGGGATTTGAACCCTTTGAATCATACCCCTAGACCAACGAGCCACATAGCACAGGTTTCTGTGAAAACTAGTTAACATCGGTGCCACGTAGAGAGTTGTGCGCTCCTCTATTTGAACACTTTCTCCTTCAAACATTGCATGAGTGTCTGACTGCCGCCATCTAGCGGTGCTGACTGACCGATGGCTCGGGTATCTTGGATGTTGTTAAATGACATAACTGTCCGCCCAAGACACTGATGACCAAGGGTCATAGTTTTCCCTTGTAATAATAACAACAATAGTAATTGGAGTGAATGGAAGTGGCATTTCTATTTCTCCTTACTTTAGCCGTCATCGTCGCCAACATTGTTGTTGGTGAGCATGGAGAGGAGTGTATTAGCTTTTAAAGTATATTCAAGCAATGAACACGTCAAATAAATGTAATACCGAATACTTTTGCACGCAAGTGCACATGTATGTTACAGCGCTTCTGGGAGCACGGCCCACGTCAAGCAAGAGGGCGCAGTAAAGGTCTGCGAGTCAAGTGTGATGTGGGTATCCTGCAGCAGGCAGAGGAACCTTTGTTTTTCTACAGACGAAGCTGGTGCTGTGGGATACTAGTGTAAGGCCATTTATTCGTCATCTGTTCATGCGCAACGGTTCACCAGAAGTGTGTTAGTGAAAACAGCGGTAAGTGCAGGCTTAGTAGGGTCGCAATAGCTTGAATGGTGTCGAACTCCCCCGAAGCATCACAAGTGTGATGGCGGAAGCCTAGAAAGAAAACGTTGCGTTGGCCGGGAATCGAACCCGGGTCAACTGCTTGGAAGGCAGCTATGCTCACCACTATACCACCAACGCCCGGAAAGTCTCTCATTCCATGACTTTTGATGCATTTCAGATCATTCATCTGACTAGATACATGCGAATAATCACAGCCTACAGTGTAAAGCTTCTGATTGAGTGTGCTAAGTAACTTGCTAAATTCACTAACAAACAGTCGCTGCTCTTACTACAAAACAGGTGCAAGATATATCATTCTTAGCTAAACAAACCACGTAAACAATCAATGTAACTCTTAACTAAACTAGGAAACGCGAGAGAAAAAGGCGATACTTAGCTGCGGCGACTTGAGCGACTTCTCAGCTGGCTTGCCCGAGTGTCCAGATGCATATGTGGAAATACTTCTATACAAACCATGAACATAGATTCTCGATAGATGAATACTGTTTATTTAAAGGTCAGTTTTTATTTAGCGCATAGTTTATTGAATTTACCCCCCGAGGTGGAACACGGACAAACAAAAATCAAACCTGCTCAGTGTCAGGTTAACTTGAAGTTAGATGGCTAAATAAATTATACAGATTATTTATTTGAGCGTTACAGGTTCGGTCGGAAAGGAATGATTTACGTAGCCGATTAATTAGGACCGCACATCAGTAGATAGTAGGGTTTTTTGGGCGCGGCCTATTTTGTTATGACGTATGCCCTAAGCTTATTAATATTCCTACGTCATAATTGGGGGGCGTGATTTTAGAGTTATTTCCTTAATTATTCCTACGTCATATCCGTCAGAAAGTGTACACCCCTAAAACCCTGAACAACAAGGCCACCCATAAAGACCCCCCCCCCCCTCTGAAGGCAACGCCCCGAAACTCTCCTCTCTATTTAAGACCCCGCGCTGCTTTTAGGCAATACCTCTTTAATTCTCAGCATCTGAAACATCCCGCTTCTTCAACATGTCCAGCGACATCAACATGAAACCCCGCAAGAAACAATCCCGGGCAAGGGTTCCTGTACTCACCAATTTGAAGATTGAACGCTCCTGGGTGTTGTTCTGGGGGGGTCGACGGGGTTACCGCTTTAAAAGGGATCCCAGCTATGTTGGAGTGGAGCTTTTTGCTTTGGGAGAGAAGGAGGGTACGTTGGAACCTTTTGAGACGGTGATTGAATACTCTTTTGAGGACTGGTTGAAGGTGATGGCATGGAGAGACCTGGGGCTTGTGGATAAGACTCTAGAAGGCTTGCAAGAGGGTCCAAGAGAAGGCGAAACGGAGTCTCCGACTCAGAGTTTTGAAAGGTGTGAATGGGAAAGCTTGCAGAACTACGGTACAGTGGTGAAGAGTCTATCTCTAACTACTGATCGTAAGGTTTTGTTTAGCAGTACCCTGATTACAAACCCTATTGAAGGGGTTGTGGAGGATCCAGAAAAACAGGTTACTGAAATTATGTTTGACGCCGTGGACTGGCCGTTCTTGAAAGAGGTCATAAACTGTATAAATGATGGTTTTGACATCTTGACCAAATGTTCACAACTGGATTCTGTTAGAAGTTGAATATGCTGGATTATGGATTATATATCCCCCTTGAATGACGACGACGATGATAAAACAGACGACCTGTGGGGGGTTGGAGGGGGGTCTGACGGCTCAGGGTCTACTCTCTTCTAAGAGGGCGGTGTGTCGTGACGTAGTGAAGAGATAGGATAAAAGGCGCAACAATTCATTCATGGTTTAAAATTAAAGAGAATGTCTTACCCGAAAGCTGCGGACGTCGACAGGCTCTACAGGCCTCTTCAAACCCGGGATCACCCCTGGTTCTATTCCCCAGATTTTGTATACACTCCGGAACCCTCTGACTGCGGTTACCCTCCAAGACCTCAGACCCCGGTCCCTCAGGACGAAACAACATGCGGAGCGATGGATGTCCAAATGAGTCTCGGGGATCCCCAGCCTCTGGAGCTCATGGAGGGCCTCGATTTTGCCGAACTGTCTACCGTCTGTGCGTCTCAGGAGGGGGTCAGTCCAATGGATGTAGAAACACCCCACAAACCACCAGGCGACCCAATGAGCATCGGACTGTCTCGGGGGCGTGATGAAGACGCAGGATTTATGCCCGGGGTAGGTGTCCAAGTAAGCAGAGTGGTTAAAAGCACCCTGGTGTATATTCTGAGTGCTCTCATCGACCGAGCTCTGAAAGAAGTCTGTCGGGGGTGTGAAGTGAATCACCCCAGTCAGTTGAGACACAGTTGTTTGTTTGAACCAGACCGTTACTATTTCCTGTTCTATTTCAACGTGTTTTACAGAAGACTGAACAAACCGTGGCTGAAACCGGCACTAATCAAGGCTCTGTCTTACTCCCACATACATGTCACTGCTGGACAAGTCCAGAAAATCATAGATGAGATTTTGCTGGAGCTGAAAAAGGAGCCGTTTATAATAGAGAAACTTGGGCAGCTGCTCAATGACCTGGATGAGCCAAGTAGAAAAACCGCTGGCAAGCTAAAAGCTTATTTCTTCCGTAAAGAAGTTAAAGCTGGGGGCAGCGACGAAGAATTCGACATCTACGCCACTGATTCAGACTCTGACCTGAACTAAGGGACTTTGAACATGGGGAATGTTCTGGACTGCTGCTGCAACTGGTTCTGTCATCAACACTCTGCAGCTAACCTGAGAGCGCTATTACACCATGTGCTTGACAGAAAAGTAGCCAACGCGAGCCTTTTCTCTACAGATTTAACCATCGATGAGGATCAACTTTCAAACCTGGAAAAGTTAATGGTTGCTGTAACAAAGACCGGGGGGTATGAACACTGGGATGAAGCGCTCAAGGGGGCCAAGAATGATATTAGGCCATTTCATCAACATCTGTATGACCTTTTACTGAGCATGTTTAATACCCCTCTGTTTACTTTTAAAATAGGTCATATTGTTGTTTTATTTACATATGTAACTGAGGTGTGTGCCTACAAGATAAAGAAACAGGTATTTGTTGATATAGATCAAGTAACCAATCATCTGATTTCTTTTTGTCTGGACCGTAGAAAAAATTGTTGTGTATGTTATACTTTTCTCAAATGTCTAAAAAGGGGTATCTGCTCTCCTGAAGTTGAATAAAAAACCTTGTATAAAAACTTTGCGCATAGTGTGGGTCTGTGTGTTTATTTGGCAGAATGACTCGGCAAGCTCCCCAAATGCATGAACTATACTACAACCCAGCCACGATTGGGGGTTTGGCGGGTAAGAAGGGTTTTCAAAGGGGACTCGCTGAGGCCGGTGTGAAGGTTAATGATGTGGTTGTTTCAGAATGGTTACGGGAACAAGACGCCTATACCTTACATAAACCTCTCAGGATTAACTTTAAAAGAAACCGTGTATATGCAACTGACATAGACTCACAATGGCAAATGGATCTAGTCGATATGTCAAATTTATCAAAACATAACAATGGTCACAAATTTATATTGATGTGTATCGATGTGTTATCAAAATATGCCTGGGCTCGCATTCTACATAATAAAACAGGTCGGGCGGTGACAAGGGCCTTTGAGGATATATTGTCCCAGGGACGATGTCCTAAAAAACTGCAGACTGATAAAGGAAAAGAGTTTCTCAACAGAGAATTTCAGAATCTACTGAAGAGACACAAAATACATCATTTCACCACCGGTAATGAGCTTAAGGCATCGGTGGTGGAGAGGTTTAACCGCACCATAAAGACCAAAATGTGGAGATATTTTACAGCGGTCAACACGTTCAAGTATTTTGATAAAGTTCAGGATTTTATCGATGCTTACAACCAAGGGTATCACGCCAGTATTAAAATGAAGCCTATAGATGTTGATCAAAGTAATTCTTTTAAGGTCTATAAAAAATTATACGGCCCATTTATTAAGAAGGGGAAAACTACTTATAAGTTCAACATCGGCGATGTGGTTCGCGTTTCAAAGCTAAGGAGTACTTTTGCCAAAGATTATGAACAAACATTTTCTGACGAATATTTTACAGTTACCGAACAGGTGGCTAGAGACCCCCCCGTGTACCGGTTAAAAGACTATGACGGGGAGGATATAGAAGGAACGTTTTACGAAGCCGAGTTACAAAAAATTATTGTGGGTAAAGACATTGTATACAGAGTTGAAAAGATATTAGCTGAGAAAACCCAGAACCGGAAAAAATATGTGTTGGTGAAATGGCTTGGATGGCCTGAAAAGTTCAATAGTTGGGTCCCTGAACAACAGGTTTGTGATATTCAAGCCTTATAACAACATGCCCGCCGGTGTGAGGGGGTCATTACATTCGATACTCAAGATGGAATCAGGAGGCTTCTACGTGACTCTACCCAGTAACGCCTCTCTCGATATATACCCTAAAAATGAAATATCCAGTTACACGGTACAATTTGGAAAATCTATAGATCTAAGGGGGTCGTGGGAAGTGGGGTTGGCGGAAATACAGTATCCTTACACTTGGGCTGTTTTACAAGATAAGGATGCCACCTTCGCCATTTTTGACGATGTTAAAAAGAGTCAATGGACATTCACGATGCAAGGAGGTTATTATGACAATGTGGATACAATATTAGATGAGATGCATAAACAGTTCTCAGAAGGCACCCCCAACATCAAGCTATATTACAACCCTATTAAAAACAGAGTGTACAAGGTGTCAAAACCTGGTATTAGCATTCAAACCAAAGGACAACTGGGGCGTATATTAGGGTTCTATTCTGACACAGAGAGCAGGTTCTCAGAAGTGGTGGCCCCCTTCCCGGCTGACATCAGGGGCGGCTTTTACACTCTTTATGTGTATACGGATATCATAACACACCAGAGGGTCGGGGATAGCTATGTCCCCCTTTTGAGAAATGTACTTATTAAAGGTAAAAGCAATGACATGGTCACAATTACTTATGACAAGCCACACTACGTACCAGTCTCAAAGACCCACTTTGACAACATCACGATCGAAGTAAAATCGGATCAGAATATCAACGTACCCTTCCGCTTCGGTAAAGTTATTGTCAAACTACATTTTCGACCCCTGAAACAGTGTGTACATTATTAAAATGGCTACCTCGAGGGGTTATGTAGATCCTAGCGCCTATGTGGATTATTACAAGATGCAAGCCGGGAACGGCTTGCCCGGTTTTGTAGGAGCCCCCACAATGTATGGAGCCGGTCTAGGAGGACTCTTTCGTGGTCTCTTTAGAATGGCCGTACCCCTGCTTAAGAGAGGCTTTGCTATAGCCAGACCCCACTTGAAATCAGCGGCTAAAAATATTGTTAGTGACGTGTTCACCAATGTTATGAACCGGGCAGCTAGCCATGAGCAGCAGGAGGGTTCGGGTCTCATGGTAATGGCGAGGAGGGGGGGTAAAAGAAGAAACAGTATGTGTCCACCAGGGCGACGAAGATCCGTGGCTAACAAAAAACGAAGAAGCTCTCATTCTCCAACATATCGTGGAAACACTCGGAGAAGGAAGCAGCACAAGAAAAAACCTGCAAAAAGAAAATCTCAAAGAAAGACAAATAGAGCCTCAGGATACATCTTTTAAAAATGTCTTTTGTCCACAGTCTATCGGAAGAATGCGTCAAATCAGAACTGGATCTGTTTACAGTTCCATACACTCAAACGAGTATAGATAAGAGCATATATGTAGAGATACCCCCTCTTTCCGCAATTTCAGATACGGCCCCTCTGGAGTTTTTTATAGCTGGCAATGGCGAGGATTATATTGATTTGAATAACACATTTATTTTAATGAACTGTAAAGTGACTGATGAGGATGGCGATGCAATCGAGAAGACGGCCAACGCTGGGGTCATCAATTACCCGGTGGCCACCATGTTTTCACAGGTGGATGTGACCCTGGGAGATCGGCTCATTAGTCAAAGCAGCAATACTTACCCCTATAGGGCCATGATGGAGTGTATCCTTAATTATAGTGAGGAGACCCTAAGCAAACAGTTCAGCCCCGGCCTTTTCTTCAAAGACACCCCGGAAGCTATGGACGACCAGGATCCAGAGGGACTCAATAAGGGTTTGCAAAAAAGAACGGCCTTTTCAACAGAAGGGAGGACCTTTGAGCTAATGGGACATATTCATGCACACATATTTTTCCAAGAAAAACTCATGCTCAACGGGGTAGACATTAAAATTAAAATGATCCGTAGTAAAAGTGCTTTTTGTCTGATGACCCCTGATACTGAAAAATATAAACTGACCATATTATCGGCCTCGCTGTTTGTGAAAAAAGTATCCGTCTCCCCGGCGGTTAAACTAGGACATGCGCAGGCTTTAATGACGGCAAACGCCAAGTACCCGATCGAAAGAGTCTATATGAAAGTCCACAGTATCCCCGCAGGGACACGGGTGATGAACCAGGAAAATCTGTTTCTAGGCCAGCTCCCAAAACAGGTTATTATAGGTCTCGTGGATAATGATGCATTTACCGGGGTTTACAACAAGAACCCCTTTAACTTTAAACATTATAACGCGGAATTTATAGCACTGTACGTCGATGGTGTGCAGGTTCCATCCAGACCTTTTCAACCTGACTTTGAAAACGGCAACGCGGTTCGTGAATATTACAGTCTAGTACTGGCTACGGGTCGCCATCTCAAGGATCAACCTCTGCTGATCGATCGCCGGGAATACTGCAGCGGTTACACCCTGTACGGTTTCAACCTGACCCCTGACGAAGAGTGTGGACAACATTTTTCACTGATGAAGACGGGCAATATGCGTTTGGAGATGCGTTTCAAGCAGCCTCTACCACGCACTGTAAATATGGTCGTGTATGCTGTGTTTGACAACATTATTGAGGTGAATCAGAGGAGAAACGTTCCGTATGATTATTATTAAAATGAACACCAGAGAGCTCAACCACATCATGAATGCCCTGGACGGCTCACGGAAAGTGTTTCAAGGAGTCTACGCCTGCGACCAGCTGCCTAAATTTAAGATCAAGAATTTACCTGCAATGTACATAATCAACACACACCCTAAAAATATGCCTGGAGAACATTGGCTGGCTATTTATCTAAGGGAGGACCGCCGTGGGGAATTTTTTGATTCCTATGGAAACCCCCCGGATTTCAGACCTTTCCCTCGGAAGATCAATAACTTTCTGCTCAACAACTGTCAAGAAACCATTTACAGCGGTCGTCAAGTACAAAGTCTTCAGACCTTCACTTGTGGTCAACACTGTGTGTTTTTCTTATATCATAGATCTAAAGGAAGGTCATACCCCGATATTATGTCCTTGTACAGTGAGGATTTAGGCCAAAATGATAAAAAAGTGGCAGAGTTTGTCAGGACACTGTGGACCCCCCCTTATAACACAATTACTTACGACCCTAGCCAGCCATGTATACAGATGGGGTGTTCTTGTGAGGATTTTAAAAGATGTCATGCGTGTTAAAGTGAAAAAATAATGAAAACAGCCTTTGAATCATTAGTTTTGTTTTTATTCAGCACAAATCTTATACAAAGCAGGGTTATGTTATAAATAAATGTACAACATTTGAAAATAAAAAATAAAAATAAAAAAATGGTTTGTCGGTTCCTTATTTACAGGGGAGACAAATAAAAACATGAGACTAATAAGCTTCCCAACGATGGATAGATCCTGAGGAGGGTTGCTCAACACGGTCAGAGTAATGAGATATCGGCGTCAGATCAGTCACCACCTCTTTACACAGACGGATTTTTTGTCGCGTTTCCTGGTTAGGGACTGTTGATTGGGGTATGTTCAGACAGGCCATCGCCTGTAGGAAAGCATTCCAGCCTACAGGTCGGCGACTATCGGGTACCTTATTAGTGCTAGTGACACTCTTCAACAAATCAAACATGTGTGAACCTTTGAGCAGTTGTCCTTTAAAAACAAATTCACCCTGTTCATTCCAAGTCGTTACCCGCGGTTTCTGAACCATTTTGTGCAGAATATATTCTGCATGTCTTTTGCTTCTGGCCGGCATGTTTCTCAAAACATCCGTTACAACATCTCCCTCTGAACTCTCAACAGGTTCGGGCACCGCAACATCTTTATCAACCGTACCCCCCGCATCAGTCCCAGAACCATTTTCTTGAGAGGCCATGGTTAAAGTTAAAATGTTTTGATCTTTTTCACCCTGTCTAACCAGACGGAGGTAGAGCTGTAACGTGTTGCTATACATCTGGGCTTTGGAATACTGATTTAAATCGGCCCTGGCCAGTATAGCTTTCATTTCAGAGTCCAGGTTGTTTTCGGCCGTTTGTCTAATGGGCTCTGGCCCGACAACATTTTTTCTCAGTTTCTCAAGCTGCTCCTGAGGGATCAAAAACATTTTCTGAGCATATTCCATTATTAACCCACTCTGGAAGCTAGAAGACTGGTTAGGAAAGGCACGGCTATGCTCAACAGCGGTCCTATAAAACCTCCGGTTTGATTAATCTTCTTTCTTTTTCTTTTAATAGAATACTTCTTATTAGCGATGATCTTGATAACCGCTTTTTGTTTTTTGAGTTTAGAATGTTGAGAAGGGGTTAGGGGTATATTACCGCGTAAGATGTTAAAAGCTATTTTACACAGGGTCTCGATCAAATCCGAGGGGGCCCCTGCCAGCACAGCTTTCCTATGGCACGGGCTCCCCTCAAATAACATTTGCAAAAGCGGCAGATTTCTTTTAATCCGAACAGACATTCTTATTTATTTCCTTTTCTTTAGCACATACACTGCCGGCCAATCGGGCGGGCACAAACCTGTTCTGAGGCGAAAGTCTTCTGGGGTTTGTGCTTTTAAGTCCACAATCAAGTACCCGTAGGGTTTTTTGGTGGCATCCTCAAATGCCTCCAAAAAGAATTTGGTCTGGTTAGGGTACATTTGACGAGCCAAGACGGTGACCTGTAGTTTATCTCTGGGGTTTTTAAAAATAATTATATAATTGGCATTTAAATTAATAGTGCGGCTTTTTTTACCTTGAAAAAATAGATTTTGAACTAAATAAATAATACTTAAATTCCTATGATGAGTGTACTTTGTGAAAGCTTTTTCCACTTCACTGTTGTCACCGGCCTGCTCCATCAGGTCATCAAGGATCACTAGATTAGTTTGTCCGGGCGGGAACAGGTCATCGTCACACAACGAGGCGGGGAGACCTTGCACAAATTTCAGATTTTTTTTTTTTTATGCCAAATCATCGTAGAGAGGTTGCCAGCAAGAGTAACACCACACTATGTTGTCAAGAGCTTGGGACACGGTTGCGTCCACATCTTCTATGATGTTCTTTATAAGATAGCTCTTACCCGAATTGGAGGGACCGGCTATAATACAGGAGAAAGGGTGTTGAAGTCTGTTATCAAAACCACCGCTAATATCCATAAGGCAGAGTGGTATAATCAGTCTTCAACACTCTTTTATTGTACACCACCCTGAACCGTTTGTTTAGTGATCTATTTTCCAATGTGTACCCCTTTTTATTGCGATAGATCTGATTTCCGGCTGTAATAATCTCGCGAGGAGGCGCGTCTTTCTCGGTTACAAAACTTTGTACCAGGGTCGTCAGAGACTTGATGTTAATGAGCTTGTTGTTACAATGGTTCAGAGTGAAACCCTTAACTTTCATACAGGTCTTACCCGCAGCCGTTCTGTATGCGTAAGTCTTAGGACCCCCTGAAACAAACTCAACTATGTGGTCCTGAGGATCTAGCTCACTCGTTAACTCCCCAAGGTAGTCCCCGAGGGGAGGGACCCAATCCCCTGGCCTGGTGACAAAGATTACAGAGTCAGTATCATGATAGAGCGTGCGTTCCTGCAGCTGATCCATTAAGTTGTACAGTTCAAGCCGGGCGTAAGCCGTGGTAAAAACCGCTATGAAAACATTAACGTTTCCCTGTTTGGTGGGGAAATCTTTAGGGGCCCTCCACTGGACCTGTGCCACGTGGTCATTTAAGAATTGAAAGTGTGATACTGCATGTTGTTTGGAAAACATAAATTCTATAAACTGTTCAGGGGTTTTAATCAAGGTTGTGTTTAGACGGTTATTTCTTTCCCCAAACTTACCCCACAGACTGTTTAAAATCAGTTTGGACATTTGTCTCTTGGCGGGGTTTACAGTTATGTTCCCCGGCTCTAGACGGATCCCTTCCTTTTCAAAATATTGCTGAACGTACCGCTCTTTGGCAGCGGAGTCAACACACCATGAGGGATAGCCCGATGCCTCCTGTTTCCCTTTCAGATGGGTCATAATGTACTCAGCAAAAAGAGTATCAGATTTTTCAGAAAAATGCCAAACCTCATACACCTTACCGACTCTGTAACCTTTCTCCACCGCCTTGTCAAGCTCAATGCTACACCAGACACCCGTCAGCGCTCTCTCGTCATCACTGTGCAGACAAGAGGTATTTTGATTTTCAGTTTCCACACACGTTCTACACAGAGGGAACATCAATTTTCCCGAACACCTGTAAGGCAACACGGGTAAGAACAGCTCGCGAGGAGGGTACATGCTGACTTTGATCAAACCAAAGTACTGTCCGATTTCGAGAAAGTCACGATAAACAATGGTTGGATGCCCCACCGGGTACATTTTGGTCTTGTTGACATAAGGGTACAGACTGGTGAAATCATAGTAATCTACTCTCTCACCCTCCTTTACCTCATAATGTAAACAGAGGGCGTTGGTACGACCCCCAAATAACGCACCCCTGGGCTCTAGACGTTCAGGAAAGTCCAAGGTTTCCATAAACCGTTGTACCCCCACATCCTGTTGCTTCAGGGTCGTCCACGCGTGTTCCCAAATCACCAGTACATTCAAACCATAGGTGTTTTTTAAAGTTTCAATTCGTTCCTGGAAATCATAGTACATATCACCGCAGAGTTTTTGTGTTACGGGGTTAAAGGTGTTTGGGTCGAAGCACTGAGGACAGCCCTGGTAAATACAACCAGCAAACTCATAAGCGGTACGCCGCCCGGACACGTCGCTAAAACCGTCTAAGTAGTAAGGACCCATTTTGACTTCCCCTTGATTTAAAGCATGTCTGATGAAGATGTTATCCCGGGCACTCAGATATTCCAGCCACTGTATGGAGACAGTCGAAAAGTTCTTTTGTCTAGCACGATAGTTGTCAGAAGTGGTGACCGCTATAGTGTTTTTCTGCAAGAAATTGGATCGATACATTTTCATGCAGAGAGACGCTATGGTCACACTTTGCAAAGGGTCGAGACCCGACGTGTTGATAACCTCGGCGCGGAAACGCAAACAGGCTTCTTTAAGGATCACCACATCATTTTTACAATAAGCGGCCATCTCTTCTCGGAAATCAAAAACACCTCCCTTAACCGTATTGTACCATTTAAAGAATTCCTCCCTCTCATGAGACATCATAGTATCAACCCCATAATAAGAGGCGGGCGGGTAGGACCCTCGATAATTTTGAGTGTCCTTAGTATTAAAAAAATGGCAGAACCAACCTTTCTTCTGAGCCTCAAAACCCAGAGCTTTAGGCAAAGCGCTCAATTTCATGGGGAGGAAATTTAACGAGTCTATGTAACGTTGGTTGAAAGCCTCGTCGGTGAAACACATGATCTTGCTACCCTGAGCTATTATTTTTGGGGTCACCCCATTTTCCACCAGATACTTCATCAATATGTAAGAATCATAACCCTTAGCATTGTGGGCAATAAATGTGTAATTGAGGTATTTTGGACTAGCTAGCTGACCACTCACAATCCAACATGTCAATACAGTGTATATAATTAGCAACATGGACCCCGTTTTCTTGCCGGCATTCAAAATCAAAAACGACATACCGGTTGTGCGGCGGCTCCTTTTTAACCGGCTGAATAAAGCACTGGTGTTCAGACCCCGGGGTTAAATCCGCATTACAGATCCTACATCTCGGTTCCAGACATTTGTGTGGTTTAACCTCATGAAAACGGTACTGGAGGCAACACTGTGGGCAATATTTAGTTTGATCACAATAACTCCGTTTTTTAACCCCCTCAGCAGCGGCCCTCTGCACCTTATGTTCGGAAAAACAGAACGCGGAGAGACAAATCCTTAAGCAATCTTTACATCGAATGGTAGGGGCCAAACCCTTACGACATTGCGGATTGAAACAGACGTTACAGTAACCGTCACAGCGGTGCTTAAGCTTATCATTGAAGGCCTTATAACACCAATGACAAACATACGAACAACCCAAAAATGCCGTCAAACTCTTTATTCCAAAGTAATGACTATCACTTAGGAAGAGAAACAGTGTCTGTGTATGGGTTTCAGGATGTGTCTGAAATTTCACAAATACTTCCTTTACCTCACAACGGTACCACACAACAATTTTTAAAGACAACAACTCCTCAAACATGGCAATGTCTGAAAAGGCAACCATCTGTTGAGAGTTTAAGCCGGCCCTCTGATGAAGCATTAAAGCCTCTTGCATAGCTTGGGGTTCAGGCATGTCGGGGGTGAGTAGTTTTATTAAACTGTAAGCAAAACAGAGCTTATTGTCACCATTGGAACTCACCACTAATTGCCTGAGCTTGTTCCTAATTATGTCGTTCTTCAAGCATTTCGACAGTCTTCTAAGCGCCCCACCCTCAGGGTTACGAAACACATTCATTACCAGAGACAGACTTTCATCAGCTAAGATGGATGCGTTACTTTGCAATAACGCTTCGATTTTAGCCAGAAATTCATCAACATCTAAATTATCTCCACTCAGCATTACAGATAGGTTGCTAAACAAATCATCCCCTCTGAGTTCTAACTGTACAACATCTCGAGGTCTGACCCTTTCAGCAACCTGTTCAAGCATGTTTTGCAAGGCCTCGTGTATGTTGACAAATATTTCTGCATAATTGTCACAATTTAAAAGTTCTGCAAAATTAAAACGCTGAATCATTTCAAAATTGTTATAGGCCGGTCTATCTATAATCACGGGATCACTGGTACTCTTGGACACATCATCATTTTGAACAAAGCCTTCAACCCCTACATTCTCACAGAGCATGTCATCCACAGCCTTATCAGTCTCAGAACCCTCCACATTCCGAACACCCCCACCGCTGACATCTACAAAACCCCCTTTTTGAGGAGGCTCATTTAAAGCCTGTAAAAGTCCTTCAAAGATATCCACCCGGTTAATGTCAAGACCCTCCTCTATAGTGACGGCTGCTTCTGCCGCCGTACTGTGTTCTAATGGTCTCAAATCATTTATAATAGGGGCAGAATTTGGTCGGGGTAGCGTCTCCAAAGCCTCCACCATTTCAAACAAATCGGGGTGAACTAGGGGTTGAACCTCTATAAGCGCTACCGTTGGGAGGTGGTTATTTAGATCATTGACCATCTGTAACAGGTCGGGGTTCACCGGTAAGTCTGGTAATTCACATTCTATCGGTGGTGATTGGGGGTTATTTAAATCATTTATCATTTGTAATAGTTCCTGGTTCATTGGGACATCAGAGGAGTTCACAACAGGGCCGGGGGTGTTCTCTCGGGAAGGTCTTTTTGGGGCCCTAACTTGTTCATAATCCTTTAGTTTGTGAGTTCTTTTACCAAGTCCGGACATTTTTTTTTTTTTTTTTTTTTTCCAACAACCCACAATAGTAAGGCGTTTTGTATCTATTAAAACATTAAATACGGTACAATTCGTTAGTAAGGGTATTAATAAGGGTGTTTTGACTCTCTATCACAAGGTTTTGCCCCACTAACACAAGTCTTTGATTTAGTAACAAGGTATGTAGCAACTCATGCCGACCTTCAGGAAGTAGCTCCGGGGGATGGTGTCCTGGCTCAGCTGCAAAGGATGGTCGCTCCGGTAAATCTCGGTCGAAGGAGGCAGGGAGCGAGCGTATACTCACGGACGGAGACCAAGAAGGCCTTTGCGGTGACACCCTGGCCAATCGCGGTGTACTGTTCAGCGTTTCTGTAGCCAAGAAACGGGGCTGGGGGGACGATGTTGAAACCAGTCCGTCGTTGGGTGGTGTGTCAACCCTGACTGACGGCGACCCCTGAGGTTGTTGGTTGCCTGTATTTGTTCCGCCCGACAATGCGGCGGGCTGAATCTGGATTGTTGAATTACCCCCAGAAGGCTGTGGCCTGAGTAGATGTTGGGGGGTCTCCAAGACCACCGTGGGGGATCCTCTCGGTGATCTCTCCGGGGAAGATGTTTGATCCCACTTAGACGGGGTAATTGTCCTCAATAGCTCATCCACAGAATGACTATCCCAAGAGTCTTGGGAAGAATAAAAATATACATTACATTTACATCTTTAAACGGCGACAGAAATCAAACTTAAAACAACATGTCCAGGACCTTCAAAACCTTTAGCTTTTTTAGACCTTTGAAAATAGGCTTAGACATTCACTACAACGCCTTATTATTTACAGACAATATATTTATTAGGACTTGATAATAAATGTAAAACAGAGAAGCCTCTGTAAATAAACTGTTTCTTAAATGTAATATTGTTAATAAAACACTTTTTATACACACACACACCACATTTCATTTTTAAACGAACCTTCCAAGTGTAAACGCTTCCTGATCCCGGGACTTCCTGTTTCACAAACGTTTTCACGATCTGTTTAAATATTAAATACAATGAACACCTTCAAGCCTTTTCCTACAGCCACTTTAAAACAGAAGTATAATTGCGGGAGATAAGCCAAACAACTTACTAAAACCTTTCGGACAGCTTTACTTCCTAACCAGACGGTCGGGCAATCGGTCATTTCTAAACACATGCCCCAGAAACAAGCCTAGACCTGTCCGGACTTCTAAAGATCTTTCCCAGAACCCCCAAGACCTACAGGAAATGGACACCCCTCGCTTAAATATTAGCCCTCAACGGGCAAACAAAACCCTTTTAAAAACATTAAAGTTTGAAAGATCTTACTTACCTCCAAAGAATAATCGTTTCTTATGTTTTTCAGCTGATTTAGCTTTTTGCACTTCTGTGAAGGTAAGAGACATGTTTAACCTTTAACCACCCCTCTTTATAAAAAGCTTTAACCTCTTACAAGCGGCAGATATATACTCACCGCTATCAGATACAGGGGCTGACGGCCTTTCAGATTCTTGAAAGGTTACGGTTCTCGAAGGTAAAACGAAACAATCCCTCGATGTGGAAGGCCTTTCGTTGTCTCGAACCACGTTTCTTAATACTGTTAGAAAGGATATTTTTTTAAATTAACAAAACGGGCCTCAAACATCTTACCGAAACGTTATACAAACAAACAGGGGTTTAGTTCTTACCCGGTCGGCAGACAGCCTGTCTAGGGACAACCACTTCTCTTGGTTGATCCTCGGAGACATTAATCACAGGCCTTTCGATAGTTTCTGTGTAATTAAAGAGACCGCCATTAATATATATTAAAACGTTTTCATAACTCTAATGAGCCGCTTCAAAACACAACCACACACCCATACATAAGAACCCTTGAGCGCAAACACAAAAATCTTACCGTCGTTGTTCCAGATGATCTCCTCAGCGTTGGGAATTAACTCCTGTTGACTGGCTGAAAAATAATTTTACAGAACTTAAAACAGATGTTATAACCTTATTTACAATACATGCCCACGCTCTGAGTCAATGAAAATAATCTGAAGACTTACCTAAAAACTCGTTTAAATCGAAGTCGTTGATGTTGTTTCCGGACATTGTTGATCTTTAGGCTTAAATCGAAAGGTCAGTATGAGTCTGTCGAGCTGAAGACCAGACCTTCATACTTATACTGATGGCCGGATGCCGGATCTGCTTGTAAGGCATTGTTCTGGGCTGGCCTTTGTGCCGTCCTGTTATCAATTAACATATCAAAACCAACCAATAAAATGACCCTGCATCAATTTCAAATAGAAACCAAGATGGCGACGATCTCTCTCCTCTCTACTCTAAACTTTTATTAGAACCTTTTGGTCTCTCAAAAAAACATTTTTAAGCATCAAGACCTATAGTCAATAAACACTAAGAATATTTCAGGCCTTTATACGCGCTAAAAAACAACCTAAGCCAAGAAAATAACTATAAAGATCTAAAATAAGTAGCGCTTTTACAGTGATTTTTTTTTTTTTTTTTTTTTTTTAATAGCGATGCTTTGTTTGGTATTAAACAAGTCACAAACTACTCAGAACAGCATTTATCCCCACAAAAGAGATATTTGGGTTTATTTTACAAAGCTTATAAATTATATAGTTTAAAAGTATTCTGAATGTTTTGAGACCACACGCCATGCCTACGTTTGTCTGAGCCCACCCCCGTCCCCCGTGGTGTGAGTGATTTAGCCTTGAGTGTTGTGATCTATTTAGCATTGAGTGATCAGTTGTTTTTATTTTTTAAATGATTCCTTATCATCAGGGATTGAGCCTGCTAAAATACCTTAAAAACATATCCTTATCTTAAGTCTAACTCTTATGAGCTTTAAGACCCTAGAATGTATTTAAGTAAAACGAATGAACACATTATGTGTGAGATAAAATATAACCACAGCTTTTATTTTTTTTATTTTTTATTTATTTTTTTATATACAAATACAATTAACCTATACCCACAAACACCCACACACACACACACCCTCTTTTTTTTAATTTT